>NC_091792.1:152157500-153642500 GCF_041296235.1 Equus asinus
CCACTCTGGGAGTGAAGAATATGAGTCAGTGCCATGTTGGGAGGAGGGGTGCGGAGACAATGAGCTTTTGGCTAATATCTTGGGGCTCTTTCATTGAGATTAGAAGCTGGGAGTGGCTTTGGAGCCCTGCTTTCTGGTTTCTACCCCAGGAATAGAAGTCCATGACAGGAAAGGAATGGTAGGGCAAAGTTTATGAGGACTATTTATGATATATTGAAATGGAAAGATGCTTTTTATAATGACTTAAAATTTGTCGAATTTGTGAGGGATTGCAGCATTTCATAACTGTTGCCCCAAGAGAAACCCAGGCCTCCTCAAATCTGGGCCTAACTACCCTGCCTCCTTACTTCCCACTGAGCCCATCAAGGATTTGTCTTCCTGCTACTTGCTGACTGAGTGGCCTTGGGTGAGTTACTGCCTGAGTCTTGGCTTTCTATCCATTAAACAGGAGTAACGACACAATGAGATTGTTGTGAAGACTGGAATAAAATAAACAGTGTTAGATGGAAGAGTATTTTAAGCTGTAAAATGCTATAAAAAACTAGAAATTTGTCTTCTTTGGTTCCTGAAAGCCAAGCTTTCCCTCTTACACTGCTTTGCTTTGACCTCAGGCTCTATCAGCTTTATATACACAGAGCCAAACAACTGTGGTTGCAAATAGAAATATTTAAAAATACGGTTAAAATAAAAGTTTTGCTATTTTTCAAAACTATAGACAAATAGTTAAAAAAAAAAAAAAAAACCAAACCCAAACTATGGATAGTACTAATTCTAGTCTTTGCTGTGGAATGATGTGAACTTGGGTCAGTCATTGCCAAGACTTGCCTCTTCACCACCCCTTTCTGGACTATGAAGACCTAAAGGACACCATGGACTTGCCACTGGTGAGTGGGTAGATGAGTAGTAAATGTTTGCTTAAAAAGGTGAGTGGGCCTTGGTTTCTTCACTTTTAAAGGATGAGAGTGGGACTGTATCAGGGTTCTTCTAAGTAAGGCAGGTGACTCAGGGGATTTTGATAGGAATTTCGTGGGCCACATCTAGCATTTGATAATGCAACAGAAGGGAATAGAGTAAAAACTTAGAGTAGACTACACATAGTAAGGTAGATATTTCTTTGTGAAACCTTTGTTTCAGTTGTGTGTGGGTGCCAGGTCTAGGTGTCAAGTATGTTTCTTATGGTTCATTGTGGCTAAAAAATGCGTAGAAAACACTGGGCTAGTCCTCCCATCTCTAATATCACATTGCTGCTACTACCCCCCTCAGCCCCCATAACCCCTTCCATTTGATTAATACTTTACATTCTACAAAGAATGTTTACACCCACTCCTTCATATGGTCCTCATCAGAACCTGGGGTAGGGAGGGACATGCTATTACTCTTCTCCTTCTTCTTGTAGAGGAGGAGAGACTTGTATCCTCAAATCTCCCTTCTAGGAAGAACTGTCTTTGTTTCAAGAGACATTTAAATGAGGCCTGGGAAAGAAGGCTGGACCACATGATCTCAGGAAGAAAGGAGCAGGTCCCTGTCTCCTATGAGTAGGAGATATTGAAGAGGGGGCTTGTGTGTGGAGAGAGGCCAGTGAGGTTGCATGGGGGAGGGGAAACAAAGAAAGAACACTTGGAGAATATGGGCTGTTTAGTGGAGTGCTGCTGTGCATTGCATGATCTGACCTTCTTCCCAGGATTCTCCCAATCTTCAGATATGATTACTTAAAAGTCATGAACTTCTTGCTGTGATCGGATTTCTTGTGGAATCTGGCACAGAAGCTGATTTCTGCATCAAGTTGTAGCCAAAGTCAAAGCAGAAACAGCATGCGTGGACGAAGGAACATCTGGGTTACATATAGATGATGAGACTGAGGGTCAGAGAGGCTTTACAACAGCTCATCAAAAAGAGGCTAAGTGATTGGCTGGAGGCTCTCAGTAACCTTGGAATTAGATGAGGTGGAAGGATGAGACCACCCAATTCAGTTCCTTTTTTTTTAAATTGATATGGCTTGATGTGTTCTGGCCGTGATACAGTGCTATCTTGAGACTTAAATGTGGTATCGGCACACAAGTGAGCTGAAAATGGTCAACAAGAAAGCCAAAGGCTACTTCAGACAGAGAACATACCTCTTCTAATTGATGTATGTGCAGAGGTGCAGAATTTTCTGCGGGTGCTGAAAATCGGGGGCCCGTGTTATGCTTCCCACTACTACCCCTCAGGGACAAACAGAGAGAAGTCATTCTCAGGGATGCCTGCGGCAGGCACTTTACAGGGTGTCTTTAGGAAGATGATGGGCTTCCCGAGTTTTGGCATTACAGGGAGCTGCACTATAGCTATTAGGAAAGCAATAGTGAGAACCATAAAGATACAGCTGAAAAAACAAGCAATTGCAGATAGAGAGACTGAGGCTTCTTATCAATAAGGCATTTCATTCCCAGAGTGAAGAAATGTCTGTTCCTGTGCAGATTGGGTTAAACTCAGATTGTCGTGGGACCGTGAGAGGACTACACACTGCATTTTTGCAGTACTAGCATGGCAAAAATGGTACAGGCAGTGATCAGGGTCTGATCACAGCGATAAAGCTCATGCCAACCCTCCTCTGTCCTGCCGTGATTCTCAGCCTGGGGTAGGGGTAAGCATCAGAGCCTCCAAGGAGACTTTCTTAAAGGACTTCGGTCCCCTACCCCGCCCCAGCAGATTTTAATGAATTTTCCCCTGTGACATCCTCTTTCTCCCTTTATCTTAACCAGCTGACAATTACTACATGCAAAATAGATATTACTGACGAGCATGTTTTGTTTGTCTGAGAAAGTCTGAGAATTCGTGGACAGGGTCTGGAGGGCCCACATCAGTTTATGTCACATGTGTAGAGATATGCATGGAGTTTTTTTCCCTGTGGTTTGGATTCTGTTATTCTCAATGTAGTCTCTAATGCTTTCAGGTATAAAGATCTTAACTGAACATTGGGATTAAGTTTCTTGCCACCAGGGTGGGCAAGCCAGGTAAGCAGCCTCTGCCCGTGCCAGAGTCACACCTGAGCAAGGCTAACTCTTGTCGAGGTGCTCCACCGATTACAAAAACGCCTTTGTAAACCACAAACTGCTCTTCAAGGTAAGTGGAAATGATTTCTGCCCTGCCCCAACAGTCTTCTACACTCAATAAGTCACTGCATTCACAGTGGTCTCTTTATGAAATTCCCTGTTCCCCCCGTTATGAGTAAGTAACTTGATACAGCTTTTCGGTACCTTCTTTGTCTCTAGATAAATAGCTCAGGGGGAAGTTACAAAACCCCCCTCTCTCTCTAAGAATACTCACCCACTTGTGAGTACTGGAGCTTTCACATCTTTTACTTCTGAACCTCACAGCAGCTCTGTGGGAGAGGTAGGATAAGACCTATTTTACAGGTGAAGAAACTGAGGCTCAGAGAGGCCAAGCTACCTGTCTAAGGGCTTTAAACTGAGGCCTCCTGACCCCCGGAATGCGTTCTAACCATTAGACTATCAGTGAGGTCAGGGATGAGGTCACACTCCAGAACTTAGTATGTAGAACAGCGCTCAGTAATGTCCAGTGTATGAACAAATGAGCAAAGGAACAAACGATTGCATGGGGTTCAGCTCTTTGAATCCCCTGGGGCCTAGCATGGTATCTAGCATGGAGTAATGCTCAGCCGATGTTTGCTGCGAGGGAGAGTGAATGAATGAATGAAGGGTGCCTCTGTGAGGGTCAGATGTGGGGGCTGGAGGTTATGAGGCACTTACCTGGGCTCACCTCCAGGTTTGGGTCCTTGTTGACCCTTCCTGACAGTTCTAGTGAAAGGTTCCCCGCTCGGGGCCCAGAAGCCTCCTTACTCTCAGCACATGCAGGAGGCTGCAGAAACACACACCCATCGGAAGCACCTTTCCTCTACAGAAAGCCGATCTAGAATGTGAATTAAGCGTCCCAGGAGGACATCATCCCCTACCCCCACTGTCTTTGGAGCCATGTATATGGGCATCTCCTCCCCCAAAGGCCAGGAATAAAAAGTCCACTCTACCTTGCCCCGCTGAGAAGCAGCATCTTAGAGCTCTAGTCCCTTCATCATCGTGGGTCTTATTTATTGTCGTCCTATTTCAGAGCACTCACAAATCCCAGGGAGGCCTTGCCCCTGTGCTCCAGGCCTTCAGACGACTGTTAATACTTGATCCCCTGTCCCAATTAATCAGCTGCTCTGTGCATTTGAAATGCCACCCTGCTTGCATCTGTGTTGTTGGAATGTTCTCCTTGCTGAGGCTTTGCCACTTGCAGGCTGGAGCAATGAAAAGGAGATGTGCTCTGCTTTTGTCCTGTCTGCTTTTCCTATCTCTGGAACAAGCACATTTTGTTCAGACGGGAACAGCTGCTGCGTTCGGATCCACACCTACTGCCCAGGGCTGAATCTGACTCTCCCCCTTTCTGGCCAGTTGACGACTCAGTTTCCTTGACTGTAAAATGAAGACTCCACGCCCTGTCCTGCCTACCAGGCTAGATATCAGTTTTGGGTTGAATTATTCTTGCTTCCAGGACATGTTCTAAAAGTGGCTTGTTTGTTGAAATAAGCTTTCTTTGTCACTTGTCATTTTCTTCTTAAAGCGTAATCTGTGTTAATTAAAAGAAAAATACAAAACAGAAAGCAAAATAATTGATGCCAATTGAAGATCAATGTGTAAAATAATCACCCCGCTGCCTAAATCCAAACCTTTTAATAAGCCACCCCCAAAAGGCCCTTTGCTCATTCTTTGTGTCTCCTTGGGAGTCGGGGAGTGGGAGGCAGTTAACACGGCTCACACCTATGTGTGCTGTACATATTAGCCCTTAGTGACGAGCTCTTACTTAACCCTCAGAGCATCACCGTCGGCAGCACAATCACCTATGTTGCAGCTAAGAAACCTGAGGCTCCACCAAGTCAATCAGTTGCCAGATTCATGCTTTTATTACTCGAAGGAGTGGGGGATGCACCCACATCTCTCTATCTTCAAAGCACAGCTCTTATCTCTGCCTCATCCCTCTTTCCAGAAAGAAATGGTCGGTAGAAAACACTCAGATGGCCCATAATTGGGAAGGTTATCATTCTTCATGCCCAAGAGATCTTGGATACAAAACTTCCATACAAGGTTTTGAAACAGGATTAAGTTACATGATTTATCATGTCACCCAAAAGAAGAGTTTCTGTATGTTTTCAAAGGAGATGGTGCTAAGAGTGTGTGCTATGTGTGAGCTCATAAGTTAGTGGAATTAATAGTCACTGAGCACTGTTATGCATCTGTGATAAGTATCTCATTTAATCCTCTCAAATAATCTTCCCCGCAAGATATTCCTTTTTTGTGGTGTTTTGATTTATTTCTACTTTATCATGAAAATTGTCAAACACATATAAAACTAGAAATAATATAATACACATCCATATTTTGCTCACCTAGATTAGCAGTTATTGTCAATTTTCCACTTTTATTTTCTTTTTTCCCTGCTTAATTATTTTAAAGTATAGATGTAATAACATTTCACCCATGAAAATTCCGGTGCTGAGTTAGAGAGCTTAAATTTTGGAATGTGAGTTCCTTAAATGCCAAGTTAAGAGGGGCTGGAGATGATGTTTGGAGAGACTGTGAGCGGACTGCAGCCTCCAGGTAGCGCCTGTATTTGGAGCTTTCCATTTTCATTCCCTTTCACACACAGTAATGCCACGTGATGTGCAGAGAATGTTTAGGCTCCCTGTACCCATTGGAATCTAGGGGGCATAGCTGGGGATGGTCTACTCCAAACTTGAAATTCCTAAGAATCCTGTTTGTCTTTAAAAAAAATACCAATTCTGCTTTATAATCTTTTCAAGCGTGTTTTAACATGTATTCATGAACTTATTTGTTCATTCATCCAACAAATATCTTTTGAGAACACACTATGCCCAAGCACTGGATACATGTTAATGAAAAAATCAGACCTAGCAGGTGGGATCTTCTTATCCCCACTCCACTTTTCTAGTGAAATTGGCGCTTCATATGACCCACCGTGCCGATCCCATGGCTTCCTGTGTTCCGTTTACTCTTTGGCACACTTTGATTCACATGAGCACTCAGGTTTGAGAGAGAAAACTGTAGGGTTGCTGTCCCCAAGAAGCAGGAGGTGTCCAAGGATGTTGGCTGATGCAGCCGTCTGGAGAGGCACAATGCTTATGAGTTAGCTGCTGGTGGTTCACAGTCTGGTTTTCAGAGAATTCTATCACTAGTCATTCATTGCACACCTACTGTGTGCTGAACTTGAGTGGGCCTACAAAGATGAATAAGAGAGATTCCTGGGCTATGGAGTAGGCAGATGTGTAGCAAATGAATTTTATCATCATGTTATGGGGATCTTTAGTGTTTATTACCTCTAGTCTTCCATTCTATAAGAACCTGTTATTATTCATTCATTCATTTAACATATATTTATTGACAACCTCCATTTTAGGTGCTGGAGATGAGGAACAACATAGACTGAGTCCCTATCCCTGTGAAGCTTACCTTCAACATGGAATCACAATCTTTCCCATAAAACTTACGTTTGCCCAGTGGCTACAACATTCCATGGAATAGGCAAAATAAGTCTTCTTACTCTGGTTTTATAGGACAGAAAATCAAAGTTCAGAGAAATTAAGAGGCTTGTGGATAAAGCAACAGACCTGTAATTTCAAAGTAGTGCTCTTTTCTCTCCATCACATGCATACAAGTTATTGAGGTACCTGGGCTGTGAACAGCATGGGGTCAGCTCTGGGATATGAAAGCCAGCATGTATAGATCTAGTCCTGACTCCTGCCCTGAGATCCAGTCTTGTAATAATGCCAAAAGAGAACATTTAAATTTCTTCCTCTTTCCTTCCCATCTTCCTCTTCTCAGTGAACAGTACCACAATTCACCCACTTGATAAACCAGCATTCTCCAGTTAGTCTTGATTTCTCTCTCTACCATACACATCTCCCAGATCTTGTCAATTCAACTTCCAAAACACATTCTGAATGTGCCCAGTTCTCTTCATCTCTACCATGACCTTCATTGTTTAATTACCCCTTTCTCCTTTCTGGGCTTCTGCAACAGCCCCAGAGAGATGTCCTCTTCCTGTCCTTGCCTTCCAAAGAACAGACTGAGTGAACTTTGAAAAAACATAAGTCATGACACTTCCCTTGTTTAATATCCTCTAAGGAACTCAATTCCTCTTAGAACTAAATCCTGCCGCTTTCCATTGGCCTACAAGGCACTGCGTGATCTGGTTTATTCCTTCTTCTCACTCATCTCCAATCCATCCTCAGCCTGGGCCTCCAGCTACACCCTCAACACAAGCCCCACTGGTGTTCTTTCTGGTCTAAGAAAACTCCAAGCCCATTTCCATTCTCTTTGTTCTCACATGGGCAGGCCCTTCTAATCTCAATCTAATCAGTTGATTCTCAGATTAAATGTCACTTCCTCAGAAATGCCTTCTTTGACCAGCCTCTGTAAAGTAGCTCCTGACATTCTATCACATCCCTCTGTTTTAATGTTCTATATTATGCTAATCTCTATGTGACATTGCTTCTTGTTTATTTGCTTGTCTACCTATTGTCTGTATTCCCCAATAGAAGGTAAGCCCCAGTAGAACAAGAATCTTGTCCATCATCTTTATTTCTGTATATTCTCAATGTGCTCAATAAATTTTTTATTTTTGAAGAAGATTAGCTCTGAGCTAACATCTGCCTCCAATCCTCCTCTTTTTGCTGAGGAAGACTGGCCCTGAGCTAGCATCCATGCCTGTCTTCCTCTACTTTATATGTGGGACACCTGCCACAGCATGGCTTGACAAGCGGTGTGTAGGTTGGCACCCGGGATCCAAACCTGTGAATCCTGGGCCACTGAAGTGAAACGGTGAACTCAACCCCTGTGCCACCAGGCTGGCCCTCAATAAGTATTTTTTGATTGAAGGAAGTGAAGAAGTCAGGGCTCTTGCTCTCCAACTTCAGATAAATATTACCAGCTCATTCACTGCTCAAAGCAGTTGGTTGTAGAATGCAACCAGGTAAGCCCGTGGGTATCAATCTCTGGGCCTCATGAAAAAGCATGGCTGGGAGATCTGAGTGATAATTCTCCAACTAAGTGAAGCTAGGAACCCAGTGATTACTCTCTTGGCAAACCTTGTCTTTCTGAGGCTCTTAGGGAATAAATATTCAATGAGGACTCACTTCAGGCTCAGTGTATTCAAGTTTGCTATCTTACATCCTTGCAACAATAACCTTGTGACACGAAACATAACCACTTTACGGTACAGGTGATAAAATGATGCTTAGACAGGTGAGTTAACTTGTCCAAGGTCACATGTTTAAGGAAAGCCAGAGCTGCAATTCATACCCAGGGCTCTTGACTCCTGAGTCCTCATCTTCCTGCTCCACTGCCCTGAAAGCCAAACACACACTTGAGAGGAAGGCCTTTTCAAGATTAAAGAAAGAAATCTTCAGGTGACTTGGAAATCATGACAGATCTGAGTGTTGATGTTCAGTCGCTTGGTAAGTAGAGGAACGAGCTGAGACAACCCTCTGTTCATGTGTTGTTTTCTTTTAAAAAGAGCAATTTTGCTATGAGGTTTGGAAGGGCCTTCCTCAGAGAGAGCCCAATTACAGGGGCGCCACATTCAAAATGCAAGAATGCCTGATTTGTGTTTTTTTAAACATTAAAAAGAGCTCTGAAGCATATTAAATTTTTATGAGGTGTGTTGCTGACTAAAAATTTTTTTGAGCAAATAATCATACAAAAAGAGTAAACCACATACTTAAAATTAAAACCTCCAAATAAGAAAAATATTTATTAAATAAACTTACACCAAGCCACAGTGACCTTTCCAATGGGCTTTCTCCCTGCAATATTGAGCCATTTCAACTCTTGGAATAATTTTAATCAACAAATTGATGGGCCATTATTAGAGAATGGTACTATGTCAGGTGTGGCCTGTCGTAGAGTGAGAGAATCTTGGGCTAAGAGTGAGAAGATCTGGTAAGTCTGGTCCTGTCATTAGTTGTGTGACCTAAGGAAGCCAGAAAACCTCTTTGGGATACAGTTTCCCCATCTTTAAAATAGAGAGAGGGATATATCCCCTCATTGACTCTTATGGTGATTAAGAAAATCAAATGGCAAATGGATGTGAAAATACTTTGAGGTGTAATGAAGTGTAAAATACTTATTTATGATATTATCAGTACTAATTATTCCAACAAAACCAACAAGAAGACTTACTTGCAATGCCCAAGAGATGGAGACTTTTATCTTAGAACTCTTTTCTCTTGTCTTTTCCACGCAGCCCATTCCCAAGAGCTTTTAAGTCTTTTACCCTAGAATACATCATATTTGTTATTTTTATGGCCTCTGCTACAACTCTTGTCTATTCCGTTGGGCCTAGCTATCCACAAGACTTCTAAAAATTCTGCTTGCCCTCAGTTTCTTTATCCTCCAGGTCATCCTGTTATCTTCATATCATTGAGCAAAGCAAAAATATTCCATGACACCCAACTAACCATCAAAAACAACCCTCCTACCATATGGACTTCCAATTTGGTCTCCTCAGCTCTCCATCATTCATTCTAACTTGGCTTCTACATGGACTTCTTTATCCTCTGAATGCTCATTCTAATTTCCCAACTTCTAATCTTTGCATTTGTTGCTCCTCTTCCTAGGAATGCTCTCCCTTCTCCTGAATGTCCAGCTCAGGCTGCAAGACTCAGCCTGCAGGTGCATTTCCAGTGTAGGTCTTTCCTCCTTTCAATTTTCTCATGACTCTTCTCACCTCTGATCTGACCCATTTTCCCCGTTGGAGTTCATTTCTCTAGTCTATTGAGAGGCTAGGTAATCAGACTCTTTCTCAATGTTTCCCCAAATTTATTATTTATGGCAGTGTCTTTCATGTGAGTCCTTGACACAGCTCACAGTAAGAAATATATTTTACATTGAGAGCCAACACATAAATATGTGTGTGTGCATGCATATAAAATAAAAAATTTGAGAAACAATAATTACCCTTGTATATGTAACACACTCTGGTGTTTTATTCTATTCTAATCTCTCATTTTAAAAATCTAGTTGCAATGTATTACATTGATTTCACAATCCACTGATGGATTGCAACCTGCAGATTGGAAAATACTGTTTTATAGTATTAATTTTATGTACAGAATCCTTTGGGGCCTGGCTCTTCGTATTCCAAACTAAACTTTTGGAACTGAAACAAAACTTTTCCCTCTCAAGCTTTGATCCTGTACTTACAAGCCTTGGCTTTCAAGACCATTTTCTATGCTACAAGTTAATAAAGATTTATTTACAAACTCCATTCACTATTGCTTACCTCCTGTGGTAATGGATGCCACTGATTCAGGAAAGAAAAGTCTCCAACATTTTGTCAGAATTGCATCTTTTCACATACTCATCATTTGTGCTGGAATTTGAGAAGGCCCAACAAATAATATATTTCTTCCCTGACCAAATTATAAACTGTCAAGATGTAGAGGCAAGAGTCAGGAAAGATATCCAACCATCATCTTCATTCCTGGTAAAATTGTTGAAAACATGGCTTGGGTGCATCAGCCAAGTGAGCTTGCTAATGCGTCCACTGTGAATGAAACTCCCCAGGTATGGGCAGCACAGGAAACCCTCAGCTTCACCTGCCCCCTAAACTAGGTTCTTGCTCCAGTAAAACCTGATATTTTTAATTGTCTGAACTATACAACCCTAGAGTTCCCCTACTTCTGGGCTTCCTTTGCCTGAGATAATAAAAATATTCCTGATTTAAGCAAGCAGAATTAGGGTTTTCTGTTACTTACAACCTGAAGCATCATAACAGGACATATTTACTAGGTCTGAGAAACCGTTGTGGGGAAACTTTAGATGTTACTTGATGTTATCTTGAGTGGAAAATAAAGGGACATTTTTCTTGATTAACCCAATATAACTTATGTCTGCCTCTATGAGTTCTGAATAATTTACTCACTGCCTTATTTTTAAAAGTATTTAATAATTGGCTGCATGGCAAAGAGAAGGGAATCTCCCTTGATCTTTGGACAAGAATTCCCCTAAAACCACTACTAACAAAATGATTCTCATACAAGAAACTCTCTCTTGACTCTTACCACCTATGGTTAGAACCTTGTAACTTCCCTTCTTCTTCACAGACAAATCTCAAAAAAGTTTTCTTCTTTTGCTTCCTTCATCTCTGTATCTCTTTTATTCTTCAACTCATTTATCAAGGAAGTGTCACCAATATTTTCCCGATTTTGAAATCCAATGGGCTCTTTCAAAGTCTCATTATTTAACCACCCCCTGTCATTGGGTACAATCAATAATCCTTTGTTTTTTCATCTCTAATTTCTGCAGCACTATGCCAATCTGGTTTTCCATTTTACTTCTTGGGCCGCTCCTTCTCGTATTCTTTATGGTTTCTTTCCTGCTTGATGTTAAATGTTGATCCCTTAGTGTTCTGCCCTTTGCCCCATTTTCTCGTTCCATTTGACCCATTCTCCCTTGGTAATCACCTCTATTCCTGAAATTCTGTAGGCTGATGGCTATTAAGTCTACATCTCTGGCCAAGATCTCAATACATATTCAGTGAATAAATAGAATGAATAAACTAAGCTCTCTTCGAAGTCAAGAATCAAACACCAGGGTACCCAGATTTTCACTTTGATGTCTCATAGCAACTCAAATGCAATGTGTCTCAATAGTTACTCTTCCTTTCAAGATCCTGCTCTTCTGTCTATGCTCCTTGTCTTAGTCGGTGATTTGCATAAGACTAGGAATTATCCTGAACTATTCCCCTCACCTCTCATTTAATCATTTACCACCGTCTGTCAAATTCTGGCTCTTAAATATCAGCCAGATTTTCTCCTCCTGACCATATTTATTGCCACTGTCCTAGTTCAGAGCCTTATCTTTTGCCTAGACTATACCAATGGCCTCTCAAGTGAACTGCCAGCCTCTAATACTGTCCCTTTCCCTTTGATTCTCCCATGATCAAACTGTTAATTTGCACATTGTATTATGTCAATATAGTATAAATTCTATAAAGAGCATGTAAGTATTCTTACTATAAATCCAACAAATTTCTCTTTAGATCTATTCATAGGAGTTTAAATAATTTTGTTACTGTAAAAGAGATCTTCTCACATTATATCTGAAAATTTATTATTTTAGATATATACAAAAAACTGTTTTAAAATACATATTTGTAACCAGTCACATTATTAAACTATTTTGTTAGTTCAAAAGTTTTTCAAGGCTGGCCTGGTGGAGTAGTGGTTAAGTCTGTGCACTCTGCTTAGGCAGCCCAGGGTTTGCAGGTTCGGATCCCCGGCGCGGACCTAGCACCACTTGTCAAGCCATGTTGTGGTGACATCCCACAGAAAATAGAGGAAGACTGGCACAGATGTTAGCTCAGCGACAATCTTACTCACACACAAAAAAAGTTTTTCATTCTTTTTTGTTTGTTTTCTAGGTATACAATGATGTACTCTCTAAATAAATAAAGCTTTTTCTTTATAAGACATTTATAAGGCATATAAGACATTTATAAGTCTTATTTCTTTACTTTATTTTCTTATATTATCCAGAAGTTATACAAGAATGGTAAGTAAAGTAGGGGCTAACTGTTGTTCTTCTCTTATCCTTGACTTTCATAGGAATTCACCTGATATACCAGTTAGGTATGATTCTGTCAATTAATTTTAGGATCAATATCCTTTTTCATGTCAAAAAAATAGTCTTCTATTTACTTCTTCTAAGATTTAAAATAAACAATAATGGACTTTAAATTTTATTGTACATTGTTTAAGAATTTGTTAAAGTGAATACATGGTTTTATTTTATTCATTTATTGATGTGATGAATTATATTAATAATATCCTGTTAGAAATAATGTGTGGATCTGGAGTAATATTATGGCAATTGGTCAGAGGAACAAGGAATACATGAATCCCATCTCAAGTTCTTATCACCCACACTAATGAAGTTACTAAAGGAGAAATATGCACAAGAAATAATTGCAAGGAATATCACATTCCAATATAAAGAATCCTGGAAGGCAAGTCTGGCCACCAATTTTTCCGAAGCTAGTTAGGCTTTAGACTAAAGTAGGCAAAGGCAACTATTATTCCTATTTCACTATACCCAAAACCAACCCGAGTCTCGGATCTTTACTTTCTGGTCCCATGAAAAGAAGATATAAAATAGAGAGGATGGCTGACCTTGGTTGGAGAAAGACTTATGTTAGTTTGTGACATCTGTTGTATGTATAGAAAGAAAAAAGAAGTCAAGTCTGTTTGAAAGATTTCCAAACATTAACACACTCTTACTTTCTGGAATAAACTCATTAACAAATCCTGTTGGTTCTTCCAAAATATATCCAGAATCTGATATATTCTCACCACCTCCACTGCTATACCATGGTCCTGACAACCATGAACTCATGCCTGGATTATAAGACTACCCTGTGAAGTGCTCCATTGCTTTCGCCTTTGCTCCTCCAGTCTATTCTCCACTCAGTTCCAGAGTGGTTCTTTTAAATTAAAATATAAGACAGATTATGTCACTTCTCTGTTCAAAATTGAAGATGGCCCCCCAACTCACTTGGAGCAAAGACTAAAGTCTTGTGGTTCTAACAGTTTACAAACCCCTACCTGAGCTGTCCCCCCAGCCCCCACTACCTCTCTGATTTCTCCTGCTATTCTCTCCTGGATCACCACAGCCACATTAGGCTTCTTACTGTAACTTGGACACTCCAGGAACACTTTTTCCACATGTTGTTCTTTTCTCAGCCATGGGGAGTTTCTTCACATGCATGTGCTGATCAGTACTCTGCTAAATACTTGAGGTGGATCCTTTGCAGATCTCCAGAACATTCTCTCTGAATTGCTCTGTCCTTTCTGGTACTCTTTCCTCAAAACTCTAGCTGCCTCAGTCTCTTCAGACTTGCAGCTCCATCTTCTCAAGTCAGGGAGTATGCTGAACTCCACCTGTGTTCCTCCTCCCTACGCTCCAGCCTGCACACTCCCTCCAGAGAGTAATCTCACTTTGTTTCTTGTCTCTTGTCTGTCATTCATCACTTGATATCTAATAACTTGAAAACCATTGTTTTATGTATGTTTGTCCAGATTTTCTAGTTATTTTAGGTGGAAGGGGAAATCCAATTTCTGTTACTCCATCTTGGCTGGAAGCAGAACCTCTTAGCACTTCTTAATTCCCTTTCCTGCTTTAGTTTTCATCCACAGCACTTACTAACATCTGACACATTCTATATGTTACCTATTTATTTACTTATTGTTTTTCTTTCTCCCCGTTAGAATGTAACTCTACAGGGGATCTTTATTTGTTCACTGACGTATCTTTTGACCTAGAGAAGGGGTTGGCACATTGTAGGTACTCAATAGTTATTTGTTAAATGAATGAATGCAGAGAGTGCCAGCATCAGGAAGAATTTTCCAGAACCATCAGACTGTGGTTCTACTTTTACAAGAAATCCTAAATGTCAGCAGAGTCTGTGTTTGTGGGTTGGATACTCTGTTAGTTGCAAGAGGCTATCACCTCCTCAGTCAACACCCCTTTCTGTGGAACACTTTCTCATTCCTCTTGCCATCTCCCTTAAAGGACTTTGCTTACCCAACACTCCTTAGCTGGATCACAACTCTGAGAAGCATGGATGGAGGGTTTTAAATTTCTTTTTAAAATAATCATTTTACAACCAAGTATATATGTGTTTCTTCTCTACACCCAACCCTAAGCAGCTGCTACTTAATCCTCATCTCTTTCTTTGTATAAAACATGAACGTTAAAGGCCTTTTTAGCTCATAAGGGTGGAAGTTCAGGTGGGAATGAATCCAAGGGAAACTTTGGACTCACTCAGCAGGGGTGGGCCAGCTAAATAACAGCACCTTTTCCCACAGACTTCCCCTTGTCACAGCTCTGTGCAAGGATTTCCCATCTGTCAGCTGGTCCATTCAGCAGTTACTCACTTGAGGAACCTAAGTTAAGTGTGCGCATGTGTGAGCATGTGTGAGCATGTGTTTGTGTTCATTGCAATGTGTAGAGGTTTCTGGGAGAATTTTTCTCTATTTCAGTTTTTATCTGGGTTTCATTTTGGTCTCAAGACTTTTGTACTGAGAGATTCTCTTTCCTCTCATGCCTTATTGGATTCTTGTCATCCTTTAGGTCTCAGCTCAAATATTTCTTTTGAGAGAACTTTTCTTCCCAAACTGTTTAATGAAAGTTTCTCCTTTTACTATAATTTCTGTAATCTCCTCATTGCAGTTACAACCTTCTGTAATTATCCAATTTATTTATTAATTTACTTGATTATTGTTAATTTCCTCCTCTGATATGACATCCACAGGGAGAGGAACTTTGCCTGTCTTGTTTGCTTTTTTCCGCCTGTGTCTTGAATAGGGCCTGACACATAGTAGGTGTTTAGAAAATATGTATTGAATGAATGAATTCACTGCAGAACAAGGTCACAAGAATACTAATGGAGAGTGCAGAATTTGTATGGAATTGCACCCTTGTGTATGGCTGGGGTAAGAACTGAAAAGACAGAGTGCAGCTTCAGGGCCAAATCAAGAGGGCCTTGAATGCCCTGCCATGGCAATGGCTGGATTTTATCCTCAAGGTGATGTGAATCTATAGAAAGGCTTAAGCAAGGGAAGACAAGTCAGATTTATATTTTAAAATGATCAATCTATCTGTAGGGTGCTGAATGGATTAGAAGAGAATAAGACATGCTACGAAGGGACCAATTTGGATACTGTCGTAGTAATCTGTGAGAGATGATAAAACCCCTAAGTAATGCCAATGACAGTGGAAGTGAAGGAATATTTGAAAGACATGAGGTAGGAAAAAAATAGTTTTATCAAAAGTGGGAAATAAAGAAATTAGAATGGAAAGGAGGAGAAACAGAGCAGCCAGAAACTTAAGTGGGTCAAACAGAGCAAAGAAACATTGATATAAAATGAGTCTGGGTTGGACCTCAGTGAAAATGATGGAATAAGAAGCTTTGAAGATCCTTTCCCCTATAAAGGCAGTGAGAACACTGGCAAAAATTGTCAGAACCAACTCTCAAAGCTGTGAAAATTAACCAGAGGCTTGAAGTAATTTGGGGAGCATTTATTCAAGAAAAACAGCTGGATCTTGGATGAAAAGTTGGTATGAACAGTAGAGTTTTAATTTTCCCTATTCATACCTCCTTATTTCTAGCTCCATGATAACCTTGAAAAGCAACAACCTGTAATCACAGTAAAACTAGCAGCCTGCTGTCCACTAGAGAGAACAGAACAGGGTTGGAACTCCTGAAGCCCTATTTCCAGAGAATTATCATTATTTGATCTGTCTGGTGGTTTCCTGGAAGACCCTGTTCTCAAGGCTGTCCTTATTTAACTAATTCAGAGCTTAACTTAGTATGAAAATCTTTTCCTTATGGGCACTTGTTGAAAACAAAGAGGGACAATTGCTTAATATCACAGCTTCCTGAGATAGTGGATAACAATTGGGACAAATAACAGGGTGACAAAAAGCTTAAAAGGAAAAGCTCAGGAATGACATCTCCAAATGGGGCTTTGAAGAGCTTTGACATATTCCAGAGAATCTAGAAGCCCATGTTCATGCTTTAGTTTGTGTGAATACTTGGGAAAGACCTGAGGAGGCTCTAAGTAGTCATCTGTGGCTAACTTTGAGGCTCTTCTCAGGGGGAAATGAAGGCTAAGGCAGAGTCATAAACTGACTAGCTGAGTGTTGAAGTCATAGCCAGAATGTACACAGAACCCTTTGGCAAAGACTGAGAGACTTATTGGTTCTAGGAATTTAAGAAAATCTCTGTCTAATTATTAGCTGACCTGTAAGCTAACAAAGCAGAGACTTCAGTGTTGACACATGTCAAAGAATATAGACCTTACAGGATTAGTTCAGTAAACTCACTAAACAAACAATATCAAAAACAACGAACTCTAGTTGGAGGATGGGGGAAGTATCTGATTTCTAAAATTGCCACATTATTTAAAATGCTCAGTTTTGACAAAAAATTATGAGATATGCAAAGAAACAAGAAAGAATGATCCTTGCTCAGGAAAAAAAGCAGTCACTAGAAACTGGGGAAGCCTAGATATTAGACTTACTAGACAAAGACTTTACATCAGCTATTTTAATATGTTCAAAGAGCTAAAGGAAAACATGTCTAAAGAACTGAAAGAAAACATGAGAATTATGTCTCATCAAATTGATAATATCGGTAAGGAGATAAAAATTGTAAAAAGGAACCAAATAGAAATTCTTGAGTTGAAAGTAACTGAAATGAAGAATTCACTATAGGGTATCAAGATCAGATTTAACCAGGTAAAGAGGAAAAGTAAGTAAACTTGAAAATGTGTAATTGAAATTTTCCAGTCTGAGGAACAGAAAGAAAAAAGAATGAAGAAAAATGATCAGAGCCTGAGAAATCTGTAGGACATCATCAAGCACACCAACATACATATGATACAAGTCTCAAAAGAGGAGGTAGAAGAGAGGGTAGGAAGGGTATTTGAAGAAATAATGGCTGAAAGCTTTCCAAATATGATGAAAAACTTTAATGTACACATCTAAGAAGCTTAACGAACTCAAAATAGGCTAAACTTGAAGAGATACACACTTTTATATGTTATAACCACAGACAAAGAGAGAATCTTGAAAGCAGCAAGGGAGATGGGACCCATCATGTACAAGGGAATCTCAATAATATTAATAGCTGATTTCTCATCTGAAACCATAGAGTCCAGAAGATTGTGAGGTAGCATATTTAAGGTAGTGAAAGAAAATAATATCAACCAACAATTCTTTATCTCACACAACTGTCCTTCAAAAATGAAGGTAAAATTAAGATATTCCAAGATAAACAAAAACTGAGAAAATTCTTCACTTGCAGGTCTACCTTATAAAAATACTAAAGGAATCCTTCATGCTGACACAAAGGACACCTGAGAGTAACTCAAATATGCATAAGAAATACAGAACATCAGTAAAGGTAACTACACAGGTAAATATAAGCATGGTATAAATGTACCTTTTGTTTGTAACTATTTTTTCTCCTGCATGATTTAAAAGACAATTACATGAAGCAATAATTATAAATCTGTGTTGATGATCATATAATATATGAAAATACAATTTATATGACAATAACAATACAAAGGAAGGTTGAGAGAATGATGTTATATGGGAAAAAAATTTTGTACACTATTAAAATTAAGTTGGTATTAATCTGAACTAGATTTTTATAAATTAAAATCTATATTACAATTCCTAGGGCAACCACTGAGAAAATGGCTGAAAAAATACTGAAAGAAACAAGAGGATTAAAATATCAGACTGAAAAATACCTATTTAACACAAAAGAATCTAATGATTTAAGGAGGGAGAAAGAAAAAAGACATAAGATATACAGAGAACAAATAGCAAAATAGCACACATAAATCCTACCTTATCAGTAATTACATTAAATATAAATGTATTAAACACTCCAATTAAAAGACAGAGATGGACAGAATAGATTTAAAAAATCATCTAACTATATGCTGTCTATAAACACATACTTAAATTCAAAGACATAAATAAGTTGAAAGTAAAAGAATTGAAAAAGTTATACCCTGGAAATAGTAGCCAAAAGAGAGCTGAATGACTCTACTAATATTAGACAAAATAGACTTTAAGTAAAAAAACTGTCACAAATAAGGGTGTTATAGGTAGATAAAAGGGTCAATTTACCAAGAAGATATAACAATTATAAACATATAATTAAAGTAAATCTAACAATAGAGCCCCAAAACACATGAAGTGAAAACTGAGAGAATTGATGGGAGCTAGGGGCTACGTGACAATAATAATTGGAGACTTCAATACCTCACTTTAATAATGAATAGAACAGCTAAGGAGAAGATCAACAAGGAAGTAGAAGACTTGAACAACAGTATAATCAACTCGATCTAACAGGCATCTACAGAACATTCCACCCCAAAACAGCAGAATAAAGTAAGTGTGAAGTATGGAATCAGGTAGGAAAGGTACAAAGAACTAGAATTGGGGGTAATTAGGGAGTGAAAACAACAAAGCCAGGGTGCACTTAAACTTAAGGGCATATGAAAAAGGCAAAGTGGGTTCACATGTTTGTGTCCCAGACCTTAAAGACACGCAGTTGTGTTTTCTGACATAATCTTTTTCATCAGGATCTAACCCCTAGTCAGTCATGGTCTCTCCTTCCTCCTAACAGGTAAACCCTCAGGTTTAATACATTCTACTATCACCTCCAGCCTTCCCAAGAGATGAGCTTGCAAAAGTGTTGAAATTTGGGGCGACTAAAGACAAATGGTTTAGAGATAAGCAGAGATGAAAGGATGCGTGAGGTTACAGGTCAATTCTGAAGAGGATGGTACTTGAACTGGCAGTTGGGGAAGAGCGTCTTCTAAGAAACCTGGCTTGTATTTAAAGCATTGGTTCTCTCATCATTGCAACACAGAGGTATAGGACTGTCCATTACTACAAGTGCCTGAGCATTTTGGTGCAATGATTAAATGCTCTGCTTTGGCTGTAGCACCAGATGGATGTAATTCTGCCACTTAGCATGTGTGTAATATTGCACAGCTTAATCTCTTTAAGCCTTAGCATCTTTATTTGTAAGATAGTAATGATAACAGTATCTATCTCATAGTGTTGTTGTGAGAATTAAAAGAAATAACAGTTAAGCCTTTAGCTCAGTGCCTTGTGAGTCCAGCACTTGGTAGATTAAATGTTTTTTCAAAGGGACCAAGTCTCATTAGGCTGGGGTTTAGAGTGCTGTCCAGGGGAAAATCATTCTTTTAATTTAGGTAAATTATTTTCTGGAAAGTTAATGCACCAGATCAAGCTATATTAAAAAAGAAATCCCAACAGCTCCCCATGGACTCACTCCTCCCTGCTGGCGTAGCCCATGGAGCAGAGGCATGAAATGGTTAAGCAGGAAAAATACTGACCTGCTCCACTGAGGGTGAGTGTTTATTAATACTACACAGGAAATATCAAGTCACCCTGCTTCCAGCCAATGGAGCAAATCCATTTATTTGCTGGGCAGCTCCCCCTACTCCTGCTTCATCTAACCTTTTTGTAAAAAGTTGTCAAATATAAAACTAACCTTTTATTGCTATAGCAAAGAAGCTTAGAGAAAAGCACAAACTGAAGCTGAAAATATGACCTCAACTCAGGAAAGGAAGTGGCAATCACAAGGGAGGACAAGCGTGTGGGGCCCTTAGAGGGTTAATATACCCTGGAAGAAGATGAAGAATCCAGAGCGGACCAGAGCAGGGAGTCTTTCCTTGCTGTTTGCGGCTCAGGACTTTCATCCACATCTCAGCAAGGAGGAACGAGAAGCTGATTATTTTTGTATGAATACAACCTTAGATTATCACTCGACAAAAATGTAGTTAGTTTTTGTTTTAGAGCATGAGGTCAGTGCTTTTGAATTAACTTTGTTGTCACAAAGTTCTGAGGTAAAGACCCCCTACAGGTATTATTCTGTAGAGATACCTGAGCTGCATGAACAGAATTATCTATTGCAGCCAAGATTCTGGTGCCCAGAGTGAGTAAAACTGGGTGGGTAGTAGCTTTCGGAGTGCTTCTTCAGCCAGTTTACTTCTGCTTAATGACAGCAGAGGGTTCATTCCCCCATAGACCACCCCCTCTCCCGCTTCCTCCACTGTCAAGTGAGAAACTCACATGGATGATTTTGTAAGGTATCCCTGGTTCTAAGAGCCTCTGATTCTGCCATAACACTGACATAGCTCCCAATCCCCACCCATACTGAAGCTGAGTAGCAAGAACTGAAACTTAAAGTGTGTTCCTCGGTCCTGGGGGAAGGGAAATCTAGCAATTTCCTAGTGACCTCATGCAGCCCAGCCATGGAGAGAAAGAGTAAGGAATACAAGGTGATAGGAGTAAGATTTACGTTGATATATTAGGTGACAGTTGCTGGCCATGGCCCACCCTTTCAGCAGGGTTAGAAGCTGCTAGAAGGTATTTTACCAGCTACGACATATATATGTGAGAAGGAGCCTCCTATTGGGAACTTTTCCAAAGTCTAATAAAGCTGTGCTTTGCTCCCTCTGACCTTGGCCCAGCAATAGGTAAGTCTCACAACTTCTACCACCTTATAAACACTGAGATGGGCTATAAGAAAGGACTATAGAGGCTCTATTTAGAGGCTTAGGTCAGCAAGTAGGCAGAAAAATGTCAAAACCACTAATCTAATTTATTGATGGCTTTAATGGGAGTGTATAGGAAAAGAGTTCTGCCTTGCACTGCAAATATTGCTCCAGCCCCTTCATCTGGAGAACCCCGAAGTTAAGAAATGGCCCGATGAGTACCCAGTGTTACTGTCAGATGCAGGTAGAGGAGGGTAAGGGAAGACAAGGAGGCGAGCTTAGAGGAGGGGCCCCTCTGCCTTTCTTTCTTTCTCTTTCTTTTTTCCCTTTCTTTCCTTTTCTTTTTCTTCCTTCCTTCCTTCCTTCCTTCCTTCCTTCTTTTCTTTCTTTCTCAGACATAATTTGAGTGCTTACTATATGTCGTGGCACTATGTTAGGAATTAGAAATAGAGATATTAAGAACGCAAGTCTCATCATTGATTTAAAGTAATTGTATCAAAGACTTAAGTACTGAATGATGAACACGCCTAGTTCCTATCCATAAGGAACTTTCAGTTTAACAAACAATGCAGAATGTCATAGATAAATGGGTGAAGTGTCATAGGAATAGAGGAACTCATAATTCACTTTCTTAAGGCAATTTTGGTGAATAGTTAACCAATGTGGTGACAATTGAACTGGGTGAGGGTGACTTGGAGATTTCCAGCAGGAGGTGTGGGAAAAAGGCTTTCTGGGTGTGTGGAATGGTATGAAAATGTAAAAGAGGGTAGTAGTAGTGGAGAACAGTGTGGCATTTAGTCTCATTGGACCATAGGGCTAGGAAAAGGGACATGGGGATTGTTGGAAGATGAGGCTGGTAAGGTGAGTTGGTACAGATTATGGAGGGTCTTGCCAATGCAGGTCTTCAGAATTGTTTCTAGCTGTATGAAGCCATGAGGTAGACTTAAGCAGAGCGAATGGGGCAAGGGTCCTGATTAGATTTACATTTTATAAAGATCATTTTAAGGGCAGTGGTAGATGGAAGCTAAAAGATGAGTTAGAAAGCTGTTCAATAGGGTGTGATGAGAGGGGTTGTGAGTGAGAACCAAGACAATAGTAAGGGACAGCACTCCATGCCCAGACAGGAAACAGATGTAGACGTGATTAAATGTAGTAAAGCTTGGAAAAGCCATGTAGAATTAAAATGAAGGCAAGAGGCACAGGCATAATATTGAGGTACTTTCCAAGCCACCCCTGGTGGGTAGATGCCATCTCATTGGAAGAAGGAAAGTGACAACTGCTGATAAGTCTTAGACAAATGTCAGTATGGTAGATGCCCTGGAGGTTCTGGAAAATTTTAAATTCCATTGAATAGCAACCAGAATAATAACAAGGATCTTTTTGCTGGCCTGAATGGAGTTGCAGTGGTAACAACAACAGACAGCACAAAATAAAGTTGATGTTTTCTCCTTGGTCTTAGGGGCTGATGGTAACTTCAAAGAGGATGGAGAAAAGGTCTGTATGTCTGAGCTGACCTCCTCAGCCAGCTGTGCTTGTCAGCCTCAGGCGTCAGTTTCCCCGTGGGTGTGAGTGGTCACCAACGCAATGCTCTAGTCCGGGCTACACTACTGAAGTAGTTGCGTGGCTGTGGGTATGTTACCTCCCCTCTCCAGGATTACTTTATAGCAAGAGAGGGCTGTAATAGGTGATCTTGGAGACTTTCTCTGGAGTTCCTACTGTTTGTCACTCTGGGTCTAGCTTGGCATGCATTGAGAGTCCCAATAAAGGTTTGTTGAATAAATGAATGAATGAACAAAGCAGGGTGCCTTGGAGGGAACACACGAAAAGTGTAAAGTGCTCATTTAGGGTCTGATTTCAAGAAGAAATTCTTCTCTTGGGGTGATGGAGAGGGAGGAAGTGGGAAAGGTGTTCAGCCTTGAATCATGGAAAATGACCACACTGAAATCAGATCTTTTCTGCCGGGTGTGGATTTGTTCCCAGGTGTCAGCCTGCAGAGTTGGGTCATCGACCAGCTGCGATGCTGCACAGGTTGTATTTTTTCTCTGAAACATTTGGTAGAACATTTCAGGCTGGGTTGGAGGGAGGAGGGGAGGATTATCTGAACCAGATGTTTGGGGGCCATCTCTCTGACACAAGTGAGTAATTAGCTTTAAGTGATTATCCATGTGACCAGTCTGGGAGCATTCACCTCTCTGGGCTGGGGAAGCAAGGCTTGGCTGGCTACACCCTGACTAGAGAAGAAGTGAGAGGTATGGAGGGCTGTGTACAGGTGTGTACCTGTTCTGAAAGATTCTTTCCAGAAAAATCTTCATCAGTCGAGTATAAATGGCTGCATGGGGTGCTGGGGCAGATGGGTCTGGGATGGCTCTGAAGAGTCCTAGAGCCAGAGTGGCAAAGCAATTACAAAACGCTTCTGTAATTGCTCTTCAGTAATTGTAAGAACAGCACAGATTTAGAGGAATGTCACTCTCAACGTGGAACATGTGATGGGCCTGGGGGTGTCCTGCAGGAACCAACTGCTGAGGGTCATCCTAGATACTGGACATGCCAGCTGAGGGGGTCTGGCTAGGTGGCAGTTGAAGAGCAGCTGCCCTGCCATTCTCCCAGCCCTACATAGCCTCCATAGCCTTGGTTCTATGTCAACCTTGTTATGCTTAAGATGCCAGGCAGAGAGTGACGGGAAACCCTATTTTGACTGACATGAACCTCATGGTGGGAATAGGGGCTCAGAACAGAACTTATATTGAATTCTAGAAAAAAAAGCCACATTTCTTGCATACGTGTGTCCATGACACTCATGAGATTTGTACCTGCAAGAAAAATGAGTATGATGAAGTGACAGAATTGCTGCCACTGGAAGTCCCAGTGGGTTACAGCAGGGAAACAAAAGAGGGAGGGACAGTGCCCCTTGGGGAGGCTGGAAAGGCTTAGACAAGGCAAGATCTAGATCAAAGATCACAAGTTCAACTTTTAACAATAGGCTAATAAAATCTGCCTTTTTCACATTTAATTTAAAACACAAAAGGCTACAGAGAGGATGATTTTAAACGTGCAATGGCCTTTTTGGCTTCCATGGGAGGAAACTCTCAAGGCATTATTCCATTCATTTCCGTTCCCTGTGTCCTCTCTGGCCTATCCTCCAGCAGGTTCCTGTTTTCCTTGAACTCCAGGGGAGGAAGTATGAGATATTTCGTTTGAGACCCACAGCTCATCAAGGGGGGGTGTTGCTCTCCATGAGCTGTCCTCATTGGGCCTCTGTGGGTTTGGTAGTCATCCCTCCATCTGGACCTGAAAGAAATGCAGGCTGCTGGATGGCGGATGGAGAGGGGAGGTGTTGGACAATCCTTCTACTCTAAGGAGGAAGAACTACTGTTTGCCACCTTTGTTCCACCACCAAGACCAAATGCATTCTGAGCCTTCTCTGTATGTAGGACACTGTGCCTAATTCTTAACATGGGTTAGCTTTTGCAATCCTTACAACAATCTCACGCTGCAGACACAATTACTACTCAAATCTAACAGGTGAGGAAACTGAGGCACAGGAAATTTAATGGTACATTTATGATGCGGGGTCGGTGAGCCAAGGAGTCGAAAGAAAGATTTCTTAGACTCTTAAGATCTGGCAGTAGTGCTCTTTTATTTAGAGAATAGTATAGAATAGCATGGGGACAGGACCCATGGGCAGTCAGAGCTTCTACTGCCGCTGCTTCTGCTGCCCCCGCTGGCATGGGGACAGGACCCATGGGCAGGCAGAGCTGGTGCGTGGGGACAGGACCCACGGGCAGTCAGAGCTCCTGCTGCTGCCCCGAGTTGAGGGTTAGGGCTAAATTTAAGGCATAGGTATATGATTCATCTCTTTACAAGACAAAGGAAAGAACATGAAAAAACGTTAAAATGGTATCAGTGCAGGTGGGGTCTGGTCATTGGGTGATCCCATGACTTTTAGACAAGAATCAAATCGGATTAAGTAAAGGTTAGAAAGGTTAGACGCCACCACCCTAAACCAGTTACATGAGATTGCCAGACAGCAACCAATTTAAGTTCTTGCCTTCCCCATTAAGAGTTTCTAGGGACAAGGTCATCTCTCCTCTTCTTCCTGGTACAGAGAGGGAGGCACGTTTTACAGGTAGAGATTTACCTTACAAATGTAAATGTGTCCCAACAAGGGCAAGTTCCATTCCCCAGAGCCTCCTTCCCTGTCCCAGTTTATTGAAAGCAATGAGCCCCAAACAATCCCGATGCCAAAGAGACATATCTTGGGGTGGCCAATTTCAGGTCCCTACAAGGTCATCCCCCCTTCCTTCACAAATGCAAATATCTCTCAAAGAGCAAGCAAATTCCAGTCCTCGGAGCTTGCTTCTCATCTGCAGTTTTTTAAAATTAACCAGCCTAAAATCCTCATCATAAACCGTTTTAAAATTAAGCAGCCTAAAAAATCCTCATCAATTTATATATAGCACTTATTCTGTAACAGGCCTTGTCTTAAGCACTTTAGGTGGGTTAATACATTTACTTCTCACAATAGCCCTAGGAAGTTGTTAAGAAAAATTATCCAGTGCTTGGGAAAAGAAGCAAAAGGAGGATTTCACATTCTCTTGCACACTCAACATTGTCCAATAAGCTCACTGTGGTAGGCAGAACAGTGGCTCCCCAAAGATATCCAGACCCTAATCCCTGGATCCTGTGAATTTGTTTTGTTATGTGGTAAAAGGGACTTTGCAGACGTGGTTAGGGTTATAGAATTTAAGATAGGGAGATTATACTGGGTTGTCTAGGTGGGCACAATCTAATCACTGGAGCCCTTTGTAAAAGCAGAGAACTTTCTCCAGCTACTGTCGGTCTGAGAGATGCAGCAGAAGGGGCGTCAGAGATGTTCAAGGAGGGAGAGAGATTCAACCTGCATTGTTATAGAGGGCCATGTGGAAAGCAAGAGAAGGAATGCAAGAAGCTTCTAGGAGCAAGACTGATGCGGGGTCGGTGAGCCGAGGAGTCGAAAGAAAGATTTCTTAGACTCTCAAGGTCTGGCAGTGGTGCTCTATTATTTAGAGAATAGTACGGAATAGCATGGGGACAGGACCCATGGTCAGTAAAGAGCTGCTGCATGGGGACAGGACCCATGGGCAGTGAAGAGCTGCAGGCATGGGGACAGGACCCATGGGCAGTCAGAGCTCCTGCTGCTGCCCTGAGTTGAGGGTTAGGGCTAATTTTATAAGGCATGGGTACGTGACTTATTTTTACTGGAAAAAGAAAAGATGGTGTAAAAAGTCATTAAATGATTTCAGTGCAGATGGGGTCTGGTTATTGTGTGGTCATATAACTTTTAGATACGAATCTGGCCATATAGATCGGCATGTAGGTGAGGATGCCCTGGGCTTCTCTCCCTGGGGCAGCCTTAATCCACATCAAGACCAGCCCCCTGCTGTCAGCCAAAAAGGAAACAGGGACCTCAGTCCTACACTCCACCTAATGGAGCTTGGAAGTGAAGTCTTCCCACAGCTTCCCAATAAGAGCCCAGCTGGCGGACACCTTGACTTTGGCTTTGGGAAATGGGGAGCAGAGAAACCAATCGAGCTAAGCCAGACTTGTGACTTACAGAGCTGTGAGATAATAAATTTGTGCTGTTTTAAGCCGCTAACTTTGTAGTAATTTGTTTTGGCACCCGCTGGAAGCTAATACTCCCACACAAGAGTTCTCTAGGGCAGTGCTATCCACTAGCGCATTCGGCTATGATGGAAATGCTCTGTTCTACCCTCTCCCATACAGCAGCCGCCAGCTAGATCTGCCTATTGAGCACTTAAAATGTGACTACTGAGAAAGGGAATTTGTAATTTTATTTATTTTTAATAAACTTGAATTTAAATTTAAATAGCCACATGAGGCTAGTGGCTACCATATTTGATGGTGCAGCTCTAGGCGGGGTACCTTTGTTACACTTCTACCTGTTATTTAATAGGGCCCAGACTCTTCAAGTTACCTGTCAACGTGTAGGTTTTGTCTGGTAGACACGCAAGTGTTTTCTGTCTGGTGGAAATGATAACTCCAAAGGTTATGAATTCATTGCCTGTAGAACATTAACTAGTTTTATATCTAATCTAGCAATCTTATTCTGATATTCTTTCTCTAGTGCCTATAAAATGTCAGTTCTTCAAATGTTCTTTGAATCATTTTTACCAACCTGTTGGTCCCCTATTTAATGAGTTAAAGGAAGCTTTGATGACTATGCCTTTTACATTTGTTATGTTTTTTAACTTCCTAAATAGTATGCTATTATTAGATACTGTTGTCCCCATTTTACAGATGGTGAAACTGAGGCACAGAGATGTAGATAATTTGTCCTAGGTCACATAGCTAATGAGAGTTACGGCCAAAATGACTCCAGAGGCCATACTCTTAACTCCTGCAAAAAAAATTTCTGTTTGTTCGAACATTGATTCAAAAATACAACATCAGAAGCTCTTGAAACTTGCTTGAGGGAACCTTGAAGACAGTGAATATATATAAGGTAGAGAGATGCCCGGCTGTGTGGGGTTGTGGGAAACACACAGGGTCTAGCATACATGCATCTGAAAGTCATGCCAAGGAGGGGCTGAGGCTACTTCCTGATGGCTGTTTTTCTTGATTTCTAGGGTTAACTTATTTTTGCTTGATTTTTGTTGAGGAACTTGTAGAGAGAAGATATCAGAACTGTTAGCAAGTGACTTAGCTTGTTTCTCATTTCAGATATGTCTGGTAAGGTGTCCATTGGCAGTCATACCCAATAACAGTTGGAAAATGGACTCCTTCCCCAACCATGATAATGTCATAGTAAATGGAGAAGGTTTCATTTCTCTGGGAGTTGGCAGACCTATGCAAGGGCCACTTGATCTGTTGCTCTAGGCCTTTGTCAGGAGCCTCCACCAGCAGTGAAGGGGAGATGCTCCCCTGCTCATGCTTAGCCTAGCATTGGGTTTTCCCAAAGCTTCTTTGCTGCTTTCAAGCCAAGATTGCTTGGTGACATTTGAGATGTCTGTCCCTTTCTCTTGGAGTTCCTAATCTGTTATTCTCTTTAAGGAGGATCACTATGAAACTGACTTCACCTTAAAAAGAAAATGGATTTGTGAAGGATATAGACTTATACCCATTTTTATATAGGTTTAAAAGATTAAAAATCTTTTATCATAAGCTAATGACATCAATTATTATAGCTGCTACTTTTGAACTTATACACATGTGACAAGCATGGGATTGCCATTTTATATACATTGTCTTAGTTACTCCACCCAAACACCCTAAGAAGTAACTCTTATTTTCCCCATTCTACAGATGATGGAACAGACCTGTAGAGGCTGACATGATGACAGAGGCAGGATGCACTCCTTGGTCTGTGTGATCCAAAGCCTGCGCTATTCTGAGTATTAGAAAACATACAATAAAACAGTGTCTTTCATTTTTATGTTCCTAATACCTAACACAATGTCTGATTTTGTTGGTGCCTCAGAAGTATTTGATACATAAGTGAATGCTTAGTGATTGAAATGTATACAACTCATGCTTTCCTTCATTATTCCACAAATATTTATTGGGCACTGGCTGTTTGCTGTGTGCTGACTATGTGCTGTGGTGTAAAGAACTAAGGGTATAAAGTGGAAAAAAAATACCTTCATAAGAATGGAAAATGGTACAGCCATTTTGGAAGACAATTTTGTGGTTTCTTTCAAAACTAAACATACTCTTACCATATAATCCAGCAATTGTGCTCCTTGGTATTTACCCAAAGATGTTGAAAACTTATGTCCACACAAAAACCTGAACCCCAATGTTTATAGCTGCTTTATTTAAAATTGCTAAAATTTGGAAGCAACCAAGATGTCCTTCAGTAGGTGTGAATGGATAGATAAACTGTGGTACATCCAGATAATGGAATATTACTCAGCAAAAAAAGAAGTGAGCTAGCAAACCATGAAATGACATGGAGGAACCTTAAATGCACATTACTAAGGGAAAGAAGCCAATCCGAAAAGGCCACATACTGTGTGATTCCAATTATACGACATTCTGGAAAAGACAATACTAAAAAAGGCAATTTAAAAAAATCAGTGGTTACTGAGGTTGGGGGAGGGAGAAATGAATAGATGGAGCACAGGGGATTTTTAGGGCAGTGAAACTACTCTGCATGCTAGTATAATACTGGATACATGTCATTATTCATTGTCCAAACCCATAGAATGTACGACACTTAGCCTGAACCCAAGGGTAAACTATAGACTTTGGCTGATTATGATGTGTCAGTGTACGTTCATCAGTTGTAGCAAATATACCAGTCTGCTCGGGGATGTTGATGATGGGGGAGGCTATGTGTTTGTAGGAACAGAGGGTATATGGGAAATCTCTGTTTCTTCCTCTCAATTTTGTTTTGAATCTAAAACTGCTCTAAAAAAGTAACGTATTTAAAAAAAAGACACTTTCATTGCCTCTAAGGAGTTCATGGTCTGAGGGAACGGCCAAGGATTTTTCATATTAAAACCTTATCAGTTCTACTTATCAATGATCAGAGAACTTGTCAATGATACTAATTCTAACATCATTGTTTCATGGGAGGGTGCAAAAGACAATTTTCAGTGGACTGGTACAGTGAAGTGATCTTTCTCCACTCAGTTTTATTTAATAGTTTACAATCTCTTGATTACATTTATGGTCTGAGATTTTGGGGGGACAGTTTTTTTCTTTTTTAGCTATTAAGTGACCACATCTAATGCACTTTGAAGAGGGTTTTAGTCACACAGGAAAGATTTCAGAACAACCTAGAGAGCTGTGATATTTTGTCCTGGAGTCCAAGAACTACATCACAGAATCTGGGTAATTCTAGATATTTGCAGATTCTTTATCACAAGAGCATTCTGAAACACGCCCAAAGACTTAGTGGGCAAGATGCTGGTTTTAGTATCAGAGAGACTTGCAATTGAATCTTGGCTCTGCCATTTATTACACAGTGACTTTTAAGAAGTTATTTAACTTTTCTGAGTGTCAACATTCTCCTCTGTAATATAGGGATAACAAAGCATTCCTTTTAGAGTTACTGTAAAGAGAAAATGCCAATATATGGAAATGAGCATGACACTGTGCTTAGCATGTTGCAAGCACAACCATGATGGTGGTTCTAAGTACCACCATCAATGGTAATGGTAATGATCATTATTTTTGTTATCTCTTCACTCTTCATCCCTAATCTTGGTTAGAATTAATACAGTGCTTCCCAGACTTTAACATGCCCACGAACTGCTTGGCGATCTCATTAAAATGCAGTCTTTGATTCAGTAGGTCTAGTATTGTTACTGAAACTGAAGTGAGTTCCCTTCTGGCGAGTTAAATCAGACTCTACACCAGAAGTAGTTGTCTCACAAAGTAAAGTATATTTGTGGCAAATAGGGGACCATGAGGAATCATTTCCAGAGTCATGGCGTCCCCGAACAAAGGTTAGCAGGGACATTTATTTTGGATGGGAAATGGATATTCAAAAGGAGAGGTGGGTATTCTCTTGTGCAGGCTCAGTTGGAAAACACACTTCCACATACATTGCGGATTATGGTAATAAGGTCTAAGCTCCTCCTGGAGAGATCTTAGCATTAAAAATAAGTCAAAAGTTATAGGTGTTGCTCTCGTGCTGAGGCTTGGTCTGGCTCAGGGTGGTTGGTGATTGCATCTCCTTAACATAACAAAAGGAAAAAGAACAATTTGCAAAAACAGTTAAAATATCCAAATCCACCAGTGACTTCCTCGGGGTATTAGTTGGTGACAGTACATGGGTCAAAGATCTTCATTTCTAACCAGCTCCCAGGGGATGCCAGAAGCTTTAAGACTCTAATGAATCTTTAAGAATTAAAGTGACACAGCATCGCCTTACATATTGTGCAAGTTCCACCATTGTCTGTTCCCTTCCTGGGGAAGTCAAAAATATGATACTTAGGATGGGAACCCTAATTAAAATATCAGGATTTCATTGTTTTCATAGACCAAGCTAAAAACAACGTTAGAAATTTAAGGGCCAATTTTCTGTTGGTTTTCCCAGGCTGAATCTTTGACATTTTGTTGTTAGAAACCTTTCTCCATTGCGTGGTATATCAAAGCTTTTGTTTCTACTCATAACCCCTGTTTGCCATCTCCTCACCACCTCTTACCATCTTGAGAAGATGTCAATGGCTTCTGACAGACACATATCAGACCAACTCAGTTAGGACTGGGAGGCCTGGTGACATGTCCAACACCTGGATCATACCCATTATCAAACTAAGTATATCATTTTATTTTTGGTAAAAATGCTTTTCCAAAGAAAATGAAAATTCCAATTGGAAATTGTGGCTGGCAAGGGAGAAGATCTATTTTGGGTAATGTCTCTCATAATTGGGGTAATTTTGACAAACTCAGCCATTGTAGAATCCCCACACATCCTCCCCACCAACACAGGTCAGGAAAGAGGGCTTTCTACAAGGCAAAAGTCTGAGCTATTCTCCCTTCTCTGGGCCATACAAATTGATGGTGAGCTTCATGGCAGTCAAACTTACTGCTCTCAAGAAACATGTTTTATTTCACCCCTGGTGAGCCATTAGAAGTTTTATGGCTTAAGCTAGAGGCAGGGTAGAGCCGGCTGGGGAGTTGGCCATGATATTCAATCATAACTTTGGTTTTGGTTTTTACACGATGAAAAATATGCACTATATTTTCTGTCCCAGAGCAAATTGATCAATAACTTAGGTTTAAAATATATATAGCATATTTCTTCTACTCTCCTATTTCATATTGGGGACAGTTAAGAAAGATTTTTTTCTTTTAGGATATTGGGTTACCCTTGATTACAAATGACTGAAGATTGGTTCTCTTATAGTGGAGGAAGACCTTTTGTGACATTGGGGTGTTTGTGTGTAGGTGTGGACCTGCTACATCCCCCTGCTACTCTACTGGGCTCCTGTCACTGAAGCTATCCTTCAGTGACCTTAGCTCTTACTCTCAAGGACACTTGTGCAGAGACTTCTCTTTTGGAACAAAGTATCACGGACAGAGTTGCTCGTCCCTACAAGAGGATGAGTGATGTGAGGGAAGGCTTTGGAACTAGATGGACCTGAGTGTGAATCCCAGCTGTACTACTGCTGTGCTGTGTGTGACAAAACTAGAGTGAGGCATGGGAGGCTCCTAGGATGTAAGTTTAAGGTGATACTCACACTCAGGTGATGGCCCTGCACTGGCACAACCCTGAGAGTGAATGCCTCCTTAAATTTTACAAATAGGTGCCTCATTTTTCCTTACCCTAGTCTGGCCCTGGTGTGTGACCATGGACAAGTCACCCACCTCCCTGAGTCTGTTCCCTCATCTGTGAAATGGGGCAATAAGAACCATCCCATGAGATTGTCATGAAGATTAAACAAAAGCATGTTAATAAACTTCTTGACACAGTGCTGAACTGAGGTCAATAAATGGTAGCTATGATTAGTTTTAATTAACCCATTGATTGGGCATCTTGACAAAACAAATTCCCTTTTAGGGTAGCTAGAGTTAATCCCCTTTGTCCTTAGGAGGAGAAAAAGAATCAAGGAATGTTTAGAAGGGCCTTCATTTAGGACATTGCTTCTCTTGAGTTACTCTTTAGGAAATAATTTATTTTAAATTTGTTGTTATAAATTTTGATTTCTCATGGTTAAAGTATAAAGTGTTGCACCAGCAAAAGTGGAAACTGAAATCTGTGTGTATCTAGTTACATGCAGGGCAGAGTCAGAGGCTCCCCAGAGAGCGAGCACTTCATTCTGGGGAGATGGAATGTCTCACCCCGAGAGTGAGCACCCCATGATTAGGGCTAGATGTACGAAGCGCCTGCACACCCCTTTGTCCGGGATGGAGCCAGGAGGCATCACAGGCTCCTCACGGTGCCCTGTCACTGTGATCACTCACTTAGCACGCACTTGTAACAGCTTAAATTTCTCCTTGCAGAAACGGGTACTTTTCCTGCTCTTTCTTTCTCTCTGCTTGCTTTTTCTGGTGGGAGGCTGACCAAGGCATTCATGGTCAGGATGAAGAGGGAATCTGTGTGAATACTGGCTGGTAAGATGAGAAGCTCCGAGGGGTTTGATTCTCCCAATTGATATTTTTGCCCTGTTGCTCTGAAGAAAAAAAAAAGTCTCATGGTTTTTAAAATTCTCATGGTTTTACACAGTTAACTAGATGACCATTCACTACTGATTCTACTAGACTCCTCCTCCCTTTTTTTGAATATTGCTTCAAATTCGTTGCCAAAGAGTAATGACAATGATTGAGTTATATTCTTGACCCTGGTTCCATCTGAATGTCTTCTAGCCATCTACTTATGCATTCTCTATCTCAGTTTCTTAATCTGTAAAATAGGAGATTTAATTTCTGGACCATCCTTTTGTAGGATGAACCAGTGCTGAGGCCCTTGTGACTGTGCGTGTGTGCATGTGTGCGAAGGTAAGGCTGTCTCCTAGACTTGGAGGCTCCAGTAAGTCTAGATTTATTGCTTGACTTGCAATGTGTGTATTCAGTTCTAGGCTAAACACTACTTAGAGAGAGTCAGGATATATAATCACCACACTCTTGTGCTAAGCCTGGATCCTTTTCGTCTTGGAGTCCAACGTAGCCCCTGCTAATTGATCAGAGTTTCACAGGATGGAACCTATTTGCCATTCTGAGCCTAGAGGATTAAAGAAAAGGAAGGAAGAAACGTCTTTGACTAGGAGAAACTTAGAAGCTGGTTTGATAGATAAGACCTATGTGAACTGACTTGAGTAGGATCTAAAGAACTGCATAAGGAACATATACCGATTTGGGAGATTGTGAGGCATAGACTAAAACTCCTATAAAAATTTAGAGAAAATCCATCTGACCTGGCAAATGCCATTGAGGTGGCCAGTTTAGCCAGAATCCTTAAGGTGATATTGGAGTTGGATTGAAGGAGGGACAGAGATGAACTTCCAGACAAAGAAAGCTATAGCCAGAGAGAGCCATTGGTGGGGATGAGTGGGAGGAGGGCAGTGGTCTTTTATTACTGTTAAGGTAGAAATTAAATGTCATGTAATTTTAAAAACACAGGAATTAGATTGATCTGTTTTGAATAAATGTCACTAAATTGAGAGAATATACTAGGTTTATCTACATTAAATGCTTATTTAGTCCTAGACTAAATATAAACTTATTCTCATACTGTTAGAAGAGCTTCTGGCCAATTATACAAGTGGAATTTCCCAGCTGGGTATCAGAATAATATAGTGCACAGAGCTGGGTCTTAAGTTGCAATTGAAAGAAAACTGGGAAACATATGAAGGGACTTCTAGTTATCGGACACTGTGCTAGGCAATTTACACAGGTCACTTAATTGATTATTCACTCATCAAATATTTGACTGCCCCTGTGCCAGGTGCAGGAATACGAAAAAGAATAAGGTATGGCCTTTCTCTGAAGCTATCTCAGTCTAGTGAGACAGATAGACTCATAAACAGACCCATGCCATTTTAAATGTGTGTTGGGAAAAACTCAGTCTTCCTCCTATGTGTCTTTTTTACTCTTTACACTACTAGCTTACTCACAACACTTCTGATGCCAGACAGGTGGGGTTTTCCCCTACCAAGCAATTCTCTGCAACATCAGCTGGGTATCTTACAATTTAACTTAGTTCTGACAGTGTTTATCTGGAGATAGCTTCAGATTCCACAGGTTAAGGGCTCAGTCCTACAAGACTGCCTCCCCCAACTTCAGATACCAATCACAAGTCTGAGTTGTCACCTGTGCTTCTGACATATGGGTTATAAATTGGAGATCCCCATGACCCACTCCTTGGGTTTAGTTAATTTGCTAGAGTGGCTCACAGAACTCAAGAAACAAGTTTACTTACTGTTTATCAGCTTATTGTAGAAGGATACGATGAAGGATACAGATAAACATCCAGATGGAAGAGATGCATAGGGCAAGGTATGCGGGAAGGGGAGTGGAGCTTCCACGTGCTCTCTGGGCAGGGCACCCTCCCAGCACCTCCATGGGTTCATCAACCACGAAGCTCTTTGAACCTCATACTTTTAGGATTTTTATGGAGGCTTCATCACACAGGAATAATGCATCAGAAGCTCCATTTCCAGCCCTTCTCCTTTCTGGCGAATGGGGAGTAAGGCTGAAGATACCAAGCTTCTAATCATGGCTTGGTCTTTCTGGTGACCAGCCTGCATCCAGGAGCCCACTCAAAGTCACCTCATTAGAACAAAAGACACTCCTACCACCCAGGAAATTCCAAGGGATTTAGAAGCTCTGTATCAGGAATCAGAGTCAAAGACCAAATATTAAAACAAAAGATGCTCCTAGGTCTCTTATCGCTTAGAAAATTACAAGGATCTCAGGAATTCTATGCTAGAAACCAGGGGCAGAGACCAATATATATATTTTTGTCATCTCATGAAGTGTAATGTCAGAAATATGAAGAGTATATTAATGAAAGATAATCTCCTATAATGTTCCTACCGATTCCATGGGGTAAATTTTACTACCCGTGTTTTATAGATGAGGAAGCCTAGGCCCAGAGAGAGTTAGGAACTATCCAAGGCCACACTGGCCATCAGTCACAGCTGGGAACGAAACCTCAACCTGAAGCTCTTTCCTAAAGGAGATCGCTTGAACCCTCAAGAAGGGCTTGGATTCAGGTCTGGCTCTGTTGTTAGCAAGCCAAGATAGTTAAAGCCTGTCATTTCATCTCAGCGGGCCTCATTTTCCCCTTGTGTAACCTGAGGCACTGAGATCTGATAGGGTTCAAGGTTCTGTGTATTGCTAACACGGGGATGACTTGTCTGTATGCTTCAGATCTGGTGTCCATTTAGCACGCTATTGGGTAGATATTATGTCAACCCTCATACTGTACAGACAATCTCTCTCTGCTCGAACACCTGGCAGGCACGTCTCCTAAGTTTCCTTGTGGAATATGGAAAGACAGTTGCCTTTGGTGAGGGATCCAGTCCTGGCTCGTTCATTTTCTTCCCCTGCCTTACTGGTGTGTAAATTGGAGATAAGACAACCTGCTTGTAGTGCTGGGAAATAGAAGAGAAGATGCTTAAACTGTTTATGAGTTAAAGCTTTATAACCTAATGTTTTTCTTTTCTACATTCTGTCCTTTTTTGGCTGAGGATTTGCCTTAATTGGGAGCTTTTGTTTGGCATCTTTGAACCTTGAGAAGTCAGGCATTTTATGAAAGATCAGCATATTTTACAGGTGGGGCAGGCCAAATGATTCAGACTTTTCTCTTAGGACTCAGGTTGTAATCGGGGGTGTAGATTAATTGTAACAAGGTGTCAGAAAATATTTCGCAAATAAATCTAACAACTCATTTATAGAAAGTTTAAATCAGAACCCTAAAATAATACAGATACTTCTATTTCCTAGCTGAAAGCTAAGCTTGTGCAAAGCTTTGCATGAAGGAGGTCCCAAATGGCAGGAACTTGAAACATAACTGAGTGCACCATGCTAACCAAGAAATATAACAGACTGTTTACTGGGGTCATTTGAAAAGAGAATATGGCATCATTTTCTGATCTCTCTGACACGTATTTCTGCAAATAACACTAGGGACAAGTGAAAACCGTTTTGTGGTTCTTAAGGAATCAACTCCATGAAACACAAATTCCAGACTGGGCTGGACTACACATGTCTGAATCCCTGCCTAATCTTTAAAAACAAGCGTAAGCTGTCCCAGCCATATCAGAGGACTCTTATCTGTCCTGTGTTCTCTTCGCCTTTCTTTCTCCATTCACTCACAGAAGACAAAGACGACCAGAGAAAACTGAGCCAATTCAACATTTGCTACATTTACTCTTTTTCTCTGATCAAATATATTTTGCTAAGTATTCCCTCTCCTTTTTGGTTTGGCCAGAATGGGTCTGAAATGAAAATGCCAACTCATTTTAAAGGGAAAGTAGGGCCGTAAATTGTAGCGCGGTATTGTGGAAAGACTAAGAGCGGCTTTGTGTTTGTGCCTGGCCTGAGATCTTGGAACTTCAGCTATGGGAACTTCAGCATGCTACCGAATATCTCTACGCTTCCATTTTCACAGCTCAAAATGGGAAGGATAAAAACTAGTTGTAGGTTTGTTGTGAGAATTAAAGGATATCATGAATATTCTTTAAAAGGATATGGATATACTGGGAACCGGCCTTGTGGCGCAATGGTTAAGTTCGCACGTTCTGCTTCGGTGGCCCAGGGTTCGCTCGTTTGGATCCTGGGTGTGGACCTACGCACCTCTTGTCAAGCCATGCTATGGCAGGCGTCCCACATATAAAGTAGAGGAGGATGGGCATGGATGTTAGCTCAGGGCCAGTCTTCCTCAGCAAAAAGAGGAGGATTGGAGGCAGACGTTAGCTCAGGGCTAATCTTCCTCAAGAAAAAAAAAAAGGATATGGATATACATATAGGATGTATTTAAATATAGGATATAAAGGATATAATATAAATTTTAAAGAATATATTAAAGGATGTCTCAGGAATCATATAATCATGAATTATTTCTTCCGGTTGCCCCTATCCTGAAAATTTTGAGGGTTACCTATAGTAAAAAATGGTAGCAAGAAGGACAAGAGGCAGACACGGCAAATGTATTGCCTCCTCCTCCATCCCTAGAGATTCCCCTCCTACTGCATTATGCCACGTTTTCTTCTTCGCAGCACCAGCACTCATCAAAACTGCGATAGGAAGTTATCTCACGTATTTGATTACACGTTTACTCTCTGCCTCCTCATCCTCCCACAGAATGTAAGCACACTGAAGGCAGGGACTCTCTGTTGGCTTCACTCTGTATCCCTAATGCCTGGAACGGTGCTTTCCGAGAACATAGAAGGCACTAAATAAATATTGGTGATGTAGGCGTGGGTAGGCATGGGAATGGAGCTATGCTGAAATTATGATGTTTCTGTCCTCTCCCTCGCGAGCTCTCAGAGGCAAAAGCTGTCTATCATCTGAAATATAGTAAGAGTTCAGTGAACTCCATCAACAGTGCTCATTAAAGGAATATCTATTAGGCACTAAGCTCAGGATTAGGCACAGAATGAGTTTCATCTCTGCCTTCCCCTAAGACTCTAAGGATCCAACAACATCTCGTTACAGTTTTCATTTATGGTGTACATTTTATGTGCCAGGCACTGCAATAAACTTTATGTGTATTACTTCATTTCGCCCTCAGACTTGCCCTATGGTATCCTATGGGATGTTTTTCCAAATATTTTTTGCTGTTTTTCTCCTGGGCACAAACTATCATCACACTCTGTGATCACCTTATTTTTGGGGTCTTGTGACTAGTTTTGGCCAATGAACTGTGAGCTAAAGTGACACATGTCACTTCTGGGGTAGGGCACTTGATTGCCATTGAGAGACCCTCCAGAGCTCCTGTTCCCTCTGGCACGGCCACCAGGAATGTCTGAGAGGGAGGCTGCCTGGTCAGCCTGGGTTCTTGAATGCCATGAGGAGCAAAGCTCCCTCATTGATCTGATGGACATATTGTCTGATCAAGAAATACACCTTTAGGGGGCCAGCCCAGTGGTACAGCAGTTAAGTTTGCACGTTCCATTTCAGCGGCCTGGGGTTCACAAGTTTGAATCCTGGGTGCGGACCTGCACACTGCTTGTCAAGCCATGTTGTGGCAGGTGTCCCACGTATAAAGTAGAGGAAGATGGGCACTGATGTTAGCTCAGGGCCAGTCTTCCTTAGCAAAAAGAGGAGGATTGTTGGCAGATGTTAGCTCAGGGCTAATCTTCCTCAAAAAGAAAGGAAAAAAAAGAAATACCCCTTTAGAACCCTCATATACTGCTGGTGGGAATGCAAACTGGTGCAGCCACTATGGAAAACAGTATGGAGATTCCTCAAAAAACTAAAAATAGAACTACCATATGACCCAGCTACCCCAGTACTGGCTATCTACCCAAACAGCTTGAAATCAACAATCCAAAGTAACATCTGCACCCCTATGTTCATTGCAGCACTATTCACAATAGCCAAGACATGGAAACAATCCAAGTGACCACCGACTGATGATTGGATAAAGAAGATGTGGTATATATGTATATATACAATGGAATACTACGCAGCCAGAAAAAAAGACAAAATCATCCCGTTTGTATCACCATGGATGGAACTGGAGGGAATTATGCTAAGCAAAATAAGCCAGACTGAGAAAAACACACACCAGATGATTTCACTCATATGTAGAATATAAACAAAAACAAGGACAAAGAAAACAGTTCAGAGGTTACCAGGGGAAGGGGGGGTGGGGGTGGGCACAGTGGGTGAAGGGACAGATAAGAAATAATATAAAACTGAAATTTCACAATGATGTAAACTATTAGGAACTCAAGTGAAAAAATTTTTAAAAATTAACAAAACAAAACAAAAAAGAAATACCCCTTTATTATTTTAGGACATGGAGAGTTGGGGATTATGTGTTACTTCAGCATAACCTAACATGTTCTGACTGATACATGAGGTACAGTGATCCCATTTTATGGATGAGATACTTCATGTTCAGAGAGATGACTTGCCCAGGGTCACTCTGCTAGCAAGTGGGACACTAGGACTACACTATTTTTATTATTTACATGATCATACAATTTTTTAACAGAGAATTTAGCTTGTACAAACTTCAATAATTGGTTTTGCAAGAAATGTCATTTTTTTGTTTGTTTCCCTAAATCAATCTTAATCTGACTCCAAGCCCCCATCTCACATGCTGGTGGGAAGCTCAACGTCACTCAGTCATTTTTGGGTCTCTGCTTCTTCCCTAGACTTTTAAGAATATCCCAGGTGTCATGTCTGGAGAACATCGTTTGGGAGACCTAGTCGACCTCATGGTTACCCCTAATGCATTGCATGGTCCCTGCACTCCTGGAGGCTCTAGTGACTCAGTGGCACACTTACACGGAGGAATCAGCTCAGTCCTGGGTACACTTGTGTCGAGAAGCCTACAGCGCTCAGAGGTCTTGCCACCTCCTTTAGGACTATGAAGAAGGCTCTACATTCTCACTACATCAGGCATCTTCAGATCTCTGAGCTCCCCACTCCTTCCTTCTCTTCCTATTTCCCTCCTTCTCTCCCTCATTCCCTTCCCTCCTCCTCCCCCCACCCCACAATATTTACCAAGTGCCTACTCTAAGCAAGGTACTGGCCTTTATGTTGGGGATAGAGAGGTGAAAAAAAAACCAACAGAAACTCCTCTCTCAGGACACTCAATGGCAGGGAGTCAGAGAGATAAACAAATAAGATAAATCAGTGAATTCTATCAAAGCTTGGAAGAGTTGGTGGCTACAGAGGAAGCAAAGTAGGGAAGAGGGATGGGGAGTGTTGGGAGGACGTCAGGGTGAGCCTCCCATTTTGCTCAAAGGCAAAACAGGTGATAAAGCAAACCAGTGGATGTCTGGAGGAAGAGAATCCCTGGCAGAGGGAAACGGACACGCAAACGCCAAGGGGGCAGAACAGCGCGCCTGGTGTGTGCTGGGAACAGCCTGGCATGGAGATGAGATGAATGGTGGCATTGGGGCAGATCAAGCCCCACCTTTTATTTGGAGTGAAGTGGAGGCTTCCAGAGGAATCTAGGCTGAGGAGTGATGTGATCTGATTTCCATTTTATTTTATGTTATTTTTATTTTTTGAAGAAGATTAGCCCTGAGCTAACATCTGCTGCCGATCCTCCTCTTTTTGCTGAGGGAGACTGGCCCTGAGCTAACATCAGTGCCCATCTTCCTCTACTTTATATGTGGGATGCCTACCACAGCATGGCTTGACAAACTGTGCCATGTCTGCCCGAACCGGCCAACCCCCGGCTGCTGAGAAGCGGAAGCTGCGCACTTAACTGCGCCACCAGCCACCCCGATTTCCATTTTAAAAGGCAGGTGGGGGTGGAAAGGACAAGAGCCGAAGACCTAAGAGGTCAGGAAGAAAAAGTCATGGAAGCGCACATGCGTGTGTAGGTGGGGAGGGGGCGTCTTCTAGCAATGAAGGTAGAATTCCCGAGGACAGGCAGAGGCAAGTGAAGCATTTCGGAGAGTGTTGCCAGATAAAATATAGGACATCCAGTGAAATTTGCATTTCAGATAAACAATGAATAATTTTGCAAAATGAATGTGTCACAAATATTTCATGGGACCTACTTAGACTAAAAATATTGTTCGTTGTTTCATGAGATTCAAATTTAACTGATCAACTTGCATTTTTATTTGTTAAATCCTGCAACTCTAGTCTCAGCTGATCTTGAATGGAAACCACAGCCTGATTCTTCAAGGATGCGTGTCCTCTAGACAAAGAAGTGGGGAACAAGGAATGTGGTGCTCTTGGAGGAAGCACAATACATGAACAATGGCAGGACTTGCAGTAACCTGGCCCATTTTGTGCTGAGACAAAGAGGGAATCGCATTAATTGTCTGAAGGCACCTCGCTGAGTGCCTAGTATGTATAATGTGCTTCAGAACCATTGGTTTACTTCTTTCTTACTTCCTTCCATCTAGGAAAAAGATAAATTTGTCAATGACCAGGGCTAACATCGATCATGACAAAGTTTATTTATCTTTATGTTGCATTTTCAATTTAATTTGATAGTTGAGATATAGTTATTTCATGAAAAAAAATCATCCCAATGTTGTCTCCTGGGCCCTCAGATGGTGTATAATAAATTAAACATTCACGTAAGCCTTGTTGACACAAAGGGGAAGTTTCTGACTCAAAAGACCCCAAACTGAGAAAATGAGACTTAAGATGAACGGAGTGTCTCCCTGCCTGTTATCACAGGCAGGGTCTCCTGTGGCTATTTATTGCTGAGGGGTGAAAACAGCCATACTTCAGACTGCTCACAATTGTCCACCTGCCGGGAAGCCCATCCATAATGTACATATTTCAGATGTTTCCTGCGTAGAACATTTATCTTTTTAATACTTGACCTACAGCACACATGTGTGATGACTCTCATCTATAACGTGTTCCAGCTTCACGGACTTTTCTTTGCTCCAGTGGAAACTATTTTAATAGACTTTCTTTTAGACTCATGAAAGTCCTCAGAGTTTTAAAGCAAGTCCCTCAAGTGTCTGTCCCCTTAAATTTTCCGTCCGACAGGGAAATTGGTTTTGCACATCTTCCAGTTTGCCCAACTTTGGCTGGATACATATTTATCTGTAACCTTCCAGGTGTGAGCCCTTTGCCCTGGGAGACAGGTGAGAGGAGTGGGAAGGACATAGTATTTGTATTTCACAGATCAGGATTAGAACTCAGGTTTCAAAGCACTTGCCGTTGACGCTATCTAGCCTCAGGTATCAAATAGGATGTCAATCTTAATCCTAATACTGATAATGCTAAAACCAATACTAAGCCACTACCAAGGCTAAAACTTGTACTAATACTGATGCCAATTCTAATAGTGACAGCAATTGCAATGGCAATACCTATTCTAGTGCTGTGTAGTCATCAGGGTTCTCCAGAGAAGCAGGACCAATAGAATGTTTATATACAGAGAAAATGATTTATTTTAAGCAATCAGCTCATGCAATTATGGACACTGGCAAGTCCAGAATATGCAGGTGGGCCGGCAGGCTGGAGTCTCAGGGAGGGGCCGAGGCTGCTGTTCGAGTCCTAAGGCAGTCCACTGGCAGAATTTCCTCTTGCTCAGGAAAGGTCAGACTTTGTTCTAGTCAGGCCTTCAGCTGATTGGACATGGCCCACCACATTATGAGGGGCAATCTGCTTTACTCAAAGTCTACTGATTTAAATGTTAATCTCATCGAAAAACACCCTCCCACAAACGTCCAGAATTCAACCAAATATCTGGGCACCATGGCCCAGCCAAGTTAACATATAAAATTAACCATCACACCTGGTACTGATACTAACATTAAAATGTACTAATATTGTATCAGTCAGGGTTCCACCAGAGAAACATAACCAGTAGGATATGAATATGTATATATATAGAGAGAGAGAGAGAGAGAGAGATCTATTGTAAAGAATTGGCTTATACCATTGTGGAGGCTGGCTAGCCAAGTCTGAAGTCCCCACGGTAGGCTGTCAGGGAAGACACGCTGGAACTCTCAGCAGAAGTTGATGTTGTATTCCACAGGTGGAATCTTGTTCTGGGAAATCTCAGTTCTGCCTTTAAGATTTTACAACTGACTGAATCGGGCCCACCCGGATTATTTAGGATAATCCTTGTTACATAAAGGCAACTAATTATGGACTTTAATCATATCTACAAAATACCTTCACAGCAACACCTAGCTCTATTTGATTGCCTATTTGCGTACTATAGCCTAGCCAAGCTGACACATAAAACTGACCATCACAAACATATAAAGCAACAAGCACACAGCCTGGCACATATATGTGTCCAGTCATTTCTAGCTAGGGTAGTGAGAGGTTCAAAGGCAGACACTATATCAATCCTGATATTAAGAAGTGTGAGATACAGTAGAAAAGATATGGTTAGACTCAAGCACTTCTCTGACAAGGTAATAAGCCAACAGCTTACATTTACTGACCCATTAGAATGTACCAGTCCATGTTAAGAGTTTCACATGCATTTTTTACATTTCATTTTCATACACCTCTATGAGATAAATATTATTATTTTGTGTTTTGCAGCAGAGAAGACCAAGTCTCTGGAAGTTTAAGTTAATGCCTACAATTACACAGCTAACAAGTTCCAGAGTAAGGATGCTCACCTGGGATGAGCCAACAGTCTTGGCCGAGATAGAAAGAACAAATTTGGTGGAGGGGAAGCAGAGGAAGCGTTCAGTAGAGTCAGAGATGGGGAGCACCATAGTGGAGGAGGCACTGGGCAGACCTGTGGTAGGAGGAGAACTCGGGCAGGTAGAACTGAGAATGGAGGGTTGAGAAAGAACAGGGTATTCTACAAGGAGGCGCAAAGATCTGGAGAGACGACACCTATGTGGGGCACAGGGGGCTCCATTGGCAGTGCCCGCCAGCCAGTGGGTGTGAGAGAGGAGACAGGATGCATAGACACTACAAACCACTCAAGTCTATCAAACTCATGACAGTTTTGGGTTCGGGACATTTCTCTGGAAAAGCACTAATGAGGCTGAGTTGAAGCAGGAGCCCAGGAGGCAGAAACCATTGGTGATATGGTCAATTAATGTTAATAGCAATAGTGAGAAGAGGAAGAAGAGAAGAAAGAAGAGAGGGTGAGGAAGAAGGAGGGAGAATTCTGAGAAGGTCACTTTCTTCACAGAGCCTGTAATTTTTGTGGCTCATTTGTAGGAAAGTGAGCTTACACGCTGTGCTCATGTAACTTTTTGGGACACGTTCTCATTGTTTTCTTAAGTCCCTAAGCCATAAGGAAAATCATGGAAAAATGGAGGATTTGAATATCTGAAAGCTGCTAGTCCAACTTGGCTGAGACTTTTTTTGGGTGCAAAATTTATAAAATGCCTTGAAAGTATTTTCCACGGCACATTCAGTGACTTCACTCAGCCCTGCTTAAATGGTCTATTTTGGTTTTGAGTTCATAAAGCCCCTCTCTCTCCCCCTCGTCTCCCTGCTCAGGTTCACGTCCAGATAAAACAGCTAACTCAAATATGGTGTAAAAATACAAGCCCCTTTTAGCCTGGCTTTTCATGCTGCGCCCCAAAGTGTGCCTGGGTGTTGAAAGTGAAGAGGGGTGGGGCCGAGGGAGGGTGTTTTTCCAGCCCAAGTTATGAGAGTGAGCACTTTCTCGAGCTTGTAGCGAGAGCCATTGCACCCTTGCTGCAGTGGAAACCATTCAGGATGATGCCCGCATGCAGCGGTCGGTTGAGAGCTGGAAAACCTGCCAAAGTCAGCAGCTGGAGTAAGTAGAGTAAATCAAGTTAAGAGGGAACAGGACAAGATTTTGGAAAAGGAGAGAATACATGGGTCAAACCATTAACCAGACCTGCAGGGTTAAGATGATGAGATATAAATTGACTGGTATTTCCTGGGTTTAGAAAAGGAAGTCTGGATGCGATTTATATCTGGTCCTCTGGCCCTCCATGCTCTTGGGTTCCTCCCTTCCCGGCCTGTGTGCCCAGTGGGCCTCAGGTGTGGGGCATTTAGAGTAGGATGGGGTGCAAGCCAGAAAGTTCTGGGTTTTGCAGCTATAAATACATTTATCCAGCCCGTCATCCTCAATTAGTGCTGGAGTGCCCACAATGCAGTGCTCTTCCTGCAGGCTGAACCCAAGGCTGCACAGGGCCCCCAAACCTCTCCTTTCTGGTCTTTTCAAACCTTTTCTCTTCACATCCTGACAGATGGCTGTGAGACAGGGCCCTGCCCCTGTTGGAACCATGATAGTCGGAAATGATGGCCATGGGCGTCTTGGTGAAAAGGAGACTGTGCCTCTAGGCAAGTCCTGACGTTGGTTTGGTCGTGGGGGTTCCTCCTGCCCTTACCTGGCTTTGCTGAGTCATGTTGATGCGACAGCTGTGCTCTGGTCTGTGTGGTCCTCAAGGTTGACAAAGCACTTGTGTGTCAATATGTGCATCTTTCTTTCTTTGTTTTTTTTTTTTTTTACTTAACCTTCTAATCGTCTTGTGAGAGAGATAGTAGTGCTTATTTGAGGAAATTGAGTTTCACAGGGCTTAAGTGGCTCACCCATGGCTGCACAAGCCATGCACAGCAGAGACAGGACTATGAGGTTGATACAATTATCTCCATTTTGTAGCTAGAGAAACTGAGGCTCAGAGAGGCTAACAAAGTAACTCAAGGACAAACAGCGAGTGAGGGTTGGAGCTACTTAAATACAAGATTGTTCACTCCACAGCATCACTGAAATCCACATGCTCTTAAGTCCTGTCCTCCCCACTGCTGTCCCTGTAAAGACCCCTAGAAAATGCCTAGTGGGTCCTCAGGAATTGGGGAAGATGGCTGATGCCTCCCCCCTGACCCCAACACACACAGAATTGCTCTAGGCTTTCCTTCTCATGGTCATTCTATCCATTTATTCATCCATCCATCCACTCAGTCACCTAGTGCTCATTGTGTCAAGACCTGAGCTGGGTGCTGGAGACACGCTTGTGAATAAGTTCCAAGCCTGGGAGTCATCCTTGATCCCTGCTTTTCCTTAGTCTCACTATCTCCATTGCTGATTCTGTCAACTCCACCTGCAGCCAGGAAGGAATTCCTTTCTCTCCTTTCTATGGCTACGTCCTATCCCAAGACCTCAACATCTCAGTGATAGCCACGTAACTGGTCTTTTCCTGTGTCCACTAGTCTATTCCCCACACAGTAGCCAGAGTGAGTTTTTCAAAAGCAAGATCGCTTCACTCCCCTGTTTCAGAACTCTCAATGGATTTTCATCACACTTAGAAAAAAGACAAACTCCTTACATGATGGGTAAGACCTTTCATAATCTGGCTATGTGTATCTGACCTTATCTCCTTCCTTTGCCACTCATCCTCTCCCCCCCAGCTCCAGACAAACTAGCTTTACGTCCGTTCTTCTCACACCCCAAGGGCTTTCCTGCTCCAGAACTTCGCTCGCAACTATCCTCAGCCCCCTAGAAGGCAATGTCCTGGGACTGGCTTTTTCCTATCATTCTTCTCTCAGCTCTAGTATAGACTCCTTCAAGAAGTGTCTCTTGGCATACTATGTAAAGAAGACACCTCATCTTTCTCCATCTCATTCCTCTATTTTAATTTTCTGGTATTACTTATCCCTCTCTAGTATTATGTGTAATTTATTTATTTTCTTTCTCTGTCCATTAGAATGCAATCCCATGAAGCCAGGAGCAGAGTCTCTCGTCTTCACTGCTGTGGTCTCAACACTTAAAACAGTGCTTGCATGAGGTAGGTTTTGCAGCTGTAAATACAGATAAGATGGATAGGTATTTGTTAAACAAATAAGATGGATAGATATGATCCCTGCCTTTATAGAGCTTACAATCTGGTTGGAGAGATTAAAAACCTTAAGTATTTATTAATATTACTAGATGCTTAACGACTTATGTGGTTTCAGACTCTCTCCCTAATTCTGACTGCTATTCTCAGAGCTGCCCTTTATCTCTGTGGCCCATGCTGGCTCCAAGGGGCCCTTTGTCTACATTTCAGGGGAGGGAGATCAGAGCACAGCTGTTCAAAAAAAATGTTTTGATTGGTCAGTCATTGGGAAAGACTTTTGGGGATGATAAAATTTAGAATGAAGACTTCTGTTATCCTTCTTCTGCAGAAGTTAAGACTTGAACCTTGGTTTCTTTTATGAGTTTGCACCTAACAGTCCTAGTTCTGAACTTTAGAGTCCTGCAGAATATGTCTGCTGTCTTTTCCTCTTTTGAACTAAAATATGTTAATTTCCAAAATTTTGTAATATACATCCAAATATAGAGAATAATAGCAAGTTACCTAAAATCCCACCCATCAGAGATAAATTCTATTAACACATGGATGTTTTTTCTTCCTGTATTTTTGGTATGCAATATGTAAATCTATCCATCTCTATCTGTCCATCCAGAATTTACCACAAATTTGGGATCATGGAGTATGTACAAAGTAACGTGTTTGCAGAATAGAAAGAATTAATGAGGAGAAACTGCATGAGGGCTGTGAGTGGTCAGGGCCAGGCTCACGTAGGCCCCCAAAAGCCACCGTGAGAGGCTGGCTATTACGCTAAGCACCATATGAAGGCGTTCGAGAATTTTAAGAAAGAGAGTGCCATGATGCAATTCACGTTTGGGGCAGCCCACTCCTCTGCTCCCCCCACACTGGAGGCAGGCAGGAAATTAGGAGGCGGTGGCAGTGATTCAAGTAAGATGGGGAGGGTGCAGAATAGGTAGATAGACAGAAGTGGCAAAGTGCAGAGGACTTCCTGTTGGGTTGGATATTAGGTTGTGAAAGAATGGGAGGGATTCTGTCTTGGTGAGCGTACGTAAACAAGGCTTTTGCATACTGATACTCTGGGTGTCCTAACTATTATAAGAATTGCATCTGATTAAAGACACATTCAAAGACGTTAGAAAAGGTTTACAAACTCAACAGACAAGGCTAGAAACCGAGTTGCAATAGTATGATATATTGCCGTGATTAACTGCTTTCATAAGAAGAGATGATGACTATTTGATCACTTCATTTTAAGGAGGGGGAGGTGCCTAGGTGTCAGTAAGTTTCCTTCTGTCCAAACAAGAATGATTAACTTCAATTATGGCTGCCTTTGGAGAACTGTGCAGGTCTTTTAGTGTGCGTCAAAGTATTTCATTTAGACATTTTGGAAAAACATACATCTCTATTCATAGCAATGATTACTGTTCTGATTTATAAGTTCTGCTCCACTGTAAATCATTCAAAACTCAAAAATTAAATTTTATGGCATAACACTTTGATGGCAGTATGCCTGAGCAAAAAGCAGGAGGAATGCAATTTTTCTTACTGCCAATTACAATTGGACCTCTTTTCGTTATGTCTTTTTTTGTTTTTTAATAAAGCAGATGGTTCAAGTCCCATCTATATATATATATATGAAGAGAGGTACACTAATGCTCTGTTAAGAAAAACATTCAAAACTTGACTTTTAAAAAATGGTATGCTTTTCATCGTCAGTTCAATCTTATTTAGTTTTAGCATTATGTATCCTAAGCATACTAAGAATTTAATATAAATTTCCATGTCTAAAGCATAGATGGATGTCTGTGGGGCTTGGCCAATTAATTGCCTTGGGTGCAAACTTGAATTATTCAGTTATGCCTTCGTGAGCAGGAATGAGTCTTTATACAAATGTGCTTGCTCTTTCTGACATTGCTCGATTCTCTTTTTGTTTATTTTTTTCCTCTCTCCTGGGAGGATGGGATTAGTTTGGCTTCCTCATTTGAGGAAGGAAGGAAGCCACGTCTGTTGAGTGACTGCTGTGCTCCAGGTCCTGGATGCTCTAATCGCTCTCATTGAGTCTTCCCCATAGTCTTTCACAGTCCTAGTTTTACAAGTGAAAAAAGAGTCAGAGAATTTCAGAAACTTACAAAGTGTCCCAAAAATGCTAAATTTCAGAGTCAGGATTTGAACTCAGACCCACTTACTGCCACCCTGTGCTATCCTTCTTCACCATGGCAAAAAATGAAATGTGTCCTCACAGTCTTTGTTCTCACTCTCAGTTAACGACAGCACATGTTCCTGCTAATTGGCCTGACACGAAATGTTTGATGGTTCCTCCCTTTGCAGAGTTTTGGTGGTGGTGTTATCCAAGTAGTTATAAAAAAGAAAAGGAAAACTGAGGGGAAAAAAGGTGATTTAATATGTACTAACTGAGCAAATTCTGGGCACCATGCCCGTCGCTGGGGAAGGTTCCCAGGGATGAGTAGGATTGGTTCTGAACAGTGCCCGCCTCCAGGAGCTCATCAGAGGGAGCACCGACGGCAAGGATGATGCAGGGCTTCTGTGATAGAGACTGGGAGGAAGGAGAGGATAGCCCGCCATGCTGCCAGGGACGGAGGCCTTACTGAGGATGTGGCATTTGGACTGGGCTTTGAAGATGAGTAATATTCAGAGAGGCAGAGCAAGGAGGTCAGGATTTCAGGCTTAGGGAGCAGCATGAGGTTAGCTTGCCCCTAAGTGGCTGGGAGTATGTATTTATCTATTCCCTCATTTCCAGCTTCTTGCCCAGGGAGAAGATTCTGGCAAGTCCTTCTCTCAGAACAGAAGGCAGATCAGAACCTAGCAACTGGGTCTGGGATTCTGTCCTCAGGGGACATAGGCGTCACTTGGTGAGCATTTAGTTCAGTCACAAGAAGAGTCTGAGTCCCAGCTGCTGGGACTGAGCCTGAAAGCCAGTGAGTAGGATCAGTTTACCCAGCCCTGACCATGCGTAGGTCCTTCTATTATATCTTAGAACCACTGTTGGATCTTTTGTCAGAAAAGATTTGTATAAATTTACATTGCATGTTGATAGGAATAGAAACAATTTGTGTTAAGATAATCATCATCATCATGATCACAAGAACAATGTATTCTTTACGTTGTACAGCAGTTAACGATTCGCACGTCCCATACGTACATCAGTCATTTACAGTCAAGCACATATTTACGAAGGCTTCTCCAAGTCACCTGCTTATCTCTTTATTTATAGCCTTCTTTGTTCAAGAAAGGGTTTACGAAGATCAGACAAGATTGGTAAAGAGAATAAACTTAAAATTAAGGGGAAAATTTAGGCTAAAAGAATATAAAAGTAAGAAAGTAAGATGATACCGTGAATGCGGCGAAAGGACTTGCTGTGAGATCCTATGCTTTCGTGAGAGAGATTTCAAGTTTGGTACCAAATTTTTGGCAGCTGGTGATACCACTTCCTTTTGTTGCTTATTTAAGATGACACTTGCCACTCTCAATGTGAATGTTATTTTCCACATACCTGTTTTATCTCCCCTCCTCGACTGGGAAGCCTTTGAGGGCTGGTCCCATGGTGCATTCACCATTGTTCCCAGTGCCTGATACATTAAAGTGATTGAAAGAAATGGATGACTCGATGAATAAAGAAGTGATTTCGACAACACACATAGCGTTGGTCCCATTTTGCAGATGAGCAAGAGAAGGGATGGATTCAGATCAGAAGCAATGCCTTTGATTAATATCCTAGTTCAGGGCTTGATCTTCTGGATCCTGATGCTCCTTTTTTGTCCTTGTTCAGCCTTTGCAAAGTCTACAAATGTTGAGAAATGAGGTGTTACTCAGACAAGACTAAGCAGCCCTTTGCACATGTCTGAGTTTGGCTGAAACGTGTATCAAGGGACACATAGCCCTTTGATATTTTCATTTCCTTTGGTGTTTCTTTTCTTAGAACTGAGAAGTTGGTTTCTCTCAGCCTTTGTTCTTTGTCCATAATCACAGCATTGCCTAATATCTTTCTGTTAATTACCATCATACCAAATAGCAAATATGAAAGTGGAAATATCAATGAGTCTGTGAATCATGTGATATTTATGCAGTCTTCCAAGAATGCATATCACAGAGTTCAGCAAACTATTAAGGCTCTCTGGTGTAGTTATTATCTTTTAAGTCAATCTTTGGAGGCTGCTTTGACTTCAACGACTAGCAACGCCTTTATACAGTAAGTACCTTGACACAACAGAGCGTGGCAGCTGAAGTATTGCAAATACTCTCAGTCTCCATGTTTTATTCTTCCAAGAAAAATCTGGACTCTGGGCTGATGAATCAAAAGTTATTTCCTCTGAGCTGAAAACATGGTGGAACTTTTAACCTTTGCTTTATACATTCCAGGGAAGGAGCATATCCATCTTTTTGTATTCTTAATGCAAAGAAAGTATTTATTTTATGGGGACTATTAAATGGGTTTCCTAAGCAGTATGCTTTCTAGAACACAGACCATGCATGTTACATAAAACAGACATATTCCATCCCAGGGGCATCTCTGGTCCTCTCCCTTTTCTTCTCACCTCTCTGAGCTTTGATCTTGATGGAGTGATGCTTTTGCCTCTAGCTGGAAGATTCATAAATCTGAGGGGAGGAAGAGGTTGACATTTTGGCTCTTCTCTCTTAGAGACTCATGCTCAATTTATCAAAGACCTCCTCTCTAAGAACACACCTGTAATGCCTCAACATCCTTGTAAGATTTCTGTGACCTTTTCTGTCCGTTTCGTTTGTAAAGGCTGATGCAGCTTCTGGTATGTAGGGGATTTGTGAGGTTAATGGGGTACTTCTAGGAGGTTTAAGTTTTTGCCAGAGTGTCGAATGATGAGGTAAGAGTAGGATGTACTTTTGTTACAAGGAGACACTTTAAGCTGAGATGGGGCAGGATAAGTCTCCATATTTTCTATGTTAGGAGGATCTCTTTCAGGCCATTGCCAACAGGGTAACCCTATGACAAGGAACCTACAGATTCCTCACTCTGGAATTTTACCTTCGAGTTTCAAACACCTCTCACAAAGTCCACTGAAATTCAGAGCCCTGAGATTTATAATAAACAAGCTTATTTTTGACAAATTTCCATTTTTCCAAGGAGATCAATGAAACTTTCCTAAGTCAGACGCTGTGCAGAAACATTCCAATTTTCTCGCTGTCCCCCCGCCCCCCCTTATTTCACTGAACTTCCCCTTTTCTCAGGCCTTAACTTTCGTCTGCCCTCAATTGTCTGGTTTGAGCATCTCCCTAATTCTGCACCAGGATGCTTTGGGTTTTGTGGAAGCATCGTGTAGCAGGAAGAGTTTTGAAGCCAGGCAATTTTGGTCCCAGTTCTGGCTTAGTCATTTTCTAGCTTTGTAGTCTTGAATAAATTACTTAATCCTCCAGTTTTCTTAATCTGTAAAAGGAGCCTAATAACCCTAACTTTGCTGGATCACTGTGTGGATTAAACGAGACAGCACATGAAAGCATCAACACGTAGCAGGCTCTCAATGAATGCTGCTGTTTTGCCTCCTTTGACATTGAAGGAAGGGTTTTAATTGGAGGAAGAGCATCATCAAGTTTGTGTTTAGAACCATCCCTCTGGCTGTGGTGTTGAATGTGCATTGGAGGGATGTATTAGTTATCTATTGCTGTGTAACAAATTATCAGTTGGTGAGTTAAAACGACATCCATTTATTACCTCACAGTTTCTGTGTCAAGAATCCAGGTATGACTTAGCTAGGTCCTCAGGGTCTCTCATGAGGCTGCAGTCAAAGTGTCAGTTGGGGCTGGGGTCTCATCTGAAAGTTCAACTGGGGAAAGAGTCACCTCCAAGCTTGGGTGGTTATTGGCAGGATTCAGTTCTTTGCAGGTTGTTGGACTTAGGATCTCAGTGCCCTGCTGGCTTTCAGTTGGAAATCACCCTCAGTTTTTTACCACGTGGGCCTCTCCACAGGGCAGCTCAAACATGGCAGCTTGCTTTATCAAAACCAACAATGGGGAGAGCCTACCAGCAAGACAGAAACCAGAATCCTATGTAATCTATTCAGGGGAGTGACATCCCATCACATTCGCTGTATTCTATTGGTTAGAAGCAAGTCATTCAAGGAGATGAGATTACACAAAAGGGGAGGATGTCATCAAGAGGTGGGGCTCCTTGGAGGCTATCTTGGAGTCTGTCCTCTAGAGACAGCCTTAGTTAGAGATAGAGAAACTAAAATTGGAAGACTGTTGAGAGGTCTAGGTAAGGGATGGCAGTCAGAACAAGGGTGGTGACAGTTCAAGTAGAGAGAGGTGCACATATGTGTCATCTGTTTAAGAGACAGATGAGATGGGAATGGTAAAATAGGGATAAAAGTAACTTCCAGATGGGTGGCTTACTCAGCTGAGGATAAAAAGTAGTGAGACTCTTTGAGAAGGGGAACCAACGAGGGCTTCCCCTCGTTTATGGGGGGCAAAAAAAGTGAGTTTAGTTTCAGTTGTGTGTTTTAGAGATTTCTACTCTCATCTTTGCTGCAGGGCTCACTCTTGTTCCAAGAGAATTTAATGCAGAATCCCAGGGTATAAAACAATTAAAAATGGAGTTACTCTGGTTGAATCTAGGATGGGTATGAATGGAAGTAATGCCTGCTGAGGTTGCCCCTTATCTCTGCAGCAACTCCTTAGGTACCATATTGATTTTGGATTTGAATATACTGACTTGAGGTTTTATCCACTCTAATTAATATCGGATATAAATATATGTATTTTAAATGGTACGTAAGGAAATGCGGTTACTGAAAATTCATAAGGTCTTGTGTAATCTGTAAGTGTTGGGAATTTGTATGGTAAAACACAGTCTTTTCTCTTCTCTATGTAGAACCCCGTAGCAAATAAGGCTCAATTTATGTGACTTTGAACATCTCTACCTCTACATTACTCCTATGACCCTGAGAGACTATATCTGCCTGGAGAGGAGATTTGGAATTATAGCTTCCACTTTCTGGACCCTGATTGTAGTTCTGCTATCCAGAATCATTAGTTATCATTAGTTCATGAATTAAGTTCTGCATAAAGACTCTTAAACTCTTAATGTAGCTCTGATAGGCAGAAATTATTCTCCTTTTATTATTTTAGTGTGTCAATCAGCCATTGCTACATAATGAATACACAAAATCTCCATGCCCTACAAAATAAGCATTTATTTAACTTGCGTATCTGCAGGTCAGCTGGGGTTTGGCTGACCTAGAGTGGGTTTGGGTCGTTGGTACTAAGCCGCAGGTTAAGATAACATTTGCTCCATGTATCTCTCATCTCCTTGCATCAGTAGGCCTACCAGAGTGTATTTTTCTCATTGTGATGGTAGAAGCATATAACGGCACATCGTATAATATAAGCTCATTTCAAACCTTTGCTTATGTCACATCTGCCAACATCCCATTAACCAAAGAAAGTCATGTGTCTAAGCCCAGAGTCATGGATGGGAAAATATACTCCCACGGATGCTTCAGGGAGGAAGTGAGTATCTCTGAACATTAGTCTAGTATACCACAATTAGTAAAATTTTATAAAGAATATGAAAATCCTTGACAATGTCTGATATATGGTAAATACATAATAAATATTAATCCATATTCTTCTTCCTTCCTCCTCTTCCTTCTTGTCCTCTTTCTTTCATCCATTCTTCTATCCGAGCTATGCCTTTTTGCATATAAGTGACCAATATCAGCCAAAAGTAACGCTTTATCAGCAATTGATACAAGTATAAGACTATCATTGATTGTGAATCACAATTGGGAGCAATTGAGAGAAACACTTCAAAGAATTTTAGAGAATCATCTAAGAGAACTACAACATGGCTTTTAGAGGTTTGAGAATGATCTCTGGTTACGCTATGTACTAACTAGGTGTATAAATCACAGTACAAGTGGAGAGGTGAAACCAGTAGGAGGTATATATTAAGAGACTTATGGTAAGGAATTCACTTACATGATTATGGGGGCTGGCTGGGCAAGTCTGAAATCTGTGGGGCAGGCTGTCAGGATGGGCAGACTGAAACCCTCTGGCAGGAGCTGACACTGCAGTCAGTCCACAGGGAGAATTTCTTCTTCCTCAGGGAAGCTCTGCTTTTAAGCCCTTTCAACTGATTGAATCAGGCCCATCCAAATTATCTAGGATAATCTCCCTTCTTAAATTCTACTGATTCTGGACTTTAAGCACGCCTACAAAATATCTTCCCAGCAAGTCCTAGATTTGTGTTTGACGGAATAACCAGAGACTGTAGCCTTGCCATGTTGATATGTCAGAAGACTATCACACTAGGTAAACTTGAGGGGGCCTCTGGTTCCTTAGCTGTGAAAGTGGAAATGATATCTATCTTGTAGGGTTACCATGGATTAATTGAGATAACTTCCTTCAAGCGTTGCTGCTGAGACAATCCTGCCCAACCCTACTGAATTCCTGTTTTTCAGTGGAGTGGCTGGTAAATATCTGATGTTGGACGTTACATAACAAAGGTGTGGAATTCACCTTTATGCTGAAAAGGTCCATTTTGCTATATACTAGCTTCCAAATAATTCCTAGTTACAGTCGTGTGCTACTTAACAGTGGGGATATATTCTTAGAAATGCATCATTAGGCAACTTTGTCGTTGTGCAAACATCATAGAGTGCACTTACACAAACCCAGATGGGATAGCCTACTACACACCTAGGCTATATGGTGCTAATCTTATGGGACTACTCTTGTATATGCGGTCCCTCCCTGACCAAAACATCGTTATGCAGTGCATGACTGCATTCAATCTGTATGGTCCAAAGTTTGCTGTGAATTTAAGTAAATAATAAATGTCACCATATGACATAAATTGCCACTTGCATATACATGTCTCATTATCTGTGATTCAAGTTATTTCAGAAAACATAAGAGGGTGTTTCTTACTATTAGAATTCCATACAGACAGTGGACCCAGGAAGAGGGCCAGGCCATGGTTGAAATGCTGAAAAAGCAGAGAAGGCTATGGATTCTTGAACTTCTCCAGGGTTTTAAAAATGACCAGGGGAGTCAGGGTGTGGATGTCAGCTGTCATTTCTTTCCTTTGGGCTGCGATTTCCTTTTCAGCAAAAGTGAGAACATTGGCTGTGGTAACCACACACTTTGTTGTCCTATCTGGTGTACTTTTGATGGTGAAAGGAATAATTATTCTAGGATAATAACTCTAACCTGGCTTTGTCTAGGTCAGTCGGGTCATATGGTCACCCTAACACTGGCTTAGTTCTATGAGCCCACAAATCTCTAGGGAAGATTAACACTTACTGAGCATGATCCACATGCAGACCCCTTACTTAACATGTAGATGATATACCGTGACATATTCAAACTGTCTGCTTTGGCTTTGCTTCTCCCGTGGGTCTCCACACCCCTCAAGGTCCAGACCATACTATATCCTTGACAGCACTTGGCATAGGATGGTTTCTCCATCAGTGTGTACTGAATCCTCCTAATTCTCAGATAATCCTGTGGGGTAGGTAGTCGTATCTCCTCCCCAGAGATGATGAAGGAGAAGCTTGCAGGAGTTCCCACCACAGGAGCAGACATGCCTCCAGTGCTTTTCAGGCTACCAGGCAGAGCTGAGGTTCTGGGGGCTCCAGGCCTGCTCCCCATCTCAGGCCCCAGGCCTGGGCTTTCCCAGGCACACGTTACCTCTGATTGATATTAAAGGTCAGGCCAGGTCCTTTATAGGCTGCGGGAAGTGAAGCTTATTTCTTGCCAGGGGAGTTATTATGGCTGGTATCACAGGGTTTACAGGCCCCGGGAACCATGTCATGGGGCTTTTGAGTTTAAATGGAGGCAATTCATAGGCTCCAGAAGACTTGTAATGTTTATAAGAATTGCACAGTTTCATGTAACTCTCAGGTGCCTAGAATTCAAGTCTTCATTTCTCAGTCATTGTAAGATGCAGGCTGTCAAAGTGAATATCAGGCTTTAATTTCTGGAGAGACCACAGAACTAAACAAAATCTCAGTATGTTGCTTAAAACACAACTCTCCAGACTACTTTGGAAATGTGAAAAATGCGTTTTATTCCTAAGGTTATCCTAATTTGTAGACTAAAACAAAGTTTTCCACTGATACACAGAACTTGAGAAATTACAATAAAGAAAGCATTTTTTGTAGGGCAAATCAAACATCAAAGTTTTAGTAGACCCAGCCTGGAACCGTGAAGCTGACTCTTAATTTTATGTTTATATTGGCTTAAACCTGTGTGTGCGTGTGTGTGAGAGTGGGTGTGTGTGTAGGTATATATATGAATGTGTGTATGTGTATACATATGTATGTGTGAGTGTGTGAAGCTGCAGATGTAAATGTGGGTATATGTGTGTGTGCCTTGTGTGTGATTGCATATGTACGTGAGTGTATGTAAATGTGTGTGTGTGTATGCCTGTGTGAGCGTGTTTGTGTGTGGGATGTGTGTGTGTGCATGCATGGAGGTGTGTGTGTGTGTGTGTGCGTGTGTCAACTTTCACCAGGGACATCAGGGAAATACTCTCTGAGAAGCTGACATTTGAATGAAGGAGGCAGCCATGCAAAGACAGGGATTATCAAGCTCAAAGTCCTTGAGTTGGGAACAAGCGTGACGCGTACAAGGAATATAATGAAGGCAGTGTGGCTCGATCCCAGTGTTCCAGGTGATGTGGAGGGAGATGAGATCAGAGGGGTAGGCAGGCTTAGACACATAGGGCCCTGTGGGCCACTATAAGGACTTCGATTTTGGACTCAGGCTTGTGGGATACCGCTGGAGGATTTTGATCAGTAAAATGATATATTCTGACTTACACTTAAAAAAGGTCACTTTGGTGTTTGCAGGAAGGCTAGACAGGAGGCAGGAAGGACAGCTGAGAGACTGCTGCAGGAGTTCAGGAGGGACTTGGAGTAGGATGGAGGGTTGACGATGACGGGAAGGTTGGGTCTGCTTTATATTTGGGAGGTCGATGACTGTCCCGGTAACTGGATGTGAGGGATGAGGGAAAGAGGAGAATAAAAGATCATGCCTAGGCGGTAGTCATTGCTATCCCTGGCAAAGATGGAGAACACTGGAAGAAGAACTGGTTTGTCGCTGGGAGGTGGCAGAAATCAAGTCTTTAAGCGTGCTAACTTTGAGAAGCATGTTCCCCACCTCTCCCCTCCCTTTTCTTCCTGGTTCTCCCTCCCTCTCCTGTTTCCCTTCCTTTTTTCTCCTTCCTTTCCTCCTCTGAAGCCTTAACCATTGTATTAGGTGCTGATGATGCCAGGAGAAGGTGACAGAATTGTTGCTGTCAAGTAATTTACACACTAATGGGAGTGGTTGGTGCATAAACAGTTTATGAGGTATTGAGAAAAGTGCTCTAATAAAGTTTTGCCCATTGCTATAGAAACAGAGAGGAAGTATCCAGCTCTGCCATCTTCAAGAAATAACATAAAAAAGATAACACTTATTGAATTGTCTGAGCTCTTCTGTCTTGTACCCAAATCTTTATTCTGCTCTCTTGACTCTTAGCTTTAAACCTGGCAGCTGGTCATTGATTCTTTGGTTATATGCACACCCTGTATTTCCTGGATTGAGGTGCTGGCTCCCTTCCTGGCTACAGTTCCAGCCTTTGACCTGATGCATTGATAGATTAGCCTCAGAGTAACAGCAGTCTGAACCTGACCTCTGGTTCAAATTCATGGTTCTGTGGGTGGCCCCTAACTGGTCCTGCCCTGATGAGCAGGGCAAGCACAGGTTCTACCTGGGTTTGGGGAAGTCTTTATGGAGGAGGTAAGTCATGAAGGAAGGGTAGGAACAAGCCAGGCAAACAAGGCAAAGTCCTCATCGCTGCCTGGTTCCACCTTTGGATGTAACAAAAACATGTCTCCTTTCTCCTCCAGTACAGCTTGTCTTGACCAGTGTCAGGAGTGGGGGTGGGAGGACTGCTTAAAGTTGTAAGAAGGTAAGATGGTCTAATCTGCTAGGTTTTAGGCAGAGTACAACAGGCTGATAACAAGAATGCGTAAGATATGTCCTGTTTATGAGGAGCTCAAAATTCAGTAGCGGGAAGAGCTTTGTAGGCAGATATCCATTGTGGACAGAATCTACTTCTTAGCCCCTTTGATTTTGAGCTTGGTCATTTGGCATATTTTGGCCAAAGGAATGTTAGAGGATGGAGCATAAGCAGAAACCTTATTTTATAGATGAAGAAGCCAGGAAAGAAAGCAATTTGGCTCAAGTCTCACTGTTCTTAGAGGAGCGAGAATCCAGGCATCCTGACTCGCTCTTCCGTGCATCTTTTCCTTTTTCCCATAATCCCATGAATTGGATGTTTCAAGATACTGCAAATCTACTTTAGCAATGGAGAAAGAGTTGATAAGCAGATATAGAGGGAAGGTGAAGGCATCAGGGCGTGGCGCTGAAGAAACTTGAAATCAATAGGTTGGTCAGGCATTTATTTGCTATGGCTAGAAATAAAGGCTCTTCTGAAGTGCGCAATCATTAGACTTGTTCAAAGAGTTTCTTTGGGAAGAAAGGGATGAAATTAAGCCATGGAAAGTTCTGGCCAAGTCATGAAAAAACATTTTCCAAAAGAGCTGTTAATTTGACGGTAGAATGAGTCACAGCCCATGGGTAGGGCTGAAAATCCCATCAGCTGAATTACTCAAAACTTAACTGGACAATAAAAAAACGTATGGTCAAGGCAATCATCCCTTCAGGGTTAGGCCAAAGAGACACTGTGTCCCTATTTGAACTTTTCCTCTGTATTTTCAGGCCAAATCTACATGGAAAATTACCTGGTACCGCAAATCATGAGAATGGCGGGGCCAGATTATTTCAATACAGAAGATTTTTCCCATTTCACTTTTTTTCAGGGTCGAATTCATTGAATGGTGACCAAATTTTCAATATTGTTATTGTGGCAGGCCTGGCACTTACTAGTTGATAGTTGCAAAATAAAGTTTCTCGGTGAATTTAAACCTTGAATTTCCCAATTTATAGAAGAATATCGTACTGTTTAGTAAAAGTGATATCTCAATGGAGCTTACTAGCTGGAAGCACACAGCAGTGTGGGTTTAAAAATAGAAACCTGGTTTTAAAAATGTTCATCTTTAGATATACAGCGATCCTTCCATCATCCCCTCTAAAGGTTCTGCATCTGGTTCCAGGGTAGGTGTGGGAGTTTTCCCACCCACCAAACAATTCTCTGACACCGGCTGCTCGTCCTGCAATTCAGCTCAATTCTGACACTGTCTACCTGGAGACAGCATCAGATTCCACAAATTAAGGGCTCAGTCCCTTGACTGCCCTCTACTTCAGATTCCAATAGCAAGTCTAGGTTGTCACCTGTGCTTCTGACTGAGTGACTATAAATCAGAGGTTCCCATGACCCCCTCCTTGGGTTCAATTAATTTGCTAGAGTGGCTCATGAAACTCAGGAAATGTGTTACCTCACTAGATTACTGGTCTATTACAAAGGCTATTAAAGGGTGTGAATCAACAGCCGGATGAAGAGACACATAGAGCAAGGTCCCAGACAAAAGATCTTCTGTCTTCGTGGAGTTTGGGGACCACAAGGTGGCACGTGGATGCGTTCTGGTTTACCAAGCTGGAAGCTCTCCAAACCCTGCCCTTTTGGGGTTTTAATGGAGGCTTCATTAAATAGGTGTGATTGATTAAACCATTGGCCATTGGTGATTGACTCAACCTCCAGCCCTGTCTCTTCTCCCCAGAAGTCAGGGGAGTAGGAATAAAAGTTCCAACCCTCTAATCACAGAGTTAGTGCTCCTGGCAACCAGCAGCCATTCTTAGGTGCTTTCCAGAAGTCACCTCATTAACATAACAGAAGATCCCTTTATTGCTCTTATCTACTAGGAAATTCTAAGAGCTTTAGGAGCTCCGTGGCACAAATGAGGAGAAAGACCAAATATCTATTCTTATTATAAAACACAATTATCACACTCTTTTTAATTTTTGTTTTAAAAGAAAAAAATGAAATGTGTCCCCCACATTGTGATAAACTGTAAGATGCCTGGTGAACGCAATACTCCTTCACTTCTGAGCTGAAGCTGAACTCCTTAGGGAAGTCCTTCTGCCCCCTGGTTTAGGACAGGAGTGAAACTCACAGAACTGAATTTCCCTTTTTCAGGGCATTTATGTCAGCCCGTAATTGTATATTCATTGATGTGTCTTTTATTAACATCTGTCCTGCTCATTAGTGTGTAAACTCTTCATTTAGCGTCAATGATTCAGCAAGTGTATCACTGAGTGATAAGACTGAGGATGGACACTCTTGGTTTTCATTTATTATTTCTGTTTCTTCTTGAGCCCTCTGTTCATACCCCTTCCTGTGTCACTTGTGAAATGGCCTCTTCAGGGGCTTGTTGTTGTCCTCAGGTTAAGTTCAAACTTCCCCTCGAGGCCCTAAAGACTTCTCATGCTATTCGTTCTTCCTACCCATCTAGACTTTTCCCTTTCTCCCTAAATCCTACCTGGAACTCAACTTTCCAGTCACCACTGAACTTCTGCAATGTCTCTATTGGAAGGCTCAATGGAGGGCTCTGTCTTTTCTTTCTTCCTCTACCTTGCCCATGATTCTCCTTGGATTTGTATTAGTTTCCAATGGTGGCTTTCCTATTACCACAAAGTTGGTGTCTCAAAACAACGGAAATTTATTTATTCTCTCACAGTTCTGGAGACTAGAAGTCTGAAATCGAGGTCTCCACAGGGCCATACTCCCTCTGGAGGCTCTAGGGAATAATCCACTCCTCGTCCCTTCCTGTTTCTTGTGCTCATCTTGTGGCCACATCTCTTTGTTCTGTCTTCACATCTCCAACTCCGTGTGCATTTTCTCCTTTGTAGGTCGATCTTATAAGGATACCTGTCATTAGATAAGGGCCCACCTGCATAATCCAGGACAGTCTTCTCACTCAAGGACCTTAATTTAATTACATCTGCAAAGACCCTTTTTCCCAGTAAGATAATAGTTTCAGGCATTAGGACATGGGCATACATTTTTGGGGGAAGGGCCACTGTTCAACTCACTATGGGTCTTGATATTTTTTCCTGTGAATTTAAACTTTTATTTTGTTTTCTGTGATGGCTAACTACCCTTTGTCATATATGATAAAGAATATTTTTGGCAACAGACAGTTGGTCTCTTAATTTCCTTTTGTTGTGGTGATGTGCAGCCTGGTTGAATCCGTGACTGATTAGACTATTCTTGAGATAAACTACTGTAGCCCAAAACTAAGAAGAATCCCAATCTGTATGCTTGCCTCTAGAAGGAGTTTAAGGGGACCGTCTACATACTGCTCAGCAACATGTTTCATATTCCCTTCTTACAGACTTCTGGTTTCTCATATCCCACACTCTTCAAATTGTCTCATTCTCCAAAAATACCCCTCTCTCATCAAAGTATCCTTCTTTCCATTTTAGAAAGAAAAAGGAGCTTTGAATATGGACTGGATTTACTTGATAGAAGGACTTTTTAATTTTTTTAGATAGGATAACATGGAGATCATGTTAGATCCTTATCAGTAGAGATGTACACTCAAGTATTTCCAGGTAAAATGACATGATATCTGGAATTTGCTTTTAAATGCTTCAGCCAAAAACAGAGTAGTGGTGGGAACTACATAAAATAAGACCTGGAAAATGTAGATAATTGTAGTTAGGTGATGGATATACAGAGATCCACTATACTCTTCTCTCCACTCTGGAGTGCGTTTGAAAGTTTCTGCCTCCCCCTGCCAACCAGTCTCAGCTGTCTGAAGATTGTCCTAACCTCTCCCTAACTCCTCCTCACCCTCTAGTCTCTTTCTTCTCGGTCGCTCTCCCATTCTGCACCCCTCAGTCTTGGAGCAAGTCCTGCTGAGCCCATTGCTCCTCAGGAAGAGGTGGAGAGGAGGGGGCAAAATCAGAACACAATTTCCCAGGCAGTTGCGGCAGGCAAGGGGCAGTCTGTGAACATTCACATTAATACATATTTATAGACCACAAGGTTTCTCAGCTTCACCTAGTCACATCTGTAGATCTTGTCCTTTGGGTATTTATTGATTATTTAAAAATTTAGCAAATGTTTCCTCCATAGTCTGATACTCAATAATTTTTTTGTATTTGGTTTGAATGATAGTCTCCTGCACTCACTGATATTTTTCTTTGATATTTTAAAGGTATTTATTCATTCAACACAAATTAGTTGAGGGCCTACTATACTTTAGGTGCCATAACAGGAACTAAGGATACAGAAGTAAAGTCACAGGCCAGCCATTAAGGACTGTCATCCAGAAGGGGGATAAATAAGAAACAAAGCCATAGAGTCTAGCATAGTATGTGCGTATAAAAGTGTAAGTATGTACACACTTCCAAGCAGTATGGAGGAGGAAAGAACATACACTTTAAATTTACGATAGCTGACATTTAGGCCCTGCAATGAGTTCTGTGCATGCTTTATATCTAGTGTTCGTAACAATCTTTCAAGATAGGTGTTATCGTTAGCATTTTGCAGAGGTGGAAATTGGGGCTCAGGAAAGTTAAGGGTCTTGCCTAAGATCACACAGCTAGTAAGTGGTAGATTTGAGGTTTCTTTCACATGTTTCTTTTTTAAGTATTTAGGCTTTCAAATATTTTATTTAGTGAGTGCTTACTAATATTTATAAGGACATTCTAGTTTTTAAACTATTCTCTCTAGAGCATGCTTGCTGTTGGTATAAATTGTATAATTTTTATCTTTCGATGTTATTTTAAAATTCAATTTAAATTATTCTTTTTGTATCATACTAGATTCAAGGAAATGAGCCTTTAAGACGAGAGAGACAGTCTCCCTAGGATGAAAGAGGGGCCTTCCAAGGAGCTCATACATCACAGTAAATTCCAGATGGACTATGTTTTCACCAATTTGTGAAACCTTGAAAAAACTAGAAGGAAATATAGGAAATTCTCTTATATCCAGATGTGTAATACTTTTCAGAACATAAAAACAATGAGATGAATTGCAAAGGTAAAAAAACGCTAATTTAATAACATTTACAGTTTCTACATGTCAAAAACATATGCTAAATTTAAATGCAAATAATGGAGTGGGAAAAGACTTTCAAAAGTTATTACAAAGTTTTGATATGCTTCATAAATAAAGAGTTAATATTGCTCTCTAATATGCCCTGCTCCCCACTAACAGGGAATAAACAAAGAATTAATTAAAAAAATACCCCCTCCCCCTTTAATTCAAAAGGCTGATAAATATAGAGATGGGAAGAAAAAAAATTTTTCTTAAAAGGTGGTGGCAAAATTCCTCTTAGGAAAGAGACCTGTCTTTTATTTAGAAAAAGCATTCATAAGCTATTTAGTTCTGATAAGTTAGGCTTTGGTTTCTTCTTTGTACATTTTTACATAATTGGTATAATGGTAATACTTTTCTACACCAAAAGAAATTAAGTAAACAATAGTTTAAAGAAGATTCTCCCAGCACAGGATGACACCCACCCACATGCGTCTGTTCTTGTTGCCTCCATCCTGGCCTCTGTCTCCATCTGTGTGTCCTTATCAAACCCTTCCAGGAGTGAGTTCCGGTTAGTCTTTGTGATAACTCCGTTTATTTTTTCTCATGATTCTGTGAGTTGATTGGGCTCAGCTGAGCAGTTCTTCTGTTTCACAGGATATTGCCTGGGGCTGAAGACATCTGGAGGCTAACTTGGAGCTGGGACTCCAGGATGGCTCACTCTAATGGCCTTCAATTGGGCTGGCTGTCAGCTGTGAGCTCAACCAGACCTTCTGGTGGGGGCCTCAGCCTTCCTCCATGGGGTCTCTCCATGAAACCACTTAGGCTTCCTCACATGCTGGTGGCTGGGTAACAAGAAGGAGCTCTCCAAATAAATGAACAAAAAAGCTGTAGGTCTCTAATGCTTCACCTTATAAGTTAGTGTATTAGTTAAGGTTCTCCAGAGAAACAGAACCAAGAGGATGTGTTATATGCACACACACACACACATACATATATGTATACATATATATATATAGAGAGAGATTTATTATAAGGAATTGGCTCATGCACTTATGAAGGTTGATAAGTCCCAAGATTTGCAGTGGGAGACCCAAGAGAGCTGATAGTGTAGTTCCAGTCCAAAGGCTGGCAGTCTCAAGGCAAAGGAAGAGCCTGTGTTTCAGTTAGAATCTGAAGGCAGAAAAAAACTGATATCCCATCTTGAAAGCAGTTACTCAGGAGGAATTCTCTCTCATGCGGGGGTGGGGGGGTCAGCTTTTTTGTTCTATTCAGGCCTTCAACTGATTGAATGAGGCCCACCCACATCAGGGAGAGCAATCTGCTTTACTCAATTTACCAATTCAAATGTTAATCTTATCCAAGAACACCCTCATGTACACACCTAGGATACTATTTGACTCAATATCTGGGCATCCCATGACCAAGTTAAATTGACACATAACATTAATCATCATGGCTATGTAGAGACACTTCTGGGGCATTCAATTGGTCAAAGCCCAATACCAGCCAAGATTCAAAGGCAGCAGAAAGAGACTCCACTTCTTTGAGAGTCTGTGTGCTTTCCTACAGAGAGGCAATGATGTCTTTGTGAAGTGTGCATGCCTGGATCCTGTCCTGTCTCATAGCTATTGATTTAGAATCAAGATAAAAATTAGACTATTGGTGGTGAGCACGATGCAGTCTATACAGAAACTAATAAATAATAATATTACACAATGTTATAAACCATTATGACCTCAATAAAATAATTTAAAAAAAACAAGACTCAAGAAGGTGTGGCCCAGGAATCTGCATTTTTACAAAGCTTCCTCAAAGATTTTGATTCCAATCATAGTTTAAGGACCCATGTCCTGGGCAATAGGAAACAATCTGCCTGTTGGTTTTGGACTCTTCTCCAACTCTGATTTTCTGTTAGGATTTAGACTTTGTGTCCAACTGCATGGTCTTTACTTTTGTTTTCTACTTTTCTAATCCTGTCTCAGTATTGTCATCTGGAAATGAGTCCACCTTGTTACACAAAAATATGGCACTTTCTCTTATCTTTTTGTTTGGTCGTTTTCTTTTAAGCCTTGAAAGTGTGCTAAATTATTTTAATTTTAAGATATACTCTTAAATGTTAAAATAATTTTACATTTATAGGAAAGTTGTAAAGATAGTAGAGAGAGTTCCCATGTACTCCTCACTCATTTTCCTGTCTCGAACAGGTAAGCATGGCTCATTTGTCAAAACTGAGTCATTCACACTGATACCATACTATTCACTGAACCACAGACTTTATTTGCAGTTAACTAGTTTTCCCATAGTGTCTTTTTCACATAATGGGATCAAATCCAGGAAATCAATTGCATTTTGTCATGATGTCTCCTTAGTCTTCTCTGACCTATGACAGTCTCTCACTTTCCTTGCTTTTTATGATCTTGACAAGTTTGAAGATTACTAGTCAAGTGTTTTGTAGAATGTCCCTCAGTTGGTGTTTGTCTGATGTTTCTCTTTTGTTCGATGATTAGGTTGGGGTTTTGTGTTTAGGGGAAGAATTCTACAGAGGTGAAGTGCCCTTCTACTCATGTCATGTCGGGGAGGACATGAGGTCAACATGACTTATCACTGAGGATATCAAACTTCATCACTTGTTAAGTTCGTGTCTACCAGGTTTTTTCACTGTTAAGTTATGATTTATCCCTCTCTGTACTCTATTTCTTGGAAGTGAGTCACTAAGTCCAGACACTATCAAGGGGATGGAAGTTAGGCTCCACCTCCTGGAGAGGGGAGTATTGACATATAGTATTAGGAACTCTTCTAATACTAAGTTTTCTAAATAGTATATGTTTGGTTCTTTAAATCCAGGAATTTTCAAAGTAGGGACATTGGATAAACTGGATTATCATAGCAGCATTGCTCTGGACAAAATGATGACCACTTCCTCCAACTTGTACAACAATTACACATCTTCTTTTCTTGAACTAGGTCTATAGCATGGGTACTATCTTTAGGATCTATCAGAATATCATATGCTGCTTTGATAAAGATTATTTCCCGAATTCTGAGGGTCACTAGGTCAGCTGCCTAAGCCAGACTTTTAAAAAACCCAGTGAAAAAGACCATGCCATGAAAAGTACAATTGCCAGTGTCTCCATGGAAACTAGAGTACAAAAGGGCTGTTTGCCTAGAAAGGTCTGTTTATTTTATTTTATTTTTTTAAACTATCAAGAATAACCCTTTGAGATGTGACATTCTGTTTTCACAAGCGCACTCAAGGTGTCAGACAGAGCCCAATTTTATATTCCTTGAAAATAGAGCACACTGTAGTGTTTGCTGGACTTTTCAACATGTCACTTTCAACCAATTTTATGTACAAATGGGTTACAGTCCCATGAAAATATTCATAAAAAGAGGAAACTGTTTCAAAAAGGAGTATTAAGTATTATTACATTGAAAGCCATTCAGAGTGGAAAACCTTCCCACCCAGCCTCCAGTCTTTCAGGGGAACAAGGAACCAGAGTATTTGTATAAAGTGGGAAAGTCTCATCTTTACCAACTGGAGGGCCGAGGGGAGCTCAGTTAAATTGGTCATTCATCTCCCTCCTCTAACTCATACTTGCTTTGGTGACATGATCTTAGAGTCACTTTCAAAGGCACCCTTGGTCCCCTGTCTTCTGCAGCACTTATTTCAATTCTCCCTCCACTGTGGCTCCAGGACACGCTTGCTTACCCCAAGATCAGGTCTTCAGATCTGTGGAGAATTTGTTACATGAGATTTATTGAGAAGTGTTGGATTACAGGGTATTCCAGGAGTCATTTCCATCTTTAAAATAATATATTCATTTAGACTATTGAGGGCTTGCTTCTCAGATCTGTCATTTTAAAATATGCCCCTTTTGCACCAATGCAGCTTTGATGCAACCACGTCTGAGGAGCAGCCTTTCGAGGTTGTGTCAAGACAAGAAGCGGGGATAATTTAAGGTGACAGGGCCAAGTTTAAAACAGAGGCCCAGTGTTCCTTATTTTGGGGACTGGGCTTAGACTGAGCTACTTTGTGGCATCTAGAGCTTTGGAGAGAGCTTCTCAAGTTTTACTCTCTACTCTCAGGAAAATGAGGCTCTCCGCCAGTGGCACGGATGAAGTCCTTGTGCAGAGTGCATTTTAGAGACCTGAAATCTAGGGATATCGTGTGAATTAGGTGGCGTTTTTGTGGACTCCCTGAGCTTTCTCCTTGACAGGGTCTTTTATCATTGAAAATATTTTGTACTCATATATTCTGTACACAAATATTTTGTGCTTCAAAATGAAATGCCCCTGCTGTTTTATCTTGCTGTCTTATTGAAGTGAGAACCAGAAGTGGCCAACTCTTGGAGAAACCGTTCGCCGGGTGAAGGATTCACTCTTCCCCTCCTATGAGTGTTTCTCTTGTTCTGCCTTCCAGGCATGTAGCCCCTGTTGTAGCCTTAAATGGTGGCCCCCTAAAGGCTATGTTCAAGTCCTAATTCCCAGTACCTCTGAATGTCACCTGATCTGGAAAATGGGTCTTTGCAGATGGAATTATGTTAAGGATCTCAAGATGAGATCATCCTGGATTAACCGAGTGGACTCTAAATCCAGTGACACATGTCCTTGTTAGAAACAGAAGAGGAGAAGACACAGACATACAGGAAAAGGCCAAGTGAAGACTCATGGGAAGATGGAGGCAGCGATTAGAATTATGCTTCCACAAGCCAAGCAACACCTGGAGTCACCAGAAGAGACAAGGAAGGATTCTCCCTAAGAGCATCCAGAAGGAACAAATCCTGCCAACATGTTGATTTCAGACTTCTGACCCCCAGAACTGTAAGTGTTGTTTGCAGCCACCAAGTTGCGGTAATTTGTTATGGCTGCCACAGGAACTTCATACACCTGTGTTCATTATTATCGACATTGCTCCTTGGGAAACCTATTTCACTCCTTCATTTTGTACTTACCATAGTCAAGGCCTTGGAAATATGAACACCAACAGGGCAAGTCAGTGCTTTTGAGGAGTTTGTAATCTGGGTGTGGGGAGAGAGGGAGATGGGTCTCTACCAGCCCTGATAAGCAACACCAGACACGTGCAGATCCCCAGGTTAGCCTGTCCTCAACCCTCTGTGCTTTGCTGATGGCAGGGCTTCTCAGCCCTAACGCTATTGACCTTTGAGAGAGATAAATCTTTGTTGTTAGGTTTCCCTGTACATTGTAAGATGATTAGCAGCATCCCTGGCCTCTACCCACTGGATGCGGTAACAAGTCCATCCTTTCCTCCATTATGACAATCGAAACTGTGTCCAGACATTGCCAAATATATATCCCCTGAGGGAGCAAAATTGCCCCTGGTTGAGAACCACTGCTGTATGGCCTTTCTCTTTCTGGAACACTGTTGCCCTTGACTTTCTGACAAGTTCTCGAAGTCTTTCTTGATTCTCAAATTTGGGTGCGCCTCTTTCATTCCTATGACACTATGCACAAACCGTAGTTAAAACAGTTGTCTTAGCTTTCTGCACTTTTCTGTCTGAACCTCTGCTTTCCTCCAAAATCTGAAGTTTTGTAAGAAAAGGTGTGTGTCTTTGCATCTCTGTTTTCCCTCACACCTAATGTTTGTTGAGATAAGAAGGAAAGACCTACTGTGGTCACACTGTGGGGCCCCAGAGGAGACAGATGTGCAAGGCCCAGCAAAGGAACAGTTTATTACTAGAAAGAGCTTTGTCCCCACACCTCAGGGTAGCCTCATGGGAGGCTGACTGGGCCTTGTGTGGACCACAAAGCCGTCTTTTGTGTCCCTGGCCTAAAGCCAGCAATTTGAGCAGTGTGGGCAGCTTTTGAGATCCCTTTTCTCTGGGCCAGCACTCCCCAAGCTTGTTTTGTGGCTCAGCAGCCCCTTGAGATGGTTCTGGAAGAAAGAGTCTCAAGGTAATTGATATTTAGAAAACCCTGCCTCCTACATGTCCCTCTTAGAAATTCGCAATGCGCATTCGTAAAGATGAAAGATTGAGATGAGAAATTTGTTTCACATTATTTAGATCATTGTTTTCTGAACTTACAGGACCATGGAACCTAAAACATCTAAGAAATTTGTAATGTCATAACATATATTTTGGGAATTATTAACTCAAATTCATACCCTAATGTCATCCATCTGAGGCAACAGGTACACACTGGCCCATGTTGCTTTTTATTTGTTTGTTTTTAGATTTAAATTAATATCTATAAATCAGAAGATTTCTCCTAAAAATGAGTTTGGAGGCTTTCTTTAATTTTTCTTTTCCCATTTGGTATGAATTGGGTGGGACTGAACAGTATCTGCTCAGTTTAAAGGGGAAAAATGCTCTCCAGTAAACCCAAATCCCCATTGTTTCCTTTTATCTCTCTGAAGGAAGCTGAGGGTCAGATGCCTTTCATTACATGCTTATTCTCTCGTTTTCCCTGTAAGAAGAGAATACTGCTCTCTTGGAAATGAGGATAAAGAGAAAGGCTTGACGGCTGTGTTTGAGCTTTGAGCTCAACATCTTGAGTGTCTTATATGTGGGGAGTGTCACCTCTTATGCTGGGATGTGAATGCCTTCCATGGAGAGAAAGCAAGGGAGGGGAAACCCAGGCAAAGCTCATCAAGGGAGACAAAGACGGTGTCCCTCCAAGGCCCCAGGTTGCAGGTCTCAGCACCCAGGATTCCACCAGAAGCAGACCATTCTTCCACTCCTTTAGCAGAGAAACTCTAAGGAGAGTTTTCCTGAGGTAGGAAGTCCCCACGGAAGTGAGGAATCTTTGAGGTGGATACAATTAGATAGCTGGATATGGGGAGGAGGCCTTCCTTCCTGCTGGACTGAATGGCAACAAATAAAGAGATTGGAAAGTGTAGGGTGCATCTAATATGTCTGTGGCAAGACCCGTTAAGAAATTGTTTCTGCACTTCTGGGGGATGGGACAGGGATTTGGCCACAGACAAAAGGAAGAGAAGTGAAGGTCATTGAAAAGGTACTTATGGACTCAGGCTCACTGGAGTGGAAGGATGTTGACAGATTCTGGTTCAGACTCCTCATACCTAACACTTGGACAGATTTATTCACATTAAGAGGTAATGATAGATAGCCCCAAACGGGCGGGGAGTGGGGCACAAAGACTTAAGCCAAAGAAAGGGTCTACAATGGGAGAACGGCAGACACCAGGGTGGCTGGGATGCACTCTGGGTGGGAGGGCTGCCCTCAATGCAGACTCATTCTTTGCATTCATCTAAGCTCCCCTGACTGAGGGATGATGGTGACACGAATCTAGTTCTCTCAGCCGGCCAGGCATTTGGACTTGGGTGTCAAGGACAATGATCATGCATTCTTCCTAATTCAGCCTGTCTTTGTGAAACTGTTTACTTTCCCCTGAAAGAGTTAAAGTGGCGCCTCACTGTGACGGGTGCAATTAAAACGTCATTTAGACACTTGGAGAATAATCTGGCTCCAGATTTTAAAGGGTCTCGAATAAGACCTCGTGGGCCCTTTAGGGAGGGAGATAACATTGTTATTGGTGTGAAAGGAGGGTGAGGGAGCACGGGGTCATGGTCTAACCCAGGGAAGATAAATCTTCCTGTGCTGAGCAGAGGCCTGGCCATCTCCTTGTGATGTGGACTTTATATACAGGATCTGACTTGCGATTCATTAAACTGTTCCCATTTTAGTCACCAGTGCCCATGAAGGCAGATCTGTGCAATCTCATATTCCAGGAAGTAAATGCAACGTCGCAGGCCAATGAAATTGACTAGTCTGACAGGAACACACAAACAACCAGGACGTAAGGCTGCACCCCGCATCCACCCGCCGTGTTTATTTAGGAGTGGAGGTCCATTAAGTGCTCTGTGATGGCCTTCCGATAACATGCCCACCTTTGCGGGGCGGCTGGGGCTGGATGTCTGCCCTTAAATGTGACAGCTGACATTTTTGGATACACTTAAAGATGGGCTTGTCCACTATACTGCAGAGGAGAGAAACCACACATTTTAAAGTTATAGCATCTCTAACTGGTGCTTAGGAACAAGTGGTTCTTTTCAGAGCTTTCCGTTTATATCGAAGTCTCTTTCCCTGTGAGAATATTGTAAAACTTGGCGTTAGCTATTGGGAATCTATTGCTGGAGGGAGCAACATTTCAACAAGTATTTATTAGATGCGCAAGGAAAATAATGATGAGTTACATGCACTTTATCAACAGTGTAAATTTTGAGGGATATGGAGGTGAGGCAGAGACCCCTAATGTTTTACCATCTTGAACTTTGAGTCTTAGGAGTGAAGTCTCTGAAAGTTTGGGCAGTGAATTGTAGCTTTCAAGGCCACAGCCTACTGACTAAGTCATATTTCTGTCAGTTCCCCCCAAGCTCGAAAATGCTCTCCCCATCTGAACTTCATCTCTGTGTCTTGTTCACTGCTCCTTGCCCCTACCCCACTAACAATATCTGTCTTTGATCTTTTTATTTTCATTGATTAACTGATTGATTGATTCACTCATTCACCTAATGTTAACCGAGTGCCTGGCACTGCCACGGTGCAGGGGACACTGCAGTGAACAACTCAGAGAATTCTCTGTTCTTGTGGAGCTGAAATTCTGGGGTAGGGCAAGGGGAGAGACAGATAAATAAGTAAGTCATTAAATAAAGATGATAATTTCTTGGAGTGATTAAATGCTATGCTGAAAGTGAAGCAGGGCGATGGGACAGAGAGTGGGGTGAAGAGCAGGCCTGATTTAAGTTGGGTGGTCAGGGAAGGCCTCACTGAGGAGGGAGTTCTGAGCCGAGATGGGAAGGTAAAGGGCGGCCACGTGGCCTAGAGGCAGGTGTTCCATTTGGAGAGGGCCAAGGGCAGGAATCAGGTTTGGATTGGTTCAGAGACACCAGAAGGCCTGGGAGGCAGGGAGAGTGTGAGCCAAGGGGGCAAGTAGGAGATCTGGGGAGGGCCAAAGGCGTACAGGGCTCTGAAGGCCATGGTTAAGGGCGTAGGTTTAATTCGAGGTAGGAGGGGAATCCAAAAGAGTGTGTAAGCAATGGTGTGATGTGACCAGATGTGCATTAAATCAGCCTTGTTTCTCTTATCTTTTTAGGGCCAATTCAAATGTAGCCTGTGCTGTGAAACGTTTGCAGTGGAATGAATCCCTCCTGGGATCTCAGACTGACAGTGTGACCACAGACTAATGAAGGGTCATGATCTTCCTATCCTATTGCCTCCATGCTCCGCGAGGGCAGGAATTGTGCCTTGGTTGATCCTGCTTCTCCACAGTGCTTTGCACACAGTGCCTAGTCAATAAATGTCTGCTGCATTGACCTTAATTATAAACTTCTGGAAGTTAATAACACTTGCCCAATTTATTTTGTAGAATTCCAAAGGGCCCTTAAGAAACATTCTTTAATGATCAATCGGGCTCTTGCAACAGTGGTATAAATGGATTATCACACAGCTGGCTCCCACCAAGTGTGGAGCTAATTAGGGTTAACTTGATCAAGAGAATTTATTCAAGTTACCTTCCTTGGTCCATTTGTTTCCTGCAGGTTATTTTAGCATGTTTCTTAAACGCGTCAGTGTTTGGGCAGTGAAGTCAAGATTAAAAGCCCAGACTCTGTATTGCAGGTCCCAGAAAAAAATGTACATTTTAACGGCTGCTCCTCTAACTTCAAAATTAAACATATTACATTCTTGGGAGTACGATTTCAGCTTCTTTACATTTATGACACAAATGGAACCATTCGCCCTCACTTCAGTCTATAAAGGCAAGACTCATTAGAAGGAGGAAATTTCCTTTATCATTAATAGGCCACACTCACATGATAAAAAACGTCTCCTCTCCTCCCACCTCCTTCCCCAAAACTTCGATTCTCATTTTAAGCAGTTCCCACATAGACTATTTATCTTCCACATTTTCCCAACTCTCAATGGCACCATTATATCCTTTATTTGGAATCATAAAACTTTGAGAATAAAAAGAAGCAAATTAATCCTCCCAGGGGAGAAAAGGAAGACAGATCCTGCCAGCTTTTAAATTGTAGGATTGGACTGGCCTCGAAACAGAGTTTTCTTTTTCAACAACTTAGCCGGTGGGGGGAAATGAATGGTTATGACAGAGAATCCTGAAATAAAATGCAGAATTATGCAAACTTGTTAAAAACTGACATCTTGAAATGAAAACTGTTGAAAGCCTGAGGAATAAACAACGCGGGCTGGAATGGGAACATTTTGAAGCTACGAATGGGTTACTCAGCTTTTATTATTCACAGTGGAAAATAACCTTGATCATGATGTGAAAACCACAATTTCCCTTATTTGTGGATCATACCAGATTAAAAAGCAGTCAGGGAAGAAGTGTGGCTGGGCGAATTGAACCCTGTCCGAAGAGGCAAGTGCTTGGTGTCCAGAATCCTGTCCTGGACGCTGGCTTGCTCTGTCCAATTGCATAAGTCTCTTAACCTCCTGATGACTCCTTTCCCATCATCAGCCTGGAATTAAGGAGTCGGCCTTTCCTCTGGGGCCTGAGATCTGGATTTTCCTAACTGCCAATTGGATAACAAATTTGCCATTGCAATTTGCTCTAAGGAGTCTCAAGGTTGTTGTGAAAACAAGCGATAAAAGTCAGTTAACGAGCCGGCTGCCACCAGAACAGCCAATGAGAAAACCTAAGGGCATAGAATGCCTCAAAGTGAATCTCCAGGTTTGGGGTTCTGGAAACAGAGTCTACAAATAGTAAAGCCTTTATTATTTTATTCTATTTTATTTTTATTACTTTTTAAATTGTGAGGTAGAGTCCCTGGATAATTGATGAATATCGTGTTCTCATAAAGTAAAACGAAAATCACTGAATTAAGAAACAGTATACAAGCACAATATTATAGTTTAAAAGGATCTTAGAGATAATCTGGTCTAGCAGTTTCTTTTTGCAGGGGAGGAACTTGTCGATGCAAAAAGTGACCTACCCAAGCTCAGGGAACCATACATAGATCCTGATGTCACTGGAAACATGATTTTGTTGGTGGTTTAGTTAATTCAAAATTTGAACAGGAATCCGCAAAGAATGCTGACAATGCCAGAAGTTTTTGCATAACAGTTAATTTGATGGTAGAAAGAGAGACTCCGAGGCAATGGTGGATAATGTCTTTTATTACAAAAGAAGTCTTCTGAATCTAAAAGGGGGTACCCTTTAGAAAAATGATGGAGGCATAGCTGTTGATTACAATGTTTAAATTGCAATAATAATTTTTTTTAAGTTTAATTTAAACTTTCCCTCCCTCCCTCTTTCCCATTCTTTCTTCCTTCCTTCCTTTTTCTTTCTGTGTCTCTCTCTTCTTTTACATTTTTTTTTAATTTGATGGGACATTCTGGAGAAAAACTAGAGTAAATCTAGGCCTTGGTGACCTATCACTGAGAGAAAAACCAAGAAAGTGGAGGGGGGCCGATTCACATGGTGGAGAGGAAAAAGCTCGTGTGATTTACTCTGACTTGCTAATTTTCAGAAGGAAATTAATAAAATTGATTCCAGCAAAAACTCTAAGTGGACAAACAGAAGAAAAACAGGTCAAGAACTGTGGATATTTAGGGCAGAGAGAAAGTTCTTAGAGAAATCTTTCCCTCAGGGAGAAATAAATATTTAGGAGAAATCACGAACTCTAAGGATCGTTAAAGCAGAGATCACTCATAGGATGGAAGAGAACCCTCCCACCATCTATTAATCCCAGTTCCTAGACTCGGCGGCGGGAACATGATTAGTTGTTGTGGGTTCTGGAAGAAAACGGGACCTTTGGCAATAAAGCCCTGGAAATATGTATTTTTAAGTGCTATAAAAGATGTGGAAAGCAACTTTTCTTTTCATCCTGGGGACTAGAAATAATACACCTGCAAGGACAGATGAATGGCATAATGTTGGCATTCAATGGGGCATTAAACATGTTGCGCCACGTTTATGGGGTTTTCCTGTCATTAATTCTAGGTAAAATAAACTTTTAAAAAATGTTTTGTTGCGTTTTTGGATCGTGTTTATTTTTCACCAACTTGCTTTTCTTTGCCGTTTTTTTCTGCCAGGTTTTCACGTCTATTATGTTTTCTTGTGTCCGTCATGCTCTTGGCTAATTTCCTAACTGGCCTGCCTCTGCTATGGGGCCTTTCTTTTTCCTTCCCCTGCCCCTTGGAGTTCTTTCTTTCATTCCTGCTGCTCGTGTTCAGACCCATGTCAGGGTTGGATGTGGTTGGTTCTGCTGACCGCAGTCGCTATGGTTGGTCTGTGGCGCCCTGGGATTGGCAAGGTCTTGGACAGACTCTCCAGGAGCTGCAGAGATTGGGGCCACTTGAATCTCTCCATTACCACGCTATCCATTCTACAATCGGCTGTGATGGCAAGGCCTTGCCTTTCTTCCTAGTTCAACTTGTGGCCTTCCTCCTTCATTTTGTCTGCCTCCTTCAAAAAAGTTCCCTTCCCTATTAGCAATACACACACCATTTGCAGCTAAGGGAGAAAGAATGGTGTTTTGGGTGGAGCAATGCAGTGAGAATTAGGAAACCTGGGTCCTCTGTCCCAGCTGCCACTCACATAGTAACTGTGTGATGCTGGACAAGCCACTAAACTCTCTGATGTTCAGTTTTCTGAGAGGTTTGGATAAGACTAGTGCCTCGTCATCTCCTGGGATTGATAATCTAGGTAATTTCTCCTCTGGGACTCCAGGTATGATAGAGGAGGCCAGCAAAAAAGGAGGGGAGCAGAACACACTGTCTGGATGAAGTGGAACTGAGAGACTCAAAGGGGTAAAATTTGTCTTGAGACTTACAGAGTAGAGTTCAAGGACTGGTCTTATGGGACTCCTTGGAACTTTTGTGAAAAATTGATTAATTTAGTCAATGAATAATTATGGAAAGCCTACTATGTGCCAGGCTTTGTTCTGGGTGCCTGGCACATAGCAGTGGACAGATAAGACAGATCCCTCATGTCATGGATCTTAACCATTGTTAGTGTTTCAGGTGGTCATAAGAGCTGGGAATAAAGTGTAGCCTGTTAAGGGGAGGGTGAAGGGCTGCTGTTTTATACAAGGCGGTCAGGGAAGCCCACTCAGAGGAGGCAGCATTGGAGCAGAGACTAAAATAAGGTAGAGGAGGGAATCATGTAGATGTCATGGGGGAAAGAGCATTCTAGCTGGGGGAAACAGCTAGTGCACTGAGGTAGAAGGAGGCCAGTGTGGATGGTGCTGAGGGGGTGGGGGATTCCTAGACTCTGCTATGAGGTCTATCACTGTATCCATAGGCCTAGTGTTGGGTAGAATCGGAGGCTAAGCAGGTGCCCCAGGGGTTTCTCCTGCCCATTCAACACTTGACCTTAGGGCCTGCCTGGTGACCAGGTGATGGGTAAGGGATCTTCTAGCTCTGTATCCTGGATCCTTCAGGCCAGTGATTGTTTATTTTATTGAAGACTGGTCATCGATGATCTGAAGAGCCTGTGCTAGCCTCTCTGGAACCTTGTTTTGGTAGCTTGGGAAGAATCTTCCCCTTAATTCCAGAGAATTCACCATCATTACTGTTGCATAATCCTTTGGTGCCTGTCACTATGGACACTGGGCCGTTTCTGTGTTTAAGATCTCTTCTGATCAGCACTAGGGATGCAAAACAATGAAGACAGGTTCCCTCCTGGTGCTCAGAGAGTACTCTCAGGCTGATTTAAGGAACACCCATGTAGTTGTTTAGACACTCAAGTCCGCTGAGAAACTCGAGTCAAGATTATTTATCTGACTGGTAGAGAGCCTCTGCTGGCTTCAGACCATGGGTAACTGATTGGTGCTTGTTCAACTGAGAAGTAAATTGAACAGCTCCGCGACTTACTCCACTTTGCAAACGACTTGGAGGGTGTGGCAATGTATCCTCATATCTTTGTAAGACCCTTCCCTGACTCGGGAAAAGAATCCCTTGTAATTCCTGGGCCCAAGCAGCCAGGCCTTGGGCAAAAAGTATATTTGTCACACTAAGAACATTAAAGATCAGAATTTAATAGGCCCTTCAGTAGCTGGTAAAGATAGGGTTAGCTTAGTTGCCTTCACAAGGAGAAACTTCTGAAAAAGAGATGTCCACTTTCATCTGAATGGTCTTGTTCTCATGGACCCACATGATAGCAGCCAGACTGCTTGGTGAACAAACAAATGTCTCATGGGTCCTCATGCAGAAAATGTTTACCAGATGCACCAGCAGCCCCTCTGCTTGCTGAGCCTGCTTTTGCAGCTGTGATGTCAGCTCTGGGCTTTGATTCATAAGGCTTCTTAGTCAGAAATCCTACCCTTCTGCTTCTCCCCAAATTCCACTGTCCCCCAGGCCCAGCTCAAACTTGCACCTTCCATGAAGGTGCCCCAGATCTCTCCAATCTCTGCCTTTTCTGAAGCCCTACAGCACTCTTGGCTGTCCCCCATTTCCAAATCATGATCCTTTTCATGGCCCGTCTCCCCATTTTGAGTAGGAGTATCTTGTAGTTAATTCAGAGTTTACCTCACAGGGCCAACCATCAGACCTTTTTCTGTAGTCTTTTGGTTTCTTAAAGCCTTTTCTTTTTCATTTGGGTGTCCCCAGTGCCATCATGGTGACACATCATGGGTGGCCATCAAGTATTTGTCCGAAATTGAGTATAATTAGTAGAATGAACTTAGGTATAGCACAAACACTATGCCTAGCATAGGATTTATTCTATGTTATGAAAAACTGGTATGAACGAACAGAAAATGCAATCAGAATACTAAGAGGTACATGTCTACAAGACTAGATGAGATAATTCACAGCAGATGGATTAGTAAACAGTGTTTGGCCTCACTAGTTATAAGAAAGCAAAATGATCACGCCCTTCACTCATGGGTGCTACGACTTGGGACTGCATATGCCTTGCTGGCAGCGGTGTACATTGGTGCACAGCATTGCACGTTGATAATGTGTATTTTGAGTCATAAAACATTCATATGCTCTGACACGATAATTCTGTTCCTGGGAATTTATTACAATGAAATAATCCAAACTAAGGAAAAACAATCTACGGTTTTTTCATGGCTCTGCTCCTTATGGTTTTAAAAACAAAGCTGCAAACTCCATATCCAATAATAAGGGTTAAATAAAACCTAATACATATATGTTCTGTGGAATACTCTGCAACCATTATAAAAAGAACTTATAGAGGTTATGTACAAGTTGAGCCACGGTTTTAAATATAATATCTAATGACAAAGCAGAATATTTTCATCATTCAGTAGCAACACTGAATAGGGGAAAGAGGGCTGAGTTAGAACTGGAAGAGCTGGAATTCAAGGGAGGGGGTCTTTATTTGGCTTATATTTTACCCTTCTGATCCTTGGAGTCTTCATCTATAAAATGGGCACAAAAATTTTTACCTCTTAGGATGAGATATCATGTGTGCAAAATACAAGGTCTGAGCATAAATGTCATACTCAGGGAATGTACGTATTATTATTAGCAAAATTTACTGTACCTATAATCTACACCAAGGTGACAAGTAGTTAAGGATGAATCGAAAAAAAAGAGGTTTTGGTGTTGCTCCCTACCGCAGTGGGAATTTTAGGAGGGACCAATTGCTGAGATGATGAGGCAGGATTTTGAAGGATGGGGAGATGGAGTGGGGAGAGCACTGTAGGATGATGAGAAGACAAAGATGGGGCAGTGAGGTGGCCATCTGCATGGGTTATGGAGAAAGGCAGAGGCTGGCCTGATTAGTAGAGAGGGGTGTGTATGTTAATAAGTGGTGGGACAGAGGATGTGGGCAACATTCTAGGGGTCTTTGCCAGTATCCATCTTTGAAAGAAAGCATCCTCAAGTGAAAGTGAATATTTGAATGGTAAGGTAAGATTTGGTGGAAGGCGGAAGCTTCTGAAACTCCTTACTGATGGAATGGAAGGAGTTAACTAACTCAGACTTCATCCTCTGCCTCCCTGCCTATTCCAATACCCAGTCAGGAAATGATCCAGGATCAATCATTTACATCTTAGTATGAATTCATGTCTACTTTTTCCTATTTTCAACAATCAATCAAAATTCATTGAAGAATTCTTTCAAGTATTTGCATTTTAAATCTTATTCTCTACTACAGAATGAAAAAAATTCCTCAATGTGATAGGAATTCTAATCATTGGGGACTGTGGAGAGAGGCATATGTTTAATGCTGACATTGAATATGTAAATTGTTGGTAACTCTGTCTACACATAATGCCACCCCTACTATAACTTTATTACTTTGCTTATTTGCTCATTAATTTATTCACTTATTCATTTATCCATCTATTCACCATCCATCCACCTTCCAACCATCATCCATCCATCCATCCACTTATTTAGCAATCGTTCTTCAAACATGTATCTTGTGTAGGCAGAACGTCAGATGTTGGTATTATAAAGGTAAATATCACGTAGTGTCAGTCCTTGATGATCTTGGAAGATTATGCTTGAACAAAAGCCTTCTTCAAATACTATCCAAAATATTTTTTTGTGTAGAATTAAATAGATGAAAGAGAGCAAAACAATAAAAACATTCATGGGTATCTCTTATCTAGAAGCTTTGAACACAGTAGGCAGCTGTGAGTCAGCTCTCAGAGGCCTCCAGTATAAACTCCAAGTGGGGTGTTGTACTGAGCCCCTCAATATTTGGTCCCTAAAACATTTCCAGCCTCATCTCCTGCCCCTCCTCATCGCTTTCTAATCCATATTCCAGCTACCCTGCACCAGCTCTTACTCCTGAGCATGCTAAACATTTTTACATGTCTGTGCTTTTGTGAACATGCTGTATACATTCTCAGTCTGAAACATTTCTTTTCAGTCTCTCAATTCCTAATATTCCTTCCTAATCACATTCTCTTATCAGTTTTTCTCTGAAGACTTCCTGGTCCTCCGCAGGTAGAGCAAGTCACTGTCTCATTTGTGTCCAAGAGATGCCCTTGACCGTTATGAGACTCGTAAGATAGCAGACATCTGGGTGAAGTGGGAAGCATGTGTGATTCTAAAAGGGATGGAGTTGACCACGGATGCTGACTCCAATCCTCACAACACTCAAAAACTGCTTGACCTCTGTCTGGTTATTCAACATCTCCAAATTCCTGCCTTTCTCACATCCTCACTGTTTGCCTTATTGCAAACAATAACGCCTCATTGAGTTGTTGTGGGCATAACTGAGGCATTGTGAGGAGAGGAGCTGGTCCCAGTGCCTTACACATGGGAAGTACTCAACATTTGCTCACTTGTGTCCCCTTATTGTCATCCTTGGTGTGTCAGGCTCTGTCACAATGCTGTGAATGCCTCAAGGTCAAGGACCACCTTGCAACATCCAGAGAATACTTGCTTCTCAGAAGCAAAGCAATACAGCATAGTGACTAAGAGCAGGAACTACGGCACCAAACTCCCTGGCCTTGGGGAAACTACTTGAGCTGTCTGTGACTCAGTTTTCTCATCTGTCAAATGGGGATAATAATAGTTGCTGCCTCATAGGAATGTTATGAAGTTTACCTAAGGGCCTGGCTAGGGTAAGCTCTCAATAAGGTTGGCTATTTGGCTATTATTAGTAGGTGCTCAAGAACTGTTTATTGAAAGGCTGATGAATAGATTTTAGTGTGTGATAGTCTCAGGAAGTCTGGCTAATATGAAGGTGTTTATTTGGCTCAGAATGCCTGTTCTCGACCTACCTATAATTAGTTTCTATGACTAGGTTACTATTAAGTTGAGAGGAATTACTTGCCTGTGATGGTCAATGTCCTGAAACACTAGAGGTTAAATGCTACTTATGCTTTGAACATTCAAGTGGAAATTATTTTGTTGCTTTTAGTAACATGGATGAGTTCTAAGGTAAGTCGTTGGTCAAAAGTATAAGTTTTCCTGTAAAGCAGTGACCAGAAATATCTGAGCTGCGGCCTCTGAGAATGTTTGGAAATATTTCCTTCAAGTCTTACTTCTCCCACCCTAAAAGAATCTGTGTTGTTGGCCTTTTGTTGGGGGAAATTCAACTAAATGAAGGTAAAACCTCTGACGAAAGAGCCCTATCTTATTCTTTGCATCCCATTCAGCTTCCAGAACAGTCCTGGCCCCACAACGTTGCCCACTAAAGATCTAGAGCTCACTCTCTGAAATTCCCATGTGATCATCGCTGGACCCTAAGGAAAGTGTTAGTTATGTATGCATTTCATTTCTGACTATGAGATTTAAAAAAATATGTGAAACAACATCATTTTCTGTCAAGAGGATTGGATTAGGGAGACCTATGGCTGAGTGTCACCTCTGCCTTCCATTAGATGAATGACCTTCATGTCTTCAACCACTCTGAACTTCTCCTTCCTCATCTGAATGTGAAGCAGTTGGACATTAATTATGATAATAGCAAGGATACTGTATATGCATATTTGTCTTTGGTCCCGAGCTAACATTTGCACCAATCTTCCTCTATTTTAGATATGAGATGCTGCACAGCATGGCTTGATGAGTGGTATGTAGGTCTGCTCCTGGGATCCGAACCCACAAACCCTGGGCCGCTGAAGCAGAGCGTGTGAACCCAACCACTATACCACCAGACCAGCCCCCAAGGATACCACTTTTGACTGCTCACCATGTGATGACACTGTGCTGAGTGTGGTGGAATATCCTCACCTAAATTGCCACATCATTCTCAACAGTAGCTGCCTCGACCTCCCCGTGTTACAGGTGAGGAGTGTAAGCTGAGGGGCGCGGAGTCATTTGCCAAAGGTGTAAACAGCAGCCTCAGGATTTGAGCCTGGGTTTGTTTCTGTTTCACAAATCTATGAATAATCGTCGATTTGTGACAAAGAGCCTTAACATGAATGGGGTTTTTCAGGAAGGATTAAGAAGGGACTTTCCCAGTATATTAAGAAGTATGTTTGCCCCACTTCTCTCCCTCATTCCTTCTCTCTCTACCCTCTAACGCTTCTTCAATCAACTCTCTGGCCCACCTTACAGAGGGGTAACCTTCCTGGTTACTGGTTACCTCCCTCCATGGTACCCTGTACTTCTCTTTCCAAATGCTTATAATACTGTTAAATAATTAATTATTCACTTAGTTCTTTAATGTCTGTTTCTGGCTACAACATAAGCCCCACAACGGCAGGGCTGCCACTACATATTCAGCCTGAATCCAGAGTTCTTGTAGCCCAGTAGACAAGGCCAACAAGAAATGCTTGTTAAGAGGATGAAAGAATTAGCACTTGTGCCTCACAGTGGAGGTGGTCAGAACAAGCCAAGATGGGTGGCTGGTGAATCATGGTAACAATTCTATTCAATGCCAGGCCTGCCTTTCTAATTATGTACCACCCCAGCCATGGGCAGTAGAGGGCTAGTGAGCATGCTCCACTGAACACCAACGACTGTCTTTCAGGAGTGCTCTAAAAGATCCACTTTGAATTGGATGGGTAGTTACATCTGATGATTGTTCAGGTCCCTTACAATGTGATCATTTGTTCATTCATTTAGTCAGTCACTCTGTTAAGCACTCATCACTGCTATGAACATTTACTGAGCACTGTGCTAGTTGCTGGTGACATAATTGTGAAAAAGAGCTTATGCTCTGGTAGAAAAAAATACTAGCTGCCATCATCTGAGTATCTCCCCTGAGTCAGATAGTATATAGTATGCATTACTTCTAGTCTTCACAATGACCCTGCAGGTTATTACAACAATGTTGTGAATGAGGGAACAGGCTCAGTGGGGAGGTTATGTGGCCCAGCTAAGGCCACACAGCTAGGAGGTGGCAGAGTTAGGACTCAAACTCAAGACTGATAAGATTCTAGAATTCTATTCCATGAGAGAAAAGAAAGTGTGACTTGGATGGACAGCATATCTGTGAAACTTTGAGTGTTATTAAAGCAACTTGCTCAGTTATTTGTGCAAAATTTGCTTTTTAATGCATTGCACTAATGCATGGAACCCTAATTCTCCACTTAAGGTGGTCCCCGTGTGGAAAGGGACAAATGCAGGCCAACATATAATTAAGGATTGTTAAGGAGTTCCCCCCTGGGATTTGTCCCTCAGAAGGCTTCACCAGGAAGGTCACACGGAGGTAGTCTGAAAGGAAACAGAAGCCCCACAGATGCACGGAGGTTCAAGAGACAGAGCTTTCCAGACAAAGAAAAATCTCACATAAATTACTTATTTTTCATTTTGAAGGAGAAGGGGTTGTAGTTTGTTACTTTTTGAGGGTGCTATACCGAAGGGCCACCATGCCCTCCCTCAGTCCCCCTTTGGTGTCCATACTGACTGATGATATTCTCTCTGGCTGCAAATGAAGAGCTTTAGAGAAGAGAGTAAAACGCATTTAGACAACTGTTACCAATGATGATTAAAAACAGGAAAAACAAAATTAGCCAGCAATGAGAGAATTTTTTCACCTCTGAAGGCAAAATAGTGTCTTGTGATGACCTGAGTGTAAGGAGCTCTGAGTTCAGGTCCCAGCACTCATTCGCTATGGGAACTTGGCCATGTTCCCTGACCTCTTTATACCTGAAATGGTAATGGGCTGAGGTGGACGAGATCAGAGGATTTCAACTTCGCTCTGGGGAGCTACAGAGATTCTGGGAAAATGCTTTAGGGAGCAATGTAGGGGTCACAGGGGGATGCTGAGGTGGAGATCTGGGACCCCCGCTTCTGCTTCAGCCCCAGCAGTTCTGCTCTTATTTGCCTTCTCCTTTGGAGATTTCATTTTAACAAAGTTTTCTTTGCTTTAAAAGAGATTCACTGGGCTCCAGTCTCTGCAGCACCTCCAAGGCTCCTTCCAGAGGGGTCCTGGCCACCAGCACCAGGGCTGGGTGAGGCCTTTGTGTGACCTGCAGTACCTCGGTTACTTTGGAGACACCCAAGTCTATTCACATAGGGCTGAGAACCAGGATTTGGCTTCGGGTCAGGAATCCTGACACTATCGGTGTGGGCTGCGGAATGGAGCCACGGGACTTTGCAGAGAGTGTGATTTTCTGGGAGCATACGAAGGAAATTTAGCAAGTCATTAAGGAAACGACTGGTGAGCAGTTCGTGATCTGCGCCAGCATCAGCTTATTTGCATGGTTGATGGTTGAAACAGGATCCTACCTGTAGCTTCCCTCTAGTGGCTCAGAGCCAGCCCCTCTGCAGTCTGTTGTGTCTCAAAATCTTCTAGGTTGCTGCACACCCAGAATTGCTGGGACAATTACAAATCAGATGTGCCGGAGACTCAGGGCAGCAAAGAACAAAGGATGGAGCCAAAGAAAGATGTCCCTTGTGGCTTCCCCCTCTGACGGGGAAGCGCTATTCTCAAGTGGTGTTCCAATATCACGTAAAGAGCTATTACAGGATATAGGCCAGCGGTTGGGCTGTGTGACTCTAGGCAAATTACTCCTCCGAGTCTCAGGCTTTTCCTCTGTAAAATGGGGATAATAATTGTACATCCTTCACAAGATTGTTGTAAATTATCCAAGGGAAAATACCTGTATGGCACTTAGCCTGGAGCCTGCCATGTAGAAAAACAGTTATTCTTTTCATTTATTATTTGGTTTTCTGGAACTTCACTATTTCTGCAATTCAAATGGTGATATGATAAAGCAAATGGATGAAGATGCCACTGGCCTTCACGCCTGGGGGACAATGGCTATATGTGAGTGTGCACGTGAGCAGGTGCATGTACAATATGCTTAGATATTGCATAGAAATCATGTAAATATATATATATTTGAAAATTTGGGCCATGGAGTGTTGTGTCTATTCTAACCACGCCAAAGAGGTAAGAAAAACGTTTCAGGTTTTAATATGTGCAGTCCTGACTAATGTCAAGCTCTGCTCATTTATTCATTTAAGGAAAACTCGCTGTCTCCACTCCAGGTTAGGCCTTCGTCTAGATGCTGAGGATGTATACGGAATTCCTAGCTCAGAGGCATTTACTGTAACAGCTGGATAGACACTCAATCATTCAACAAATACTTATTCAGTGTCTATTTTGTGTCTGGCATCATTCTAGGTGACATTTGAGATGTAAAGAAAAAGAAGACGGGTTCTTTGCCCTCAAGAAACTTATGCCCTGCCAAGAGGAGGAGCAATTTGTAGCAGCAACAGTCACACCATGCCCAGCAGCTCACCGAGCATGCCCCTCCTTCGGGATCCTTCCGTTCTACATTTATATGACCCATAGGGGCCCCAAAAAGTGATCCTTCCCGGATAAAAAGGCCAGTTCCAAGGGTCACCTGACAGCTGTAATGTCAAAAATATCAAATGGGAATCACTCTTACTCCAATTGTTTTCCGTAAATTAAAAAACAAAGTCAATTTTGACAAGCCCTTTAGTCACCCCCATGTCTTATCTGACTTCATTTCCAGTTCCATGAAGTGGAAACAACTGTGCCCATTACATAGATGAGGAGTCTGGAGTTCACAGGGAATTTATGTCACTTGCTCCAAGTGGCACAGAGTGAGCTTCCTTGGTAGAGCGGAGTCGAGGCGGGGTGCAGGCAGCAGCACATTAGGGGGCTTCCAGGAGCCTGGCCTCACTTCGAGAAAGTAATATGCCTTCACCGAACCATCATATTCTTATTTTTCCTGCTTCTATCTGAAGCAGCAGTTTTGAACCTCTTTTGTGTCATTGCTCATTGGTGACCGATAACCTTTCGTCTAGTGGCTGTTTCCTAGTTTTCGTCATCTCTATCCCAGCTGCCTTCTCAACTATAGCTCGATAGATCATCTCTCTCTCGGCCTCATCCATTTAGATAGAGTCTTTCTATTCCACTGTGTCTAGTTTTTATTTTCCAAAAGCCCTGTGTGCTAGAATTTTAACGTTGGAGTCTGTTTCCTGGTTGAGTCTTGTCTCTGTTAGCCAATGATATCATGTTTCTTTTGAACACATGGCCGGTGGTTTCATTCTCTGCCACATTTGGATGCTGTTTACGGCTTCTGTGAGGGAAAGGTTAATTTCCCTTTTTGGTGTCTGATTTTCTTCCTTTAAGACATAAACAGCTGACTTAGTTTTAGTTGGAGTCAGAGATCTTTGTGTTGACCCGAATCTCTTACAGCCTCTGAGTATTATAGTGCTTGACCAATAATACGGTAAGCATGCTTGCAGCGATTGCTCATATTTATTTTGGCTTTCAACTCCTATTGTGTCTACCTCTGTAAAAGCTTTCCTGTCTGCTCTCTTCTCCCCATTCTTATTACTCCCATTCCCATTTAGGCTTCTGTGCCTCTCTCTCAGGCAACCACAGTGGCCTTATAAACGGTCTCCTTGCTGCAACTCTTTCACTATGTTCCTCTCACCCATTTCTGCCAGGCAAATCTTCCAGAAGTACAACTCTGATCTTGTCACACATCTGCTCACAAACCACCCATGAGCTCCCATTCCTTAGAACATAAGTCCAAACTCTTTATATAGATTAGTCCTTAAAGCTCTCAGTTCAACCTTGAGGTTTCTATGAGCTTTCATAAGACTCTAAGCCAAGCAGAATATCTGGGAACTCTATCAAGTCCTCTAAGAAGTACTTTTCTTAACTAGTAGATCCCACTCAGCCACACATGGTTATAGCATTCTCTTTACCTAGAATCTTTCCCCACTTTCCTTTCTCTCTACACAGCCTGGATGTCCTTCAAGGCTCATATCAACCCCATCCCCTCCGGAAGCCTCTCATCTTCTTGATGCCTTTCTCTTGATGTCTTTCTTGTTTGAATTCTCAGTATAGTGACTGCAGTGATATTTACCAGCTAAGTGGCCTCTGTTTATTTCAAGCATGAGCCACAAACTCTACTAATGTCTCTCTAGTTAGTCCAACTGTGAAAGTTGAATTCAGATATAAACTGGATGGTTTATACTTAAAGTGACACAAACTTTTCCCCCAGACCCCTAGAGTGTGGAGACCAGTAAGAAATTGTAGTTACTGATGTAGGTGACTCAGAGAGTTTTATTTCCTATGGCCTGGGCCTGATCAACGGATGCCTCATGTGGTTCAGATCCTCGCATGTCTCCACCAACTCTTTCCCCAAACCGTGGCTCCTCATAGGGTCCAGGGTTACACAATCCTCTTTCTACTGTACAGGCTGAACCAGGCATTTGTAAACACAATTTCTGCTCCCTTGGTGTGCCCTCTGAGTCACTGGTACCCTCTTTGGCCCTTGCACATAACTGCCATTGGCTCACTTCCTGGACACACCCATTCACTCACTGCACGAGTTAGCATCTGTCTCCACATTCCTCTACTTCCCAAGCACAGCCACTATTCTAGAGGTCTTCTGTGTCCACATGCGTGAGCAATTCAACCCCTTGTTCTCTCAGTTCCTTATTCTTCTCACCTCTAGTGACTTCCCCTCCAAGCCACTTCATTCGCCCACTCTTGTGGTCATTTTCTGGAACTTCTCCACCTTGGAAGTCATAAAATTCACACCTCCCACTCTCTGACCACAACCTTCCTCTCCTTCCAATTCCCTTGCTCGCTTACTGTCAGCTTTCTGGTTCTTCAGTTGGGACCTCCAATTCACTGACCCTCTTTGTCTTAAACTATTTTCTGCTCTTGTCTTTACTCTCATTCCTATTTACATGGATTCCACTGTTCATCACTTCAACAACTCTTTTAACTTTAATGCCATAGCTCTATTGTCTTTTTGACACATATATCACAAACTAACCCAGGGTGTTTCCAACCATCTGCCCTATCTGTGTCCATAGCCTGGCTGCTGAAATTCTGTCAAGGTCGAATAAATTCTAGCCTACAGATCAAGGCCACCATAAATTAATGCACATGGACCTCAGCAGATGCCTCAGTGCTGCCCCACTAATACATTCTGCTTCACTTTTCAGGTTTCTTGTCTGTTTTCCAGTAGATATTTCAAATATTCTCCTCTCTTCTCAAAACTCAAGCTCTGCCTGTACTCTCCATGCTTAGCACATAAACCTCTTTCCATTTTCTGTCATAAAACCTATAGAGTGGCATGCAGCCTTGCCCTTCCTTTCCTGGGTGTTTTTTTTTTTTTTTTTTTTTGGTGAGGAAGATTGGCCCTGAGCTAATGTCTCTTGCCAATCTTCCTCTTTTTTTTTCTCCCCAAAGCCCTAACACATAGTTGTATATCCTAGCTGTAAATCATTCTCATTCTATCTAGGATGCCACCTCAGCATGGCTTGATAATCAGTGCTAGGTCTGCGCCCAGGATCCCAACTGACGAACCCCAGGCTGCCAAAGTGGAGTGTGCAAACTCAACCACTCGGCCATGGGGCCGGCCCCCTCCTTTCCTCTTTAAAGTCTTCTCATCCAGCTCTTCCAGCTCTCTCAGGACCTTTCTGTTTCACTTATTCCTTCTTGATGGTTTCTTAAACATCCTCCTTTTTTGGCAGGTGCTTCCTGTCAGTATTTAAACATACTTATTTCTTTCCCATCATTAAAACAAGAAAACAAATCCTTCTTTAACTCTCTGTCTCAGTCTACTGGCCACTCCAGGCCCCTTTCCCAAAGATGTAGAAGCAGAAACTGCTTGGCTTGAGGAACTGGAAGAAGTTCACTATGAATTGAGCATGTGGTGCTGGGTTTTAGGGGATAGGAGATGAAGTTGGAGCTTGGTGCTTCATAAATATTGATTAAACTGAGTTGAGCAAACAGAGGTTTATTGGGTGCCTATGTGTTGTTTAACAAATATGCCAAGGATTTGATAGCTACACAGAAGTATGACACAGAGCCCTTGCCTTCAAGGAACGTGTGATCTAGCTGGAGAAAGAAGTTAGCAGTACTTGAAGAGTTGGTAGTATGGGATAGATGCTAAGTGAACTGGCTCAATCTTCAAAACATGTCCTGAATCTGATCCCTTCTTAGTACTTCTACCTCACTACGATGATCTAACTCACTAGCACTTCTTTGCTGGGTTATTTCATTTGCCACCTAGTTGATCTCCCTGCTGACACTCTTGCTTCACTTTGGCCAATACCTACAGCCAAAGTTTGCCTTTTAAAATATGTCATGTCCTATCTCTTCTTGGCTCCAAACCCTCCCCCTTGGATGCTAATCTTCATTAGTGTTCAAGTCAAATTTTCACCATGATCTATACCCACCACCCACCCTCTGACGTCATCATCTATGGGTCTCTACTTTGCTCGCTGGGCTCTATCCACACAGACCTCCATGCTATTTCTTAAATGTAGCAAACAGACTCCTGCCTCAGGAACGTTGTACTTACTGCCATTTCTACCTGGTAGGCGTTTTTCTCAAATATCGCCTTGACTGCTCCTTCACTTCTTTTAGGTCTCTACTCAAATGTCACCTCATTAAGGAGTCCTACCCTGATCACACTGTATGTAGTATGGCACCCCAGCACTATTAATCCCCTCCCCCTCCCCCTTCTTTATTTTTCTTTTAGCACTTATCACCATCCAGCAAGTAATTATTTTTGCATTCGTATATTTCCTGTGTCTTCCTATTATTCTGCTCCATGAGGGCAGAGTCTTGGTCTGGTTTGTTCTCTAATGTATCTCCAGGGTCTTACACATAATAATCACTCAACAAACAGTGAGTGAATGATGAAAAAGAACCTAGCCCCAACCTGCTGCATGTGTTCACTCAGAGAACATTCATTAAGCATCTACTATGTGTTAGTAGGCGGTTGCTAACATCTTCAAGGGCTGGTGGCATGCAGTGAACGAGCTCCAAAATGATCTGAGTGTTTCAGTGACAACCAAGGTGGATCATGATGACCCAGATGTCTCTGGTTTAAAATCTACGGCTTGATGTCCCCATTCCAAACCCCAAATCCCAGGGCTTATTAAAAGCTAATTACTTCTAAACAGCATGTTGTGATGTGAGCAGGCATTCACATCCTCCTGTGCTGCTGGTGTCAAGCAGCATTTTACAGCACCCAGCGGCTGGAAAGGACATTAACATGATCTAGACCCAGACCCTCATTTTACAAATGGAGAAACTGAGGCCCAAGAAGGACGGACTTGCCTCAGATCAGAGAGTTAGCTGCCTGCAGATCTCAGCAAGAATCCCTGGGTCCTGCCTAACGGATTGGGGATCTTTCCACTATACCACTCTGCCTCTCTTCACCACTCCTTCCTTTAATCCCCCCTTACAATGTCCTCCTTTTCTTCTTGACAGTCAGAACTTTGTTAGGGAGCTGGGCAATGTGTGCTATGAAAAGCAACTTTATAGCTCTGTGCTGTTATGATCATATTTGGGGGTGGGGTGGTGAGAGCAGGCGGGAAGGAGCCAAGAAGCCTGGCTTGCATGACTGCTCTGTATTTTAATGGGATCCCCGCTGGTCACACCCTCTCCCGGGCTCCCTCACCCCAAGGGCCACATCGCGGTCACCCAGCAGTCAGGGAAACGAAAACAGTAATCTTAGAGCCTGGAGTGGAGCTGAAGGCAAGACCCCTACCTGAGGCCTAGTGCTCAGGCGAACAGCAAAGGAAAGGAAGAAAGCAAGAGTGAGAACAGCAGGGAACCTCCTAAAGGAGAGGTGGAGAAATTTGTTTTTCATGGAGGGGCCCAGAGCAAGAGCCTGCCACCCACACGTGACTGATTTTAGCCACTGCTCTTTGGGTAAGTGGCTAAACATGGTGGAGAAGAGGGATGAAAAAGAACTTATTATGTGACAATCTCAGCTTATGCACGTATAAAGCATCTGTCCCCAAAACTCATAGATGCAGGGCTTATGAAATCTGTGTTACAGGAGAGAAACTGATGACCACTTGGTGAAAAAATATAATTATAGACCCTGGAATAGAACATCATAGCAATAACTGGCATTTATTGAGTACCTACTATCAGCTAGACAATACCTCACACATATTGTCTAATTTCCTTCTTCAACCCTATAAGGGAAGTACTGTTTTTAGTCCTATATTGTGAATGAGAAAATCAAAGCTTAGACAAGTTAAGAGTTTGTCTCAGGTCATACAGCTAGTAAAGGGTGTCTTAGGAGTCCAACTCAGAGTGTGACTCTAGATACCATTCTTTGTTCTTTAACACTATTACTAGATTTCCAGGCACTGTGCAGGGTGCTGGGAATAAAAGAACCAGAGTGAACAAGACTAACACAGCTTCTGTTCTCCACGGTGAAAAAATTCTGCTAAAGTAGCCAGCTGTTAAGTGGCAGAGCTGAGGCTTAACATGGAAGCGGTTTGACTCCAGTGCTGGTACGGTCCTCATTTTGCCCGGAATACTTCCACCCTCCACAACAGACTTGTTTGGCTTCCATTGTCCTGGGAGCCAAACAAGTACACTCCAAACTCAGCTGCCAATGGTTCCCCAAACAAGGCCAGTATGTCTATGTGCTTGCACATTCTCTTCCCTTTCCGGACAAATCTTCCCATCCTTCCCATCTTACCTCCTGGAGGAAATGTTCCAGGACCACTAGAACCCTGTGTAATTGTCCCAAGCCTAAGTTAATCCTAGCTAGGAGCATGGTCAAGTCTTTCATACGAACAGTGGAGAAGGCAGAATATTTGGGTACATATACCAGCAGATTGGTGCATCATGTGTTTGGAAGTTCTTTTTTGATTATGTCTATTTTCTCAGTGAAATAAGACACAAAATATTATGGACTGAATGTTTACATCCTCCCCAAATTCATATATTGAAGCCCTAACTCCCAATATAATGTTATTTGGAGGTGGGGCCTTTGGGAGGTAATTAGGTTTAGATGAGGTGATGAGAGTGAGACCCTTATGATGAGATTATTGCCCTCAAAAGAGGAGGAGACAGAGTTATTGTCTCTCCACATGCACGCACAAAGAAAAAGCCATGTGACACACAGCAAGAAGGTGGCTGTCTACAAGCCAGGAAGAGAGCCCTCACCAAGAAGTGAATCTGCCAGCACCTTGATCTTGGGCTTCCCAGCCTCTAGAAGTGAGAGAAATAAATGTCTGTTTTTTAAGCCACTTAGTCTATGATATTTGTTATAGTAGCTTGAGCTGACTGAGACAGTAATTGGTGCCAAGAACTGGGGTGCTGCTGTAACAAATACATAAAAATGTGGAAGTGGCTGTGGAACTGGGCAATGGATAGAGACTGGAAGAGTTTTGAGGTGCTTGCTAGAAAAAGCCAAGATTGCCATGAAGGGATTGTTAAAGGAGATTCTGGTGGGAGCTCAGAAAGAAAAAAGTAGAGAAAACTTCCATCTTAGAAAATGCATAAATTATCATGAATAGAATGTTGGTAGAAATAGGGATGGTAAAGGCTATTCTGGTGAGGTCTCAGACGGAAATGAAGAGCATCTTATTGGACAATGGAGAAAAGGTCATTCTTGTTATAAAATGCCAAATATCTTGGAGGAATTGTCTTCATGTTCTAGTGTTTTGTGGAAGGTAGAACTTGTGAGTGATGAAATTGAATATTTAACTGAGGAGATCTCTAAGCAAAGTGTTGAGGGAGCAGCTTGGTTCTTTCTGACTGCTTATAGTAAAATTCCAGAAGAGAGAAACAAACTGAAGAAGGAATTGTTAAGCAAAAAAGAGTGAGAATTTAAAGATTTGGAAAATTTTCAGTCTATCCATGTTGCAGAGAACATCAAGGGTATACCCAGCCATTCGATAAGGAGAATAGTATGGGTGTAAACCATGGATCTAATTAACCACCCCCATAGAAACACTGCCAGTTTGTTCTGAAGAGGGCAGAGATAGGATAAAATGAAGGAAGGCTGTGGAACTTCTTAGATTCTACAAGATAGGACCACAGAGCCATTCAGCTTCAAATGTGCCATTTTTCAAGACAAGGGAAGGATGACTCAGCAGGTGATTTAGAGATCCTCAGGGCTGCCTCTTTGGTTCAACAGGCCAGCCAGCAGCCACCTGGAGCTGTGGGGGTGTGACTCCTGCCCAGCAGAGCCAGGGGGCTTGGATCACTGCCCCAATGGGTCCTGAAGGTGGAACGCTGCTCCAGTGGGTCCAAAAGGCAGAGAGCATTGAGCCAAAGCCGATTATTCTCAAGCTTTGTGGTCTAATGGTATTTGTCTTTCTAGGTTCTGGACTTGCATGGGAACTGTCACTCTTTTTTTCCTTTCAATTTCTCCCTTGTGGAATGGGACTGTCTATCCTATGCCTCCCCTGATATTGTATTTTGGAAGCATATAACTTATTTGGTTTCGCAGATTCACTGTGAGGAATTTTGCCTCACGATGAATCCTACTTCGAATCTCACCCATATCTGATTTATAAGGTTGTCATTTGAGAGAGGGTTTGGGGATTTCAGAAGTGAGGGGCACGTATAGGGGGTTGTTCAGGAGAGTGGGAGAAGGGATGCCACAGGGAAATATCATAGGCTTGTCTCTATGTATTCGAGAATAGCTGTCATAGATCTAGTGTGAAATCCATCACTGTGGTTGTGTTTTCTCTAGCACATTTAACTGCCCAGGTCCAGAAGCAGAATTCAATGTAATTGGGGTTTAGGATTTTCTAGGTGAGTTTAGTAGAGGAAATAGAAGCAAAGAGATCGGGGGCTTCTGTAAGAGCCTATGGAGTCTGAGTCAGGCAAGAAGGGAGCTGAGGAAACTGAAAAGAATCACCGGAGGAAGGATACTAGAGAAAGTGAGCTGAGGGATGGGAGAGGGGGCTCAGCAGGGAGGCTTGAAATTGGGATTAGGAAGAGGCTACAATACTTGGTCATGATGGTTCTCAAGCAGACCGAGGTGGGTGAAAGATAAGATCACTGGAGGAGAATAAGCCAGGCAACTGAGAGGCCAGATTCTTGGAAGGATTATTTGTGAAGATAACTGCCAAGAATTATGACAGTAATGCTGGAAAGAGAGACAGTAAACCAGAAGCTAACATCATGAAAGAATGGGGAAGTAGTCCCAGGGGTCTCCAAATGACTGCTGCAAGAAAGGGACAGGTGAGTGGTGTGTGCTGGTGGCATACCCTTCCAGGGAGCAGTGGATTCTAGGGAGGAGGAAGAGACAATGGTTGGAAGTGACAATAATAAGATACAGGACACCGACTCCCCCTCCAGCTCCAGAGAGTTTGATAGAGAACAGCTGCCATGAGGAGGTTATAAGAAGCAGTGTCCTCAGGCAAAACCAAGTTTTAGTTAGGACACCAGATGTATGGGACAGTCGGAGAAGGAGCTCAGTTGTAGGGGACCTTAATGATGACAGACTGGCTTGTCCTGGACTTCGTAGACCCAAATCCTCGTCCGGTGTCTTACCTGGGCTGGCATTCAAATTATGACGGAAGAAAGAAGAGGGGGTGATTGTTCTGCTATCTTGAGCCTTCTTGGTCTTCACATGTCTGGTCTTCAGCCATCACTTACTGAATGGGTGAGTGAAAAATGAATGAACGGATGCCTAAGAGCTGGCTCAGAACCAGATGGAAATAAAGATGTATGCTTATCTATCTGTTCCTACTGAAGGTTGGGTAGACAAATACAAATTTCTCTACCAGACTTTCAAGGCCCTTCATATTCTAGCCCATTCCAACCTATCCTATCTTATTTCCTACTCTTCCCAAATTCAGATTCTCTACCCGACAGTTTGGGCTCCTACCTGTCCTGTCAAAACACCACGCTCATTCCTGTCTCTTGGCCTTAGCTCAGGAATTTCCTCCTGCTAGAATGGCCTATTGTAATCTTGTTTCCCCAGTTAGTTCTTTCCTGTCCTTCAAGGCCAAGGCAAGTCAAACTCATCCATGAACTTTTCCTGATGTTAAAACCTGCCCTTCTCAGATTTTCTCCAGCTCTTATGAAACGTACCCCACACTACAGAGTGAGTTATATCTTGTCTTTTATTATTTGTTATTTTAAAAGGAAGATTAACTTTGCTTCTCCAGGTAAATATTAAGTTTCTTAAGGGGAAGAGTGTGTTTTCTCCTTGGTGTGCTCCGTTTCTGGCAGTCACTCTCCCTTTGCCAAGCTCAGCATCCTGCAACTGTAGGTTGCTGAGTTGCTTCTTTTGGCCCTGTCTGTGTCCTCTGCTTATCCCAAACCTGCTGGTTTCCTCTCCTCCTGGGCTTCCCTCTCACCCCAGGGTGCTGTGCTCGATCTCCTTCTACCTTTTGTTGTCTGGCTTGCCTTCCTTCTTCTTGAGGATGGGGTTTACACAATTCAGGTCAGGATCCGTTTCTTTTCTCTCTCTGTACCTTCCCCAGAATGTCTTAGCTGTTCTGAAGTCTTTACCAGTGCTCTTTATGCAGCAACGTCAAAATACATCTTTCAACCTGGCTACTTCCCCACAGACTAGAGTTACTTCCAAAACTGAAGTACACACTGAGCATTTCAACGTGGATGACCTGGATGTCCCCTCCAATTCAACATGTTTGACATCAAACTCAGTATCTTTCTTTTGATAGTAGTTCTCCATCTGGAGGCCCCTATTACCATTAATGATGTTGACCTGCTTAGAACACTGAAAACTTCTATTGGCTTCCTCATGGCCTATGGGGTAAAACTTAAACTCTTTGTCATGATTTGCCTTCCACCTGTTTCTCCAGCTTCATTTTCCTGAACATACAACTTAAAATCCAACAATTCTGAACTTCTGTAAATTTCCCAAATATAACATTCAAGTTCATGTCACCATGTTCTTGCACATGCTATTCCTTTTGCGTGTATGCTGTTTCTTCCTTCTCTATTTAGGGAAACTTTAAGATCCAGTTTCAAAATCACCTTACCTCCGGGGGACTTATCCTAACTTTCCAGAGTTAGATACTGCCACATTCATATTTACTTTGTGTGCTGTTATGTATATACTGATTATAAGACATATCACGTATTTATTTATTTGCATGAATGTGAGCTCTTCATTGTTCATATTCTCTAGCACAGTGTCTGGCAATAATAGGTGCTCATTAAATATATTTTGACTCAACCAATCAATGAGCAAATGAATGAATTTTCCCATTCCCCCAGGCCTCAAATTTCAAATTCGGATTATCTTTCCCCTGTCCTTTCCCTTCTCTTGCTTCTTGTTCTCTCATTTTTAATTATATTGAAAATGCCCTCCTCCAGTTCTTGCCTTCATGTCTAGACAATTGCAATAAAACACCTATATCTATGCTCCCATTTCACATTCTTCCTTCCTTTCTGTAGAGGGCAGATTCCTGTGATAATACCAGCTTTGATAAAACCACTCTGCCATCCATGGCTCCTCTCTGCTCTCAGAACAAAGTCCAGTCTAGCCTTTAAGATTTTCTGTGATTTGGAAGCAAGCTGTTGCCACATCCTCTCCTGGTTCCCTAGAACTCTGAATAAGACTTCTGTCTCAGTTACCAAAAACACTTCCCTTTACCCCTATAGCATTTATTCTCTTAAAAAAAAAACCCAGATATTTATTGTGCACCTACTATTGCAGATTTCACTACATTGTTTTTTTCTTAATCCTCAAAGCAATATTTTGAATTTTGAGTTGGGCAGTATTCTACCCATTTTTATATGAGGAATCTAGTTGTCAGAGAATTTAAGTAACTTGTCCAAGATTATACCCATTTTACAGATTTTACTGTTCCCGGCTAGCACCTTGTTGGAAGGATTCATTTTTCTTATGTGTGTGTCCTACTTCCCCACCTTATTATAAGTTCTTCAAGTATAGGCATCATTATTAACTAACTCAATCCTACTGATTTATGGAAGAAAGATTAGGAGCTCACGACCGACGTACTGAGTTTGAGAAGCTGTCAGACCATCTTCTGGGGGAGTTAGTTAACAGCAAGTTCAAAATGAACATCTTTAAAGCAGTCTTTACAATTCTATGCAAAATTAATTGATAAGAGGAGGTCTGGAAATAATTGTGACATCTAAATTAAGGTTTCTGGGCTAACTTGTTATCCATCATTAATTGTTCATCCTTTCCCACGATCGTGGGCTTTTATACTTTCTCAGGTGGCACAACCAGATGATTTATCAACTTGATTATCCCTCTTAACGTTTGAGATTTATTAGGTGTAGGCCAGTCTTTCAGTTACACTTTAATTGTGTTAACTGCAAATGCAATTAATTGTGTCACCTTTGGGGAAGAATTTCACAGCTACCTTTAGGGGAGGGTGGTAAGTCCCTTATTAAAGTAGTACGTGTTGAAATTCTCCAGAGAAAGCCCAGATTCTGTGATTTTTGTGAGGCTTGACTATATCCATCTTTTTTTTTTTTCTTAATTGCTGTTCATCAAGGCAACTGGTAGCTGCTTGCTTGTTGCAATTCAATTTGGGGGATATTAGCAAAAGAGAGTCATTTTACTTTCTGTAATACCAGCTGTCAAAATTAATACCCCATGCCTCCCACACAACATAGAGTACCTGTTCTCCTGACTTGATCTGCTCCTGCTCAGAGCTCTTCATCATCTCTTTTATTCAGGCTCCCTGCCCGAGGCTGGGTTCCTGGGGAAGGGCTCAAATGCCCTTTCCTGCTTCCAGCATTAGCCTGACTCCTGCCTGTAGTCACTCTGGGTCCTCACATAATAAATCACTTTAACCTGTTTCTAAAACAAGGTCAGATTGTGCTGCGATTCTTAAAAACAGATTTAAAAATCTCTGTTTAGATGCAATTCTCACGGTAGAACTTATGGCCGAAGAAAGGACAGTAACAGGGTCTATGGTGGGAGGTGGGTATGTGTTGGGGGAGGGGAGCGAAGTGGGGAGAGAGTACTCTTGCGTTGGCCAAAGAATCTTTGCAATGTTTGAGTGGGCTTCCACGCCATAAACATCAGGGGCATTTAACATATCAAACGCAAATAAAAATGACACGCAGATGGCTCACTTCTGAGGCACCCTTGTGCAGTTTTGGGAATCCTCCATCCTTGTGGTTTTCCGAAATATTATAAGTATATATTCCCGATTAGACTCACTGTTTTCTTCTCCACGGTACTGCCTTGCAGTCCAAAACCGTGTGGACTCGACCTGCAGACTCAGTTCCTATCAGCAAAATCAAAGGCCAGCCCCAGGCTCGAGAGTCATTTAGGATTTTCTGTGGCGCAATTAAGCATGTGCAGCACACCACAGCCACGGAGGCGCTGTTTATTCAGCGAAAGTGCTCTGTAATTTATTTAAAATAATCCATCTTTCACAAATAAAGGGGCCATTGATGGCCCCCCCTGCAGGCCTCTGCTGAAAGGCCCCCTCTTGATGGTCTGTTTTGCTGGTCACAGCTAAATACCCGACAAAAGTGATTCAGGCTTCTCTTTTTTTCCACCCCTCCCCCCGGCTTACTTCTCTCCCATTTTTTTTAAAAAAATGAGATTTTACTAAACCTGCTTGTTTTCTTTTACACCAGTAATCAGACGAGGCTCCCTTCCCCCAGTTGTTTTTTCTTTTTGAAATAAAAAAACACAGATTGGCCATTAAAAATGATTCATGCCCGCCAATTTGATAATCGCCGAGCGGGAGGTGCCAGCCATTTTGGGACTTCGGGCAGCCTCGGAACCAGCTTCTTTATGGCCCTCGGCTAATGAGGAATCACATTAGGCTTTTTACTGTATATGAATTGATTAGCTGAAAATGAGATTACGTCCATGGTGCAACACCAGCGACAAAGAGCCCTTTCTTTTCGAACACTTGCCGGTGCCAGGACGCCGCTTGAGCTTGAAAATGTTCTTTTCTCCTGTTTATTCCAGGAGAATACTGGATGAGCCCAGGCGCTGCTTCTGCAGAAATGGGCTTATCTGTGTAAATCTCCAAAACAAACAAACAAGAGTATCATGACAATGAGGACTTGCATTTGGGATTATGGATTTGACAGGTTCCAAGGAAGCAGGCGAGGTGGAAAGGACACAGAGCTTCTGAGTTAAACTTGCCTGAGTGGGAGGCTGGTCTCCCTACTTATTTGTTCTGCGACTTGTGGCCAAACACTTAACCTCTCTGAGCTTTAATTTCCTCATCTATACAATAGGATAATAACACATACTTTATAGGATTATCAGGATTAAATGAGATAATATGTATAAAATATTTAGCACAGGGCCTGCGACATAGTAGGGCTTTAAAAACATACTTTTTCCCCTCCCTTCCTCCCTTTCTTCCTTCCGTCTTTCCTTTTTCCTTCCTTCCTTTCTTCTAAATGAATAGTAGTTATTAAAGTTGCTTATTAGGCTTGCTTACTTAGAAAGAAAACAGCACCTGGAGCTGATGGTGCAAATGCCAGCATTCTGTCCAGGAAATAACCGTCTAGTAGGCTGGCTGAGACAAGACAGGCCCTGTAATTTATGCAGACATTAGCAATAGGCAGAGAGAGGGGTGGGGGACATTCCCTGACTTTGTATTTGTATGGTCCATGACCTAAGAATGCTTTTTACATTTTTAAATGTTTAAAAAAAACAAAAAAGAATCAAACAAATCAAAAGAAGAATACGTTTTCAAAGATAAAATATGTAAAATGTCAATCCAGATCAGCATCCACAGATGAACATTTGCAATCAACTTTGGTAATAGAGCACACTAACTTTGCGCCACAATTAAGAAAAATGTTATCCCTCAAAAAGCATTATGTTTTTCTCATAAAAATACTGCAAACAAGTGCTCAATTTTTATATTTCAAATTTCATCAATAAAAAAAACTTGTGGAAATTTGTTTTCTCTCTTGTGATGTAAGTACCTATATAATATCTTCAGTTTTTCCTCTTGGCCCACAAAGCGTAAAATATTTTCTCTCTGACCCTTACAGAAAAGTTGGCTGACCCCTGTTGCAGTGGCATCCCTGGGCCAGTTAACATACAGGCATTTCCTTTTGGGGGGAATTAGTTATTAATATGTGTGTTGGAGGCAGGGGAATGAAGGGTTGTAGGGTTCTAAACTCAAACACAGAATTGAAAGAGGTATTTATACACTGACTGTGTCTGCCGTTACTGTACATCCTCTCGTTGCCCTAAATGTGAATCTCAAGTGATTCTAGATGTCCTTAGTAGAAGGGAGAAATCAAGACTGGGGAGGGAATAAAATGAAAGGAAACAGGTAATTGTGCTTTTGTTGACTCCTTGACTTTCCTTCAGTAGGTAACATTTATTGGGCATTGATTCCATGCTCACAGTCCAAGCAGTTTCCATGTATTTCCTACTGGGGTGGAAGCTCCAGGAGGGTGAGGCTCCCATTTGTCCTGTCACCACTGTTTCTTGGAGCCCAGGGTTGTACTTGTCGCTACAGCAAATACGTGGTGAAATATATGTTGAATTATCTCGTTTATTCCCACCTCTTCCCCTTCTTCCCTCCATTTTCCAGGTTAGGACACTGAGGCTTACTCGGCCTTGCCAATTTGCCTGCACCAAGAAAGGGCAGGAGCCGGTATCTCCAGTGGGCCTGCTTCCCACCACTTCACAAAGTGAACTGCCCCAGAAATGAAGGGCTTTGCCAACACCCTGGTTTCTTGATCATTCATGTTGGGTGGCGAAAAGGAACTGAAGAGGGGAAGATTACACTTGTCTTGCTGAGGCTTGCTATGCGCCCATGTGAAAGAGGCAGCATCACATGCTCTGTGAGCGCAAATAAACGCTCTTCAGGGACAGAGCTGGGCTAGAATTCTGATCTGATCCTGTTAAGCACTTAAACAACAAACCTGCCACTTAGCAGAGATCAGTGGCCCTTGCCTGAGTTGGTAACCGCAAATGTGTTCTCCTCACCTCTTTCCCTCTCTCCCTCCCCACTTCCAATACTGCCTTATTGGGAGCGGGGCCTCCCCAACTTCTCAGATACCGGCACTGAGGAAAGTGCTGTGGCAGGATCTTAGAATGAGGGGCTGGAAGAAGGAGTGTGCAGTCTTGGCTCTGACACTTCCTCTATCTGGAAGACCTTGTGCAGCTCCCTCCACCCAAGTCAGCTTCTGTTCACGCTTTCTTGAAATTGTGATAATAATCCTTGTCCTGGCCCTTTGCAAGCTGCCAGTCGGGGCCTTGCAAGACCCAGTCAGATATCAGAGGTGGATGTTCTTTACTGGGCACTCACATACACACCACACATGTGCGCACACACACATATACACACATGTACGCAGACACAAACACACACACAGATGCACACACAAACAGGTGCACACAATGTGCCTGCTATTGTTTCTGAAATTCTGACCCCTCCAGTTTCCCCACTGTCATGGACTGAGTGTGTCCCCCTCAAATTCATGCATTGAAGGGCTCTCCTCCCATGCAATAGTTTTAGGAAGTGGGGCCTTTGGGAGGTGATTAGGATTAGATGAGATCAAGGAGGGGGGCCCTACAATGGCATTAGTGCTCTTGTAAGAGTCACCATAGAGCTTGCTCCCTTGCTCTGCTCTTCACCATGTGAGGACCCAACAACAAGGAAAGTTGGCAGTCTGCGACCAGGAATAAGAGGGCTCTCACCAGACACTGAATCTGCTGGCTCCTTGATCTTGGATATCCAGCCTCCAGAACTGTAAGAAATAAACTTCTGTTGTTTATAAGCCCCCCAGTCTATGGTATTCTATTATAGCAGCCCAATGGACTAAGACACTCACAAAGGTGGCTTGGGCTCAGTGGTGAAGTGGACAGCAATAAGATTTACCATTTGAGAGCAACTACTGTGTGCCTGACACTTTGCACATAGGATGGTTCGTCCTCACTGTAATCCTGTCAGGGAGGCGTCATGAGCCACATGTTACAGATGAGGATGCTGAGACTCAGAAAGTTTCAGTGGCCTGCCTGAGTAACATAGCTGGTTAAAGGAGGAGTCAGGATTTGGACCCAGGTCTGTCTGACCCCAGTGCAGACATTCGTCTCGGAACATCACATCACACCACACTCCCTTCCTGGTTTGTTGCCAACACTGTCCTACCCCTGTCGGTCCCCTCTCTGACACCCAAGCTGTGAAGGGCCCTCAGCCCACCAGCAGTTGGCAGCTGTTCTGCATCCATGGCCTGGTAGCATCCAGCTGGGTGCTACATGAGAGCTGATTAATCAGAGATGTGAGTCAGTACTGATGAACTCCGTGTTTCCTCCAAATAGCCAGATAATAAGCAGCATCAGGTTTGGTTGTGGAAATACAAACTTTCACACCATACCATTCAGAACAGCGTTGTACAAGATTTGATGTTTTTCTTTTTTCTTGCAATTAACTTATTATTATCTAAGACAATTTCTTAACTTCTCTAAGAACCCGCATTTCTTCACCTACAAAATGGAGATAACAACAAAGGCAAAGACCACAGGGGGTGTGAAAATGTAACCTAGCAACGTGTATGAAGGAGATGAGCAGTTAGCAAATGCTCACAAAGTCTTGCTGATGATAGGAAGCCATCCACTGAGACCCAGCTATTAGCTGCTTCTGTTTACCTTACCTCTAAAGAAAATACCAGTGCTTCCTCATCCAGGTCCTCTTGGCTTCTTCCCTTCCTCCCCATGCTGATCCAGGCCTCAGCACGTCCCTCTGTCATTAGAGTAGTAACTTCCTGCCTTATCTTTCTATTTTCAGGTGGAATATGCTCTATTTCTCATTCTCTTCACTAGAACTTTCACTTCTATTCTAAGACTCTCAGTCTAATAATAACACCCTCTGGTCATAGAGCCGTGCCTCTCTCCCTGCACCCACCTTTGCCCTTCCTCAGCCTGGCAGACCTTGGCAAAACAGAACCTACGGCTATTAGAAGATATCATAATAGAGTGGTTAACCATCCTGGCTCTGAGGTTAGTTCTTGGAGTTCACAGTAGTAGCTGTCCTATTTCACATGTTTGAGATTCAGTTTCCCCTTATGTCAAATGGCGACTAATAATTCTACTTCCCTAATTAGGTTGTTGTGACAATAAATTAATAAACCTTTTAAAACAGTATGTGGCATGTTGAAAGCACTCACTAAATTGGTAGTGATTATTATAGTTACTTTGTTCTGGTTCAGCCACAGTAGTGTATGATGAGGTCCCAAGTGTTCTGGAAGGAAATTTGAAGCCTTGGGGAGGTGAGATTGGGAAGCAGAGGGTCTACTGAATGGGTATTGAATATAAGAGCAAGGGATGAGGGATAGAGTGGGACAGGTGCTTTCACCAAATTTAGTCTTTTCTTGACATTCTACTATGTGTCAGGCATTGTGATGGTTGATTTTGTGTCTCAAGTTGGTTGGGCCATGGGGTGCCCAGATAATTGGTTAAACATTATTCTGGTGTGTCTGTGAGGGTGTTTCTGGATGGGAATAACATCTGAATTGGTAGACTGAATAAAGCAGATTGCCCTCCCTGATGTGGGTGGGCCCACCCAATGCACTGAAGGCTTGAATTGAATAAAAGACTAAGAAAGAATCCTCTCTCTCTGCCTGACTGTGCTTAAGCTGGGACATCAGTTTTCTCCAGCCTTTGGATTTGGACTTACACTAAAAGTTACACTGGGACCGGCCTGGTGGCGCAGCGGTTAACTTCACACGTTCTGCTTCTTGGTGGCCCGGGGTTCGGTGGTTTGAATCCTAGGTGCGGACATGGCACCACTTGGGATGCCATGCTGTGGTAGACGTCCCACATATAAAGCAGAGGAAGATGGGCACGGATGTTAGCTCAGGGCCAGGCTTCCTCAGCAACAAGGAGGAGGACTGGCAGTAGTTAGCTCAGGGCTAATCTTCCTCAAAAAAAAAAAAAAAACTTACACCAACGGCTCTCCTGGTTCTCAAACCTTTGGACTTGGATTATTAGCACTATGTCATCAGCTCAACTGGATCCAGACTTCTCAGCCTCCGTAATTATGTAAGCCAATTCCTTATAATAAATCGCTGGAGAACCCTGACCAATACAGATTTTGGTATCAAGAGTGGTTCAAAGAATAGAATGTTAAGGATAAATTTTCTGAATTGGTTCTGGGGTTTCTGGGATTGACTCTCTAATCTGATTAGATTTAACTATGTTCATGACTCTCTTTCCAATAGTAAAGAGAGCACTGATAGTCAATGGCATGATCTGGCAATGGAGATGCACAAACTATTACCATTGGATACTCCTAATCAACTACTTATCAGAAACAAGGATCTGAGGGACTGTGTATATGATACTTTCAAACATTTTTGGAACACTAACAAATACAGTGAGGTTGGCTGGTTGTTCCCAATATTGCTGGACAAAGTGGTGAAAGAGACCACAAAGTGGATGAGCTCAGGGATTCTAATTCTCAGCTCAAATGCCCTATAAGTAAACTGAAAGTTTCTATGTGCCGTGAAGGATGCCTTTTCTTCTGTAGCCACAGTGCTGAGATTTATGAAAGTTGAATGCAGAATGTCATCCTGCAATAGGCTGAAGTAAAATGCAAGTTGAATTTCCAGCCTTGCAGGGTGTCTACTTTTAAAATGAAGGTGTTCATTGGGAAAGACGGGATCCTGTAAATTGGAATGAGGATATGTGGGAAGACCCTGACGAAGCTGAGCTCCTGAATTCTGATGAGTCTTTTTTCCCAGTGGAGGAGGCCTCCTCACCCCCAGTGGAAGCACCCTCCCTATCCCCTGTGGAAGAGGCCTCTCCACTCTCATCAGAGGGGATTAGCCTTGCACTGCCTGAGGAAATGTAATGGCCTCTCCTGAGGCAGCCATACAGACAATGCTGATTTTCCTTAGGATTCACCCCCACCACCTCTAGATATGACCCTAGGTTATATCTAGACCTATAACTAGATTCGAGTCCCAGCAGGCCCCTAATGATGAGGCACAAAGTGTGACCTATAAGGAGGTATGCTGCACTCCTAAAGACCTACTTGAGCTTTCTCATTTGTATAGACATAAATATGGGGAACATGTGTGGGAATAGGTATTAAGGGTATAGGACAAAGGTGGAAGGACCATAAATTTGGATCAGGCTGAGTTTATTAATATGGGCTCACTAAGCAGAGATTCTGCATTTAATGTTGTAGCTCAGGGAGTTAGAAAGGGCTCTAAAAGTTGGTTTGGTTGATTGGTTGAAACATGGACATGAAAAAGGTGGTGCATAGTGGGCAAACTAGACATGCTGGACCTTCTCTAGTTTAATGTAGATGAAGAGATTCAAAGGCTTAGATTGGAATGTTAGAGTGGATTTGTCATTTAAGGCCCACTCACTCACCCTGGGAGGGTCCAGAAGTCCTACCTTTGACTAATACTTTGAGAAATAAATTTGTGAGGGGGGCCCTGGCATCCTTGAAGAGCTCTGTGATTGCTCTTTTCTATAGGCCAGACCTTACAATGGGAACAGCAGTCACTGAACTGGGAAATCTAAATGCAGTGGGAGTAAGTGGATCCTAAGGTGACAGGGGCCAGGTGGCAGAATTCAACCAGTAAAGGCAAGGTGGACATGGTTACTGCAATGGACAACACCAAAGTGGTAATCAGAATAGTCTATGGCTTTGGTTAGTTGAACATGATGTCATTAGATGTGAAGTAGATAGAAAGCTTACTAAATTCTTGCTTGATCTGTATAAGCGGAAAAGTCTAGGCCAAGTGAACAAGTCTAACTTGAATCATAAAAACAGAAAGTTATGACCCCTTGATTAATTCACACACTTGAGCTAGTTTACAGATCCAGAACCCGTTCAATGAAGGGGAGACTGGTTCTCCTTGAGGAAGGACCCCAGTATACTACCACAAATTTATAGAGTTAATGTTTCTCCCAGCATTCCCAAAATGAACCTATGGCCTTTTAACCAGGGTAACTGTGCACTGGGGGAAAAGGGAATAATCAGAACTTTCAGGGACTACTGGACATTGGCTCTGTACTGACACTGATTCCAGAGACCCAAAACATTCCTGTGGTCCACCAGTCGGAGTAGGGGCTTATGGAGGTCAGTTGATGAATGTAGTTTTAGCTCAGGTCCATCTCACAGTGGGGCCAGTGGGTCCCTGACCCCATCCTGTGGTTATTTCTCCAGTTCTGAATGCATAATTAGGACAGATACACTCAGCAGCTGGCAGATCCCCGTATTGATTCCTGACCTGTGGGATGAGGGCTGTTATGGTTGGAAGTGGAAGCCATTAGAGCTGCCTGTCCCTAGGAAAATAGTAAGCCAAAAGCAATACCAAATTCCTGGCAGGATTACAGAGATTAATGCTACCATCAAGGATTAGAAAGATGCAGGAGTGGAGATTCCCACCAAATCCCCATTCAACTCCCTCATTTGGCCTGTACAGAAAACAGATGGATCTTAGAGAATGACAGTGGATTATGATAAGCTTAACCAAGTGGTGACTCCAATTGCAGCTGCTGTACTAAATGTGGTCTCTTTGCTTGAGCAAATTAACACATCCCCTGGTATCTGGTATGTAGCTATTGATCTGGCAAATGCTTTAGTTTTTGATACCTGTTAGTACAGACCACCTAAAGCAGTTTACCTTCAGCTGGCAAGGCCAACAATACACCTTCACTATCTTGCCTCAGGGGTATATCAACTTTTCAGCCTTGTGTCATAATTTAGTTTTCGGGGATCTTCATTGCCTTTTACTTCCACAAGATATCACCGTGGCCCATTACATTGATGACATTGTACTGATTGGACCTAGTGATCAGGAAGCAGCAACTATTCTAGACTTCTTGGTAAGACATTTGCATGTCCAAGGGTGGAGAATAAATCCAACAAAAATTCAGGGGCCTTCTACCTCAGTGAATTTTCTAGAGGTCTAGTGGTGTGGGGCGTATCAAGATATCCCTTCTAAGAAGAAGGATAAGCTGTTGCATCTAACTCTGTACAATCAAAAAAGAGGGATAATGCCTCTTAAGTCTCTTTGGATACTGGAGGCAACATATTCCTCATTTGGATGTGTTACTATGGCCCATTTTCTGCTAGTTTTGAGTGGTGCCCAGAACAAGAGAAGGCTCTGCAATAGGTCCAGGCTGCTGTGTAACGTGTTCAGAATGCTGTGCTGTGCTGTGCTGTTTGGGTCATATGATCCAGCAGTTCCAATGGTGGCAGACAGGGATGCTGTTTGGAGCCTTTGGCAGACTCCTGTAGGTGAATCACAGCATAGACCTTTGGGATTTTGGAGCAAAGCCCTGCCATTCTTCACAGATACCTATTCTCCCTTTGAGAAACAGTGACCTGCCACTGGGCCTTTAGTAGAGACTGAATGCTTAACCATGGGCCACCAAGTTACCATGTGACCTGAGCTGCCCCTCGTAATGTGGGTGTCATCTGACCTGCCAAACTATAAAGTTGGGCATGCACAGCCAACACTCCATCATCAAATGGAAGTTACATGAAGAAGTGACCCAAACACCCATGGTGCCCACTCCTCCTACACTGCGTTGTCTCTCCCAGTCTGCACCTATGGCCTCATGAGGCCTATAATCAATTGACAGAGGAAGAAAAGACTCTTCTCTTTGTGGTCCACAGATGATATGCAGGTACCTGGGTGTGGACAGCTACAACACTACTGCCCCTCTTTGGGACATCCCTGAAGGACATTGGTGAAGGGAAATCCTCCTAGTGGGTGGGACTCTGAACAGTACTCCTGGTTATTTACTTTCTTGGAAGGAAAAATGACCAAATGTGTGATTGCATACTGATTCATGGATTGTGGCCAATGATTTGTCTGGATGGTGAAGGACTTAGAAGGAACGTGATTAGAGAATTGGTGACAAGGAAATTTGGGGAAGAAGTATGTGGAGAGACCTCTCTGAATATGAGGATATTTGTGTTCCATATGAACAGTCACCTAAGAGTGACCTCAACCGAGGAAGATTTTAATAATCAAGTGGATAGGATGATCAGTTCTATGGATACCAGTCAGCCTCTTTTCCCATCTGTTCCTGGCATCTCCCAATGAGCTCATGAACAAAGTAGCCTTGGTGGCAGAGATGGAGGTTATACATGGGCTCAGTAAAACAAATTTCCTCTCATGAAGGCTGACCAGGCTATGATTACCACAGTGATCTATCACATCCCATCTGTCAACAGCAGAGATCAACATTAAGTCCTTAGTATGGCAACATTCCCCAGGGGGATCACCCAAATACCAGGTGGCAGATTGATTACATTGGACCACTTCCATCATGGAACGGGAAGCATTTTGCTCATACTGGAATAGACAGTTACTCTGGATCTGGATTTGCCTTCTCTGCATCAATGCTTCTGCCAAAAGTACCATATGTGGATTTACAGAACGCCTTATTCACGACCAAAGTATTCCACACAGCACTGCTTCTGATCAAGGAACTCACTTCACAGCAAAAGAAATGGAGCAAATGGACCCATGTTCATGGAATTTATTGGTCTTGCCATATTCCCTACCATCTTGAAGCAGCTGATTTGATAGAATGGTGGAATGCCTTTCTGAAGACACAGTTACAATGCTAGTTAGGTGGTAATAGTTTTCAGGGCTGGGGAACGTTCTCCAGGAGGCGGTATATGCTCTGAATCAGCCTCCAGTATATGGTGCTATTTCTCCCATAGCCAGGATTCATGGGTCCAGGAATCAAAGAGTGGAAATGGGAGTGGCAGGCTAGTGACCCACTAGCAAAGTTTTTGCTTCCCGTTCCCATGACCTTGTGGTCTGTTGGCCTAGAGATCTTAGTTTCAGAGGGAGGAATGCTTCCACTAGGAGGCCAGCAATGATTCCGTTGAAATAGAAGTTAAAACTGCCACCCAGCCACTTTGGGCTCCTCATGACTCTGAATCAACAGGCAAAAAAGGGAGTTACTGCACTGACTGGAATGGTTGTTCCTAACTACCAAGGGGAAATTGACTACTTCTCCACAACGGAAGTAAGCAAGAATATGTCTGGAATCCAGGAGACCTCTTAGGCTGTCTCGTAGTACTACCATGCCTTGTGATTAAAGTCAATGGAAAACTAAAACAATCCAGGCAAGACTTGTAATGGCCCAGACCCTTCAGGAATGAAAGTTTGAATCACTCCACCAGGTAAAGAACCACGATCAGCTTAGGTGATTGCTGAAGGCAAAGGGAGTTCAGAATGGGCAGTAGAAGAAGATAATTATAAATACCAGCTATGACCACGTGACCAGTTACAGAAATGAAGACTATAATTGTCATGAGTTATCCTCTTTATTTTGTTGTGAGTTTACATATATAGATATATATATGCTGTGATATACATATCAAATATTTTTGTTTCCTTCTCTCTCATATACCCTTATTATCTAACAGAAGGTGTATTAACTTTATATCATAGTGTTTATTGTTAATTTTACCTCATAATGTTTAAGTTACAGGATATGAAGGAGACAATTAAACATCACTCAAGCACTTTGCCTCCTGTTCTGGGGGAAGGGTTAGTGTGTTTTCAGTTGAAGACAGGCTAGTTGTATCAGGTTAGGTAGAATTATGCCCTTGCTACCGTCTTTATTTGGGGATTAAGTATGGTTTAAGGAGTTGCACATAGGTGCCAAGTTGACAAGGGGTGGACCTGTGGTGCTTAATTTTATGTGTTAACTTGACTGGGCCATGGAGTGCCTGGATATTTGGTTAAACATTATTCCGGTGTGTGTGTGACGGTGTTTCTGGATGAGATTAACATTTGAACTGGTAGCTTGAGGAAAGCAGGTGGCCCTCCCCAATGTGGATAGGCCTCACCCAATCAGCTCAAGGCCTGAATAGAACAAAAATGCTGACCCTCCCATAAAAGAGAATTTCTCCTGACTGACTGCCTTCAAGCTGGGCTCCTGAAATAGAATAAAAGGCTGAGTAAGAAAATTCTCTTTCTCTACCTGACTGTCTTTGAGCTGGGACTTCAGACTTCTCCAGCCTTTGGACTTGGACTGAAAGTATACCATTGGTTGCCCTGGGTCTGGACTTCTCAGCTTCCATTATCACATGAACCAATTCCTTGTAATAAATCTCTCTCTCTCTCTCTATATATAATATAGATAGATAGATAGATAGACAGATAGAACACACATACATCCCATTGGTTCTGTTTTTCTGGAGAACCCTAACTAACAGAGGCACTGTGCTAGCTATTGGAGATACATGTGAAACAAAACATGGTCTCAAGAAACTTGTCTGCTAAAGGAGAAGAGTGTGCAAGCAAATTAGAGCAAGATAGTGTCATAGGGAGCAGTGCTGAAATTCAGGAAAACAGAGGTCAGGGCAGAAGGAAGGATCTCTGGCTGTCACTAAAAAGCAGGTAGACTCATAGCGAGAATCCATAATCCCAGCTCTCCCTGTCCCTTCTCCACCACAGCAAATAAATGAAACACACTTTCCACATCTCGCTTTTCTTCTATACCGTCCCATGTTTTCTTCTTCGAGGCTCCCATTAACATTCTCTTCAATTTGTGGTGGATCTAATATTATGATTCTCCCAGAACTCCTCATTCCCTAGGACTCTAATAACCTCTTTTTATGTTTATAATAATAATAGTAATAATAATGATTTGATAGGAAATAATGAGGTAGGTACTATTTTATCTTCATTTTATAGGCTAGGGAATTGAGTTCAGAGAGCTTAAGTAACTTGCCTAAGGTCATACAGCTAGTATGTGTAAGCAGAACTGAAACCCGGGTCAGTTTGACTTTGTACCCACTGAGCTCATAATGGATATATTTGTACATTTCCATTTCCTTCCAAGATTTTCTCATTTCACTGTTATTGGAACTTAGGCATTTTAAAATGTGGGTCAGGACATGTTGCTCCCCGTTCAGACCCATCCAGTGGCTACTAATCACACTTGAAAAAAATCCAAAGTCTTTACCATGGCCTACAAGGCCCTAGGGGGGCTGGCTCCTGCTGGCATCTTTTTGAATCTCTCCCTTATCTTTTTTCCTTTCATTTACTCCGCTTCAGCCCCACTAGCCTTCTTGCTGTCTCTCAAATATTTCAAACATATCCAGCTCATTGTTGGCACAATGTCTCTGTACTTCTTGCTCCCGATGCTTGGCTGTGGCAGATTGCATATTCCAAAGGTGGACACAAGATTATCTCCCATCTCATATGTCCTCACAGTGGACCTTTGGGATGCCTCGACTGATAGAATATGGAGGAAGTGATGCTATGTGACTTTCAAGGCTATGTTATAAAGATGCCATGCATGTCCACTTTGCTCTCCTTGGACATTTACTATAGGAACCCAGCCTCTGCTGTGAGGAAGCTGAAATTAGCCCATGTAGAGACCACATGGAGAGGCAGAGTGTTGGTGTGCTGGCTGACAGCCCAGTTGAAGCCCCAGTCGACAGCCAGCATCAGCTTCCAGACATGTAGTGAAGATACCTCCAGATTATTCCAGTCCCCAGCTATGGGTTACTTCCAGCCTTTCATCCTTCCCAGCTAAAGTCCAGACATTGTGGAGCTGAGATAAACACCCACTGCTGAGCCTTATCTGGAATTTTGACCATAGAATCTGTGAGCATGATAAGATCCAAGCTGCAGCTTGAAAAAGAGACACCAGAACGGACTCACACACCCAAAGGAAGAAGTACATTTTTGTTTTTGGAGCCTCTGAGATTTGGGGGTTGTTGTTTATGTAACATCATCAATGTCTTTAGTTATTGTCTGCCTTCTCTGCCAGTGGGCAGGCTTCATACAGGTGGGGACCAAACAAATCTGATATATTAAATCAATATATGAAATATATAAAATAATATGTATTTGTATTATATATAAATAAATATAGATATATTTAGCATCTCAAATGGTACGAAGCACATGGAATTTTTTGAATGCATGAATGATTTAAGAAATTCACTTCTTGGTTATCTCATTACGTTGATGATCTCATCTAGTCTCAATGACTTAAATATCTTTTATATGCTGATGAATCTCAAGTTTATATTTACAGCCCAGACCTCTCCCCTGAACCACAGCCTCATGTCTCCAATGGCTAGTTGACATCTTCCCTTGGTTGACTGATAGGCATCTCAAACATAATACATCCAAAATCAGACTCCTGATCTTCCCTTTCCTCTAGCCCCTCCCAAACTAGCTCCTTCAGTGGTTTTCCTACAGGATTTGATAGAAACTCCATCATTTCAGTTAAGCAAACCATGTACACTTTGAAGCCATAGTTTACAGCTTTTTATTTCTCTCCTTGTACAATTTGTTAGCCAATCCCATAGGCTCTACTTTCTAAACATATCAGAATATGACCATTTCTCACCACATCCACCATCACCTCTCTCCTGGATTATCACAACAACCTCCCAACTAGCTTACATCTTGCCTCCACCAATTTGTCCCTAGAAATAGAAATTCTCAATATAGCAGTCATCTAGATCATGTTAAAACATAAGTCAGAGTATGTTGCTTTACTGCTCCAAACTCTTCAATGACTCCTATTTCTTTCAGGGTGAAAATTTCACTCTTTATGATGGCCTATGAAGCCCTCCATGATCTGGCTCCCATTCCCTCTTTGACCTCATCTTCTACTCTTCCCCTTGCTCACTCTCTTTCAGCCTCTGGACAGTTCACTGCTCTTGAAACACGTTAGGCACATTCAACCCAGGACTTTTGACTCTCACTGCCACTGCTCCCCACCCCCCCACCTCCAGTCCTGGCCTAGAACACTCTTCCTCCAGCAATCCATGGCTGCTCCCTTACCTTCTTTGAACTTTTGCTCAAATATCTCCTTCTCAGGCAGATATTCCCCGGCCTCTTAATTAAAATTGCACGGTCCTCCCTAATCCCATTTCATGCTTTCTTTAATGTCACTCATCATCCTCCAGCAGACTTACTTGGTTTATTGTCTGTGCTTGTCACTAGAATATAAGCTCTGGGTGGCAGGAATTTTTATCTGTTTTGTTCACTACTCTACCTTCAGTGCTCACAGTACTAGGATGGAGAAAACATTTAATAAGTAGGCATGGGATAAATGGATAAATGAATTAGTCCATGGCATACCCCTGGAGACTGTTATTGGTGCAGAAGTGCACTGGTGACCTAAGTTGACCCCATCACATTGAAGAGGAAAACTTATATTTAGGGTGACCATCTGTTCTGATTTTCCTGGGAAAGTCCTGCTTTACACCTGTGTACTGTTTTAAGTATTAGTTAGTGGCCAATTCACTCTGAAAATGTTTTAAATGACCACTTTGTTTATATTCCATACTTATATTCCAAAGAAACATGTCATGTCAGGTGCTGCTGGCAGCCATCTTATGACCAAGAGGGAAGCTGGACCTGGGATACAGTCAGTGTAGTGGATGGCAGAGAGGGCAGAGTGGAAGACTCTGAGCATCCTGCTGAGCCACTAAATCACTCAATGCTGAAGTTTTCCCAAGTTTGGCAAGCTTATTGGAGAGAGTTTGGCAGTTATTGGATAGAATACATTTCTCCATTGTTTAGACTTGTTTCCATTTGGGTGTCTATTGCTCGAGTTAAGATTTTTGTTTGATAGATAACTCACCGCAATCTGCCACAGAAAACTGTCAGATTACTACAAATAGCTCTAATTTCAAGGAAATTTCAATGTAAGGAATGTGGTCAGCAGCTTCTAAAGTGGCTCCCAATGAACCCAGCTTCCTGTTATTTATGCTCTTGTGTAATCCACTCCCTTAAGGATGGGCTGGACTTGGTGATGCACTTCTAATGAATAGAATATGGTGGAAGAGATGGGATGTCACTTCCAATATCAGGCTACAAATAGACTGTGGTTTCCATCTTGAGTGCCTACTCCCAGTCTCTCTTTCACAGCCCTAACACTGGCAAGGCAAGCTGATGTGTTGGAAGTTATCCTAACGTTAGGCCCATGTGCCAAGGAACTGATGTCTCTGGAGGCCGTGTAAGTGAGTTTGGAAACGGATCCTCCCTGTACCCCCTACCCCACCTCTCCATTGAGCCAAGAGGACTTAGAGTTCCCTGGCCAACACCTATGAGACCCAGAGCCAGAGGACCCAGCTAACAGTGGCCAGATTGTAGATCCATATAACCTATGAGATAATAAATGTTGTTATTTTAAGCCGCTAAGTTGTGGAGTGATTTGTTACGCGGCAGTAGATAACTAATACAAAGAAGGAATGGGGAATGCCTTTTATTTTATCTATTCTGAGCCCTCTGGCTTGGATCTCTTTCCTGCTCAGATACATGAGACCTCATCTGGGGAAGTGTGCTGAGGCCCTGTACTAACGACAACCTGAATAATGCATTTCAAACCTGTTTCATTCACCATGCCTCTGGAAATATTCAAGTTAAAAGGAGAATGGATCTAAGTTCTAGGAGGTTAAGAGACGTAATCATGACAGAATTGAAGTTGTTTGGGGGCCAGCCCAGTAACAGAGTGGTTAAGTTTGCGAGCTCCACTTTGGCAGCCCAGGGTTTCACCGGTTCAGATCCTGGGTGCAGACATGGCACTGCTTGTCAGGCCATGCTGAGGTGGCATCCTATGTGCCACAACTAGAATGACCCACAACTAAAGATATACAACTATGTACTAGGGGGCTTTGGGGAGAAAAAGGAAAAAAATAAAATCTTAAAAAAAAAGAACATTTAAAAAAAAAGAAAGAATTGAAGTTGTCAGGTGCAGGAGAAATTCTCAACAAGCTGTAGGTGCCTGGATACATGTATTAGCTTAGGCTGCCAACAGCCTAAGTGGCTTAGGCAACAGACTTATTTCTTATAGTTCTAGAAGCTGAGAAGTCCAAGATCAAGGTGCCAGCTAATTCAGTTTCTGGTGAGGAACCCCTCCCTGGCTTGCAGACAGCTGCTTTCTTGCTGTGTCCTCACATGGCCATGGTGGAGCAAGAGAGAGAGAGAGAGCAAGGTCTCTGGTGTCTTTTCTTACAAGGGCACTAATACCATTGTGAGGGCCCCACCCTCATGACCATTTGGCATCCTAATTACTTCCTAAAGGCCTCATCCCAAACTACCTTCTCTATGGGGGTTAAGGCTTCCACACGAATTTTGGGGGGACATACACATTCAGTCCATAACAACACAGAATCAGAGATTGTGGGCAGTTGACCAGGGATGGAGGGTGAGGAGTCATGCTGCCCTTAAATACAGTGGAGATGCTCTGTGCAGTTCTGGCCTCCCGCTAAGGGAAAGAGTGTAGTTAGTGATGACATGAGTAGGTCCTGGAATCAGGCAGAGTGTGGTGGTTACAAGCATAGACACTGGAACCAAACTGGCTGCATCTGAAGTCTGGCTCTGCCATTTACAAGCTGTGTAGACTTTTACAGATTAATTCATGTTACTTAATTTCTCCCTACCTCAGTTTGCTTATCCATAAAATGGGGATAATAGTAGAGTTATTCTGAGGATTAAACAAGTTAATATATGAAACATGCTTTATAGCACAGCACTTGGCTTGTAATAAGCTTTAAATAAGCATTTTTCATATTATTATTTTTTATTGTCAGACTACCTGTGTTTAAATTCTGGCTGAGCCAGCTGTGTGGCTTTTGGCAAGTAAGTTATCATTCGATGCTTCCAGTTTCCTCACTTGTAAACGTGGAAATAATAATAGCATATCCCATAGGTTTGTTGTGAATGTGACAAAAATACAATGTTCTTAGTACCTAGGAAACATTTGATAGAAAGCATCTGTTACTATCTTTCTTCTTTGTTCTATAAAAGAATGTAGCTCATTTTTCCCTCTCTGAGAATCAATAGAAAATTTGAATTTATGTTATAGAAATGACTCTGGAATCAGTTATATTGGAACCCTTCTATTCTAGAAAGTGAGATGCCATAGCCCATTTCACATGGCTCTTTTTTCTATCATGATTTGTTTCAGTAAAAACAATCTTGTTGAGGTGCCATGGGTTGTAGTGGAAAAGCTTGAACTCTGCAGTCAGTCAGACCTGGTCTTTATTTTCTTCTCTACCCTCTATGAGTTGGGGAGTCTTGGAAAGTTACTTAGCTCTCTGACCCTCAGTTTCCTAATCTATACAGTAGGCATAATAATGCCTCTTTCACAGTGTTGTCAGGATGATGGAATGAAGTAATGGATCCAAACACTCCTTCCCAAGTGCTTGCCACAGAGTGAGTATGAACTGATGCTTACTTCCGTCTTTCCATGGACATCTTCCTCTGTCCATTTCCACTGCTTTCTTTTCCTCTGCATGTAGTACAATACTGTAGTAAGGATTTGTGAATTCTGCCAATTAGTTTCATTCAGTGTTGCTGGGTGGCTTAATCCCCCTTCCTAGCACTCCTGGGAGTATATGAAATACAAGACGAGCATTCTAACCATAAAGTTATATTGAGGAATTTAATGAACAGAAAATGCTATATACCATCTGTATCAAAATTAACTATGTAGCTTGCGTATAGACACAGGATTCCCGGGCAACCTCATTCTGTAAAACCTGTTTGCTGTGCCTGTCCACGACTCTTGGAGGTGTGAGACGTTCCCTGATGTTGGCATCATGGCTTCCCTGCTGTCAGAGAACATTGCTGAATGAAGAGACATTTGTCTCCCCAGAGCTCGCACTTGTAGCGGATCAAGCTCATGGTCTCAGGTTGACTGCCTGAGTTCAAATGCCAGCTCCAATACCAACCGGGGCTAGTTACTACAGCTGTGCCTCAGTTTTCTCCTCTGAAAAATTGTTATGTTATCCAGGGTAATTAATGCCAGTTGCTGTAACAGAGCAATTCTCAATGGCTTGACACACTTACACTCTCTTTCTTTCTCACTTTACTGTCCTGTGAAGGTGTGGAAGTCTGTGAATGACCACTGTTTAGGAGTCACACCCGGAAGGAGGTTCATCCCTTCTGTCCGTGTTCTATCAGCCAGAATCCAGGCAGAGGGTCCTTTTTTGAATCAAGGGAGTGGTGGTGGGAAACGTGGCCCTCCAGTGTGTTGGAGGAAAAGGCAGCAGTGAGGTGAACTCCTGATGTTGTCTTTGCTACAATGGAGATAACAGTCCTCCTATCTCCCAGGGATGCTGTGACGAGTACATGAATAAATCCACGTGAGTGCTTAGAGCACTGCTTTCCACCTAGTCAACCCTGAGTACGTAATCTCTTGTTCTACGCTTGCTCTCATCATCAGCATCAGCATCAGCTTGTCTCATAGCCCTTCCCCATGTACACTGGTTGCAGGGACTCCAGAGGAGGTAGGCATTGCTCTTCTTGGAGCCATGATCTCAGGGCTACTGCCAGATGCTTGACTGGGGACCTGGCTAAAATGTGCCTAACTTGCCACCTTTTGCTAGTTTGTGCCTCTTGCCATTGACTTGGGCTGCTCAATTGGCTTTAGGTGACTGATAGTTCCAGGTTAGCTTCTTGCTGATTCCATGGGTGTGGAGAGGGGGGAAGGAAACTTGATTAACTTTTGGGGAAGAGTGGTCATCAATTTAAGCGTTCCCATCCCTTTCCTTTGCCAAAGGGTTATTTCCCATCTCCACTGGGTTCTCTGTTCTCCAATCAGTCTGCCAAAGAGTTTTAGGCTACTCAGGTTCTTCATTCATTCATTTGAAAAGCACTTACTGAGTGTATGTTAAGCACTAGGCATTGCTGGGGAATATATCAGTAAACAAAATATAGAAAAATATCCATCCTCATGGGTCTAATATTGTGTCTGTGTCAGGAATGAATTAGGGACCACAATACACATAAATGTAATAATACTATATCAGATAGTTATGAGTGCCATGGAACAAATAAGCAGTGTGGCAAAATAAATGTTATGGACTGAATGTTTATGTGTCTCCAAAGTTCATATGTTGAAATCTAACTCTCAATCTGACAGTACAGGAGGTGGGACCTTTGAGAGGTGATTAGCTCATAAGGATAGGGCCCTCATGAAAGAGATTAGTGTCCTTATAAGAAAAGGCCAGAGAGCCAGCTTGCCCTTTTTCTGACATGTGAGGATAGAGGGAGAAGTCGTTTGTCTGCAACCTGGAAGAAGCCCTCCCCAGACCCTGACAATGCTGTACTCTCATCTCGGACTTCCAGCCTCCAGAAATGGGAGAAATAAATGTTTGTGGTGTAAGCCACCCAGTCTATAGTAATTTGTTACAGAAGCCCGAGCTGACTAAGACAAGACATGTTGTTAGGCGTGGTAGAGATGGGGGGGAGGAATAGTTGATTTTTTTTGTTCTTTTGTTTGGTAAAATTAATTGGCTACTTTTTAGGGCAGTTGTAAGTTTACAGATAAACTGAGCAGAAAGTACAGAGAGTTCTCATATAGCTCTTCTTCCCTTGCACACAGTTGCCCCTATTATTAACATCTTACATGAGTGTGGTGCATATGTTACAATTGATGAACCAATATATTGGGATTCACTAAAGTCCGTAATTTAAGTTAGCGTTCGCTGTGTTGTGTAGTTCTATGGGTGAGCTGTAGTTTTCAAAAGGGTGACATAACAGACACCTCTTGTGCCTCCCTTTTAATTCCACCTTGACTGAGCTACAGCTCTTCTACCTACTTTCTGGGACATCTGCTGAACACCACTCAGCCATTCTGACGAATAAGTGTGCAAACCAGGATGTGCAAGGGTATTAAGCATCTCATGGGGAAAATTTCGACCAATTGAGGGTGGGAGCTTGTGGATCACAGCCTAAAACCACTGAACACCTGGGCTGAAATGGATCTAATGTTCTCCTTGATTACATGGTGACACAGGCCCAGAGAGGCTAAGAGAATTCTTATGGATGCACAGCTCTTCAGTGGATGTTCTGGGAATGAGATCCTCGGCCTCCTGGCTCCCAGTACAGTGCTCCGTTAGGGTGGGGAATAAAGAAAGAGAATGGCGTCATTCGGTTCTAGCTGAATGCACAGATCAAGGATAATCATTCTGCTGTCCAGTCCTCTCACTTTAGCTTACGTCACTGTTAGATTTTCCCTTGTTATTATTACTAAGCAATGTATTCAAACTTTTATAAAAGGAAAATAAATACCTGCTTTTTAAAGAGCAGTTTCCAGTGACTCATTTAGGAGGAAATCTCCTTAGGAACTGGGATATTGGAAGATTGAATAATTTGAACTATGTTTGTTTTTCTGTCCTGGACTTAGATCCTATGAAGATTTCTGCATTGATAGCCAGGAGGTTGAAATATCATTTTCATCGGCTTCCATGCTCCAGTGAAGGTCATTGAGACCCACCTTCCAATATCCTGGGATGCCCCAGCATGACTTGCAGGTGACCCAGACTGACCACATCTCGGGGGTTTCAAGCTGTTAGTTTCCATATTCATTTAGTCACTGGGTTTTTATGTGTGATTTTTGGTGACCATGAAATTGAGATGAAGAGGCCTGGATGCTGCCAAAAGCCATGTGGCCAAAAGGCTCCGTGTGAGTTCCCCACGCTCTGCCAGCACACTTTATTCCTCACTGTGGCTCTCCTCCCATTCTGTCCTCAGCCTTCCCAGCAGCGCCAGCAGCCCTCAACAGGCCTAATTGATTTGTGAGGTCCAAGAGTCTCGGATTTAGGGATTAGGTGGAACAACTGTCCCCTCGTGTGACCAGACGTAAATGTTAAGTTTTTGGCTTCTATTTATTGCTCCCTTATTCTGAAATACAAAAATGAGACAGGAAGAGTTAATAGGATGACCTCCAGAAATCACTTTTTAATTTCTATAATGTGAAAGAACTAACTTCTATATAGGGTTTGCCATGGGTCAGTCCCTCTTCTAAACACTTTACATAGAATATGCCACTTAACTCTCACTATAAACCTCTGAGGCAGCATCTCTCATCATCATCATCACTATAAACCTCTGAGGCAGCATCCCTCCTCATCATCATCACTATTTAACTGACAAATAAAAGGCTGGGATTTGAACCCCATCAGTCTAGCTCCAGAGTCCATGCTCTAAACTGCTACATAAAATGTGAGAAGGGAAAGGAATCATCACAGCCACCCTTCTCATTTACTCACGCAGAAATTTACTCATGTAGCACAGAGAAGAGAATTGACTCTCCTAAAATTGCACAGCTGGTTAGTGGCTGCTCAGTTCCAGCCTGCAGTTCTTTTCTTTCCTGTAGAGTGAATCTCTGTCTCTGAGGTTCAGAGAGAAAGCATTAGACATCAAGGGATGAAGCAGCTATTGAATGACTTTTTATTTGAGGTAAACTATCTAGAAAAGCAAGAAGGAGGTGGCGGAGCAAGTGGGGAGTATGTGTGTGGGGGAAGAAGGATGCTGAATTTAGAAATCGTGCTGTATTAGGCTCTGGCTAAGTTCCAATGATTTTTATTCGTTATTATTATTTTTATGGGAAAAGGAACCTGCAACAGTTTAGGCCCAGTTATTTGCCTTCAGGCATTGATTTGTCAAATTTGGATCCAATGCCAGTTCAGCACAGTGGGTGTTCATGGGTGCTGTGCGTGCGTGTGTGTACGTGTGCTCAGGTGTTTGCATGTGCCCTTCTCTGTGTGTGTCCATGGCGTTGGCATAAAAGGCAGTCCATCCGAGGACTTACTCACTACTTCTTACCTCCAATCCACCTCCCTAATGTGTCAAGAATTATAAATTAATCACCTGGCTGGTTTGCACTGAACTTACTAGTGTTTATGAAAGGGAATTCATTGGATATGCCTGTTAATGGAACACGTGTAATAATACTAAAGCCTGTGATTAAAAAGAAATTTAAGGCCCATGAGTTTCTAATAGAAAAACATGTCATTTGAGTGTTTATTTGCTGGTGTAAAATGGCTGATTTTAAAGGGGAGGGGTTCCTATTTTAATTTTAGAACGACCATGGTATTCACACTGAAAGTTAGCAATGCTTTTGCAGAACCCTTTTAGATTGTGTTTAGCAGAAGAACCTTTGATAAAGCAGAAGCTGTTTATTGCTTCATTCTTTGATGGAAAATATATTCCAGAGTAGTTCCACTCATGGTTGATTCATTCATTTGTTCATTCATTCATTTATCAAAAATGTATTGCATGCCTATCATATATCAAGCACATGTCTAGGTGGGAAGAGAGATGAAAACACTTGGCCTTTGCCCTCAGTTGGCCCACAGTTTGATGAAGGGTAGACATGTGAAGAAATAATCCCAGTACTTGTTCTGATGGAGGTGTGGAGAGGGCAATGAGAGCAGACTGGAAGTCAGAGGCTTCTCAGAGGAGGCGAGCTTTAAACTGAGACTTATCCGGTCAATCAAGATAGGAGAGGCCATTCCAAGGCTAGTATTGCAAACTCATGGGGTCTTAGAAGCAAGAAGTGTTGGGGAGAATTATAAGTTGTTTCTGCTTTTGAAGTATAAGTGCCTGTTATCTAAAAAATAGTTATTCCTTAAATTCTCGCATTCATGCATTTACTCATTCAGTTGCATGAAGATGCTGTTCTTATTCTCGTGTGTGTGTACATATGCATACAGACATATGTACATATGTACACAAGTGTATGTATATATTGACATTCCTTGGTGAAGTGTGGTACCTTGATTTTCTTAAATTTTAGTGAGATTTAATCATCACATTATTTTATAGTGAAGTTAGAAAGTTCTGCATGTAAAATGAAGCTAGTTGATTTTGGCTTTTTAGAAGTTTGTCTGTGGGTTTTTAAGAAATCTTTTTATTTTCCAGGGAAATTTTGCATAATTTCTCCACAAATCCTATTTATCTTTCAAAATGGCAAGAACAAACTGCTTTGGGTTTCTCAGAACTAGAAGGCTGCAAAATCTCCTCACTTTTTCAGGATGTCTGAATATGGGTTTAGGAGTTTGGGATGCCTTTAAGAGAAAAGTTGTTTTAGTTTCACTTTTTATTTTTAGACTTGCTGGTAGATTTTAGAAAAGTCAAAATAAAGCCCCGTGCATTTGGACTTTCTAAAACTCACACAAATATGCATTCATTAATTGCTTACTTGCTAAATATTGATCAATAACTCATAATGAAATTTAAGAGGGGACAAGAGACGAAACCAATCCAATCACTGCTCTCAAGAATTTTGCAATCTGTTGAGAGTGAGGGGCAAATAAAAGGGTTTGGGGGAATGGTGGAAGTTGTTATGGAAAAGTTCTTGAGAAAGGAGAGGCATGAATTGAGTCTCAAAGAAATAGTGCGGCAGAAGCAGGGATGGGCATTCCAAGCAGAGGCATAATTATGAACAAAGACAGGAAAGTGAGTCTGAGCTGTCATCTGATTTTTGAAGGATGGGTAACATGTCAGAATGAGGTTGTCAGTTAACGTTTTGAAGTCACTCAACTCTGCTGCTTCTCACTCAGAGAAATGATAGATAAAATATAATAAAAGGGAAAAAAGACTCCACAATAGTTCAAAAATAAATATACATCTCTGTGGTTCAGAAAATGAAAATAAATATGGATCTGAGAGTTGTGATGGAGGCCTGATGGCCTCTGGATTCCCAAGGAAGCAGAGGTGGTTTGGAATTTGGACCCTATGGGCTAATTGAGACTAAACTGGTGCCAGGATCACTGCTTCTCAACAGTGTGGGGATATGGTTCTTCCTGTTGGTGTGAGAAGTCACTGCCTTTTAGTTTGTATGAAATTGTGTACCTTTCAATTATGGGACAAGAGAATCTCCTGGTGTGGTGACTGTGTCTGTGAGTGTTTCTAGGGGCAAGAGCTCCTGGCTTCCCACATAATACCTAGTTCTTGCCAGGAGCTCCAGGGGTCCCAGGCGAAGGAAGGGAAAGCTAGACATGGAGGAATAAATGAAGACAAACATATTCATTCCCACCCTCAGAGAGACAAACAGTAATACTTCCACTCAAAATGTACCCACAAACCAAAGTTATAAAACACACAAAAATATTAAAAGGCAGTCAATAAAATCCATGATTGGCTGTGTCATGGCACATGAAATAGAATTAATAAAAAAGTCTGAAAGAGAATTGTGAAAAATGTTTGAAGTATGGTCAAGGATACATAAAGGAATATATCATGAACAAAAGCAGGCTGTTAGTTAACGAAGAATATGTGTATATTAAAAAACTTAAAAAAATAAATTTTGAATTAAAAATATAATCATAGAAATAAAACATTCAATAGATGGAATAAACTCCAGATTGGACATGGCTTAAAAACAATTAATAAATTGAAAGATAGTACTAAGTAATTTACCTAAAATATAGAAGGAGCTATAAAGAAATAAAAATTATGGAAATAGTGGAGAAGAGATTTTTGAAGATTTAATACTCTGAATTTCTCAGAGTTGAAGAAAAGACAGGAGAACTGAGTAGGATGAAGACAAATAAATCTAAACTTAAACCATCTTGGTAAAATTGTACAACATTAATTTTAAAAAGGCCAATCTTTAAACTAACAGAGAGAAGAGGAAAATTAACAACAATATAATGATAAGTACACTGGAGGTGATTTTTCTTCATCAGAATAGATGCTGGAGGCAATGGAACAATATCTTCAAGGTGATGAGAGAAAGTAACGGTCGGTTTATAATTTTATACCCAAGTAAACTATCATTCAAGAGGGAGGCTTAAAGAAAATTCCAGACAAAGACTAAAAGAATTTGCCATGCACAGCTCTTACTTAAACAATGAAGGATGTATTTAAAAATGAAGGAAACTAAACCAAGAAGGAAGGAATAGTTACAAGTAAAAATAGTGAGCACAGAAATTAACAAAATATCTTCGTGTATTTAATAAAGGTAAAAAATAGCATAAAAAAGAAAAATGTCTACAGAAAAAAACTAAATGTCTAGATAATAGAAAAAGAAGGTAGATATTGGGCTTTAAAAGGATAGCTAAAACATGATGAAGTCCTTGACTTGTTTGTGGGAGGACAAAAATAGTGAATAATTTTAGACTTGTTAGAAAATTATAAAGGTTGAATGTTAAGTACTAAAATAGAAATGCAATGTACATTATATTGCAAACCAGCAGGGAAAAAAGAAAGGGAGGTAGATATTTCAGACAATGTGAAAAATTAGGACAAAAGAAGTAAAGAAATAGAATGATGTGATGGTTAATTTTATATGTCAAGTTGACTGGGCTAAGGGATGCCCAGACAGCTGGTAAAACATTATTTCTGGGCGTGTCTGTGAGGGTGTTTAGAGAAGAGATTAGCATTTGAATTGGTAAACTGAGTTAAGCATCTCCCCCTCCGTTTGGGTGGCATCATCCAATTCACTGAGACCTCAAATAGAACAAGAAGATGGAGGAAGGGCGAATTCACTCTCTGCTTGAGCCGAGACATCATCTTCTAGTGTCCTCAGACACTGGTGCTCCTGGTTCTCCTACTTTCAGACTCAGATTGAGACTTTCACCATCAGCCCCCAGTTCTTAGGCTTGCAAACTCAGACTGAATTACACCACCAGCTTTTCTGGTTGTGTAGACGGTAGATCTTGAGACTTCTTGGCTTCCGTAATCATGTGAACCAATTTTTATACTAATTCTCCTCTTACATAATATCTTTATATATATCCTATTGGTTCTGTTTCTCTGGAGAACACTAGTACAAAAGATAAATGGAAAATATAAAAAATTTAGGAGCTATTGTCTTGAATAACAGGAAGGAATCCTGAAAGTTTAATTTTAAATATAAAAAGTCAGTTGTAGGATGAAATATACGGTATGATAATATTAAATTTTGCAAAATATGCAAAACAATGCTATTTTAAAATGAATATATGCATATCCTGTATGTATAAAAATTTTTTTAAATAGACAAGAAGGACCAAATCAACATCAAGATAGTGGTTATGTTTGGAGTGGAAAGGAGGATAAGATTAGGAAGGAGTATAAAGGGGGCTTTAATTCTATCTGTAATGTTTTCTTTCCTTACAATAGCAAATTAAGCACATTTTAAGGTGCGTTCAATCTGGGTGAGGGGTACAAAGGTATCATTAGTTTCTGTTTATTTAAATATTTCTCACAGAATTTGATGTGAGGACCGTGTAGAAAGTCTCTCTTTATTTTCACTCTTCCCTGGCAGTGATTTTCCGCCATGATGGGATTTCTGTAGAATCCTTCATTTATGCCTCTCTGACTCATCTCCTTGTCTGTCAGGTCTTAGCCACTTAAAAGAGAAAAGTCAAAATTGATCTGTTCATTATTGAAGCCACCAACTTTCTAATAAGGCCTTAGTTTCTATGAAATCTAAAGAAGACTTTACATACTGGATATCATCCTCCATGTCCATCACTTTTAAGGTCAATAAACTCTGTGAAGGCTGAGACTCCACCAGGCTTGTTTACTCTGCATTTCCAGTGCCTGTGCCTTGGCATAAATATTGGTTTCATAAATGCATAGGCAAAAGGAAGGGCTGCTGGCTTTTCCCAACAACCAGTTCCCTACTCTTCCATATGGCTGACTCTTCCATACCTCTGTGCCTTTGCACAAATCATCCCTCCCCTTTAGGAATGGCCTTTGCCTCCTGTTTACTGAGAAAATACCTCTCCTGTTCTTCCTGCTCGCTGTAGATAGAAACTTCTTTAGAGTAGAGATCCTGTCTGTCTCTTTCACTGCTGAATGCCCATCACCTGCTGCATTTGTAGAATAAATGGATTCTTATTTATGAGCCCAGAGTAGATGTCACCTCTCCTTGAAGCCTTTCTTGACATAATACCCTTACACCCCATGACTTCTATTCCAGACAGAGTTAAGCATGACAATTTTTTTTTTTTTTTAAAGATTGGCACCTGAGCTAACAACTGTTGCCAATCTTCTTTTTTCCTTCTTTATTCTCCCCAAATCCCCCCAGTACATAGTTGTATATTTTAGTTGTAGGTCCTTCTAGTTGTGGCATGTGGGATACCGCCTCAACATGCCTAATGAGTGGTGCCATGTCCGCGCCGAGGATCCAAACCCTGGGCCGCCGAAGCGGAGCGGGCAAACTTAACCACTCGGCCACGGGGCTGGCCCCGGTCGTGACAATTTTTTTAATGACACGATATCTGGGACATATATTTCCATGGCTGCAATTAGTATATTGTATCATAATAGTGTCCCTCATTAGATGTTATTCCTTAAGGACCAGGTTTATATCTTTTTTCTCTGTTTCTAATTACTTGTCTGGCAGGTGTGTACAACAGAGCAGCCTTTCGATATGTACTTGTTGATTTGACTTATATCCATTTGCAAGTAGTGGTCTGTGCATTTCCTGAACCACTCCCAATCCTTCTGATGGTGCTTTCCTTCTCTGGAGGACAGCTAATTGATCCCAGCACACGGTTAAATCTTCTGCCACCTCTGAGGAAGCCTAGAACTAGATGCTTAAGATGGATTCTTAGGAAAGGTTAAGATAATGTGAAAAGAGGTGAGAGGGATTGGTCGTTAACCTCATCTTATCTACCCAGGTCTGTGACCAATGAGTCGCGTGGGATTCAGCGTGAGCCCTCCTGCAGGGCCGGACTCTTTTGCTCTCTCAGTCCCCTACTGCTGCCATCTGTTGATAATTACTGTCCAGTCTCTGCTGAGAATGTGTGATATTTAATATTTCCTCACCACTTGAACAAACATGTGGCAATAACAGAAGGGTCCTTGGCCACAGGAGTAGAAAGATGTATTTGCATGAAAGAGTCAGTGTACACCTTGGGCCAGGCAAACAACTGCCTTCTCTTTGAGAAGTTATGAGAAGTCCCCATGTTTCAGAACCTGGAGAATAGGTACATTGACTTAGGTTGTATTTTTGGAAGAAAACTCTTAAAAATCCAAAATATCAAGAAGATTGGAAAACAAAACATAACAACCTCTTTTTACAACTGATGTGATTTTCTCTTAATGAGCAATCGTGAAGTTTTCCCAGGTAACTTTTCAGCATTTTTAGAGAAAGTTGCAGCTCTTGCCAAGTACTAAGAAAGAAGAAAAGTATTTTGTATATTTGAAAAAGAGTTCTCCTGATTGAAAGCCTTTTTTTTTTTTTTTTTTCAGTCCTTTTGCGGGTGGGGAGAAGAGGTTTCTGGTTTCATTTGCAGGTGGGGAAGTTCAACTTCCTGTTTCAAGAACAGGGACAAGCTTTGCACATACAATAAACTCTGGATTACTGATGTGATCGGGAGTAGACTGTTTTGGTTCATTAAGCATTTGGATCTGAAGCAGAGAAAGGTGGGGCCACCAATGGCATGTAGACACTTGAGGTTCCTTGGCCATCCTTAGTGAGATGGTAGCTTGGATTGTGGAGTGAGGCAGGAGTGGGAATCGTTTCTAGCACTAGAAGAGAAAACAGATCGTTCTCTGATCTTGTTGCTCCTCGTCATTCATTTCCATTTGGGAACAGTCAATGCTTATCAGGAACGCTTTTTTCTCCCCAACGTCTGTTTTGAAAATTTGTGGACATACTGAAAAGTTGAAAAAATTTTACAGTGAATACCAATAAACCTACCACCTAGATTCTGTCGTTAACATTTTGCCTTGCTTGCTTTTCAGTCTCTATGCATCTCTCTTTCCTCTGTACGTCAGTCAACCCATGTTACTTTCTGATTCATTTTAAAATATGTTGCAAGCAGTCACGAATGCTTTTGCTGTCCACTGTCATCCAAGATAGAAAGTTCAGTTATTTTAGACAGCTTTTCCATTACCCAAAAGGCCTGCCCCAGTGATTGTAGCAGGCATTGTGCCGAGCCCCGGGTAGTCTGTGCACAGATATGGAATTTACTAGCCACTGAGAGGCAGAAGTTAAAAGAGAATAAAGACAAATAAATACAAAGTTACACATTGTGATTATACTCATGAAAGCAAAAGCAGCTAGAATAAAATGGCATCTTGAAGACAGTCTCTTTTCCTTCAATCCACCATCCTGCTAACAAAATGACATCCTGGACCCTGCTTGGATCATGCCATTGACTTTCCACACCCATGGGATAAAGGCCAAAGCCCCTAGCTGGACACTGCTGTACTTTTATGACAAGACTCGACAAAGTTTATTGCCACTAAAAAAAATATTTATTGGCTCTCTAATATGTGCTGGGTACATTGGTATAGATGTTGTGAATATTAGAATAAGCACATTATGGCTCCTAGCCTTGAACAGTTTATGGTCAGGTTGAAGAAACAGATCATTTCAATATGATGCTTAAAATGCTATGCAAGCATAGCGAGGCAACCCACTACAGTGTTGAGTCTGGGTTGAGGATGCTTCTCAAGGCAAAAATAGCTGCTCTGAATTCTGAACAATAAAGACATATCCAGGTGAAGAAAGATGGGAAAGTATTCCTTCAAAGAAAACAAAATATTTAGGCAAAAAGCCTGTGGTGTAGGGAAACAACAAACCATTTGGCATTTACTAGAGCGTGAATTGTGTAGTTGAGTGATGAGGCTTGAAGGCTGGCTCACAGAAGGGCTGAAAGAGAGTGGGACCTTTATCCTGCAGGAAAGGAGGATCCACTGAAGCAGTTAGAAATACAGGGCAAAGGATGGGTGGAGGGTGGTGGGAACGGGCAACACTGTAAGCAGGAAAAGAAATTAGGAGTGTGCTGCAGTCATCCAAGGAGGAGAGGCTGACATCCCTGGTAGTAATGATGGAAAAAGAGGGGCCTAATCTAGAGAAGGCTTAAGAAGTAAAGTCAGAAGCATTTAAAGAATGGAATAGGGGCCGGCCCGGTGGTGCAGCGGTTAAGTTCACATGTTCCGCTTTGGCAGCCTGGGATTCGCTGGTTCGGCTCCAGGTGCGGACCTACTCACTGATTCTCAAGCCATGCTGTGGCAGGTGTTCCACATATATAGTAGAGGAGGATGGGCACGAATGTTAGCTCAGGGCCAGTCTTCCTCAGCAAAAAAGAGGATTATTGATGGCAGATGTTAACTCAGAGCTAATCTTCCTCTCTCTCTCTCTATATATATATATTTATTTTTAAAAAATGAAAAAAAAATGGAATAGGTGGGCAAAGAGATGAAAGAAAAGAGAAGGTCAAAAATGAATCCTGATTTTCTGACTTGGCTGGATGGGTGAGTGAATGATGCATCCAATAATTAAGATTGAAAACATTAAGAAAGAGAGGAAGATAATGAATTTAGTTTTAGAGGTTAAATTTGAAGTGCTTGGGAGAACCCAAGTGGAGGTGCCCACAGCATGCTGGACATATATATTTGACACTCAAGAGAGAACTTTAGACATTTAGGTGGATGCTGGTTAAAAACATAAAAGTGAATGTGGCACCTCAGATTTATCTCTCCTGAGGGATGAGGGAGCTGGAGCATTTTTACACCATCTGTCATCAGTCATTGATTGAAGGCTTCTGGGGAGTAGAGTGTGTTACACGTATCTGGCCTGCCTTTATAGTTAGATGCCAACAAGAAAATGAGTTCAAATTCCTTGACCTTATTGAGATGAGTTGGCTAGAAGCTGGATCTCCCGCTTTCTATTTCGGTTTTATCTTTCCTCTACCTTCATCTCCACTCCATTCTCAATGGTGCACTGTGGTACAAACGGTATCCATTTGTTCATCCAGTCTTCCATTGATAACCTCAATAAGCATTTATTAGGCACCTCCCATGTGCCAGGTCAGGCTAACTGCTGGCTCTGGAAGTGCTGGGAATAGAAGCTTCTACCTACACGTCCTTGAAGAACCTCAGCCTCACTCACTTGCAACTGTTTTCACTTCCTGAAAGGGGAGTTGTGTTTAGACTTGGAGGAAGACCTGAAGGATAGGAGAGCCAGAATGATATCTCCCAAGGGCCCCAGGAACTTGAATGACTCGGTGTTGATGTGATGTGGAAAATGATCGCTCTCTGAGAGAGCATGCTCTACTTCAGCTTATGCAAAACTATAAGGAACTCCCTGTCTGCACTTACAAAAGGAAAATTCATGTTTCCTACGGCCTTTAACTCCTAATCTTTACTGGTTACAAGAGGGTATTCCAGGCAGTAGAGTGCTTAATAAATATTATATTGTTTGCTAACGGCAATGCTATTTGGGGGTGATATTTCCTTCTGAATGTGCTGGCCTGGTTTAACAAATCTGCTGTGTGTAGTTTCACCTTTCATTGTGTTGGTTGAAACGTCTCAGGGGCACCTTCAGCGGGGGCCAAGGAACAGCTCAGAAATGCGAAGTAAATGAGTCTGCTAGATGCATAATAGTTTTTGTCTGTTTTGACTTCCCGTTTGTTGCAGGAATGTAACCAATACCAAGGGGCTCTGCCACGTTAAGTAAACGTGTGCATTCTCTGGGTGAAGATGAGAGATGCTTAACGGGCTGGCAGGAGCATTTCCCTGTATACTTGCCTTGTTTTTATACCCTTTTGTATGCACAGTTCTAACCTAATCCCTCTCTCATACAAATCCAACTTTTTAGAAATGGTTTAGTGGGATAATTGACAGTCATACATGTATTTTTTTTCAAATTTTCCCTTACTCCCAAAAGAGTGGAATGCCAGTTCTGGGTAACTGTTCCCTGTGAGGTACAAAGGCATGGAATTCATGAGCATAGTCTACTTGGACTCAAGCAGACTGGATATTGAACCCTGTCTCAGCCTCTATATGTTCTCTCTCCACTTCAGTTTCCTCATCCGAAACATGGGTGACTACAGGAGCTTGGGTAAATGCTAGGAACTCCATCGTCCTTCCTCCCTTGCTCTCTCTCTCTCCCTTCCTTGCCTCTCTCCCTTTTTTCCTTCCAATATATGTTGTCACTCTTTGTCTTTTGGATAATCTTTACGAGCTTTCAAATGCATCCAGAAGAAAATTCGTCTTAAAATAAAAACACAAAAACAAAAACAAACTTTCTTGACCTCATGTCTCCCTGTTACTATCTTATTTTGCTTATCCTGTTATAAACAAATTTCTTAAGGAGCTATGTACACTTGGTATGTCTAACTCCTCATTTCCTACATGTTCTTTAGCCTTCTGCAGCCTGGCTCCAGCCCCTACTGTTCCACTGGAAATATTATTCTCGAGGTGAAAATATTTCCTGTAGATCAATTAAACATCGCATTGAATTTACTGAGGCACCTTGTGTTGACAGATGTTCCATTTCTTTATAGGTTTGTATTTGCTAGTCCATTCAGGACGAAATTTATTTTTTCCTGGACATTTTGCATGTAATTTGGGTAAACTCTCTTGTCTTAGACAGGCCACTAGTTATTGTTCTGTAATATGAATCCGTGGGAGTATCAGAATCTTGGTCAATGGGGAAATAAGTAAGACTGCTTCCACACTAAACTGTGCTTTTTCTTAAGAAAAAAAATTGAATAATATATTAAAGGAGTTAAGCACAGAAATTGTAACATTAGTACAAACAATATATTTAAGTAGGACACTCAATTTAAAACAAAATATACAGGAAAACACATCTTTGTAAAATTATGATTTGTTTTCACTGATCCTTTAGCATTCTCCATCATTGTTTAGTCTAGCTCAAGTTTTCATTTTGACTTAATTAATTATTAACTATGAATGTTCCCTTCAACCATAATAAGCTATTTATACTTCTTGGTGAAAGTTCTGCTTGGATATATAAATATGTGTCCCTTTATAGGCAAGATTTTTTTGAGTGTACAACAAAAGGTCATGAGAAGAAATTGATATGAACTCATCTAGTTGATTCTCTAGCTAGTCTGAAGTCTGTTGACTTTAACTCTTCTTGGATGTATGAAGCCTAAGAGTTCTAACTGCATGTGATAGCATTAGGAGCAAGGCTCTTATTTTTCCCTGATTCCTGGTTTTAGTCTTTGTTTGTGTGTGTGAGGAAGATTGGCCCTGAACTAATATCTGTTGCCAATCTTCCTCTTTTTTCTTGAGGAAGATTCTCACTGTGCTAACATCTGTGTCAATCTTCCTCTGTTTTATGTGGGATGCCTCCACAGTGTGGTTTGATGAGCAGTGCTAGGTACCTACCGTGCCTGGGGTCCGAACCTGCAAACCCTGGGCTGCCGAAGCAGAGTGCGCAAACTTAACCACTATGCCACTGGGCTGGCCCTCTTGATCTTAAATTTAATTTTAATTTTGATTACAGTTATATGGACAACATAGTTGGAAGATGTAAATAGTTCAATAGGATAAGAACAGTGTGGTTTCTCCACTTTATGACTACTGGACCTCACTGCTGCAGCAGCTCTCACAATTTTTGCTGCTCCTTTGGATGTTTGCCTCCCTACATCTCGATAACATGCTTATCCCGCTGTTTCTGAATTTGTCAGTTTCGGGTCTTCCTGGTTGATTTCCTACTATGGAAGACAAGAGTGTGGCTCTCTTTTGTGCCTCCCCTTGGCCAACATGTACACTTCTCACCATTATCTGCCTACAATTTTCCACTATATAGGTTGAACCCTATGAAATTGCTGTTGTTCTTGGTCAAAAATCTTTGAATGTTGGAAATTTCATAACCTATAGTTATACTATAATTTTAGTTAAAACAAAATTCAGTGTTTATAATAGCTGAGCCATGTGGCATATTATAAACACTTTCACTCTGTTGCTGAACTTTTATTTAATTTGTTTATTTGATTGGTTAGTTTTTAAAAGATACTTTATTACTAAATCTTCCTCAAGCTCTGTCCTAATTTGCTGAAGTTCCTCCTCTTAACACAATCAAACAAATGTAGCATTAGATTTTTATCACCTGGGAGGCATCTTTGTTGGAGCTTTTTTGATTTACTCTAGTGGACTAGTGACTTTCTAGAACTGCTGCTGGGATCCTCCCAAACCATCATTCTGGGAGTGCCCCTGTCTCTTGCATTGGGTTCTCTGTTTCCCATATCCATGACTTCCACATTTTTGGTCCGCTCTCCTTGGTGCAGGCCTTGCTTTTCTAGTTTTCTGAGAAAAGGAGGAAAAGAGGTAACTTTTGTGTGATCTGATTTGTCATTATTCTGTGTTCATACTAAATTGATGTTTCACTGCCTAAGTTTATAGTAGTCAGAGTTCTCTGGAGAAAAAGAACCAATAGGATGTGTAGATAGATAGACAGACAGATAGATAGATAGATAGATAGATAGATAGATAGATAGATTATAAGGAAACGTCCTACTCAATTATGCAGTTTGGCAAGTCCCAAGATCTGCAGGGTGAAACGGCAAGCTGGAGACCCAGGAAAGCCAATGGTTTAGTTCCAATCTGAGTCCAAAGGCATGAGAAACAGAAGAGCTGATGGGGTAGTTCCTGCCTGAAGGCCAGCAGGTTCAAGGCTCAGAAAGAGCCCATGTTTCCGTTTGAGTCTGAAGGCAGAAAAAATGCCAATGTTGCAGCTTAAAGGCAGTCAAACAGCAAGGATTCTCTCTTATTCAGGGAAGAGTCAGCTGTTTTGTTCTATTTAGGCCTTCAACTGATTGGGTGAGGCTCACCTGCAGCGGGAAGAGCAATTGGCTTTACTCAGTTTACCAATTTAAATGGTAATATCACCCCAAAACACCCTCACAGAAACACTCAGAATAATGTTTGACCAAATATCTGGACATTTCATGGCCCAGGCAAGTTAATACATAAAATTAACTACCACAGTTAGCAATCACTTTCCTGAGTAATTTGAAAGCATTTCTCCACTGTTTTCCAGATTCCAGCATACCTCTTGAGAAGTGTGATGACTAATTCACTTTTGGAATCAGTCTAAGGCATAGGGCGTAGCTGTTTGGCCCTGGTCCTCATTATCAGGTGCTGTAGCTGGGCTTTTTGTAGGGAAATCTCTGAAATGAGTAAATTTAGATAACATTTCTTCGGCTGGTCTGATTTCTGAGAGAATAATCTTTTAGTGTTCTGTATGGAGGATAAAAGCCTGGCTTCTAGTGACTTGAGAGCCTAGAAGATATCAGTAATTAGAATGTAAACTTTTATGCAATCTCCTTGTTTTCAGTGCACCAAACCTAAACTTGGCGTGGCGTTCCCTGGTCCATACCTTCTGTTTCATCTTCCCTAGAGAGTATAAACCTGCACTTACCGCCAGAGTTGGAGCGGTGGAGAGGATATGGAGATCCAATGGCTTTGAAGAGATTTTTAACTTACCTACCTAGTTTCACTTTCCCATTGATGCCCATCTCCGTAGCACCCTGACGACACTAACTCCTGAACCTTGTAGAGAAACTGTGCTGCAAGTTGGCACCTCTCATCAATCTGGTGTCTTCTAGATCAAATATTTCTCATCCTTCTGTTTTCTGGTTCCCAAAATTCTGTGGCTACTGTTTTCTTTCCGTTTCTCTTTGTCCTTGGTCTATGCCTTAAAACATTCCTTTATGATTATTTTAGTGAGCTTTTCAGATGAAGTGATGCTAATTGTATGTTCAGTCTGCAGTCTTCACTTGGAAATTAGGTCTTGCTTCTTTTCTTACTCTCTGGCCTAAGGTGGGGAAGGTTAGGAAGAATTGCACGGTAGTGTGATGTTGCTAAAATTCAGAGTCATTGTCTTTCTCCTAATCAAAATGAATAATTTTTGCTTTTAATGACCTGGCTCAACTGCTCCATCCTTTGAGTTGAACATTTGTGAAAAAAATTCCAAGTTTATTTATTAAATTATGAATTCTACAATATAACTACAACTTTTATAAGTAATCTAAAAATATTTCCTAAACATCCATCATGTACAAAACCTTGTTATCTAACTACATTCTCAAGAATTTTATGATCTGGTGTGAAAAATTGGTCTGTAATGTAAAAAGAAGTAATGAATCAAGATAGTAATACAAGGAGCTTTATTAATATCTACATTACTACATTCCGCATACCCAGATGCAAATAAATCATCATTCTTGTGACTATATGATAACCTCTTCAGATTTGGATTCATTGGAATCCATGAAGAAAGTACACTTTATGATGATTAAGTGCCTTCCTTAGCATTCGTTTGTGATTTCTACCTCTTTGGGGGTTTTTAAATTAAAGCCATGTCATCTCTCAGAAGTAAGTTAAGTGTGGCCCAATCTGGAAATTATGAGATTTTTAGTGATTGTTTTTGTTATGACTAGGTTCATCTACATGTGACAGATGACCTCAAATTTCCTAAACATAGCGATTTTATGGAGATAGACCAGTCTTTCTTGTTTAGGTAACAGAGTACCAGGCCCAGGGCTCATGGCACCATAATTACCTGGCACCAGGACTCTCTGTCTTGCCACTTCACAATCCTCAGGATGGCATCTTATTGTCCAAGATGGCAACATCAACTCCAGCCACCATTTCACCATTCCAACCAACAGGAAAGAGAAAGGGCAAAGCAAAGGCTGTCTCTTCATTTTGGGAACACTTCCAGGAAGCTACACACATCCCGTCAGTCAAAACCCAGTTACATAACGTTTAGCTGCAAGGAGTGGTGAAGAATGAATCCATTTCAGGCATCCTGGTACCCAATAACTATCAGGATTTCTATTTCCAAGGAAGAAAAGTAGGACAGAAATAGGAGAGAAAGAGCAGTCTCTTTCATAGGGACACATACATCTATCTTGCAATTCCACGCTTGCTGGAATCTGAAAAAGACTGGGATGACAAGAGGTGGTGACAAGTGACCGGGATGATGGGCATCATGTCAATGACAGGGCCAACAATCAGGTATCTGTTTTATGGCTATTGATCCTATGCTGGGATCCAGCTTGAAAGTGAATGAATACACTTAAAAATTATGTATTTTAATTATAAAGTATCTCAAATACACAGAGAAGTCTGACACTCATTATCCACCACTCAATTTTAACAGAATTTCTCACATTTACTTCAAATTTCCCTTGTCCTTAAACCAAACAGAAGTGCCACACCTCCTCCATCTCTTTCCCTTTCTGAGCATTGACTCTTTACCAGTGACATGGCTGTTTGCCTTGGAACCCAGCTCATTCTACTCCCAGCATTATGTAAGAGGCATGTGGTGATCTGGGGTCGACTGGCTAATAGGGCACCAAAAAAGCACTGTTTTCTCAGGTGTGATTCCTAATCTTAACATGATACAATCCAACTAATGATGCTCGTTTCTATTAAAAAATATTTTTTTCGGCTTAGAAAAATTAGAATGCTATTTACATATATATTGAAGTATATGATCTAATTTAAAGCATAATGAACTCTAAAATATTTGCACATATATATAGAAAGAGATGTACATTTATTAAGTAATCTACTTGACTGCGTCTTTTACTGTTATAAATCACTGCCTATTGTATTTAATTTTTTTTCTTTTTTTCTTTTTTTACTTAAGAACAGTCCTTTAATGACAGATCCTACAGTTCTAAGTGACACAGCTGCAGGGACTACCTGTCTCAGGTCAGGTTCTCAGGAAACAGACTCTGAGACTCTGAGGGTACATACAGGAGGTTTCTCATGGGCTGTGAGGGAGCCGCCTAGGAAGAAGTGAGGAGAAGAAGTTGGCCTGAGATGCAGTTGTAATAAGGTCTCAGCTAATCTCACAGGGGCTCTGGGGCTGGGCTGGCCCCTTAGTGCTATCCTGTTGAGTCTGCTATACCCTTGCCCAGGCCAGGGATTGGACAGGAGCTGCGTCTAGGGAGGGGCTAACCTTGGGCAAAGTAGCTCCCTTCTCCCTAAGGCTGTGAGACCTCAGAGCCAGCCCTCCGCTGGCCTGAGGAGGACACCGGCCCTCCACTTCTGGGTAGGGCGAACTCTCAGTTCTTGTACCTTAACCAGTCGTGCTCTTCTTATATTTGGCTGTATTGTTGGCCAATTCTAATCAGCCTCCTGATTCTAAAAGGGTGATTCACTTCATTTTCATCAAGCGCAATGGATGTCAGGGTTTAGTGTAATATCGTTCAAACTTCTTTAAAAAAGAAATCTGATGAGGAATCTCAGTTAAAAAATAGTTAAAGTGGATGCACTATTTGTGACTGAATTTTTAAAAATGTTATTAAAAACTTTTAATAAAATATCTTTTTAATTTTTTGGTGGAAATCACTTTATTGTTTCTGGAATGCCCTCAAGCATCTTTAAGGAGGTGAGGTTCTGAGACTGTGGTCTATTGGAAAGAGCCTGATTTTGGAATCAGCTGTACCTGAATTTGAACCCAGACTGTTAGTTACTCGCTGTGTGACTTTGGCAAGCCACATAACCTCTCCCCGCTTCAATTCTCTAAACAAAACAAAGTACTTCTTCCAAGGTTCCTTTGGACTTCAAGACTCCCCGATTTATGGGGGAATGCAGTCAGCACTTCCAGCGGAGTGAATCTAAGAACCATTGTAGGCCTGACCAATTTCCTGGCCGTCTGTCAATAGAATTAACTTATCATTGAAGGTTCTTTCATTAGGCAACCCTCACACCAGGAGTGCCCTGGGAGAGTTGTTGAACGTGACTTCGTGTCAGGCCCTCCCTCCCGCCAAGACTGCCTTCGGAAAGACTTGATGATTCTTTGGCTCCACCTGCAGCAGGGAGCAAGGGAAAGACCTGAGGGGAGCACAGGCAGGTGGCAGCAGGAGGAGGTACGGCTTCAGAGCCTGGGTCCAGATCACATTTCAAGGACAGGAGTTCGTAGAACTGGATTGCCATTTGTCCAGCCCACACCCATCCTGGCTTCTCTAATGAGCGGCCCCCTCGCTCCGTCAATGAGGGAACATAGGAGACTTTAATTAAGATGGAGGGGCAGCCCACGGGGAAGGTGTTGGAGTCTGTTCAGCTCCTGAGCTCAGTAAGCATGACTCATCCCCCTGAGCCGGGGGCCGGCACTTTGAGACTTGAGCCCCTGCCATCAGTTCCCCTTGCACATATGCTCCCCTTTCTTTCTTTCCATTTCTAATTGAGAGAAGATATGCTTTATTTGAAGTGAGAATCCCCCTGTGTCCATGAATGTCCTCCACTCATGCAAATTACCGCAAAGGGAATAATAACTCAAGTAGTGCAGACAGAAGGCGGTTTAGTGATCTCATAGAGGAGTCCGCCGGGCAAGGCAGGGGGCAGAGGATTAGGAGACCTTGGCTGCAGAACGCCGATTCTGAGCTGCATAAGCTTTCTTCTCCTGCTTCCAGAAAGGGGAGCAGAGCCTGCACTCTCCACCTCCTGGGGCTGCGGGTCGGGCGCATGGCATGGGAGATAGGAAGCCCATGGAAATCCAGGACCAATCAATCTGTCAACAAAATCTGCAGGATATTTATGGAACATCTGATATATGAGTGAGGGAAATCCAGGGTACATTATGATTCATTATTTTAAAATATTCTTTAAAACCTTCAGAGGGAAAAAAAATTGTCCCCTTTAAAAACTGAAAGTAAGTTTCTGGCATTATTGAGAATGTGAAGCTGGTTGGAAATCTGCTCTTGGATAGTGTGATAAAGAGACAATGTAAGTGTTGTTTTTTGGTTTATTCCCCCTAAAGTAGCATTTTCATTTATTCATTCATTCATAAACATCATTCAGGCGTTTACACTATGAGTAACGACTGGGTTAGGTGTAGCAGCTTCACCTGCACTGCTCTGATCTCTCACCTCGAGACCGTACTCACCACCGGGGTTCTGCTTCCACCCACACCCTCTTCAGCATTTGTCCTGGCTTCGTACCTGCAAAACAAGACAGAGGCTGAAGGTGAGCATTTCTCATCTTGCAAACCACAGACACCAATCCTCTTGTCCTTCCCATCCTAGAATAAAAGTGTTCTTTCTCTTGACCAAGGCTGATTCCTTCACTCAGGGCTGGTGTCAGACTTTGCAGGGTCCAGGGCAAAATGAAAATACTGGGCGGGGAAGTCAATCTCTCTCCTCTGGCCCACTGCCTCAATCCATAAGGACAAGTGACTCCTAACGGATTGTCACCTCCACAGCAGAACGCACAGCAGAGCATGCCCCCAGCACATGATCCACCAAGAAAGAAAATCAAAGATAAAGTTATCAAGAATTTTAAGACAACAACCAGAGGACTTTAAACAAAGTACAGAGCCCTTCTGAACCACACAGGTCATGTGCTCACGAAGTCAGTACAGACCCTACTTCTCCTCTGGAAACCACTATTTCATATATGCTCCTAGAGGGGACTGTGCCAATGATGCCCTCTCCCCCTGTATCTCTCTCCATCTCTTTCCACTGATTCTTTACTCTTTGAATATATGTTCAAATTGCACTTATTTTTTAGATGCCTCCCCGTCTTTTCTCTCCACTGTGCTTTTGATTGCCCTGTCTCTCTCTCTTCACAGGTGGACTTCTTGAAAGAGGAGTCAACATTTATTGGGTGTGTCTACTGCTTCATATCTCATTCACCCTTAGTTGCTTTCAATGAGGCAAGCTCTTTTCTCACACCACTAAAACTCCCCTTGCAACGGTCATCGTCAAACTCTTAATCACTCAACCCAAAGGTCAGTTTTTCATCTTCTCTGACTAAATATATGATATTTGACAGTGTTGCTAATGCCTCTTCATGGTATCCATAGCCATCTCTCTTCTGGCTCCTTCTCCTCAGTTTATTCTCTCACAGTTCTGGAGGCCAGAAGTCAAATCAAGGTGTTGGCAGCGCCATTCTCCCTCTGAAACTTCTAGGGGATGATAATACCTTGCCTCTTCCAGCTTCTTGTGGTCCCAGGCATTCATTGGCTTGTGGCAGCATGACCCCAATCTCTGCCTCTGTCTTCACATAGCCATCTTCTCGCGGCGTGTCTGTGTTTCTTCAATATATGGCATTCTTTCTATAAGGCCAACAGTCATCTTGGAATAGATACCCACCCTACTCCAATGTGATCTCGTTTAACTAATTACTTCTGTAATGACTCTATTTCCAAATAAGTTCACATTCTGAGATACTGGGGGTTAATATTTCAACATAATTTTTTTGAAGGACACAATTCCAGCCATAACACATGTAAAAGTAAAGTAAAATAATATTGATAAAAATGCATGTCATTTAATTTCTCTCTCTTCAGTTTATTCATTTATATAATGGATATAATAACACTTGCTCTGCTCACCACATGTATTAAAGGTCAAATTAAATATTGAAATGGAACCCATTAGGAACCCAAAAATGCTTTGCAAGTATGAGGATTTATCATGATTATGAATATGATCCCCTTTCACTTTTTGGTGATTGATGGGTTGTTCATCCTCAGACAAACTGTGCCTTCCACTCTGGGTGTGAAAGGTACTGATTAGGGGTTGCAGCACATACCTGGGCTTTCTTTCTTCCAGAATGCCTTGGCAATCCCATGTTTCTTAACTCTGACTATGTTTTCCTAGCCAGCAGGTACTGCTGGGCTGTGAAATGGGGTGTGATTTTATGCCACATGGAAGGGCACGTTGGGGGAACAGCAGGGACGGTGAGCAGAGGGACCAGGGTTTTAGCGCGTTAGGGATGTAAGAGCTAGAGCCCAGGACAAAATGCAGTGCTTCCAGGCTCCCTGCCCCCACTCACCTCCTTCTCTCACAGCTGGAATCACTTCACCAGTCAGTCCTGGTTCTGGACCTTGGAAGTGCCTGGCCCTTGGACAGCTGAATTTGAGGTTATTTAGGCATCCACAGCACGACTGCCTTCCTGACCTTGCCAGGAATAAGCTGCCTCATGGCTGCTGTAACAGGAGCACTTTCTAGGCTCTCAGCAACTGGCCCCTTGCACCCAGAGCCCTTTCACTACACTCCTTTCCAAAATGACCTCTCCAGTTGGCCTTACTGTGGTGCCTGAATTCCACCATTACTGACACTTGAGTTAAAGCACTGACCTGCCTTGTGAAAGAGCAAGCCAGAGGAAGACGAGCTTTATTAGCTACAGAGCCCACAGCTTGTTTTCTGTAGCTCCTGATCAGGCAGAGTGTATGTAGTGCAGCAATATCTATCCAAAGTTTCCCATGGACAATAAACTAAGATGCTCTGAGGGGAAAGGCTCTCTGGTAGCACATTGGAATAGTGGGGAAAACATAGCTTCAGATCCTGGCTGTACCACTTACTAACTGAGTCACCTTGGCCTTTAGCTTGGTTTCCTTAACTGTAAACCAGATTTTCTAAGTCAAGCAGAGCTCGGCGAGGGGTGAAAAGGAATAAACGAGATAAAGTACACAAGGCACTTATTGAGCATCTGGCATGCGTGTACACGCCTGCACACACAAACAAGCTTAATAGTCTATGGAACCACATGTGGAAAGCAATATATTAGTCGCTTTTAATAAAAACAAATTGGAAGTACAGTCTGTTGTTCTGAATTCTTCTCCCCGTGTCTAACTCCCTTTATTCCTCACCTTGTAGACTGTCACTCTGCTATTAGCTGACTCTGCTCCCTTATGCAAATTTGCTCTCTGGTACAACTGGCTTTTTGGTTGACTTGATACAAAGAAGACGTTTCTGTGGCCAGAGCTGCTTAGAGATGGAGCGGAATGCCTCGCAAGATGCCCACTATTATAACGGGTGTGCAAGCAAGAGCCTGGGTAACCACTTGACAGAAATGCCCATTTTTAATTATTTAGTTGACAGATATTTACTGTACACTCACTATATACCAGGCACTGTGTTAAGCACTGTGAAAACAAAAATAAATAAAACTCATGGATCTAAAATTCTGGCTGGGGTTTTCGGCTGGAACTACAGCTACTGCTCAGCACACATCGTGTTGTTTCTCAGTACTTTCTCTTTTTGTGCTTTTCTCCATCTTACTTTGTTCACAGCTTAGTGCAGTCCTCCTTCCTTCTAGTCTTATCTAAATCCCTTTGGTTTGGGTTCAGTCCCCTTTCTGTGTGTTCCCAGAGTACCTGGTTTTATCATTTTATGCTATGATCCTTGAGGCACTGTGCATTCTTTGAGATCAGGTGGGATAACGTTTTACTAGTCTTGATATCTCAGCAATTAGCACAGTGCTTGAAATCGGTAGATGTGCAAATAGCATTTGTTGATTGAACGTGATATGAGAATGTACCTGCACAGATGATGACCAGAGAAGGAAAGTAATTTGCTTTTATCCTTGTGGCATCATACATTTTTTTTTTCTCCTTTAAATAATTTTTGAAATTATAAAATCAATACATGTTCCTTAGAGAAGATTTGAAAAAACCAAAATAGTGAATTAAGAGGATAAAAATATACTTGCAATCCTACCACCCAAACATTGATAACACATCCTTCTGGATATATATTTTATATATTTTTATAAATGCATTCTTTAAACTATTGTGTACTATTTAATGTATTGCTGTGTGTAGTAGTAGAAAAACCTCTGAATGTCCACAGGTTAACACAATAAAATTTTATTTCTCCCGCATGTAAAGTTTCAAATGGGTGTTTCTGGTTGGCAGGTATCTCTACTCACAGTAATGATGCAGAGGCCCAGGCTCCTGCCATCTTGTACCTCTGCCATCTTTAACTCAGGGCTTCTGAGACCGTTGGTTTGGGGAAAAGGACTGGAGGATCTTCAAGGGAACTTTTTATAGGAAGACTGGAAGTAGCCATAACACTTTCTTTCATAGTCAATTGTCTAGAACTTAGTTGTAAATTAATATTATGTTAAGTAATAAGTTAGTAATATGGTCACAGTTAACTCCAAGAAAGGCTGAGCAATGTAGTATGGTTAAGAGCCCAGAAGGAAAAGGACACAGGTTTGATGGGCTTCTAGCAGTCCTTCCACAAATTCAAATAATTCTCCAACTACATATTTTATAGATTATGTTTTAGGAAAAATAATCATAAGCTTTTCCCCACATTATTATAGTCATGTGCTGCGTAATGACGTTTCAGTTAATAATGAACCGTATATGTGATGGTGGTCTCATAAGATTAGTACCATGTAGCCTAAGTGTGTAGTAGGTGTGTAGATGGTATCTAGGTTTGTGTAAGTATACTCTATGATCTTTGCACATTGACAAAATCATCTAATGACTCATTTCTCAGAACGTATCCCCTTTGTTAAGTGACACATGACTGCACATAATTCTTCTAGACAGTGAATAAACATTACGTTTCTAATGCTACAGATGTGGACTGTGAGAGGTGAAGTAACTTGCCCGAGGCTCCTCAGCCAGTGCACAGCAGAGCTGGTCCTCAACTCTTCATCCCCGGACTTCTTTTACAGCGCTTTGGAACGACACACATTGAGAACTGCAAAGAGAAGAAGGATTAAAAAAAAAAATGTTGTCATGATAGACACCAGGAAAATAATCTAGAGAGTACCTTGAAGCTTGATTAAGTAAGAGAGACAACTGCTCAGATGTTTCAAACCAGATACATATATATATATATAAATGTATATGTGTGCTTATATATATATATTTATATATATATATATGACAGAAAAAAATAAACCAAAAACTTGCAAGAAAATGCAATTTGGATGAGGCCTGGTGGGTTGCAAGTGTTTAGAGTGCTCATCACTTAAAGTAAGTGGTTGGTTTGGCCCACGGCCACTGTTCTTTGAGTTAGCTCTGACCCTTGACAACTTGGTTGACTGATTGGCTAGCATGCAAAGCCATTCAACCTATGCCTGAGATTTCCAAGAGAATGGGCCTTACCTGTTTGTGAATAACAACATTGACTCTTGGAACCAAGAAAATGTTTTGTTAGGCTGACTATTTCTCTTTCTCACAATATCCCATTGAGGGTCATGGGTCCCCGAGGTGTGAAAATAACTGGGAAAATTCAGAGTTCGGTTAATACCTATTTGCTGGATTCTGAGCATACATAAGGCTTGTAGAAGCCAAAAGCGTGTTTATCAACACACACAGCAAAGTTTCATTCCTCCTATAAAATGACCTCTCGATGTGATATATGTATACTGAGTGCCCTGCTGTGACTAAGAGCTATCTAAAAAAGAAAAAATATAGCCACCTCCTGAAGCATGGAGAAATTGCTTTTTTAGACTCTATAAAATTTTAGCTAGCACCAAACATAGAACTTCATTCATCATCCGACAAGTGAGGACTGCCAAGGGAAGCCGGCTCTTCCTGAGCTGAAAGTGGCAACACTCCAGGATTGGCAGAAATCAAATGAATCATTTCCTGCTTTTAGTTTTAGATAAATAATCAGAAAAGATTGTCTAGATTATGATCCAAAAGCCATTTTTCATAGCTCTGAGGACCCAGGATCCTTAAGAAATTCACGCAGAAGTGCCCTCTTTTCTAACTATTTTACTGTACAGTCCTGCAGGGGTGGTAGATCCATCCGCCAAGTCCAAGCTAAAGTTTTCACACAGTTAAGACTTACGATCTCAGTGTGGTGAGTATATTAAGCATGTCTTTTTATTTCCATATTTTAATGCTTTGACATCTGGGGCCTTGCTGACCCTGAGGGACTGCCCCTCCCAGGGTTAGCTAATTCCTAGAGACAGTAAACAACTCACCTGGGAGTGTAACTTTCATATGCCAACTGGACAATCCAGAGCTCATGTCCCCAACTACTTCCTCTTTGGGACTCTCACACTCCAGGCCACTAGCCACCTGCCCTGATCACCCTAGGCCAGGTACCAGACAACTAAGGACAGTCCCTATGCCCCAGGGCCCACTGAAATTATTCGAAGCAGCCAATCCTAAACCTGCTTACTCTGCCTCACCTGCTCCTTCCTGTGGAAACCACAGTAAAGGCTCTTTCTCGTGTTTCTCTGCCTCTGCCTCCCAATTGACCCTGGTGCTTCCCCGTGGGGCATCCCATGCCATGGTATGCCCTCCCCTCTTTGGAACTGTGATTAGAACAAACTGTCTTTTCAATGGCAGTTGTTACTATATCTGTTGGCCTTGTCATACCTGAAAAATAATAAAGCCCTTCATTTTAAAAGAGGGAGGTGAAAAAGCATGAAAATAAGAATCAAGGACTTGGGTTCCAGTCATGATTCTGTCACTTCCTTCTTGGGAGATCTTGGGCAAATCTCCTAATTTCTCTGGGCCTCAGTTTTCCTGTCTCTAAAATTAGCTAGCTAGATATCTCTAGATGAATTCTAAAATTTCTTCAAATGCTCAAATTCTATGAACTTATTCCTTGAACACTCAATAGGCTCTTTATTATATAGACTTCCACATCAGGTGACTTCTTCATCAAGCATTTACTGAGTATCTGCCATTTGATTTGCACCAAACTAAGCACTAGGGATCCAAAGATGGATAAGAAAAATTTCCTACTTTCAAATGCATAAGGCTGCTTTCACATCTATGGTGATACCTGTACAGATCCAAGAAACATGCTTGTTGGCTCTCTGATAAAGGTCTTCCATGCCCCAAAGACACTGGAAGCACTCGTGTTAAAAGATTAAACGTAAGCTGAGAAAATACTGAATTAACATTGAACATACAGACTAGATATAATGATGAAGTGCCCTCAACTTCCCTTTTCCGTTGCTTGTGTGCAGACGTTCATAAACTGCAGAGTCAAGCAAGAGGAAAGGACGTCATTTGGCTCCAGAGGTTTCCATATTGCTAAGCTTCTCTCTGATCTTGGACGTTGCTTCATTTTTGATTCTCTACTATCGTATCCATTGTTCCAGCACTCCAGTTTCCTTGGGGAAGTGCTTTTCATACTAATGGTACCTTCTACCTTATTGCATGCACAAAAAGTCAGATGCTCCCTCAACACTGTAGAAGAGATTTTTCTGGGATTTCTGGGGTTTGTTGGCAAGAAGAGGACAAATTCCATCCCAAATCCCACTCTTCAGAGTTTTCACCCATTATGTTTGCCTCCTCCTGATTCTATATTTTCTTTATCTTCCGTGGCCTCCTCACTGCCATTAGCCACAGTTAAAATTTTCTATTGCTGCCTTTCTGGGATTTTGCTGTTCCCTCTTTTGGGTATACTTTCCTATGCCTTTAGCAGGGATAATATTTTCAAAAAATATTAAAACAAGGTATTTTTCCTTCCCCATAAACTATGTTGCCTAGCAATTCCCTCTGCTCAATGAATCAATGCCATTCATTGCTTTGGGGAAATTGTGGCTACCGACTAGAACAAAGACTTCATTGCTCAATTTTGAGTTTCATACTAGATTTTTTTAAAAGTACATAGAGAGATAATAGTCTTGACAGCCTACTTTTCATGGCGGGAGAAGAGATTTCTTTTTTTACTTTACATTTCTCAAACTTCCATTTGCATATAAAAAAACAAGGCTGAGTATCTAATCTATATTTGCCCTTAGCCACGGTGTAGAGAAGACAAGGAAGATATGTAAGTTTGTTTCAAACAGGAAGGGAAAAACTATGGTCATGTGGGCAGGAGAGCCAGAAGGCAAGGATGAAGATGCTGTCTAGGGCTTGTTGTAAGTGCCCCCATGTTCACTCTCTGACTCTCACTCACTTTGGGAACATACTGGACATACCATTGGTAGGCTAAGGGAGAAGCGGAAAGGGGAGAGGGCTTGTTTCAGTCTCCTTTTGATATTCTGGAAGGAGAACGTTTGAGTGTCCTACGTGCAAAAACAGTTACAGCAGTCAAGCAACAGTGAGGTTTGCCCGACGCTGGAGAGGGGATCTACAATGGCACCTCTAATTTTCCTCAAAGACTGCAGGTGACATGGAAGGAAACTAAAAGTTCTAAGGTGACCCTGTGTGGGACAAGGAAGGTAGCGAGGAGTGAGAGATTAGAAGGTTCATGGAGGCGTGGGCACAGGGTTCTCTAGGGAGGCTGCAGGATGGACAAGCCCAAAGACCCCAGCCAGATAAACAAGGATCCACCATGCCAACAGGAGCAGAGATGAAGAGCCTGCCATCAGGGGAAGATGCCTGAGCTTCCTGGGGATGGTCACTCTGGAGGAGCAGCAGGTACTTCCTCTGCAGAAGCTCTGAGGGCAGAAGCCAGGGGTTAGAAAATAAAATGGCCGCAAAACAAGAAGTGTGAACGCTCCTTAAACCAGAGGTTAGTGGAAGCCAGCAAAGAAGGATAATACACCGCCCAGACACCCCTCGCCTGCTTTCATATTTTTGCAAACTTTCCTCTGTCGTCCAGGTATATGGAGAGAGGGAAGCAGAAGAGCTCTGGGGAAGAAGCACTAAAAACTGAGGATTTACCCTGAAGAGTCCAAGTTTACCTACGTGATATTTGTCTTATGTTAATTAGTTGGCCATCTCTTGTGGCACAAGCGCTTTAAAAAGAATCTTGTATTTAGGAGCCGGCTTGGTGGCGTAGCTGTTAAGTTTGTATGCTCGGCTTCAGTGGCCCAAGATTCACCAGTTTGGATGTCAAGTGTGGACCTACACAGCACTTATCAAGCCACACTGTGGCAGGCATCCCTCATATAAAATAGAGGAAGATGGACAGGGATGTTAGCTCAGGGCCAATCTTCTTCAGCCAAAAAAAAAAAAAAAAATCTTGTATTTAGTGAAAGACAGATGGGTCTGAAAAAGCACATGGAAATACACATCTGTACATATAATTGTAATGAAATTGTATGGTCCAATAGCATCATTCTACAGGCATGGAAACTGTAGGCTTGACTTATTCTAGGTTACAGAGCTGGTTCACAGCAAGGCCAAGATAGATCCAGACCCTGAGGAAGTCAGGAGGGGGCTGGAAGTCTCTCCATGACATCAGTCTCTGAAATATTGTACTGTGCATTTTGGTTATGGCAGTTCTTTTATCATTCTCATAAGATTTTATGAATTCTTGGAATTTTTTATAACCCCTCCCCCCCGTTTCAATCCTCACAGGACTCTAAATGTAACTAAAATGAAAACAATGTATTATCACAGTGCTTTGTAAAGTGTTATTCCCAGACCAGCAGCATCAATATCATCTGGGAATGTGTCAGAAATTAAAATTCTCAGGCCCTCTCCCAGACCTGCTGACTCAGAAACCCTGGGGGTAGACCCGGAAATCTGTGTTTCAACAAGCCTTCCAGATAAATTCTAGGGATATAATGTACAGCACGCTGGCTATAGTTAATAGTACTGTGTTGTATATTTGAAAGTTGCTAAGAGAGTAGATCTTAAAATTTTCATCACAAGAAAAAAATCTATACTATGTGTGGTGATACACGTTAACTAAACTTGTGGCAATCATTTCACAATATATATATCAAATTATTATGTTGTACACCTTAAACTATTACAATGCTATATGTCAACTATTTCTCAATAAAATTGGAAGAAAACCCAAATCAATAAAGAAACAAAAGAACAAGACTTCCAGGTGACTTTGATGCACAACACAGTTTGAAAATCCACTAATATTATCATCCTGTAATCAGCAGGGTATCCAGAAATTTATCTATTTCTTATTATAAAGGCTCATAAATAAAATTGACATAGATACTTCTAAAACAGAAATATGATTGCCTGTTAAACTTGGTAGAAAGAAGAGCATTTATGTTTCTATCCCTTTCTTCAAAACTCACTAGAAATCATAAAAGAAGGTAAAACAGAAAAAAATATAGAATCGAAGTGGAAGCATGTGTGCTGAATGCTGGGAAGTGTGGACTGGGTCAGGAAGGAGACTGACCTAAGACACATTTGCTTTCATACTTTGAGGAAGACACAGATTTCCCTAGAGGTAAGTGTCACATTGGGCATTAGGATTTCAACATATGAATTTTGGGGGGAGACAAACTTTCAGATCATAGCAGATGTCCTCACTAAGGGGGTATTATTTAAATAAAGACTGGAAGAAGGCAAGGGCATGAGCCATGTAGACATCTGAGCAATGAACATATCCTCAAGAGTGAATAGCAAATGCAAATCAAATCACTGTGGTACAAGTGCCCCTGGTGTGTTTGAGATGCTGTAAGGGGCCAATGGGGCCAAGTGGCTTGAGCAAGGAGGACAGAGTTGGAGCAAGTCGTGAAGTGACCGAGGCAAGGTCCTGTAGACCTTGTAGCTTTCTGAAAGGACTTTGGCATGTACTAAGTGATGTGGGGCCCCGAGAGCATTCTGAGCAGAGAGGAACATGATGTAGCTACTGTGTTGAGCAGAAACCGTAGAGATGGATTCAGAGACCATTGCAACAATCCAGGTGAAAGATAACAGCGTCAGTGGAGGAGGTGATGAGAAGGGGTCAGATTCTGCATATTTGGTCTTACCTCATGGTGTGACTACTCAGTTCACAACTTTTTACCATAAAAGCTCTTGATAAAGAATCCCACTTTTTACTGGCTCCTTTTTTTTTTTTTTTGATATAACAACTTTTCACTTAAAAACAAACAAAATAAATGTTATAAGTAGTGGTATTACCACAATACATTTCAGGCAAAGGCGTGCTCAACAATTTACTCAGTCCAACAGTATCTAGGAAGAACATCATATGGTGATATTAGAATTGCACTTCTGGTTTGCAGAAACCAAAACCATTTTGTGTGGGATGGAGCGGTTGTACCTTTTACGACTCCTCAGTCTGTTGTGTACATGCTCCATGTACAAGTGTTTCTAAGAAACTTCAAATTTATCCTTTATTTTTCACTAAAGATGGTCCTCAGTTCTATAAGTTTATTTTCAAGAGCAGTTTGAGTGAAGACCACCAAAAGGTTGAAAATTAATGAAGAAAATAATGCTCAAAGAATAGAATACTTTCTAAAGAATGATCCCAGGACCTCCTCCAGCTTCCCCGTACACTATCAAGATTTCTCTTCCTCCTTTGGTGAGTTCAACGAGCTATCCTTGCTTTATGTTTCATGTACAACTGTATTTATTTACTTTCAAATTACTATTTATTGCTTATATAAACACTTTAAATTAATTTTTATATAAATATCTTTTATTTTTTCATTTATGTATTTTTTGACATGTAAAAACTGTTTGGGTATCTTGGGTTGGGATGGAATGCATCATCACTTTTCCATTAAAATGAACAGACACTAAAAACACTTAGTAGCAGGTTTTCAAATGTAGATTAAAGACGTTAAAAAAGTACAGGTATGTTTTGAGGATGGAGCCCAGAGAATTGGTTCTGGTGTGTGAAAGAAAGAGGCGTCAAGGAGGAAGCCAAGGCCTGCACGCTGAAAGAACGGAGTTGATACTAAGTGAGATGAAGAGGGCTCTAAAGAAAGAGGGGGAGTGTGGAGGGGAAAGTACATCAGAGCCTCAATTACGGGAATTTTAGTCCTCGGAGATAGATAGGTAGATAGATGACAGATAGAGAGATAAATAGATAGAAATATATGTTGAGCGGGCAGTTGGATAGGTAGCCTACAGTTAAGGGAAGTGGTCTAAACTAGAGATATAAATTTTAGTGTCATCAAATATAGATTAAAGCTATAAATCTGGTTGTAGATGGAGGGAGAAGAGAAAAGCAACTTTGAATGACCCCTGGTGCTCTCTAAAGTGAAGAAGTTGGGGAGACGAGGAGGAGACAAAAAGTGAGACCAAGGAGCAGCGGTTCCTGAAGAAGGAGGAAACCACACGTGTGTGGAGTTCTGGAAGGCAGGCAAGGAAGATGGTTCAAAGACGGGAGTGTGCGCTGATGTCATGGGTCAAGTAAAATGAGGACTGAGATTTAAACATCAGATCGAACAATGCTGCCGGGGGTGGGGACTGATGACACTTTAACAAGATAGTTTTGGAGAAGGGGTGGAGGTGAAACTGGATTCAAATGAATACAGTTGAGATGTACTCAAAAGGTTACAAATGGTATGATTCTATTTATATGACATTCTTGAAAACGTAAATCTATAGAGACAGATCACTGGTTGCCGGCCTGGGGTGGGGGGTAGTGAGATGACTACTAAGGGACATGAAGAGATTTTGGGGGGTTATGGAGCTATTCTATATCTTGATGTGGTAGTGGTTGCATGATTATGTCCATCTATTAAAACTCACAGAAAGGCACAACAAAAAAAGTGAATTTTATTGTATGAGAATTATAAATAAGAGATTCTGCGAATGATCAAAAAAAGATAATAGGAGTAGAGGATTTAGAAACAGTGAGTATAGACACCTCTTTTAAGGGGTTTTGCTCTAATGTGAACAGAGAAATGGAGTCAAAGCTTGAAAAGAAAGTAAATTCAAGGGGGGTTTTCCTTTAATTAGATAAAGGAAGGCTGTGATGGAATTTGAAGTCTGATAGGAATAATCCAATAAAGATGGGAAATTGATGATATGGGGGAGAGAAGGAGGAATTGCTGGAGTGGTGTCCTTCAGTAAGCTGAAAGGGTGAGGTCCAGGATTCAGGAGGAGAGGCTGGCCTGAGACAGATCTTTTGTAACAACAAATGCTGGGATTGGGTAGAAGTGGTGGGGGGCGAGGGAGCATGCACAAATTCTCTTCTGACTGCTTTTATTTTCTCAATAAAATGGGAAGCCAGAGAGTGAGGAAGGGAGAAAGTGTTTGGGTTTTGAGGAGAAAGGAGAAGATAGGAAACAATTGTCTTGGAGAGTGGGAAGTGGAAGGTGGGGAAAGGTATTGTGCTCCCCAGGGATTTGAAGCTATGAGTTAAAGTGAGTTGGAGGAACATGATTCTATGGTTTTCTCTAGCCACTGAGAAAGGTGAGCTCAATCTAACCAGGGCTGACGCATTGCCAGAGGAGTACAACATATAGTGAGATGGGCAAGAAGTTAAGGGCCACTTCAAGGGGGTGGTTTTAATGACTGACTGGCCTGTCCAGCTCCAACTGTGCAAGTCCCCTTCTATGGACTGAATTGTGTCTCCAAAATTCATATATTGAACCCTAACCCCCCAACATGATGATATTTGGAGACGGGGCCTTTGGGAGTTAATTAGGTTTAGATGAGGTCATGGGGGTGGGTTCCTTGTGTTGGCATTAGTGCCATTATTAGAAGAGATACTAGACAACTTATTGCCTTAGCACCTAGAAAAGGCTGTGTGCGGACACAGTGAGAAGCCAGGAAGAAAACTCTCACCAGAAGCCAAATCTGCTGGGACCTTGATCTTGGACTTTCAGCCTGTAGAACTGTGAGAAAATAAGTTTCTATTGTTTAAGGCACCCAGTCTATGGTATTTTGCTATGGCAGCCCTCGCTAAGACAGCCTTTTTCTATTTACCAAACATTCCAAGTACTGCTTCCTCCTTCTCACGATATCTGTATGTTCTTGCTCCTTTGCTGAGAATGCCTTCTAATTCAGTTATCTGCCTCTCCATCAAGTGTGTGTTTAAATGTTGTGTTTTCAATTGGATTTCCCCTAGTCACCCATTTAGAATTACCATCTCCTCCCTACATAATACCCCTGTATTTGCTATATCCCTTACCTGCTTTATTTTTCTCATGGCATGTAAACTTTCTAACATTCTGTATACTTTACTTACTTCATTTTTATTATCCATCTCTTCCCATTAGATTGTAATTTTCATGAAGGCAGGGATATTTGTTTTTAGCTCGCTGCTACATCTATAATGTCTCCAACATTGCTTGGCACATAACAGGCATTCAGTAAATATTTGTTGAGCCAATGAATTGAAATCAGGACATTTTTACTATTTGACATTATGTCTGAATTAGAAATCAACATTCAAACATTCCACACTGTTGTTGATGCCTCTGTTGAATTTTGGTTTCTCTTCTTGGTTCCCAAAGCATTCCTTGCCTCTGTGGCTAAAGGTATGTGTCTCCTAGGAATGGTTTTAGGTCCAGCTCACCTAACTTCTTAAGGCTGTATATTGAGACAGTATAACATGTGGTTCCTGTACAGAGCTCTAATGGGAGAGAGTATCCAGGGTTTAGTTGATTCCAATTCCATTTTCATCTGTGGTTCTTTCTTGCAATTCCAAACCTGAGGTTGACTTTGGAACATCGTCTTTCTTGACTTCCCACAATATTTGCTCTAGACTAATGAAAAAATGAATGATCATAAATATAATTACTCTGAAGGCCTGGGGATATTTTTGGTATGCTTGGAAGGAAGATGGGTTTGAAAGAAAAGTAATTGATGGCAAAGGACTTTAGGTAATTTTTCTGTTGGAGACTATGGGCACCAAAAATAAGTAGCATTTCTCGTTATCATTTAGGTTCTGAACAAATGGAGAAATAAAAAATAAGGAATATGACATATATGGACCTTAAGAAAATATCACCTTAATTACTGTTAAAAGTTGAGGGAATAGCTTACTGTGAAGGCCAAGGGAGCCTGCACCCAGGATGAGCTACTTGGTGCCACGCTATCACTGCAGTGGACAGAGCTGGGCTCAACCTGATCAGCAGGGGTGGGACTCCCCTGATGACAGTAGAGGCCATTAGATTCCCAAAGTCAGTCTGTTCCAAAGAAGAAAACAAGGAAAGCCAGGACTATACTTAGGGGGTTTTCATGACATTTCTTTCCTGTTGGGGAAGCATTTCCCAAATTTATCTGTTAATGGAATCTTTTGATCATGTAAGGCCTTATGAGACTGGTGAAGAAAGGAAGTCACTTTGAGAAAAGCTGGTTTGGATGATTGAGGTCACCTCCATCTCTAACATTCCATGCAATAGCACAAATGTCAGTTGTCTTTGTGAAGTTCTGTTAATTCCTCCCATTGGCAAACTTCTAACAAGCCCCTATAATATGCCAGGTGCTGTGCTAGGCATTGGGTAGGTAAGGATAGGAGAGAGGAAGACACAAAGAAAAATAGGACAAGCCCTGGCTTTCAAAGAGTCTGTAATCGAAGTGGGTGAGATGGATACATGAACTCTTAAGACCACTTGTGGATGTAGATAGAAAAGATGTTGCAGTGTGATGTGAAGGATGTCTCTTAATTTTAGGTCATGGTCTAGATGACTTGGACAAGGGGGAGAGAAAGTTCTTGAGTTTGTTTCTTTATTTTATCTTGACTCTAAAAATGGAAAGTAATGCCAGAAAAAATCCAGCTACTTAGCTGTACCAGTGAGTTGAATTTTACTTATTTAAGATTTTCATCAGACTAAAAACAGTAATTACATAGCAACACCAAGTCACACGTGGGCTCAATCTCTTGCAAAATGTGGGCCAAAGTAACGCGGAGTAAACAAAGGGATCTGAGTTCAAACCTCAGCTTCGCTAATAACTGACTGTGTGACTTGGGACAAATCACTTCACCTCTCCCCAGACTTTCTTGCTTACCGTAAGATGGGGGTAATTATGACAAGAGCCTTCTTACCTCCCAGCATTCTGAAGGGAAGGGAAGACGAGGAATGTGAAATCCACCTGTAAACTGTAATATGCTAAACCAAAATAGCTACATTATTACATGCTTATGAAGTTTTCTGGGACTGTGGAAGAAGTGTACACAGCCTGTGTCATATCCTTGATTCTGAATTTTAATACAATCTGGAAATAGATAGAACTCATCTCAATCAAGTTTCGTTTTTCTCTCCTAAATTTTGGGTTAAAGTCTATGATTTTTTATGAGATGCCTTTAATACAGGGATTATTTAAAAGGCACAGAGAATATCACACTAAAATCCTTTGAGAAAATCTTTGTTTTATGCCCAATTTTACAAAGTCAGTTTTTCTTTAAATGCATTAATACTGAAAAAACCACCAACAACTAAAAAAGGCTTCTGGAAGGAGAGATATTTTACCCAAAATATCAGCAAGAAGAGTTTTTATGGCTGGTTTAAAACCCCCTTAAATTAGGGAGTTGTAATGGAAAGTCTGACAGGCTCAAATAAGGCAGTTCAAAAATATATTCTTAACACTTAACACATACCGTACATGAAATGTATTTTTAACATGCTATATGTTTATTACAGATTAAATACTTAAAAATGGAAAAACAGCCCAAATGTTTCTTAAATATTTGCTTAATATAGTCCAAACACATTGCGAATTGTAACCGTGAAGAGTACATGTTAAGTGTTTAACTAACATCAAATGCAATAAAATGTTTCATTTGAAATGTTAAGCAGGCGATAAAAATGTCGTGTGAGACGACAGATTACAGTTTCACCCCATTTTCTCTCTAATTAAGGTGAAACTATGGAGAGATGCTCGATTGGCTACAAGTCTTGAACATGTGAATATCATGGTCTGATTTGTTCCTTGATCCATTTTCCCTCCAAAAGCCCTGTTTAAGGGCCTCTGAAATAGATGCCCAAATGTGTTGAAAGGAAAGCAAAATGTTGCCTCCTCTTGGAAGCCCTTCCTGACTGATTTCAGGAGGGTTTAGGCACACCTTTCATGCACCTCGTGTCAACCTGCATTATATGCTAACACATTTTATCACAGTAAGTTGGACAGAGAGTGCTAACTCAATTGTTGCTAGTTGTGTTATCTTGGCCAAGCTGCTTAACCAATCGCTGCCTTAATTTCTTTTCTTGTGAAATGGAGATGATCACGGGACATAGTTCATTAGGTTGTTGTGAGGATGAAATGAATTGAATGTACATTGGGCTTAGAGCAGGTCCCAGCAAAGAGTTAGTTCAAACTCATTCTAAAATTTGCGATAGGTTTTGGCTATCGAAAGCAAATAGTTAAGAAACATTTGGGGTTTCTCCAATTTTAAAGCACTAAATATGTGATAAACATACATGTTAAAATATTTTTCATGGATGGAGTATTTTAAGTGTTAATTTTTTTATTTTTAACGGTTTCAGGATCATCTGTTTAAAAGTTCAGTTCATGTTCCCCACTGGACTGTCATTTCATCATGATATTTTCTGCTTATTTCTGTTGGTGCTATGTTGTAGGGGCTCAATAATTGGTTACTGAATAAATAAGTAAATGAATGAATGAATGTAGACACCCCACTAGAAACACATTTGCCTAATCAACCTGATTAGATGTTTTTTCTTTTTCTTTGCAGTTTCTAGAGCTTCAGAGATTCCTGATTAAATACTATTAATTAGAGAAACCACTTCTAAATTGCAAAAGGCTTGCCTCTTGAACCAAAAGACTCATTGCAATTAATGTCTCCATAAATTAGTGTCTCAAGTAAGGCAAATGGAAAGGAGTTTTGGCAACTGCTGTAGATATTGGGAAAATACTTCCTAATTCTGTGACCCTGGCCAGTTGTGTAAACCCACTGAGCCTTAATTTCCTTATCTGCATGGAGAGAACAATAAAATATCCACTTCACGGGCTAAATGAGTTAACAGTAAGGAAGTGCCTAGAACACTGCCTTGCATGTAGTAAGTACTCAATAAATGTAAGTTATTGTACTATAATAATTATTATAATTACTTATAATTCTTTAAGTAATAGTATAATATATTAAATGTATTACTACGTAGTGCTGTTACTATTATTTAGCATACTGAAGATATTCTGTTTTGTTTTTGCTCTCTATTTTCATTTTTGTTTTCCATTTCTATTTTGTCGACGATCCACTGGAAGGAGAGAGACTGTGTCCTTTAGTTCCACTCAGACTCCCGAAGTCCCTCCTCATGGTTCTGATTGCCATAACTTCTTGAAAGATGGCTGCTTACCCCTGTCTCCTCCACCTTCCCACACAAATATTGCCCCCAAGTGAGGAGCCAGAACACTAACTTCTTAGGTGGAAATAGCTTAGACAACTGATTAAAATTCTCCCTCCTTTTTTTTGAAAGAAAATATTGGTGGCTTAAAAAAAATGAAAATGAGACAAGTAATTGAGTCCAGCTGGCTCAGCTGCCAGCAAAAGTCAGTTTCTGAGAGTCAGTGTGGCTCAGAGCACTTGGAAATTAATGGTGTGGAATTAATTTGAAGTTTACAGCAATTTTGCACACAAGTGCTTTTAACACTAATCTCAAATTTGGAGATTGTTGGCATTGCCTCTGACCTCATCCTTTTATCTCTGCATGACTAATAGGCCCATTATTTTATTTAGAAAATTTTCAGGATTCACCTTCACTCTTAACAAATTATCACGGTTTATAATTGAATCTCTTCTTTTCTCAAATTCTGGTGTTGTTGCTTAACTTTAAGAAGCCTTTCTGTGCTTTTATTTCTTTATCCTAAACATGTCAGTGATTTCTACGATTGCAGGCAAAAACTCAAACAGTTTCTGAAATCCAGCTATTAACTCCTCCAACTAGTCTGCTTCTAAGGCAAGTGCAGGGAGGGCAGCGGGCTTACTGAATTTTAGGCACCTTACCTCATACACTCTTGACAAAGCTAGTGAAAGACCTTTGGGAACTGTGGAGCATATACACATGTCACAGATTTTTAAAATAACAGCTTTGTTGAGATATAATCAGGTACTATAAAATTCACTCTTTTAAAGTGTACAATTCAGGGGTTTTTACTCTATTTACAGAGGTGCACAACCATCACCGTTATCTAAGCTCAGAACATTTTCATCATACCCAACAGAAATCCCGCATCCATGAGCAGTCATTTCCCTCTCTCCCAGTCCCTTGTAACCACAAGTCTATTTTTCGTTTCTATGGATTTGCCTATTTTGGACATTTCATATTAATAGAATTGTACAATATGTGGCCTTTTGTGTCTGATTTCTTTCACTTAGCATAACGTTTTCTAAGATCATCCATGTTGTAGCAGGTACCAGTAATTCAGTCCTTTTTCTTGCTGAGTAATATTCTGTTTTATGGATATACCACATTTTGTTTATCCATTCATCAGTTGATGGGCGTGTGAATTGTTTCCAATTTTTTTTGGCTATTGTGACTAATATGGCTATAAACAGTTATGTACAAGTTTTTGTGCAGACTTATTTAATTTCTCTTGGGTAAATACCTAGGAGTAGAATTGCTGAGTCATATGTGAGAGACTGAATGTACAAAGGGAAAATGGCCAGACTGTATATAAAAACAGGACTCGGACCTGTACCCTGCAGCAGATTGCCCAGGAAACCAACCTCGTTATCTACAACCAACAGCTCAGGAAGCCAGTCTGCTGGAAGTGAGGCTTGCAGAAAGCCAGATTTCTATCTGCAGTAACACTCCAGGAAGCTAAATAAGAACTTCTGTAACAATTGACCCCAACCAACTAGGATTTGGTTAATAACTGACAGCTTCCCTAATTTTTGTCCTGGCTTCCAAAGCAGGACCCACCAGAGAAAGCCAAACACGCACCCCCAACCTATCACATAGAACTCTCAGCTTCCAGGTGGCCCACCTCCACCTTCCTCATGCTCACAGCCTCCGATCAGGCACACGTGGAACTTTCCCCGTTTTCCACTATAAAGGTTTCCCTCTCCTCTGCCTGCCTTTGAGGCTCTGCCAGACACACGTAATAGTGGCCGACTCCCTTGCTACAGCAAGCTCTGAGTAAACGGCCTTTGCTTTTCTCATTGGGTTGGTCTTCATTTATTTCTTCATTTGTTAACTCTGTGCTTAACATTTTTAGAAACTGCCAAGTTGTTTTCCAAAGTGTCTCACATGTCACCAAATTTTAATCCTCCTTTGTCTTATTGTTGGTGCAAGCAAGGGGCGAAAGGGAAAGAATGCAGAGCAGAAGGAGTTTGCTGGAGCCAATGGTTTCATTATGGTATTGTTTCATTACCATGGTGGGTAAAAGAACTGCTTTTGCAAGCTGAGATATTGGGTTTTGGGAGTCATGGTTGGCTCCTTGAGGAGCTTCAGGTGGAGACGTTTAGGAGTTAGTTGAAAATTCAGTATTGGAGGTCAGGAAAATAGTCCAATCTGAAGAGAGTCATCTTTTGCTTCCTTTTTAAAGTCACACTAGATTTTCCAAAGTCCTTCCTTTTGCCTCTCACACCTCTGCTCTGATATTCTTCCTCGTTGAAGATCATTCTTTGAATCAAGTTTCTCCATCACTATACCTTTCCCTTGGTTTATTAAGAAATGTAACAGTTCTTTTTTTTCCCGCCTGAATAACTGGGTCCTAGGACAGTGATTTGCAGCTTTTGGTAGGAAGGGAGGTGCTGTGGCATGGTGAAAGTCTAGAGACACCACTATCAGCTTTTACAAAATTGGTGGCTTTTTGTTTGTTTGTTTTTTTACAGTTATTAAGTGCTAACAACATGGCACATGTTTCAAAAACTATCTCCCCGTTTAAGCCTCATTTTAACTCTAAGACGTAGGTATTTTTATTCCTATTTTATGCTAGAGATTCTGGTCCTTTTATGTCCACTGATATATCCCAAGTGATTAGAACAGTATCGAGCACATAGTAGGTACTCAAAAAGTTCTCACTGAAAGACGACACAGGCTCTTATCTATTTGACTACATCACACAGTAGCTCCCAGGTGATAGAGTTGGAATCCGGTGTCAGGTCATTTAATTCCAAAGGCTGTGTGTGTTGCTTTATCCCACATTGTCTCTAGTTTCCATATCGTTCCAATGAGGGAAATATGCCAGATCATAGTTTCCCAAACTGGCCTTCCATCTGCCAAACTTGATTCACCTATGTGTTCACTGATGTTTTGTTTAAATAAGTTAAGAAATGCTGAGTGATCAGTTAGATCAGTTTCTTTACTTTGGAATTCTTGAAGCCTTCCATTTGGTTAGGCACATTGTGAGTCACCAGGGGAATGAGCAGTACATTTGTTTACAGAGTTGTCCCATACCTCCACCCTTGTATATATATGTGTGTGTGTGTGCGTGCGCATGTGCTTGTAACGTCTATTAGCATCTTCTAGGAATGCAGTTTTAGAGTAGATGGTATCAATTTCTTGAGTTCCTTTTGATTGGTTACTTCTAGCTTATAATTGGTTGACTTGAATTGTGGTGAAAGAACAAAATAAGGTCAAATCTTATTATAGAAAATATGGTTAGAAAAATATTACTATAACAGGAATATTTTAAAGACCTGGCCATAGGCCTAGAGTAATAGAGGTTTGCTGATTTTTTTAGAGTAAAATTCACTGCTACAAATAATTTCGTACAATAAATGCTTTTCTCCTGCCTCACTTTTACAATAGAGGGGGGTAAAATAACCTAGCACCTTGTTGTGTGGTATTTATTCTTCCAATGAATACTTATTGAATGCCTCCCAAGCAATTCAGTGCCCTGCGGGGACACCAAGGTGTGCCCTCCAGTTATTCATAATTTGTTGGAGTGATGAGAAGTATGTAGGATCATAGAGTTAGTAGTAAAGCAGGGAATAAAATTCCCTCTATACCAGACACACGATAAAAAAATAAATTATTCAAGACAATTTTAAAAGATATGATAAGATTAGACTTGAAGACCAAATAGACTAGGTCATAAGCTGTCTGAGGGCAGCACCGATGTTGCTGTTGTACCCTCTGTGGTTGGCCTGGGGCTGGCAGAGAGTGGGTCAGAGGGAGGCAGCACTGCAGGTAGCTGCCACCCCAGCCTTGCTCCTCCCTTCTCTTCTGTCCAGGGTGCTTCACAACTGAGTCTGTTCATGGGCCCCACCTAAAGATGCAGTCACCTCAGCTTCTGAGGCACTTATCTTCAGCTTACCACCCTCCCCGTGCAGGCTCTGAGGCTTAAGGGAAATGAAGGATGTCAATTCCGCAGTGAAACACAGAAAGGCCTCAATTCTGGCACCACAACTCTGCTACTTTAGCCTTCATAAACCTCTCTTTCTTCCATTGTGATGGATGTATATATATAAAATTTATATGTGACATGATGTATATCAAATATAGTTATATATCATATATAGTAATATATATCATATGATATATATCATGTCACATATAAATTATATATATCCATCGTGATGTATTTATGATATACATATATTCACATATATATGGCAGATATACACATCACAATGGATATATATAATTTGTACATATATATAAAATGTTTTAAAGTTCCTTGGCAATGATTAAATGGGATGGTTCATGCAAAGCCCAAGGTCAGTGCCTATTAATGACTGTCAATTGCTTTTACTATTCGGTTAGAACTTTAGGCTCTGCCATGGCTGCTGGGTTCCTCTCCGCTCATCTCCTCTCCAGCCCCAGTGCTGTGGCAGAGCAGGAGTCTGAGAGCTGGTATCTCTGAATCACAGCCCTTCATCACCTTCTGGTTGGGTCACTTTGTCAAACCATACTTCTGCCTGTTTTTTCTTGCTTTAGCTTCTTTGCAGTTACCCCAGCCCCTTCAGACCAGGGTTCTCCAACACAGGTGGGTTAGCACTCTTATATCAGGCAGCATGATTTTGGTTGCAATGGATATAAACAACTCAAATTAGCACAAGCAAATAGTAGTCATAGTGATGATGATGATGATGATAGGATATTGGAGACTCATAAAACTGAGAAATCACGGCTGCATTATGCATCAGTGCAATAATCAATGCATAATTTGCATTGAAGGATGCAAATTAGATCAGAAAAGCTCTGTCCCTCCACCTTTTGGCTCTGCATTTTTCTGTGTGGGCTTCATGTTTAGGCTCACTTTTTCCTCTGTGAAAGCAAAGATTGTTTCTGATATCGCTAAGTTTATAACATTTCAACTAATAGCAATCCTAGAGAAAAGAATGTAGTTTTTTTCTTCTCCATCATCTATATCAACCCCCTAAAACTACTCTAATTGGCCCGACTTGGTTCCTGCTCTGGGACCCGCCATTATTCCCAGCCTTGGGCAATCATGGCTATGCCTCCTACAGCTGGAAGGGTGAAGCTGTGTGATTGATAGCCCAATCAGAATCACACTGAGGAGGGAATGGGTAATTCCCAAAGAAAGGGAAGCAGACCGAAAAAAAGAAAAATAGCAAGTATCCGTGATATGGACACCACCTTATCTAGTTCTGCACTGACTTTAAGTTTAAAATCTCTGAATTTCTGGTGATGAGAATGGTAGGAATCCTATAATAGTTAGCCATGCTCTTTGTACATCATGATTTGGGCCTGCTTGTCTGGCCTCACCAGGTTTGCATGCTTAGTTTTCTGAGAAGAGTCTCCTCTATAGCTTTCATTAGATCCTTACGGATGTCCAGGACCTGACATGTTTAAGAAACATTGCCCTAGAGAATACATCTCTACTTGAATCCAAAAATACTACGTGCCAAGTTTGTTTCTAGGCACTGGGGATGCAACACTGCATAGGACAAGCTTAAGGGGCTCTCAACCAAGTGGAATTTCCCCCTCCCTACTGGTCCCTGCTGCTGATGTCTGCCCAGCAGGAGATTTGAAGGGCAACTTGGTTTTAGGAAGGCATAAGGGAATTTGCCTCAAAGTGAGAAAGTCCAGTGGAAGTTTGCGGCAAAAGGAGACAGTGAAACAAATCAAAGGGTGAGTTGAGAAGAGGAGGAGCATCCATTGACGCTGGAGTGAGGGGCAGGTAAATTCTGGTCTCCTTGTAGGGAGACCTGAATGCCCCACAAAGGGCTCATAGATCACAGGATTTAAGAGCTGTGAAGGTCCTTAGACATAACATGGAGAAAGAAATCGAGGTGTAGAAAGATGAAATGATCTATTCTAGCACACAAGGGGTCAGGAATGCAGAAGCCAAACTGGAATTCTTGTCTCCTCATAGCTCAGCTCTTTCTGCAGTACGATGCTGCATTGAAGTCTGCTGGCAAAAGGTTCCATGAGCTCTTTTGCGCCTGGAAATAGCCCATTGTTCTTTCCTTTTCCTTGCATCTACCCTCCCTCTGTGTGGTCAACTCCAGGAGAATGGGTGGATTCAGTAGAAATGAATGAGCTGGTAATGAAATGTGTAGATGTCACCGAGAAGCTCACTACAAAATTGAGGACTCAGTGAGGCTGGATCAAGATCTCCCGGCTTCCCTTGCAGGCCCCTCCATCTGGCAAGCAGGACCTTCTCCACGCACATTTCCTCTAGGGTCCTCTGAGGGAGTCAGAAAGAAACAGCAAGCACTTTTGATAGCCCTGGTCTTGTTCCAAATGAGAACGCCTGCTGTAGAGAAATGCAGATGCCTTCTGCCTATTTGTGCCAAAAAGGTTCACTCCACCTACAAAATTACAGAATTATTAGTTCTTGAAAATGCACTACTTCTACCCCTTCCATTGAAATTCAATCCAACTCAATTAAAACATCGTGGCAGCCTCTACAAGGGCACAGATGCCCTGGAAAATGATTCTGGGGGTGTTTTCACTGGCTGTGAATAGTTCTTCAATGCGGAGGTGACCACACACATGCTTAAAAATGAAAGCAGTGCTGATGGTAATGGAGCAATTCAATAATACTAACTTGCATTTTGAGAGCAACTTTCTTCTCAGGTTAAATTTTGGTTGGGTTAATCGTGGGTAGATATAACCTGGGCTTTGTCTCAGCCCTAAGCTCTCTCACTCTCTTTGCTCACTTCTCTCTCCTAATGCTTTCCTCTGCTGTTAGCCTTAGTTTTTCTCTCAGTCCCTGAGGCCAACTTGCTGGTGACTCAAAAATAAGCCACTCTGATGGCAGAATAACTGATACTGTAGGAATTCTCCACCCTGGCAGTATTTTCAAGGGGATGTAGACCAGGCTGGTGACCTCACACTGGTGTCTACACAAAGTGCCATTGGATTAAGGCTCGATCTTAATAGACTGACCTACTTACCACAGAGCAGAATGCCATTTCTTAGCTTGGAACTCTGGGGCTCCCACACTGACCCTCACGCATCATATCTCCTATGTCCCACCACTTTAACCAAGCCTGGCCTTTTCCTCCTCTGCCCTGGATTCAGAGCCTAAGTGACCCCATGGTCTCCTCTCCATCCATTAAAATCCTTCCATTGATCATGCATTCTCCTTGTTCTCATCCCGGAGCCCTTCCCGAAGTTTCTATAATTCCTCGCCATTACCTACTGCTCCATACTACTGGGTTAGAGAGTGTATTAGAGAGTGTGACTTGCTTTCAGCTACCTTTAAGGTCTTTGAGTTAGGGACAGTTTATTATATGGCCTGATATTCTTCTCACTTATAGTAGGTGTTCAATGGCTATTTGTTGATTCATGGATTTTCATGAACTGAAACTCTCACCTCAGTAACCAAAGCTTTTTAGGACCACATGGGTTTGTTTGACTTGATCAAAACCCCACAAAACCAAAAAAATCCACTTGTAGGACCATAAAAGTGTATGGGCATTGGAATCTATAGATCTGGCTTGTAGCTGGGCTCTGACATAAACTACCCACGGGATGAGGGCACAGGCACTACTTTTTGAACCCATTTTCTCACCTGCAAAATGGGAGAATAGCAATAACAACAACAACAACAACAAAATACCTATCTCAGGTTGATGGTGAGAATTTAATGAAACCATAAAGCAGCATTCTCAAGACAGCATGAGATCTGGAGTTAAATTCCCTGGGACCAGCTCTGCTATTTCCTATCTGTGTGACTTTGGGTAAGTTATTTAAACACTCTGTGTCATAGTTTCTTCATCTGCAAAAGACATCAAAATAATAATATCTACCTCTTTGGGTTTTTATGAAGATTGAATGACAATAGTTTATACGGTAATTAGAATAGTGTGCGGCATTAGCTTGTTAAATAAATAAACTAAACAGTAATAATGCATGTGAGTCACTTTTGAGATGCAGGAACACAGCTCAGTGCTCAGTTACTGTTGGGCTCTGTTATTTCCACAAGGAAAGCCACTGCTGCTGTTACCACTATTACTGCTACTGCTAACAGCAGACCCTTGAACCAGCTTGTGTAGTGAGCACACTCAAATCTCACTTTTAATTTCTAGATTTCCATATGATAAAATGTAGGTCTTTGGTTTTCCTGTACTATTAAAATTGATTCAGCTCTTTAATAGTTCTGTTCTCTTCATTTTATTTTATTGTGGTTTTTTGCCCCCCATTTTATCCATTTCCCCTCTTGACTGTGAGGAGAATCTCAACTCAGTCATATAAGAAACTTGGTATACTTTTGGATTCAATTCAGTGATGGGATCTTTCAACTTTTCACCACCTAACATTGCAAGTTTTCTCACATTTGCAATACCATTCCTCTTCCAGAAAAGTCATCTCTGTCCCTTGTCTGCTGACAAGTTTCCACTTATCCTTCAAGACAGCTAAAACATCTTGTGAATTATTCCTTTCACTCCCTATAGAGTAATTTCTCCATTATCTACTTGTTGCTGTATGCAGATTTTATATGGCATTGACTGAAACTTCAAGAGTAGTGGGACCATTGTTTACCATTGCACTCTCTACACCCACGAAGAAGTTGGCATAAAGTTGTCACATGAATTAGTCAGGAGAGACTAGGATGTACTAAGTAACAAACAGCTCCAAATTTCGGTGATTTAACCCAACAGTTTATTTCTTATCTTTGCTAACGTACCATGAGTGACAGCAGGAGGTGCTTCTCTACGTAGTCACTTAGGGACCAAGGCTGAAGGAGGCTTGACCATTTCCTAGCTGTATGATCTGGAATTTATAATCTCCTCTGTGCCATGTCAGTGGAAGAAAGAGAGAGTTCAAAGTTTATGCATAGTCTTTTCACGGTCCCGACCTGGAAGCAATACATGTAACTTCCCCTCATGTTTCATTGATCATAACCACCCTCATGGCTACACCTAAATATACAAGGAGGAAAATACAGGGAGAGGATTTAATATTTGGTGACTATTACTGTCTCTGCTACAGAACTCAATAAATATTTGTTGAATGTATGAAGGGGGCATTGTGGTACAATAGAAAGTGCACCTGCCTTGTGTCAAACAGCAAGACTAGACTAGCCAATACAGTCTTGGAAAAGCCAGTTGGCCTCTAGGAGTCTCAGCTTCCTTTTCTGAGAATTATGGGAAAAAAATACATACCTTACTCTCAGTTTTGTTTTGGCTATCAGAGCTCATTTGCGCAATGCAATTAGCACAAGCAGCGATATGCAGAAAAATGGCTATGGTTTGTTCCTTGGGCCAGTTATTCTCATTCCCCTCAGCTGTATATACCCTCCCCTCTTTCCCTCTTCCTGACCCAGAAGGTTGACCCTAAGAGCTGCTCCACCCAGCCTCCTTTGCTTTCCACCTTCTGGTTGAGTTCAGCCAGTGGAAAGTACAAAGAGGAGATAGAAGAGATGGAGGTTGACACATTTATTTCTCTCCCTACTCCTTGGTTTAGGATGCTTCTGGCAGTGTCAGATGACCTGTTTTTCAGGGATCTTCAGGGCTCTGGTCTCAAGTGGGCTCACTCCAGTATCACTATTTCCTCTCTTGCCCCTTCAAGTTTATGTGTGGTTACAGCTTCCTGCTGTTGCTATTCTCTGGGTGCTTTCAACATCCCATATGGTTTCTTTAGCCTTGATCATGCCTCTGTAAATAGCCTCTTCTGTAAATTCTACTTACAAATCCTACTGAGCACGCTGTCTGCTCTCTGCCCTGATCCTGGCAGATATTTTACCCATCTGGACTCTGAACTCCTTGGGAGCATGGGCAATGACTCATTTTTCTTTATAATTCCCAAACCCAGCACAGTGTCCAAAATAGATGATAAATTCAAGTTTTTTAAAGACAAGCTATTAAATATAAAATTAATAAATAATAGTACTAGCAAATGTTCATTGAGTGCTTTCTATGTCCCAAGCACTATGCAGCATCATATACAATTTTAACCATCTGTGAGGTAGGTACCATCGTTACCCTTTGATTTCATCTGATGATATTGAGGTCTCAGGAGGTTGAGCTACCTGTCTTGCATCGTCTAGCTGGAAAGTGGTGGATCTGGGACTTGAACCTGAGATGCCTGCTCATAACTCATATCCTAAATTAGTTGCTAGCTCTTAAAGGGAGGTTAAAATGTTATGGCGACATCTCTAGGCTTCCAAGATCTTTTGGGTAGACAACACAAAGACTTCCATTGACAATTCTTGGAAAATAAGGCCACCTTTGTTCCTTGTGGGGTTCTAGGTCTATGGCTTAATTGATGTACAAATGAAATTTCAGTGAAAGCACAGGACAAGTTTGCCTGAGGCTTTTCCTTTGCCTTCTCCAAGGTGCTGCCTGGTTAATGAGGCCATCGAGAGAAAGTAAGGCGCTAAGTCTGTGGGTGGGATTTAGAGGTATGGGCAATAGACCATAATGGATGTCTGTGTCTGAAGCTTTCATGGATTGAGGCTGAGGGTGGAGGGTGGTCATTTCAGCCAATTGGGAGAATTAATGAGAGGAGAGCTAACTGCATGGTTTATAAATAGAGATGCAACTTGGAGCCTGAGAATACGCTTTGAGATTCTGCTTTGAGACTCTCCTTGTCTATGTCAACCTTAAGTGTACACTCTTGCTCCCTAAACCAATGAAGAATAAAACTTATCAATACAAATAAGCTACTAGTTCATCTCACCAGAAGATTATTTATTCATTAATTCAACAAATATGTAGAATGCCTACCTGTGTCAGGTGCCACAGGGCACTGGAGAGGCATTAGTAAACAACACATCTCAATATTCCACATTCTAGTAAAGACAATCCACAGCCATGAAAGATATGTGAATTTGATCTTATGTCAGAAGGTGATATTGATATGAGCGACAGAGAGAAGTGAAGCAGAGCACAGGGATAGGGTATACCAAAAGGTATAGTTTTACATAGGTTAGTCAGGGTAGTCCATAACAAACAAGTGACTCTGAGATGACTTGATGTGGTAAGGGAGTAAGCCATGGGGTGTCTGATGGAAAGGCCAGAAGGAAGTGCAAGAGCAAAGTCCCTGAGGCCAGAGTTTGCTTGGTAGTCTGAAGATCAGCAAGGATCCAAGTCTGGCTGAACAGAGTGCTTGAAGGTGAGAGTGGTAGAAGGTGAGGAGGGAGAAGGTTGAATGGTGCATCTTGTCAGCCATTAAAAGAGCATCGACTCTTATTGAAATTGAGACAGGAGGCTATTAGAAGGTTGATAACTTAAAAGCAGACGATCTGGGTTAGTGTTAACACAGAATCTCTCTGGCTGTAGTGTTGAGCAAGGGTGGAGGCAAAGAGAAGTGTTAGGCTTGGCTTTTGCTTAATCCTATGGACATATGATCACAGCTTGAATGAGGTGCTGGTGGTATAAAGGGGGTGGAATCTGGGAAGAGTTTTTTCAGAACAGTGGGAGTTTTCTTTCAGTGTGCCCTAGAGCTCTGTCCTTAGCCCTGTTCTCATTAACGTTTACATCAACAGTAGGAAATCTGATAAACACATACATTGACAAGACCTGAATAGCGGATATGTCCTAAATTGGAAGATTGGATGACAGAATGGGGATCCTGGATTAGTGGAACAAACTGGAGCAGCGAGCTCAAGATAAATTATTCTGTGGTAAACGGTTTGCTTCCCTAAGTCGACCACACAGATAAATGAATCATGTCATCATATTGACACGCTTAAAGATTTGTTTGCTGTAAGCTTGATATGTATGATATGGCTCTCAAAAAATTGAATATTGTATCACTAAAATATAGTACTTAGGAAAAGAGAGATGAGACCTTGAGTCTTCTCTACTCTAATTAAACCACATCTTGTATATTAGCATTGTTCCGTATTCTCAAAAGTATGGGCAAGCTGAGCATAATTAAAAGTGAACAGAATAATTATTAGGAGACATAAAACTATGTATCTTAAAAATTGTTCGAGGAATTCGAGATATCATGTTCGAAAAACAGAAAAATTTTGTAGGGGTGAAGAGGTGATAAATAGTTTTAAATAATTGATGCTCAGCGTGACTAACAGAGAATACTTAGATTTTCCTGTGAGAGTTCAGGGTAAACTTACTGGCAGAAACCCCAAGTGGATATATTTCAATTTTATGTAAAAAATGTCCAGCATTCAGAGTTGTTCAAAGATGAAATGATTTGAACTAAAATGTCATGAGTTCTCTTCCACTGGAGGTGCTCAAGCAGAGGCAAGTCAGGCTGTTGGGTTTCTTTCAGAAATCTTCCAGCCCAGAGATCCTAGTCGTCTATGATTCTGGATTTGCTGGAGCCATGGCACTTGTATTTTAATTCTTGTCCTGGGTTGTAAAGTCCATAAAGACAGTACACATTATTCATCTTTGTTTTCCCTGCAGCACCCAGAACAATGTTTTACGTATTTTCAACACTAAAAGAATTCTTGGAGAAAGAACAAGCATATGGTTTGTGAAATTATTATAGACTTGATTTCAACACTATTTTAGACCCACACTAGATTTGTAGTATTTGTGTAGGAGTAGTATCTAGGAACATACTACTTCTATTTTTGACTGAAATATACCAGGAAGGGGAAAGAGGGTTCATTTTTAATTTTAATCTCATAGTTGAGTTTTGTAAGTCTCTACTTGCTTTCCTTTTTACTACAGCCCAGCTTCTGGAGGGTGTGCCCAAGCAGAGAGCTGGATGAGCTGAGGATCCAGTGCAAGGATGTGGTGGTCTCAGCGGGACAGCCAGAAGTAGGGGGAGCCAGGAATGATGCTCAAGCTGTAATCCTTAGGGCCTGTAGAGGGTCAGAGCTTCATGAAGCAAGTCAAGGGCTCAATCTGTGAAGCTGGAGTAAGGCCCCAGCTACAAGATGGGCTCAAGGGCGATATACCAGGTGGACCCGGCTCAGAAAGATAACAAACTTAAGAAGAGATCTGCAATTGCTGGGAACAGCTGTCAGTGATATATGGAGATAGTGACTTATGGTATGAGTCTTCCATATGGATTTCCTTCTATCCCAGGTTCTCATATTGAGCTACTTTGTCTAGTCCACTAAGGGTCATGAGCCTGGAGCAAACTGATGATGCTCAGAAGGCACACCGGTCTTGTTCTGTGTTCTCTCCATCTCACCGTTTCTTCTCAGAGTCAACAAAAGAGGACTAAGTCTGCGACTGTACTTTCTCTAGGAATTGATTTTAGTATAGAGAGAGGACAGAAGCAATGCACTATCCAGGAGCCAAAATAATGTCCCTTCGTGTTTCTTTCTTTCTTTGTTCATGAGCATTATGAGAATCAGGAACAACTGTAAGATGGTCTTCTTGGTTCTCTCTTGCCAGGGGCTGGAACCCAAGCTTGCACACTCGCTGAAGTTCAGGCATCTGCCATCTTTTAGGATTTGCCTTCTCTTGACAAGCACATGTTATTTAAATGAGCATCTCAAACATTTTGGGACCACATAGTCATGACATTCTCAGTACTCATGGGGTGTCTGGAAAAGAATCATTTCTAGGTCAGTCTCATAAACAAGGCTGGGGCATGAGGGTTGGAGCCAAGTATTCAGAGCCTTGTCACCATAGACAGTGTCTGCCAGCAGGGAATGTTCTGTTTATTTTCCACTGAATAGGTTTGACCCATTATTCCCTTCTGCTGTTGCACCATTTCCCTGAAGTTGAATGATTGACCCTGAGAAGGGCTACTATTCATCCAACATCTGTTTCTCCGATTTTCCAGGCTCCTTGTTGTTTTGAAGTGCTTAGAGTCAGTGTTTTAAGTGCATGTGGGCATAATATTCAGTATATTAATACACACTAGAGACAGTTCTGCCTACTAGAAAGCCAGGTACTACAGAGTTATAAAAGTCATTCGATACCTTGTAAAGCCCAAGACACCTCACCAATGCCCAGGCCCCATTACTTGATGTAGTCAGGTGATAACATGTATACACTTGTATAGCCTTCTCCAGCAAGTGCCAAAAGTTCATGCTAAGTACTACATAAATTATCACCTAATTAAGTACTGTTATGGTTTGGATTGGGGGGAAGTGTAAACTTGATTCTCCTTGGAGAGCAATATGCAGAAATATGATGTGGAATTAATTGTATGGGTCCAGGTCAAAGATCAAAGTACAAGTGGAATTGCCTTTGCAAAGGGAGAATTTGAAAAGGATTTTTGTTGGCATCTCAATAATTTCATTTTTCATTATTAGCTTCCTACCAGCCGGCAACACAGTTCCCCTGCCCTTTCCTTCCTCAGTTCTCTGTAAATGGGCTCATTAGGCATCTTCTCCCTTCCCTTCTGCAGTCTCTGTCTACCCTAGCTCCTTGGCCAATCCCAAGTGAGGTAGGGAGGATGTAAACTAAATTAGAAGACCTTGGGTTTGAATGTTGGCTCTCCTCATTACGGGCTGACCTCAGGCAAGTTACTTAACCCTGGGAGCCTTAGTTTCCTCACCCGTAAAATGGGCATAATGATAGTCCCCATATTATTAGGTTATTTTGGAATAATTTGAGATGATTTCTCATAATGCACTTACATGATGATACAGGATTCAATGAACATTAGCCTTTACACATCATCTTCTCTCCTTTCTTAGGCTGATAGGGGCACAGAGCCCCTTGATGAAGGAGATTCACCCCTGTTAGTCTTGGGGTTGTAACTTATTCTCTACACCAGATATTATTTAACTTAAGGGGCCTATTCATTCTTTTATTAATTTAATAGGTTAATCTGTTAAACCCTTTTTGTGTACCAAACACTATGTTCTATGTTAGTTCCTGAGGCTGCAAATTTTCTGAGCTTGAATCTCTTCTGTGATCCTGTTCTTAGAACACAAGTGCTTTGAAACAAAGTATTTACCTTGGTCCCCTGAGAAGCTGTCCTTGCACTGGCCCCCATGGCTATATTAATGCTCCCATTGAACTCCATTATTTATCTGTGAGTGACTGTGTGGCAGAATGGACAAGAACATGGGCTCTGGAGTTCAACTCTGTCATCTTGGGCAGGTTATTTAAGTCACCTGTGACTCAGCTTTTTTTATCTGTATAATGAGGCTTACACAAGTGTGCTGGTCACTTACCAGTTTGTTCTCAGATCCATTATTCACTTTTCCTCTGAAAATGTGTTTCTCAGACTCTCTTGCCTCTCAGCTGTGTTCAGTGACCAAGAGGCACTGGCAAGAGATTAGTGGGCGGAGGAAAGGAGAAGCTAGTTGATTGGAGTCCTTCCTCCATGGTTTCAGCCCCTCTGAGCAGCCTGCATTGTGGATCCAGTTTCTTCCGGTTGCCCTGCATCCTTAGCTCTGTTAACATCACATTGTCTCTGTGTTCTCCTGACCTACATCCCCCTAGGTGTGGTTGTGTCTTTGTTTTTCTGCTAATCTTTGGGTTGGCTTACCACTCTCTATTTGGTCATTCAGATTTCTCAATACATTTGTAGCTAGGTTTCTATATTAATTCTTTCTATTGGACTATCTACAATGGGCTCTATTTTCTTGCCTGATATAGGGTTTTGTGAGAATACAATGGATTCATATATAGAAAACGTTTTAGGTAGTTACTGGCAGATAGTCACACAATACATTTCAGTTATTTCATTTTTCTTAGGGAACTTACCCTACAAATCCTACAAATGTTGATTTATTTGATGTGCCTTTCCTCTGTGAATTCCCTCCGTGAAGGACACCACACCCCTATGTGCATTCGCCCCAACATTAGCAGGGCAATCCTTATTGAAGTTGAGATTTTCTCTATTTTCAATTGATTTGTGATATTTTTTATAACAACAAAATGTTTTCAAAACATTATCAGGCCTTACTTGAATATCCATGTAATGTGAATTGTGATTAAGCCCTAAGACATAATGTTTTCTATGTTTATTATAGATGGACCCTACTTCATTGGTCCATATTCCTTCAGAAAAGGAAAACTTCAATTACTAGAGCCTACACATTTGAAATTACACTTTTCCAGAGTTTTATCTTTCCTTATGTTCTGTGGAAGGAGACAAATAACAAGCAGAGTCAGGTGAAGCAACAGATGTTAATTGAAGTTTTACTATGATCCAGGTACTCTGTTGAATGCCTGAGACACCCACGTGGATAAGACACGAATTACAGTCTCAAGGAGGCAAATGTCCACAGAAAGGACAGGAGTCTCTACAACTATGACAAACAGGGAACTATACTCATACAAAAAGGGAGGGAGTGACGATTCTGCTGGGGTGGAAATTTCGGGGATTTAGGAATGGGGCTTGGGGGAGATGACGATTGAGTTGATAGCTGGGATGTTTTTAAAACTAAACTTCAGGTTCCTGGTCTCTGAGATTTCTTTAACTCTAAATTTCTCTGATTAGGTTGCAGTTCCACAACGTTCAGTCACCTGCCTGCGCGAAGAGAATTATGATTTTCAATAAGGACCCTGAGATTTTGACTAGTTTGGGGTTGACAATGCAAAATTATATTTTGCTTACCCTGTTATGCTTACTACTAATGCTATTATTACTGTATCTACTGCTACTGCTATAACTGCTCCTACTACTATAAGTACTCCTACTGCAACTACTTCTACCATTACTATCACTACGATTATTAGAACGGCTTTCTACTGCTGTTACTACTATTACTACGTAATGCTTATTTTTCCAGGCACCACTTTATAGTTCTTTATGTAAGTTCCTTATATATTTAAGATAGGAGATGGTATCAATTTTTAAGGAGTTTCAAGAATGTTGCTAAGAAAGGACGATTGTTTCACCAGAAAAACTCAGTTAATATAGTTATCCCATTTTCCAAAGTATTCTGATAATTCAAGTTCTAATTATGAGTGGTTGCCCTGTTTCCCTTTTCTTCATATTTCTTGGTGTTGTGTTATGAAGGATAATCATCTGATTCGACAAAATGGTGGTCTTTTTTGGTCAATAATTAATCTTCTTTTGTGTCTTTCCAAACCCGTTTATCCAGCACTTTGAATACTAAATCTCGCTTATTGTCAACAGATGATAAGCTAATTGTGTACACTTCTCTCTAATCATGAAATTTTCTTGTAGTTCCTCAAATGTAATTTAATGCCTTGCAATTTAATGCCTCTGTGCCTTTCACATCTCCTCTCAAACAGAAATCACCTTTTCTCCTTCTTCGACTAGCCAACCTCTGGGTATCCTTAATGTTTAATTCAAAGGTCGTCTCACTTGAAAATCATTTCTTCAGCTTGAGGTGTGGATTAGATGGCACCTTTCCACTCTGAGAACACTCTGTGCTTGCTCTTTTCTATCACCTAGTACATGTTCAATGCACTAAATATTATGTATTATTGTATATTATTATATACTCATGGATTTATTTATTTTCAACCCCTCTATACTATAAAATCTTTGGGAGAAAGAATTTTGTATTCTTGGTACTAGCTACCCTTCTTGGCACACAGTAAATATCTGTAGAATACGTAAATGAATAAATAAGTGTAGTTGGATCCAGAGATCATGCTGAGTAGGGAAAAAATTCATTTTCCCAGTCTGAATCTTTCTATGAACAGAATTCATCTGGTTACATTGTAGTAGTTTTTCATTTCCAAATTCAGCTCTATTTTAAAAAGTACATATATTTGTATATATACGTGACACTCTGACCCATCCTATTTGCTGTAATAGCCTTAGGGACAGTGGTGGAAATATTTCACTCAATTTGGCAGAGCAAGAAGAATGAGATTGGAGAACACATCAAACATCAGCAGCTCAACTGAGGGAGCTGGAGTCTTTATTTCCAATCCAAGAACTGGATATGTTCTCAGAGTTGGAAGGACAGAGTGTAATAGTGTCGTGTGAGACTCTCAGCTGGAAACATTAATGAGAAACGGCCTTGCTCAGGTTTGAATGGTGTGAGCTCAGAAAGGCCCTGTGAAGCTGAGTCTGTTTTAAATATCTCTCTGCTTGAATCATCTTGGTACCAGCTCCTCCAAACTCATGGTGCCTTGGACAGTTTCCTCTCTCTGGAATGAAGTGCATATGTTGGCCATTGCAGGCTAAACAGAGTGATCCTGGCTTAGCTGATTCCTGGAGGAATGTCATAGTTAGTTGGGTAAAAAAGTTTGAAAGAAGTGACCCAGAAGGTCAACAAGACATTGCCTTCAAACAAGTTACCTTCATTTACCTAGAAGCCATCTTTTGGCTTTTAAACATTTAAAGAAGTTTGGACTGAGGTGTGCAATCCATAAGAAATCTCATAGCCCATTACGGAAAAATGAAAGCTGAAAGAGAGTCCTGGGGTTCAAGAGATGGAGAGGAGCAATAAATACTACTCCCTCCCACCCCCACTCTGGCTTCACTGTCTGGGTTGAGAAATAGGACAAGAAAATAAGGCAAATAAATTCAAGATACCACCTTTTGAATAATATTGGCAAGATTAGATGGGAGGACATAGCTTAATGAGACAGCAAAACAGACTAAGTCATAGGCAATGCTGGATTACAGGACTTGGGGTATAGAACAAAAGAGGAGAACAAACGCACCCTATGGGCAACTTGCTCCCAAGAGGAAGGAAAGAAGAAGGAACTGGTCTAAGCATGCCTCCCTTTATTTTCTAGAAAACTCACCTGCTGAATGGCTTCCCTCTTCCACTAGGATGTAGTGAGTGAGGGGAGAATGAGACCAAGAATGCTATGTTGATGGATCTCCTTCTATATGGAAGGAAAGTTTGGGAATAGGAAAGAAGTGTGTTCTCTCTATCCCATCTGAGCATCAAGAACCCACCATGTGTTCCACACATTGCTTACATGATTCAATGTGGCCCTTGCTACAACCCAATATGTGCTAATAACTGTTCATATCCTCAGATTTGGGCATAAATCCATATACTGACTATCTGGCTTTGTAACTGGGTTCCGTCATTTGCTAGCTTTGTGACAGTAGGCAAATGATGTAATTCTGTGACTGAGTTTCTTAAACTGCAAAATGGAGTTAATAGCAGTACCTACCTCATAGGGTATCAGGAGGATTAATTAATAAGAACATGCAATATAGAAAGTAGTCTATATATTATACTGCACTTAATGAGCAGCATGTGTGTTATATTATTATTTTGACAGATGAAAAACAACAGCAATAACAACAACAACAAAGCTCAGAGAAGTTGGATGATTTGCTCACAATGCCATAGATGATAAACGTCATTGTAGAGGTTGTTGAAATTTGGGTCTGTCTGACCCTGATACCCATGCTTTTTCTGTTTCATTGTGCATCTCCCAAAGTGTTTCAAAATGGCCATAAGTATGGAGTAATAATGACATCCAAATGGGATAGATATGCTAATATTTAATGGACTGATTAAGTTGATCCCCCACCACCCCATTCATGGTGACAATGTCACCTTCATTAGTTACAGCTGGGATAGTTGCCCTAGTTACTCCCACTGCAGAGAATTCTGCAGGTGGCAGACTCTACAAGGTGAGAATGACCTCTCCCTAACTCTGAGTCCTGCTTCACCACCTGGACCTTGGAACAGTACCTTGAAATCTCATAAAATCGCGCTAAACAGCTTCTTAGCTTTCTGGCTTTGGCTGCCTTTTTCATGAGTATTGTGATTCAGTTCATTGGGTTGATTGGGGAATAGACAATTCTTTTGTGTTCTGAGCACCCACTTTCAACATGTGGCAGGGGAGGGCATTCCCCCCATACCAACAAGCAATTCTTGGGACACCAGCTGGGTATCCCACAATTCAACTCAATTCTGACGCTATTCACCCAGAGATAGCATCAGATTCCACAGGTTGAGGGCTCAGTCTTACAAGACTGCCCCCCTACTCCTTCAGATGCCAGGTGCCAGCCCAGGCTGTTACCTGCGTTTATGACCCACTGGCTACAGATCGGAGGCTCCCATGACCTCCTCTTTGGATGGACCTCAAATGCCAGTCAGAAGTCCAGGTTACTACATGTACTTCTGACCAACTGGATATAAATCAGAAGTTCCCAAGACCCCCTCATTCTTTGGGTTCAATTAATTTGCTAGAGCAGCTCACAGAACTCGGGAAACATTTTACTTAGTAGATTACTGCTTATTATCCCAAAGATGTAATTCAGAAATAGCCAAATGGAAGAACTGCACAGTGCAAGATATGGGGAAAGAGCTGCGAACTTCCATGCTCAATCTGAGTGGAACACTCACCAAATCTCCACGTGTTCACCATCCTGGAAGTTCCACCAACCCTGTCCTCTCAGGCTTTTATGGAGGCTTCATGACATAGGCATGATTGATTAATTCATTGGCCATAGGGATTGATTCAACATCCAGCACCTCTCCGCTCCCATTCTTACATGGGGTCCAAAAGTCACCTCATTAACATAACAGAAAACGTCTTTATTGCTCTCATCTCTTAGAAAATTCCAAAGCTTTTGGGAACTTTGAGCTAGGAAACATGGACAAAGATCAAATATATAAGAAATATATGAATGACCAGATACATATTTATTATAAATTACAATATCACAACAATCTTCCATCATCTCCATTATTCTCAACTCCTACCACCCTCTACTCCCTCAGGACCCATGGTCAAAATTCTGTTTCATCACAAAAACATGAATAATGATGACAGTAAATGTTTAGTGAGTGTTAAATGTGCACCAGATATTTTTCTAAGTGTTTTATACGTATTAAATCATATTATCCTCACAATAACCATTTGAGGTAAGGAATATTTTTCCTATTTCACAAATAAGAAAAATGAGGCATAGAGATGTTAGGAAACTTGTCCAAAGTTGCATATCTAGTAAGTAAGTGGTGGAGGTAATGAACCTAGGGAGTTTGGCTTCAGTTTGCAACCTGTTTATGTTATATTGCCTCTTATGTATTACTAACTTGAGTCATGCCAGGAACTTCCTGGGCCCCAAACAACCACCCCCCATTTAGGTTTTGTCCTCCATGCTGTATACAATCTTGTAACTGATACTTCAAGACCCAGATCTCATTCTTCTCTCCACACTCTCCTGACTCTTCCAACCAAGTTGCACTACTTCCATTTCGCTGCCGCTGCTGTTCTTGTCAATCATTTCTATTATAATACATAATACTGCAGCACATTTTTTATTAGTAAGATGTCATATTTTCTTGAGGTATACCTTAAATTCAAAGAAATATGAAGATCTGAAGTATACAGTTTAATCAATTTTGATGAAGGCATACGATCTGTATAACCTACACCCCTCTAAGCTATAGAACACTTCCATCACGCAGGAAGTTCCTTCATGCCCCCTTCTAATCAATTCCTACACATCCTTCTTCTCTAAACCATCCACCATTCTGATTTCTTTCACTATTGGCTTAGCTTTGCCTAGAATAGCATATAAATGGAATTGTACAGATGTACCCTTTTGTGCTTGTTTTTATTTCACTCAGCACAGTGTTTTGAGATTCATTTCATATTGTTGCATATATTAATAGTTCCTTTTATTACTGAACAATATTGCATTATATAAATACAGTAAAATTTGTTTATTCAATGGCTATCCTGAAATTTGTTTATTTTTCTGTTGGGGCATTTGTGTTTCTTTTTCCATCTTTTGGCTTTCATGAATAAAGAGCAGGGCAAATATTTTTGTGGACATAGAGCATAAGTTTTCATTTCTCTTAGATAAATACAGAGAAGTGGAATTCATGGATCAGATAGTAGAAGTATGTTTAATTTTATAAGAAATTGCCAAACCATTTTCCAAAGTGGTTGTATCATTTTACACTCTCACCAACGATGTATGAGGGTTCCAGTTGCTCCTCATTCTCACCAACACGATATTTTCAGTCTTAAATTTTAGCAGTTTTAGCGAGTGCGTAGTGGTCTCTCCATGTGATTTTAGTTTTAGTTTTCCTGATGACTAATGATGTTCAGCACTTTGTTATGTGCTTTTTGCCCATTCATCTATCTTCCTTCGTGAGTTGTCTGTCCAAGTATTTTGTTACCGTCCACCTCTTCCATTTTTATATAGGTTTCTTAACTTTTAACTTTTGAGTTGTCAGTGTTGTTTATATTCTGGATACAATCCTTCGTTTGATCCATACTGCAAATATTTTCTTTCATTGTGTGGCTTGTCTAATATTTTCTTAATGGTGTCTTTTGATGATTAGAAGTCCATTTTTGGTGAAGTCCAAAATTTATCAATGTTTTTTCTTTTATGGCTACTACTTTCAGGGTTCTGCCCCGAAAATCTTTGCCTACACCAAGGCCATGAAGATAGTCTTCTCTATGTCATAGTTTGCCTTTTACCTGTAAGTCTGTAATCTATTTTGAGTAATTTATTGTGTGTATGGTGTGAGGTAAGGGTTTACATCTCTTCACCTCTCCCCATATCTAGTTATTCCAGCACAATTTATTTAAAAACTTCCTTACCTCATTGAATTGCTTTGTATATTTTCTCAAAACTTAATTCACTGTATAAGTAGGAGTATACACTTGTTTGTTCCCATTCTTAGAGGAAAAGCTTTACATTGATTTTTGAATGTTAAACCAACTTTGCATTTCTCAGATTAACTCCTCTTAATCATGATACATTGTCCTTTTAATGTATTGCTGGATTTGAATGGCTAATATTTAAAAATTTGTTTTCTACTTATATCATGTGCAATATTGGTCATTAGTTTGCTTTTAATATCTTTAAATGGTTTTGAGATCATGGTTATACTGGGCTCATAAAATAAGTGTGTAAGATTAATATTGTTATTATTATTTATATATATATATTTTTTTTTTTTTTTTGAGGAAGATTAGCCCTGAGCTAACATCTGCCACCAATCCTTCTCTTTTTGCTGAGGAAGACTGGTCCTGAGCTAACATCTGTGCCCATCTCCCTCTATATATGGGGTGCCTGCCACAGCATGGCTTGACAAGCAGTGCATAGGTCCATACCCGGTATCTGAAATGGCGAACCCTGGGCCACCAAAGCAGAACGTGCAAACTTAATTGTTGTGCCACTGGGCCAGCCCCAAGATTAATATTATTTTTCAGTTACTTATTTGATAGAATTCACTAATGATACCATTTGACACTGAGCTTTCTTCATTGTATGCTTTTTAAATACTAATTCAATTTCATCAACAAATATGAGTTTATATTAAAATGTACTATTTAAATGATATGTGTATATTCATATATAAATATATAATTATATATAAAATATATAAAATTATACTTAATGTATAACATATAAGATTTTCTATTTCTTCTTGGGTCTGTAAGATATATGGTGATATTCTTTCTTTCATTCCTGATACTGATAATTTGTGTTTTCATTTTTTTTCTTGATTAGTTTAGGTAGGGAGTTATCTATATTATTGACCTTTCCAAAGAACCAACAATTGGTTTTATTGATTTCCTCAATACTTATTTATTTTCAATTTCATTTGTTTCTATTATATTTATTTCTACCCTCTACTGACTTTAGGTTTAATTTCTCCTTCTTTTTCTAGCTTCTCTGATGGAAGCGCAGATTGTTGACTTTAAACCTTTATTCTTTTCTAATATAAGCATATAGAGCTATAAAATTTCCCCTAAGCAGGGCTTTAGTTGCATCCCAATGCATATTTAGACATGTCTTAATTATCGTTCAGGTGAAAATATTTTCCAATTTAGCTTGTTAATTCTTCTTTGACCTTGATTAATTTGCAGTGTGTTGCTTAACTTTCAAGTATTTGGAGATTTTCCGTATCTTTTTGGTATTGATTTCTATTTTAATTCTGTTGTATTTAGAAAATATGCTCCGTGCAATGTCAGTCCTTTCAAATTTATTAAAACTTTTCATGTCTTAATAGATATTCTATCTTGGTGAATATTTCATTGACAAGTGAAAAGAATGTGTATTCTGGAGTTGATGGTTCTAGTGTTCTGTAAATAACTAATGAGGTCAATTTAATTGATAGTGCTATTGAGATTTTCTAGATAATTCCTAAATTTTTGTCTGGCTTTTTGCATCAAATACTGATACAGTAGTGTTGAGATCTCTGGCTATTATTTTATTTTTATCTATTTGTCTATTTAGTTCTTTATTTTTTGCTTCATGTGTTGTAAAGCTTTCTCATTGTAAATGTATATTTAGTATCGCTATTTCTTCTTGGTTAATTGACCATGCTATCACTTAAAAATATCTCTCTTTATCTCTGATAATATTCCTTGTCCTAAAGTGCATTTTGTCTGATATTAATACAGACATTCAGCTTTCTTATGATGAGTGTTGGTATGGCATATGTTTTACTGTTCTTTATGTTTAATGTATTTGTCTTTCAATTTAAAGTGCTTCTAAAAATATGCAGCATATGGTTGCTTCTTGCTTTCTGTTTTTAATTCAATCTGAGAATTTGTGCCGTTGATTGGTGTTTTTACTCCATTTGCATGATTACCGATATTTTTTATTTATTTTAATTTTTATTTTATCTATCATGTTGGTATTTTTTTCTTTTTGTCTACAATGAATTAATACCATGTCCTTCATATAAGAGCCTTACAAAAATATATTTCCATTTGTCCTTCCTGTCCTTTCTGCTATTTTTGATATACATTTTAGTTTTAAATATTTTTTTCCTTTAAGTCAATTATTTTTTAAGTAAATTAAGAAGCAAGAACAAAAATATTTATTTATTTATTATTTATTTTCGGATGTACATCATAATATATTTCAAATTCTGTGCAGATTACATCATGTTCACCACCCGAAAACTAATTAAAGTGCATCCCCTCACATGTGAGCCCAGTCACCCCTTTTGCCCCTCCCCGCCCCGTTCCCCTATGGTAACCAACAATCCAATCTCCAATGCTATGTGTTTGTTTGTCGTTGTTTTTATCTTCTACTTATGAGTGAGATCATATGGAATTTGACTTTCTCCCTCTGACTTATTTCACTCAGCATAATACCCTCAAGCTCCATCCATGTTGTCACAAATGGCCGGATTTCATCATTTCTTATGGCTGAGTAGTAGTCCATTGTGTATATATACCACATCTTCTTTATCCATTCGTCCCTTGATGGGCACCTAGGTTGCTTCCATGTCTTGGCTATTGTGTATAAGGCCGCAATGAACATAGGAGTGCAAGTATCTTTATGCCTTTGTGTTTTCAAGTTCTTTGGATAAATACCCAGTAGTGGAATAGCTGGATCATATGGTAGATCTATCCTTAATTTTCTGAGGATACTCCATACTCCTTTCCATAGTTGTTGCACCAGTTTGCACTCCCACCGGCAGTGAACAAGTGTTCCCTTCTCTCCACATCCTCTCCAACAGTTGTTGTTTCCTGTCTTGTTAATTATAGGCATTCTGACTGGAGTGAGGTGATACCACATTGTAGTTTTGATTTGCATTTCCCTGATAGTTAATGACGTTGAGCATCTTTTCATATGCCTGTTGGCCATCCGTACATCTTCTTTGGAGAAATCTCTGTTCAGATCTTTTGCCCATTTTCTAATTGGATTGTTGGGGTTTTTTGGTTGTTGAGCTGTATTAGTTCTTTGTATATTTTGGACATTAACCCCTTATCTGATATATGGTTTTCAAATATCTTCTCCCAATTTTCAGGTTGTCTTTTCGTTTTGTTGTTGGTTCCTTTGCTGTGCAGAAGCTTTTTAGCTTGATGTAGTCCCATTTGTTCATTTTTTCTTTTGTTTCCCTTGCCTGGTCAGACATGGGACTTGAAAATATGCTGCTCAGACTGATGTCAAAGAGTGTACTGCCCATGTTTTCTTCTAGAAGTTTCATGGTTTCGGGTCTTACATTCAAGTCTTTAATCCATTTTGAGTTGATTTTTGTGCATGGTGTAAGGGAATGGTCTACTTTCATTCTTTTGCATGTGGCTGTCCAGTTTTCCCAGCACCACTTATTGAGGAGATTCTCCTTTCTCCATCGTATGCTCTTGGCTCCCTTGTTGAATATTAGCTGTCCATAAATGTGTGGGTTTACTTCTGGGCTCACAATTCTGTTCCATTGATCTGCATGTCTGTTTTTGTGCCAGTACCATGCTGTTTTGGTTACTATGGTTTTGTAGTATATTTTGAAATCAGGTAGTGTGGTACCTCCAGCTTTGTTCTTTTTTCTCAGGAATCCTTTGGCTATTCGGGGTCTTTTGTTGTTCCATATAAATTTTAGGATCCTTTGTTCTATTTCTGTGAAAAATGTTGTTGGAAATTTGATAGGGATTGCGTTGAATCTATAGATTGCTTTAGGAAGTAAGGACATTTTAGCAATGTTAATTCTTCCAATCCAAGAGCAGGGAATATCTTTCCATTTCTTTGTGTCTTCTTCGATTTCTTTCAACAATATTTTATATTTTCGGTGTACAGATCTTTCACCTCTTTGGTTAAGTTTATTCCTAGGTATTTTATTCTTTTTGTTGCAATTGTAAATGGGATTGTATTCTTAATTTCTCTTTCTGCTACTTTGTTGTTAGTGTATAGAAATGCAACCAATTTTTGTACATTGACTTTGTATCCCGCGACTTGACTGTATTGCTTCATTGTTTCTAAACGTTTTTTAGTAGAATCTTTCAGGTTTTCTAGATATAAAATCCTGTCGTCTGCAAAGAGTGACAGTTTCACTTCTTCTTTTCCAATGTGGATCCCTTCTATTTCTTTTTCTTGCCTGATTTCTCTGGCTAGGACTTCCAATACCATGTTAAATAAGAGTGGTGACAGTGGGCATCCTTGTCTGGTTCCTGTTCTTAGAGGGGTAGCTTTCAGTTTTTCTCCATTGAGAATGATATTTGCTGTGGATTTGTCATATATGGCCTTTATTATGTTGACGTATTTTCCTTCTATACCCATTTTATTTAGAGTTTTTATCATAAATGGATGCTGTATCTTGTCAAATGCTTTCTCTGCATCTATTGAGATGATAAGGTGATTTTTATTCTTCATTTTGTTAATGTGGTGTATCACGTTGATAGATTTGCAGATGTTGAACCATCCCTCCATCCCTGGAATGAAACCCACTTGATCACGATGTACGATCTTTCTAATGTATTGTTGTATTTGATTTGCTAGTATTTTGTTGAGTATTTTTGCATCGATGTTCATCAGTGATATTGGCCTCTAATTTTCTTTTTTTTTGTGTTGTCCTTGTCTGGTTTTGGTATCAGGATAATGTTGGCTTTGTAGAATGAGTTAGGAAGGCTCCCCTCCCCTTCAATTTTTTGGAAGAGTTTGAGAAAGATAGGTATTAAGTCTTCTTTGAACGTTTGGTAGAATTCACCAGGAAAGCCATCTGGTCCTGGACTTTTATTTTTTGGGAGCTTTTTGATTGCTGTTTCAATGTCCTTACTGGTGATCAGTCTATTCAAATTTTCTACTACTTCTTGGTCCATTTTTGGAAGGTTCTATGTTTCTAAGAATTTATCCATTTCTTCTAGATTATCCAATTTGTTTGGCGCATAGGTTTTCATAGTATTCCCTTACTATCTTTTGTATTTCTGAGGTGTCTGTTGTAATCTCTCCTCTTTCATTTCTGATTTTATTTATTTGAGCCTTCTCTCTTTTTTTCTTGGTAAGTCTAGCTAAGGGTTTGTCAATTTTGTTTATCTTTTCAAAGAACCAGCTCTTGGTGTCATTAATTTTTTCTATTGTTTTCTTAGTCTCTATTTCATTTATTTCTGCTCTGATTTTTATTATTTCCTTCCTTCTGCTGAGTTTGGGCTTTGTTTGTTGTTCTTTTTCCAGTACCTTTAGATGTGCTTTTAGATTCTTTATTTGGGATTTTCCTTCTTTGTTGACATAGGCCTGAATTGCTATAAACTTCCCTCTTAGAACCGCTTTTGCTGTATCCCACAGGTTTTGGCATGTCGTGTTTTCATTTTCATTTGCCTCCAGGAATTTTTTGATTTCTTCTTTGATTTCTTCATTGACCCATTCATTGTTTAGTAGCATTTTGTTCCATCTCCACATTTTTGTGGCTTTTCTGGTTTTCTTCCTGTAGTTGATTTCCAGTTTCATACCTTTGTGGTCAGAAAAGATGCATGGTATTATTTTGATCTTCTTAAATTTATTGAGACTTGTTTTGTGGCCTAATATGTGATCAATAATGGAGAATGTTCCATGGGCATTTGAAAAGAATGTGTATTCTGTGGTTTTTGGATAGAATGTTCTGTATATTTCTACCAAGTCCAACTGGTCTAATGTGTCCTTTAAGGCCAATGTTTCCTTATTGATCTTCTGTTTGGATGATCTATCCATTGGGGTAAGTGGAGTGTTAAAGTCCCCTACTATGATTGTGTTACTGTCTATTTCTCCTTTTATGTCTGTTAATAATTGCTTTATATATTTAGGTGCTCCTATGTTGGGTGCATAGATATTTACAAGTGTTATATTTTCTTGTTGGATTGTTCTCTTTATCATTATGTAGTGCCTGTCTTTGTCTCTTGTTACAGTTTTTGTTTTAAAGTCTATTTTGTCTGATATAAGTATTGCTACCCCACTTTCTTTTCTTTGCCATTTGCATGGAATATCTTTTTCCATCTTTTCACTTTCAGTTTGTGAGTGTCTGTAGGTCTGACGTGTGTCTCTTGTATGCAGCATATACATGGGTCTTGTTTTTTTTATCCAATTGGCCACCCTATGGCATTTGATTGGAGCATTTAGTCCATTGACATTTAAAGTAGCTATTGATAAGTATGTATTTATTGCCATTTTGTCACTTTTTTTTTCTGGGTGTGTTAGTAGTTCCTCTCTGTTCCTTTCTTTTTCTCTTGCTCTCTTCCCGTGTGGTTTGATGGTTATCTTTAGTAATATGTATGATTTCTTTTGTCTTACTTTTTTTTTTGCTTGTTATAGGTTCCTGATTTGTGATTACCATGAGGATCCTATGTAATATACTACGCATATAACAGTCTATACTGAGTTGATAGACTCTTTAGCTTGACTTCTTTCTAAAAGCTCTACTTTTCTTTTTCCCTCCCCTCCTCCCACATTATGTTTTCAAATCATATATAGTCTCTTGTTTAGTGTGTGCCTATCCGTTACCCTCTTATCATTGAAATAGGTGATTTTAGTACAATTGTCTTTTAACCTTCATGTTATCTTCACAAGTAGTTGATCTGCTGCTTTTACTATATTTTTACCTTACTAGTGATTTTATTGCCTAGGTTTTTGTTGTTGTTGTTTTGTTTTTTGATAATTTTTTTTAATCTCTATTTGTGGTCATTGCTTTCCCACTTAAATAAGTCCCTTCAGCATTTCTTGCAGAACTGGTTTCTTGATGATAAACTCCTTTAATTCTCACTTGTCTGGGAAGTCTTTTATCTCTCCTTCCATTCTGAATGACAACCTTGATGGATAGAGTATTTTTGGCTGTAGGTTTTTTCCTTTTAGCACTTTAAACACGTCGTGCCATTCGCTTCTCGCCTGTAGAGTCTCAGCTGAGAAGCCTGCTGATAACCTCATGGGCTTCCTTTTATACGTCACTTGTCACCTTTCTTTTGCTGCTTCTAGGATTCTCTCTTTGTCTTTAGCTTTGGACATTCTGATTATAATATGTCTTGGTGTGGGCCTCTTTGAGCTTATCTTGTTTGGAGCTCTCTGTGCTTCCTGAACTTGGATGTCTGTTTCCCAGAAGGAAACTGTGCAAATGTGGGTCATTCTTTGTGTGTTCCTCTTCTCTCCCAGGCAGCACAGTCCCCAACCGCTTTGACTGTTGTTCAATGTCTAAATTATTTCATGTGTTTCAAACAGTTTTAAAAGTTTACGGTAGGAAGATAGTCCTGTAACACTCTATCATGACTGTTTAATATAATTTTTTGTATGCCAGACTACCCCTTTATATAGATAACTATACAAGAAATAATAACTTGTTATGTTCCCCTCTTTCAACATTGTCCAACACAGGAAACATGCATTCATTCAATTCATTCTTTATTCCTTCTGTCCTTGTCTATGTTAAGCACTCAGAGAAGAAAATAATATCTATTCTTTTCAAGTGGGAAGCGAAGATAAGTCAAATTATTATTCCAGTAATTTAATAAGTGCTTCGGGAGGGTAGGACAGGCCATTACGGGGGAGCATTGGAGAGAAGTGCTTACCACAGCCACCTGGTACTCAGCAAGTGCTTAACAAATGCTTGTTAAAGTACCAGCTATGTGATAAGCTATATTCCAAGAATATGGGAAATAGCTGCAAACAAGAGAGCCCAAAGTGTTTCTTAATCAAATCCAGAAATATAAAATACCTTATTAATAAACTAATCTTATAGACATTAGTCCCTACTACGTTGCAGGCACAGTTCTAAAAATCTTACCTGCTCTCTAGAGCAATTAGTGAAAATGATTTATCACTGATATTATTTGGAAATGGAATTTTAAAGCCCAAGTTATGATTTGGGCACAAAAATGTAATAAATACAATAGAGTTTAGAAAATGAATGGCAGATTACCTTCGGGGAATTGTCTAAGGACGTGATCAGAAACCAATTTCATGATACTTGTAGTCTGTCATCTACTTTGAGAATATAAACTGTTCAAGAAAATGGAGGGAAAGAATGATGGGGGATTTTCTTTTTGGAGAGTTTCTCCTGAATGTGAATTCCAGTTCTTTCTCCTACCAAGAATAAAGGGTTAGGGGTGCTTTATCATGCTTGGAGGGCTTCAATGGGACCACTCATAAAGCTTTGGTATGTTCCCTGAAGCTGGTGGACATCACGAACCGAGACATTCTACCACTCAGAAAAGCTATAGCAACCCATGATAGGCAAAAGAGAGTAGAGTACAGTGCTTAGGAAGTAACCCATGAAGGAAGAAGTATGAGAGCATGTTTCATGGACCAGATGGTGACAGAGCTAGCCTGGAGCCGTTTCAAGTCCTTCCCAGGAGGGCTGCCTGGGAGTGCATTTGGACTCAAATGGCACAATGCATGTGAGCCTCATCCCTGAGGAATCTAGGGTGGGGAGAAGCAGCCAGCTGAAGGAGAGGCATTGCCCATGTCAGAGGAGTTGTAGTTGGAGGGGCCAGCAGAGAAGCATCCAAGCAACTTTCAAAGCATTCACAAGGAAAGAGTTACTGCTGTCCATTTGCCAGGTCCAGACAACATGAAGTCACTTACTCCAACAAAACTGCTCTTTCTCCTCCTCTTCTCCTTGGCGGCCCGTTCTCTTCGACTTTTATGAGGTGTGGAGCAGCAGCTAGTGAGTAGGGGAGGAAATGGAAGAGAAAGAGGACAGAAGCCAAACAGACGTTTCTCTAAGAACAGCTGCCCACCTAACATTAGATGGGCATTGGGGTGGGAGAAGAAGTCTCACCTTGAATGAAGATTGAAATGCGAATACTGCCTTGGTCAGACACTTTCGGTGAGCTGGTTGAGACTATGTTTTGTGAATTAATATGGCTGTAGAACTACAAGAGGGAAGTGAAAAGTTAAGATTCCTGACCGTTTTTCATCTTCTTCCTCTGACTAAATTTGAAAAAGTCCTTAAGAGACAAAAATTCAATGTTTTTGATTACATTTGGTGAATTGTGCTTCTCTAATCAACTGGCTACTCTTTGAAAATTTTCTTCAACTACTGACAGTGATTTCACGTATTTCTTCCCCAATTCTCAGACCAGATGAGTTCTGCCAATATTATCCACACAAATTTAAAACCCATCGCACTTGGAAGATAAAGATTTTACAATCTGTTTGCAGGGTTGTCACAAGACTCAAGTCTGAGTGTTAAGGAATCCGGGTGTCAAGGAATCCCTTTCTCTGCTCTAAGACATTTGTCAGAGATCTTGGGAGAGGCTGCTGTGTTTGGCAGAGGGGTGTGGGTGTCAATTAAATGACTTGGAAATTTTCTTTCAATGTTGATTTTATTCTCCAAGGACAGGGATGGGGAAGGGGGCAGTAACTAAAAGCCCACAAACAATGATGGACAGGTAGGCATGAGGGCCAGAAATAACCAGAAGCTACTTTTTTGTGACTCCTGCTGTACAAACTGTCTCTCTTGGCTATTTCTTGGGTAACTCTCCTCAGTTAGTTCCAGTTGGAAAGACAAACAGCATTAAAGTGAAAGAAAGTTCCACAGCTGACTCTATGGCATTAGAATTATCACCCAACAAAATTGCTGTCTGCAGCCAAAGGACACCTTGTCACAGCATCAGAGCAAGCATGGCTGAAGGCATCTTGGGGAAAAAGAGAAGCCTGTCTAGACAGATTGGAACGTCTCGTGTGCCTAATTAAACAGTCCCTCTTAGAGCCGGTGCTGTGTGAAAAGTTTGCTTGCTTATTAATTGCTTGTGGAACACACCTTTAAAGAGGTACCGTGCACTTCATCCTCTTCCATGGGTTCATAGGGATTGAGAGCCCAAAAGGACCCTAGGGCTCAAATAATCCGATCTTGTAAGTTTCCAGATGAGAAAAACTGAAGATCAAAGAGGATGACAAGGCTGAGCAGTGACATGGCGGCAATGACAATATTAGAATCCAGGTTTCCAACACCTGGTCCAGCTCTCTTTCTGCCACGCCATCCTGCCTGTTACGTTGACAGATGACGTGACCACCCCAAAGATGCTGTTAGGAAATCTCCTTGTTGCTATTTATTCACCCCCATGACTATCTTCTTTATAAAATTCCCTTATTACCAGTATTCCTTTGGGCCGTCAGGCTGGCTATCTGCTTTAAAAATATAAACACCCCTGAATGGAGCAACACAACCTAAGCTTGGATTCTCCTAGGAGTAGTCCTGAGACAGGGATTTGAGGAGTTTCTTTTGGAGCTGACTCTGGGGAGCCCTGGTGTGAGGGTGGGGCGTGCGGATGGGGAAGACAAGGAAACCAAGAGAGGTAAACTGTTGAAAAGGTGACTGCCATGGGCAACTAAGGCTGAAGCCCTTTGGGGAGTTCTGGGAGGAAATGTTGAATACACTTCAGAGTTCTCTCAACATAAGGGAGAGGAAGTTAGGGTGGTTATCCTCACACTCCTATCTGTCACTGGTTGACATCTACTTCCAGTGGCCGTGGACTTTTTCTCTTCCTGACTATCATGCTTGGACCAGGCACTAAGGCAAAGTCACCAATGTATGTAATAGGGCGCAGTGGGCAAGTCCTGGACAGATAATATGGGTAAGGCACTGACAGCATCCGTGCTGTCAGAGCTGCTATCAGTCCTTCACAGCTTAGTATAAACTTGACTGTCTGATTGCTTGCCCCGTGATATCTAATGACAGAATAGTAAGGAAGATGATAGATTTGTTGGGGATAGGAGGAGTTGTGATGAAGAGTTTGGGTAAACAGAACACTGCCCAGAGACTAGCAGGCTCATGGCTTAAGATGAGTTTACAATGCAGGGTTCGGGAGGTCTGACCTGTTTATGGGTTACTTGACACTTCTTAATGAATTACAGCCAGAAATTTATAGTCACTAGCCTGCCCACAACCTTCCTCCTCACTTCTACTCCCAGCCCCAATTTTAGACAAAATATAGGGAATCAGAGTAAAAAACACCACGAAATTCAGCTTAACTTAAATAATCTCAATCAATTTTATTTCAAGCCAAACATTTTCATTCCATTTTATTTTATGTGATTCAATTCAATAAGATCAAACATTTATTTATTATCTTTTATGTGCTCAATAAATGTGCCTTTTCTGACTTTTCTTTGAATAAATAACCTTGGGGTAGCTTTGTTAAAAGCCTGGGACATCTTGTGTCTGTCTATTGATCTCAGTCTCCAAGATATTCCTACTCTGCTTATCAATCAAGCAGCAGTGCTTTCGGGGAAAGCAAATTGGATTTCAGATAAGATTCAGTGGAGAGGCATTACTTAGTGCCTATTTAGTCAGCAAGTCACTGGGAAATCTGCATCACTAAATCTTTGTTTCTGAAAAATGAGGTAGTCCTGTGTGGTCTACTACGTACTTCTCTGTATTCTGGGAGGGATACATGGAATAACCGTCAGGGAAGCACTTGGCATCCTGTAACACACTTCTTCTATTTGTTCTACGTGAGTTTACAATCTAGAGATATTCAGTAGTGTGGCTACTGTTTACAACACAGTGTAGGAGGCACGAAAACAGACCGTACCATCTCTGTTTTTATGGAGTTTATGATCTAGGGAAGGGGATGGAAAGTTAATGAAAAATAACACGGCAGTACGTGTGGTTCCAGTGTAGTGCTAAGGTGCACAGAGAAAGAATTATTGGAAGGATGAGTAGGATTCCAATAAGATAAACTGGGAAAATATGGCGGCAGCAGGCACTGTCGGGGCTCGGCCCAGGTCTCCGTGGGTCCCTGTTACTGACTCTTTGCTCCTGTCTCCCAGCTTCTGTGCTTTTTGTCTCCAAAGCCTGCACCTGTGTCTCTTCTTTGGCGGCCTGCCCTTGGCTCTCCTCACACTCGCAGACAGCTGGAAGTACCTGGGAGTTTACAGCCCTGGGGCAGCCCCTAGCCGATGACTAATTACTATGGGAGTATGGGAGTATGAAAGCTCAATTCTCTTGCCTAGGATTGGGACAAACCTGGAGGCATAACTTACATTGAAGAGCTCACCAATGGCATTATGCTGAAGTTACTCTCTCTGGGACTTTGCCTGAAATCACACCTTTGTCTGGCTTCTTCTCCTTCAGTGTCATACTTCCCCAACTCATAGTGGTTTGTCTTGGGCACACTTCCTTAATAAATTGCTTGCACACAAATTCTTGTGTCACAGTGTGTTTCTGGGAAATGCAACTTAAGACACAGGGCATTCCAGGTGGAATTAATGGCTTGGGCAGGACTTTGAGTTTAGAAACACAGAAGGTATGATTGGAGAACAGCATGATTTATGGCTTGTGGTCGGAGATTGTGAATTTGACATTGAATCATATCAAATTCATTCACTCATTAAACATTTACTGAGCAATTCCTATGAGCCCAGCACTGGTTTTAGCCCTTGGGATATATGAGTGGGAAAAAAAGATGAAACCTCTGACACGGTGGAGGTTATAGTCTCATGGGAAAGAAAGAAAATAAAAAAATAAACATAATAAGTAAGTTAATTTTATATGTAGTGTGCTAGAGGATAAGAGCTGCATGAGGAATATGGAGATTTATTGATTTCATGTAATTTTGGGGTAGATTTTGCCAAGTCGTGGTAAGGTGATTTTGTGCTCTTGGATTTTCAATTGTTCTTTGTCAATGATCTTATTTCAACAGCTAGAGTTTTAGAATCTACCTTAGCAATGACTTATGGAGAAACTATCTTAAGGTTGGGAGGAGAATTAATGTATTATTCATGCCTTATTGTATAATAAGTTATCCCCAAACTTAGCAGCTTAGAAGAACATTTATGTCATGGCTTCTGTGGATTAATGAATTTGAGTGAAGCTTAGCTGAATTCTCTGGTTCAAGGTTTCTCAGTCAAGAGTTTGGCTAGGTCTGGAATCGGCTCAAGGCTTGACTGGTAGAAGATAGGAGGATTTGCAGCCATGTTCAATCTCATGCCTGTTTGTAGGTCTCTCTGGCTGTTGGCCAGAGACATCAGTTCTTTGTCACATGGCTCTCTATATAAGGCTGCTCACAACATGGCACCTTACATCCCCCAGAGTAAGCACTCTAGGGCAGAGAGAGAGGGAGGGAGGGAAGGGTGATGTGTGTTGGGGGAGAGCAAGAGAGAGAGGGAGAGAGAGAGAAAATGAGAGTCACAAGAGAGGAGAGCAAATTGGTAGTTACCGTCTTTGTCTTTTTGTATCCTAATCTGGAATGTGACATCCCATTACTTTTGCCGTATGCCATTCATTAGAAGCAAGTTACTAGATTCAGTCCACACACAAAGGATAACACAAGAGGATGAAAACCAGGAAGCAGGGACCATTTTATAGACTGCCTACCACAATGATACTTTGTTTATGTCCCGAACATAGAGCATTCACTAGATCCTTGCTTTCTGAGGAGTGGGGACATGACTTTAGGTGATCTCCAGCATATTACTGGACTGATTCTTGCACAAAAGTTTCAAGGCAAGTTATCACAATTCAAACCCCTAATCTTATAACGTAATAATACTTTATTGCAGAAAGCCCATTTCATTCTCTAAAATATAACATTTATCATACAGATATGCCTTTGCCTTTGAGTATGCAAAGTTGATTACTTAATATAAAATTTAAAATTCCTAAGTTCTTCTGTGAAGTCCTGCAGCATGGGCTGCACTGGGGATGCAGCTTCTCAAAATCATAGAATAATCAAGTTTAGAATAGAACTGGTTTCTTTCTTTCCTGATGAATATTGCTGTTCTTCCTCAGGATCTCCAGGCCCAGCAATGTAATGAGGTCAGCTACTGCTCCATTCTCTGTCTCCTCTGGATTATTGGTTTTGGTAATGAACTTGGTATGAGCATTAGCAGCAGAGTTGACATTGGTTCTAGCTATTAGGTGCTTGTAAAAAGGTGAATTTGGGTCATTTCTACAAAGGTCTTATTTATAATGAAAATGATTATAAAAGCTAGGGGCTGAAAGATAAACCATTGAAAATCAGGAGTTCCTGAAACCCTAAAGTCATGCTTTGAGACTTGCAAAGGTTTAATGACAAACATCATATTATCAATTAAACAATATACCCTATCCCAATCTGATCACCCGCGTGATCTATCTTGGGCTAGTTACCTTTACTTTGGAAATTTCCCCTCTTTCCCCACATTTACACAGTTAGAAATAACTTCAAATTGTGCAGCAGCTTTGAGGCACAGATTTTGGGAGTAGGAATTGAGACTGGGAATTATTTTCCAACCTAACCTTCCTCTTAGTGAATACACATTTGGAATTAGTGACCAATTGGAAGGTCATGTAAATGAAAGCGAAATATCAGACTAGGCAAGAAAACACAGCAACACGAAGTTGAAAGGCAGGGAGCATTTCTGAAGGAAGAGCGTAAATCAAGGGTTTCTTCTTTTCCTTTTATGAGGGCCCACCCGGATGGTCAGGGTGCCAAGCAGGCCATGATGTTGTGAGAAATAACAATGGAGACTGCAGGATGTCATAATACAAACAGGAAAGAAGGCTACCTCGAAGGAAGCCTGTCTGCACACTCTGCTCTCTCCCTCTGCCCTGGGTCCTCACTGTCCTCTCCCCTCCTCCTCACACCCCTCCTCTGCTGGTTGCTTCACATGATCCTGGTTGGGCCTGGATGGCCCCCAAACACCTGGTTGAACAATAAACATGAATGACTGCGGTGGTCCCATCAGCCCAAGCTCTTGGTAAAATAACCGCTGATCTACAGCCCTGCCTGCAATTGATTTCCCAGCCGACCCCACGTCTTTGCACTGGCAGTCATTGAAGTCTGCCTTACAGTGTCTTCCACCCATTATTGTAAGATCTTAAGTAGCCAGGAATCATGAGGAACACATCTCAGTGTTGTCCCCGGAGTAGGTTACAAATCAAATGCTATGCTTACAAACTCTTACATTTTGAAAAGAACACTTTGCAGTGATTAAATATTTATGCATGGCACGCACTTGAAACTTTGATGATTTATTCAGACTTTGTAACTTAGAGTAAAATATAAATTTTTGTCCAGTGTGACACATATATATATATATATATATGTATGTATGTATGTATATATATATATATGAAAGATTTCTTTTCTCTGTGTATGAGGTGTCCAAAATGCTGGATGAAAAAATGCATCTGTTTTCTTACATGTTTGCTTTTTTTTTTAATGGTCTCCATAAATCCAGGGAACTCCTTCTTGGACTGCTAGCCTCTTTCAATAGAAGCATGTTTTCATTGGGATTTCCACGTTCATAATTATTCCTCTCATTTCTCTGCCGTGAGAAGACAAGCTGGTATTTCATTGCTTTGGAGAAGTTAATAATATGGTAGGCAAAACATCAGGAAAAATTATAATGAATGAAGCTATACAAATCGGAGGGAAACACATGTCGCTGTTCTAAAATGTTCCTGTCATAAATCCTGGAAATTTCACTATAGTCACAAGCAAATAACTCTTTAACGCATAAACACTCAATTAATTAAATGTAATATGCTATATAAGTTTGAATGAGTTCTAAATAGAGAAATGGTCAAATAATGGTACTTGAAACCACTGGCTAATAGGAGTTCATCTCTTATTCTAAATTTTTCAACCGGAATGAGGCCCTTCCACAGGCCTCTTTAAAAGAACTACATGCACAGTTTATAAATATACTATTACTGACTCTTTATTTAGTACATGGTGATCAAACCTGACACCCAGACTTAAAAAAAACATCTTTTCTCATCTTAAATTTCCATCTCTAGGGATGTCTCCAGAGCAGTTGTTTGAAGAGCTCTGTTTTCTCCATTATTTCCAATTTATGGAAGCATGGGTTTTATTATCCTCTTGCCCCTCTTAAGTTTCTTGAACCATTTTTATATGGTGCTTAAGGGGACACATCTCACCTGACTGATATTTTCTAATCCCTAAATAGCTACTTCTCAAATATGACTCTGAAAATACTCCTCATAGAGGGGCAAACATTTTGAGAACTGAAAAGCCTTTCCTGACACCAGGCTGAGTTAGATATCTGTTCTGGGGGCTTATATATCACCTCATGCCTGTCACTGTATCTTATTGAAGGTAGTTTTTAGGTTCTCTCTGTCTTCTACATGTTTGGCACTATATCTCTTTCATCTCGGTAATCTCAGTGGCTAGCACTTTGCCAAGCAGAGAATGTTACATACAGTAATGTTCACATAGAGTAATGTTCAAATTATGCTTCATGCATGCACTCACTCATGCATTCATTTTTTCAGCAAATATCCAGTCCATAACTGGTACTGGGCCAGAGCTTGGAGAGCCATGAGGAACCAGCCACAAAAGGATCCTCTGGATCTTAGAGTCCACCATGTTTAGGAGCACTAAAATAAAATAAATTTATAAAAGGAAAGGACCTTGGAGATTTGTTCTTCAACTCCCTTTTGTGTAACAAGGAGACACTCACCTGAATAAGAATGTGTCTTATTTTTAGTGTCAGAACTGACTAGACCCAGGACTTAGTTCTTTTTCAGTATATTTTTCCCAAACTATGTGGTCTCTACTCACTAGCTTTAAATTGTGCAACAAACACTTACAGAAACTATGTAACTGTCATGGAACAGACGAGAGAAAGAGCAAGCCTCTTTCAGGAAGAGTTGTTGAGCCACTTTTCTTCTTAGAAAACAGAAATATCAAATCTATTGATAGGCATTGACTTAGCCCTAAATTTTAAGAAATTTTTAAACTAATTACAGAAGTGATAGCTCTTAGTATTAAGCTTAATGCAAAATACTGTATAGAAGTTTTAGAACTATAGAATATTTTTCTATGAGATAGAGAAAAGAAAGGAAGGAGAATTTGTATGATTCAGTTTTGCTGCATTAACAACAAAACCCCCCAAATCTCAAAGTCTGTAACAACACACATTTATTTCTCACATGTTGGCGACTGTGGGTCGGCTGCCATCCAGGAGCCAGGATGAAGGAACAGCTCTTATTGGGGGCCTGCTGTTTTCATGGCAGAGAGAAATGAGTGGACTAGAGCCAGTAGAAATGTGTGCAATAGATTTTAAGTATTCTGCGTAGACAGGGCATGTATCAAGAGAACTTGTAAATGACGTGGCCAAGCCCAGCGTCAGTGGGGTTGGGGATGTGCACAATCCACCTACAGGAATGGGAAGAACATGTTTAGGAACAACAATAAAATCCACTTCAGAGGAACAGAATGTTTGTGCCCTGGAGTGATGTAACTTTTTGGCCTCCCTTGTTCTTTCTCTGCCCTGAACAGCTTTAGCTGCTTTTTCACTCGGTGGACTCCTGCTCACCTTTAGGACAAATATGGACATCTGAGGAGGCAGGATTAGTCTCTTACTCCTCGGGGTCCTCAGGGTCCAGATCTCTCATGAAATTGATCCCACTCTGTTGTGTTCCATTCATTTTGTTTCATAAGAGACTAACACTGTCTTAACTATAGTGTGGACTCCAGAAATGCTTGCTGTGGAGAGTATGGCTGGAATGTTTGTGATTAGGAAATGGGCTAAAAGTAAGCATATTGTGGTTGTGGGGAATAGAAACAATGTTTGTGGGTGATTCCAGCAACCGAGGCCCATATTTTTTTAATTCTGTGCATTAAGAAATGGTATCCTGTGTGACTGTCTCCTTGTAATTCCTCTCTTACTAGAAACACAAGCAGGACGGAATCAGAAATTCTCTTTACGTGTATTTCTGTGGTGTCAAGTTAATATCTAAATACCTTGAGGTGGCTAGAGGAAAATCCCCCCAAAATACTGATTGTGCTGCTTTGTACCTAGCGGGTCCTTCACAGATTTTTAAAAGCTAATTTGCATACAATTAAAAAGAGGAAGTAAAAAGAAGTGGAGATTTTAGTAATGAATCTAGTGGTATATTCTGAAACTCTTTGGCAAGAAAAGCTAAGACACGACAAGACTTCTAAGGCAACTCCTCTTAAAAAATGAAAAAAACAAAAAGAGGAGGGGGAGGAAAAATAAGGATGATATTGCATGGAAAAGGTCTGAAAATTTAGTAATTAACTGATCACTGAGACATATTATAGATATCAAGCATGTTCTGAGCATATGAGTAACTCTGAATATGAAAACACAGGGATCCAGAGATCCATCTTCCTGGTTCTCTCACATGTAGAGAGTTATTCCAGATGTCTCCAGAATGCACAATACTGCAAGTCCTGTCTACTCTTGGCCCCATGCTCTATTCACTGAATTCTCTATCCCATCTCCTTGCTGAGAATCCTTGAAGACCGACCTCTGTGGGCTGGCATTCTTTCTCATGTCACAGTTGCTTTGCAGTTTAGAGGAGTGCTGTCTTAGGAAGAAAAAAGCAAGCAAGAAGGAAAGAGTAAAGTAGGTGAAGGGATGGAAGGGAGAGAGGTCACAGGAGAGAGAAAGGAAAGAGGGACAAACAGGAAAGAAAAAGGACTGAGATGCTGGTTTTGAATTCAAAGAAATGAAGTTCTAAATGATATGTGTCTATCTATTGTTTATGGAGCGGGGAGGAAGTAGAGAGAGGGAGAGAGAGAAAGCCAGTAAGAGAATGTAACCAGCTCTTCCTCTGCCAACTTACCCTTCCCCAGATGTTAGGACAATAAAAGGAAAGAAACTCTCTAAAAGGAGGTGGCAGCAGAGTTTCTCAAACGTTGTTCCTCCAGCACCCTTTCCGTACATCTTTTGAGACTACTAGTCCACAAAACACACATTGATATGGAGTCCCTGACTTAGGCTTGCAGTGGGAACTTATCATAACATCTGCCCAGGACTCCCTACACCTTCATGGGCACTGTCACTATCTCCTCCACATAATTTCCCTGAGAGACGCCAGGTTCACGTCACATGGCCCTCTTGCTTTGTAAGATCAATTGTTTCAAGGGTGAGCACCTGGCGCAATTCAGGAGGCTTCTCCAGAAATTTTAGAATTCAAATTCAGATTAGCATCTCTCCAGGTGCCTGGAAGTAAGAGCAGGAAAGGAAGCAACTCCATGTGGGTCCTACTGGTGGGGGAATGAGAAAGAAGGAGGAAGCAGCTGTCCAAGGAGAAGGGGTGGGCAGTGAGGCAGGAACACTGTGGAGCCCTCTGCAGAGCACCTGCCCCAGCTCTGCCTTCTTCCCCTTGCAAGAACCCAGCTCTAGAATCCCATCAGATACCTGACACCCTTAGTGGTTTGAGCTAGTTTACTCAGGATTTCTCCTCTATATGTAACAAAGTAACACAATGTAGTAGAAATGAATATCATGTAATCAAATAAAAATATAAGCAAAATTTTTAAAATAAATGCAAGGCCAGTTTTGCTTGCATGAGTGGAAAAATTCAGACAGAAAAGAGGGACATAGAACCATAACAGTAAAGTATGAGCGGCAAGGAGAGAGAACACAGTTAGTAAGACACCAGTGATGTTCTGAAGATTTAACAGAAGCAGATTGCAGTTCCACCTACAGACCGAATGATTCTTCGTATTATCCGAAAATGTTATCATGTTTATTCATTCATAAATGCTTTTTTTTTTAAACTTAGCACAAAGATCCATGTGAAGACATTATCCTTGGTGTTGAAGCCACACACGTGTGTTAAGTCGTGGTCTCTGTCTAAAGGAGTCTCACTGTCCATGGGTATAAATGAGAAAAATATACAAATGTACGGTGTGCTATTTTCTGCTTGTTTGCTTTCAGATTCGTTCTGCACCCTTCCCCCAATCTGCTTTGTGTCACAGAGTGACCTCTGCAAATTGCATGGCCAGGCTGGCTCATCAACTGGTCGATGGAGGCTCTTTCAGGAGATTGGGCAGCGGGGAAAGTGAGAATACCGCAGTCTTTCTGCCCTCCTCTCTGCTTCAAGAAATGTGTCTGGCAGTAGTCAAAGCTCCCCTATTATTGCAACCCCTGCCGGCAGCTCGCTACTTTGGTGGATGCAAATTCTGAGCTCCGGTGACACAATCTCCACCATTTGATGCTCTGACCCAACAGGGATAGTGGCTTCCTGCCATTTCCAACCTCTGGATGGTCTCATTATCTCCTGTTTGTCCTTCCAATGCCGTTGTCACTGGTTCCTTATATTAAATTACTCCATTGTGCTTCTATTATGCAACAAAAACATGGCTTTCTTTTTTCTGATTGGACCCAGACTGATACACCATCTGAACTAAGTGTCCTGATAGAAGAAATCAACAAGGGGGACAGGTCAGAAAAGTCTTCATAGTGGAGGTGACTATGAACTAGCCTTTGAGAAACAAATAGGCATTGACCACACAAAGATAAAAAGGACATTCTAAGAAAATCTAATAGCAAGTACATTTTGCCTTGACCTTAGGGTTCATTGGGTAAAACTGTTTGTATAAGAAAGCTGAGGCCAGGCTGTGAGGGTCCATGCATATGATATATGTCCAATTATAGTTTGGATGTACTCTAGGTCCAGTGAGAGAGCCAAAATATCAGGGAAGCAGGGAAAGGTGAACTCAAGGGAAATAAACAAATGAGTCTGATTGGAGCAAACAGAACAGCCAGAAACAGAAAAGGCATATGAGTAAAAAAGTCTTTCAAAGCCAGAGTCAGTAGTGTTCTATTATGCTTGTATTGCTCTGTTATTACTTTCAGAAGGTTTACGTATTTACTGTCATACGTAATGTTCTTGTTCCTTTATTTATTCTTTTATTTAGCCAACATTTACTGAGCCCATGCCCTATGTCAGACTCTGTGCTAGGCCTGAGGCACACAGAGACGAGCAAGCCTTGACCCCTGCCATAACAGTGCTCAGAGCCTGGCGGGGGAGGCCAGAAGGTGAAGAGGAAGGAAAGGTGGGGTCACTATACCAGAGCATGAATGTGCTAGGGGTTGGCCAGCAAAGCTGGAAGTGTTGAAAAACTTCCTGGGCAGTTTTGAGAGGTATGCAGGTAGAATTGGCAAAACTTGGTGATGAGTTGGGGTTAACGGGGAGGGAAGAATTAGGAATCAATTTTCAGAGTTTCAAAATTGCCACAAGGTGGGAAGACGGTGGCCTGGTGGCAATCCTATGACAGATGTGGATCAGGATGATGGATAAGCCATGGTGTTAACAGGTTATGGTGGTCACTGAACGACGGAGGCAAAGCTAGAATTCAAACCAAAAGGCAAAGCATTCATTGCTAATTGTTTTTGTTTTTGTTTTCATCTCCTAGGTTATTTGGGACCAGGAAAGGCGTGGAGACCCAAGGCCGTTGGCTCTTGTAAAAATGCATATTCTGTTTTGAAAAGGCAAGAGCTTTAGTTTCTCACCTTTTTGGGGTTAAAATGACATTCCATCACTTAATTATTAGGTGGCTTTGAGCAAACTCCTTCTCAGCTCCAGTTCCTTCACCTCTAAAGGGTGATATTCCTGGATGAGATGGGTAGGAACACCACTCTCCACTGAGAAATCGGAACAGAAAGGGCCTGTGACTTGCCTGCACATGGTAGCTGTTCCTGAAATGTTAATTTCCATTCACTACACACTTTTTCTTTTTAATCGTTGATATAGGTATTGCATTTTAAAACATCAAGGGAATAACTATATATTTTTTTAGAAGATGTGCAGCTACCCTCCTCAGGAACAAGTGTATCAGGGAGAATTTCAACAGAAAATTCCGTATTTTGAATGAAAAAAATTAAAGGCCTTATGGTGTGTCGCAGACACTCAGGCATAGCTAGAAATTAAATACATATTTAAAAATGCTTAATTGATTCCTCAAACACTTGGAGGTATTTTCAGGTATTTGGGGTTCTTCCATGTATAAAATATACAATGTTTTTGTAATACTGGTAATTTGGTGACAGATGCTGCTGAAATTCCATATATTGGAGTATGTAAAAACAAGGAAGCAGTTAAGGCATTTTTAGTTCCCTCTGAGGCTTGCAAAAATTGCTTAAATATAGCTATCCAAAGCAACATACATTTTTTATCAAAGCCAAATTTAAATGTTATTTAATGTTCAACCTTTTGGCCAGGAGTAGATGTCAAGTTTTTCTTTTTATTGTTATTTTTAATTTAAACAAATGTTGCCTTGGATTGCTTTCCCTTTAATAGAATGTTTGTGAGTCTCAGAGGAAACTCCAAGCATGCTTTTTTCTTGCTGTAACATTTACAAAGGATACTGGCTTCTCGAGGCGAAGGGAACGCTGCAAACATCAAATGCATGCCATAGTAAATGGCTTGATCATTTCCCACTTTCTTCTTCATGTCTCTGCCATTTGGAATCCCATCCACCTCTCAAGGCCCAGCTTAATTTGCTTGTAGTGGGAAGAGCCTAGATTTTGGGGAAAAAATTGTAATAGTGATACTTCTGGACTCTAAAATCAGGCAAGTTCTCCATTCAAATCCCTTGGGCTGCTTGCTTCAACTTGCTGAGCCTCACTCTTGCCTTCCATCAAATGGGAATCATAGTACTTCCTACAGTTGCCAAGAGGAGAACAAATGTAGTGGTCAGCTGTTGTTACTGCTGCCCAGCATATATTCCGCTTTCTTCTGGGAATAGCACTCCGATCATAGTTTAGATATCCCCATCATGAGAATGTCCATCAAGACGACCTGCCTCTGCTGGCTGAGAGGTGGACATGTGACCAAAGTAAGCCCAACCAGACGTTTTCTCCCTGGAATTCGAATCTTGAGAGTGTACACCAAGACAGAAAGCACTTAGAGCTCCTCCTATTGGCAGCTGTGCCTTTACGTCATTCGTATGCACTACCTGGATCTCCAGAAACAACCCTTGGTCCTGCTCTTTGTGAAACCTGCTTCTTCAGCTTTCCCTTTAATTTGGTAAGCTACTCCTTGTATTTCCAGTACTTTTTTCCTGATTTATACATAGTTTATTTCTGTTGCTTGTAATCAAAGAACTGCCAATAAGTTTTAGCTCCTTCAACCTTTTCTTCCTTCCAATAAAAACTCTGTGTTGCTCTCAAGTGAATAAGCATACTTTCCATCCCCCAGGTCAGATCATGATGTTTATATCACTGATTCTTAGCCCATTTTCCCCTGTGAGAGACTAGCTCGTGGCCCTGGTTCCTCCTTGGACCCTGTTTCTTGAGGGCAGTATATCTGTGTATGGTCTCACTACTTTGTGCCTGGTGGAGCCTTTGCCTTGCTGATTTACTCATCCTAAGAAGTGTGTGGCCCTGCAAGACAGCATGTGTCCTTTAGGGCTATTTCCTCAACAAAATGGCATCTAGGCCAAATGTTTTTGCGGATTCCTGCTCTCTGCAGACCCTTGGGCTGAGAAACCCCGTGGTAAAGACAAATTGAATCAAAAGAAAACAAAATGTTTTCAGCTTGGTATTTTGTAAATTCATTTGACCATTGAAATCAACCTTTACCTTTAATGTTTCCTTGGGTAGGACTGCGGTGGAGTTGTAAGGAGAATGGGTTTTCTGAGAACACACAGCCACAGCATGACATTTTGTGGTCTTCTGGAAGTGAGATGCATAGTCCCAGTGCCTTTGGATCACCTCCGTTTTCTCAATAGAATTCAGTTTGATTCATTACCATTTCATCTAAGTATTTATCTTTTAAACAAATATTTATTGAGGATCACTTTACTTAACAACTACTTTGTATAGGCTCTGCACCTGGGTCTTGGGATCCAAGGATAAATACAGTGCAGTTTCTACTCTCTAGGGAGTGACACAAAGTTGGTGAGCCCAAGACAAAAGTGGTGATTTCAACAAAGTAAGGCAAGTGCCGGCACGTAGCAGACATGGGGTGATACGGGAATGCAGAAGCAGGAATGTGGTACCTGGATAAGGATGGTTGGGGGAAGGCACTGTGGATGACTACACCTAAGGTGATTCTTGCAAGATGAATAGGAGTTATTTATCTTGGGAATGATAATGTCATAGTCCTGGCTAATGTGTGCAAAGTGTTTACCTCCAGGGAGGCCCTCTATGTGAGTTTTTAAATTTAATCATTATAACAACCTCACCGTTAGGTACTGGTGGTATTCCTCAGTTTACCGTGTGGAAGCTGAGGTGTGGAGAGAAATTTGTGCCTGAGCTCCATGCCCCCAGGGCCCAAGAGAGAGTGAAGTATTTTCTTTATCATAGCACCTCACTCTCAGCTTTCCTATGGCTCTTACTCCGTGGTTTTGAGTATTTTCCCGTTAGAAGGATGCTTGTAGTCTATGAAGACTATAGGGATAGTGCTTGAGAAGAATCATCCCTGACCTTTTGGTATTTGCAGGACTAGGAGCACTGCCTGGTATTTTCAGGCTTTTACATAATTACGTGTTTATTTTCAATCTTATAAAATTTAATCTTATAACAGTTGTAAGCTTACATGTTATAGCTCCTGAATCAGGGTAGATTTTCCATATTTGAAAACTTTATCTTGATCAATATTTAGCTGAATTTCATGCACTAGATAGATAGAAAGATAGATAGGTATTGCAAGCAAAGATATTTTTTGAGTAAGTCTGAACTAAGATAAGGAATTCCGGATGAACCTCACATCCAGAGACAATAGGGCCTGGTTTCTAAAGCAGAGAGGAGGACGTGAGGTTCTGGGGCAAATGGTAGCGCCAGGGCCCATGTGACTGTATCACAGAGTCTTGCCAAAGGCCCAGGAAGACCCAGCATGGCCACTGTCAGTCCTGAGAATCTGGGGTCCAATTTAATACTCAGCACCACAGATGGTGGCATATTCTTCCATCTGAGATTACCATCTGAAATATGTTACCTCTGTTAAATCTAACGACCTGTACTCTAGTAACTGTGGTTTTCCACTAATTAGATTGCTTAATTGGAGATGCTGAGATCCAGAAAAATTAATTGACTTCCTTGGTCAGATGTTGGGATATGATGACTTGGAATACCTTCTCTTTCCTACTATAAATATCAATGCTGCTCTTACCTGACACATGTTCTAGAAAACTGTAACCAAAGAAAAAGAAAAAAGTGAGCAACTGAGGGGATGCTGTGGCAGCTGAGCTTTAGCCTAGAACAAGTTGGGAATGGATTCTACGTTTCCTGTGCTGACCTCCTTTGATGTCACAGTAAGTCAGACATCAAGACTCTCAACTCTTAAGTTATATAACTTAAAAAAAAGAAGTATATTCTTTATTTCTCTCCAATGTTTTAGTTTCTGACTTTCATAATGCACTACAGTCTTGGATTGCAATTACCAAGATAAATGACGAACATATTTTTTAAAAAATACGTTCTTTGGCAGAGGCAGCCTGACAGGCTGCTTTGGTCTATTTCCATGTGTCCTCGATGAGGTGCGTTGGCAAGAGCCTCTGAAGAAATTTTCGTCTCTCTTGAGCCCAGATCCTAATTTTCTGCTAAATGCCTCTACATTTTCCATATGGAGTTTTCACATGTTCCATATCTTCTTGGGCCAAAGAGGTCTGAGTTTAAAACCTAGATTAGCATTTTTACCTGAGAGGTTGGTACTGCCTTCATTATTGGGTTCATTACCTTCACCTTGTCCTTGGCTCCTACCTGAACTGTTTTACCCATGATCATTTTATGGCAGTTGATCCATATTTAAAGCACACACACACACACACACACTCTTAAAAATGTAGTGAACCTAGAAGGTTGCAAAGGAAGTCAAGCTTACTGTCCATATTCTTAGGGTGGCACTAACATGTCCTTGAACATCAGATGATGTTTATCCACCCCACTCGCTGGTGACCTGAGAAAAGATTTTACCCATAAATATTTGACATGACAAAGCTGGATGTTAAACAAAGTGCACCCACCCTTTCTTCTCAGTCTCCCCAAGTAACCTTTTGAAGGTAGGGGGAGTAGAATCAATAGGAAGGGGTGCTGGACTAGGAGTTAGGATGCCAGAGGACTCAACTCAGCCCATAGGTCACAGCCTGAAAGTGCTCTATGGGCCTTTGCTAAGGCTCTTGATCTCCATATAGTTCCTTCAACTTTAAAATAGCTGTTATTTTACCTGTTTGACAAGATGTTGCATTAAAACGAAAATTCTCTTGGGATAAGTCAAATATTACACATTAACACTTATTTTACCTCACTCTGAGAAAACCATGATTTTAAACTTCAGAAGCTTGTTGCTTATCAAAAATTGAAATTTCTCATCTCCTTCTTTTATTTGCTTTCTATCTACTGGTCAGAAAAAAGCAACTTCTTTTAGGTGCTACGGTAGACCCAAGGTGTTTGTATACAGACAACAACCTTCATTTATCATAGAGTAACTAAATCAGAGCATGCCAAGTAAACAATAAAATAGAGAAACACTTGAGTTTGACTTTAACTGTGTTACCTCTGTCTCAATCCTTTTTGATTAGTTTAGTGTTTGCGTAGTCCATGTTCACAGCCTTAAATGTGTCCCTAACTTCACACAATGCAGCAGAGAGTGACCTGCGTGGGTTATGTTTCCTTAATGAGAGCCCAGTTTGATTTGGCTGGTCTGACTGACTAGGAGAATGCCTGCTTTACTGAGGTAGTGACATGCCTCACTTAAGAGCTACCTAAGTCAATCAAATGCATGTGAGTGCAATGTGTCCTCCAATGGACAAGACTTCTGATGCAGGTGTCTGCTTTTTTGCTTGGAGTTGTCAAACTATAATCTCCATTGGTATTTCTCCAAGAACAATTTCCTTCTGGAACCATACACTTTTGGTAGCAATTTGAATAATAGTGTTTGCTCTGGATTGATTTGTGTCTCCCAAAATTCATATATTAAAGTGTAACTCTCAGGATCTCAGAATGTGCCCTTATTTGGACATAAGGTCCAAATAATAAGAGGTAATAAGTTAAAATGAGGTCATTAGGGTGATGGACCATAATTTAATATGACTGGTGTCCTTATAAAAAGGGGAAATTTGGACACAGAGATAAGATATACATAGAAGATGATGTAAAGAGATGTAGGGAGAAGACGCCATCTATAAACCAAGGAAAGAGGCCTGCAACAGATTCTTCCGTCACAGCCTTCAGAAGGGACCAATCCTGCTGACACCTTGATTTTGGACTTCCAGCCTCTGGAACTGTAAGATGGTAAGTTTCTATTGTTGAAGTCATCCAGTTCGTGGTACTTCATTACAGCAGCGCTAGCAAACTGATACAGTATTAACAACAATGCAATTCAGAGTAACGGTTAATTCTAATATGTGTTCAGTGCTCATTACATTTGAGGTCTACCACGTACACTGATGTCACTGCTACTCAGAATATTCAATGAAGAGCTCCATTAGGAGGTGACTTTAGAGGTAAATCACGAAAAATAAGAAGGAACTAACTTTTTGGATTATAGGGAGAACAACATTCTTAGCAGAGAGAATAGTAAATTCGAAGGCTTTGATGGGATATGTAGCTTGACACATTAAAGAAACAGAAAGGCTAGTGTGGGGGCATTGAAATGACTGAAGAAGAGACTGACACTGGAGAGATCAAGGAGATAAACCTGATCAAAATCAAATAGGCCCTGCTCAGGTGTTCTGAAACAGAGCTCGGGTCACTGGTCTGAGCTTATATATGGAAGACCTCTTCCTATAATGTATTTCTAATGTCAACACCTTTCTACAAAACGCTGTACAGATTTGAAGAAAAACTTATACTCTTTTGAATCCCCCTTACATCCAATCTCTCAAGGACTACTTTTCCAAATGCTGTGGCAGGTCACAGGTAAGTGAAGCAAAGATTCAAGAGGATAGGGGTGATTCTTACTTTAAATGAGAAAACCAAAACCTAGAGAACACAGAAGCACACCTAGAGAGAGACTGAGTGAGGCCTGGAGCCCATAAACGCTGACCCTCAAATCATTATGACTGTCTGCCCTCACACTGTATAAATAAGCATGCCATTGGGGTTTTGGTAGACAGTGACCTGCATAGGGAATGTCCAGCTATTAAAATCCTATTTCTTTTTCAAGGTCTCTGCACAGGTGCTGCTTCATCCAGGAAATCTTCCTGTTTTTCTACTGAACCCAATATTTCCCTCCTCCAAAATCAACTTCTCTAGGACATCATTTTATATCTTTCTAAGTGCATGTCTTGTTTCCCCCACAAGAAAGTAAACTTCATTCATTTACTATCCTTTCTTAGGGCATTGCCTATTCATATAGTTGTATAGCCAATGAATCAATTTGTGTGGAAGAATTGAATAGAAGTATTAAATAGGCCTGAAATTCCATTCCTAGCTATCTGCACAAAAGAAATATCCACACATGGACTTGCATGCAAATATTCATAGCAACTTTATTGATAATAGCCCCAGAACTAGAAGCAACTTAATACCCATCAACTGGGGAATGGATAGACAAAATGTGGTGTATCCATGCAATGGGAAAAAGAGGAATGAACTACTGATGCATGCTACATTATGGATGAACCTCGAAAACATGCTAAGTGAAAGAAGCCGGACACAAGAGACTACATATCATATGATTCCATTTATATGAAGTGTCCAGAAGAGGAAAATTTATAGAGACATAAAGTAGATTAGTGGTTGCCTGGGGCAAGGGGTAGGAATGGGGATTGCTATAAATGGGCACAAGGGATCTTATTCTGGGAAAAAAATATTCTAAAACTGATTTACGATGAAGGTTTCACTACTTGGTAAATTAACCAAAAATCATTTGCTTATACACATGAAAGGGGTAGATTTTATGATATATAAAATATGCCTCAACAAAGCTGTATAAAAAAATAAAAATAGTGTCCAAGACTCCTGGAGGTAGGATAAAGAGGCAGATAGGGGAGGACAGAACTGCCGCGCCTCCAATATACTCACACTATATAAATATCCCAGTTCAACACTCTGTATTCTAGAGTTAAAAGAAAGTTATAGAACAATCTGCCAATTCGTTTAACTATCAATAGTACCTGAAATCAGCTTTGCTAATTGTGAAACAATAGTCCTGTTTCTGTTTTGTCTGTGGTGGGACAACATTCATATTTCATCTGAACATAAGAATAAAAACTTGTAACGCCACATCCAAGTGACCTGCGGTCTCCCCTCAACTAATTTTTTTTCACCTAAATAAATGAACAGAAGAATAATCAGTGAGTCCTGATAGCACTTAAAAAAGAGAGAGATTATGGGGCTGGCCCCGTGGCCGAGTGGTTAAGTTTGCGCGCTCCGCTGCAGGCGGCCCAGTGTTTCGTTGGTTCGAATCCTGGGCGCGGACATGACACTGCTCATCAGGCCACGCTGAGGCAGCGTCCCACATGCCACAGCTAGAAGGACCCACAACGAAGAATATACAACTATGTACCGGGGGGCTTTGGGGAGAAAAAGGAAAAAATAAAATCTTTAAAAAAATTAAAAAAAAAAAAAAAAAAAGAGAGAGATTAATTCTACCAATGAGAAGGCCCACTGGAGAAAATGGCATTGGAGCTGGCATTCTTGCTCTAAATTTATTCACTGGATGTTTTCATAGAGAGGACTATATGTGGTATGCCTTCTCTAGAAATAGCTCATTAAAGCTTTTGCATAATGGATGGTGAAGTAGTTTGCTAAGGAAAACATAATTAGTCACACAACCGCATCTTTCAACCTGAATGACAGGAACATTTCCTAAAAAACAAGGCCATTTAAAATAGCATTAGTTATACCCTCTGCTAGCAGAAAGGAGACTGGATCTTTTCACTGTAGTGCATTTCAACTATCCAAGGCAACATTATCTTAGACTCCAAGAATTGCCCCCAAAATCTACAAACTATGTATCACATTAGGTTTCAAGCTATTTAGAAAAGGAAATGCTTCAAGCCAACTGGAAGGAACTATTCACCACTATCAGGTAGAGGCGCTTATTATTCTTGGGCATACTGCAGCGATCTCTGCTGTGGTTTACCAGCCGACTTCCCCATGATATTGAAGGGAAGCTCTGGGTAAGCGCCTGAGTCTCTGGCACACTTCGCCCCAGCTACTTTTGTTTTCAATATTGGGGTGAGAGTCTAGTAGTTACGAACATTTTCTGGCCAAGACATAATTTTGGTTTTTTTTTCTTCATAAGCTTCTTGTGGTATCATAAGATGAACTACTTCAAAAATAGTTTAAGATAATCTTTTGGATAATCAGAAATTTACGAGTTGCATATATTTCTACCTGGTAACTGGGCTGGAAATTGTGACACATTGTTTATGAAATAACCAGGATGCAGTTGATATCAAAGAGATTTGGAAGTCATGGAAGATAAGAGCTGTTGAGGGTTTTAGAGATCTAAGTCTAACTCCTTCATTTTCAGAAGAGGACCTTGAGGCCTGGAGAAGTTGACTGCTTTCCTAAGGTCACATACATCATGTTAGTAGTAATGCCAGGACTAAGTTGAAATTGTCTAGACTTTCAGTCCAGTACTTTCCCCACCACGCCAAGCACCCTGCAAGCCAAATCTCTCCCTCTTCTTCCTCGCGCGTTTCCTCCAGTGGATGTAGCACTGTCTTCTAATAAAATCTATATGCTTTTTTCTTTTTAGAGAGCTCTCATTTGTAATTTATCAATAACATCCCCGAAAAGCAGAATTAATGATGCTATTTGGCTGATGTTTCAGATGATAGAGGAGCCAGAAGGCTGCTACAAGTAAAGGCGTTTGCGTGTTCTCAAAATGTTAGCATGGTACGTAGACTCTTTCCAGAGTAAAGCAGGTCAATTCCTTCATTTATTTTTTCAAAAAGTAAAGCATGGGTTATTAATGCATCCTATGGAAACTTCTTAGCCATAGAATCAGCCAGAATTTTGGGGACAGAATCTTTACTCTTAAAGTCACCAAAAATTCCTCCTTTCCAGGTGCATCTACTCAATAGCAACATAGGGTTCATAGAGAGATTTTGGGAATCAGGATGTACTCCTACAATGACGCTTATGCCAAGCATGACAAAGCAACCACCCATTCATTCATCCACATATTTATTCAGTGAAGATGTGTTTAATAATGGCTATGAGTCAGGTTTAGTGTTAGGATCAATTCACAGACATTTTACACTGATAGCAAAGGTAAACATTTTGTCCCTTAACAACCAGCTTGTTATAAGGAGTCGTTTGAACTGTTTATTTTCTCTTATTTCACTATGAATCTTTGGATTCAGCTCATAGCTCACCCATGATTAAAGAATTCCTAATGTTTTTAAAGGAAAACTTAGAGAAACTGCCTAGATAATATTTGTTTTTGTTTCACAGACTCTCCCAGTGCTGGTTAGTTTCTATCTGAAGCATCCCTGTCAGCAGCACTTTTTTATTATAGCTTTTATTACTGAATAACACAGCTGAAATGGGAGAAGGGCCTGAGAGAGGGGTGTGATCACCTGGAACGCTACTAATTATGAGCACATTGATGACTAGAGCCAAGATTATTCATCCTGAGTCCTCTGCACTTAGAGTACTAGGTACTCCATAAATGGTTGTTATATTGAGTAGAATCCAGAGAGGTAAAGATGGTTTCTTCAAGAAGTTCCCTGATGCTGGTGCTCAGTAGAATAACCCTTGATTTAGCATGATTTAGAATTGGCATGGAGCAAATATTTGGGGGAAGCAGAATTTGCATAGATTTTTAAAAGCATAGTAGAGATGTCTCTTTAGAGAATGACTTGTTTGAAAAAATTTTGCTTCGTTTACAATCTTTTTAAAATACTTGTAATTTTCTACTGTCATCAGAACAAATTACAGAGTAAATTGAGTCACAATGTAATATTTTGGATTCATTTATACAACAGATATTTTGAAATGCCTTGCATGGGCCACTGTGATAGGGTCTAGGGACACGACGGAGGAAGAAAGCAAATTTGGTACCTACTCATCCGGTCCTTACCTCATGGAGTTTGGTGGAGGAGATTAACCTTATTCAGATAATCACAAAAGTAAATAGAACACTGCAACTGTGATACGACCCCTAAGCAGAGTTCAGGTTGCTCTGGTTCTGTGAAAGATACAAGGTGCTATAAGAGCTGCTGATGAGGAATTTTATCTGGTCATGGAGATGATATCTATTTCCCCTGAGGTAGAGATGATTGAGCTGAGAAGCAGGAGTTAACATCATTTGCAAAAGTCCTGTTGTAAATTAGGCAGGTGCTTTAGAGCCTGAAGAAGAGGGGAGCATGAGATGAAGCCCAGATAGTTGTATGACTTCTGCTTTATTCAAAGAATTATGGGAAATGATTGGATGATTTTAGCCATGAGACTGGAATAAAGTGGACAGTTTCTTGAAGACTGGATTGTAGGAGAGCAACAGTGGCTGCAAGTAGGTGAGTTAGGGACTTTTTGTAGCTTGAGCTGAGGGGGATGTATATGGAGAAATGCAGACAGAGAAAAGAATCATTTCAGAGTGATTACAGCAGAGACAAGTAATGGTGAGATATGAGGAGTGATGGAGATGGAGAAGCCTGAGATAAATCCTAAGTTTCTTGCTTGAATTACTAAGCCAGTTAGAGTCTTGGTCATTGCAACAATGAATACTAGCAAACGACCAGGTTTGGGGCAAAGAGTATGAGTCTGGCTTTGGACAGGTTGAGTTGTAGTAGCTTTGAGTTATCTAAGAGGTGATGGCAATTAGGTAGGTAGACATCGGGGACTCTAGATGTAGATACACTCTCTTCCAAAAGTGGGCCACATGGTATAAAGACCCCTGAGATTTACATCTTACATCACTTGCGCAGCAGACTAGTCTTGATGTTCCTGGTCCCAAGACCAAAAGTCCTATGGAAGCTTCCTGTTGTTCTCATTTCTGCCGGGTGCCCTTACTTGGTCAAAATAGTTGCAGCAGGAAGTAGGTATAGATAGGGTCATGGAATATCTGGTAGCTTCTATGAGAATGATATGGCTCTGCAAATGGGCAAAGGAGGGAGACAGATAATCTCAGAAAATTCCACTCTAATAATGCTAGGCTAATTAGTCATATGAAACTAATTTTGTGGTGGATCACCCTTTCCAGTACTTTGGATAATCCCAGGAGCTCTGGGATATGGGAGTAGGAGAGTAGAGGGCAATAAAAGCAGCCTAGGGAAATATATGAAGGAATGCCCTGCTATGAATGTTACATCACATGGTATTATCATTATATATTTATGTGCCTGTCTACTTTAACAGACTGCAAAATTCCTGAAGGCTGGGTTCATTTCTTATTTATCCCTGTGTTTCCAGTGACTAGAAAAATACCTGCTCGAAAGTTCTTGATGAGTTAGTTATTGAATGAATGCATAGATAAAAACGCGTGTAAAAAATTGAGGGTAATATGACTTAAACTAGCTCCTTAAGCTTCTTAGACTTTAGTTTTACATCTGTATAATGAACTTCTTGAGCTGTTCTATTTGTCATAATTCTAAAATTCCATTTGTTCTATTAAAACATTTTTTTCTGAATATTTAACTTTTGATTGTATGGATGTTGTCCAAATAGTTGATAATTTTAAATTCTGTGTTAGTCTTCTACTCTGCAACCTATTGAAACCTGGGGTAGTGGAGAAAGCACATGGGTCTGCATCAAACGCACGTGAGATCAAATTATAGCTTTTCCACTCACCAGCTCTGTGCCTCTGGGTAATTTATTTAACATTTATTAATTTTAGTGTTTTTAAGTTTCTAAAATAAGAATGATAAAGTCCAAGTTGCAAGGCTTTTGTGATGCATAAAAAGAATGGATTTATAGATATTGAAGCATAGCAGGCCGTGGTACGCGGTTGTTGCTATTTTTCTCACCTTTATGTCTTGGTGCAAGTGGACATTGGGTTTGAGTCATGGTAATAAGAAGATATTTGTCAGTTTTTGTTAAGTTGATCACTCTTCACCTTTTTATCTGTTCTATGTGGTTTTGGATATGTTGATTCAATTGGTCTTAATCAATATTTCCACAGAACATCAGTATTCCACAAGCTAGATTGAAAATGCCAAATAATACTGATCTTTTCCCAATTATCAGGAAAAGAATTAAGATGTTTTTTAAATTTCAAATTTTTACTTTATGTATTTTTCTTTAAAAGTGTAGGACTTCTCCTGCTTATTAAAACAACCCCCAAATATCTTTTTTCATGAATTTATGTTTTGTTCAAAAAGACATTTCTGAATACCTACAACCTGGCAGCACTGTGCTATGGTAGTGTAGATATGAATATGCAGAAGAATCACGTTCTTCCTTTCTGGATCTTATAGCTAAGAGTGCGGAGTGAGTAGAGAGGTTTTTGAAGTGAGGGGGACACCTGCGTTGAATTTTGAAGGTAAAATCTACGTTAGAGGGATGAAGAAGTGGGCAGAGGTCATGCCAGGGAAAGTGCCAAACAAGAGCAGGTAGGGAGGGTGAATTACTCTCTTTAACCAGGGTGGTAGCTTTGGGTTATAACCATGTAGTCATTTGTTGCCAATAAAATTATGGTATTACTGGCTTTGAGGGCAGATTAAACAGACGATGGCATTCCTAAAGGAGTACTGGGAGACCAAGGGAGAACCACAGGTTAAATCATATCACTCCCGGGTGAGCTTATCAAAATCTCATTTGTGATGTGCCTAATACTCTGGTGTCTCCTTTCAAAGCTGTGCTTTTCTGCTTTGATGCAGCCTGATGTAATCTTGATGTATTATCCTTGGCTGTCTGTGTGCCTTTTGTTACAGTGAACATTCATAAGTTAATACAAAGATTTCTATGATCTTCTCTTTCTTTTAATAATTCAAAATGAGATAAAACATATGGAAACTCATGATAATGGCAAAGGGCCAAAATTGGATTGAAAACACAAACAAAGAGAAGCTAGACTAGAACACATTCCAGGAAATGGTATAAACATGAAACTTACAATAAAATATTTCTTGGTAGTCACTCTGTGCCAGGCCTTGTATCATTTGATTCTCACTGTAACTGCATGCAATGAGTACCAGTACTCTTCTCCTTTTACAGATGAAAAATTGAAGCACAGAGAGGCTAAGTGATTTTCCCTAGGTGGCACAACTGATAAGTGCTGGAGCTTGGATTTGAATCCAGGCGCCCAGGCTCCAGAGCCAATGCCCTTAATTTCTATTTCTATACAGTCTCATTTTATTTGAGGGTAATACCACTTTTTATTTTCACAGCATAAGTTTTTGTTAACTAATTGATTAGCTTGATCATGGTTCAGCTTTCCCTGTACACTGTTCTTGTATCAGTCCCTGAGCTATATGCTGGAGTGTCAATCAAGGATAATGCATGCTCTCTATTCACCAGGAGCTCATTCTGGTTGGGGATCGTTTGAGACATTTTTACCTGTGTTATGTTGCTTGAGGTACACAGATGTTCAGAAGCATGGTACCTATTTCCATGTCACAGAGGAAGAAGCTGAGGTTGGGAAAGACCACGTGATTTCCTTAGAAGAATTTCCAGCAGTTAGTAAGTGCCAGGGTTTGGGTTGAAACCCAGGTTTCCTAACCAGGAACTAATGCTCTTGGACACTTCCAACAGATAAACTGGTAGTTGTAACTCACTATTCAATAGCTGGATCAACTTGAGTAAATCATTTACCATTTTGGGATATCACTTTTTCCATCTATAAAATGAAAGGCTTAATGACATGATTTGAGGTCCATTTCTGTTCTGATTTATTATAATTGTAATCATAGAACTACCAATTACTCAAGATGAGGATACTGATGACTCAATATGTGATTTTGAAATGTTACATTATTAGTTTGTCAATTCAGTGCACTTTAGTTAAAGTCAAAAAGAGCATTTACAATGAGAGATAAGAAAAGAGAGATGAGTACTTCTGGTTACAAGGATCTCAGAGTCTCATGGAACTGAGAGATGCAAAATAATTAACTATACCTAGGGTCCAGGTTTGAGTCTGTACTTTTAGTATTCCTGGAAATCAAAATCCTAGTGAAGGGTAGTGAACTGCTAGGTGGGCTAGCCATGAGGGAAGTAGATGTCTTCTAGGGGAAGAAATATTCTTCATAAAGAAAATTATGGCTTGAGGACACAGCCTTGACAATCAGTGTCTAACAAAGTCCTGCTGATCAGTTTGTCCCTACCCTATGTCTGAGTCCTAAGGAAATGAGAGCTACTAGTAAGAAACCAAAAAAACATTTCATCCTTCTGTACCTAAAACTCTTAAGATATTGAGGAGCAAAGCAACTCTGCTTTAGAACCTGCTATCAGAAGGCTACATCTGGAGGAAGTATTCTGTGCTGCTCACATTAGCAGAGAAGGCATTTGAGTAGGTCTAAAAATGATCTCCAAGAAGATATGTCCAAGTCCCAATTTCTGGAAGCTGTGAGTGTTACCTTATTTGGAAAAAGGATTTTTGCAGATGTAACTAAGTTAAGGATCTTAAGATGAAGAGATCATCCTGGCTGATCTGGATGGGCCCTAAATCCAGTGGCAATGTCCTTATAAGAGACAATACAGAGGAGAAGGTGATGTGGAGATGAAGCAAAGATACAAAGCTAGGAAGCCAAGGAATGCCAGCAGCCGCCAGAAGCTGGAAAAGGCAAGGAAGCATTCTTGTCTAGAGCCTCCAGAAGGAGTGCAGCCTGTTGACACCTTGATTTTCGGCCTCTCTCCTCTAAAACTGTGGGAGAAGAAATTGCTGTTCTTTTAAGCCACCCGGTTCAAGGTAATTTGTTACAGCAGCCACAGGAAACTAATGCAGACACTGAGACTTTGCAAGAATATGCCACACAGCAGATGTGATAGGACCCAGTAGAAGCGAAAGTTGTGCCCACTTGAGGAGGCTGTGGTTACTTAAATGATGCTTTGTATGGTAGATTTCCCATGGTAACTGTAAATAGGAAACATTCCTTGGAAGCCTAAGCACAACTTAACGGGGAGGCGTTTTTTTAAAGAGATGGCTGTGAATGTGATCCTAATTATACCTGGCGTCTGCTAAAGGCTGGGAAACCATGGATAAACCCTATAGAATCCAAAGCAATGTGAACCCTGGACTCTGATCTATTAGAAAGGCACAGATAGTTAACACAAAAGACTGTAGCAAAGAGCACCCATATGCTTCATATTAATATTATAATATTTAATCTCTCATTGGCACAAAATTCTACAATCTACTTCCATTCTGTCTTCTACTGTGTTGCCTGGTATGTTTTCCAGGGTCTTTGTAGCTGGAGAAGAGAGACATGGAGGACACACTCTGACTCTCAACTTTCTTTAACTGACGGTAATATACATCACTCCTGATTATGGGCCATTAACCAGAACTAGTCAAATAGCCCCAAACTAACTACAGGGGAGGCTGGGAAATATACATGGTTGTAGAAACCATGTATATTTGGCAGCATTAATAGTCTTTTCCACATATAGGAATGAATTGTTAATCTTGATTAATTTAATTTTCCGCTGTAAAATCCAGGCTACTGTTGGGCACACAATGACTTTAGTTAGCAATTACTTCTTGACATAATTGGTTCCAATGTAAACTTTGTTTAATATTAAAGTTGAACCTATGATCTCTCTGAGTTCCATAGGATAAAATCTGATATGGAGTATTCAATTTTCTTTTTTTCTTTTCTTTCTTTCTTTTTTTTGAGGAAGATTAGTCCTGAGCTAACATCTGTGGCAATCCTCTTCTTTGTGCTGAAGAAGACTGGTCCTGCGCTAACATCCATGCCCATCTTCCTCTACTTTATATGTGGGACGCCCACCACAGCATGGCATGCCAAGCAGGGCCATGTCCACACCCGGGATCCGAACCTGGGAACCCCGGGCCGCTGAAGCTGAATGTGCGAACTTACCGCTGTGCCACTGGGCCAGCCCCAATTTTCTTAAATTCTATTATAATTAAGGAAGAAAAATAATCAATGAACCCTTTTTGACCCAAAAAAATGAGAAAAATGTCAACAGTCTTAATGAATTTTAGAAATTACCAGCGTTTGTAGTTAAGGTATCATTTTGGCATTGAGCCAATTTAAAAAGAAAGCATTTTCAGGGGTTTTAAGAACAGTGACGCTAGAAAAAATGTGGCTTGCGCCTCAATTGCAGCACGTTCTACACAGTAGGCTAAGAGATGGTCCAGTGAAAACCAGAAATGCTGGTTTTCTCTCTATTACAAAGAAAAAGGAGGAAGAAATGATCATTTCTGTGTCACCTACTGATGGGTAGGACTGTTGCTGGGTGCTTGGTCTCGTCTTATGACCACGCCAGCCCCCATTTAGTAGGCATCATTCTCTCCATGTTATAGCTGAAGAAACTGAGGCACAGAGATTTTAAATGACCAAGGTCACACAGCTAGTAAGTAGGAGAGCAAGCTATCAAAGTGATCCCTCTACATTTCATTCTCCCATTCTTTCCTCCTGTAGCATATTGTCTTCCTTGTTAGAAAACCAATTTCTTATGCTTCATTGGCAGTGGTTGCTGTTGGGAGAGTAGCATTGCTATTGTTCAAGCACTTTGTGAATACAAAAATGGAACTCAGATCATGAGCTACAGAAAAGCTTGTCCCCTTTGGAGGGTCTTTTACAAATAAGCTATTTGTTTTTGTCAGGGACAGGTTTTGGTTTCATGGGATACGACTTTGTTTTCAACGACTCATTAAAGAAAGATGACTTACTGCCCTGTTTTCTAAATCTAGTCACAGGCCACAATCACTTGCAGGAAATGGAATGTTTACTTGAGTTTATTATACAAGGCTCTGGATATGAGCTGTGGGACTTTTACACCTCACAGCAACGGTATTACAATTTATTTACAACTTCATGTTGGCAGCTGCACAAACTCTTATGAAAAAGGACAATCACACCTTGGGGACCAGTAATTATAGGCAAAGGTATAAATTAGGCAAAGCAGTGTAAGCGTTTGGCACTTAAGTTGAAGAGAATAGAAATGGCTCTGGCAATTGGACAGAAAGCCAGCCTCTTGTTCGTTATGAGGCCATGAACTAATTAAACTGAACTTGTCAGAATAGATGGATGAATAGATTGAACTGGATTTTGGCACTGGCTGGTCCCATGCTCATGAAAACCAAGTTGTTTTAGTGATGTCATCATTTGGAACTTCTAACTATGATATCACTTTTGACAGAATTAATGTGGAATTAATACCATATGTACAAGCATTAATAGGTATTGACTTTGAACACTCAGTGATCATTCAAGGTTGGTTTCCAAAGGAAAACTATGAGATAAGTCTTCCTAGCATCTCCAGTTATCAGATATCAAACCCAGATTAGACATGGATTTCAACACGTTTAATAGAATTCCTCTGAGACAAATTCATATATGTGTTTCTAAAAAATATTTACATAGGAACATAGTTTAAAACATGTTTTATTTGTAGTAATATTGAAGTAGGGGATGAGAGGATTTAAAATTAAGTTCACAGTTAGCTTAAAAGGAATTGCCCAGAGGGTTTTTTAAATGAAACTTTTGGATTTTAGTTAAAATTAAAACTAAGACATGAGATGATCTTATTAATCAAAGTAGTGGTTATGGTTTCTAATTTTCCAGAGGAAATGGGCTCTGTCTTCCGTTTCTCACCAATGCAGATACTGTCTAGGTGAAATAAATTTTTTTCCTGTTTATTATGACAGGTTCTTTTGAATCTTGGGGGTAGGCTGGAGTGTAGTCGTTTTTGTTCACTAAGCATATATTTGTTTAATGCCTTCTATGTTCTACAACTTTTTTGTAGAATATTTTTGTAGGGCATTTGCTATTTCTCTTCAGATTCCTTATAATTAATTCCTTGTTTTTGAATAGAAATGAAAATCTAGAAAGTGTTACTGCATCCATGCAGCACAATGGCCTGAAAAGATAAGCAAAGGAAGATGAAAGGAATTCAAGATCGCACCTTGAATAAATGGTGAAGCTGGGATTAAGCCAGGTGTTCTTTTGACTAGTGCAATGTAACTTATTTAGCAGGATTATCTACAGGACACTTTTCATAGTTTATCTCATTAATCCTCACAACAGCTCACGTTGCGGTTAAAGAGACTGAGGGTCTTGCTCCAGGTAACTGCGAATTGAACTCACATCTGTCTAACCGCAAAGGCCATGCTTTTTCACATAGGGCCCCCTGACTGCCCAGTACTCTTCCTCCTTTCAGGCAAGAAGCAGATATATCAGAAGCAGAAGAAGCAGGTAAAGCTTGTGTTCCTAGTAGGAAGACAACATGGTGGACTAGGAGGCCTTGCTTTCAATCCTGACTTGGTTACATGCTGATTGCCTCACGTTGGCAAATCCCACCACCTCGTTGTGTGTGTTCCTCCTCTGGGATGCCAACATCTTCTCACAGGAGTTCATGTGAAAGCCTAAGCCAACACCAGTAAGTGCTATGAAGTACTATTTGAATGTTTGTTATTACTATTGAAGCGTTGTAATGTTTTTCACAAGGCAGGTCAACAGTCTTTAGGGGTGTAAATGACTATTCTACAAAACATAGTTGATTTCTGAGAAAGTTTAGCTACCCACTGCAGTACGATAGCAAGGGATTTCCTTTTTCTTCATAAAAATTAAAAAGAAAGTAGAAAATGGAACCCACAATGCCCAGCAGCATGGTCTTTGGAATAAGGCTGTCCCACTTTGTCAGTCACTAGCTGCGGGTCCTTGGGCATGACAATTAAACTTCCTAAGTGTAAGTTTCCAAAAAATGGGAATAATAATGGCACTATCTGTGGATTGTTGTGTTACTTTGCTAGGGCTGCCATAACAGAGTACCACAAACTGGGTGTGTTAGACAACAGAAATTTATTCTCTCATAGTTCTGGAAGCTACAAGTCCAAGATCAAGGTATTGGCTGGGTTGCTTTCTTCTGACAGCTGTGAGGAAAAATCTGTTTCATGTCTTTCTTCTAGCTTCTGTTGGTTTGCTGGCAATCTTTGGTGTTTCTTGGCATGGAGAATCATTACCCCAATCTCTGCCTTCATCTTCACGTGATGTTCTCCCTGTGTGTGTGTGTCTGTGTCCAAATTTCATCTTTTGAAAAGGACATAAGTCGTATTGGATTAGGGCCCACCCTAATGACCTCATCTTAACTAATTATACCTGCAAGGACCCTATATCCAAATAAGATCACATTCCAAGGCACTGAGGGTTACGGCTTCAACATACGAATTTGAGGGGGAGATAATTCAACCCATAACACTTGTATGGATAAAAAATGAGATAATGCACAAAAAATGTCTAGTATATTTGACTCACGGTTGGTGTTCTGGGATAGTAGGGCTTTACTCCTGTTGGTTAATGACGTTAAGGGGTTAGGAGTTAGGGGGAGTTAGGAGGAGTTAGGGGGAGAATTTAAAATGTGGAACTGATCTCTTTATGACTCTGTACAGAAACTTTATCATGAGGACTAGAAGCAGTGTTTGTAGTCATTAATTACTGTTTTCTCACAGTTCCCTTGGACTTTTTCCTTAGTTTGTGAGCTTTTGAAGGAAGTCCAACCCTTCACACAGACCAGTATGTCCTGCCCAGCCACCTGTTTTGGATTCAAGTCCTTTCTTCCAGACAATTCCCAGAGGTTTATAACAGATGTGTAAAATGTTCCAAGCTACCTTTTCATCGTTTATATTAAAATATAAGAAAACTTAGATGAAAATTTTTCCCTAATGCATTCTATACAAAGAGCATATTTGTGTTTCATTAGAAAGACCAGGTTAAATTTTACAAAGAAATCAGTAAATAGATATAAATGATAACAACAAAAAGCAACCATTTATTGAACACTTAATCTCATCTAGACATGCCAAGATACTAAGTTATTCACAAAGCAACCCTGGAAGGTAGATATTATTATTCTTATTTTATAGATGAGAAAAATGAGACTTAGATTACATACACTATTCAAGGTCAGTAGCTGGCAACTGGCCAAAGCAGACCTCATGGTCAGTTGCGTTTGCTCAGTCTGTGCTCATGCCACATTCCAACAGAGAAAAGGATGCTGTGAATGTCTGCTGGGTGGGAGAAGGAGTCCTGATTCCCGGGACTGAACCTACTGCCGTTGTCATCTAGCATCTTTGAGACCCAGTTTCCTCAAAGAACAATGGAGACAACAATACTATTTGCATGGAGGATTTTATAAGGATTGGGTGTGAGAACCTAGGACACAGGATTTAGCTCGTGCTGGAGTCTCAACACATTTTGTTGGAGAAATAAGACAATGAACAAATGGATGAATGAGTAAGAAAATTCATTGAAAGGCTGTTGAGGACTAAACGTGAGTTTATATGGAAATATCACAGAATGTGATTGAGCATAGGTGCTACAATTAATGTTTTTCTACTTTTGAAGATATTTAAAAGGCAGAATCTATTACAAAAGAAACCAATTTTGACTCGGAAGCTCTTATCGAGCATTTGTGTGGGTGTGGTAATGTGTTAAATGTTGTCAGTGGGGTCTTATTTACTCCTCACAGAGACTGCATGAGGTAGATGTTATGTCCATCACCAACTGACGGATGAAACACAGAGGAGTTAAGCAATTTGCCTAAGGTTACTCAGCTTGCACATGTCATAAAGTCATACTTTGAACCTAGGCAGGCTGGTTTCAGAGATTGCTCTCACCCAAATGTTCACGGTCTCACTAGTGGGAAGATCCATGCACCTGAGAACAAGAGATCAGACTTAGACTGTTGGATTTGCTTCTTACCAGCTTGTGAAGCATTGAGCAAAATGCTTAAATCCTCCAGGCCTCAGTTTCCCCTATATAAAATGGAGATTACTAGCTACCTCATAGGGCTAGAGTGAGGATTAAAGGAATTAATTCCTATTAAATGCTTCGAAGAGTTGCTGACACATAGTAGTGCTCAGTAAATGGTAAGTATCAATCTGGTAATTATGACTGTTGTGCTAACGTCACAATTGGAATTAGATGAAGACCTGTAGCCTCATTCTCTGTTATCAGGCTTAGGATCTGCAGTAATATCCCAACATTTCAGCTCCAGGACAGCCGGCTTGACTCAGAATCTTAGAAGCAGGTAATGTGAAAAATAGCCTTATAAAGAAACAAAATGAGATTTTCCTGGTAAATCACTTAAGCTCTTCTCTAGAAACACATGTTCATTGCTTCATATGGTTTGAGGCTGACCGATTCTCTCTAAAAAATGTTTTTGATAATTTTACAAAAATGAAAATGTATTAATATTTATTACATTCTCAGCACTGTTCTAAGCACTTTGCGTGTATTATCTTATTTACTTCTTAGAGCAAGTCTATGAAATCATATTCTTAGATTCTCCTTTGTATGGATGAAGAAACTAAGGCACAGAAGGTTTAAATCACTTACCAAAGTCACTTAGCTTAAGTGGCGGAGCTGGGAATTGATCTCTAGAAGTCTGAGTCAGGAACCCATTCAGAGAACCACTTTGATTAACTATTTCTATAGTACTAAGATTCATATTTGTCTAAATGAAAGTAGCAAACAAGTTTCTTTCATTTTATAAAATCAAATTTAATTCTAATTTCTATGCTTGAATAATTCAAGTTTATGATATCAGTGGACTGGACACGCTACTTCCAAAGTATCAGGTGTTAAAAAAAAAAATCACAATTTATGATAGTCTCCCTGTGGTGGGCAGAATACTGACCCCCGCCCCCCAAAGATATCCATGTCCGAATCCTCAGAATCTGTACGTTACTTTCCATGAAAAGAGAGACTTCGAAGATGGGATTAAGCTAAGGATCTCGAGACTGGGAGATTATTCTGGGTGTTCACAATATAATCACAGGGTTATTATAAGGAGGAGGCAGGAGAGTGAGAAGAGATGTGAGGATAGAAGCAGAGGTGACAGGGAGCCGTTTTTAAGATGCTGTGCGGATGGCTTTGAAGATAGACAAAAGGGCCGTGGGCCAAAGAATGCAAGCAGCCTCGAGAAACTGGAAAAGGGAAAGAAACAGAGTTCTCTCTGGAGTCTCCAGAAAGAACGCAGTTCTGCTGGCCCATTTTGGACTTGAACTGTAAAATTAAAAAAAACATATAATGAGATATTATTTGGCAATAAAAAGGAATGAAGTACTGATAAATGCAAAAACATGAATGAATCTTGAAAACATACTAATTGAACAAAGCCAGTCACACAAGACCACAATTGTATACTTCTATTTATATGAAATGTCCAGAATAGGCAAATCTATGGAGACAAAAAGCATATTAGTGGTTTCCAGGGGTTGGAGGTAGGGAGTGGGAGGTGGAGAGTGACTGCTAATGGGTATGAAATTTTTTTGGGGGGGTGACGAAAATGTTCTAAACTTAGACTGTGGTGATAGTTGCACAGCTCTGTGAATACATTAATAATCACTGGAGTGCACACTTTAAAAGGGTGAATTTTATAATATGTGTATTATACCTCAATAAGGATGTTAGGAAAAAAGATAAAGGAGGCAGCTGTCTATACTCTAAGCAGTAGGTACTCCCACGTTTTGTTTCACTGGTGTATTGGTCAGGGTTCTTCAGAGAAAGAGAACCAACAGAATATATAATGCTAAATACTTAACAAACGTTTGTTCCTTTCCCAAGTACAGAACAGAGCCATTTAAGCAAGTGATTTCCTGAAACACATGACCCTGGAGAGCCCAGTGCTGTAGTTAAGAAACGACCATCCATATTATAGAAATACCATTCCTGGTAGTTCTGACATGAGCTGTGCAATTAAGTGCCAATTTTTAGTGTGAAAAGATGATGCCTTGTTCAAATTAGGATAACCTCCAACTAGGTCTAGAATACATGAAAATCATGTAATCCAAGATTTTACTCACCTGAGGGAACAAAATATTTTTGCTGGCCCCAGTTCACCTTCTTTCACACATTTTATAATGTGTGGTATTTTAATCAATGTCAACCTGTGCACATTCAGAAGAGGGGCTTTGGAAATGCTTAATACCTTTTTTTCTTTCAGTTGCCCTGACAGCATTTAACTCTACAAGAAGATATGTATTTCCTTTTGCACTACATGCCTCACAGGAAATTCAACACTAGTTAAAGAGGTTTTTGAAATTTAGACCTGCGCTTAATGCATGAATATCTGAAAAACAAGGAACAAAATTCTGCCATTGAAAATGAAATAGTGTGTCTATACTATGCAGGGATATAAAATTGATTATGAAAAGAATAGGGAGAATGACTTAGTTCGGAGTGTGACGGTAAGAGCAGAGGAAATATATTGTTGTCAGGGCCTGTGGGAAAGAAAGGGAGAGTAGAAGAGAAGGCATCTGCAGCAACAGAAATTATCCGGGAGATCTTGGAGTTCTGGCCTAGTTGTGAGCCTTATTGTCGACCAGTTCATTGATGGTTTTGTTTGCAGATCGCCCATTAACCCTTGTTCTCAAGTTGATCTTTTCTCAGAAGTGAAGCCTCCAGCTGCTTGATCTGGTGCTCTGCTCACCTCCAATTCCACTGAGGACCAAGAGTTGACTAGTAGGAATGCTTCTCCTAGTTCTTCTGTGTCCCTCCATGTGGAGAGACATCCGTAAGAGTAACACTCCTGGCCTCTTATGTTGGCTCACTCAACTCCTTCTGAGGGTGTTTCTGATTATTCAGTTGTGAAGGAGAAACCAGACATGTATAGTCTGGTCCCATTCTCTTCCCCCTTTCTCTCTTGGACACCAGATTCCCACAGGGAGAATTTCCTCTCTTTGCTGCACCGAGCAGAACAATTCTTGGAGAGATTTGCCTCATGTGAGTTGGTCCAACACAGCTTGTAGTGGGGTGTGTAAGGCTGTATAATTCTGGGGCTTATTGTGAGCAAGTCCAATTTCTCATAGATCTAGCTTTTACAAGTAGTAAAATTGATGTTTTATCTCCCATCTTCTAACATCTTTATTTTATATATAATTGCTTCAGAACTTGGGTGAGAAAGAGACATACTATTTCTTGGGAGCGCTTTGCTATTTGAGACATGCTACTTGTTGGAGGATATCTTCCCCACTCCATGCTGTCTTTAACTTGGCTATTATGGTCTCAGCACATTTACCTCATAGTGTCCTTTCCTGGCACAAAACTCTGCAAAGTAGGATGATGTGCACATTTTTGAAAGAATTGTCTAATGGTCATGTGATCAGGACTGTTTTGTTCATTTTAATTCATTTCTGTATTTTAAAAATCAAGATTTAAAGGGGAGATGCTCCAGCAAAAATTTAAATTTGGGAGATGCATTCATTAATCCAATTGGTCATTCTATGAATATGGATATTTACTAAGCATCTGCAACATGCCATGAACTGGGAATAGAATGTAGTCCTGATCCTCAAAGGCCCGCCATTTGAATGTCAGAAAGCCATCTAATGAGATGATTATGTCAAGGTTGTAGGCTCAGTGATAGATACATGGAGAACATTCTATCCAAAATGGTTTGGTCAGAATGAAATAGCAGTGCTTTTGCCCCAGTTGAGGGCACATTTGGCTTGAAGATATGTGTCATATCCCACTATAAATCAGGAAGTCTAATTCTCGAATTGTAAAATATGATCAGAACTAGGTTAAATGAACTCTCTTCGAAGGTAAGGATTCCGTTTATTTTTCTCTGTATCTCTTCAGCTTAAAAGCATATCTGGCACATAGTGGATATTCAATATATGTATATTATCTGTTTTGTCCGTTCATCATCTATCAGTCCATCTATTCCACAAATATCTGAGCATACCCTGAAAAGTGCTGAATAAATAGTTATAAATAAAACTGACAAGATGTCTTATCCGATGGAGTTTATAATTTATTAATGCCAGACTTTAGAAATCCTTTTATTTAAGTGCATTTACATTTTAATGCACACCTACTGAATGCTTACTGTTATAAATCATATATAATATGCTTACATGTTATAAACATCACCTAATGTTTATGTGACTGTCACCTCCCATAGGATATTTATATCTGCCTTCTAAACCATTACTTTTACTCCCAATTCCTTTGATGTAGGGTTTGCTATACAAAAGGAAGAACGAATGTGGGATAGAAAGTTCTGGTCTCTGGTCCTGGGCCCAAACTAAGGAAAAACCAAGTTAAAAGTTATTTGAAGAAACTTCTAGAAGTATATTTAATATTTCTGAAAAGTAAATTAAATTTCAATAGCAAAAATATAAGTAAATAAACTTAATTTTATGGTTTAGATGGTTTCAGACAAAGAGTCAATAACAATTGTCATAAAAGAGCTACTAAGGGGCTAAATCCTTTTCATTGGGTTGAATCTCTCGATGATAATTGCGGGTGCAGTAGACTCAAGTCTCTGGACAACTTCGCCACCATATTTGAGGCTTTAGTCTTCTGTAACAGCCTAGGCTGGTGAGTGTGGGCATATTCCTGAACAGGCTGTGATGATTTCTAAGGGAAGACTTTAATCTTCCCTCCATGCTAAACCTCGCTAAGGCACGTCCTCATTGACCTCCAACCTCTACCTACCAGATGCAGCTCTTTGTCTCAGTCTTCTTATTGGGCCACTTCCCAGGGTGTGAACTGCCTCCAGTAGAGCTGGTTAAGATCAGGTCTAGAATGCATATCCCTTTTTTTTTTTTTCCATCTGGGAACTACCAGAGGATGGGTACTGTTCTTTTAAATCCCCAAAACAAAATAGGTTGTTACAGACAATGGCTTCCCGACAACGAGGGCTTCTCTTAAATCTACCTCTCTAAGAAAAATCACCCTTAAAGATGTCGAGGTTCATTAATCCTTCCAAGCGATGGAATGATAGATGGAGTGATGTCAGGGAGGAGGCTGAAACGGAGAGAATTGCAATGGAGAAGGTAGGATTAGTGTTGACTCAGAGGAGGGACATGCTTTTATCTGAGATAGAAAGGACAGATGAAGATATAGAAATATGAGGCATAGAAACAAGTTGATTACTTTTTTCTGTAGACTAAAGAGGTTACAAAGTACTTAGGTCTAGATTTGTATCAGCCACTAAATTAATGCTGTATAACAAATTGCCCCCAAACCCAGTGATGTATGACAAAAAAATTTTTTCTAGCTCATCAACAGGGATCAGATCATCGAGGAAGAGCTTGGCAGGGCTGGCTGGGCTCACTCATTAGTCTACAGTTTGGCTGGGCGTGCTCTCGTGTCTACAGGTTAGCTTTCCTTCACATGTCCCTCATTGTCTTCTGGGACCTCTGGGGGGCTTGTCTTTTGTGTGGCTATAGCAGAGGGCCAGAGAAGCAACCCCAATAGTACTCAAAGAATTTTTTTGAGTCTGCTTGTATCATACTCATCAACATCACATTGTCCCAAAGCAAGACCATAGTGGGACATACTATCAAGTCACATGGCACAGATATGGAGATGGGGAGAATTTGAATCATTATGCTGCTCTATCAAAAGGTTGTTTATCCTTACATGTCCTCTGCCCCCATCTCCAAAAAGTCTTAGTACTTTTGGCACTTAAACATACAGCAATATAATTACAGTGATATTAATTAGAATTTGAAAATTCTCATAATATAATCTTTTACCCACTAATCACACAGAACAGCAAAGAATGTTGTATTTAAAGGGGACATTAGAGTCTATATATTTTCATCTGTTTATGTTACAGATGGGGAAACTGAAGATAGGAGGAATGGTTAGTGGAAAAGCTGGCATTAGAATACAAATTCTGTCTATTAAACTTTCCACTTTATTTTGGACTATATGCAACTCTGTAATGGCAGAAAGAATCAAGACCCCATTTTACAGATTGTTAACTAAGGGATGAAGTTATATCCTTGTGGTCAGATAGCAATTCAGGGCCTTTCCATTTTATTTGACCATTTGTACATTCTCTTCTCCTTCTCTCATGGTAGGGCACTCAGCTAATTTTGAAAAAGGAAGAAATGAATGTTCACTTGGAAGCCAAAATGCTGTGAAACTGAGGTGTGATGTAGAACTTACAAATTAGATATTAGCTCGTAATGTGATCTGGCCGTGAGGAAAGCCGACCCTGCTGGGGCTGGCCTGTGCGAGGAGTCAAGCTGCAGGAAGGGGAATAATCCCCCTTTATATGGCACTGGTGAGACTGCACCTGGAAAACAGACCCCTGTTCCAAGCCTCGGTACCCAGGCCATGTGGATGGGGAGAAGGAAACCGTATGATTCATTCGTAACTGGAGGAAATGACCTAGAGGGGAGAGATTAAAGAGCTTAATGGGCTTGCCTTCCTCCCCCAGCAAGGGACCCCTGACAGCTGAGAAGCCCATGGGATGGACCACTGTATTGAGGTCTTTGGGTCCTTGAAGTAGGGAGCCCCATAACATCTGGCTCCATCATCCCAGTCCCATCTCACGTCCTCTTCCCCCTCCTCTTTATGCTTCTTTCACCTCTCTGGACTCTTAGCTTCTCAGATTTCCCCAAATCTTTCTTACTTTTGGACTTTTATACCTGTCCCTCCTTCTGCATGGCAGCTGCTTCCTGCCACCACTCTTAGGTATCAGCCATAGTATCATTCTTCAGTGAGCGCTTCCTGGACTCTCGGCAGGATGAGGGCCTCCTGTTATCTGCTCTCCTAATACTTGAATTTCTCCTTGCTCCTCTTGTCTCCCCTTGAGTGACTTGCTCAGTGTGTCTCTCTATGGTACCAGCAGTTGTATCTCTTTTTTTCCACTGTTGTATTATATCCTGGTATGTTGCAGGGGTCAATAAGTCTCTGACAAGGGAGTGGAAAGCAATCAGCAGTTGTGTGTGGTGGTAGTCTATTGGGCCTGTGTGCCTTTACTTGTGCTTTGCCACCTGCCTGGGATGCTCTGCTTCTTTTCTTGACCTGTCCAGAGGCAGCAAGAAGATCACTAGACAGGGAGACAGAAAACGTGATTTCAGTTCTAGCTCTCCTGCTTATCAACCACATGACTGGAGGGAAATCATTGGCCCTCTCCAAACCTTGGTGTCTTAGTCTCCAAACAGAGAGAGTAATGCCTTTTCTGCAGGGATGTTGTAAGGATTAAATGTAGAATCCCTTAATAATCATTGCACCTTCACAAATACAAGGTCAGCCTCACCTTTAGTCTAACCTTTGTTCCTAACCAGTCATGTCACAATTTCTCTGAACATTTGGTTCCTCTTTTGGGATATGGAATAATCATATCTGTCCCATATCCAGAGCTGTGGTAGTTCTGGTGGCAGAGAGGAAAGTGGTGCAGACAGCAAATGGTGGTGAGGGCATGGTCTGCATGGACAGGGGTAGTCACACCCTCCCCACCCAGCTCTATGCCAGCCCGTCCATCATGCTAGGACAGAGGTAGGCAGGACGGTTCCCCCTTATTGGACTGACACAATCACTAAGGTATAGAGATGCCCTTGTTTTCAAGGATGTAGAACTGGTAAAGGCAATTAAACTTGAATTGAATCTCTTTAATAGGGTGTATGGGGGCCAGGGGGGGTCTCAGAGTCACTGGCCTTCATCACTTTTGCAGTTGCTGATTACTCATGTGCCTGGTAACCACCCCCCAGGTGGCAGTGCCTTGCATATAGTAACTGTCATCTGTATTTGGCAAGAAGAAAGCAATAATTGCCATTTAAAACAAAAACTGAGTCTAGCCTCATTCTGGCCTCTCAGGGAGTGTTCAAATTAATTCAAGTTCAGGAATATAATTATTTTACTTAGGAAAGCAGATTGACGGGTGGGCCAGGGTGAGAAAAAGACCTGTGGAGTTGTTCTGCATCCAGGGATGTGGCTGAGAGCATGGATTCTGAGTCACGTGGCTAGGGATTAAATTCTGGCACCACTCCTGAGCAGCAAGGCACGTGGGCCTCTCAGTCTATAGTTTCCGTATCTGTGATATGGGGATGAGAATTATACTTACCTCAGTGGGTCCTTGCGAGGATTAACTGGGGTAAATACCTAAAGAGCATAGAACAGTGCCTGGTATGCAGTGTTTGAACAATAGATACTAGCTTTATTTTTTTGTAAGTACAATTGATCCTTATGATTCATGGATTCTGTGTTTGCAAATTGACCTACTACTAAAATTTATTATAACACCAAAATCAACACTCACTGTGCTTTCACAGTCATTTGTGAACATACACAGAGTGGTGAAAAATTTGAGTCACCTGTCACACATGTTTCCAACTGAGGTGAAGCAAGGCAACACTCTGCCTTTCTGTTTCAGCTCTCGTACTGTAAACAAGCGTCCTTTTTGCGTTCTATTTAGTGCTATGTTTTTTGCATTTTTGTGCTTTTTTGGGGTGCTGTTTAAATGGTCCCCAAGCCTAGTGCTGAAGTGCTGTCTAGTATTACTAAGAGCAAGAATACTGGGATGTGGCTTACAGAGAAAATATGAGTATTAGATAAGCTTCATTTAGGCATGAGTTATAGTGCTGTGGGCAGTGAGTTCAATGTTAATGAATTAGCAATATGTATTAAGTAATATGTCTTTAATCAGAGACACATATAAAACAAGATTGTGCATTGATTGGTTGACAAAATAGTTGTGACTAGAGATTTGTAGGAACCTAACTCTGTATTTCCACTAGGATCAGTGGCTGGGTATTCAGTAATGCAGTCTTTGTGGTGACTTTATAGAACATAACTGCAAATAATGAGAATCTGCAGTACTTTGACATACATCCTCCCAAGAGAAGGATTGAGTGGTTGAGGTTCGGAAGAATGAGGAAGATGTAGGAGTGATCTCTCTCTCTCTGTTTCTCTTTCAAAATATAGATAGATATAGATCCCAAGAACTGATGGGAGCTCACAGGATGAAGATTATGAAAATTCTTTCTGGCTGGGAATGGTCCATACCTGAAGGAAAGTAATTTTATCTTGGTGAGACAGAGACTGATGAATTCTCACCAGCAGGGGGTCCTCCTGGCCCCTACCTGTGGTCAGATATCAGTCCATTTCTCCTGCAAAGTAAATGTACCAAGTAAATTTGTGGTTAATACAGTACTGATGCTCTGCTGCTTTTCTGTTATTAATGTAGTTTGATCCACACTCATAGGTTATGATAGAAATTAGGGAAAATAAAAGTGTGTTTTGCCTGTGAATTCTTGGCTTTAGTACCTGAGAGGTGAAATGATTGTATTCATACTAATAATTCATTTAGTCCAATTGGATAACATAAGGAAAACAATGGCTTTATGTTTCTGCTAAGTCTCTTCACTTAAACTAAAGAATAGACCTACTTGTTTCTGCTCAGCATCATCGTGTAGAATTGTTTTCTTAAGACATTGGTGAACTTCTAGCAATTTCTGTCTAGGGACTGTACTGTCTGATACAGACTCTAAAGTGCCTTTAGGCACTTTAAAAGAATGTGTGACCTAGAAACTAAGAGGGCTTAGGGATGTCCATATTGGACGCTCATTTTGGAGCCATCTTGGTTGCATATGCTATTTCATATAATGTAAATAATTATGATATTCAGATTTGAGGTTAACAGTAGAAATATAAATGCTGGGCTCCTAAATTAATCTTAGTCCACAATCTTTTTCTATCATCCCTCTTCTCTCTTCTCCATTGGGCCCATTCTAGCCTGTACTTCATTTATTCATTAGCTTTCACCTCTGTTGAGCTTTTACTGCATAGAAGGAGCTCTAAATTGCTAGATGCCGAGGTGACAAAGTCCTACCTTATAGGGACAATTTATTCAGTTGACTTATTTGCTCTTGGCTCTACTCGAATTTTTTTCTTCGTCTCCATCCATTCTGCAGTCTTCCTCTTTCATCTCACTTCATATTTGAAAAGTGTCTATAATGGGATCATGGAGAGGAGGATTAGAGAATTAAAAGTCAATAATGACAGTTTCTTCAAGTAATTCATAGCTAGTGAGTTTGCATCTTCTTCCCTCATACTGCACCTTAATCTTCGTGCTTTATTCTTCTTAAGTCTGCATCTTCGTGTGTGAGCATTGCCTGACTTTTGCCATTACCTCTCATCTCGTTTCCTTCTACTCTCTGCTTAGGCAATTTCATTCCACTTTCATGGCTTGCATTATTAGCCCTTTAATCACCACCAAATACAGCACTTTAATCCTGACCTCTCTGTCTCTGCCAAGGTCTGGAAATGTATTTCCATCTCTCTGTTGTGCATTTTTCCTTGGAGAAGACCAGTGAATTACCACATGCTGTGCTGCTTATGAAAAGAGGGCTTAAGAAGGAGCCTATTAATTGAATGACAAACCAAGTTCATGACACATGGCTTTAAGAAACAGTAGGAAATTTACCAATCTGAGAACTCTGATGTTTTTATGAAATATTTCAGTAATGTAAGCACTTGAGAAGACACTGGAAAACATGAATTAAAATGAGATTTTTATGATGAGCAATGGAAAAATTGCTGGTGTTTTATTAAACGTAATTACTCTAAGTCAAAGAAGTGAATGCATTTGAGAACAAACAAAAACTTTGAACATGAAATTCTTTCCAAAATAAAAATGCAAATTTCAAAGTGAGTACATTAAAGTCTTCCATTGTGTATTAAGTGTATTTCTATAATCCCACTATCAGAGAGCTTAGAGTAAATGCTTGTGTTTGATCTAAAGATTTCAAATAAACGACTCAACAAGTTTAAACTGAAATCTTTATCCATCCCCCGCCCTGCACACACACACCTGTTCTGGCTCCTCTTCTCACAGTCTTGGTTGATGGCACTGTAAAAGCAATATATGCACGTTCTTTGAAAAATTGAAACTCGGTAGTAAGTAAAAAATTAACATCATTCCCATTACTACCTTCCTGCCAGAGTCTCACTCCTTAGTAGGATTGTTTATGTTCTTATTTCTTCTAATTGTTACTGAAATAATATTAAACAATTTCTTGTTACATATTTCTTTGTTGACTCTGCTGTGAAGAATTAGGACTTTGGATACCCAGTTTTGTTAAATGTTATGATCAAAACTGCTCTCATTCCACCAAATTTAGAAAGTGTTTCTTAATGCCCCACCATTTACAATGAGGAAATGAGGCTTCAACACACTCTTGACTTCCTCTTCTCCTCATATCTCCCAAGTTGTGTCAGCTGTACAATTACCTATCTAGTATCAGAGTTTTAACATTTACATCCTGTTTTATGATTATATTTAGTTTTTTTTTCTAAAATTGATTCTAAGAATGTGCAAGTAAATAATTAGCCTTTACAATCTTATGACAATGTCAATGAAATAACAGTAACTGTGCCATAGAACCAAGTGGTAGGATTGAACTCAGAGTGAAGGAACTGTAATTCTCTGTTATTTAGGATTGACAAAGAACGCTTCCAAAGTTAAGTTCAAATAGACTCTGTTTTCTTCTAATTGCTCAATATCATACTGCATTTTAGTTGGGTTTGTACTTAAGCCATGATATTTTTATATATCCTTTAATTGTTCTTGGTGTTTCTAATTGCTTTCTTTTACATGCTGACAGAAGAATCATATTCTTTCCTTACCACATCCATAGAATTTCTTGGCTTTCTAATCTATTCTTTGTTTAATAAAGTCTACTTTCTTCTTGAAGATAAAACTATTAAAGTGTTCTGAATTCTGTTCAAATTTGGACCTCATACTTTATATACCTGTTGCAGAGCCATTTTTCTAGAATATTTTTCCCATTATATTGTTATATTAATTGGGCTATGTTTAATGGTGTGATATCTCCAAATTTCAAAGGCATAATTTTATAGAAATCTATTTTTCATTCACATCCCAGTCCCAGTAAGACTAGAAGGGAGCTCTGCTTCATGCAGACATTCTGGAAATGTCCATCAGAAGTCTCAGCTATCTTCTCATCTTGATCTCTTCTGCAATCAGCCAGTGGCAGGCAAAGATTGGCGATGGGGAAGGCACACGTGCTTCTAATTTCTTTGGGCTGCAAGTGGCACACATGACTTCATCATACTCCCTGGATGAGAACAGTTAAGTGATCCATCTAAATGGAGGAGTGCCCAGAACTGGATCCACTCTTGGCCTGGGAAGAGGTGGAGATCACAACTTCTACCAACAGTCCTGAATCAGTCCCTCGATTTCTTGTTTTTGTACTTTCTGCTGTTTTGATGGAATAGATAATCAAGATATATTTTTCTCCCAGAGGTTGCATGAAGACAAATGTTTTCAATCCTTTTATGTCTAGAAAATTTCTTCATTTTACTTTCACACTTATTATTGTGAGTAGGTATGGAGTTCTGAGTTCAAAATAACATTTTTCCTTAAAACGTGATTGCCATTGTCCTGCTGTCTTGCAGTATTTCTTGATTTTTTATTCTCCTTCACATTCTCTCTTCTCTTATTCTAGAACTCTTTTGGATGGAAGATGACCCTTTTGGACTGATCTTTTAAGACTCTACTTTTATCTTACATTATTTTCCTTTTCTTCTTTTATCTTTTGTGCTCTGGGGTATTTTCCTCAGACCATACTGTTAAACATATATATTTTTTAAATTTCAGCCCTCATATTATAAATTTCTATGAATGCTTTCTTGCCCCCTAATTAATCCTTTTATAGAAACTTATGCTTATATTTTTGATATGATCTTTTCTTAAATATCTCTGGGAATCCTCATTAGAATCATTTTGAAAGTTCTCATATTCTGTGGATTATCTCTGCTTATTCCGGTATTCTTTTTGTCCATCTTGAGCTTTCATTCTTTGCTCTTTTTTTCCCTCACATTGCTGGAAACCCCAGTTCTTTAAAATAAGTAGCTGATGGGGATTTTATGGTTAAATCTGTTTTTCTGATTCCTGAAATGTTTTTCATATAATTCTGTGTATAAGGGAGATATTCTTTTAATATTCTTGGGAACTAATTAACACACTAGAAGCCCAAAGCTTTTCCAGAATCATCTATCTCTTTTCCCAAAAAGCAAAGCTACTTAGTGTCTGTCAGATGCAGAATAATGATTTCCAAGAGCTGCCTGTTTCCTAATCCCTGGCCCCTGTGAATATGTTGTGTTGCATGGGGCAACAGTGCCGTTAAGGTTGTGGATGGAACTTGGGTTGCTAATGTGCTGAGTTTGAGCTGGGAAAATTATCTTGGAGTATCCTTGTGGGCCCAATGTAATCATAAGGATCCTTCTCAGTAAAAGAGAGAAGCAAGAAAGTCACTGTGCCCTGAGTCGAAGAGAGTCTTGGGGATAGTAGAAGAGGCCATGAGTCAATGTATGTGAGTGGCATCTGGAGGCTGGGAAAGGCTTCTCTGCAACCACCAGAAGGAAGACATTTTTACTGACACTTTAACTTTAGCTCAATCAGACCCATTTCAGATTTTTGATCTCCCAAACTGTGAGATAATAAATTTTTGTTGTTTAAGCCACCAAGTTTGTGGTAATTTACAGCAGCAATAGGAAATTAATATAGTCTTATAATAATGTTTGACACAGTTGAACATTCTCTACTTCTTTTTTTAAAAATCTCCTCTCTTGGATGCTGTGCTCCCAAGCACTCCTATTTTCCTATCACCTCTCTGGTCCCTAATTCTCAGTCTTCTTCTCATGACCTCTAAATGTTGAAGGACCCCATGGTTGGGAAATGGGCACTTTTTTACCTTTCTTTTTATATACTCTCCCTGGATGATCTCATCCATCTTCTTGGTCTTAAATATAATCTTTGTGCTAGTGAGTCCAAAAGGTTCACCTTGAGCTGAGACTTCATCTGTACATTTATGGAATTGTGTGTTCAGTTGGCTATTTGATATCCCCGCTTGAGTATTTCAGAGCTCTCTCAAGTTTGACATTTCAAAATTGAAATCATGATTTTCCTTTGAGTCTCATGATTCCTGCCTCACTCAGCTATGGCCAACAGCAATGCTGCAAAACAAAGCACCCCAAATCTTGATAACAATGCACCTTTATTATGACATACACAGATCTGGGACGGCAAGGCTGGTTCTGATTCAGGCTACAGGACAATCGTCTAATCTATCTATCTTCCCAGAGGTTTTCCCACCCCAGGAAATGTTTTTGCCACTTAGCTTGTTCCTCAAGCCATAAATAAGGGTGTTGATTTTCACTTGTCTCTCTCTCCACCCTCACCTTCATTCTATTCAGAAGTCCTTTGTGTTTCGCCTTCAGGTATATCTCAAATCTGCATACTTCTCACTCTCCACTTCCACCACTACATCCAAGCTACTGTAATATTTTTTCTGGAGTATGGCAATCTTCACTCTTTCCTTCATTCATTTAATAAATATTTATTGATAGAGCTCCTCTTAAGTGCCACACACATGAGTTCTCTTGTTGACTCTATGTAAGGCTCTGCCTTTATTCTGTATCACTATCTTCATGCAACAACTCTTGTTCTAAGAACCAGAGCAATTTTAGTGAATAAAACAGACACAACTCTTTGCACTCATGGAGCTCACAATCTAGGGAGGGGAGCATGCTTTATACCTCATTTCCCTGCTTCCTCTTGTGGCTTCTAAGATTCTATTCACCTCACTGATGCCACAGTAATTTTAATTGTGAGACAGATGATGCCACCCTCTTGCTTAGTAACTTTGATAGCTTTACATTATGGACAGTGCGATGTGCAGTTGCTTTATTGTGGCCTACCAAGCCCCGTGTGACCTCTCCTCAGCTACCCCTCACCCTCATCTCAACTCCTTTACATCTCACATACCATGTTCCATCCACAACAACCTCCTTTCTTTGTCAATTTCAGAACACACCAAGCTCCTTTCCAGCTTAGAGGCTAGCACCTGCTAGTCTCCTACCTAGAAGAGTATGTTCCTGGATCTTCACTGTGAATTTAAAGTCTCAGCTTAAAAGCCACCTTCTCAGTGGCTTTGCTAATGAAATTAACTAAGACTTAGACTTCTCATCTTTACCAGGGCACTTTGTTTACTAACTTTTCAGGGGACTCTCAATTTGCGTATATATATTTGCATATATTTACCTGTTTAATTCAGTCTGTTTCTTCCAACTAGACTGTGCATAGGATCTATGTTTATTTTACTCAATTCTGTGTCCCTAGTGCCTAGTACAATATCTGATGTGAAGTAGGCACTCAAAAACTGTTTTTAGATTAAATATATCCATGAATGGTGGCATTTCAGGCATTGGTGAGAAAGTATAATGGAGAGATGTGAATATTATGAAGCTGGGCCTACAGCCCCACTGGTGTCTTCTTGGCATCCCACAAACCACAAAATGCAGGCTTACTGGTAAACTTGGCCTCATTAGAAGAAATTATTTTGTAATTAGGTAAAACTAGGGCAGGGCGGGGTGAATGACTTGTGTAGGATAATACAGGAAAATCACTGTGAAGCTGGGAGAGAGCCAGGTCCATAGACCAGACCTATCCATTGGAGGCCAGGTTCCCAATATAGGTCCCGCGGGGGCAGCTCAACATTCCAACCACGCTGTGACCCACTCGCCCAAGAGGGGACGGGAAAGGGAAAGGCTCCCGCCAAGTTTGAGAGTTTCCAGGCCACTTTGCTTATGGTTTGGCTTGGGGTTCCTGCTTCCCTTCGCCATTGCCCCTTGGGCTCCTAACCTTAAATCAAACTCTCAATCTTTTCTCCTGCTCGGAATGAACCGGTGACTTTTAATTGTATTTTTCCATTCTGGGTCTTTGAAATCAGCATTGCTTTGCTTTTGTGGGTTTAGCTTGACCTTTAATGTTCTCTTGGCAGATTTCTGTTATTGGAGGGGATGGGATTTTTGATTTGTTAGAGAGAATGGAGTCTAAGCTTTGGACTTCAGACCCTTAAGCTTTCCGTTAAAAACAGAGAGATGACTAATAACTATTTAGTGTGTAATGATGGCTTAGCAGTATTTACCACTGATTTAGGCTCTCTGGCTCCATTACCTAGGATATTTTCCTGACTTAAACATTCCTCAGTTCTTTAGCCAACAGCTGTCCACATTTTTTTTAAGTCCTCAAACCTCCAGAAATTATGATTTCACATTTCTAATAGGCTTCTTTCACTGTTCAATCAAAAAGGCTTCTTGTGCCTAGTAGCATGTGTCCCAAAGCAAAATTAATACAAATCACAAGTGGAGAACACAAGCAAAGGATAAAGCCCAAATCCTCCCTAATGGGGCCCACACCCAGCACCTCCATCCCTGACTCTCAGCTGGGTCTGAAGCAGGTGTGTGAAGGAACAAGGGGTAAACACAGAGGGGAAAAAAATCCAAAAAGAAATAATGCTTGAAGGAACAGGAACATGTGATTCAACCTTTTTCACCTTTGTCAACATTTGGAGTCTCCTTCCTGGTGGGAAGAGAAAGGAGCCCACCTAAGAACTCGAAGGCAATTATTCCCTTAGGATAATACTTCAAATGAATGCCTTAGCATTGCTATCATTCATTAATTGTGACATTCAAGAAATATGAATTGATTTGAGGGTACAAAGACAACAGAGACACAGTCTCTAGCCTCAGTGGCATATATATTTTAAAGTTTATAGTATAGAGAGAGAGTAAGGAGTGGAGAAAGCACTGGTGGTTCAGAATTGTGGGTTAATAATAATCACAACAATAGGTAATTTAATAATTTATGTCACTCACAGAGAGGTTTCCATGTGACAGGTATTGTGTTAATTGCCTTACAAACATGTGTCCTTTTAATTCTCTTTATAAGCAAGAAAGATGGTCAGTCATCTGACCTCTAAAATACATGTAAGAAAACCGCAGCTCAGCAAGACTTTTTTACTAGGTTGTGGTCACAAAGCCCAAAATTGGTGCATTCTAACCCTAATCTTTCTTACCTTTCATCCTACGCTTTTAACTAGAATACTAGTGGAAGTTTTCAGGGGGTGGAGGTTGGAATGTCTAATGACTTTTCTAGCTTTTTCACTCTATGACTCTGTGGTGTACACAACTCAGACAGTATCAGTGCAGACTCTGAGAGATGATGCATGTTCTGGGCACCAGGCCTGTGAGGCCTGTGGGGAAGTTAGAGCTCTGAGCTTAAGGTCAAAATGCTGTGACTTTGGTCTTAGCTCTGTTTCTTACAGGCTGCGACACCTTGGTTTCTTCTTTAAAGTGGGAGTTATCAGACCGAATTTCACTACTTCTGAGGATTGTGGAGTAGGAGGAATGAGCTAATAGGTAACAAAATATTATGTAAACTATATTGAATTTTGAAGTTGTAAGGAAATACCATTATTACATTCATATTAGACAGTACTAGATGTGGCTTCTGGTTCCATGAACTAATAAAATAGTGACAGCTGTCATCCATTGACTGCATGTTGTGTGGTAGGTGATGTGTTCAGTACTCATGTTTTAATTTAATCCTGGAAAGAAATTCTGGTTTGTGTTTTCTTTTTTTTTTTTTTGGTGAGGAAGTTTGGCTGTGAGCTAACATCTGTTGCCAATATTACCCTTTTTGCTTGAGGAAGATTGTCATTGAGCTAACATTCGTGGCAATCTTCCTCTATTTTGAATGAGGGACACTGCCACAGCATGGCTTGATGAGCAGTGTGTAGGTCTGCATCTGGGATCTGAACCTGAGAACCCCGGGCCACCACAGCAGAGTGTGTGAACTTAACCACTACACCACCAGGCCAGCCTCAGAAATTCTTCAAGATACATATTATTACTCCACATTTTACAGAAACTCACATGCTCATAAAGGCAAGTAACTAGGTTTTTGGAGTGAGGCAGTGGATAAGTTGAGATTTGAACTCTGATCAGTCTGATTTCACAGTTCCTGCTCTTTCTACTATGTTGCTTTTCTTGGACATGTTTGTTTAAAAAGTCCCAATGAATGATAGAACTGGAAGCTGTGTTAGAGATTATCAAATTTGTCAAACCACTTATTGAAACTTTTTAGTAAGCAAATGCAAGGCCCCATACTTGCATTCAACACATAAGTCATGGGTCTTCTGGTTAAGTAGTAAAAATCCAATGGAAGCTGGCTTAAACAGAAAAAGGACTTCCCTGGTGTGCAAATGAAAAGGCAATTTCAGGCAAGGCTGAATCAAAGGACCCAGTTCTATTATCAGGATTCATTACCTTCTTCTCTGAGCTCTATTTCCCTTTGGCTTTTTTTTTTTTAACATTCCTTGTGGTAGCTCATGATAGCTCCAGGCTTACATGATCCTTTCTGTGGGTAATCTTAGGAGAAGAATTCACTCTTCAGTCTTGATCTGATTCTTACCAACCTCAGATAAGTCATACACCCGTTGCTGAGACAGTTACTGCGTTCAAGGGATAGATCATGTGGTTGATTGAGGTCTGGCTCCCATGTCCATTCTAAAACTGTGTGTACTGAGTGTAGGGGAGAAATTGTTCCTGAAGAAAAAAAATCAGGCTACTGCTACTGGAGGAAGAGGGTATGAATGGTGGGAAGGCAAAAACAACAGATATCCCCCACGCCTGGGAAGGCCCAAACCTATTCGGGGAAATGATTCAAGTTGCTTCCTTGCTTGGCCCCTATCTTGAAATTTAACCCTTGGCATCTCAGAGGTAGACTCTATGGTTCCTGTTTTGGCATAGTACTACCTGATACCTCCCCTCTCACACTCAGTGTGATATCTTGGAATGTTAGTGTGCCAAGCATACAAGAGATCCTTATCAGGTAGGTCAGTGGGAAAGTACACTCGATAGACACACAGGATGAGGAAAAATGCTAAGCACTAATCACTCCTAGCTGGCATTGCTGGACAATGGCAGTCACACACACAGGCAACATAGAGATTTCTACTCAGACTACTTCTGCATCTCCCCAGGTAAGAAGTATTGATCCCATTTTCTTTCTTAGAACTCCTCATTCATGTGAAACCCTTGAGCTGTGAAGCTGGAAGAGCCCTTTTGAGAAATCTAGCCCAACTCCCTTTTTGGACTTTTGACCAAACTGAGACTGAGTGACCTAAGTGGTTTTCCTAATACTATACAACTAGTGAGAAACACAGCTCAGTCCAGAACCACAAACTCTTAACTTGACACCCCCCACTCCAGAAGGACAGTTGGATAATATAGGTCTTCTGAAGCACATGCTATATGAATAAGTGAGAAGCTGGCATCCAGCAACAATGGAAATGTCTGGTGAGTGCTCACACATTTTTTTCTTGGCCTTGAATGTTCCCATAAACATTGCAGTGCTAGGGGAATGGTTACAGACCCAGACCTCAATGTTTGTGCTCCTGTTCTGCCTTAGATTAAGTTAAATATTGTTTGTAGATGATACAGATAAATAGGCTCAACCATGAGCCTGTCTGGATGGTTAAAAGGATGCTGTTTATTTCTCTAAGAGGTTGCCCAGCTGTGTAAGAGGGCTGTTGGACTATTGCCTCATTTCACACACAGCCTTCCTATTTATTTCATGACTTGACTTCAGAGAATGCACTTAACTGGTTTGCCTGGTTGTCATTTGTCACGCTTCTATTGGACTCAAGTGTCCCAATGGCAGTGAACTTGTCATCTCCCTCCCTCCTGACCCCCCAAGTGCCAAGGATGGTGCCAGCAATCTGTGGCTGCTCCATCAATGGAAACCGAATTCAGTGTATTAAAGAATAATTGATTAATTAGAAAATTAGAAGAGGTTCTCAGGCTTCAAGTGTAAGAAAGTGTAATAGATGAGTGACAGGGAACAGTTGGTCCATGTGTCCATCAAGTAAAGAAAACAATGAAAAGAGATTTATGTAAGGCTGTTGGAATGTAGATCAGCCATTGGGAAAGATGAACTGGCAACGGTTGTGAAACTCGTTGAAATGCTTTTGGCTGTAGGAAGGGCATTGGATTTAAGAACTTTCTTGGCCATTTATTAGCTGTGACATTGGAAACAATCATCGACCATCTCACCTTCTCCTCTATAGAGTGGTCTGAGATGACAACTAATTCGTGAGGCCGTTGGGAAAATAAAACTTAGGTCATGCGTGAAGACCCCAGCACAAAGTTTACATGTAGCAGTTGCTTTACGTGCTGGCTCCTGTCTTTCTCTTTCCTTTTTTCACCTTAATATTTAATGTTTCCTTTTTATTTAAATAAGTAAAATAGGCTTCCAAAATTAGAAAATAGGAGATGATGAAGGTTTGAACTAAGAAGTATAAATGGAGCAAAGAGAATGAGAAGGATTGAGAAATATTAAGAAAATTTGGACCGAGAGGATTTGATGAGTGAATGGACATGGAAGTTAAGAGAGAAGAAAAGACAGTGTTATCCTCATAAGTGGGACACACTGGAGAGAGGGAGGGTGCGTTATATTATCCAGGTAGATCAACAGATTAATAATCATATAGTCAAAGAAAGGATTTGCCTTCTCACGGGTGAACTCAGATCATCTTAGAGTCATTTTTGCATGTTGAAGAGCCTAAACCAGAAGTGAAAAGTCTTTATTTTTCTCCTCCTAATACCATGAGGCTCTACTGCTGTGATTTCCACACTTGGTCTTGCCTCAGAATCACCTGAAGTGCTTGCTCAGTATCCAGCTTCCTGGGCGCTATCTCCAGAGATTCTGGTTCGTTGGTCCGGAATGACAAGCCAAGGGGTGTCTACATTGTTAAACAAACTCCAGAGGTGATAATGATGCACAGGAAGAACTGAACACTAAAAAACAGGAAGACAGTGTTCATTGTCAATTTTCTACCAAGCCAAGACACGTTTTCAAAGCCCATCACCTAAGGAACACACTGGGGCACTCTGAGGGAGCTAGTTCCCCATGTTTTGCACTTGTTCTTGTATGCCTTTTGATTACTTGGTGGTTGGATCAAACCACTTTTTCATTTTCTTCTACTTCCCAGTCTCAGGGTCTAGATCCCATTGGTTATTCTGGGTTGGAGCATCCCTGATGGTGAGAATAAGGGGAGCTTGCCCAGCATCGTCTTTAGGGCTGGCACAGGATTCAGGGCTCTCTTTTGGGTATCTCTGGACCTGAGTGCAAGTGAATGCCCATATTGTACTTTTATTATGGCAATTCTTTAAGTGTTTTCTATAAAGTTCATGTAATTGTGCTTCTTTCACAGATGAGGAAGTCGAGCTCTTGAACATTCAATAACTTTCTTAAGGTTCCAGCAAGGAAAAGTCAGAGCCCAGTATTTATATCTGAATTCCTTCCTTTTTCCATTCTTTTATTTTGTCTTCCCATCATACCATCTGTCTGCTTCTTGTACTACATTATAAGATTTTGAGGAGTGGGCTAATATATTCAGCCATGTTTTCCTTTAAATCTGACACAGTACTTTGCACATAGTAGATGTTTTTTTTTAAATGTCTGGCGAATAAATAAATAGCACATTCATTACCCTTAATGGTCTCATTGGTTAGTTTTATAATTAGAGTGAAAGTTTCAAGAGCATAATAATAAATCTTATATCCATCTTGGTTTCACTGGTGTGTGGACTGTGAAAAATTATACAATTAACACCAAATGTTCATGAAATACTTGTGAAATGAATGTAAACTGAATATCTAGCACAAAGGACGAGTTTAATTTCTATACCCCATTAAAGCCTTACCCTAATGCTTTACTGGCTTAATGCAAAAACTAAGTGTGATCTGGGATCTGTGGCTGACTGGGTGCAGGCAATTACTAGGACTGTCACCATTTCCTTTTCTGATTAGAGACTATCAAAGATTGTAGCTATAGAAGTCAGCCCCAGTCCAAATGTTGCACGTTTGCACCACAGTAAAAGATTGCTCTGTTCTCAGTCTGTTCTGGCTGCACAAAGTCATGATTTCTCTCCTGGCCTCAGAGGGCATGCCTGGCCTCTACCAGAGGAAGGGTGGACAAGAGGCTGGAGCTTTCTCTTTGCCCAGGGCACTGCATGGAGCTGATGACCTATACTTAGCTAAAGCCTATCCCAGCCTGGGTAGCATCTCTCTGGGTGCAGACCTGGAGTTACAACTTTAATAATTGTACCAACCCCAGCTCATTGTACAAAAGATGCTTGGGAAAAATAATTTAATATTAAGCACACAGGTTTACTCAATTTTAGTTCTATTAATCTCTACAAAGCTCCTCCCCCAATAAAATGTGATCTAATTATGTTCCTCAAAATATTTATTGAAGTATTAATGCCCTGTTAGGATGGGACTGGGCACTGAGATTCTCTTAGGTAGGCTTCATCCTTCTCACCAACTCCTATGGTACATATATGCCCATGATTTTGCTGTAGTCTACCCAGAATTACTTGGTCTGTATCTTAGACCCTACAGATTGTGAGTTATAAGCTATCAAGTAAGCATACCGTTTTGCAAAATGGTGGATTATTATTATCACTAATATTTTGATAAAATATGTAATACTAAACTTGTATTTTGAAAGCAAATATTAAGTGTGCACTCTGGAGCCATGTTCTTTAGATTTGAATTCTCCATCTGTCACTAGTTTAGGGTTTCCCAACCTCAGCATTATGGACTTTTTGGGCCAAATAATTCTTCACTGGGGGGGGGGGGTCTGTCCTGTACACTGTAGGATGTTTAGTGGCATTCCTGGCCTCTACCTACTAGTTTGAAAGCACTTTCCCAGTTATGATGCTTAAAAGGGCCTCCAGACATTGTGAAGTACCTCCTGGCTTGGAGGTGGGGTGAGGTGGGAAAGGGGGTGATTGTCCTGATTAGAGAACCACTGCTCTAGCTGATGACCTCAGGAAGTGTTTAAATCTCTGTGGGATTCTATCCTTCTTGACTGTAAAAATGTATATAATAAACCTCAATTTATACTGTTGTGAAGGGATATAACATAAATTCATCAGCCTATGTTTGCTATAGAGTAAGAGCACAATAAGCATTAGTTACTAATATCAGTTATTTGTCATTGTTTATCAAGGACATGCAGTACAGTGAGACTATACAAGTCATGCCAAAATTGGGAAAACTGAAATAAAGAGTTTAAATTGTACTCCTAAATTTGTATAGGAAGTTTGAATCACAGTTAGATTTAGAACCATCAGATCTAGATAATCTTGGGTGTTAATGTGAATGACACTGGCCAGGTCCTACCCTACTAATCCTTAAGGAAAATTTCTCATTTTTAATCTTAATATTAAAACAATTTGTTCATACAGAACTTACTTAAAGCCTTAAAATGAATGTAAAACAGCAATAAAAAATTGATTCCTCTTAAATAAGTGTTGAATTTCAAATAAACTCTGATTTGATTTATCCGTTAAATATAGAGCCCATTCAAGAATTACCTGAGCTGTTCCCTTGGAAAACCATGGCCTAAGAAGATCCAATGAGCGTCACAAGGTATATAGATCTCCTGAAAGTACATGAGAACTCTCGAATGCATGTGCATCTTGCCAGGTTTTGTATTAACTCACTTCTCAAATGGCTTCATCATTCCCCAAAAGTAAATGATTATTGTTTGACTTGTTGAAGTTAGAGTGAGAGGTCAGTCTGGTTATCTTCAGAACTCTGCCACTGACCATTAGAGTGGTAATCTGTGCTCCCTGGACTTCGATTTTCCTGTCTGTAAAATGGGCATGGCTGAACTAAATGATCCCTAACATCCCATTTCATTCTAACATCCTATAATTTAAAAATTTAGCCCTTAAAATCTTACTCCATTTACAAACTATATTATTAACCTTCCCAAAGTACTGTCAACATAAAGCTTCTCTGGAAACATTTGCTTCTCAAAATTCTCAGATTCATCATAGTAATCATGATTTCTCATCTTTTATGATTTCTCATCATTTTTTTTTGCTATGTACAGAAAAATATACCTCCAAGAACTAGGTTTATGAAGTGTTCTACCAAGTGATAGATATCATAAGTGGCAAGAAAGTCAAAACAGCATAAAGGGACCTGTCTGGCTTAGTGCGGAGGCCTGTTAAGATCCCAGTCTTGATTTTCAGCTGGAAAGAAAGCAATGAAGTGGATGTGCTTTTCACTGCAAAAAGTTTATTTTGCCCCCAAAATCACCTCTCTGAAAGTACCCAGTAGGACTGAAAGGATGACGTTGACTATAACCCTGTTGCTTTGATTTGGGGAAAACTCATAAAATGTGAATTTCCTGGTTTTGGTGGTCCCTCAGTATCCAATAATGTAAAGACTATTCCTTTCCCTAAAGAGGAAGTGGTGTACTCATATTTAAAAGAAAAGAAAAAAGAAAAGAAAAGAAAAAGACTTCAACTCTCAGAGGCACATTAAGCTGAATGGTGAAAACTTAGAAGACAATTATTTTTTTTTCTCAAGAGTATGTGGTATGAAAATAGCTGTTTTTTGTTTAAGAATCAATTATTAATTAATAAATTATCTTCACCCATACTATCCATATTACTATAGGAGTACATTTATTTTTATGTCATCAATTCTATCATAAAACTCAACTTGGGGAACCAGGAAAACAATCTGAAAAGGCTTACACTATAGGCTTATGGGGGGAATAATGTATATAGATGACATGGATTGTTGCTAGTGTATCATCAGGCTCTGTCTATCAAACTCAGAGATTAAAAGCTTAGATCTACGGTCTATTTATCCTATAGTTTGTGGTAGAATAATGCTTGAAGTGCAGTTTTATCACAGACTTTGCTAGCTATACAAAACCAGAGACCATCCATACTTCAACAAGACACAAATTTTGATTGAATAATAGACACTGAAGAGGGCAAACAATAAACTAGGTAGAAGCTATAGTAAGGAGGGTTTAATTTCTACTAAAGAGGGTTTTAATAATTTCCGTTGTTCAGTAACGGTAGGCTACCTAATTTGTTCAGGACTAAGAGTATTCCAGGTATGTAGGACTTTCAGTTATAATATCAGAAAAGTACTGGCAAAACCGGGGTGAGTTGGTTACCCTAACAACAGATTGAGAAAGCTTTTGAAGTAGTGAGTGCTCCATCATTAGAGGTGGTCGAGTAGAAGCTGACCAACCAATTCTCTGGAATGTGTCAGAGAAGCTTCTGTTTTGGGGGAGGAGAATGAGCTCAATAACCTCTGGAGGAGCCATCCAAGTCTGAGACACTGAAAGAATCCACAAAGACAAATAGTCTGTGGTAGAGACAACTTCATTGCTAAATTCTCTGGAATTACAAATCCTTCCGTAAATCCTTCACATTTAGAATTCAAGTGAATTGAATCTTCTAAATTAATCCCTAATCCTTTGGGAGAATTTATGCAATAAAGTTATCCATCAAGGAAATATTTTCGACAGAAGCAGACTATTCAGCATATTCACAATGAGAAAAGCAAATGATTTGAAACAAAAAGATTTATGTTTAGTTCTAAGTCTAGCACTCAGTGGATTTAGACAATTTGTTTAATCTCCTTGATCATTGATTTTCTTCTAAAATGAGGATAATAATATCTAGGCTGCCTATTTGATGGGGTTGTTGGGAGGATCGTACAAGCTCATGCATGTCAAAACATTATGAACTGCAAAGTACATCCATTTTTGTTGTGGATTTTTTTAAACAGAATTCTCTCTATCATCCTGAGATGTTGACAAGGCTGATATTGTGCACATAAACCAATGGGTGTGTAAAAGATGCATTATTTAAAGTAGGCTAAACTATGGTGACAAAAAGATGGCGTAATATATAACAGATTGATCGCAATAGCAGATTATTTCTGGTTGGTGTTGATTGTTCATCACGGTAATTCATAGACCCAGGCACCTTCCCTCTTGTCACTCTGGCACTCCTTAGTTCATTGCCATCCTCATCCAGCTAGTAGGACTGTGAAAGGAGAATATGGAGACAACACACTTGCTTTTAAAAAGTGATGCCCAGAAATGGCACACATGAAGTCCACTCATGTTCTATTGGCTAGAGCTCAGTCACATGGCAAAACCACGCAAGAGAGTCTGGAAATTGTAGCCTAGTGTGGGTCCAGGACTGTTGGAAACATCATAGGAGGTAGAATATGTCAAATCGCTGCAAGCTGTGATGCTCATACACATGTGTTTTATGTTTATTCATTGTGATTCTTATCCATCCTGGGAAGCTGCACATAGATTCTAATTCTAATGAATAGTCAACAGTCTCTGCCTCAAAGTTCCCATGGTTATGCCATGTTTGCAGAGAGTGCTTATTTAATTCTAGTGTTTGGACTTAGTTCCTGATACCAGCCCAGCATCATCTACTCAAATAATCCATAAGAAACTGGGAATGCTTGGATGAAACTGCAAATAAATAATAATTACTAAATCTCTGGTCCCTTTCAATTACTTAATTCTGCATTTATAGAGCACCTACCATGTGCCAGGCATGCTGCTACGTATTGGATACCCAGCAACAGACAAAACATGGTGCCTTCCCTCAAGGAGCTCACAGACTTTATTGTTTTATTTTTCTTGGTTTATCCAAAGATTTTTCTTTGTCCTACTTGGTCTATGGCAGTCCAATATGCATAAATATTTAAACTATTCACTTGAACTCTGTGATTAAAATTTGACTTCATCTCTCAAAATCAGCTCATGTTTCTCTTCCATCATATTTCTTGGTCCTACTCTATCAAATGACTATCTCTCTGCTGCTTTAGGAGAAGTTTTAGTTCAGTGACAGATACCAAATAGTGTGTACAAGAAATGCCTAAGGGGATAACAATTGTGTGTTGGATTACAAAGCTGCTTTCCACTCTTCAGTATCAGTTGGGATGCTTTGCTTGCTGCTAACAGAAACCCCTGCCTCAACTAACTCAAGCAATAAGAAAAAAACTGATATTTCCTCTAAAGAGAAGCCCTGAAGTGGGGCAGTTTCAAGGTTGGATAATTCAGTGATTCAACCATGACATCAAGGATTCAAACTGTCTGTGTCAACTTTGTCACTCAGTATGTTTCCTCATAGTCGCAAGATGACTGCTGTAGCTCCAGTTATTCAGACATCTAGGAAAAGACATGTCTAGGAAAAGAAGAGGAACCATCTTGCGCCAGTTACACCACTGTAGGTACAGGAAAATTCTTCAAGGAAGCTCCCTCTCCTTTGCCCATAATGGCATCAAATGCCCATTCTTAAGTCAGTTATTGGCAAGGGTAATGGAATTACTGTGACTGTCTAGTTAAGTACAAGGCTGGGTGGAGGAGGGTCTGTTATCCAGACAAAGTCACACTTTTGTTAGCAAGAAAGGAGGATGATGTGTGCATTTGATTTAGGAAACCAATAATGTTGGCTGCACCATCAGTACCCAATTTAATCTCAGACAGTCCTGTTATTGACTGTAGCTTTATTTTTCTAACTCCTCTCCTGTTTTCTAGTTTGGCTATTTTGTCATTTCTCCTCTCCTCTCTATATACTATCCCATCTCCTAGCTATACTCCCCATCTTAAACACTTTAGCTAGGCTGGCCCACTTTGCTGATACGTAAAAGCAAGCCACAGACACTGTTCACAGGCAGCACATCACTTGCTCTGATGAGATGGATATGATTGTGGGATTTGCGGGAACCACTCAGCTACATGGATGTGCAAGGTAACAGGATATTGGCTTAAATAAATAAGCTCTGAGTTCCACTGGTTGAATTCTTTGTTCAAAAACTATACCTCCTCCCTTTTGACATGCCCCACCACAGAATACTCAACATAATTGTTAATTCTACAGTTGAAAATTGGTGCCTTAAATCAATACCAGGTGTTCCACAGAATTGCAGCAAGTTTCTTCATAGGAACAGGTGGGTTTGGGCCTGTGGGCCCCCACATCCCCCACTTACCCAATCCCATCTCAAGTTCTGCTCAGAAAGGCTGGCATGTCTATCTGTTATATATATAACACTTTTTTTGAACAAACATTTCACTATTTGAAAATAATTTAAAAATGACTCTTAAAGGTAATCGTTTGGAGCCCTTCATTCCTTTTGCCCCAAAACTGTTTATATTAGATCTTATCTCCATACTTCCAAGCTCTTGCCTCCATAGGTTATATCTTTGATCCTACTTTCAGACAGTTAAAAATTTAACATACATCCTGATTCTACTTCTTGGCTCTTCACATAGGATTTCTCCTAATATACAATTGTCCGCCTTTCCCCCACCATCTCCCAAAGAAGAGCAAGTGTTCTCTGATATCTATGACAAGAATCTATAGCTCTGATTTCCAGCTCATCTCTTTTTCCAACGCCTTAGCTGATTCCTGCTCACAACTGTTCCAGTCCCCTCTGTACCGTGGAAGAAGGATTTGAACACTGACATAGAATTTCCTTGAACTGATTCTAGGAAGTCACTTGACACAGCTCTGAGTCTCCCTTAAATCTTCTTACTGCTTGCAACAATTCTTCTTTCTATCTCAATTGTGATTCTCCAGGCACCAATCTCTTTGTCTTCTACTGGGAAAATCTCTACTTCAAAAAGCCAACACCTTATGTTTCAAAGGCTGAATGCAATTACTTCACTGACTGAAATCTTTACTATGACTACATTTGCCTCTTTATATATGGTAAACATCTTGCCCACAGAATCTGTGGAATTCTTGTCTCTTGAGAGAAATGAATTTGAACTGGACCTGGTCCTCAAAAAGATGATTGTTGTGTTGGCAAGGGGATGGATGGGATGACCTGGAAGGCCTACTCCAGCTCTAATTTTGATGATGTGATTCTAACCAGATGGGGCCAATGGCATATTAGACGTCTATTGATGCTACCTCTATGCTTTTCATCCTGGGTTTATTCTTCTGGTAACTGTATATTTTCTTTGGCTCGAGCTCTCCATTTGTGATGCACAGCATATGCGTCACAAAAGCCCTTTGTGTATCACATGGAGCAGGCTGCAAAGAGTTTGTGAAGAAACTGAGCAAATCAGATGTCTGCATCTACGTTTTCATTTTCTTATGGAAACACTGCGATCCTTCACAGATTGCAGCTTTCAGTGCATTTTATTTATTTGAATGTGGCCAAAGACATGACTTCTTAATGTTATGGTGTCATGTCTGCGTCTGAATAAAAATAATAAACTGTAGTACAATATCACACCATGTATGGTTTTTCCTTAATAAGAGAGCAGAATAGTTGTTAAACAGTAATTTAAAGATAGTTGGATAGTCATTGGATAAATATAACTTGTCTAGAGATTAGATCTTTTACAACTTTAGCAATTATGAATTAGGCATTACATATTACTTGGAAATATGCACTATCTATACTTCCGGAGGTTTATTTTTCATCTACTCATGCTACACTGGGAAAATAAGTGAAAAACAAGATGGAATCTCTTGGTAATAAGAGCTGAAGGAATTCTTTGCAGCTCATTTTGGGGTTCATCAACACGCTGTGTCTCACCATGAGCCCTGCTGTGAACTGAACTGGAGGCTGGCTGTTGAGGTTCAAGTATTTGTACTTAGAATTTTTCCAGCCAAACACGGGATACCTTTTGTGGCAGAACACATTTGATCTCCCCTATTTCTTTTCCATATTGACAAGTGACCTATACTTGCTGGTCTGACTATCTTCTTGTGCTGGGGCCTGATGACTCTCCCTTGCATATAGGCTAACATACAAATTCCTTAGCCTGATACATAAAGTTTTTCTTAATCAAACCTCGTTATCTTTCTCATTCTCATTATCTCTTGATATTTCTCCCTGAATACTAACCTAAAAAACATAAAGCCATTTGTCATTCCCAAATAACACTTTCTATCATGTCCCAAAGCTGTTAGTCTACTCTTCCTTTTGTCTAGATTTCCCATCCAACTTACTTGCTCTTAGGGAATTCCTATTCATCCTTCAAAACACAACTTAAATGCCATTAACTTTCATTCAAAACATTCATCAAATATCTCCTAAATGTTGGATACTAGGGTTCCTGCCCTCATAGAGCTAGTTTAATCATGCAGGAAAGACAAGAAATTCGATAAGCAAGTCCAACATACCATGCACTTTATGATAGGAGTTGTCCAGAGTGTCTGAGATGACACAACAGTGACATTGAGTTTTTAAAAATGTTGTGTTGACCCAGTTTTGACATCCTGGCTAGAGGCAAGTCAGTTCCCCTTCTCAAGCAATTGATGAAGTCCACATCCCCAACCACCTCAATTCCTGGCCTCTTATACTCCAGGCCACTATACACCTACCCTAAGAATCCCAGGATCAGGTACCAGACAGCCAGGGATAGTCCTTACAGCCCAGAGCTTGCTGACGTTGTTCAAACCAGCCAATCCAAAGCCTGTTTACCCTGTCTTGCCCATTCTTTCTCACAGAAATCACTATACAGGGTGCTTGCCCACCATTCCCCCTTATCTTCTGCCTCGTGACTGACCTCAATGCTTCCCCATGTGGCCCTGCCTGGCGTGCTGTGTTTTCCCCAGAGAACTGTGAGTATCAAAATTGTAAAACTCTTTCCAATTTCTCTCTCTTGATCTGCAGCTAGCTTCGCTATACTTAACCCAAGGTGATATGGTTAAAATAAGCAGAGGAACATATTGCAAACTGGGGAGGTCACAGGTTGAGGCCTGTCCTGAAAGATGAGTAGCCAGGTGAGGTGTGGCAAGGGGAAGAGGAAGAGTGATGTTGGTAGAGGAACTAGGAGTTGTAGAAGAAACCAGGTATGTGAAGGTCTTGAAGAGAGGCTGCATGAGATGTTCAGGAACTGCGAAAATATCACTGTGGCTGAATTGGAAAGAGAAGAGAGTAGAGGATAGAGAGGCAAGTGGAGTCCCATCATGAAGGCAGTTAGTGGCGCCTCGGTGAGCAACAGCACCTGCTTTAACCACCTGTCACAACACATTTTGCATTCCCTTTGTATCTCTGTTAGCGTTTTGTCTCTTTCACTAGACTTAAATACGTTGAAGGAAGGAACCATGTCTGACTCATCTTGGTAAGTCCGAAACTTGACAGATACATTTTTGGAATGTGAGTTGAAGCCCTTGTTGAATTAAATTCAATCAAACAGACTGACAGTGTCCCTGTGGATGATATCAGGTAAAGGATGCAGAAAAAGCAGAACTCAGAATGCAGTTTTCAAAGCCTTGGAAAATAGATTGGCCTCAGCCCTACAATGTGACACTTTGTTAGGAATTTAGGAGGGTATAATTCCTACTCAGGTATTTACTAGTATGTGATTTCAGGCCTGTGGTATAATCCTCTCAGTTTTAGCTTCCTCAGCCATAAAATTGATATAATGATACTTAGCTCAGTGAGATTTTTCTTTTGGTGAAATTAGATATTGAAAGTAAAACACAGTGTAATGATGACTAATAATATTAGGCACTTAACAGTACTAATTTTCTTACCTTTCTCCTTCCCAGTTTCACTTACCCCTAGAATGCTCATTAGAGGTGTTTTGAAGCTGTTTGTGTTGAATTGAAATGAAGATTGGAGCAATCTTCACTAATGATACAGTTGCCCACAACTCTTTAGGAATTATTGAATTAGAACTAAACGGAAACTCAAAGAATTCATTGTCCAAATCCTGTAAAATACACTGGAAAAGAGTAAGGTCAAGGGGACACAACTTTCCCTATTAAAGTTATCATCACAGCCCAAATCCTTGATTTATTTTTCTTGTCTGCTAGATTGCAAACTCCTTCTGTCAGAGACTATATTATCCACCTTTATTCTCTGGTACCTTACAGAGTCTGGCACATAGTAGGTGTTCAATAAGTATCAAATAGTGAGAAGGTAATACAGTAAGTGAGTGAACATCATGAGATTATGCAACCTTTTATTTTTGGCTTTTTGATAGTTGCCTCATGTCCAATTCTTTACCATGTTGATTTCCTCAATTAGATGAAATTTAATATAATATAGTAATCCTTTTTTCAAGTTTAAATCATTTCTACGTAACCAGTAATTACTTCTTAAGGATAATGTCCATGGGGTATTTCTTTTCCTCTATATCTTGAAAATGGAAACTATCAGTGGGTGAGTTAAGAACTTGTTATGTTTTTCTTTTAACTGAGTGAGATTTCTAGCAGATGTTTGAACTATTAACCGCTCTCGCCATGACCATACCAAACCTGACTATAAAAAGTATATGAGAAATCTATCACCATTTCTTTTCTCTGGCTGAGGGCTACAGTATGCCCTTGCAGTTATTTCACTTCACTTTGGTTTGTATTTACTAAAATAATTACGTGTCCAACAACTGAATGGAGCTCCTCGAGAAGTAATGATGTCCATTACTGAACATTTGGAACAGTATTTGGTTCAATTCTATCAGGATGTCTTTTATTAGCGGGAAGGTTGAAATAACGCTCCTTTAGCGTTCTTTCTAGATATAAAGCTTAAGCAATTCTTGACTCTTTGAAGGAGGATAAACTCTTCTCAAAATTCTATTAGTCAGAAGCTGAATATACTCCAACACTGGCATTTTGGAAAATATTTAAATGATTTTCTTCTGGTTATTTTAGCAATAATGGAATTCAGCTCAGGAAGTTTATGTTAAATCCAATCTCACTGGAGTTTCAGTGAGCTTTTCACCTTGACTGATGGATGATAAAGAGTCAAAGCCTCTTTAGCTGAATTGTGCCTCTTTTTATACCCCCACCTCTTCTGGCTAAAGAGCACATTTCATGTAAATAGAGAGTTTTATTTAATACAGATCCCAATCCAGTGTGGATTCTTTGTTATCAGATTGGACTACTCAGAGGAAAAAATACAGTAGTTAATATTTACAAATACCAACTTCAGACTTGCCCTTTGGAACTTAAAAATATAGTCTCTTGATTTTTCAGCAATAAAATAACTTGGGAGGAACTGTTTCAGTTGAGTAGTGCACAGTTCCATATTTATACTCTGAAAGCTGGTTTGTGGTAAATTGCACAAATATTATTAGTCAAATTATCATTAACATTTTTGAAGTACAGCATGAATTTTTATAATGACACCAGATTCAGAAGGGTGGAAGAATTGATCTGCAGTCCTAAGCTTTGTACTCACAATCTTGTTAAACTGGAATAATAAATTCAGTTCAGCCATAATTTACTAAATGTGTCTTGTACTTACGAAAATGTCTAAGATATTTCTGGGTATAGAAGAAATATGGGAGAGTGGAGAGAGACGAGAATGATCTGCGTGATTCTGGGTGATTCTTGTAATCTTGCTGTTCCTCATTTTTTCTCTGTTAAATGAGGGTAACAATTTCTGTTTTGTTAGTTCTATAGAGTTAATACGAAGATCAAAAGGGACAGTGTGTGTGTAAGCAGCATGTGATCTGGAAAATAATTTAGCCTTGACTCCTCACTCTGAAGTTGAGAGAGAGAGACTTGAAAAGCAGTCTCACTCCCAAGGCTATCTCTACTGCAATTCCCTGGTCAACAGATTGGGTACCTTTCATTTAACATTCAGCATCAGGATGTGAGCAAACTATGGCACTCTTCTTTGTTTGAGACTTTCACATTTCCTGTTTAAGGAATTCCCATCTTGGGTCACATTGTCTTGGGAAAGTTAACTGATCTAGTAAACTTATTTAGGCTGGGGTGTTGATGCACAGTGATGGATGAATGCCATGCGTCTTCATCTGTACACAGGGATAGCAAAGCCTTTAGATAAGAAAAAGAAATATATGAGTATATATATATATTTATATGTATTATATATAATATATATGGAGATTTGATTTTACTCAAAGATATTGAGAAAGGGACCAGCCCTGTGGCCTGGTGGTTAACTTCTGCATGCTCTGCTTCAGTGGCCCTGATTTGGTTCCCAGGTGTGGACCTACACCACTCATCAGTGGCCATGCCACAGTGGTGTCCCACATCATAAATAAAGGAAGATTGGCATAGGTGTTAGCTCAAGTCAAATCTTCCTCAAGCAAAAAGAGGAAGATTAGCAGCAGATGTTAGCTCAGGGCAAATATTCATCAGCAAAAAATAAAATAAAATAAAAGATATTGAGAAAAATAGAATTTTTATATTAAAGCAAATATGGATGTATTTTAAATTAGAAAGCCAAGTCCACATGAAATTTTAAGATAAAATAAAAAACTTAAAATAGATTTCATGCTTTTCATAGGATCCTATAGTTTTATTTCCACAGCAACCAGGGGCACCAGAAACTTTCCTCTGTCTTTAGGGACACTTCAAGGGAAATGTTTCACAAACACCTGCTTAACAGGGGACTCCTTCAAAGTAATCTACTTATAGAGTGAGTCTTAGAAGCCTCACCTTATAAGTGAGAACTTGTAAGCACTTCAAAGCTTAGTGGCAAGATGTCACTATTCATAGATTATCCACACAAGTTTCAGAGAAACAGAGATGCAGAACCAGATGTGGAAAGACAAGAAGACAGAGATGACAAGAAAGAGTTAGGAAAGAGAATTTTCAACTCCCTTCAAACAACATTAATCTGGACAGTTTTTTGACTCACTTTCTTGTCTAGACATTCTAGAATGAGATTGACCAACCTAAGTGTCCTCCAGAGTGGACCTCAGAATTTTTGTCTTGTTCATGAAGTGAAATGGATAGATAAAAGAATGGAAGGGAAGGGAGATGATGGAGATTATTATGGAGATATTTAAAGTCTTTTAGCTCCTTATTTATCTTGGTCTATTTTTACATTCGGGGATATTTTGACGCTTTGGAATCTCTGAGAAGGTAGGGTGGTGCAGCAGGGAATTCAAATCTTGTTTGATCATAAAAAACACCTGGTGAGATTGTTAAAATTTCACGTGCTTAACCCCACATCCCAGACTCATCCGCTCAAGATCTCCAGGTGGAAGCCTGGAAATGTATATTTTTATCAAATGCTCCAGGTGATTCTTTGACTCAGAAATATATGAGAAATACTGGTTTAGCAGAAAGAGATAGAAACGTTGAGCCAGACAGACCTGAATACCTACTCACCAGCTGTGTGACTGTGAGCACATCAGTTTCCATATCTACAGAATGGGAATCACAGTATCTTTCTCGTAGAATTGAACCAAACCATATAAAACCATCTGACCACAATACTTGGTACAAAGTAGACACACAATACACATTCATTTCACTCCCACTCTTCCCCACCAGGAACCCAAGATTTGTTTCCTGTTTTCTTTCCTTTGCTAGCTGCTGAGAGCTACTCCATATCTTAAGAGAAGACTGTGCTCTTCTCCCTCAGTGGACGTGGAGGTTTAGGCAGCACCAGCATACACGATTAGTAAAGGGCAGATTCTCTGAGTCCATTAGAATTCTGTGTTAGCCAAAAATCTTTGCTTATTTTGTTCTTTTCATCCCGTCTTTGAAGGAGTTGTTTGATAAGTAGCAAATATTTCAGTATTCAAATTTTGAGTAGTCCTCTCAAAGTAAAACAAGCTAAAAAAAAAAAAATAACCCCCCCAAAAAATGTCCACCCCACCTCAACTTCCAAACCTTATTTCCTCATTCCTTTATAAAAGGTCCAGATCAAAGAGGAGAAAGATTAGCCTCTGGAAAGAAATGCAGCAAGAGGGCCGAATACTTACAAAGTAATAGAATAAAGTGAATACAGTTATTCCATGGACAAGGTAATTTCTTAAATGGAAAGAATAGTTGTGTGATCAATGTACATTCCATAAACATCTACTGAGTACCATTATGTATGTAGTAGGCACTGCCAAATGCTAGGGATAGATGATGAATTAGACACAGTTGGTCCTACCTTTAAGGATTTCACAAATTAGAGGAGTCAGATGTATAAAAATAAATGTATGATAGGAACATATCATATTAGTGGCATGATCAGTTTTAACATTTTTTATTTCCATGGACTCATACAAACTTGTGTTAACTCCAAGACAATATTAAAATCAAAACTCTTTTGCCCTGATATATTGCAAGTATAATCAATAATCTTCTTCTTTGGTCTCAACAATACCATTGAAACCAAGTTATAATCTACATTATCAGTCTTCCACAGAAAACACATAACAGTTCTTAACTTACTTTGCCAATATATTTTACATAGCAGCCTCTGTTATTAACTCACTACTCCCTTCCAGCACTTATTAAATACTTGTTCATTAATAGATTGCAATGGTCTTCCATCCCCCAGAGAAGAAAGAGAGCATTAATATTTATTGAACATCAACTAGAGGCCAAATTCATTACACTAGTTTTCCATACTGAGGGCTGTGCAAGTTGTCTTCTAAGGACTTGGAAACAAGAAAATTAAGATCACCATATGAAGGCTAAACTACAAAGTCAGCACATGGTGGAGGAAATTAGCCAGCCCTAAAAGAAGTTGCCTGAAATAACAGAATGGAAATGACTCAAGAGGTTATTCCAATCTGGAGGTAGCTAGCAAAGTCTGGGCTACATGAGCATGATAAGGTTGAGTTACAGACAACGGTATTAACAAAACGAAGAGAGGGAAAAAGCGCCAACTTAAATTAATTAGAATAGAACACCCATGAGAAGGAAGCAGATAAAGCTTTGGCTGATATGTTCCAGCACTGCCTGGAGGAGAGGGTATCTTGGTCAACAGAAGTTGAGTAGGACACACTTAATTTGCCAAGGTCATCCTTATTTTGTAATATCCAGAAGCTATCTTAGAGAACTTCGTCAAGATCATTACATTTCTATAGTTTGACTTTCCACTCATCTAAGTAGACTTTCGATTACGACTTAGCCTCCTGAGGAGAATGATGGCAGAGAGAACATGCACTCATCATGAAGATTTCAAATAATCTCATTCCTGGGATATATTGTTTTTCATTATTAAAAATTTTGCATGTACATCTACCCCTTCAGTTCTAGATAGATTGTCTCAATCCTCCATTCAATGCCTTGTGGAAAAGTTTAATATCTTCTTAATCTTTCTGAGCATTCTCCACGGTGAGGCAAAGGGTGGCCACTTATATTCTTGGGGTCATTTTTAGCTCAAATTTGCTATCTTTGCTCACTTGAGGTCTTGTGGCTATTCCTTTACCTTTTCTCTGATATTGATCCAGGAAACTCAATCTCTCTCCTTCATAACCACAAAACTGTACAATATACAAAAGGCAAGGGTAGGCGTGGAAACTTTCCCTGCAGTTTTAAGATAATGGCACTTTAGGTCAGTACAAATAACTTTGAGATGAACCTTAGATATCCTTGCCTTCTTCCACTATCCTAGTCATTTCTCTCTCTTCCATCCTTCTCCTCCATTCTCTACTTCTTCCCTCTCAGAACTACCTACATACCTAACTGGACAGACAGACAGACACACACACATTTTCATTTTCTTTTGAAGAGATCTCAGTTTTCCCCACTACCTACCCACAATTCAGTTAAAGTTTGAAGTAATTCAATGGTGATCTATTACATTTTTAGATAAATTTCTATGCAACTTCCCAATCCAGTTTCAAGATAGGGTTCAAGTTCAGATTTCCAGTTACAGTAGTATTCTGTTATCTACCTCCATCTTCTGTGCATTTTGGTTAGTTTCTCTGAAATTGATCACCTCTGGGACTGTCATGACTAGGTCACTGGGCTTTCAGAGCAGGGACCTAGGCCTAAGAGTTTAGATCCTACTCAGCTTCAGATGGACTGTCTCCCAGTCAGGGGACAGGCTTTCTTCTTTCTGTTATAGTTCCCTATATTTATATCTTTAGTCATCTCTAAGATTCTAGTTTCCAAGGTAAGTAGCATAGATAATGTCTTTTAACGATTATGACTACTCTAGGCATTAAAATTATTACTATTCTTATTTTATAATTGAAATAAATGAAGTTTAGTGAAGTTTAAGGTATTTACACAAAGTTACACAGCACATAAGAGAGCTGGAATTTATCTTCAGGTTCCACTTCATCCCATTGCTCTTTTTACACCACCAGTGAAGCTTATATTTTACATAGAGCCCATTTATATGTCTAGCTAGTGCAAATAGTCCTTAAATTAAATACAAACCCTCTTTCAAGAAATCTTTTCCATGGCTCTTCTAAGATATTATTCTAATGTGGGGTTTTTAAAATTTTTGTTCCTGAGGAGTTCAGACTCATCCTTTGTCAAAAGACTAACAAAACTGCCTCCTCTCATCTATGTCCTTTCCAGGACATGTAATGCAACTACACAGAGCCCAGTTGTCCCATTTTCCCAAACTGGGCATGAGGTCAGGTACGTGTGGTTATTTGTAGTGAATGTGTCATAAACTGGAACATAATAGTTATGTGCACACATATACAGCTCAGCCCCAAGAGATCTGCTGCAGCTGAACTTAAGCTTTCAAGAACAGGTGGAGAAAACTGAGCTCAAACTAGGAGTTAAGATGCACAAAAGGTTTTTGGCTGCATTTATTTAGTATGCTTCAAATTGCTATATTCAATCATATCTATGGATCTGGTTCCAAGTGCAAACTATCTTGAGAAATACCCAGGCTACATTTGGGGAGTAGCAATAATTGCACATATTTAGGTATATGGTCAGTGTACACTGCACCTTCAGAGGGTCAGTTTGGCTCAAAGTCTGAGGTCAATAAATATTTGAAGAATGAGACTTTGGTTGGAAATCTGGAGGATGACTTACTCTTGTAGGAAAAGGAGAAAATGGATGTTATATCCCCATTCTACGGAATTAGAGATGCTATAAATAAAGATCTAATTAGAATGAGTCTCCATGAAGCTTTCTCTTACTGCACCTTCCCTCTACAAGTCATGATATTCCCTTCCTGAAGTTGAGTCTTAAAGAAGAAGCCTGAGTTATTGCATAGCATGAGTAGAAGCAAGTGGAGCATGAAAAGCAGATTAGACAGCAAAGTCAGAGACATGCGGTTATAGGAAGGGATGCCTCCATTGAAGATCAGTGAAGAATTTAGTAGGGAAAAGGAGTATATTAATAACAAAGCAGAGCGGCAGAGTAAGAAGAGGTAAGATTGGAAACGTAGGCAAGGATCAGACCATGGAGGCCTTGAATGTTATGGTAAAATCCTGAGCCTTATCCTGTGGGTAACATCTATTAGTGAACTAGGCAGAGTTCCCTTTCAAAGAATTTTCTTTCAAATCAGAGAGGTGGAATAAACAAATAATCAGCAAAGATCAGATAGGGATATAAAAATAAAATAGGTCGATGTTGAAAGAACACGATTGTTGGAGCCAGAGAGGCCTCACTTAGATCCCAGTTCTACCACCTGTCAACAGTGTGAACTCAGACAAACTATCAGTTTTTTTCTGATAACAGCAACAATAACAATTCCAGTGCTGTTTGTGGGAAATAGGGGATGCTAAAGTCATTGTCCATTGCTTGTCATGTAGTAGTTGCCCAAAATGGCATCCATTGAAGGATCTGGATAGTGAAACCAAGGATGAGAACTACATGTGGGTAGACTGTGCAATTGTATTTTTTGGGACAGCAACACCAATAATAATATTAGCTAAAATATACCGAACACTTCGTACATACAGAAACTAGTCTAATCACACTTTCCATGCATCAATAGTCCTTTAAAGTACACATTCCTATCATCCTCCTTTTGCAGATGAGAACATTGCAGCACAGAGTTGTTTAGTGACTTGGCCAGAATCATGTGCCCAGCAAGTACAGAGCCAGGATTCCAGGCATTCTGCCCCCATACTTACACTCCTAATCACAGCCTAGTAAGCAGTGGAGCCAGGCTAGGAAATCACATCTCCTCAACTCCAATCCAGAGCTCCAATCCTCTTGCTTAGGATTGGAGGATAGCTGGGCACTGTGTCCTCAGTCAAAGGGGTAAGCGTCTTTGGTTTCTAGCCTATAGTGGCTTCTAATTCCCACCATCAAAAACATTCATTTTGGACACTTGAGATTTCTAAGGTACTGTCTCCACTTATAATCACAAAAAAGTGGTAAGATAGCATTAGTTATTCATAATAGTACTATCATTTATTACCTTTGAGTGGCTCTGTATGGTTCACAAAGCTTTTGTGCAAATATTTTCATGTAACCCTTATTGTTGCCTGCACTGACTTTAAACTTTTAAACTGGGTTGGATCTTCCAGAAACGTACTTCTACAGACAAACATCCATTGTAAGCAAATAGCCAATGCTACTTAATAGCTGTAGTTCCACACAATCAGCTAGGTTCATCCTTCTCCTTCCCACTGCATCACCTTCTCTTTGGTTTGATTTCACCTCGTTAGAGCTGCTTCTATCTCCATCTCCATCCCCTCCCCAAATACTTTTTCCTGACTCTGTGGTTGGCATTTAGACCTACGCTCTTCTCCCTGGGTTCTCATTTAATCCATACTTTGTGCCTTGGAAGCTCACATATCACAAAAATAAAGTGTCTGATCCAGGCATCCTCTTCTCCAAAGCTGATGATCAGTGACCAGTCGGAGGCTTCAAGGACCAGCTTGTGAAGTAAGGATTTATGGATTTCTCAGGTGAAGAAACAGGCTCAGAGAGTTCACGTAACTTGCTTGCAGTTGTAGCAGAACTTTTAGGTTGTCCCTCAAAATCCATTTTTCTGGTATTCTTTTATTTATTTATTTTTTTGAGGAAGATTAGCCCTGAGATAACATCTGCTGTCAATCCTCCTCTTTTTGCTGAGGAAGACTGACCCTGAGCTACATCCGTGCCCATCGTCCTCTACTTTATATGTGGGATGCCTACCACAGCATGGCTTGCCAAGCGCTGCCAAGTCCCCACCCGGGATCCGAACTGGGGAACCCTGGGCTGCCGAAGCAGAACGTGCGCACTTAACCAGTTGAGTCACTGGGCGGGCCTCTCTCGTATTCTTTATTGATAGAACTTCTGATTTGTAACGAGGCTCATGGCCTGAAATAATGCTGTATCACTCAGCCTCCCTTGCTGTTGTGGTCACATGACAAAGTTCCAATCAATGGGAGGTAAGCGAAAGGTGGATACGGCAGCATGAAAGACAGCTGTCTGTACCATCTACTCCCTTTCCACTTCATCTTTTTTTCCTTTCAGATGGATGAAGTCCAAGTGGCTTTCTTAAGACAAGTGGTGGAAGCCACATGGTGAGGATGGTGGAGCAATGAAACATAAGATGTCACCTTACTAGTCTTGGACTGCTTGCTTCTGGATTCTGCTATATGAGAGACAAATAGACCTCTATATTGTCTGAGCTCTATTATTTCAGATTTTTTGTCTTTCAGAGTTGACATAAATCTTAACTGATGTAAGATCACACAGCTAGTTACTAGTACAGCTGAGCTTTAAGCTCAGTTCTTTTGACTCCAAATTCAGTTGTTTTTATTTTGCTTCGTCGCAACTGGCATCTTCACTTGCCTTACTTACAGAGCTTCTGTGAAAATGAAATGAGGAAACAGGTAAGAGAGCACTTTGTAAACTGTGAGGCCTCATTTATATGTGAGCAGAAGCAGAATTTTGCATTTGTGGAGAGCTGTGGAAAAATACTTAATGCCTTAGCTTGCTTGTTGGTTGAACAGGTAGGGGGGAAAAAAAAAACAAAAAGCCGTGTTGTGCTAGAGACCTGGATTCCACATGAACCGGAAACTCCTTTGGCTAATTCTTAGGCCAAAAGATGCCTTTCAAGTGGGGAAGGATGAGTTAGTCCTGAGCGTCCAGGACCTCTCTGACTAGCTGTGGTTTAATGCTGCCCAAACTTTTGTGTAAATACACCTACAGCCTAAGTAAAATAGGAAGGATTGGGGATCTGAATTGCCCTACTTGGGATATTCTCTGTGTCCAACAACTCCTCATGAAGGAAATTGTATTAGTAATAAGTCAAATTCCTAGTGCTGGAATTTGAGTTGCTTCAGGAGTGAGTGCAAGGTTTTCAGAGGCTTGTTTGCTTTATGAAGAGTATTGGGGTCAGTCTTTGCTGTCCAGAGGTCTCTAACCAAAGACAGGTTTTCACACAGGGCTTTTCATATTTTCTGTCTTGAGCCAGACTCAAATACCGAGAAGTCTCTTGGGGGTATTTTTGCAAGTTCCCTCTTTTTCTTTCACAACTGGCAAAGGCAACAAAAGCCAATGCTTAGAAGGTATGCATATGCTCTGAACACTTTGTTCAGACTCCTTTGAAAGTTATTGGGTTGCATCCCGAAGCAAACATTGTTTTGGAACATTCTGGAGTTGTTTTCAGTCCTCATCGCATGATTCAAGTCTGATAATACCCCACTATGAAAATATAGGGCAAAATATAGTCTCAGCTCAAGAGGCAAGTCAAGGAATTACAGTCACTGTTAGGAGTAGGGTGAGGAAATCATAATCATAATAATATCTGACACTCAATGAGCATATTTATGCACCAGACACTATACTAGCCCTTTACATATGTTGTTTTACTTGATCCTCCTAACAGTTCTATGTGCCAGAATGATTAAAAATATTTAACAGCAAGTAGAACACAGCATTGGTAGGTGAGAACAGATGTTGCTTTTGTGCTGGGTCTGGGTCCTGGAAGTTCCTTGTCTGCCCAGGTATTAACCCTTTAGTTTCTGGATTGTGGGGAAGGGTTACAGGGAAAGGATTAGAAGGGGAAGGACTTACCTCTCCAATCATATCCTTTCCTCCCCCTCTGCCTTCTCCCCCTCTCCCTTCTCTTCTCTTTCCTCACCTCTCCCTTCCTTTTGATCCAGCGTTCTGGAGAGTGACAGAGTGAGTCTTCCACACATGGATTATACTAGCAGGGCCTTACAGTTATGATTCTGAAATAAAGAATATGAAACTGAATTAAAACAAATTGGATTCACAGAATAAGGAACAGAGAAAAGAAAGATTGTCAACGATTGTTTAGGTCAGCATTTCTCGAACTTTTTGAGCTTAGGATCTCTTTTTGTATTAAAAATATTGAGGACCCCAAAGAGATGTTATTTACTTATGTTTACTTATATTGATTTATTATATCTATAAACTGAAAAAATTCTAAAATGTTTACTAATTCATTTAAAATAATAATAAATTATGAAATGCTAACATACATACTTTCATGAAAAATCACTATATTCAAAACCAAAATCTCTTTAGTTGGAAGAGTGTCATTGTTTTACATTTTTGCAAACCTTTTCAATGTTTGGTTTAATAGAAGAAGTTTCCTCTCTTATCTATTTCTGTATTCACACATTGCAATACGTTGTTTTGTTTGAAATATTTGTAGAAAATCCAGCTTCACACAGGTATATGGTTGAAAAAAGAAAAAGCATTGTAATTAGCTTTTCAAATAATTCTGGTTATTCTTCTTTGCTACTACAATAAGACTTGCCAGGTGGTATTTTATAAAAGTCAGCTGCAATGTGTAATATGAAACCATATTGATAAACTTTTGGTTTTCTGTTACACTAAAATCCTTTGGTCTATCTTGACTTTTGAATGTATCTTTTACCCATGTATGATTCTGTAACATTGTGTAATGGTCATTTGAAAAAATAGTGGGTTATCGAATTATTCAGATCTCCCAAATTAATTTAAGATTTATGTTTGTTAACATCATCACCAATCTAAGTATTGGGAACGTGTCAGTCTCTGGTTGGAGGATCCAAGGTCTTCAAAATTCTAATTTTCACTTTTAAGCTTAAATTTTATCATTGGCGATAAATGCTGCCATTTGTTTTCCTTGAATAGACAGCCTCACTTTCAAGAAAATGTTTTTCAAATAACCAAATTTGAATAAACATAGTTTGTCAGTCATTCTTTCAAATAGAAATGATATTTCATGAAAAAAAAGTAGTTCAGTTTGTAATTCAAACAGCTGCACCAGTGTTTGTCCTGGAGACAACCATCAGACTTAGTTCTGCAGCAGAAGTGCTTGAGACTTCCTGTTTCACCACACAAAATATTAAAATGTGACTTGTAATCAAGAGATAAGATTTAATAAAATTAATAACTTTTAGTGCTTTATTAAGATCATTCTTAAGTGAAACTAGTTTTTTTCTGCACTTTAAAAAATTTCCTGCAGGGGGCTGGCCTGATGGCATAGTGGTTAAGTTTGCATGCTCTGCTTCAGTGGCTTGGGTTCAGCAGGCCCAGATCCCACGCATGGACCTAGCACCACTCGTCAAGCCACACTGTGGTGGCATTCCACATAAAAAAGAGGAAGATTGGCACAGATGTTAGCTCAGTGACAATCTTCCTCAAGCAAAGAGAGGAAGACTGGCAACAGATATTAGCTCTGGGCCAATCTTCCTCACACAAAAAAAATTTCCTGCAAATGTATAATGGTGAAAAATAGCTAAAGTTCAATTCTGCAGTTGAGGTGTTAATCATCTTTACTTTGACAAGTTACTGAGTCATCGGAAAGTGGCAGAGCTGCAATTTCTTTTTCTGACTTTTCATTCAGTAGGCACTCAGTGATGTCAGCTCTACAAAGCTTTTATTAAGCAGTTATTGAGTGGCTTCTTTAGTCAATGCAATACAAATTATCCTATAAGGTGCTTCAATGACTTTTTGATTTTCGTTTGAAATGCCATAACAAACAATTGTTGTCTTGAAGGGCTCCTTGTGCCTTCATTTAAAATATTCAGTTTCTTTTAATTAAACTCTGAATGTTTGATTTCAGAATGACATCTCAATTTAACTGGCACCATAATACTATTAAAGAATGCTGTGTTGCATAAGACATAATCAAGTAACTTTTTGTTGTCTCATTTTTTAATTTATAGTCTCTCCATATTTTCCTCATATTACGGTTTTCTCCAGATTCTTTGTTGCAGACTCTTCTGTAGCATGAGTCAAAGAACTCTCAGAAATATATTTCACTTTTTTCGGCATATTTAGAGTAGATGGTGTAGCTCTGGGTTGAGAGAGCAAGTCTTCTAATCTCTCTTTTTAAGCCAATGATCTATCCTAAAATACAAGTGTAAGTAAGTACAACAAAGTATACTTATTTCTCGTGTTTTTATGTAAGTTCAAGACAAATTTTGGAATTTCAAACAAATGATTTTTGGACAAAAATGGATTATGGAGATTATAGCATGCAAGATCCAAAGAAAGCTAGTGAGAGCACAGTTGAAGTACTAAGAATAAGCCTGAGTTAATCTTGGAAAATGCACACATTTATTCACTAGAGCTATAACATTAGAAAACTCTAGAAAAAACATGATGATACACAAACACACATTCTATCATCCATCAGAGTGATATCATCACATATTAAATAATCTGGAAAAGTACACTGTACAGACATGAAAAAAGAAGAGTAAAAAAGGCAAATAAACTCAATATTATTATGAAAATAGTTTTTACCTTACCTGTCCCTTGAAAGGGTCTTGTAGACTGTGGGGCTGCACTTTGAGAATTGCTGGCTACGAACATTTAAGGCTGAAGTATTTTTTATAGACTGGAAGAAGCATGATGTATAAATACATTAGTGCTTTGAGTTGAATTGTATCTCCCCAAAAGATATATTGAAGTCCTAACCCGTATTGCCACAGAATGTAACCTTATATGGGAATAGAGTTGTTGCAGATGTAATTAGTGAAGAGAGATCATAACGGAGTAGGGTGGGCCCTTCATCCTACATGATTGCCGTTCTTCTAAGAAGAGGAGAGAGCCACGCAAGGACATGTAATGACAGAGGCAGAGATTGGAGTGCTTTAGCTGTGAGACAACGAATACCAAGGATTGCTGATTATCACCAGAATCTAGAAGAAAGGCGTAGAATGGATTGCATCGTTTTAAGCCACCGAGTTTGTGGTACTTTGTCAGAGCAACCCTAGGAAACTAATACAACTAGTTTGTTCTAAAGAGCCATAGGTAGACATTACATAGACAATTTCTATTGTAAATCCAGGAAATGTGGTCCTCCTATAATTCAAAAACTTTCTGCTAAAAAACCAACAACCAAATCAAACCAAGAAAAAAAACAAACCTAACCCTTTCTGTCTTGTTACAATTGATGGCATTTAGAAATCTGAAAGTTTATTCCCATCAATCAAGAGCTCTTCATAATCTTCCGCTATCAGCTGTTATCATCGCCAGGGCTCTGGTAAATATTTTCACCCTTTGGGCTGCTGGGGCTGTTTAAAAGACAAAGCCTTCTCTTGCTCATAGAAACTTAAAACTAGTGCATTGATGTCCTGAGGCCTGCCTGGATAATACAGGACTATGGCATTGGAACTAGTGCATGTTTTCTTTCTAGCCTGGCTTCAAAGTGGACATTCTGAAAAATGCTCAGGATAGAAAGAAAAAATAATAACATTAACTTTCATACCCTGAGGCTTTCCTCCTGAACTCAGATGTGTTTGTCTTAGGAGATGTCCTTTCAGGTTTGCCTTAGAATTCTTCCATATCCTGTGACATCCAGTTTGTCATTTTTTGGTTTGATTTTCTCTCCTGTGTCCAACGTTCATTGATTATATCAAAATTTCAGAGATATTGCCTATCACTAAAGGAAAAAGTGAAGGCAAATTACTCTTAAGAAAAGTGGGCTGCAGATTATCACAAGTTGGCTCTGTTTAATAGATAAGGAGATTCAGATGACAGAGAAGACATTACATTGATTAATACTGCAGCACAAAGAGAAAGAAAGATTAACCAGAAAAGCTTTGACTTCCAGTTCCTACTGCTTTAACAGGCAGCCCCCACTAACAACCTAATTTCTATTGAAGCTGTCTTCAACGCCAGACCTCCCAATGACTTTAGTTTCAGAGGTTTGGAGCTTTTTTCTCCTTGTTTAACTAATTCATGGTCACTACATGTGGCTTACTCTGGTTTTACTCTTTCAGTACAGACACAAACTATTTTGCCACAATTAATGTTTTGGTCAACAATGTGCAGACTTAAAGCCTTGAGTTATATGACTAAGCAAATAAAACCAGACCACAAAATTTGGACTACTCTGGTTGGCTATGATTCACCCATGCGGGCAAGCCAGCAGTCTTGCTGCTTTCCCAAAAACCCTAGGAAAATCAGACTGTCATGTTATACTTCTTTGTCCCTTTATACAGATGCAGAGTCAGTCTGCGAAATTGTGGTGCTCAAATATTTAATTTGTGTAATGCAGTGGAACAATTTCAGCAGGTAGAGATTAGGCAAGTATCCAAACTGAAGAACATTCACACGTCACTCAGAGAAATACGAAGTTCTGGCTATTATCGCAGGAAGGGAGCCGCCTGAGAATCCATGAGATTCCAAAATGTTAGACATAATAGGTCTTTTTTTTTATGGAGGGGCTCACACTAAAAAGTAAAAATTATTGATTTTATGAATAAATATATTTTCTTAAATGATTTAGAAAGCTCTGTTTATTCATTTACCGACAGTGTTTAGAATATATAGTAGCCAGTGTGTCTGCAGATATATTTATGTTGGACTGTTTGGCTTGGCTTCACCTCTGCAATAATTTATAACAGTTTCAATGTAAACCTACCACTGAACAGGTCATAGAGGTCTTGGATTTTAACCATCGTAGTGCAGATAAACCCACAGCCCTGGTTCCCCCTGTAAAGTCCAGCTCATCCCTATCAGGCGCGTGGAAATTTTTCACTCAAGAAAGTTTAAATGCTAAGGAATTTTAATTCATTTTCTCGTTTCTCAGCTTTGTGTTCCTTTTCAAAACAGAATTTTATTTATTTTTAAGAAATATATCTTTAGAGGCAATTATTGAATTAAAAATTACATTCTTATTTCTTGAAATTGGTGAAGATCAACCTTTATATGTTTGTTTATGCTGCATCCATGTAATTGACAGGTACTGGCATAAAAAGGGGAAAATAATTCTGATTCTTAATTGTTTTCTTAATATGTTTCAATTTCAATCAGCTGGTGAGAGTCTTCAGTGTTTGGGTTGTAGTTTTGCTTTCAAATTTTTCTGTGTTTTCTAGATACTTTAGATTTTGGTATCTTTCTAGATATTATATTGACAGACTCTTAATGTCAACACATCATATTGTTAATGCATTATATTTGAGTTATGAAATAATTAAAATACTTTTAATACAATTTAAAAAGTTCATTTTAACTACCCCTAAAATATATTCATTATTTTGGCAAATAGAAGAAGTAGTATTTTTTCATCCAAGAAAAAAATAAACTACTTTTTAAAGCGTTTACAGTATGTATCTGAGAAAGAATGAACATTTTTGAGGGAATCAAACTGATAGAGAAAAGGACCACTTAGTAGTGAGTAAAATGTATACAGTTCTATATCTTATGAGGAATAACCCCCATAAAGGATGTTTCATTATTAGGAACCTCCTTTTCCACTAGCATGTTGACAAAAGTGGTCACCATACTTCGTTTAGCAAACCACTTATCGTCCCTATTATCATTCATCCATCTATCCAAGAAATGTTTATTAAGCACCCATTCTGGGCCATGCTCTTTGGCAGTCTTGCCTTTTCCTGGCAGGATTTTGCAGACTGGGCATAGTTACCTCAGTTTTACAGGTGATAAAAGTGAAGACCCGAGAGATTACTTAAATGGCTACATATCCACGCAGCTAGGACGTGGTAGAGCCAAGGTTTCAGCAATTTTTGTCTGTTTCCAGAACAATGTTAAGTGGTTGTAACCCTAGTTCTGGAGTAAAACAGATCAGTATATGAATCCTGATGAGACTTCACACTAACAGTGTGACCTTGGTCAGGTTGTTTAACCACTTGAGACTGCAGTTTCCTTCTGTTCACATTGCAAGTATTTTTTTTTCCCTACCAGCTGGTTAAGATCCAAAGAGCTGTACTCTTTGGGGCTGGTGTCAGGAATCTCTTTCTCTGGGCATTGAATTTAAGGCAGAAGGAGGATCATGGTTACTGACCATTTCACCAAAGTAAGATACTCCTTAGGAGTCTGAATATTAAAAACAAACAAACAAAAGTTATACGGCTTTAACATATAAAATAGATTTTTAATACTTTATAAAAATCAATTAACAAAATAAAAATATAAAGACAATAATAACTCTATATATCACATTCTCCACTAACTACTGCTAATATTTTGTTTAACATCTATATATGTATATAGATGTGTGTGTGTGTATGTATGTTTGTGTCTTTACACATGTAGGATCATATTGCATTTACACAAATAGGACCATACTGCAAATTTGTAATAAAAACTGTGATATGGACATAAAGTTCCCAAGTGCATAACTTCAGCAGCTGCATGATACTGGATGCATAGATGCTGCACTGTTTATTTAACTAGTCTCACATTAATAAGCATTTAGCTGCAAGAAACATCATTGTACATTTTCTTACTTATGAGATAAGCAACATAGGGATAAATTCTAGAAATGAGATAGCTGAATCAAAGTGTATTCCTCTTTTAACAGTTAGATAATATAGATTGCTCTTTAGAAAAGCAGGAATTTATACTTCCAAATGTGAGTACTAATTTTCTAGTCAACTCTGAATTTCTGTACTTTTAAAAACCTTTGCCGGTTTAATATGTGAAAAATAATGCCTTTTAAAAGATGTTCATTTCTTAGAATGAGAATGAACATCTTTTTAGATCAAGCTTTTTTATTTTAGTACAATTTACAGAAAAATTGTGAAGATAGTAGAGAGGTCCAATATACCTGTCTTCCCTATTATTAACATACCACATTAATATGGCGCATTTGTTAAAATTAGTCAGCCACTGTTGATGCATTATTATTACTGAAGCCTATTCTTTATTCAGATTTCCTTAGTTTTTACCTAGTGCCCTTTTTCTTTCCAGGATCCCATGCAGGATATTACATTTTATTTAGTAGTCATGTTTCCACAGCCTCCTCTTGACTGTGTCAGCCTCTCATACTTTGTTTTTGATGATCTTGACAGTTTTGAGGAGTACTGTTCAGGTATTTGCAAAATATCCCTCTACTGGGATTCGCCTGATGTTTCTCTCATGCTTACATGAGGGTTACGTGGAAGACAACAGAAGTAAAGTGCCATTTTCATCACATTATATCCAGGGTACGTGCTATCAACATGACATATGCTGATGTTGACCTTGATCACCTGGCTGAAATGGTGTTTGTCATGTTTGTCTGTTACAAAGTTACTCTTTTGTTCTCTCTTTCCATACTGTACTCATTGGAAGGAAGTCATTAGGTGTAGCCAAGACTTAAGGAGTAAGAAGTCATCCTTCCCCTCCTTGAGGGCAATTACCTACATAAATTATTTGGAATTCTTCTGTATGGGAGATTTATCTATTCTACATTTACTCATTTATTCATTCATTTATATTAGTATGACGTCATGGATATTTACATTATACTTTGAGTTATGATCCAATACTGCTTTATTTTTTTGCTAAGATTGTTTCAATTTTGGCCACTGGGAGCTCTTTTCTTTCTCCCTTCTTTCTTTCCTTCCTTCCTTTGTTCCTTTTTTTCTTTTTTCCTCCCTCCCTCTTTTCTCTCTCTCTTTCTTTCTTATTCTTCTTGCTTGCTTGCTTGTTCTTGTGTGAGCATTTCCTTACTTTCTGGGACTGCAAGGTCTTCCAGGCTCATCTTGTGTATTTCCTTACCAGAGTGAATATATTTTAATATGTGACTCTGGAATTACTATTTATCCCTCTGGGAATTTTCCATTTATGTTCTTTGTTCATTTTTCTACTAAGATATTTGTCTCTTTATTAATTGATTTTAAATATTTTTTAGCATTTTTAAGGCAATTAAATGGCACTGGAAAAGATGCAATTTACTTGTTAAACTCCTACACTGGGATGGTGGTGGTAGTGGTGGGTGGCAGAGAGAGCAAGAAAGAACATTTCTGCTTTAAAGTACCAATCATCTGCCTTTGTCATCTAAAGCAATTCATTGTTGGTTTCCTGCATTTATGACATGACTCCTTCTGTTACACCACTAAAAAGATATTTTTATTTATTCTCCATTGGTGTAATGGAGACCCTGCATTAACAACCATCATTTGTTGGAACATCTACTCTTTAGTAATGCTGTGCTGAGCTTTTTACATATACTATTTGTAAATCCAACAAAACCCTGAAAGATATGTATACAATTAGCTTTGTCATACAAATAAGGGAACCAGGTCTTTAAGAGCTTACATTGCCAACGGTCAAACTCCTAGGAAGTTGCAGCCATTACTTGATAAGCGAAAGAGAATCACCAGGAATGACACACAGTGTGGTCCTTAGTGTAGGGATTTGACCTCATAATTCTGTAAGCTGGTCAAATACTTTACTTATACCCTTACTTCCATGTTCTGCTTTGGGACTGAATTCAGCAGGGCATGAAGTTAGGAAGAAAGAACTACGGCCCAGCTTCTGGCTCACGATAACAAGGCAAGCTAGCAGATCAGTGCAACCTATGTGACTAAAGCTGCACCTGGTGCCTTGCCAGGACCACCCGATCATGAAAAGAATATGGCTGCGGCTTCGCCTTTGCCTTCTAATCTAGCCCAAAATAGTTTTTATGGCCCACTCTAACCCAGACCCTTACAGGTAAGGAGATTCTGGGAAATTCAGTTTCTGCTGAGCTAAATTGACATGGCACAAAGCGCCACAATGCCTGTCTTGCTTTGCATTCTTTGACACAGAAACCATGAGACAATTTCTCAATAACCATTTTCTCTTTCATCTATACCAACTGAGTCTTGATTTTATTCAGAGAAATAATGTTCCCAGTTCAATAAAAAAAAATCTCAACCTCTTTTGCAGGTGGCTGGGATTGGCAATCAGTGGTAATGGCAATGAGTTGTGGTTAATGAAACCAGATGATTTTGGTAATCAAAAATCACTATGTGAAACTTCTAGGAGAGCACTTTAAAGGGGGCAGACTCAGACGGCATATGCTTTTTGCCCTTTACCTTTCTTATTCCTGCCTGGGACACTGATGCAATGTTGGAGGTAAAGAAGCCATTTCCAGCCCTTTTGCAACCACAAGCATGAGGACAAAAGCCTCACTCAAGGCTGATTAAGCAGAAAGGCCGAAGGATCTGTGTCCTTGTTGGAATAGTAGAGCCACTGCATCAGCCAATCAGCCCTGGGAGGCCAAGCTCCTTTTCTTGTGCAAAAATTAAAACGTGTATTTGGCTAAGTCACTGTGGGTTGTTTTTTTCTGTAACATGCCACTTACCCTGTGTCTCACCGACACATCATTATAAACGAGAAAGAAACAAATCTAATATGGCATGAGTAAGTAGAGAAGATTTGGACTTTGGTGGATCATGGACTGTTTCTGTATAGAGAAGGACTGCAAGGGGGTGGTCTAGGTTCTGAGGCAGAAACACAGAGAATTTTCTCTAGTTCATGTGACTAAAGAAAAAATATTGGAAAAAAGGTTGGAATGCTACAATAGGGAAAGCTATTAGAGAACTAATTTTATTTATTGGAAGGGGAACACCAGTCATTTTCAGTTTACACATATTACCTTTAATAATGGAGTAATAATTGCAAGAAATTATAAGAATATGAGAGAAACGAGGGATATCATCTCTTTAGCTCTGCAGATGCTCTGGGCCCCATGTTTGCAGACTGGAATATATAGGAGATATGAAAATTGAAATAGTATGTTCATAATATTTGGTTCACACTCTTCATCCAAATGATTTGGCTTCTCTTTTTTACTTAATACTTAATTTTTGCAAAACGGTTGATTTGATTGTCTAGGTTTACCGCTGTTCAATATGGAAGCCCTTATTGGGGTGACATTGTACCACTGGCATCAAACCATTTCAGGTAGGGCTGATCTCTGTCTTGACTGGTGCCTATTTAGCTATGTATGGTTTACTTACTGTTTCAATCACTTGTAGACAAGGTGGTGGAGTTTTCTCCTCAACAGGTAACATAAGCCTTAAAACTTGTGACAGAGTGTTTTAAGCCTATTCTCTTAAAAAAATGGAACATTAGGTGTGGTAATCTCCTGAGGCCCCATAAGATCTTCCTGTGGCTGGTCAAGTACAAGTACGCTCTAAGGCTGAGCACGAAGAGTCAATAGAGAAGGAGGGAGTACTTTCAAAAGGTGAGGGATGACTGAGAGAACAACAGCCCAGAGGAGGCAGGAAGTAAAGAAGCCAAGACTCAGATTAGTAGGGTGGCTGGAATACACATCTGAATGAGAGCACAGATGGTGTGGAAGCCACCTCTGAGGGGGACCCCATGATCCCCACCTCCTGATGTTTGAACCCTAGTCTTGTTCCTGTCCACATTACACCAAGGGTGATTTGTGTGGCCAGTAGTATACAGAAGAAGTGATGGAGTGTCACTTCCATGATTAGTTTATAAAAGACTATGGCTTCTGTCCTGGGTGTGCACCCTTTCTCTATGATCACTTAATTTGGACAAAGCCAGCTACCATGTCCTGAGAATGCTCAGGAAACCTATGGAAAGGCCTGTGCAATGAAAAACAGAGGCCTCCGGCCCAACAAAAACTGAGACTTGCCAACAACTATGTGAGAGAGCTTAGAAATAGATTCCACCCCAGACTTCACCTGACTGCAGTCCCAGCTGACAGCATGACTGCAACATTGTGACAGATCCTGAGCCAGTACCACCCAGTTAAGACACTTGTGAATTCCTGACCCTCTGCAACTCTGTGGGATAATACATGTCATTTTAAGCTGCTAAGTTTGGGGATAATTTATTGCACAGCAATAGTTAACTAATGCGGGTGGGTGTGGACAAAAATAAATATAGATGTGAAAATAATGTTGATTAGCTAATGCTTGTTGCTTCAAGTAAGAGGATAGTGGTTTTAGTGGAAGTGTTTGAGTTCATCGATGGGGTTAGTGTTAGCATAATAGAAAAGAGTGGGGAAACAGAAGAGTTGAAAAAGATCCCTGAGGGTCCAGCTGAGGTTGGAGACCATCCATCTGAGGTGTCCAACCACCGGGATAGTGGGGGTTTGCTCTGCAGGTGTGGTAGATGGCAGGAGATACCAGGGGATTAAGAATACTCATGGGCAAGTGTACTTCAGATAATCCACTGTGGATGCCTTGTTTAACTTTTGCTGAAGATTTCCCTGAAGCTGGCTATGTGCTCATCTTGTACATACCTGTTTCCCTCTGACGCATAGATCTGGGCCAGTCTGGACACTTGTCCCACCCTGAGGGCACCATCTCATTTTTTGGTTTGGTCCCTGTCATCCTGGGCTTAACACTGCTTCCTGAACTTCCGTTCTAACAGCTGCTAACAACCCTGTGAGGTCTGCAAGCCATGGACTGTTTTTCTGAGCCAAGGTTCAGGAAGGCTAAGTGATTAATCTAGAGTCCCACAGCCAGCCAGTAGAAGAGCCAGACCTAACTTAGAACCTCTGGCTCTGTCTTATGCCAATATGATTTTCTTTTCTTTTTTAGGTTTTCCTCGTTATGACTATGGCAGACCAGACTCAACAGGTACACTGGGAGCAGGCCACTGAAGGATGAGCAAATTGAGCTGCATTTAGGATTTGTACATCCTAAAATCTTAAAATATTTTTCTAACATTTTGGGTTTGGCATAGCAAAGTGTGCCAAGATTCCTTTCCTTTCATTTTTAAACCCACATGTATTTTCAGGGAAATTAAGCTCATATGTTTCTGATTCATTTACTGTATAACTCATCAAAATATTGTTTTATAACAGTTCTTGGCAGTCCATGAAACCTTTTAAAATATAGACTTTTCCTCTCTTACTACCTAAGGAGCCATGTTTTACCAATAGCACAGGACCAATTACTCCAAAGGGTTTTCCAAATAAGCCTTAGATGAAAGCTGAAGTCTTAACTCACTTCTCTGTGATCAACAAGAATGCGAGTCAACAAATGCCCATTGAACATGCACTGTGTATTGGATATGTTGTGATCTGGTGTTATAAAGGTAAATGAGAAGCAGCCCCCAGGTTTCAAATGGCTGCCATGATGGATATAGATAATGAAGAGAGCCAAAACAGCTACTGAGGACTTTGAATGTGCCTGCTACTGAGTGAAGCCTTTTATAAACATCATCTCATGTAATCTTCTCAACCACTGTATGTATTGCTAACCTTATTTTATATATAAGAAAATGGAGGCTTAGAGAGTTTACTAAGTCAAGTTGTATAGCGGGTTGGCAGTGGATCCAAGATGCAATCTCTGGCAGTTTGATTGCAGAGCCCAGGCTTTTTAAGATATTATGTAGACTTGGAAATGAAGATGCAGAGAGGCTAAGCTAATGCCCAGCTTGTTGGAGGGGTAGAGCTGGAACTTCGTTAATGGCATATAATTTATTTCTGTTTAAACTTTAATGCTAACCACAAGACTGTTTCCTTCTGGCTACTTTGCTTAAATTTTGGACATTCTTTGGCAAAGATCATGATCATGTAATAAAAGTCTTGCTAATGCCTTTTGGGTAGCTTACTTGACATGTCAACTCTATGACCAAGTGTTCATTCTTTTTTTTTTTTAATTGTGGTAACATTGGTTTATAGCACTATATAAATTTCAGGTGGACATCATTATATTTTGATTTCTGTGTAGATTACATCATGTTCACCACCCAAAGACTAATTGCAGTCCATCACCACACACACACCCCTTTCACCCTCCTCCCTCCCCCCTTCCCCTCTGGTAACCACCAATCCAATCTCTGTCTCTATGTGATTGTTTTTTGTTGTTTTTATCTTCTGCTTGTGAGTGAGATCATATGGTATTTGAGTTTCTCCCTCTGACTTATTTCACTTAGCAGAATACCCTCAAGATCCAGTCATGTTGTCACAAATGGCCAGATTTCATAATTTCTTTATGGCTTAGTAGTATTCCGTTGTGTATGAATACCACATCTTCTTTATCCATTCATTCCTTGATGGGCACTCAGGTTCCTTCCAAGTCTTGGCTATTGTGAATAACGCTGCAATGAACATAGGGATGCATGTATCTTTACACATTTGTGTTTTCGTCTTCTTTGGATAGATACTCAGCAGTGGAATAGCTGGATTGTGTGGTAGTGCTATTCTTAATTTTTTGAGCAATCTCCATACTGTTTTCCATAGTGGCGGTACCAGTTTGCACTCCCACCAGCAATGTATGAGAATTCCCTTCACTCCACATCCTCTCCAACACTTGTTGTTTCCTGTCTTGTTAATTATAGCAATTCTGATGAGAGTGGGGTAATATCTCATTGTAGTTTTGATTTGCATTTCCCTGATAGTTAATAATGTTGAACATCCTTTCATATGCCTGTTGGCCATCTGTATATCATCTTTGGAGAAATGTCTTTTCAGATCTTTTGCCTATTTTTTGATTGGGTGGTTAACTTTTTTGTTGTTGAGATGTATGAGTTCTTTATATATTTGGATTTTAACCCCTTATCAGATATATGGTTTGCAAATATCTTCTCTCAGTTGTTAGGTTGTCTTTTTGTTTTGCTGAAGGTTTCCTTTGCTGTGCAGAAGATTTTTAGTTTGATGTAGTCGCATTTGTTTATTTTTTCTATTCTTTCCCTTGCCTGATCAAACATGGTACTAGAAAATATTGGGGCCGGCCTAGTGGTTCAGCGGTTAAGTTCACACGTTCCACTTCTCAGCGGCCTGGGGTTTGCTGGTTCGGATCCCGGATGCGGACATGGGACCGCTTGGCAAAAGCCATGCTGTAGTAGGCGTCCCACATATAAAGTAGAGGAAGATGGGCACGGACGTTAGTTCAGGGCCAGTCTTCCTCAGAAAAAAAGAGGAGGATTGGCAGTAGTTAGCTCAGGGCTAATCTTCCTCAAAAATAAAAAAAAAAAAAGAGAATATGCTGCTAAGACCAATGTCGAAGAGCATACTGCCTATGTTTTCCTCTAGAAGTTTCATGCTTTCAGTTCTTACATTCAAGTCTTTAATCCATTTTGAGTTAATTTTTGTGCATGGTGTAAGATAATGGTCTACTTTCATTCTTTTTACTGTGGCTGTCCAGTTTTTCCAACACCAATTATTGAAGAGACTTTCCTTTCTCCATTGTATGTTCTTGGCTCCCTTGTTGAAAATTAGCTGTGCATAGATGTGTGGGTTTATTTCTGGGCTCTCGATTCTGTTCCATTGATCTTTGTGTCTGTTTTTGTGCCAGTACTGTGCTGTTTTGGTTACTATAGTTTTGTTGTATATATTGAAATTAGGGAGTGTGATACCTCCAGCTTTGTTCTTTTTGCTCGGGGTTCCTTTGGCTATTCAGTGAGTTTCATCGTTACATATAAATTTTAGGATTCTTTGTTCTATTTCTGTGAAAAATATTGCCAGAGCTTTGACAGAGATTGCATTAAATCTGTAGATTGCTTTGGGAAGCATGGACATTTTAACTGCGTTAATTCTTCCAATCCCAGAGCATGGAATGTTTTTCCAGTTCTTTGTGGCTTCTTCAATTTCTTTCAACAGTGTTTTATGCTTTTCAGTGTGCCGATCTTTCACCTCTTTGGTCAAGTTTATTCCTAGGTATTTTATTCTTTTTATTTCAATTATAAATAGGGTTGTAGTCGTAATTTCTATTTCTGCTACTTCATTGTTAGTGTCTAGAAATGCAATTGATTTTTGTATGTTGATTTCGTATCCTGTAACTTTAGTGTATTCATTTATTATTTCAATGAGTTTTTTGGCAGATTCTCTAGGGTTTTCTATATATAAAACCATGTCATCTGCAAATAGTGACAGTTTCACTTCTTACTTTCCAATTTGGGCCCCTTTTATTTCTTTGTCTTGCCAGATTGCTCTGGCTAGGACTTCCAATACTATGTGAAATAAAAGTGGTGACAGTGGGCATCCTTGTCTGGTTCCTGTTCTTAGAGATAGCTTCCACCTTTTCTCCATTCAGAATGATATTAGCTGTGGGTTTGTCCTATATAGGCTTTATTATGTTCAGGTACTTTCCTTCTATGCCTATTTTATTCAGAGTTTTTATTATTAATGGATGTTGTGTCTTGTCAAATGCTTTCTCTGCATCTATTGAGATGATCATGTGATTTCTATCCTTCATTTTGTTAATGTGGTATATCCTGTTGATTGATTTGCAGATGTTGACCCATCCCTGCATCCTGGCAGAAATCCCACTTGATCATGGTTTGTGATCTTTTCAATGTATTGTTGTATTTGATTTACTAGTATTTTGTTGAGGATTTTTGCATCAATGTTCATCAGTGATATTGGCCTCTAATTTTCTCTTTTTATGTTGTCCTTGTCTGGTTTTGGTATCAGGGTAATGTGGGCTTCCTAGAATGAGTTAGGAAGCTTCCTCTCCTCTTCAATTTTTTGAAAGAGTTTCAGAAGGATGGGTATTCAGTCTTCTTTGAATGTTTGGTAGAATTCACCGAGGAGCCCGTCTTGTCCTGGACTTTTATTTTTTGGGAGGTGTTTGATTACTGTTTTGATCTCCTCACTGGTTATTGGTCTATTCAAATTCTCTATTTCTTCTTGATTCAGTTTTGGAAAGTTGTTCCATTCTAAGAATTTATCTATTTCTTCTAGATTACCCAATTTGTTGGTATATACCTTTCATAGTATTCTCTTATAATCTTTTGTATTTCTGAGGTGTCCCTTGTAATTTCTCCTTTTTCATTTCTGATTTTATTTATTTGAGACTTCTCGCTTTTTTTCTGGGTGAGTCTATTAAAGGTTTGTCTATTTTGTTTATCTTTTCAAAGAACCAGCTCTTGGTTTCATTGATTTTTTTCCTTTTTTTTTTTTTTAGTCTCTATTTTATTTATTTCTTCTCTGATTTTATTATTTCCTTCCTTCTACTGATTTTGGGCTTTGTTTATTCTTCTTTTTCCAGTTCCTTTAGGTGCATTGTTAGATTGCTTATTTGACATTTTTCTTGTTTGTTGAGGTAGGCTTCCCTCATAGAACTGCTTTTGCTGTATCCCATAAATTTTGGCATGTCATATTTTCATTTTCATTTGTCTTCAGGTATTTTTTGATTTCTCCTTTGATTTCTTCATTGACCTAATTGCTGTTTAGTAGCATTTTGTTTAATCTCCGCATATTTATGGCTTTTCTGATTTTCTTCCTGTAGTTGATTTCTAGTTTTATATCTTTGTGCTCAGAAAAGAAGCTTGGTATTATTTCAATCTTCTTAAATTTAGACTTGTTTTTTGGCCTAATATGTGATCACTACTGGAGAGTCTTCCATGTGCATTTGAAAAGAATATGTATTATGAGGTTTTGGGATGGAATGTTCTGTATATACCTACTAAGTCCATTTGGTCCAGTGTGTCGTTTAACGCCAATGTTTCCTTATTGATCTTCTGTTTGGATGACTATCCATTGGTGTAAGTGGAGTGTTAAAGTCCCCTACTATTGTTGTGTTACTGTATATTACTCCTTTTATGTCTGTTAATAATTGCTTTGTATATTTAGGTGCTCCTATGTTGAGTGCATAGATATTTATAAGTGTTATATCCTGTTGTTGGATTGTTCCCTCTATCATTATGTAGTGCTCTTCTTTGTCTATTGTTATGGTTTTTGTTTTAAAGTCTATTTTGTCTGATATAAGTATTGCTACCCTAGCTTTCTTTTCCTTGTCATTTGCATGGAATATCTTTTTTTATCACTTCACTTTCAGTTTGTGATTGTCTTTAGGTCTGAGTTTTGTCTCTTATATGCAGCATATACATGGGTCTAGTTTTTTTTTTATCCAATCAGCAACCCTACACCTTTTGATTGGAGTATTTAGTCCATTGATATTTAAAGTAGCTATTGATAAGAATGTACTTGTTGCCATTTTGTTACTTATTTTCTAGGTGTTTTAGTAGTTCTTCTCTGTTCCTTTCTTCTTCTCTTGCTCTCTCCCTTGTGCTTTGAAGGCTTTCTCTAGTATTATGTTTCGGTTCCTTTCTCTTAATTTTTTAATGTATTTATTATAGGTTTCTGGTTTTTGATTACCATGAGGTTCATATATAATATTCTAGGTATATAGCAGTCTATATTAAGTTGATGGTCTCTTTAGTTTGACCTCTTTCTAAAAGCTCTCTTTTACTCCCCTCCTCCCACATTTTATGATTTTGATATCGTATCTAACTTCTTTGTGCGTGTGTGTGTGTGTGTGTGTGTGTATCCATTACCCTCTTATCATAGAATTGGGTAATTTTAGTACTTTTGTCTTTTGACCTTCATATTATCTTCATAGCTGGTCAATCTTATACCTTTACTGTATTTTTTGCCTTTACCAGAGATTTTATTGTCTTTCGTTTTTGACAATTTGCTTATTCCCATTTGTGGTCTTCTCTTTCCCACTTAACTAAATCACTTCAGCATTTCTTGTAGAACTGGTTTCTTGGTGACAAACTCCTTTAATTTTTGCTTGTCTGGGAAACTCTTTAGCTCTCCTTCCAGTCTGAATGATAACCTTGCTGGATAGAGTACTCTTGGCTGGAGGTTTTCTCCTTTTAGCACTTTAAATAAGTTGTGCCACTCCCTTCTAGCCTGTAAGGTTTCTGCTGAGAAGTTAACTGATAGCCTTATGAGGTTCTCTTTGTATGTCACTTTCCTTTCTTTTGTGGCTTTTAAGGTTCTCTCTTTAATTCTTGACATTTTCATTATAATATGTCTTGGTGTGGGCCTCTTTGGGTTTATCTTGTTTGGTGCTTTCTGTGCTTCCTGTAACTGGATGTCTGTTTCCTTCCTTAGGTTAGGAAATTTTCAGCTATTATTTCTTTAAATAGATTGGCTGCACCATTGTCTCTCTCTTCTCCTTCTGGGACACCTATAATACGAATGTTAATGAACTTGATGTTTTCCTAGAGGTCCTTTAGACTGTTCTCCTTCTTTTTAATTCTTTTTTCTTTTATCTGTTCAGTGTGGGTAATTTCCTCTAGTCTTTCATCCAGCTCACTGATCCATTCTTCTGTATCATCTGCTCTGCTATTGAGTCCCTCTAGGGAATTTTTCATTTCCAGTATTGTATTCTCGATTTTTGATTCATACTTTTTTATATTTTCCAGTTCTTTGTTGACATGTTCACTGAATTCATCCGTTCTTCTCCCAAGATCAGTGAGCATCCTTGTGACGTTTTGTTTGAACTCTTTGTCAGGTAGATTGTTTATTTCTTTTTCATTTAGTTCTTTTTCTGGAGTTTTGTCCTGTTCCCTTGCTTGGAATGTGTTCCTTTGCTTCCTTATTTTGCCTCTTTCTCTGTGTTTATATCTATGTATAAGGTGGGTCAGCTACATCTCTTGATCTTGGAGAGGTGGTCTTATGTAAGAAATGCCTTATGAGGCCCAGCAGTGTGCTTCTCTCTCATCACCAGTTCCAATGTTCCAAGAGTGACCCTTGTGTGGGCTACATGTGTCCTTCTGTTGTGTCAGGGTTACTCTTGCTGCAGGTGCCCAGAGAGGCTAGGCTGTCTCCTGGCCAGCTGCTTGTAATGCTCAGCTGCATGTGGCTGCCATGGACCCTTCAGTCACTTTATGATTGGGGAGCCCCAGCACAGTTGGTTGCAAGGTCTAATAGCACATTCTTGGTGTAATTTTTCTGTTAAATGAGTAGGCCCCCAGTGTAGCTGGTTGCTAGGCTCAGGGACCTACAATTGCGATAGGCCCCTGGCCTGCATGGCTGTTGTCAGCTCTCTCAGGATTGCAGCTGAGTGGGGTTGGCCTCAGGCGTGGGAGCACCCAATTTTTTCAGACTTTGGAAGTTGGAGCTGATCCCATATGTGGCTGTTTGAGAAGCACAGGTCTTCTGCAGCTGACAAGCTCCACTGCCCACAGGACCACACACACCATCAACAAAGTCCTGGCCTGTGCACATGTCCCAACCCCAATTGGAGGTCTAGTGAGACTGAACAACTGATAAGAGAGTCACTACAACAAGTGACCCCCGGAATGGAAGATGTAGATCAGAGAATTCTATATGTAAATCTGAGATTTTGAAGGTGGTGCAGGTTCTGGTGATGACAATGTAGTAGGTAAAGTTAAGTGAAAAGAAAAGTCGTTGGAAGTTAGGAAAGTGAGGAATAAAGAGGCTAATGAGGCCACTACATTACACAATTTTAGGGGCCCCATTACATAGTCATCTTTGACACTGGTTAGAATAAGTTTTGAATGATTAATCCACAGAGTCCCTGTCCCACACTCACACTAGTATCTACGTGTAGAGGTCTTTCCTGTCTTACTCAACACTGCATCCCTAGCAACTAGAACATGAGTATCAGTAGGTGCTGAATGAATATTTGTTGGATGAATGAATGAATATTGATGTCACTGGAAATAAAGACAAGAGTAAAGCTATGGAGGAAGAGTGAGTTAATAGCTAAAGGCATAAATGAATGAGAGGAAGTGACTTGGAGGTCAGTAGATGACAGCAACAAATTGGTAAAGATGGAGATGAAACAGGATGGCATGACCTTTGTAAGCTCTAGGAGCCCCTTTGTTTTTGGTGTGTGTGTGAATGGAAAGCGGCCTGGAGACTGTGATGACAGCTAGCCCTGCTCCTAAGCCACATGAGGTGTGAGATAAAAGATCTTCCTTTTGAAAGGGCCATAGAAAAAGTGAACTTGGAAAGAGTCAGTTAGGTTTCCATATTTAAAATAATTCCTGACTCACGGAGTTCTTATGAAAATTAAAAGAGATAATGTCTTTGTATAGAATATGGCACATGGAAGACATTTAATAAGTGGTGGCTACTATTTCCTTTCTGTGGAATGAATGTATTTGATATTTCATGCAAAAGTGAGTCATTGGATGATTCATTCTCAGAATATCTAGGAGATCCTAGCAATGATTTGCAAGCTTTTGGCAGCAAGAGGAGGCAAATAAATTCAATTTTATAAATCTGAATAATAAAATAATTTGAGAGGCAGTTGAAGGTTAAGAGGCTGGATTGAGAAATGGAGGAGGAAATGTTTTTCTATCTGAACGCATTCACCTAATCATGTGCATTTAAGGATAATACCAGGTTGCAGTCTCCTGAATAGAGGATTTTATGTCCAATTTTTACTACTCGCATCCAGAAAATGGTGTCCTATGTAACAGCTCCACTGTACTGTCTGACCCTCACCAAGAGCTCTAAGGATGGAGCATTCAGGCTTTATTTTGAACTTCCTAGATTGGGCAAGCTTGCCAAGCCCAAAATGTTGTTGTAGCATATTTGAGTGTGGATTTCAACAAAGTACAATTCTTCTGAAATAATTGACCAGCACTAAAATGTTGAATCTCCGAGTTAGACTTTTGTCATTCTTGAAGCAGGAAATGGTGCTCTGCAAATATTTAGAAATGCTGTGGAAACTCTGAAGTTCACATCCATGGCAACCCCTCCAGCTTGCAGGCTGTAAAAGGCATCATGCCTTCCTTAACAAAATTATTTAGTTCCTGCGTATTTGTTATAAGTGAAAATATGAAGGGTGACATAGAAGAGGCAAGCTCTTCCAGTCCATTTTAAGAAGGCCCTGGTTGACATCTGACCCCCATAGTCCCATAAACAGCAGCAGAAATTCCTTTTCCACTTAAACGGCATGTGCTGGGCAAGTTTTCAATAAAGCAGCGATTCATGGAAAGGTTTCCCCTTATTGCAAGTGTCAAAGTTCTCCTTGTTTAAGCTAACTGTTGGCAAAGTGTGCCTGGCCTCAGCTGTGAACTTTGCCTTGTTGCCTCACCACTGCCTGACAGAAATAGACTTCACAACCAATTGTAGAATGTATCAAAGCTCTATATTTATGTGAAGATGATAGGAAAAGGAATGGAATGAAAGTCTGCATTGTATCTCTCACTGAAATTAATCTCATCAATTAATAGTAAATGTTCTTTAAAAGTCCTTGGAAAGTTGTATTCACATATATTTACCTGAGTAAATATACAAAGATAAATATACACAAATAAACATGCAAAGAAAAGCCGTTTGGTTTGGAATCAGGAGTCTTGTATTTTAATACCACCTTTGCTTCCTTATTTGGAAACTTGTGGATCAATGACTTAGGTCAAGGATGACTTCTAGGTTTTTCACTGTATCCTCTAGGAGATAGATGGTAGAGCCGTTTATTAAGTTGGGGAATGCAGGAGGAGGAGAGCAAGAACGCAGAAGAGGAGGAACTCATTTTGGTAAGGAAGGCGTTATATTTCAGTTTGCAATTATTGAGTTTGAGACCCCTGGGGGTGTTTTTTTGTGAAGCTGCGTATGGTCATTTGATGCTTAAACAGGAAACAAAGTTTGAGTACCATCTTTGTTTGGATGAGAATTGAGTCAAGGCATGAATGCATTCTCTGAGGGTCAGTTCATAAAGGGAGAAGAAAGGAGAGTTAAGGCTAGAACCCAGAGGAACGTCAACACTTAATGGGTGATTAAAGGAGGGAAGACCAGTGCAGGAGGGTGACTAAGAATACTACCACTGTGGGTAGAAAACTGAGAAAGACTTGTGTCAAGAGAGATTTTCCAAGGAAGGAGGAATTATGCCTGTCAGATGCATCCGATGAATTCTATAGTGTAGGAACTAAAATCTGTTCATAGGGCTCATTATTTGGAAGTTCACTAATGGTCATGTTGAGCTGTTTCAGCGAGGGTGGAAACCAGGCTGGAGCAGGTGAGGAATGGAGTTATTTAGCTCAGAGAGGAGTAGGATTATGACTGTGAAACTCCTATCTTCAAATAGTTGAAGAGATTTTATGGAAAGTAGGCTAAGTTCCCATCTGTTTTGCCTCCACAGTGCAAAGCAATGAGCAATGTGAGGTCACTTGGGGTTATATTTCAGTAGATATGTCTAGCAATTAAAATTATGAAAGAAGTGAAGTGGCAGTCATAGAAAGCTGTAAGGTCCCATTACAGGAGTCATTCAACAATGGATAGAAAACCACCAGCGATAGGGAACATAAGGATGGTTCATTATATTCTACCTCTTCGATTCTGTGAGTCTATTCTAAGACTACCTAGCGCTGAGGCTCATTGTCCTTGCAACCTTGGGTAGACAGCAGGTCACATGCTTATCCATCTTTTCCAGGCCACAGGGGCCAGTAAGACTGATTATTATCTTTTCCTGTAATGTCCAATATCAATGGGACAGAGTTCACCGGGAAAGCCTCATGGTGAACTGTTAAGTGTTGCGCTCAGAGCTGAGAAAGCCCAGGGCTGTCTTGAACTTTGCCGGGACTCACCAGGGGATCCTCCTGGCTTTTCTAACCTCACTCTGCTGGTGCTTGGGAGAGGGCCCTCAGCATTTCTGTACGTCTGTATTGCTTCACTAATTGATTAAAGGAAAAATAAACACCTCTGGGGTGGAAGTCTGCCTCTTACTTGGGACCAGACTAATTTAGCTTCTGGGTTTCTCAGTGTGTATCTCAGGTAGCTAGTGGTGGTGCTTGCACAGAGATGTTTTTAGGCTGTGAAAGCTGCTCTTAGCAGGCATCACAAGAATCCAGATTAAGTGATTTGGCAGAAAAAGATCCCAAACATTCAGAGGGTAAAGGAAGCAGGAGCTAATAAAGGAAGAACATAGAGAGAGGGCCAGAATAAAAACTTTAGGGTCCACAAGCACCAAAACATTTTGGGGACCCCTTCCCTTCCTCCCATATGTAACTTATAAACAACTCAAAACCATGTGATAATTTTAAGAACACCAAAGAAAGTTATTATTTTCCTAACGATAATAATTCTGATGCTTTTTAAATTTTTTCCCAAAAATCTTTAAATGATAATCCTTATGCAGAGTCTGCTTATGCCTAAAGGAACACATTATTGGATGTACCTATGTACACTCATCACAGGGTTGTAAGTTTGGAAGATAAAAATGTAGGAGCAATTCTGACGATAAAGGATGGTATGTCTTCCACAATTAATTAATTGGTTGATTGATAATTTAATTGTTCATTAAGTAATGATTAAGCAGTTATTATATACTAAGTAATAGAAGGATGAGAGGTGAGTAAGACAGTCAACATCACTGCTCAAAAGACCCCAAATCACTTTATCTTTAAGTTAATTTCTTTCTTTGTGTATAAAACAAACAGGAAAAGATTTCTACTTGTTCCCTCCTTGAGTTACTGTGAGTCTCAAATATTCTTTTGGAAGAACTAAAAAATAAGTGTGGGGTACAGCAATGATATTTCTGGTGTGTGTTTAAAATACTGTCAACCCACGGACGTACAAACAAATCTGGCAGGTAAAGAGTTTCAGAAAATAGCTTATTTAATATAGTAAAGTCTTGATGTTGATATGGGATAAATACTCAGTTTTCCTCAAATCTCAATTTGCCAATACCACCATAACTCATAGGCAACTATGGCCATTTAATAAAAATCAATCAATAAAAATATATATGTATATGGAGATACGTATGTGTGTGTGTGAGTGTGTGTGTGTGAGTGTGTGTGTGTGAGTGTGTGCCTGTGTGTATGTATAGGAAGTAACCTTTGGAGAACAATAAATCTTAACTAAACTGTGGACATCAGACATCTCTTTTAATTCCTCTGCTATGGACTAAGTACGTCCTCTCAAAATTTATATGGTCAAGCCCTAATCCCCAGTGTGATGGGATTTGGAGGTAAAAATGTTAGGAGGTAATTAGGTCATGAGGTTGGAGCCCTCATGAATTGGATCAGCGGCCTTATAAGAAGAGACACAAGAGAGATGATCTCTCTTTGAGCCATGTAAGAATACAGGAAGCAAGTGACTATCTGCAAACCAGGAAGAGAGCTCTCATCAGACACTGAGTCTGCTGGCACCCTGATCTTGGACTTTCCAGCCTCCAGAACTGTGAGAAATAAGTGTTTGTTGTTTAGGACACCAAGTCTATAATTATTTGTTATGGTAGCTAGAACTGACTAAGACACGTACGTAAGAACGTTATGAGCAAAGGCTTGAATATATGAAAAGCAAGAAATAAGCAGAGGACAATAAATTCAATTTGATTGTAACATGAAAACCAAGTATGGATACCCTTACCCTTCTCACATCTTCCCTGCTACTGACCCACTGAGTTTTAATTAGATTTCTTGGAGTCCATGTGGGTAGGGAAAGGAAAGAATACATGATTTAAGAAATACTTTTTAAACTGCAGCTGAATACATTTTTAAAAATTTTAATTACTGAAAACATGTATGCTGGCCATCATTTTGAAATTCATGCCCAACTTTCAGAAGACAGGGCAAAGAGTAACACAAGACAACTGAAGATGACAGAACAAAAAGGGACCCAATCGGACTGCATGAACATTGGTCACATTCAACCTAATAGCCATAGAAGTATTAGGAAATGCTTAAGCTCTCTCCCTTCACTTCCCTTTTCTCTGTGTCATGAAGACTCAACAGCCCCAGCTGATAGAGTCATGGAGGTGCTGACAGGCGCCCAACTGTGGTGTGATTAACTCAGTGTGCTTCTGCAATTAGCCCATCAAAGTCGTTTGAGGACTAGCATTTCTCCTGGGGTCACAAGGCAAAAATGACCTGGCCTGTCACTCCTTGTCTGGCTGGGGCCCCGTGCTGGCATAGGGGATGTCACAAAGCAAACGGTCACTGAGTCTTTAAGCAATGAGTGTAAACAGGTCTCAGCTTGTGAAGCGGAGTGCATATTAAGCTAAGCTGTCCAGTACTTGACTTGGAGCAAGGCTCCCTTTCCTGCGTACATTCATTTTATTTTATGGCCATGTAAAAGCAACTCTGTGGCGCTGGGTGCAGTGGGAAAATCAACAACAACACTATAGAACAACCCGCAACCAAAAGCAACGAAAAGAGAAAACAGCAGGAGAAAAATATGGAGGTAGATCCCTCAAGCACCTCAGCAAGCAATGGCCATGTCAAAAGTGAGAATAATTGTTTTTGACAGAGAGGAAAGTAGTAATTGGAATGAAACTTGTTTGAATAACAGCTTAAATGTTTCTTTCCTTGCTTTCCAGATTACATGCACTGTAAAGCCGGGTTTCTTTCTCCTGGCTAGTTCACAGAGGACATTCTGTGTCCAAGGGGCTTGTGAAAGGAGGGAAAAAAAAGCAAACAAGCTTGTGAATTTGCCTCTTTCTGAATGACTGGGGGCCTGGATTCCAGGCTCACATAGACAGCTTATTGATACTTAATTCCAAATCTTGTCTGCTGTGCACATCTCCTATAGATCATTCTTAAGATATTGAGAGGCTGGATGGTGTCCGGGTGAGAGTGCTTCATCCACTCAGCTGGTTAACAAAGCTTAACTTAGAACTTTATCCTAATCTTGTTCCTTTTTGCTCATTTCCAATTATGGTGAGTGCAATGGACTGACTGTTTATGTCCTTCTCAAATGTATGTGTTGAAATTCTAAACCCCAAAGTGATGGCATCAGGAGGCGGGGCCTTTGGGAGGTGATTAGGTCATAAGAACAGATCCCTCACAATGAGCTTAGTGCCCTTGGAGAGGAGACCCTAGAGAGATCCCTAACCCCTTCTGCCATATGAGGTTATAGTGAGAAGATGGCTGTCTCTGAGGAAGGGGGCTCTCACCAAACACTGATTCTGCTGACCCCTGGATCTTAGACTTTCTAGCCTACAAAACTGTGAAAAAATTCTTTGGTTGCTTATAAGCCCCTTAGTCCATTGTATTTTGTTATAGCAGCCCAAATGGACTAAGATAACGAGTGAAAGTCCTAATTCCATGGTGGGGCATCTTTCGCCCTTTATAACCTGCCCTGCTGACTACTACTTCAGCTTCTTCACCCTATGCCTCCTCCAAGTCAAACATTCGTTGGTCTTACACGGCCTGGCCTCTTCCTGTTTCTCCGATTGTCTCTCCTCCATGCTGCACTCTACTCACAAGCCGAGGTGGACCTTTGACCTATTTCCTGAATCTTCCAAGTTGATTCCGGTTTCTGAGCACTTGTTCTTGTTACATCCTAGAGTGTTCCATCCCTTTGTCTCCACTTGCGAGAATCCTTCTTAACATTTGGGTTCAATTTTCATTACCAAAAGACACGTTCCCCGACCCTCTCCCCAAATTAAATAGGTCTCCTGGAACTGTCCCATTAGCGCATTTTATTTTCTAGGTTGCATGTGTTGATTTCTGAAAATCTCTTAATCATTTATTTATTTATTTATTGTCTGAACTCACCTTCCTCCATAACCACAATGGAATCTTCTTAAGCACAGAGACTTTTCTCTGTTAAGTACTCTTGTATCCCCAGCTGTGGTGGGAGCTCAATAGACATATAAAGAAATGGTTCTTAAGAAACGGTGTGTCCCATCATGTGCCATGCTTCCTTTCCTTTGGCCAAGTCAATCTCTCTGCCTCTGCTTAGTCAGCTTGCTCAGTCAGCCCTTTCTCTTGCTTCAAAAACTCAGTTCACATGTTCTCTCTTTGTGGAGTGTTCCTCTATATCCTTCGTATCCTGGATTACAGAAAGTTATTCCTTCTGCATTTGCTTGGTTCCTGGCCTGTCCATCCTTTATAACAGTTACCATGTTGACTTCCAGTTGAGTGTTTATGGGTACAGCTTGGCTTGAAAGTGTAAGTTTTTTGAACTTAGAGATCGTGTCTGTCTCTGAGTCAGCAAGTCTAATGTAGTGAATATATGTAACAGGTGCTTAAAAATGTTTCCTGAGTAAATTAATAGTCATTGCCTCAATCAACTAGGCTTAAAAAATGTGGCTTCTTTTTGAGGTTCCACTGTTGTTGTTCAGAGGCTCCAGATTTTGATTTTTCTCTCACGTTCTCTCTCTCAGACGTCCCCTCATCAGTTACACCATCACCATCCTTTGGAGGCCCCTACACCCCACCAATTACACTAACTTTCGAACTCATTTCCCTATCTCCTATCTTCTTTCCTCTAACACCCTAGGGAAGCAAAAGCTTCCACTTTTCTTCCTGTCACTGGTCTTCTCTTTTAATCCTCAGATAAAGGAGCAGAAGTCATTAATCTGATTGGTGAAATTAGCAAAAACTTTTTTGGGCTTCCTCTCAAATTTCTCTGTCACTCTCTTTTACTCTGTTTCTCTATCTGTCTCACTTTCACTCTCTCTCTGCTTCTCTGACACTGAGTAAATGGAGTCTGGAGCTTCCACAAATTCTTCTCCCTTTGCTGTAGGCCAAAAGTGGTAAGATCCCAAGGTTTAGATCTCATGGGGGCTGGGTGATCAGAGGTCTGGCTTTAGCCTTTGCTTCAGCCCCAGGCTCCTAAACAGCCTTCAGTAGGGTTCTGTAAGGAGCTGTCAGTTGCCAACTTTGCTAGTAATAAAGAACTAGTTTCATATCTATTTTGCTACTGACCATTGTGTGTGTAATAGTGACTTTTTATACGTCTCTTCTATGCCTCCCTAAAGGGAAGAACCCCTCTTATATTCATTTTTATTTATAGCAGATTACACACTAGGCCATCAAGATGTTTACTGAATTTGATCAAGAGGAAAGGCTAAGTTGTTTTCTCCCCCTCTTAGGAGCACAGTGATGGGCATCTAACAGATTCTTAATAAGTATCAGTTGAGTGAATGCATGGATTATTCAATAATTTCTCACTCTTTCTGAGATGCTAACTAACTCCATCTCCATCTCTGCTCCAGGGATCCATCTGTTCTGGAGAACTGCGGTCTCTGCAAATCCACTCTTTAAACTCCACCAGACGGTCCCAAAGGCTTGGCAGTATTAAGAATCTACTTGGATATTTATCATTTCACTGAGAATCTGCATTACTTTCATTCCAACCCGTCTGAAATTAAAGGTATCTGCCTTCACATCTAGTAACAGAAAATTTACAGACAGTCTTCGAGTATATATTGTAATCAACCAAAGCAACACTTTAAACTTCTTCATAAGAGTGAATTGTTATTGGCGAAGAATTAGGAGATGCTCATTGCTAGCAAGTTAGATTTCGCAAAATCAATTCTGACATATCCAAGACATCCCAGCCAACAAGAGGGATATTAGAAGAGATGATGAACAATTTCAATACTAACTGACATCATGTTCTGGCACGTCACAATGATGTCCGGAATACATCATTCTTGCCTTTTAAAATATTTTGGGGAGAAATATAAATGCAGGATGACTGAAGTGATTTTTCTCTATATATGCAATTTTGTTTGCCCTTTAGAAGTTAGTTCAAATTGTTTTGACATACTATCTGATCCAATCAAAATGCTTACAGGCCTAGCCATTTCGGAGTTGAAGTGAAAAGAAAACCAGCTTTTACTTGGATTTTTCAATGTGCCAGGTATTTTCACATTCATTATCTCACAATGTCCTCATAGCTACATTGTGATTTAAACATATTATCCACATTTTACAAAAAAGTAAATAAAAGCTCAGAGTTGCTAAGGGACCTGCCTGATGTCACATAGGGAGACAGGACTTGGATTCGGATTTTTTTGCTCCACATTCAGTGCTCTTAAAACCATAACACATTGACTTAGAGATCATCCTCTCTAACACTCTCTTTTGTAGATGAAAAATTAAGTTCCAGAGAGGACAAATGCCTTCCTAATGGCCTCACAGGTGGCAAGCACACTGCCTCCATAGACATTTGGCTTGCTAGACTCAAAGAAAATTTCAGTTCCTGTTAATGAAATACTTAATATGTATGGAGTTCAGCACTCCTCTGAAAATGCAGAATTTAAAAAGAAAAAAAAGGAAGCAACTCAAAATTGTGACTCACTTGCCTTGAAATGTGAATAGAATATTTCCCAAATATATAGGATGGACAATAACATGATTTGCTTTTGTTATCTGACACATGAAAAAGTAGCTTAAGTGATTCCATACACTGCTGTGATAAATATCATGCACTCACTGTATTAGTTTGGTAGGGCTGCCATAGCAAGATATCACAGACGAGGCGGCTTAAACAAAGAAATTTCCTCACAGTTCTGGAGGCTAGAAATCCAAGATCATGGTGTTGGCAGGGTTGTTCCCTTCTGAGGGCTGTGAGGGAATGATCTATTCTAGGTCACTCTCCTTGGCTTGTAGATGGCCATCTCTATGTCTTTACATCATTTTCTCTCTGTTGGTGTCTATGTCCCAATTTCCTCTTCTTGTAAGGACATCAGTTATATTGGATTAAGGCCCAACCTAATGACCTTGTTTTATTTTAATTATCTCTTTAAAGACCCTCTTTTCAAATACAGTTACATTCTGAGTTCCTGGAGCTTAGGACTTGAATATATGAATTTTTGAAGGACACAATTCACCCCATAACACAAACAAACACACACACAGAGCTAAAACTCAGAAAGGAGAAGTTTCTGAGCTTATTGTTTAGGAAGTATAAATTTGATTTTTCTGACCACAACATAAACTTTTGGTAATCTTTGAACCCGTTTTTTTTTTGAGGGTTCTTTTCATGAGCCAAGACTTTGCAAACAAAAGTAGAAAGAGAAGGAAAGAGAAAATGTACCAGAAACTGTAGCCTTCTTTTTATACATGCCAGACTGCTGGGAAGAGACCTTGGCATGGAGTCCTAAGGTCTGGGCTTCTGTCGGGCTCCATCATTTACCAGCTGAGATCCTGACCACCGTGCAAGCTTGTCATTTTTTCTTTCATTTATAAAATAATAATCCTGACATCATGTGGCTGTTGTGAGGATTAAATGAGATAATGGGTATAAAAAAACTTTGTACACTCTTGAGACAAGTTGGAACTTTTTTAATAGTCATGTTTCCTTAAAAGCAATCTTTTTTTTCAGTTATTTTTTGAGGCCATATTGGCTTATAACATTGTGTAAATTTCAGATGTACGTTATTATAACTTAATGGTAATCTTAAAGCAGAACCCTAATATTTAAAAGAGGAGAAAGAAAACCCACTTAGCTCGAAGAGGGAGTGAGGAGTAGAGCTGGGTGGTGGGGCTGACCTCACTCACCAAGCCCCATCCTCTAAGAGCTTAAGTCCTGTCAATTCTTGGGTCCTGCTACTGAGCATATTTTTGAAATCACTATTCTCAAGACCTATACAAATGTTAGTTATTACTTTATTATTTTTTTACTGAACCCTGTGAGGTGGAATGATATATTGTTTTCAGTTTTCAAATGTGAGGAAGCTAAAACTCAGAGTGCTGAAGTAATTGCCTGACCTCCTGGAGCCCAGTATTTCTCAAAAGAGCTATAGTAAAGAATTTATATTTAAAATTTTCGATTTGCCATGGAGTGATGCTTTTATAAAATAAACTAAACATGAATTACTTAAAAAATGAAATTAAAGGATAAGAAAGGCTTGTAAAGTGTGACCTTGATTTTTTTTTATTAGCTTCAACAGACATGAAATAATTGTACTGAATTCCTATGGAAGTTTCTATAGGTCGACTCTGATTGCTTACAAGTTAAAGCATCTGTGGCCCACACTTTGGGCAGCACTGTGTAAACAAAGTGATGATGGGCCAGTGCGCAAAGACATGTCTTGTGACTCGTCTACTTTATATCATTGCTTTCTTGATCTCATATCTCTGAGATCCAATTTCCTTATCTATAAAATGCGCATGTCAACTCTGGCCCTTGTTTACCCCATAAGATTCTTAAGACATTTAGAAGACAAAAAGAGGAAATTTGAAAGCCGTAAGGAACAGAGCACTGATCATTTTAGCATGGGAATTTTAAAGCAGATATAACCAATCGTATTAAAGAACACTTAGAGTTACAGACTGCACTCTCCTGCTGAAGTATCGCAGACAAACTAGCTGCAAAATCTACCCCTAGAGAGAGGAATACAATGGCTGCCTATATTTTGAGTTTTCAGTTATATCTGGGGTGACCTATGTCTGATTTCCCTGGGAAAGTCCTGGTCTATGCTTGTTGTCCCAGCTAATTATAAACAGTGCATCATTTTACTCTTTAAAGTGTCTTAATTTGTACAAAAAAGTATACGATCAACCAGTCAGATGACAGATGTTGCAAAAAATATTATTGGTGATAGCATGGATGGTTTTTGAGCATTGTTTCTGGTAAAAATTAGATGCCAACAATTGTTTTCCTACAAAGTAGCATCAAGTTCAAGAAAAATAAAGCCTGATTTGTACTGTTTTGTATGAAATTAAAGCTTTTTTTTAAAAAAAACTTAATTTAGACAAAGATTAAAAAGAGAGAGGTTGAGGAAATAACTTAAGAATTCTAAAGGGTAGGAGGCAGGGTCTCAGAGAACTTGTGATGAGTGAACCGGCTTCAGTCAGATTGGAACCTGCACTCGAGTGTTTTTGTCTATTCCCTTCCATTTCATGTCTCTTCAATTTCAAGTAAATCCAATCTGTCTCAGCTGTGAGAAAAGGAATGTATTTGGGGCTCTTCCATGCTTGAGATAAAGGTGAAAAAAGAGAGCTGGTATCTATCCAGGAAACCAGACAGGTCCTGTCATATAGAAGGAATTCTGAGAGACTGAGCAGAGAAAGCTGAGCCTGAGTGGGGCTGAGTCAGGGCCTCTACCAACCAGCGGGTCCTGGCACTTACTTTCCTCTTTTTCCTCTTGCCTGATGATGCAATGACTTCTATGCTGTCTTTCAGCTTCCATTCTTCTCCCTTTGAATCCACCTGCTGCAAATTATCAAAGGGATCTATCTGGTCATTTTAATCCCCTACTTAAAACCTATCAATGACTGCTGATTTTTATAAGACCTATCCAAATATTTTAATACACTAAGTAAGAGCATCCCAAATTTGATCAGTTCCTCTGTTTCCAATCTCAAGAGCTCTTCCCTTCCTGATTTCTTCTCCACATTCTATCAAGATGAAGTATACAAAATCTCCATAGAAATAAACAAAAGCAATCAAGTAGCAGCATCTCATATAGTTCAACCTATTAGGGAGGTAGAATGGCTTGCAGTTCTCCAAAAGGACCATTGCTGTGTCATATATCCTGCTTCTGCACATGTGGTTCCTTCAGCGTTCATTCAGCCCACAGATATGTCCTAAGTGCCTAGAATGTGCTGGAGTCTCTTCTAAGAGTTGAGGAGGTAGTGGTTAATGAGTTACACTGAGTCCCTGCCTTTTTGCATTCTAGTGGGTGAGGTGGTCAACAAATACATGAGTATATACTGTAATATCAGGTAAGTGATAGGAGCTTCTAAGAGGAAAAAGCAGGGTAGGTTATGGAGAATGGTGGAAGAGGGAGTACAAGTTATAGTTCTGTGCTTGGAACTCCCTTCGCCCCCTCCCCACTCCTGCTTTGTTAATTCTTCAACATTCTGCTAGGGCTTCACCTCTCTCAGGTGGCGGATACCTTCCTCTGTCTACCTCCCCCAGTCAGACACCACTCAGACATGATGGGGTTTATTATTCCCTCATGGGAGATCATGAATTCCTTCTGGAGGCTAATGTCATGATATTCTCTAGCACCTAAACATGATACAATCAAAAGAACATGGATTTGAGTTCAGACACATGCTGAGTGTAAGTCCCTCATTTTATCTGAGGGTTTGCACCACTATATAGTTAAGACGTGAAGACTCTTTTTGCTTCATGAGATTTCTGCAAGTCTCAAATGAATGTAGCACTTTGAGAATTGCAAATAACATTGATAATTTTAAAGTGTTATACAAATTTAACCAGCTATAAGTATCATCTCACTACAATGATCAACTGATGGTACTTTCAAGAGAAGGAAGATCATCCAAACTGTACAGATAGCTTTTAACTAAATGAACTGGTCATTCATTCAGAAAGAATTTACTGTCTATGTGCTGTGTGGTAGGCATTTTTCTAGGTATGTGGCACAAAAGCACTTTTCCTTCATGGAATTCACTTACATTTTATTTTGGGGAAAATAATCTGGAAGAAAAAGGCAGACTATTATAGTAGACATTGCTAAACACCATGGCATGAATAATTTCTAAACTCAATGTGGCTTTCTCTAAGACTTCCTCTTACGTTGGCAATAATATATAAGGTTTTCCACCAATTAAATCTATCTGAAATCACCAAGTATTAAATTATATGGCCTCAGGAGATATAAACATAAGTAGTTCAATACAAAAAAATGCATGGTAAAAAATAACAAAGAACTATTCCCAGTGGTGGTGTCAACTTTTCTACAAGGTTAATTAATCACTGCAGATGAGAGTAACTGGAACAAGTTACAGATTGATGTTGACTGTAAAGATACAACTTTGAAAATCCCAAACAAATAACAATTTATTGCTCACAGTCATAACATACTCATAATTAGTAACTCTTTAAGAGTGGAGATGAATTGAAAAAAAGGAAAACAAAATAAACACCCAATTTATATGTTGAAAATCTTTGTTATCTGAGCATATTACTCCATGTTGAATAAAATTTGCTGAATTAAATAATATATTTCACAATATTTTCGACATGGAGATTTTTATTTTATATTTCAGAAAAGTTACGGAGAAATGTATAGCAATGTTTGTGGCCCAAACTCCAGCTTCATTTTTAAATTATGTGCAAAGACTTAATCCAAGAGATTGGCCCTTTTATTCTGAAACATTAGGAGAATAACAATGATAATTAAAATGGAAATATGTATGGGCTATCACGGGTAATGTTCTCTAGTACTGACATTTTTCTTCAATAGTCTAATCTAATCAAATATTAATCTAACATCTCTGAAAAATCTGTTAAATAAGTGAGATATTTCTTTTTAGACTCCATGGAAGCAAGTCAATTTGGTCAATTCTGTATTAATAATGGACCTGATTCTACACGATATGGTGGCAAGAATAAGATGTTTAAAATCAGAAGATGGGCTGTAAGTCCCTAACATTTCACATTTCTCATATATAAAATATAGATGATGAGAATCATGATTACAGTCATTTATACTTTTCCTACTTGACAGGGGCACTCATTTATTCTCTTTTTCTTTTCTTTTGAGGAAGATTAGCACTGAGCTAACATCTGCTGACAGTCCTCCTCTTCTTTGCTGAGGAAGGCTGGCCCTGAGCTAACATCTGTGCCCATCTTCCTCTGCTTTATATGTGGGACGCCTGCCTCAGCATGGCTTGACAAGCATTGCTTAGGTCCGTACCGGGGATCCAAACCAGCAAACCCTGGGTCGGAGAAGCAGAACATGTGAACTCAACTGCTGCACCACCGGCCAGCCCCTCCTTTATTCTTAAACAAAAAAATATGTGTGACACCCCTGTCATGTGCTGGATCTTGTCATAGGAGTGTGAAGATAAGTAAAATGTAGTCACTGAACTCAGCAAGTGTAAAGGCAGGTGAGAAAAGCAAATAAGAATTACGGCAATAAGAGCTATGCTGGAGGTTCTAAAGGAGCCCAATGAGGAGCATGTAAAAATCAGATTTCAGGATGGAGGCATCATGGAAGTTCTCATAAAGGAGGTGATAGTGCTTCTCCAGAGGTTTTAGACTTTCTCCTGAACCCTAGACTGTCTACTTGATATCTCCACTTCATCAACTAATGGGCAACTCAGACTTACCACAAGCAAAGGAGACTGCGCATCCCGACTAATCTCTCCTTTAATCTGCTCCATTTTGGTAAAGAAAACCTACAAGTTTCCAATTACTCCAGCTGAAAAAAAAATAGGTTCTTTTTCTTTTCCATTTTGCATTCAATTCTCCAGCATACAGTAGCTCTAAAGCATATTCTGAATTTGGTCACTCCTTAGTTTCTCCAAAGCTCTCACCCCAGAGCAAGCCACCCTTTTCTCCCAACCAGCTGCCGCATCCTGGTAACCAGTCTCTCTACTCCCACTCTCTAGCAGTCCTTCCTTCACATAACCAACAGAATGCTCTTTTTAAAGGGGAAATCAAATCACTTCACTCTCCTGCTTGTAATTCTGATGGTTCCTTTTCACACTAAGCCAGATAAACAAAACTATCTATAACCCAAACTTACCAGTTTAGCCCCTGTGTAACACTCCAGGAAGACTTCTCTGAATGCCATTGGGAGAACTAGGTTAGCTCCCCCCTCTCCAATTCCCTGCCCCCACAATGTTGTATGCACACAGCGCTCACTGCACTTTCCACACTGGACAGCAATGATCTGTGTCTGTTCCTAACAGGCTGCAAGCTCCTTGCGCATCCAACATGCTGGGAGATCCATGAGGGCAGACACTACACTTTTATATCCCTGGTACCAGCATAATTTACGAAATAAATGATGATTATTATTTCTGCAGCTATATATTTGTGGAGTTTTAAATTAGCTCTAACAGGTGACAGTTTCCTTGACTAAAACTTAATATCTCCTTCGATCTCTGCAAAAACCTGGGATTTTCAACTGTCAAATTTTCGACTGATAAGGAAAGTTATAGAAATTTTTTTTTCCACGGGCTGAGTGCTCATTGTTTATTCCTTTTTGCTTAATTGTCTCCACTCTAGAAGAAGGAAAAACTAAATTTTCTGTCTCCTTTGCAGCCAGGAGCAGCTATAACACACAAGTTTAGCCAATAAAATGAAAGCTATAGTCTGCTAAGTCTATGACCTCCTATTCCTTAGGAAAATAATTCATACATACACATGAAGCAGAGAAGAATTCAACAAGATCTAATTATGAGTTCAAAATGCTCTATAAATCTTTGAAGGCAGGTGTCTCAGTAGATTGAACTAGAAAAGTACTGAATAAAGGGCCAGGATTGAATCTGGGCCATGAGAGATGCAGGAAGAGAGAAAGATGGAAGGCATTCGAAAGTCTTAAATTTTTGATTTCTCTCCTGTGAGGAGGATGGAGGAAAATCAGAGGGGACAGTGCTTCATTAAAAACCAATAGATGGCAACTTATGTGTAAAACTAAAGATCGAGGACACATACTTCTAGAGTATTCATCATGGCAAGTCCTAATATACAAAGCTTCTCTGTTGAAGGCTCCCTCTGGTTTCTGACCTTTTGAATTTTTGTCCCTTTCAGACACTGCCTTAGTTTTAGTTCCCCCAAAAGCAGAGGCTGATTCAGGGAATTGAATTCAGGTCGTTTATTTGGGAAGTAATCCCAGGGAGCAGGAATGAGGATGTGGGGAGACTGAGTTAGGGCTGGAAGAAACGCTGATAGGAGGAGTGTTTCTGCTTCAGGCAGTAGGAGCTTGGTTCTGTGGGGACCTCCAAGAAGTCAATGCATCCCAGAATTTCTGCCCATAGAACAGGAGGCTGGGGTCATTTATCCATTGGCTCCTATCCTGCGTTCGTTGATGCTTGCCTCTGGAGGATTAACAAATCTGACTTTCTGAGCTGCACTTGTGCTCAGGCCCCTCTGACGCTCACAGCTTCAGAAAAGGCTATTTTCCAAGGCAGAAAATAGCAAGATTGGCTTTTGAAGTGAGACTTTGCCATAATATGAGCGTGAGCTCATGTAGAGCTGTGCACCACTGTGGGTGAACTCAGAGGCGGGCTGAAGGGGTATGCTTCAGGGCACCAAGAACATCTGCTACAGGAAACGATCTCTACCCTGTGGATGCCAACAAACTCTTTTTCTCGGTTCTGGCCTCTGGTACTCCCTAGCTCATGGGTGGTTCAGAGAAGCATTCTGCCTTTCCCACATGTAGCCCCACCAAATATCAAAATGGGTTCCTCCTAATACTGACACTCTCTGCTGGGGAGCTGCAGTCAGCAGGTGAATAGTCTCACCAGTTCTGAACACTGAGCCCCTGTCCTCCTCAAAGTCTGAGGACTAGCCACTAAAGCAAGTTGGAGCTGGGAGGCTTCCCTCTGCCTCATTTCCCGCTCCAGAGAGCTCCTGCTGTCATCATAAACATCATTTGCCTAGAACTACCCATGTGCCAGATGCCATGCTAAGTAATTTGTAGATATGGCCTTCTTTAATCCTTACAACAGGTTTTACAGAATGGTCATCATGGTCCCCATTTTGTAGCCAAGGAAACCGAAACTCAGAAGGAAGCTGTGCAAGTTAGTAGGTGACAGAGCAAAGATTTGAACCCAGTCCGTGAAAACTCCCCAAACCACGGTATCCACAATTATACCATCCTGACTCTATGTTTATCTCCATGTTACCACCTCCAATCTCCCCCGACTCCACCTTTACACCGGACCTTGGATTAGAGTCCAGCCCCCCACTTTCCCCTGGAATTCCCTTTCCAGTGACAGATGCGAATCTGCTCTCTGCCTTGAATGCCCCCCAATTGGAGTGACTTCATGATTTCTCTGAGCAGTCTGTTTCATTGCCTAACTGCTCCCAATAGTCTAACATTTCCCCTGACATTTAGCTTCAATATTCCTCATTGCAGCTTACAGCTTGTTAATTCTCATTCTGCCCTTGTTGATTAATAAGAAGACTTATCCCTACCCTTCTCACAATATCATTTTATGAATGTGTCGGCAGAATGATGGCTCCCTTCAGCGGCCCTTCCTTAAGCCTGAACTGTTCCAGTTCTGTTAACCTCTCCACAGAGGTCTCACTCTCCAAGCCTGGGACTACTTGTGTTCCTCTCCTCTCAACTGTGTCAATTAGCCTATGTCCTTGGATAATTTATAGTGTCCAAAAGGGAGCCCAGGCCTGGAGAGGCAGCCAACTCCAGGCAGAGACAGGCGTGATGCTGTTGAAATTCACTTACTCCTTTTGCAAAGTGATATCTTAATTATTTTTTCCTTGAGGCAGACAGCCAAGATTTCTCCCTCTCAATGTCCTTTTTATGAACTTGGAATTATAGACCGTTGGAGCTTATTTAGACCCTCTGGATCATCTCTCTTATGTGGAAGTAAGTTGAGGCATAGAGGAAATCAGGAGAGTGCCCAAGGTCACTCAGTGGCTCAGTGATCAAGTGAGAATGAGGACCAGCTCTGTAGTCTTCCAGGTCAATATACCTTTCAGTGAAACATTAAGACTGGGCTCATGAAAATATGATATGCCTGGCTCTACCAAAAGCAATAAGATTCAGGAGTGTGGAGTCGTTGCAGGCAATGGAACAAAGAGGTACATGGAGAAGAGGGGTGCATAGCATTGAATGTCAAGTAAAGTGAGGACTGATAAGTGACTGATGGCACTGGCAATGGAGGATCACATGATGGTGTGAGGGCCGCTCTTTTCCTGGAGGAATAGGGACACAAACAAATAATGTTGATCTGAGAAGATAAGGACTACTAATGGAAAGTTGTGCAGTCTTCTGAGAGGGCATTTTGAGAAAACATTTTAAGATGGTGATGTAATATAATATAATATAACAGTTAAGAAAACAGGCTTTGGAATAGACAGACCACGATTCGATTCCATGGTTGGCCACCTACTAAATATGTGTGTTTGGTCAATTTACCTAACTTATCTGAGTCTGTTTGCTCATCTGTAAAACAATAACAACAAAATAAAAGTAAACTTTATATTTCTAATATATTAATTACCTATCATATATAAACATGTCTATATAGTATACATTTATTGTTATGTATAATGTATGACGTTACATATGACGTATTATGTATACTTATAAAATAATAATAAAAATAATAATAATATCTACTTCCTAGGGCTGATGTGATGGTTATATGTGGTAATAACTCCCAAAATTCTCAATATTGTGTCTGGTGTATGGTAAAAGCATTTTTTGGCTATTAGCTATTAGCATTTATTGGACTGTTTATCACCATCATCACCATTATTCCAATAAGGTTAACTCAAACATTGACTTCGTTTCTGGAGTTTTCTACCTGGCCACCTACCTTCTTGCTTTCAGCAGATAGTGCTACCCATCCCCACCCCCTTCATTTCACAGAGAAAACAGAGATCATCAGATGTGAAATACTTCACTCTGCTGTCATTACCACTGACCAAATTTACCAATTCCCATGTATCCTCCTAATTTCATGGGGAGAATTTTGTTTTAATTTGTCTGAGGTTAAATCTTTTGACACTGCCTTCAGTCTCAGTGCTTTTCTGTGACATTCCTGTGCTTCATTATAGCTTTTATCTTCAGTGTATTGTCCTGCTGCAAGCTATCCTTCTCTCCAGAGCTCACTTTCCTAATAGCAAATCTCCTAATTTTAGCATCTTTTGCAATATCAACAGGCTGAGAATGTCTGAAATCGTCAAATCCTGTTTCATTTTTCCCTAAGGGTTTCCCCCTCAATTTACTTCTTTTCTCTTGCATTTCACTGTAAGCAGCAAGAAGCAATCAGGCTGCAACTTCAAGACATTGCTTGGAAATCTCCTCAGCTGACTATCCAAGTGCATCACTTCATTGCTTGCAAGTTCTTCTCTCCACTCAGCTGTAGGGAACAATTCAATGACGTTTTCTGCCCCTATGTAACAAAGATTGCCTTTTGTCCAGTTTTCAATAACATGTTCCTCATTGTCTTCTGAAACCTAAACATCAGTGCCTTTACTGTTCATATTTCTACCAATAATATATTTAAGGCAATCTAGGTTTTTTCTGGAGCTTCTAACAGTCTCTACTCATTTCTAGTTCCAAAGCCAATTCCACATTTTTCGATATTTGTTACAGCAGCACCCCATTATCTTGTACCAAAATCTGTATTAGTTTTTTGTGGTTGCTGTAACAAATTACCATAAACATGATGGCTTAAAATCACAGAAATTTACTCTCTCACAGTTCTGGAGGTCAGAAGTATGAAAACATTATCACTAAGACAACAATCAAGGTGTCAGTAGGGCTATCCTTCCTCCACAAGCACTAAGGGAAAATCTGTTCCTTGTCTCTTTCACCTTCTGGTGGCTGCCATCATTCCTTGGCTTGTGGCCCCATCACTCCAGTTTTTGTTCCATGATCACATTGCCTCTCCTCTTCTGTATGTGTCAAATCTCTCTGCCTCTCTCTTACAAGGACACCTGTGATTACAGTTAGAGACCACTTAGATAATCCAGAATAACCCCCTCATCTCAAAATCCTTAATTTAATCAAAGCTGCAAAGATGCTTTTTCCATGTAAGGTAATATTTAAAGGTTCCAAGGATTAGGACCAGACATCTTTGGGGCAATTATTCAGCTTACTATATAACCATACCTATTCTCACTAGATACAATTTTTTCAAAGTTCTCTTCACCTCACAATATTTTTTTTAAAAAAGATGTTGGAATAAATATATGCATACTAGTAAGACAACTATTGACATGAGCATATAAAATTGCTAAACACTGTGATAGGCATCAGACACACATGATCTCATTTGAGCCTCAGAATAGGACTTCTTAGTTAGTATTTTTATACTCATTTCATGGTTAAAGGAAAAGACTGGTAACTCGTGTACCTAATACAGGGTGGACTAGTAGTTTTGTCTAATTCTAAAGCCTGAATTCTCCTTGTGCCTAATACACTGTGCTCTATGAGCTTTTGTACTAGGGCCTTTTAGAGGTTTAAGATATGTCATCCACTAAGAAAACAAAGAAGGTGTGGCAGAGTAAGTCTCAAGAATGATGAATATTTTTTATTTAGCCTCTTTCAACAATGACACTGCTGTCATTCATCTTTGGCAGTCCATTATAAATGTGTGGAGTGCTTTCGGCTGACCACATTGGTCATTGGGCTGTGACCACACAATTCACAAATGGAGTTAGAAGCTCAAAGAAGGCTTTATACATACAGGGTCTTCTCAGAAATATTCTCAGTGACCACACCCTATCTATCTTTCCAGGTTTAATGGACTGAGTTTAGGAAATATTTTGGTCTGGCTATAGCCTTCCATTCCTGCTTAACCATACATTTTGCCTGTCCTTGTTGTCCTGAAAAACAGGACACATGGCTTGGTTTATGTCTAGAAGGAAAGGTAAAACATGTTCATGTTTAAATAAAACATAAGCAGAAAGCGCTGAGTGTACCAAGCTAGGTAGAGATGAGGTGCTGGGTTATGCAGAAGGAACAGATGAGATTTTCAGTTCTTTAGGTAGGTTTCAGAAGGAAGCAGTGATTGTGCTTGGCCTCTAAATATAAGGAATATTTGGCTGCACTTGAATTGCAAGATATGGGGAAAAGAAAAGACACTTTGGCTAGGTTGAAGGACAAGAATTCATAGTGTCTTGAAAAGAACAACAAATGACTTCATTTGATTTGAATAAAATGTCAGGAAGGAGAGAAGGGAGAGTTAAGTTTAGATGTGTAGATTCAGGATTGTTAGGTTGTCTTCTGGATTTTGGACTTCATTCTATTTGGACTGCGGAGTCATTTAAGGATTTGGGGCAGAGTAATCATCAAGGATATTCTGAGCACTATAATAAGCTGACAACTGTTGGTGGAATGGATTAGACAGGAAGAGACTATAGGTAAGGAGACAGGTTAGGAGGCCACTGTAATAGTTCAGGAAGGAGGTAATGATAACTTCAACTGGGTCAGTAGCAGAAAGAGGAGAGATGAGGGAATGAAGACCAGGCATATTGTATAAGTAAAACCCACAGGATATGACAACTGATTGATTATGTGCAGTAAGGAAAAGAACAGGAGTCCGGAGTTCTAGCTTAGTTGATTGGAAGTACAGATATACCAGCTAAGGTTCTTTGCAAGTGACTCAACATACACTGGTTTACTTTAGCAAAACGACTTTAAAAGATATTTATTTAAGAAATTTGAAGATGAGTCATAGATTGAAAAGACATTAAAATGAGGACGTAGAAAGGACGAGAATGAGAAAACTCTAGGAATTACAGCCTACTGAAACCACACCCTTAAGGGTGAATCACTTTGAATCATTTAGTGCACTTGGTCATTCCATTAAAGACCTGAATTCTGTGGAATTAGGAAGAGAGAGAGAGAAAGGAAAAAGAAGTCTGATTGGTTGGTTGCATGCCTACTCTGGCCAGGAAGAGGGTGGGACAGCTTGATTGATATGCGCACCAGGATTCCATGTAATAGATGAAAGGTAATTTCCCAAAAGAAACTTGAAGCATTGCTATTAGAAGGGGGAAAGGATGCTGACTAGTTAAAAACCAAGGATGTACACCTCTGAGGACTGAAAACCATATAGAAGGCTCAGACTTTGGAGTTAGAATGTGTGAAAATCACTTCAGTTCTCATTGTATAGACCATTAAGAACAAATGCACATAATAATGGTGGTATTGCGGTTTGTTTCTTGTTCGATTTTAAAAGAAATGCTTCTATTGGTTGTAGCAAATTATATTTAGGAAACATCTTTTTATTCCTAGTTTACTAAAAGTTGTTTTCTGGAATGGTCATGAAATACTGCCAAATATATATTAGACGAATGTTGTATTACTCTTTTACCATACTATGGGCTAGATTTGCTGGAATTTTATAAAGGATTTGGCATCACATTCATAAGTGACAGTCTCTATACTTTGATTTCTTTTTCTCTTTAATTATAGGCTCACTTTATTATGTTTTCATGTCGGGGTTATTCCACTTCAGCTTAATAACTTTAGCAGTAGTCCTCTTTATATGCTCTGAACCAATTTAAATGATATATAAATAACTTTAACTTGAAAGCATGGGATATAAAACTATGTGAAATTGGAGTCTTCTTGGAAGTAATTTGTTTTATGCTTTTTTCTCTTATTCCATGATTATTGGGCACTTTAGGCTTTCTAAATCTTTTTGTGTAAGTTTTGATAGCTTACATTTGTCTCAGGGAAAGTATGCATTTTATCATGGGGCACAAAACTATTAGTATAGGGTTATTTAGATATAAAATGGGAACAATATTTGAGAAGGGACTTGAAAATGTTTAGAAGTGGCGGGAGGGGTCAAATTTGTAAAGTTTGAATGAGATTGAGATGATCAGGGATGAAAAAGCAGGTAAAAGAGGATAACTGAGTTAAGTTAGGAGGTTCCAATATTTTGGGTTGATGTACTAGAACTGAGAGGTTGCTTTGAATCAGAAAATCTGGAAATAGAATGAAAATAATAGTCAAGGAGAAACTCTAACAAAGAGGCAAGAAATAGAAAGTTGAGTATTAGCATTAAATGCAATCAAGGAGATCAGAAGCCAGGAAAGTAGAACTGAGTCTGAATGTAATGAGCAGAATGTCGGATAATCAAGAACCTAGATCCTGGATGCTGGGATTATTCTGGAGGAATAGTTCAATGTCCTGTGGTTCTATAAAATAGAGAGGTGGACGTAGAGAAATGATATATTAATCATTATTCTTTTGATTTCAAAAAAACACAAACTTGCCACATTAGCCAAAAGAAAACAAAAAAGTGGATTGGCTCATGTGACTCAAAGGTATTCAAGGTTTAAAGCTATCTGGAGCAAAGCCCTCTTTTTTTCTTTCTTCATCTCTGGTTTCTGCTTTGTGTTGTGTTGGCTCCATTTTTAGGCAGGCTATCTCCGTGTGTTATTAAAGAGAGCTCTGGAAGTTCCAGGTTTTCTTGGAACTGTGTGTCTGTGTAATATCAGAGATTACAACTATGCCTTTTCCAGATTGTTGCACAAAATTCCAAGGGAGATTTTGATTGGGTCTGCTTTAGTTATGTTACCATCTTTGAATCAACGCTGTGGCCAGGGAGATGGCTATACTCTGATTGGCCGGGCCTGGTTCACATGTCCAACAGTGAAGTTGGGAAATGACTAAATCCAAGGATAAAGAACGGCAGAGGTGGACCTCCCGAAGAGATGAGCAGACCCTTCAAATAATTTTCATTATGTATATAATTATATATTCATATATAAATGGGATGAGAGAATGGATGAAATAGATAAAACACTAGGGAACTTCTCTTAATTGATTGTTTGAGGGTTTGACTAGAACAAAGTAATTCATGACTAGGCAGTTAGGCTCTTTCATAGAACTTCTCGAATGCCTTGCAAAGGTGTTTGGTATTGTTATTCAAGCAACAAAAACCATTGGAGATATTTGAACAGGCAAATGTATGTGTAATAGGTTGTCTAAAAAGAAACCACCAATAATTCCTCCTATACCAGTATATGCATGCTGCTCTTCTCATGAAAAGGTGATGTCTACTTTCCAGCCACTTGAGTCTGTCTGATCTCATGATTTGCTCTAATCAATGCAATGTAGTGGAAATAAAGTTCTGGGACTCCTACACATACATCTTAAGAGGACTTATACTTTTCCGTTTTGCTTGGAGGGAGACTCATGTGCTATATAAAGTGGTCCAGGCTATTCTGCTGGAGAGAGAAGCCGTAGGAAAAAGACCAGGATTAGAGGAACCAAGGCATTTCTGCCAACAATCCAGCATCAAAACTATGGATGTAAAGGCAGATGTCTTGGATCTTGCAGCCCCAGTCAGGTTACTTGAGATGACATCCTGAAAGGAGAGAGATTCAGCTTTCCCAGGCAGTTCCAAGGCATTTGAGCCATCCCAGCTGAAGCCCCAGTCATCATGGAGCGGAGACGAGCCTGACTGCAGAGCTCTGCTTGAATTCTTGACTCAGAATAGTAAATAAATAAAATGGCTGTTTTTTTAAGCCACTACAGTTAGATATGCTAACCTAACGTTTTGATAGATATGCTGACTAAGGTTTTATTATGCTGCAATAAATAAAGGAGATATGTGAATAAAAATAATCTGGTTCATTTATTAGAAGACAGCATGGTTTATTAATTAGAAAGAGAGAGAATGAAGGTAGGGAAACAGGAGATTTTATTGTCATAGCCCAATTTAAGGTGATGAAGTCTCTAACTGGGACAATATCATGGAAAAGTGAACTAAATGGCCTTACTTCTCCTTTTCTCTCTTGCTTGTGAGTCTTTAACTAGGCTATCTTATCTATCTCCGATTTCTGACACTGCATCCTGTTGTCTGGGAGATAGTAGGTGACCCGTATAGTTGAACAAATTAATTAACAAAATTTGTTTTACCTTTTTCTGTCCATTTCAGCATTCTCTAAAGCTGAGAACATAAAAACAAAAGTTAAACACAAATGCACAGACATGTACACTCACATTTGCTATTCAAGAGTACTAATTATTCCTGTAAATGTTTTAGTAGGAGTAAATTAAAATTTATGGCAAAATACCTATGGAAACCAGATTTGTGGGCTATTTATCTCCAAATTATACCTTGCTCATGAGAAGCATGGTGCACTGTAGGGGCACTGGTGAAAGGATTTAGATCTGTGTTCATAGATCTCCTCTGTCATTAACTAGCTATGTGACTTCAGATAAGTCACTTAACCTCTCTGTGCCTCATAGGTATGATGATTCTATATTTTGTGAGATTGTTGAAAGAGTAAAATGAAATGCATTGGTAAATAAAACTGCAGATGCCTGACACATTGCTGGTACCCAAAATATATTTGTAGAATAAACTGGGATTTAATAATGATATTTTGTGATTTTTATGTTATTATTACCAAAAGTCCCTTGTTTTAGTAATCACATTGACAATATATTATTTTGCTTAACCTCTATTTTTTAATTAGCTACTTCCTATATAAGGAATTAGAGGAATCCATTTTTAATTATTCTTCTGACTACATTTTCATGGCTACCCTAAGTAGCTGAGTAGAATCTTAGACATATGAAATAATGACCCAATTTAAGTTGCTGTATTTTTGTAAAGCACTGGAAAAGAGGAAAGCACTTCAAAGTAATTAACATGAACATGCTCAATTACGTTTCTGTATAGCATGCCAACACCGCTGCCTGGAAATTCAGAAATTGGGAATGTCAGAATCCCCAATAGCTAGCACAATGAGGTCCTAAGGCATCCCCCTCTCTTCCCTCAAGATGGTCTTTTAGAGAATTATTAAGTATTAAAAGGTTAAAAACTAAGAAAACAGTAGCAAAGAGGGGTAAAAAAGTTCTCCCATCAGGCCAATGGGTGGAAGGGTAGGGTCACTGAATGTAGCCTTATTTCTGCTGGCCATGTTTCTTTCCTACCCAAGCTCCAAAGTAAGCGGACTGTGTAAGCGGGAATGAAATACACAACCCCCTTGTGACTGTGAGCAGCAAAGCATTCTCCGTTTGTGGTTTTCTTCAAATGAGGCTGCTTGGAATATGTGTTTGAAAACACTGAGACTCTTTATTAATCAAGCACTTCACTCACCCTGCCAGCATAACGTTTCATTGATGTCAAAACTCCCTTAAAAATGGTTTTGGAGCCACTTCTTGTACACAGACTTCAACAGAAGAAATATTTTTGGAATTGTAAATAGAATAATTGAGGCAAATATTTGCCCATTTGGAAAGCTTCTGTAATGGCTTTAATTTTCAGTTGCATTTTAAATATGTAGATCTGGATATTGGTGGTAGGAACAAGGGGCAAGAATGAAGCACACCCTAAGATCTATACTTCTCTCAGAGAGTTAAGTTGTCACATGGACAGACAAATGGGTCAGAGGAGAGATATGAGAAGTCATTTTGCAAAGATAGATTAGATTCCAGGTGGGTGCAAGAAGTAATTAAAGGGGTTAATCCATCCCAAAAAAAGGATATGCCAATCAGAAAGAAGCCTGCTTAGCAGAAGCTAAAGAAGAATCATAGAGGCAAGCACTGATGATTCCCTTCTAAAAGGTGCACCGAATAGACGACACTCAGACCCCAAGACACAACCTGCCAGGACCTAGAAGCAAGTCCATCCTAATTCTATATAAGATCACATCAGGGTACTACTGCCATCTAAGCTGAACTATTTAAATTATATAGGAAATACCCCTATTCTTGTTTCGTGTACTTGACAATTTGTTTTCCCATATAAGTCTTCTTGTAAGGAGGCAATGTATATCCATGCCAACTGAGAATTCTAGTGTGAATTATGGAGGAATACTTCCTTGTGGATGAATAAATAGGCAGCTTGTGTTTCATCATTCCCTGTGAGCTCATATATGCGCGTCTACCTAGAGAGATGGACCTATTCTCTGTGTGTTGGCAAATCAGGTTTCTAGGCCTGTAGGTTGAGTGCTAGGACTTGGGCAGTGGTAAATTCATCCAGGTAGCTGATTCTCTGGGAGGGATCTTGAGACAAAGGTGGAGCTTGATTCTCATGGCTTCCAAACATGTAAACTTGAGCAAGTTAACCTCTCTGAGGCTTATTTTTCTAATCCTGTGGGGAAGAGACATTCACTTTGCAAGGTCTGTGTGAGTTTTTGAGACAATATTTTGAGACATATGCTCCTGAAACCCCTTCCTGCTCTGAAGTTATATGATGCTCCATATGGACATCTTGGGATGTCTACCAGCCTATGACCCTGCTCTAACAACTGTACACCTCTCATTCACAGGGGTGATTCCTACAGCCATGTCTGCATTCTTTGACTCCCTTTCTCTACAGATGAGGATACCTAGTGCAGAGGAAATAACACTGGGTTCATCAGTTTCTTTCTCCCATACATGTTGCATGAGTAACAATGACTCTGGCTAATCTCTATGGAATATCTTAACTGGTAGGATGTGTAGGCTAGGTGTCTGCTTCATGGTTATGTGAAAGCTATATCCAAAGAGAAATGACTAGATCAAGAAGCAAATGTAAAAAAACACAAAAAACAAGAACAACAACCAACTATATGATGGCAGAAAGAGGGAGACGGAGAGAGTGGGGTTTTCAATCCTGAAAATTTTCCTTTTATTGATCTCCATGGCTCATGAGGTCCAGTTATATTCATTGTCCTTATTTCACATAAGATGTTTCTGTTGCTTTTCCAATAATGCCAACAACCTCCGACCTCTGTGAAGTGAAGCTACCCTGAGCGAGTTTTTGTGACAAGGCAACCACCAGATCTTTGTCCTTCAATCTCTGATTTGAAACCATAAGAGGCAAGGCAAAATCAAACTCTATGTGTGGAAACTCCCAGACATGGGACAGAGTAATCAGCTTGTGGAGAAGAGCTGATAAGTAATCTCTCCTTCATGGGAAGGTGGGCAACTTGCATGCAGATACTACACTCTTAGAAGTCGCCTCTCTTGAAACACACTTCTGAGAAGCTGCTGAAAAACCCAAGTGTTGGGCTATTGGTGCCTTTGAAAAAGGCCAGTGTTGCTCTAATGTGTAGAGCAGAAGTTTGCCTTCACATCGTAGGCATATTTGTTATTTTTCTTTCATCAAACACTTCACACGGGGGGTGGGGAGAGGTGTTCTCCTTCTTCCAGTGCTTGTTCTGGTATGTTTTTGCTGAGGCAGACACTGCGAGCCTCGCTGTGGCCTGATGATGTGATGACACCAAGCTCCCTCAATTGTCAGGGCCATCTGAGAAGGGCCCTCAGGCCAAAAGCTCAGTGTGGAAAGAGATGAGCTTGCGGCAGGGACGGCCATGGTGTCCCATACCCAGTGCTGTCACATCTAGTGCAGCAGTAGAGAAAGCCATCAGCGAAACCAATAAGCTGTATTTCTAGGCTTTTCCCAACCAACTTGGTGAGGACCCTGTTTAAAATTTTCCCTTAAGACATCTCCGTAAGGAGAAATGTGGTGCAGTGGAATGAGGGCTGGATAGAAGAGCTGGGAATAGGATTGAGGTCTATAACTTATGGGGAATCTGTTCATGGGAAAGTTGGTGAATAGCCTTATCTACCATGTTCAATAGCCTTATCTATAAAATAAGAGTGTTGTGGTGAGGATCAAGTAAGATAATGGAAAGAAAAAAGGATGATATAAATTAAGGCTATGCAATACTCTCCAAATATCTTTTTAATTACTCTATTTTCCTTTACTAGTAAATAACGCACCGTTGAATTTCTGCTGGAGAATAAGATTGCCTTTTGATGAGTCATTGGTGTTTCATAAATATGATCTCAAAGAGTTTCTAACGTTTTTGTTTTGATAATCTAGAGGGCTGACCCTATATTCTTTTATATGTCTTTTGAGGGTGCATCTACTCCTTTAATTCTAACACACGTAGATCCTGGAATGAGATAATTGCTATTATTTGTTGAATTTCTATTAGATACTAGACACAATACATATATTATTATTAATCCTCCAAGTAGCCCTTTGAGGTAGGTGCTATTGTTATCTGCATTTATTTTTTTTAATTAAAAAAAGAAAAACAATCCACAGAGTAGGTGAGTAACGTCTCTTGTGTCACACAGATACTAAATAACAGAGATAAGACTTAAGTCAAGACTTCCTACTCCAAGTATCCAATTCACTTCACTGCTGTATCAAATGTGATGGAGACTGTGTTATTATGGGATATTGGTTACATGAAATAATAAGTCAGGGAAATATGATAATGAAGGCAGAATGGGGATGGGAGGAGGTATGAGAACAAAGTGCTGAATGGGCTTAGAAATTGGATGTTTCTGCAAAGAAGCCCTGCAGTTAGTTTTAAGCACAGAGTCCAAAGGCTGCCGCAAGCTCAGAGGTAGGGTAGTGAGTGTAGGAGTCTAGTCCAATGGATTGATTATATAAGCAAAAGCCTACTAGTTGTCAGTGGTTAATGTAGCAAGGCAGAGCCCTATTGGGGTACTGAGAGATATGTCCCAGCACAACACCACCTGGCAGTGAGGAACATGGAGACTATGATTTAGTTCCTTGGGAAAGTAATAGGGCAACAGCCAAGAACTGATGGTCATGAAAGTCTCATATAGTAGACGGGTGTCTACTCTACTCATTGACCTCTCTGCTCTACTCATTGTGTCCATGGAGAGTAATAGAACAGATTATAGGGTACTTGGACATATTGGCCCCATAAAAACTCTACACTTGGAGGAATGTCTCACCACCATTGCTTCCCACCAATAGATGATGATCTTACCACCACCATTCCCTCTGACTCAGAAAGAGGGAGTTGGGTGGAAAGTTTAGTTCAATTCAGTACAACAAATATTTATGGAGCACCCCTCTGTGCCAGGCACCATGCTAGGCACAGGGATACAAAGATGAATGAGACACAGTCCTTACCAGGAATGGCAAGTACACGGCAAATGTGCTGCCACTTCCTCCTCCTTCACTGAGGCAGGCATCATTAATCAATCACCACACTCCTTCCTGCTGAGTCTGCACCTGGCTTCAACTCCACCTCAACAGGCAGCCACTATCCATCAATAGGAGATGCTGAGTGGGTTGAAATGAATTAGCATGTCTGCTTCAAGAAATTTTTAGTCTTGGGAAGGGAGAGAGGCTGAGATGTTTCCTTATGTATACTTATGTGTATTAATCTGCATGGTTCAGGTTCAAGGTAGTAAAAAGAACTTGAAACCTGAGTCTTAAAAAAAGTTCATGTTTTCTTCATTTGTCTTATTTATTGTAATTATTTTAAGGGGGAGATTTCTGTTAATAAAGACATAGTACCTTTAGGGAAGCATTTTTCCTTAAGTGCAGAGTTATTCTCATCAGAGAGGACTTCTATTAACAAATAGCTTGAGGCAAAATTGAAATCCAGAAACACAGTTACAGAGAGTATAAATTCTTGTTAGAACTGCAATGCATCTACTCCAGGGGTCATAAGAATGTGCTAACCCCTCACTGCCAGTTCTTCTGCAGCCAAAAAAATCAAGCAGCTAAGAACTCCTCAGGGAAGGCAGGGTGGTGAATGGGGACCTATTATAAAATACACACTTTCAAGAGAACAAGAATTACAGGTAACTTCCCTCTTCTCTAAAGCAAGTGGTGGTAATAGAACTCCTCTCTGTGGACACCAAGAAGGCCTTGCTTGTTCTGTGGCTTTGGCCATTTATACTTAATTTATGTTTTTAATTTTCTGGAAAGAGCCCAGAGGAGCCCACTGCCTGATGGAGGGCATGATACAGGTTTGGTAAACACAAATTAAAATAAAATAAAAATGCTCTAGTGCCTCTGGACACATCCAAAAACAGAATTAAGAGACTCTAAATCCTAGGGTAAGAATGATCCTTCAATTCATCTTAAAAGGCAAAGGGTAAAGGAAGAAACGAGAGGAGGGCGTTAAAATGACAGGATATAGTATTAGGCATGGTTGAACTAGACTTAAATGTTGGCCCTTCCTGAAAAGAGAACATTATAGCCGTGCAAAATCTGGATTTCACAGTGAGAAGAAGTCAAACATAACACTTCTCACTCTGAATCACTTTACCCAAAAGAGGGTTTTGAATTGAGACCTTCATTACTGCCAATAACTGAGTTTACCTAAATAATCTCCAGCACTTTGGAAAGAGGGTGAGGCCACTGCTGTTGGGCGGGTAAAAAAAAGAGCAGGAATGGTGTCCTAGAGACATCTTTTCTTCCCTTGAACGTTTTCAAAAATCTCTCTTACTTCAGCCCCTTGTCTCTAGAAGAATGCATCATGCAAAGAGTAGAATATGGGACCGTGAAAATGCTGGCTTATTAACAGTGTTTTTACATGGCATTGCCCATGCACTAAAGGCAGACTTTCATTCTTAGAAAGGGTAAGGCAAGATATTTAAACATACTCTATTTCAGGTAATATCCACACAAACGTCCAAGACCCTCAAAAATCTTGCATCTATATTGAGAGCTGAATTTAAACAAACAAAGGACATTTAGAATTTGATTTGAGTGACTTTGCTTTCAGTTGAGCTGCTGCTAAGAGCAAAGCATTATGCTTGATCCACTGTGAGATTTAATAAGATTGGAAGTATTCCTGCAAAGTCTGAGTCCATGTGTGCCATTCTTCTAATTGGAATTGTGTGTGGGCTCCCAAATTGATAGTTTCCCTCTGGTTGTACAATGGACTTACATAGTCAGCAATAAATAATATTTACCTGCCTTGGGGTGCATTTGTCTTTATGCAATTTTAATGATTACAATAAAAGCAAACATTTTAAAAGTTCCTTTATGCTCCACCCTCTGTCCTATGTACCCTACTTGTGTTAACTGATTTAATCCTCACAACAATCTCACATAATACAAATTACCACAAACTGAGTGGCTTAAAACAATAGAAATTTGTTCTTGCACAGTTGTGGGGGCCAGAAGTCCAAAATCAAGGTACTGGCAGCGTCAATTCCTTCTGGAGGCTCAGAGAGAATCCATACCATGCCTCTCTCCTAGTTTCCGGTGGCCACCAGCAATCCTTGGTGTTCTTTGGCTTGTGGCTGCACTATACTCTCTGCCTCTGTCTTCATATGGCCTTTCCCTCTATGTGTTTCTTCTCCTTTTCTGCATCTTGAAGGATAGTCATCATTGGATTTAGGGCCACCCTAATCCAGGGTGATCTCATCAGGTGATTCTTATCTTAATTACATCTGAAAGATGCTTATTCCAGATAAGGTCACATTCTCAGGTTTCAGGTGGACACATATGTTTGGGACTCACTATTCAACTCACCACAATGAATTTCCTCATTCCGTAGATGAAGAAACAGAAATCTGTTTAAGTAGATCACAGAGCAGGTAAGAGAGAAAATTAAGCCTTGAGGCCAAGCACCTGAAGCCAGAGACACTGATCCTCAGGACCACAATATCACATGACTGGTATGCTCTAGTCTCTTTCTCCTCTGTGTTTCACTGTGGGGGAGCAGACCACCAGATATGATGACAAACCAAATGCAGCATGATGAGATGAACCTAATGCGAGAATTAAACAAACCTGGATGATTCAAGTGGTGGACTGTAGCAGATTTTGTTGGTGCCCTATCAGGTACCCTAGGATCCCTCTAGCCAGTGTGGTTAATGTGCTCATCCTCTAGGTGCTGTAGTTGCTTCAGCTAATGGCTCACACTTGCAACCTTCTCTAGGAGATTGCCCTTCAAGTTGCCCAGAAGAGTCTGGATGTTAAGCCCTTCTTGCCCACCATCCAATGGGCACTGATTGCTTGGGGCTGGGATACAAAAACCCCACTCTCTTATCTAAAGGCAGGACAGACTCTGTGGCACAATTTACCTTCCAAAGCTTGCCTGGGATTCAGGCTGAAGCCAGACTTCACCTGACCCACAGTCTTGTGCAGCTCCATCTCCTGGCCTGTTCTGCTGTTCTCCCTCCACCCCCAGTCCTTCCAAGGAGAACCCCTTGGGTAAATCACAGTGTACGTAAATCCAAAATCAAGTGTGCTGCTAGTATCAGATGGTACTTTCCATATGTCATTTCATTTAGTCCTCACAATGACCTCAAAGTTAGCAGCAATTATCTTTACTTCACATATTAGCAAACTGACCCAGAGAAGTTAAACGATACGCCCAGTGCTGCTCAGGAGATATGTGATGGAGTTAGAATTCAAAGCCAAGCTCTCTGCAACTCCCTCTTTCTGTTAGATTCTCCTGCCTGCTTACCAAAACTCTCAGGCTCAAGACAAGTGTGCTTCTGTGAATGGGTTTGGTCTAATGAAAGTTCTTTGGGTTTTGTAATCATACACAGTTGGGTACTTAATAAACAGTAGCTATTTCTTGAAAAAAATTAGACATTTGAAACTTTCAGGTTTTTTAAAATTTTTTTTCTGACTATTTTGTAAGGCTGTGAGAAATGTTTGAGATGATGCACATAAAGCGCTTAGCATCACACTTGGCACATAAGACACACTCAGAAAAGTTAGGTATGGCTAATTACACTTCTATCCAGTGCTATAGCTTATGAAGCTGAGATCTGTGACCCACCACTGCTGGGCCGCAGAGTCCTGATGGGACACCTCAAGGTGACACTTCAGTCTCCTAAGTTTGCCTGACCCGATGACAGCCATTTTGAGACACATATCTACAGAGGTGTCAATCTGAATTCAGGGATGAGAGTAAGGGAGGCTTCCGTGGGAGAGTGAAACACACCTGAGAAAGGGAGAGACGTAGTTACGGTCTCAGGATGAATTTCACTGTGTGTGACAGCCTGGCTGAAATCCTATCCCACAGGGCCATCAGGTGAGCAATTACAGAAAGTGGTTGAAATTGCTTCCATGTTGCTTTCTTATTCCCTTCTCCTAAAAATATCTATGCTGAGAGTATTGGCCTGTGTGTGTGTCTGTGTTTGTGTATATATGTGTGTATATGCATATGTGTGTATGTATGTGCATATATGTTTCTGTGTGTATGTCTGTGTGTGTGCATGTATGAGTGTCTATGTTTGTGTGTGTCTCTTGTGTGTGTGTCTGTGTACGTGTGCCTGTGTATATGTGTATGTGTGCATATACACGCGTGTGTGTCTGTATGTATGTTATGTATGTGTGTGTGTGCATCTGTGTGTATGTGTGTGCATGCCTGCATTTGTGCATGCCCATGTGCTAAAGTTGGTCTCCTCATTCAGACTTCTCTTCACTGTGCTTTTGTTAAATGTTTCACTCTTTCTTCCACTGCTCTTCCTCCAATTCAAACCTTACACTGCAGCAAGAATGTCACTGCTCTGTTTATACTTTCAAGGGTTCTCATTTATTTAGACACCTTCTTATGGGACAAACACTCTGTTTACAACTTACTCACCTCCCTTTGTTTATAAAAAATACTTCTTCTTTCTCAAAGACCCGGTTCTGATATCACCTCCTCCACCACCGGAGTCTTCTCAACTCTTCCAGGCAGCGTGAGTCATCCCTTTCCTTCTCTGGTATCTTGTAGAGATTTCTGTTGTAGAAGCTGCCGTCCTGCACTGTAGCGATGTATCTACAAGTTTGTCTCTCCCACAACATACACTGTAGAATCCTTTAAGATAGGGACTGGATCATGAATTTCTGGTTTTGAAGGTTTGGAAATGTTACTTGGAACATTATTGATTTTTATTAAGGAAAAAATAAGCAAATGAATGAATAAATGAAAGGATTAAGCATTAAGCTTAACATTTCTATATACAGAATTCTACATCTGTAAAATGGGAATGGTGAAGGTAGTCAAGTGCATTTGATTAAACCTTCTGTGCCATTATGGGAAGAAACTTGGGGATTTTGCTTATTTTGTTTGTCTAATGGCATGTAGGTGGAAGGGAAGGGGTGCCAGTTCCAAGCCTAGCATTACTCCTGGGTACCTATCCTTACTGTCCCTACATAGCAACAGGAATGCCCCAGCTGACCCCAGACCTGCAGTGAAAAGAGAAATTGCCCAGATAAGCTCAGCCTAGAGCAGCAGAGGCAACCCAGCCAACACATTGATCTAGGATGACAAAAGATTGTGGTTTTAAGCCTCTGAGTTTTGGTGTGATTTGTTACACAGCACTATGATGGCAATAGCTATCTGATACTTCAACCTCATTTGGTTTTGTGAGGATTAAATCAGAGAATTCATGTCAAGTGCTTAGTACAAGCCCTAGAATATGGTAAACACAGATATTAGGCATCACTATTATTAATGTGCCATTTTTACTATGTTATAAAGCTAAGCCTTTTATGGAAAAGAACAGTTGGCAGAAAAGACAAGCAAGAATCTATCAGTTTCAATGAGGCTGTCACAGCTCAACTTGGCAATTTCTTTGATATTTGCTGAAAGCCTTTGGTAGAATGTGAAGAAGGATGATGTGCTCTGTCTGGGAAGTCCTCAGAAGATTCACACTTAAGCAGAAAAAAGCAGACTTGGCAGAGTGGTGCTCCAGCGTGGAGGCTTACATAACTGTCCCTGTCATCAGTGGGATGATCCGCTGGCTTTCCTACAGCATTTTCTTTTTGCAAAGCACTTTGTTTGACAACCCCTCATGTTAACCATTCCTTAGAGCCAATCTGTACACAAAAACAGACAGCTAATTCCTAGAAAGTGCCAAAGAATGGTGTTTATGAAGCTCAAGCCAATAGTCTCTTCTTTGTTTGTTGATGGGTCCCACATTCCCATCCTCAGCTCAACCCCCTTCTGATCTCCAGACTAAGATGTCTCACTGCTGCTGGACATTCTCGCCATGAGCGCCCAGACTCGTGTTACGTTAAGATGTCAAAAACAGAAACAATCATCTTTTCTCTATAGCATCTCTTCCTCCACCTCTGCCCAAAATGTGGTTCTAACTATGCCCTTATCTCAGTAAATTCACCCAATTTCCTAAGCTAGAACCTTGTGGCAGCCATTATTCCTCTCTCATCCTCTCTTCCTCTCTCCCTTTCCCCAGACATCCAAGTCTCATTATTTCTCAAATCGCTCTACTCATTCCATCATCACTACTATTACTTCATCTCTTTCCTGGATTAGAATAAAAACCTCTCTCTATGCTTCCCTACCTCAGCCTCTCCTCTATAGTTTCCTTATTCTCCACAGTGAGCTCTTTGGTCTTTACGTACGTGTGTGTATGTGTTTGTGTGCATTTCCTGTACATGGCTCATGCCCCCTATTGGACTGTGAGTTCCTTGGCTTTAGGAGTCATGCCTGGAATTTTGTTCATTCTCAAGAAATTTAGGGGGGATCTAATCAAATTAATTAATCGATTCTGATTAGATTGGTTTTTGACCAAGTTCTCTGGATAAATGTCTCTACATCTCCACTCCCATCTATTAAAGAAGAGCTATTAAAGCAGAGTATATAGGGAGGAAAGGCAATTGAGTCCATAACAAATATCAGCCTACCAGGGTTCAGTTGAACCCCAGTTCAGAGTAAAGCTTTTTATAAAAGGTTATGCAGAGAAGACTTGTCAGAAGCAGTAGGACTGAAAGGGGAAGCAGAAAATATGGTGAAAGAGGAGGAAACTTAACATTATAAAGCAAATGCTGATTCTCAGGTGAAACAGTCTCTACCTATTTTATCCCCTTTATCTGATGCATTTTCAGAGGCTGCGAGGCAGGGAGAGGGACCAGCAGGATCTATCTATAAAGGTCCACATCTCACTGCACCACATGCTAGCTACATTTGTCAGCTTTTTAAAATTCAATTATACCATGGGTAATACAAGAATGACTATAACACTACTTACCTTTAGGGCTGTTGTGAGAAATAAATGAAATAAAACCTCATAGTCTCATCCAGCTCTCAATGCCACTGTTTGGAGGATGTCAGTACCCATTTGACAGAGAAGAGAATCCATCCAGAATAGTCTGGCAATTTGTCCAAGTTAGTGGTGAAAAATTAGGTTGAGAGTCCAGTCCTTTCTGAGTCTAAAGTCCAAGTACCTTTTACCTTCCTGATACTCCTTCTTTCTAGGGGTGAGGTGGGCAGGGAAGATCTAGAGGAATTTCCCTGTTGTTACTCAGGATCTTCCTCTTCCCTGAACACCTTTCTCCATACCTATTACCTGTTTCATTTTACTGAATGTTTCTCCTTCTTGAAGGACCGGCAGAAATATGGCTTCCATGATACACTGGCTAAATTAGTGGTTCTGCCATCTGGGCTGCAACTCAGACTCTGATCCTATCATTATCTTTCCAGTCCATGAGATGCAGTAGCCGTTACAGCAGTGACGCTTTTTGTCTGTCAGAAGTCAAAACACCAGTTACCCGAAAGTGTTACTACAAAATGTTAATATACTGAGGACAAATAATCTTTTCATACTTTCTGCCATGCAATGTTTTTCAGGGAGGATGTTAGGGATTATACTGATAGTGCACACGAATGAAAAGACGTTGATGATTCTGGAAAAGAATTGGATTTGCTCTGAGTCTAGATGGAGAAGACAAGAACACTCCTCGACATGTGAGGAGGCTCGTTACTCTAAGGGAGTGGATGGTGGGTCATAAATATCTTTCAGGTGTCCAATGCATTTTTCCCTCCAAGAAAGAGGATGTTTTGTTTATGGTGTGGCTTTGGGGGGATTAGCTTGGGCAGGCAGAGCACAAAAAAATCCTCTTAAGCCTCATCCTTTCCAAGGCCCCCTGTTTTCTACTTTCTGACAGCACTGGCTATGACCTCGCACTTGTCACCTGTCTGATCTTTCACCCTGGGAATAGAAACAAAGGTGATGAAATGGAGGGCTCAGCAAACGAGTCTAGCTTTTCACCTCCCAGGTGTGAAGAAGAAAGGGCTGGTGTGGGGGAAGGGTGCTATAGGGAATGCCCCTACACTCTACAGGTCACTCTAGGGAAGACAACCTGCAAAGGGCGCTGAGAAGTCACAGATGCTGCCCCACATGGTGGGTTTATGGGTCAGTGAGGGGAAGGGACACTTTAATGAATGCAGCTGGTCTCATTTTAGTTCTTAGTGGAAGAAGAAAAGGAGCAGACAAAATAAGCTGTCCAGACTAAGCACTAGGTGGATTAGAAATGCCTGAACTTGACTGAGAAGCCAGTGCTCAGGGTCAAAGGATAAATTGATTGGTGGGACCTTTTAGATGCCTGAGTTTTAGTGAAGCTATTAGTGCCAATTAGAATGACACTAGAGAAGAGGCTGGAAAGCTGAGGGCCGCCGGAGCGCGTCAGGAGAAGGGGTTTGACGGCTGAGACGCAAAGAAAGATGGGTGATTAGGAAGCATAATTTGCTCAATTACTTGTGATTTGGCAGAAGTTGGTTTTTAGGACTGTTTTTGTAACCTGAAAATGGGGGCCTTAGAAGCCTTTGAAATGAGGGCAAGGCACGTAAAATGAAATAATTTCAACTCAGTGAAGACTTTAAGAACATAAGAACTGCCGTGCTATATTGGGATCACCATGGGCCCGGGCCACCATTTTGTCTCTGACAGGAGCACTGAGGAAGGTGTATGTGGACTGGATTGAGCTGTCAAATGCAAGAGCTAAAGAAGTCCTTGAAGCTTCCTTTAGAAGTCTGTCATTGTCATCTAGATGGGGTGCTGAAACTATTCTGAAATGATCACTATGTTTGCCTTTCCAGTCTTTTGGAGTAAAATGGTGGTGCTGACCTCATCCCTTATTAGCTGTGTGATCTCTGGCATGCTGCTTAAACTCTTAGAGTTTCATTGTCCACATTTTAAATATAGGTCTAATAATAGGTACCCTCACAGAATCATTTTGAACATTAAGTGGAAAAGTAATAAAAGATAGTCAATACAAATACAGCACTTAAAACTTATCACGAACTGAACTAAATGTTTTATATATGTATCAACCCATTGCTCCTCACACACATTTATGAGCATGGTTTTCATGGTCTCTATTGTACAGAGGAGGATATTGTTCATATTGTGCTTGGGCTTAACTTGGGCAAGAGCTGGGAGCTTGGTGGCTGTGGGCTTGCCCTCAGATCTTTGTGTTTCAAGATCTACTTAAATCACAGGGTAGTGAGTGTTGCTGAATAAACTGTTGCTTGCTTCAGTGTTAGTTGTTTCAGAAATATGTGTCCATTCAGTATCCCAGAAGATTGGTCAATCCATTGAGAGTGAGGAGGTTACGTGCATATTACTCAAAATACTGAAGATTAAGAAACATAAATAGAACTAGCTGGACACCAACAGAACTTACAATCACTTTTTTCCAGGTGTAGTACACATAGTCCTAGAACCACATTAACAGATCTTTCCATCTTTAAGATCATTGAATCTAACAGAGTAAATAGTGCATTTTCAAAGGTAACTGAAGTGGTTGCTTCAGTCTCACTTTGTTCTTTCAGAAATATCTATTTCAGCTTTCTTCAGAACAAGATGGGGCCTAAAACATATCTAAAGGGATCTTTAGGCTTTCAAACAGTTCTTTCCTCTACATCTTCAAAATATAAGGGAGAAAATATGTGTATCGTAGTAGTAACATTTTATTTCCAGTAACCACTTGTTTCTAAAATAACTTGATTTTCTCAGGTCAGAAAGAAGAACTCTGTTTAAATGATGGCAGTAAATTTGAGTAAAATACCCTTTAAAAAGGCACAGAGAGGACAAAGAACTAGGTTAAATTGTTATCAGCAACGGTGAAAAGTTCATCTCATGAAGGTATCTCAAAAGGCTTGGGTCAGTCAAATTTGGTAATCTGACTGGAATATTAGAATGGTTTAACGATTCATACACACCAGAGTAGCTCAAACTCAGCACTGTTGACATTCTGGGCTGGACAATTCTCTGTTGTGGGGGCTATCCTGTGCATTGTACAATATTTAGCAGCATTGCTGATCTTTACCCACTAGATGCCAGTAGTACCACCAACATTCCCAGTTATAACAACCAAAAATATTTCCAGATGTTGACAAATGGCTCTTATGGGAGTGAAATTCCCCCTGCTGAGAATCATTAATTTACATTTGTTTCAGGGATCAGCAAACTCATTTTCTAAGGTCCATATAGTAATTGTTTTATGCTTTGAGAGCCATATGGCCTCTGTCACTGTTACTCAACTCTCATTGTTGTGCAAAAGCAGCTATAGACAGTACATAAACAAGTGAGCATGGCTGAGCTCCAATAAAACTTTATTTACAAAAGCAGACAGTGGGCTGGATTTGGACCATGGGCTGTAGTATGTTGACCCCTGATTTATATCACTGTGAAATAACATGGCACAAGATACAATATGATGATTAATATTAATTGAAAAGGAACATTTCTATTCATGAATAAAAGGAAATCATTGACAGCACAATCAGAGATATCTGCTGTCATTTTCTCAATGCCTGTACAGACACACGTGCATATACACCGTCTATCAAGGACAAAAATTTGAAATCTCACTATACATGTATAATTTTGTAGCCTGATTTTTTCATATGACATTATTTATAACATACTAATTTTTTCAGTGCTGTATATTCTTGAAAAACATAATTTTTAATGACTGTGTAATTGAATATTTTTTCTTCCCATTTTTTCCTGTAATGTGAATAATGGTGCCATGAATATCTTTATACATATATCTCTAATACTTTTTATAGGATAGATTTCTAACAGCAGATTAGTTAGTTTAAAGAATACAAATATTTTTAAAGGCTCTTGATCATTTGTACAACTTGATCTTCAGAAATTTTCTGCTGGCTTTTATTTGTATCAGAGAATTAGAGATATTTTGAATTGAATTGAATTGCATGCTAGATAACGTATCATCAAGCGAGACGCACAGCTTTTCCACTCTATTCATCTCCCAGAGTACTCTGTGTGATATCTGCCATAGAAGCTCCAATGCTCTTACGTAGAGTCCAGTGCTGAATTCCAAGACTGGGACATGTGATACTGTAACAAATTTGAAATTTGTCTCCAAATCTTTGAAACTACTCTGGTGTGCGGCTGATGAGAGTGGCTGGTCATACATGGAATGACCCCACAAGTTTGGGACATGCAGTAAAAGCAATGCTCTCAGCACCCGAGTTGCATAAGTTGACATGTCACAGGTTGAGTGGGTGTAAAAAAATGACATAGGACTCACATAGTGGAGTTATTGACATGAAAGGAAGACCAGGAGGGGTCCCGTTTCTTCGCACAATTCTAGGGTTTGTGGCCTTTAAATGCGCGGAATATTACCATTAGGAAAATATCATTTATGTGGATCATTGGATTTCCTGTTTTTAATCCCTGCAAGCATTCTGGCAATCTTCAGAGCTAGCAGAAACCACAATCGTGCTGTACAGAAACCCCAGCTTGCACAGGCCACCCAACCCTAAGGGGAAATTTCTTATAACCGGTTCTTTCTCACAACTCCCCCAGGCCCAGGTGAGACAGCTAACCAGACTGCAGACCTGGGCGCTGCCGAAGGAACAGGGAAACTGAAATCTATCACGTCTTGTGTTTTATACTCCAGGGCTGAGCCTAACATGGGATGGGATGTCTGAGCCACACAAATTTTTCCAGAGAAAAACTGGAGAGAACTAGTACTTTGCTCCTGAGCGCTTATTTTCTGCGGCTCTTTGGCAGTGTGCCCTGGGCTCATTTCACCAGAACAAATCGACTATGTTAGATCCGTCGTCAGAAAGCCTCTAAGCTCCCAATCTCAGCAAATTATATGCAGCTATGTTTGAAAAACTGAGATTGTAATGATGTAAGTGATTAACCTGATGTTTTCAACATTATCACCCTAATCATGTGCTGTTAAATGTTTCAGGTGCCGATCCTTTGGCCATGAAACGAGCACCGTCTTCAAAGATCATTATCATTATTAGCTCTCAATGATGCTGACCACTGGATGAGCACAGAATAGATTCTGAAAAGACTATTTTCCAGGTGAAAATGAATAAATGCAACCTGGGCAATGTGAAGGGAACACACAGATCCCATGTCAAGCTCTCTGCTATGGCTCCACACTGGTGACTGTGTCTTAAGGCACTTACCGCTTGTCACAACATGTCACTGAGACAGTGACATACGATTAAAGATGCTTCATGGATTTACATGAATGCTATCTTTCTGGGGAGGCATCTCTGGCTGCTCCAGCTAAAATTGCAGCTTATAACCCACAGTTGGTGTTCTCTATACTCTTTCTTGTCTATACCACCTTACCCCTGATCACCGCTCAACATGCTATATATTCACTTTTAACCTGTGCATGTCTGTCTTCCTCACTGAACTGTAAGTTTTGCAAGGGTAGATTTTGTGCGTGTGTGTTTCCATTTTTAATTGCTACTTGGACTTCATTGTCTAAAATAGTTGACAAACTTTTGAAGGCACTGCCCAGTGCCTAAGCTTCATTCTTGGCTAATTTAGGAGCTTCTGAGGGCAGCCACTATGTGTAGTGTATAGTGTATGCTTAGTATATATTTGGAGATTTAATAAGTCACCAGTCTTATATCTAGAGGAGATAATAATAGTGATTAATAAGTAACACCCTTAGGTTTTTGCTTAACCGATCTGCTTTTATTTGGAGAGTGAGTTCATATTCTAATCTGCCACATAAACCCTGTGCTCAATACCTGCCAGTCCTTGTTTTATTTTCACCGTGGTCCTTTGAGGTTGATTTTATTACCATTTCCATCTTAACAATAAAGAAAATGGAAACTGAGGCTGAGAGATGTAAAGTAATACTCCAGAGTCACTTTAGTTGCCAGAATTAGCAAGTAACTGTGCTGGGATGTGGACGCAGAGCTCTTTGAGTACCAAACTCAAGACTTTTCCACTGTAAAAGGCTGGTTTGTAGGATTCTTCAACATCCAGGGGAAAATGTGGGATAGGATTTACTTTGCATTTGTGATGAAGTCCCAAAGACAAAAATGTGCCCTCTAAAGGCATTTTTTTCCTCACAATTTTTATTGAATCAGGACATACTAACATCATGAAATTTTTATGAGACTTTCATCTCAGAAACTCGTAGCACTCAAAATATATTAATTAATTCTCAAAACTCACAAGGTAGGTAGCAAATTATTTTGATAGGAAATTAACTGTAACAAGAAAACAGTAACACATAAATCGTCGGGTTAAGGAAAATGTCAGGTTAAGGAAAAGCATAAGGATTCTCACGCATTCCCTAAGTTAGAAAGGAGAATACTTATTCAAGCGAAGTGGAGCAGGAACAGAATTTGAGAAGTTTTAAGATGTCTTGCCATAGATGGATGACTTTAGACTAGTAATAGTTTTTGTGCTATGATTCGTGAGGTTGACTACTAATTCTCAACAAACATATTTTCAAGTCTCCAGAAATAGTTTTTTTTTTTCCTGAAAATATAGTTCAAGAATTAAGTACATCATTCAGTTCAACATTTATTTTACACCAACTATGTAAAACACATAGGATGAGATTTGGCTAGTCATTGAAACATTATTTATTGTTTACTCCTGTGTAAGACATCTGAGCCTAAAATGCCGAGATGAATGCTCCCTTCACTGTGATTCCAAAACGTCTCTTCTCTTCGGTAATAACAGTGATATTCATTGAGAGGCAAATCTGTCTTTTCACCTCACTCCCAGTTGAAGCCTTGAGAATAACTCCAAACAGAATCTTAATGTTCTATGCATTGAGGAATACTTATAGTTTGTCTAGTGTAAACCAGTAACTGGGCTATGCCCTGGATGTTCAAGGATTACTAACTTGGTCCAGATTGTTAAGGATGGTCTGGTGTGGAAGATAGGTGAATTTACTTGGGTAAAATCAAAACACGTAGAGATAAATGGCTACCAAGGTTCCCACAGCTAAACACTGATAGAGATTGGATTCAAGCTCTGACTTCTGCCTCAAATCTGGTGAACTTTCTGCGTCAACCCACTGATGGAGGAAATGGTTTGATTTTGCTTTCTTGCCAAGGGGTTTATCCAACTAACTTCTTGTGTGCAATCACAGCTTCTGTTTGCTTAAGCGTCTTCCTGAACCCTGGGACATTATTTACACTGTCTTCCAAAGGAATCTTGTGACCTGAGGTTTGGGGATTATGGCTGTAGACTCAAAGTGGATGTATCAGTCTTCTAGGGCCACCGTACCAAAGTACCACAACCTGGGGGGTTTAAACAACAGAGGTGTATTGTCTCACAGCCCGAGGCTAGAAGTCTGAGAGCTAGGTGTGGCTTCTTCTGAGGCTTTTCTCCTTGGCTTCTTCCTGGGTCTTCACATGGTCTTTCTTCTGTGGGTGTCTGTTCTAATCTCCTCTTCTCATAAGGACACCAGCCATATTGGATTAGGGAATGTGCTAATAGCCTCATTTCAACTTAATTATCTCTTAAAAGACCTCATCTCCAAATATGATCACACTCTGAGGTCCTGGGGGTTAGGACTTCAACATCTGAATTCAATGGGGACACAATTCAGCCTGTAACACTGGATATGTAAAAACAGTGAGTTCAGTAACCTGGAGGCAGGGTGATGTCTATAAACTAATAGATACTTTCGAGCCAACCCTGATGGCCTAGCAGTTAAAAATTCAGCACACTCCACTTCAGCAGCTGGGTTTGGTTCCCTGTCAATAGCCAGGCTGTGGTGGTGGCTCATACAGATGAACCAGAAGAACTTACAATGATACACAACTGTGTACTGGAGCTTTGAGGGGAGGAAGGGAAAGGGAAAAAAGGAAGAAGATTGGCAGCAGACGTTAACTTTGACCCTGCAAAAAAAAAAAGAGTTGAACTCCATTAAAAAAAAGAATGGGCCTAACTTAAAAAAAAAAACAAAAACCTAATAATAGATACATTTAATTCAGGTTCCACAATGTGCCAGGGAATTTACACGCTTTATTCCACTTTGGTGTCATAACAACCTAGCAAATTATCTCTTATTGGGCCTGTCTTCCAAGTCAGATAGTTAAGAGAGGTTAACTGATTTCCATAAGATCACGTAGCTGGTAAGTGGCACAGGCTGGGATCCATATTGACCTCCAAAGCTCCTGTAGGTTGCTCCCCAGCTGGATCCGAATACAGTAGCACACTCAAGGGGGTGTTCTTGATGAAATACATCACAAAGCTTTTACTCAGACTCTGGCTGTTCTTAACTCACAAGGGTAGAAGCCCCGGTGGTGACAAGAAACAGCTGAGACCAGAGGCACTGTGACTCCCAATGTGGTGTCAGATGTCTGTCATGAAAGGCCACTTAGTCAAGCCCAAGAAGGCTGAAGGACATTTAAGTACTGCATGTTCTAACATGCGGAAAGCAACAACTCTCCACCAGCCAGGCTTGAAATCAAAAGCCCAAGGCCATTAGGTCTCTGAGGGGCGGCCTGTCTCCCAGGAATGTGGCCATGATAAACGAGAAATATGTATAAAGTGTGAGTCCTTGCCCCGAAGGGTGCTGAATAAATGCCGGGTATTATACTATTGTTTATTTGGGCTACCCAAGTGCATTGGACTGAACAAGAGTATTTCTTTCATTGACAAGTGTGGTCATTGTGGTGAAAAGATTTATGTTACAACATATGAATGATGCCTCTGTGTACATGTGTGTGTTTATGTGTGTGTGTGTGTGTGTGTTAATATTTGGTGTGCTGTGTAAGAAGATGGGGGCTGCATTTATCCTGGAAACTGAGCTGGAAATTTTAGGAAAGTTTTGGTTACCCACAATTCCCCTTTGACAGACTTCCCCAAAATTTCCAACTTAATCATGAATTCTTAAATTTGAAGGGGAGCTCAGGGATCACCTAATCCTAGTCTCTACCCAGTTTCAAACGCTTTGCTGTAACACCCTGGAGATGTGGTTAACCAACTTCTGCTTGAACACTTCTTCTGATGGGGAACTCACCACCTCTGGAGGGGCATTTGTTCCTTTTGTAGACAGCTCAAGGGAAAAAGGGAAATAACCTTTATAGGGCACTTTGGATGTTTCAGGCACTGCGCCCAAAGCTTGACAGATGTCATTTCATCTACCCTTCATCATAACACTTGGAAATAGGTTTTACTAGTGTTATTACTATTACCACTCCCCAGGCTTACTACAGACCAGGCACTGTTCTATGGACTTTAGATATACTAAGTCACTCCATATTTCCAAATACCCTATGAGGTAGGTACTCTTATTTCTCCATTTCATGGGTGATAAAACCGAGGCTCAGAGACATTAAACAACTTGCTCATGTTCACACAACTACAGAGTGGATCTGAATATAGTCAGTCGGATCCAGATCCACACTTCTTACTGCTATGTTCTGCTGCCTGTTATCATCCTGAATTTAATGGCAAGAAAATCAAGTCCCAGAGAGCTTTAGTGCCTGGTCACAGGTCACTCTATGGTGATTTGAAACTAGCTCTATCTGATTCCAAATCCTTGTTATTGTCATAACTCCACATGGCCTCCAATTATGACAAAGTGCTATCTATACCAATTGAGACAAAATCAACCTCCGTTCAATTGTATACATGGAGCAGGCTCTGCTTTAGAGTCAGTCCACACTGCCCAGCAGATTTGTAAGCAGCTCACGTTGGCTGCAAGTCTAAATACATGCAGCTCTTTTAGTTAGTCTTTGCCCTTTATAATTTCCACCTGCCCAACTCTCGTCTAGCTACTTTGTTCCTTTCCTTCTAAAGAAGGAATTTTAAAGTGGGATAGCCATCCCGAAGCCCCAATTATACAGAGTGGACTAGATGGTCCAAAATGAACAGAACTGTAATCTTCCTCTGTTCATTTATTCAGTTAGTCAATTAGTTGATAAGTAAACAAAAATATGTTCAATGATCTGTTAAATATCAATGATCAGTTACCTGTCATACACCCAGTTAAACATATGCACATATACGCCATACACACATGCCTGTTACGGGGCTGTGAGACATTGCTCTATTTAGTCATTCACTCTTACCTCATATTTTAATAGCTACACTTTTATAAAAATATCAATATCTGCTTGCTAAGTCCCACTCCTTCTTTTTCAAAATCCTCTTGGTTATCTTGGCTATAAATTTACCTATTAATTTAGGATCTTTTTTTAAGTTTTGTTAAAATTTCTGTTGATATTTTCATTGTAATTACATGTAAAATACAGTTTCATTTAAGGAGGGCTGACACCTTCATGGTATTTAATCTTTTAACCTACAATCATGTTGTCTCTCTCCATTTAAGTTTTGGTTTTTTGATTGCACAGATTTAACAATATTCTCTATAAATTTCTTAGACACATTTTGTTAGATTTATTTCAATGCATTTTTTTGACGTTGTGCACATTATCTTATAATATTGTTCTTTACCATATTTAAACGTTTTCACAAGTTTTTACATTTTAATCACACTTTGAAAATAAGGAATTTTCACAGTATGTTCTGTGGAGTCTTGGAGTTCTGAGAAGGTGCGGCAACCGTGGGGGTCCTGAGGTACGGTGAGGACTGATGCAGAGGGAAGAGGCTGCAGGGTCCCTCTCCCCTATACTACTCCCTTATTCCACTGGGACTTTGGAATTTGTATTTTATCCTACAAAAAGTGGGAAGCCTTTGGAATGTTCAAAGTAGAATATATTCTCTGGCTGCTCAGTGGAAAATCAATGGCAGAGGAGCAAGTCATCACAGCAAGATAAGTTTGGAGTCTTTTTCAGTAACCCTGACTAGAAAAGATCATTGTTTGGACCCTACGGGATATATACATATATATATATGTGTGTGTGTGTGTGTGTATAAATATACATGTATATATTTTCTTTCTATTGGTAGTCTGAGATGGGGTCAATATGAAACATATTTTGTAAACACAATTAACAGGATTTACTGGGAGATTAGATATTGGCAGTAAGTGGAAAAGAGGGATAAGGAAGTATGCCTAGATTTTTGCTTTAAACATCTTGCTGGATGGTGATGACTTTGGCTAAATAGAGGAGACTGGTAGAGAAGTAGTTTTGTGTGTGTATGTGTGCAGGAGCGAGAGAGAGAAAGTGAGAGCAAGAGCATAAGGAATTGGATATTTAAGTAGAGTGTAGGAAGATGTCAGAGGTACAGGGAAAGTTCTGGGAGGCAGAAACATACACACAAGCAAATATTTTGAAATTTTCTGAGTGTTAACAAATGGGTGCGTTACTTGGATAGCGTTTTACTTAGATAGTAGAGTGTTCATTCTACTAAAGACAAAGCAGTTACCTGTTAACATCATTTTAATGGTTTGCTGATCAGGAGGCACTGTTTTCAGCATTTTACACCTTGACATAATAATTTATTACTCATATCTAATTATTTCATTGTATTTTAGAAAGTTGCGCTTGTGTTAGAGATTGACACATACATGTTATATATATTTTTCCTATTTAAAATAATGGGTACTAGCCTCTCAGTTAGCACGTTTGCTCCTGGTTTTCACGAGGAAGTTGCTAACATTAAGTAAGAGATGCCTTTAGATGGTATTTAAACCAAGGTGACTGATTGCAGTTGCCTTGGAAGACTGTGTGGACATAGAAGAAAAAAGGTTTTAGCATCTGAGCCCAGAGTCACTCTCACTTTTAAAGGACAAGTTGAAGAAGAGGAGGAACCAGCAAAGAATAAATGACGAAAGTGTGACCAGTTAGGTGCAGAATAATGACAGGTCAATGTGATAAGGGAGAAGGAAAGAAAAGAACTATTTCTACAAAAACCAAGAGAAATAATGGTGACCTTTGGTTGCAGAATACAGAAGTCATTGTTGATCTTCAGAAGAGTCATTCCTGGGGAGAGGGAGGAATGACATTGAAATAGCAATGAGAGCCAACATTTCAAAGAGTTCTGCTCTGGTGAGGAATAGACAAATGGAGTCAGAGCCACAGGAGAACATGCATCAAAGGAGGGTTACATTTTAAGATGGTTATAACAGATCATGTGAATCGGCTGATGAAATTTAGCTGGTAAAGAGCAAGAAACATATTCAAGAAAAGAAAAAGGAAATTTTCAAGTACAAAATCTTTGCATAGTCAATACGGTGGAGAGTGTGAGCTTAAAAAGAAGTTGATCTGTAGTAATAGCAGAAAAAAACAGGATACATCAATAATGATAAGGTAGGTTTGCAGTCTTAGTGGTGAATTTTGTTGAATAAATTAGTAAGTGTATGTATGCAGTATTTACTAGGATTATGGACTAAATTATAAAGAATAGTCAGTAATTGTCTTAGCTTGGGTAGAAGCAAATAAATAAGACATCAGAGGGGCCGGCCCCGTGGCCCAGTGGTTAAGTTCGCATGCTCTGCTTCGGTGGCCAAGGGTTTCGCCAGTTCAGATCCTGGGCGCGGACGTGGCACTGCTCATCAAGCCATGTTGAGGCAGCATCCCACATAGCACAACCAGAGGCACTCACAATTAGAATACACAACTGTGTACTGAGGGCTTTTGGGAGAGTAAGAAGAAAAGCAAAAAGACAAAAGAAGATTGGCAAGAGTTGTTAGCTCAGCTGACAGTCTTTAAAATAAAAGAAAAGAAGACATCAGAGAGGAGGTCAAAATTGGGCAGAGAATTTAAATAATAATATTGATAATAATCTTATTAATAACATGGGATGATGAGAATGATTTAGAAAAAAGGATGAGGAAGAGTGATGTGGAAGACCTATATTTTGGTGAGCATTTTATATTCATATTCTCTATCTCATTTAATCGTACAATAACACTGAGAGGTAGTATCCATGTTTTACATATGCAGAAAGTAAGGCACAGAGAGTTTAGGTAAGTTGCCCAAGGCCATACAGATTTTACGTGGAGGAGCTATGATTTGAACCCGAGACTGCCCAGCTTCAAAGGTTGCATTCTTAAATACTTTGTAATTAAAGAGTATGGCTACACAGAGCTGAGGGAAAGTCTTCCCAGTTAGAGGAAACAGCATCAGCAAGGGCAAGAAGGTACAAAAATGCCTGAGCAATAGTGATTAGCCCAGAATGACTAAAACATAGGATATGTCCATATGTTATCTAGAAACAGACTCTGATGTGAGTAATTGTGTTTAAGTGATTCTTTTCAAAGGAGAAACAAAACAAGAAAGGAAAGAAAGCCAAGTAAAGATGAAATCTTTGGTAAAAAGCCCACTTAGTGTAGTCTTATCCTGAAGGGAAATTCTGGAGTGGAGGTTACCTCTCAGATTTGCCCCAATATGAGACTTAGAATCTTGACTGTCACTCTCTCACACCGGCTGATTATTGGTTGGAGGTGGAATAGGAAGAAACATGGAAATAGATACAAAAGATGCAAGGACATTTGCTTGGAGCATCAATATTATCTACTACTAGGTGGTTGGGAAGAAGTAGGAAGAGTTGAGAATCACGAGAAATAGGACAATCTTCTTAGTGGGGTCCAATGCCATGCTAGAGAGTTTGGAATTTACCCTTGACTAATCAGCTATTAAAGACAGGCATTATTATTATTTTTTAATGAAGGATCTGTGTGATTATGGAAGAATAAATGTCAACACACTAAAATACATAAATCACCATAAATAAGAGGTGCTTAACATCCCTTTCCTGGATTGAGCTAGACAGATTTGGGTTTGAGTCTTTGTTAGGCTTAGACAAATTAGAAAAGTCACCATACTGTTTGTGTCAATCATTTTTAGCTGTATAATGCTCTGTTGACAAGCGTTTTAATTAGGATGTTTTGTCTGAAAGTACCAGGAATCTTCTCTTTAGTTGACTTAAATAATGTACAGGCAGTAAGATGTAGGGCAGCTCCAATTTGGTAAAATTAAGCTGGCAAACAGTATTAAGAGTATCAATAATATAACTTCCTTTCACTTTTCCATTTTGACACTCTCAGTGTGTTCTTCTAGCTCCTGTCATGATCTTAAGATGACTGTCACATTTCTAAGTACCACATGCAGAAACAACGTCTAGTAGAAGAAGGGAAATTGCTATATCTCAGTTGTCTCCTTTTAGTTGTAAAGAAAACCTTTTCCAAGAAGTCCCCCAATTGACTACCTCTCATATCTTATTGGCCAGAATTGTACCCTCTACCCCTGCATATAATTCAATCACTGGCAAAGGGAGAGATCTACAATGTTTGCCTAAACCAAATAAGATTCATCCCCGGGAGCTAGTGATACTACTGACCTTCCTTGAAGGGCATGGCTACATGGAGGAGGCTAAAATATCTTAACAAAATCTAGGTTTTGTTAGAAAAGTGGAAGGGAAGCTAATGGTTGTTATATTAGGAACTATCAATATTTGCTTTGACCAGGAGATTGACAGCAATAGAGATCCACTCAAGGAAGTTAAAGAAAGCTAATTGTAAAAAGTATACTATAGGTCCCAAGAGAATCTCAGTTTAAGAATTTTTGTATGTATGGTCAGTTATTGGAAATGAAAAGCAGGTAGGAAAGCCCCTCTCTGTCTGTGTCTCATCATGACCTCTCTCCCAAGCTCCCAAAGCATCTTATTTCTCTATTTGTATTCACTGTCTCCTCCCTACTAACTAATTTTTCTTTTGTTTGTATCAGGTGGACAAAACTCTTGTCACCCTGGTCCCAACTGTATATAGTCTTCTAGCTCCAGCTGGCTACATTCTCTCCGTCTTCTAATTCCAAAATTCCTGAAAGCTTATGATGATTGGCTTAGTTCTTATTTTTCTTTCCAGCCATAGGATGTTAGTCAGTCTTTGGGTAAGCTGAACTTGAGCAAATGCCCATCGTGATCCAATTGTCTGTGACAGCAGAGCCTGTGGGTTAGGGCAATTCACCTTTAACAAGGTTTATGGACAGGAAATGTGAAGGACAGTCACTTGCAAAACATGTCTAATACAATTATGTTCTTTTAAACTTGTGCAGATTATATAAGAAAAATATTTATAAAACGACTACTCAATAAATTTATTCCTTTCTTTCTTCCTTCTTTCATTCAAATAACATTTATAAAACATACACTTTCTTCTAGGCATCGAAGACACACAGATGAAAAAGACACAGCCCTTTAAAAAAGTCACAGCTTGTCAGATAAGCATTCTTCAGCAGTCAGTGCAAAATATTGGAAATGTAAATAGAAGATGAACACCTAATTCAACCTCAAGCCAGCACTTGAACTGAATCTTAAAGTCTAAGGAGTTAACCAGACAAATATGGATGAGGGAGGAAGGGCATCAAAAACTGATGGAATCACATTTCCTCTGTGTTTCAAATTTTGGGAAGTCCCATTAACATTTTATTCTATGTGTCTCTGGATTTGTGAAAGGCAACAATAATGTGGGAAACAATAACCAGTTTGATTTGACTGGAATTTGGTAAGAATAGGGGCTGGAGAAATAAGCAAGGGCTAAACATAGAAGGAAATTTTGGAAGGGCTTAAGACAAGTATTAGAAAAAAATTAAAACAATGCAGGAACTTCAGATATGGATAAAATGGAGTAAGCGCACTCCACACTTGATATCCCAGGGAATGCAGCTATAAAACCTGGAAAGAATGTATGGAGAAGCTTTTTTTGCAAACTCTAAGAAATAAATAGTAGCAGCAGGGTTGAGGAGGAAGATCAGAATTCAAAGTACCACTGAATTATCAGTGAGTTTTTCATTCTTTTTTACTCTAGTATCTTCTAGTCTGGATGCAACATAGCCCAGAAGCTAGAAGTGGAAACTGGTGCGACAGAGAGAACTCCAGGAGAAGCACTCTAGGTTCTGGCTCAAGTAGTGGGAACTAATTTCCTAATGACCAGAGAGAATGGAATAAACATCTCATTAAAAAAAAAAAATCAATTGTCTCATACCTCAGCCTGCAGTTACCCACAAACACTTAAAATTCTGATGAAGTGGAAACTTCCTTTTTGATCAAAGAAGCTGTGTTTCCAAGAGAGGGGAGAATACCTCAGTCACTTGTTTTCTCTTTCCGTCTTCCACAGCTTGACCCTAGACATGTGCGTTGCCACAAGAGGACTAGGGGAGAATGGAGTAAACAAAGCCTCAGCTTTCAGGTTAGAAGATTGAAAAGGATAGTTCTAGGAAATGAGCAAATTCTGAGAAGATTTCAGAGAGGGAGGAGTTCCTCAAAATTATCTGAAAACTTGTTTGTGAATTCCTAGGCATAGCCCAAGCTGTGCATGCATGGATATGATAAAACAAAAATATTAAAAATTTCCATATGATTTAAATAAGATCCAGTATCTCATAACACAATATTCAAAATATCCAGAATACAATCCAAAAATTACTCAATATATGAATAAGCAGGAAAATATCAATTCACAGAGGAACAGACAATCAACAGATGCTAAAGTAGATGTTGAAATTATCTAACAGACGTCAAAGCAGCTATTTTGAAAATGCTTCAACAAAGTAAGGTGAACACTCTTGAAACAAGTGGGAAGGTACAACGTCTCAGCAAAGAAATAAAAGATATAAAGAAGAACTAAATAGAAATTTGAAACAGTAAAACACATTAACCAAAGTAAAAGTTTAGAATAAACTCAATAGCAGAATGGAGATGTTAGAGGAAAGAGTCAGTAAACTTGAAAGAGATCAATAGAAATTATTCAATCTGAAGAACACAGAGAAGAAAGATAAAAAACAAAAAAACCAGATTATCATAGACTTGTAGTACAATACCAAAATATCTAACATTTATTTAATGAAAGTGTCAAAAAGAGATGAGAAATAGTGTGCAGAAGAAATATTTGAGGAAATAATGGTAGAAAAATCTCCTGAATTTGGCAAAAACCACAAACTTATAGATTCAAAAGCTGAACAAATCCTAAACAGGAAGCAAACACACAAAAAACCCCAGGAAAATCCACACACAGACATATCACAATCAAACTGCTGGAAACTAAAAACAGAAAAAAATCTTGAAGACAGAGAAAAATAATGCATTACTTAGGAAAACAGCCATTTCAATGGCTATAAATTTCCCACCAGAAAGCACAGAGGCCAGGAGGAAGTGAGACATTTTTAAAGGGCTGCAAGAAAAGAATAGTCAACCCAGAATTCTCTATTAAGTGAAAATTTTCTGCAGAAATAATGACCAAGTCAAGTCATCCTCAGATGAAAGAGAAGTAAGAGAATTTGTTGCCAGCAGACCTACTCTAAAATAATCAATAAAGAAGCATTTTCAGGGGCTAGCCTAGTAGGTAAGGTCAGCATGCTCCAATTTGGCAGCCCAGATTCTGTTCCCACATGGACCTACACCACTTATCAGTAGACATGTTGTGGTGGCAACCCACTTACAAAATAGAGGAAGATTGGCAATAGATGTTAGCTCAGGGCTAATCTTCCTCAGTCAAAAAAAAAAAAACACAGAAAGAAATATTTTCAGAACACAGCAACTATATTCTGTCTACACGAAACTATCTTTAAATATAATGATAAAACTAAGACTAAAGTGGAAGGATGGGAAAACGTATACCATGCAAACATCAATCAAAAAGAGAGCTAGAGCTAATATCTAGCTGTATTAATATCAGGCAAAATAAACTTCAAGGCAAAGAACATTACCAGGGATAAAGTGAGACATTATATAATGATAATAAAGCCAATTCACAAGAAAGGCATAAAAATCTTAAATGTGTAAAATAAGTCCTCACAATAAAGCTTCAAAATATATAAAAAAATTTTACAAAACTGAAAGAAGTATACAGATTCACAATTATATTTAGATATATAATTTGTTCTCAGTAATTCAACCTCTGCTCTCATTACTCAATAGAATTAGTGGACAGAAAGTCAATAAGAATATAGAAGAATGAAATAACAGCATCAATCTACCAGATTTTTTTTCACTTTTACTTTTATAGAACACTCTAATCAACAACAAAAGAATACACATTCTTTTCAAGTGGATTCAGAATATTCTCCAAGATAGAGCATATCCTGGGGTACAAAACACAGTGAAAAATTCAAAATACTTGAAATCATACAAAATTTGTTCTTTTAGATTAACTAACCATAATAGATTAAAGTAGAAATCAATAGCAAGGATTACAGGAAAGTCTCTAAACATTTGAAAATTAAGCAATTTGCTTCTAAATAATTCATGGTCAAAGAAGTCTCAAGGTAATTAAGACTATTTTGAATTGAGCAAAGATGAAAATACAATATATCAAAATTTGTGGGATGCAGTTAAAGCAGTTCTCAGAGAAAAATTCGTAACATTAAATATTTATATCAGAAAGAAGAAAGATCTCAAATCAATAATCTGAGTTCCCATCTTAAGAAGTTAGAAAAAGAAAAGCAAAATGCAGCTGAACAAATAGAAGATAGAAAATAACAAAGGGCAGAAGTCAATGAAATTTTAAACAGACTAACAGTAGATGAAATCAAACAAAAAGCTGGATTTCTTTTTAAAGATCAGTAGAGTTGCTACATATCTATCAAGACTGAAAAAGGAAAAACAGAGAGATGACAAAATTTACTAATCAAAGATGAAAACTGAGCTACCATTACAGAGCTCCCAAACATTAAGAGAAAAACTAAAAATTCTGTGAATAACTCTATGAACATAAATTCTATAACAGATAAAATTGACCAATTCCTCTGAAATCACAGCCACCAAAACTAGATAACTTGGTGTGGTGGTTAATAATTGAATTTATAGTTTAAAAATTTCCAAAAAAGAAATCTCCAGACTCAGATAGATGCACTAGAGAATTCTACCAAATACATAAGGAAGAAAACATATCAGTTCTAGACGATCTCTTCTACGAAATAGAAGAGGAGTGAACACTTCTTATTTTATAAGGCTGGTATTACTCTGATGCCAAAACCAGACAAAGACAGTACAAAAAAGGAAACTACAAACCAAATCCCTCATATACCTAGAAACAAAAATCAACTAAATACTAGCAAATCAAATCTAGTACTAAATAATAATAATACAATAAATACAATAATAAAACAATCAAGTGGGATTTTGCCAGGAAATGCAAAGCTGATTCAGTATTTCCAAATCAATGTAATCTATTGTATTAACAGCCTAAAGAAGCAAAAAAAAATTGACCATATCAAAAGATGCAGAAAGAAGTTTACCAAAACACACCATCATTCATAATAAAATTCCTCAGTTAATTAAAAATAGAAGAGAATTTCGTTGTCTATAAAGAACATCTACAAAAAACCTAGAGCTAACATCATATTGAATGTTTCAAGAATTGTTATAGAAAGGCAAATGAACTAGAATTGTCAAAAGAGTAGAATAAAGTTGGAGCACTCACACTACCTGACTTTAAGATTTACTATAAAGCTACACTAGGGGCCGGCCTGGTGGCGCAGCGGTTAAGTGGGCATGTTCCGCTTCCGCGGCCCGGGTCTGGACATGCCAGTGTTTGGCAAGCCATGCTGTGGTAGGCGTCCCACATATAAAGTGGAGGAAGATGGGCATAGATATTAGCTCAGGGCCAGACTTCCTCAGCGAAAAGAGGAAGATTGGCGGCAGTTAGCTCAGGGCTAATCTTCCTCAAAAAAAAAAAAGTTACACTAATCATGGCATTGTGATCTTGAAAGGATAGACACATAAGTCAATGGAACAGAAAGAATCTATAAATAGACCCAAAACTATGTAGACAATTGATTTTTGACAAAGATTGAAAGGCAACTCAATAGAGAAATGATAGTCTTTTCAATAAATTGTTTTGGAAACAGTTAAACATTCATATGCAAAATAATGAAACTTAACCTAAATCTCACACTTTACGCAAATGTCAACTCAGAACAGATCACAGATCTAAATGTAAAATATTAAACAATAAAACTTTTTGAAAGCCTTTGTGACCTAGGGTTAAGCAAGAAGTTATTAAATATTAAGCCAAAGCACAATCCATAAAATTCTTTAAAAATGATAAATTGGGCTTTATCAAAAAGTTTATCAAATTACTCTTTGAAACATAGTGTTATGAGAATGATAAGACAAGTCACAGACTAGGAGAAAATACGTAAAAAATCACATATCTAACAAATGACTTGGGTATAGAATATATAACGATCGTCAAAACTCAACAGTAAGAAAACAAAAGCCCATTTAAAAAATGGGCAAAATATCTGCATAGACGCTTAACCAAAGGGAGTATACAGAAGACAGATAAGTACATTAAAAGACGGGCAATATCATAAGCCATTAGGGGAATATGAATTAACACTAGCCTTAAATTACAGTGCGCAAGTATTAGAATGCCTAAGAAAATATTGATAATACAAAGCTGTGGAGAGGACGCAGAGCAAAGGAAATTTGCACGCATTGCTGGTGGGAATGCAATATGGTACAGCTACTCTGGAAGACATTTTAGCACTTTGTTAGAAAGTTAAAAATACACATATCCTATGACACAGCAATCCTATTTCTAGGCATTTATCCTAGGGTCATGAAACCTTATGTTCACACAAAAAAACAGGCATATAAATGTTTATAGCAGCTCTATTTATAATTGCCCCAAACTGAAAACAATTCAAATATCTTTCAGTGGGTGAATGGATAAACAAACCGTGGTACATCCATATAACTGAAGAGTTTTCAGCAATAAAAAAGAGTGAATTGTAGATACACAATACAACTTGAATGAATCTCGAAAGCATTACGGCTGAGTGAAAGAAGCCAGTCTCAAAGTTTACGCACTCTCTGATTACATTATATGATGGTCTCAAAAGGACACCATTATAGTGATGGAGAACACATCGGTGTTTGCCAGGAGCTGGGGAAGAGGAGAGGCTCTGACTATAAAAAATATCAGTTTTGGGGAGTGAACTGTTCTATCTCCTGGTGATGGCAGTGGTTGCAAGAATCTATCCGTGTGTTCCAATTCACAGAACTGTAAACCAAAATAAAGTCAATGTTAGAAAAGTATATGTGGAAGATGCACTAGAGGGGGAAAGACAGAGGTATTTTGAGCCACCAAACTTATAGAACTGCATTGAATGACTTCCAATCTTCCAGCAGGGAGTTACAGAATCTGAAAGGATTCTTCGTGGAGCGTGCTTTCCCTCTGTGCAGAGACACGCAGTCTTTGGGAGGAAGTTTCCCTCACTGTAAGTTCCATGACATTAGGAAACCCTCCTCTTTGAACATGGTTTCCATCTTTGCACCGGAGCCCGCCCCTTCCCGCAGTCCCAGTGTTGTGAGGAATGATGAGTTAAACCAGCTCGAAGTTCTGAGAACAGGGAGGATGAGGACTTGGCCGGGCCCAGAGCAATAAACGATACAGACTCCAGGTGTTTCATAAAGCGGTGACATGTCAGCTCATGAAATGATACAATGCAGCGGGCTTAGGAGCCTGCCCATGGCCACGGTGACATGATTGTGTTTTATGGACTGAAAAACAGCATTACAAACGGGGGGAGGGCAGGGGTGTTGTAAGGAAGAATTAGATGTTTGGTTGGATCAACTCCACAGTCTTAAGAGAGACCAAGTGGACAATGATAGCTTTTGTGGAATTTTCATAAACCATATGAATAATGAGAGGTGACATGAATATGTTTTCTCCACAACTGATTTGTTTGTGAAGTAATTAGGATCCTGTTTATTCACTCATCTAACATTTAATGAGCCAGTCCTCGGAGCTAGGCCCAGTGCTAGGCATTGAGAACAGAAGGAAATCACATCCTGAAGCAGCTCTGCCTATGAGGCTGGAAGCTTGAAGGATCTCTGGGGTCAGTGGGACAAATCATCTCATAGAAGCAAAAAGTGATGCGAGCCCACTTCCCCAGAGAGGATAGGTAGCTTGTTCCACACTAACAGATCAATTCCATGTCTTCCGTGGATAGTCAGTAAGCATGATGGTTACAATCAAGAACTCCTGCTCTGCTAATTACTTCCTGTGTGATTTGGGGCAGGTAACTTAACCTCTCTGTGCTTTAGTTTCCTTATCTATAGAAAGGGGATAATGATTGTTTCTACCTCACAGGACACTGATCAGGATAAGAACAAAGAATTAAGAAAAAAGATAAAGTTCCAGCACATGGTAAACATTCGATATATGCCTGGCACATAGCACACATTCCATGACTGTTAATTTTTACTGTCCTACCCCAGCTCAATAATGTTGCACTAAAAAGCAACTTCTTTTGAGTTACTCTCTTGTTTAATTCCCAATTTGCCCGGTTTAGGTTAATAAGGCAACTTTGGCTTTACCACTGACTTTCTCAGGTCCTTCTCCCATGACCTAAGAAAGCATTGCTCATCTCTGAGCCTCTGTTTTTTAAGCGTAGGAAGGGAAAGGTCAGAGACTTGACCTAGATGGACACCAAGGCCCCCTCAAACTCCGGTAACTTACACTCCAGGACGGGAAAAGTGACGTGTGCCCGGGGCTTTATAATTCCTATCCCATTGCCTGAAGAAGCTGTTCTCCGTTGACCGAGTACTTAGTAAAAAGACCAACATTTCCCTCTAGTGGAGAACTGAGAGCAGTGACTTGCCTTTCATGAGCCATTCTACGGAAGCGCTTTCAATGTGGCATAGACAGATGGACAACCAAAATAAGACGCTTCTAGGCGTCACATAGCCAAACTTTTCTTAATTTTAGTATTGAGGATTTAAAATTAATATGTGTTGGAAGAAACAGATGAAACAGTGCATCAAACAGTGATTACGTGGATATTATTGTTTGTTCTTGGTTAAAGAAGAGAAGTGAGGCAGTTAAAAAAAGATAACTAGTGGATTACAATAAAGAGATGGTAAAAGTCTTGAAGAGTAAGCTTAGAAAACACTAGTTTTTAATTTAGTTTTTACTTTTATCAAAAGTAAACATGTATATGTTTGAAGAGGATCAAATAGTTATACAAAACTTAAGAAAAAGACCAGTCCTGCCCCACCCTAGACACTATCTTCTTCCTGGAGGCAACTGCTTCTAATTTCTTTCAGCTAATTCTTTGCTATTGGCATCTATATTTTCAAATGACATGATTAACTTCTAGATCTTTCTCTCAGACATCACACATTGACTTCCTGATATGGAAGAAGAGATTTTGCTTTGTTTTATCCACCACTCCTACCATTCTCCCCCTTTCTCTCCCTTACTCTCCTGCGTAGTTGCTATTGCTCCAGCTTCTCCATATACTTATCTAGCAATTTTGTTGAGTCCGTATTCGATACTACATTATTATTACTACGTGTATGCTATTCTTAGTTGGCTCATATAATACGTGATTGTCTTTACTTTTCTGCAAATATTTACCCAATAAGTCAATGATTTTTCTTTTTGTTTCATTTGTTTATTTTCTATATAATTATTAATTCAACTCTGAACTCTTCCCCAGTTTTGGAAGTCTACTTTGAACACACACTAATACTTTAGGCATTTTTAAAATGTCACTTTAGAGTAATCCCTTCTCACCTGCCCCTTCCTGGATGGCTCCCTCTCTGGGTCTGCTGCTTGGGATCCATTATCTCCTTTCTCCCAGGGGAGGATTTTGCCTCCTTCGTGTGTTGGTTGCCTATTTGGATCCTGTATCCCACTGTTTCCTCTTTCCTGGTTTATACCCTTTTTGAGAGAATGCCAATCAAATCTGCCAGGTGATTTCTGAGGAAGAATATATGATTGGAAACTTTAAGACCTTGCCTGTCTGAAAATATCTTTACTGTATCTTCATATGAAATTGACAGGTCATCTGTGCATAGGCGTGTTAGGGGGCAAATCATTTTCCCCCAGAACTTTTAATGCTTTTCTCCATTGCCTTCTAGCTTCCTGTGTTGCTGTTGAGAAGCACAGTATTATATTGATTCTGGATGCTGTATGTAAAATTTATCCCTTCTTCTGCAGTATCTGGCCCCTTGTCTCAAAGCTTGTCAATCTTCTTTTGTCTCCAATATTCTGGAACTTCTTGATGGAGAGTCTTAATGTGGGTTTCTTTTTATGCAGTATGCTAATCCCTTTGAAACAGAAACTCGTGTGCTTCTGATCAGGGAAATTGTGTAATTCTTTCTTTGGTGAATTCTTTCTCTCCAAATTTTCTACTCTTTCTGACTGAAATTCCTAATACTGCATATTGAATCTCTTGGACATGTCACAACGTTTTTTGTCTCATACATTTTCCATCTCAATTATTCAGCTCTACTTCTTATGAGATTTACTGAATATTATCTTCAAAATCTTCTGTTGTTTTTTTCATTTCTTTTCTCATATTATCTCATATTTCTCTATGTTCTTTCATATTTCTCACAATTCTAAGAGGTTTTTTGTTGCTCTTTGAGAGTTCCTGTTTCATAGTTTCCTGTTCTTGTTTTGTAAATTACATACATTCTTTTATCCCTTGGAAGATAACAATAATAGCATTTTTTAAAATTTTCTCCTTTTTGTGTAATTTCTCTTTTTTCTAATTTATTTTTTCTCTCTCCTTTTAGTCTCCGACTTTCATATTGGGTGCTCTTTTTCAATGTCAGGTGACCTTGGCTGATTGCTAAATGATAAGAATGGGCACTGATATCTGATTAGAAGTTCCATGCGTGTCGGTTGGCTTTTTCACTGTAGGGGGACCCAGCTGGCTGTTCTCATTGGGGAACACCTGAAGCCAGTACTTTTGGGGCTTTTCTCTTGGACTAATCCAGTTCTCTAGAGAGGACTCTTCTGATCTCAGGGACATAAGTCAGACTGCCAGCACTCGGTCAGCTCAGTGTAGGGAGAAGGAGGGAGGTCTCCGTGTCTCAATGCTGAGTATGTAAACTTTCGCTTATCTTCCCTGTTTGCACTATGGCACTCCCATCTTCCTGGCCAACTGTGCTTGGTGTCTGTCTGTCCAGAGACCTTTTGTTTTACCTTCTTTAGGGAATAAACCCTCCTTTTTATCCTGGATGAGCAGAATGTCATGTGAACAAGGAAAACGGATCTACTGATCTGACCACTTCCAACGGTGTTTCAAGTGTTCCTCTGGCGTTTTCCTCCGCCTTCTCTCCCATCCTCAAAGCTTTGTGATACTGCTAATTTCTGATCATCTCGGGAGTTCTATGGTGGAAATCAAGTTGCCTCTTGGTTTTCTTCACTGCCAGCTTCAGCATCTATTTTTGTGGATCTGCTACATTAGTTACTACAACTCAGGCATCTGCTTTCCAGCTTCCAGAATTGTTTCACTATTCTTTTCTCTTTGTCCTTATGGATTTATGGCTTTAAAAATAATTTACCTGTCCTTTTAGAGTCTTTGTTTTGTTTTTTTGAGGAGGAGGAGTGGGTTGAGAGAGAAGGATGGAAGTAAAAGTATATGTTTAGTGTGTTTGTGGGAATGTGTGGATTCTACATATTCCCTTTAGCTGGAAGTCTCATAATGATTATTACTGCAAATTTCTGTTTCATTCCCTGGCAAAGCCTTTTTAATAGGAATCCTTCTACAATGTGACTGAACAAAGAAATATTTGAAAGGCAGCAGTAGCATGAAATATCTCTGGGTGTTGTATGAGCAATGTCTGACTGTTGGGGACTGAAGTGTGATTCTCACAGCCTCAGTGGAGTCATAGGCAAAGAGAAGGACTTTTTAGAGTCCTCACTATGTGTCAGGCATTGTGCTCTACTCTTAACATATGTTATCACGTTTCACGTTAATGCAGCGACAATTCTATGAAGTATATATTATTATTCTTGTTTTACAAAGAAGGAGACAAAGGGTAATCCACGGGCTAAAGAAACACATGGCTATTGAATAAAAAATAAGAATTCAGCTAAGGTCTACTCGAAAGGGAAGCCCATAATCCCTCCATTCCAGCAAAAGAAATTCATTGTGTGGCGGAAGCACAGCAAAGCGACTGAATAGTGCGCTGTTATTTACACATCTTCCTTGTCACAAACCCATGCTTGACTTAAAAAAACGAAAGGGCTCACCGAGAGCGTGGTCTCTGATTGGGAACAATGCTGACTCATTCCGTCACCTTGGGCACATTGCTTGACTTTCAGGGCCTCAATTTCTGCATCAGAAAAACAAGGTCATCAGAATAAATGGTCTGTTACATTCTGATGATCTATCTTGCAGATGGTGAGCTGGAGGTGCTGAGAGCTTCAAGTCAGATGGGAAGGCAAATGCCCGGCCACCCTCTAGCTCTCTGTTTATACTCTTTGCAAGTAACTTCCCAACCGATAGTTCGACCGTCTTCCAAATGCCAATGGGCTTGAAATATGGTTTTCTCCCAAGTCCCTCTTCAGAATGGAATCTCTGCACATCCCCTTCGGGGACTGCAGAGTCTTGTCTAAGCTTAAGGTAAATAAATACTGCAAATGTGGGATAGAAATGGAAGTCAAAGGAGAGACTGGGGAAAGGAGGCAGCGAACCTTTTACCATATGGCTTCAACATTTTTGATTATTTTATGAATGCATGAGGTGACACACTGGTTTCTTCAAAGCTGTTCTGGTACATACCTTTCAGGGTTATAATCCATGTGAATTTACATGATGAGGTAATTGGGTTTAATGACTGACGCAGTGATTCAGGAAAGAGTAGACCTCAAATTATTTATAATAATAATTGTTACTAATACTTGTATGATATTACTAAAGCAACATTAAAATGGTAATAACTTCCATTTGAGAAACAGAAGCCACCATGCATGTAATTTTGTCCAAGACACTTGTGTCCAGCTGAGGAATCTAAGACTCAGAGAGGCAATGTAACTTGAGTGAAGATTTGACCAAAATTGTGCTAGTTCTTAATTCAATGCTTTTCCCATAATACTCCCTTGTTCCAGTGCTCGTAGTATTAGCCGATCTCCCTCTACAAATGTCATAGTACTGATTTAGAACTATGATTGAGGGGCCAGCCAGGTGGCACAGCAGTTAAGTTCACACATTCTGCTTCTTGGAGGCCCGGGGTTCGCCGGTTCAGATCCTGGGTGCAGACATGACACCGCTTGGCAAGCCATGCTGTGGTAGGCATCCCACGTATAAAGTAGAGGAAGGTGGGCATGGATGTTAGCTCAGGGCCAGTCTTCCTCAGCAAAAAGAGGAGGATTGGCAGTAGTTAGCACAGGGCTAATCTTCCTCAAAAAGGAACTACGATTTATGTCTATATGATTGGCTATTTATTGATTTTCTGATTACTTTGATTAATAATGATGTTATAGGCAAAGTAAGTCCTAGGTCATTACTAGGGAAAATAGATCAAAGAAGGAATGATAATATAATCCTAATTTCAATATCAGAAGTTGTCTAACCACAATTCTGATGATATTAGTAAAGTGAAATAAGATCATTTTATGTCATAGTATAAATATAATTTCATTCTATTTATTCTAAGTATATTATACATTGGGTATTGGCTGTGTGCTTTAGAAGGATTATCTCATTAAATCATCATAAGACTAAATGAAGTAGGTGTAATTATTATCCCCATTTCCTGGAGCTCAGAGAGGTGGGTGCGTTTTTCAAGGTCTACACATGTATAGGTTGGGATATAAACTCAGGCAGCCCTACCCTGGAGCTCAGGGTCTTTACTGCTGAGCTACACTCTCCAAGTTTTCCCCTAAATTGAGAAATTTTACATAAAGTACACTGAAGAAAGATTACACACATAAATATATGCCTTATTATTGCAGTTTTGCAAACTTTATCATCGCTATTTTATCCAAGTCAAACACTCCATTCATTTTGGGTGGCCATTTATTTAACAGTATCTTTCTCAGCATCTTGATCTCTATTTTTTACCTTTTTGTCAATAAACTGCCTGTTGACACCAGAGTGGTCTGTGGTTTCTTGAAAGAGTTGTTTATAAATACTTTAAGAAAGATTTTTTTCATCCAAAACCAACTTATCCAAAATGAGGATGCAGTGTAATATTCTGACATCTCATCCTCATTATGTTAGTTTATATCTTAAAACTTCACTTCTCTTATCCTTCGATTGCTTCACAAGAGAGAAAAGATCATAGCTCTATCTTTTGAGACTTGTGAAAATATGTAAATTTCTCAATTTCTTTGTATCTCAGTTTCATTCATTCAAAAATAGATAAGATAAAATCGACTAACATTATTCATTCACTCTTTCAATTAATAGTTATCGATCATTTGAATAGCTAATTACAATTAAATGTTCACTATGTTAATAACTTAATTATTTTGAGTCAGAGTGACATGGCTTCAAGTGCCAACTTTGCCCCTTTATTAAATGATCTGGGGCATGTTTTTCTTATAATTTATGTAAAGTAGGACCATTATCACTTCCTTCCAGGGGCTGGGGTGGAATGAGATTGCTTGTGGGGAAGAATCAACTACAATGTCTGTCATATCGTTGGTATTAAATAATTGTTTCTCATTCATTTATCCAAGCTATTCACTCCTAAGACTGCTTCTTCCTAGTGCGAGACCTTGTCACGGAGCAAGCAGATGGCTTATACAAGGTAAGCAGCTCCAACTGTACTGAAATCATTTGCCTGAAATGTTTTCTTTCCCATTCAACTCTGCTTGTTTACATGGTGTCGGATCAGATGGAAGAGAAAAGAACAATGTGATTCATGCTCTTCCTCCAAGGAGGCAGCCGCTACATAAGCGATGTCTCAGGAAATGGGCTAATCTGTTTGTGTGGCCACAACTCCATGATCCCTGACCTGTCTTAATCTTCAGGGATGGGTATGTGTGGCACTTTTGTCCCCAGGTGGAACTGAATGTTGAAAAAAAAAGACACTATCCATTTTGGTATTTTTCTGATATTGTTACAGATACCTTAAAAACCTTTGGTATATGTTTTAAATCTTCTCTTTCTTCCTTGGGCTCACAAGTTCATGTCTCCTGCTTTGCAAAAGTAACAAGGATTTTCCTGAAATCCCATTTCTCTTGAGGATTTGGGATGCTCTTGGGTATCTGCCACAGTAAGAAAACAAACTGAAGGAATGTGGAAATGTGAAGCCATCTGGCTGCTGGTCCACTTTCACAGCGGCTCTAGGGGTCACTGACAGCCCTCCAAGGGCTGTTGAGACCTAGCTCCGACAGGAAACATTTGATCTCATCCCTGCAGTGCCCGGACGTGTGAACTCAGATAAATGGATTGCCTCTAAACTGAGTGGTTAGAGAAGATTTGAACTGTGGAAGTTGAAGGAGGTATTTGGAAACTGATTTCAGTCCCCTCAGAACTAACAAAATCCCAAGTCCTGGGGACAGCCCGTGGCCCAGTTGTTAAGTTTGCAAACTCCGCTTCAGTGGCCCAGGATTTTACCAGTTCGGATCCTGGGCATGGACCTAGCACTGCTCATCAAGCCATACTGAGGTGGCGTCCAACATAGCAGAGCCAGAAGGACCTACAACTAGAATATACAGCTATGTACTGGGGTCTTTGGGGAGAAGAAGAAGAAGAAGAAAAAGAAAAAAAAAAAAAGATTGGCAACAGATGTTAGCTCAGGTGCCAATCTTAAAAAAAACCCAATCCCAAGTGCATTGGTTAATATCATGTTTCATTATATGTCAAATTTTATTCTTGAGGTGCCCCATTGGAAATTGTGAGCATTCAGTATGGGAAGGACTTTGCTTTATGATAGAAGCATAACAATGAATGCCTGACAGACAGTTCCTATCTTCCAGGATAACCTGGTGGTAGGCAGACAAAGGAGCAGGCAGTGGAAATATGGTGTGATGTGTTAAGATAGATAGGTTCCAGCAGAGGTAAGTTAACACAGACTCAGTCCAAGAAGAGAAGGTGGGTACCTGTTTCACTCAGCAGGGTCCAAAATAACTAGACCTGTCACTCATAAAGTAACGAGCACTTAATTTTGTGTCATACTCTGTGTACTAGTCTCTGGTGAACTATCTTAAGGCGTGTGTCAGTATGGTAGCGATACCATAGGAAAATATCACAGACTGAGTGCCTCAAACAACAGAAATTTATTTTCTCACAGTTCTAGAGTCTTGGAAGTCTCAGCTCAAGGGTGCTGGCAAGGTAGGTTTTGCTCTGAGGTGTCTTCTCTTAACATGTTGGCTTGTAGGCCATCTTGCTATGTACCAACATGACCCCTTTCTTGTGTGCTCATCTAGAGAGAGGAAGAGAGAGAGCTCTCTGGTGTCTCTTCTTATAAGAACACTAATTCTACCTGATCAGGGCCCCACTCTTATGACCTCATTTAACCATAATCACTTCCTTAGAGGCTCTGTCTCCAAATGCAGCCACACTGGGTGTTAAGGCTTCAACATATGAATTTGGGCGGGAGCACATTTAGTCCATAACAAGAAGTGATGAGAATTTACCTATGTAAAGTGCATGGAGGTGACAGGTGAGAATTCTAGACATAGCAATGTATATCAATGAGGGATTGGAATAGCACTGTCAGATAAAAGATAGTACACCTGATTAAATTTGAACTTCAGATTAACAATAAATAGTTTGTTTTCATATAAGTAGTCTCAAATATTGCATGGGGCATACTTATACTAAAAAAAAAATTTGGTTGTTTATCTGAAAGTCAAATGTAACTGAGTATGTTATATTTTGATTTGCTAAATGGGGCACCCCTTGATTGTAGAGCTGTTACATTCAGAGAACTGTATACGGCATGACGAAATTGGCACAGTGGGTAGGCAACATGAGGAGCCTGGGGAGGCAGTCAGAAGGACCCTCTTACAGTTTAAGGAATGTTGGGTTGTGAGTCATCACAGCAAACAGGCTTCCTTTCTTAGGATTTGGTGTCGTGGACACATCCCTTTCAGCTCTGTTTGCCTAGATGGTCACAAAGACCATTCACAATCCAAAGCAGAGTGGCATACTCATTTTTGTTGAAGTCTACTGTTATGGGCTGAATCATGTGACCCCAAAACTTCATATGTGGAGTTGTGACCCCCAGGACCTCAGAATGAGACTGTAGCTGGAGATAGGGTCTTTAAAGGGATACTTAAATTAAAATGTGGCCACTAGGGTGGCCCTAATCCAATATAACTTGTGTCCTTATAAAAGGAGAAATTGGGACACAGACAGCAACAGAGGGAAGACAATGTAAAGACAGAGGGAAGACAGCCATCTACAAGCCAAGGAGAGAGGCCTACAACAGATCATTCCCTGAAGGCCCTCAGAAAGAACCAACCCTGTCAATACCTTGATCTTGGGTTTCTGGCTTCCAAAATTGTGAGAAATAAACTTCTTTTGTTTAAGCCACCAGTCTATGGTATCTGTTATGGCAGCCCTAGCAAACAAATACACGTTACACTAAAGAAAACAATTTGCTGTTTATTTGAAATTCAAACGTAACTGGGCAAGTTGTATTTTGATTTACTAATCAGGCACCTCTTGATTGGAGAGCCATTATATTTACAACCTATCTAGGCCTGCCCTCTACCTGATCTTCCCAATTTATGATGAGAAAGCTGAGGACCACAGAGCTAGGAATTGGCTAATGGTGTGCCCTAAATTCAAAACAGAATCTGAAGAAAAGACACATTTTTAGACCAGGAATATTGGAATCAAGGTGCAAATGGAGGTAAAACTGTTTTTTTCCCAGGTCAGGGAGGAAAGTAGAGTAGACCTCTAAGGACAGGACTGAATTTGCATGTCTATGGACAAGAATTAGTTTGCACTGCTATTGATTATTTGCAATTTTTAGAGTTGTGAAGGAGCTTGAAGACTAGGACAAGCCAAAATCAGACATCTTGTGAGGATGTGCTGTATGTAGACAATGCATCTTCATTTTCCGTTGAAACACACATTTTTCCCTACACCAGAATTTTTAGATATCAGAAAGCATTTGGAAGCAGAAACTCATTACTTTATCTATCAGGGCAAAACATCAACGTGCATGTTCAGGTGTTGGACGATAAGTACATGCAGGAATGTAAAGAGACAAGGAAGGCCGGGAAAGAAGATATCTTCTCTCTGGCCAGTTAGTGTTGGAGAATTTACAGAATCAAACAATATTAGGGCTGGCAGAGTCTGGAATATTGTTCAGCCCACTCATTTTATGGATGAGGAAACAGAGATGCCTATTGTTGAGGTGATGCTGTCCAGCCACATAGCTCTGCAGGGGGATGCATGAACTGCTGAAGACAATAAGATGCTTCTGTCATCACATTCCACTGCCTGGGTGCCTGTTACAGCCTCCTATGCCCTCTCCAAAGTGGTGCATGAAATAAACTTTAACCTGGAAAGATCAAATGCAAAAATGGAGGAAAAGTAGAAATCTGGTGGCTTGGGTTCCATTCACTGAACCTAGGAGGTTGATTCTAAAGCTATACTGCCTGTGCCTTTTGTATGCCTGGCACTTCTTCTCCCTTGGACCTCTTCTTGCACCCTTCTTCCTACCTGGAATGTGGCGGTTTACACTGTCACAGCCTTCTCCTCGCCAATTCCCCAACCCTCCCTCCAACTCCAGGGGCTCTTATCAGTGGCTTTATTTGTGCCCCCATTAGACACAAGCAAAGTCCTCATATGAAGAATCTTCTTACTTTTGAGCCCAAGGAAAATTGCATGTTTATCCAATCTCTGTGAGGGCTTTGGTGACTGCGCCTGTGTCTTGAGCAGCTGTCACAGGGTCTGGAATAGGTAGGTGCTTATTGAATGTTGTTAGAAAGAATGACGCTCATGAATATTTTACTACATATCTTTGTTTAAAATATTTCAAGAGCTTGGAATCCTGTGAGTGCCTAGTGGCGGTCTTCAAGGTGGAGGTGGAAGAGAATGATGAAAAAAATCATAATAAAATTTAAAAATCATAATAAAGTAAATAGTAAAAATAATAATAATAATAAGTAATAAAATTCATAATTCAAGAGCTGGATGAAACCTCTCCCTCCTCTGATCACCCTTTTCCTTCAGGGCTCATCCATGCATTTTAACTTGCACACCGTGTTTTAGCTTCTACTTAAAATGAATGCATATGCTTATACTGAATCAGTACTCTGTACTTAAACTTTGCTTACACTGAATACTTAAATTTATACTCTACCTAAAGGGTATCAATACTTAACCTAAGCATAGAACTGTACTTAAACTGAATCCATATTGCAATTCTAATATACTTATAGTATTCACAGAATGAATATTTTCCGTCTCTTTTCTGAATGGAAAAGTCTAGCCCTGTGGCTCTTTAATAATGGGAAATCATAGATTTGACCATGATCCCAAGGATTTGGCGAAGTGAAGCTGGAAGGAAAACAATTCTCTTGCATGCTTTACATATGTTACATTTAAGATGACATGATAGCTCGTGAGACTTGTGTCATTACCCTCATTTTACAGATATTGGATCAAGTTCAGAGGGTGTGAGTGACCTGCTCAAGATCAGCCTGCTGGATGTAGGAGGCAGGGTTTGTATCAGAGTCTTCTGACGCATGTCTCTGCTGGTTCTACCACCCCTCTTGTTTCCCCAACTCTTGAGAGGTTGTCTGTGTCTTTGTCCTCTGTGAAGAGACTGCGTGTGAGCAAAGTCAGTAAATGACCCAAAGAGAGAAAAAACAAAGCAGACACAGCTCCTGGGTCCTAGAACAATGTTCCCATCCAAACTCTCTCTGAAAGTTGCTTATGAAATTCAATAGCTTCTTCTCCAAAGCATCTACTAAAGCAAAAGGATAATGAGGCATCCTGTTGGGTGATCATTAGCTGATTCGTTCCCACCACGCTCTGATGAGGCAGATTAGATGTTCTTGTTTAACAGATAAGGAGCCTGAAGCTGAAATATAATGACAATATAAGCTCTTATTTGTTAACTCTTTACTCTAGACCAGGCACCGTTATAAACACTTTATACATATTAACACATTTGATCACCTATGGGAATAGATATCATTATTATCTCTGCTTTATAGATGAGGAAACTGAAGCACAGAATGGTTACTTCAATAGTCCAAGTTTTCATAGCTGGTAAGTAGACGTGGTGGAGCCAACTCAGATAGGTCACCTCCTGAGCTCATGCACGGAATCACCATGTAAAGATGTTGAATGACTTGCTTGGGGCGGGAAAGCTGCTGCACAGGGAGTGGGAGAGATGAGTCTGAGTCAAGGCTCTGGTTTCAAGGACCACATACTTTTTAACATCCTACCACTCAAGGTCACATAAGAATACCAGTTTGGAGTCAGACTTTGGTTTATTACTTGAACCCATGCAGTTCTAGACAAATCTCTTGATCTCTCTCTGCCTCAGTTTCCTCATCTGTTAGGTGAAAATGATCATGATCCTTATTACATTATGTTTTTTGAGGATTAAATGTTATTCTATGTGTGAGGGTTTGGGAAATTACCTGTCATATAGAAAACACTCAATAAATGGTGGGTGCAATTATTTTTTTAAGTTTCAATTCAAGTTACAACATTGGTGTTATTGTCATAGTTATTTTCTCTAAAATATGAAGTATCTCAGTGTAAAGAAAAGTGTCTTGGAAACTAGCAGTCCTGGGTTTGTTCCTGGTTCTGAGAGAGGTATGTGAAAAAGCCTCATTGTTTATCTAAAGAAATGGGAAACTTCAAGAAGCTACGTTTCTGGAGGGAGGTAAAACAAGAGATAGATAGATTATCCAAGACACTTGTTAAATGGCAGGAGTCAGACAGAGAGGGTGCATCCAGATGCTGGGGGTCCAGCGAGGTAACCAGGTAAGAGTGGAACTCTCAGGACAGAGGAGAGAGGAAGACCAGTGGGCTGATTCTTTGTCTGGGGCAGCTGTGACTGCTGATACGGCAGTGAAGCCAGCACTAAAGAAGCCTAGCTTGAACAGAAGAAGAATTTCTTGAGATCTTCAAGAAAAGAAACTGTACAGGCATGTGATCAAAAATGTTGACAGAAATACCAATTGGCATTGCCTATCAAGTCCCTCATGTGTACATTTTTTGAAGCACTAATAAAGGTATTTATATAAGCAGCTGCTTTTGATGCGATGTTCATTACTCTATTTATTAATACTAAAACCCAAATTATCCCTGAAATCAGCTAGTACAGGCCAATTTGCTTAAGCCCCAGTCACTTCAATGGCAAAGCAGTAACAGTAACTCATTTTGTGGATTATCAATTGCAAGAATAAGTAGAAAATACAGTTTCAGGGGTGTAGTAGGTGTTCAAAAAATGGTAATATCATTGTTATTATAATGACTGTTTCCTAAAAATAACCATCCCTCATGTCCACCCAGTGGTTTGCCATGAGGAAACCTGCTGCAGCTCGGATAGCTGGAGAACCCAATCAACTCTTGTCAACAAGCCCTGAGAAGATAAATTAAGATGCAGCCGGTGGGTCTGGCGTGGTGGCTTCTTGGGGCTCATCTTGAAGTGCTTCGCTGAGGTCTGTTTTGTTTTGCTCTGTTTGGGATCATTTCTTTTGCCACTCTAGCTATGCAAAGATAATAATCGCACCAATAGAACTAGTGACCTTTCACCCTCTCTCCCTTTGATAAAGTCTCATTTTCTAGCAAAACTATGACAAATGTCTCTTCCTTCACTTTCAGTAAACTAGCAGATAATCTGTCTATTATGCTTAATATTCTCTTACCCCCACAAGCCGTTGGCATTTGGTTTGGATTCCTCTGAATGGGGTGAACATTATATCTCTAACCTACGAAAAAACTTTGCTCCTTTGCAGTGTTGGTGGAGCTAAATTTGTTTTCACAGCTGGTTGTACTTGGGGAAGGGTTAGCCGCCGTCTTGAAGGTTCTACCCCACCAGTTCATCACTGAGCCTGCTGTGTGGTGGGGACTTTGAGCTGTTAACGGGAGGCATGGAGGCAAGTCTAAATTAATCATTTATGATTTATTTATTCTTTTTTACAGCATGGAGTGAAAGGAACAAATGCCAACATTTCTAGGGCCAGAGCTGTCTAAATGATATGATGTTTGATAACCGACTCTTAATATTTATCTGCCAACAGGTCTTATCTATGGAACTAATAACAAAACCATGTACTTACAGACCACTTCACAATTTACAGCTTGGTTTTCCTACTCTTGGCTTCAATTGAGTCCTAGAAAAATCCAATGAGTTAGAGGCTGCATTCTTTTATATCACCATTTTACAGGTGAGAACAAAGAAGCTCAGAGGTGGCTATGTGTCTTGCCTGAGGTCACACAGCTTGTATATAGCAGGTGAACATCTTGAATTTCTGTTTCCTAACCCTAAGACCTGTACTATTTCCATGACTACGTTGAAGAGGAAACACCATATGGGGGCCTTCTCTGCCATAGAGACATCAATCACTTGGATTTACTGCCTCTTCTCCAGCAAGGCCCAAAATTCTTACTCCCATGCCCTCCAATGCCATGACTCAAAGTTTCAATCAGCCTTAATGAGCACCTGTGTAGCATGAGTAACTTGCTTGGTACTCAAGATGTAGAGATGAACTAAGACATTGAGGCTGCCTTGGAGGAGCTTTCATGCTACAGCTGCTTTATCCAGTATGATAGCCGCTAGCTAAAGGTGGCTATTTGAATTTAAATAAAATTAAATTAATCAGAATTATTTTACTATTTTCAATTGTTTCCTTTTACATAATATTTTCTATCTATCTCTTGGCATGCAGAAGCCTCTGATAATCAAATTTTAAGAAATTTGAGATGTGAAATTTTGATGCTAAACTTGACTTAAATAGTTCAGTTGTGTCTGAGAACTTGGTTTATAAGAGGGAAAAACAAGATAAACAACAAGAACTGCTCCTTTTGGTGTCCGTAGTTAAAGAAATGTGGCTTATCAAGATATGGAGGTGAGCAGAATTTAGAGAACTCTGAAAAAGTCATTAATATTGTGGCTTATACAGTCTTTGTAAAACTTGACCTCTCTGAATCCAACTCAAACTAGGATGTTAGAGGTAAATGAAATCTCCCATATCTACGATTCAAGTGTCTGGCTTCTGGGAACTAGAAGCATCATTCCTAATAGGAAGATGATTTCAGGTTGCAGTTACAAATACAGGGTCTGACACAGGGAAGATGTTCAATGGACTTTTATTGAAACGTATTGAAGATGCGTAAGAAAGAGAAAAGCAATTAAAATATTCTCAAAAAGAAAAAAACAGTGAAATAAATTTTGAACCATTTACTCAATGGTTGTGTTTGTTCATTTTGGCTAATGTTGACATTATTTGGTTATTAAATAGTTCAGTGATTCTGAAAGTGTTTATCAACACCAATGTATTATGCCCCCAGCTAAGCTCTGGGGATATGGAAATGAATGACAGTGTTTGTCTTCAAAGATTTCCAAAGTTAATTAGAGACACTGACAAACAGACGTTTAGGTATAGGTGACAAGTGCCTGGACAAAAGTACTCACAATGAGTTATAGTAGGATAGAAGATGATGCAGGTTTTAAATATGCAAGGTTTGGTAAAATGTTTATGGTGTAATGTTTAGCAATGTTTCATTGGTGAAAGAAATAGTGAGATTTGAACAAATATTTTGATAATTTGCGAGTGCTTTTATTTTTCTACCCATTAATCTATGTGCCCTTCACTGTTCATATGGGCTTGTGACTGCGTTCCAGCTGAATGGGTCAATCAATTTATTTCTGTGGATTTGTGCCAAAGTAATTCTCAAAAACTAATTATAGTGCACAGTACCAAAATATTTCTATGTCAAGTGATGAAAAAAAATTCAATCAGGAGCTGAGTAAAGATGCAGCTGGTGTGACCAGGATTGAAGCAAGGAAAAGGCCAAGTACGAAGGAGGCTGATCCACCGGGCAGGGGAAGGGCAATAAGAAGGCCATAATGCAGTCATGTCTAAGCCAGAGGTGGGCTATAGTTGGTCTCAGGGACGAGTCTTGCTGGGGGATTGGTTACAGAGGGAGGACTTGATCAAATAAATTAATATGTCAAGGATAGTGGGAGCCATGCTTCTCACTGTTAAGGAAGGGAATTAGAAATACAGAAAGGGGGAAAGCTAGACCATCCTAAAGTTTAGCTTAGAATTGGAGGCACTGGAGTAAACTCATGGTTTTCAATAGATAGACATATAAACAAATATAGAAGTAAATGTGCGTATATAAATATAGAGTATCTATATATTTCCCAGTTCAGTCTACAAAAAGGCCTGAAAACAATGAGACCCAGGTAGCAATGTGTTTATGTAGAACTCAGATGTTGGTTTGCAAATACCGTTGTCACTAAAAGGAATGGGGACTCTGTGGAGAAATGATGATTTTGAATTTGAGACTACAACAACAGCACATGCTGAACATAGAACAACTTATTTGGCAGAAGGTAAAGAAGTGTTCAAAGAATCATGATGGCACATCAAAAGGATACAGAAGTCAATTTGGACAGGCTCCCACTGGCCACATCGTGGACAAATTGAGCATCAAAATAATATTGGATTTTAATCCATTAAATAAAGTAGGACTCCATCAGTCTATATGGATATAAATGAATTAATGTGAAGAAGAAAAAGCTCTGCCTAATAGAAGAATGCTAACAAATGTAGATTAAGTTATAGAATTATAACATCACCATCTGAAACCATCATAATAACTAATTAAATTGAGTCAACAATGGGTACTAAAACGGTAGAAGTTTAATGAGAAATAGAATATTTTCATAGTCTCAAAGTATCTCCTAACAAAATACTTATTAATTACAAATAAAGATGTAATTATAGTCGAGAAATCTAGCAGACACCAGTTTAACGTGTGGTTATAGTTTACCTTGCCAATACTGGGACAAATTGATAATATATACCACTTCTCAGGATACTGAGGACATAGCATCATTTCTGTGATATTGGTGCCCCAAATGCATAATATAATAAATGCAGAAGTATTGTGTCAATGGTGATTTCATGATTTTGAGGACTATACTGTGGTTATGTAAGAGGTTTTTGTTTGTTTTGGAGAAATACCTACTGGAGTATTTAGGATAATAGAGAGCCATGTCTACAAATTAATCATAACTGTTCCATAAAAAAATCAATATGTAAACATGTAAGAAGGAAGAGAGAGAGAATAAAAAAGTAAATGTGTTAAAATATTAACTGTTGGGGAATCTGAAGAATCTCTTGTATTACAATTGACACTACTCTGTTGGGTTGAATTCTTTGTTAAATGAAATAAAATTAGAAAAAAACAAAAAGCAAGATGGCCAACTCTGATGTTTGCCTAACTCCAAACTAACTCCAACTGTGTTTTTGTTCAGATATCAGAAAAGGTGAGCCCAGCTGCTTAATCTAGAAGTAGTAAATGTGTGACCCAGTTCTAGCTGGTGGGCTATAAGAACAGTGAGGCTAGGAAGCCTTTGGGGAAAGAGTCTCCTCCAGGAAAAGAGGAAGCCCTGTGTAGAGAAATTCCCTCCCCTATGATCTACTTGCCCCTTGCCCATCTATCCACAGTCCAGCCTCTGAACATACTTGTATAATTATGTGATACTTGGAGCAGTTGAGGCCATGGGTAGTTATGAGGTCAAGTTAACCTCAGAGATGCTAACCCAGACCCTGAATATAACTTGCCAGTAAACCAACTAGCAGAAATTACCTATTTCCAGACTTTTTGTTATTGGAGAACAACAAATAACTGATTTAAGGCTATTTCTAGTCAGATGTCTTTACTTGCAGCCTAAGGCATTCCTATCAGGTACAGACAACAATAACAACACCACAAAAGAGTTAGTGGGAAGACGTGAACAATCAATCTGGAAAAGCAAGTAACCTAAGGTAGTATCAGATAAACATTGTGTGAATTTCCTGTGGAGAAAGATCAGTTTTCTTTTTAATGTGTGGCTTCATAACCACAAGGATTAGTGAGAATTTTTAAAAAAACAAAAGGCATTTCATGTACTTACATCTCTTTGCTTTACAATGTGTGGGCATTCCAAGGACTTTATAAAAACTGAGTCTTAAGAATCCACTAAGAATACTTGCATGAAGCCAAACTCAGTTTTATGCCTGTATTGCATCTACTCTGTGCAGGGATTTTCAAGAAACACTCCAACATTTTTGTAAAAGGACCCCTGCTGCCTGAATATTAAGAATGCACTTCTGTACCAGGATGTGGTCATCTGTTAAGACAGAAATGTTTTTATTGAATTTTCGTGAATTCATTTTCCCTTCCCTCATTTTCTGGTAAATTTTGTGTAACCTTAAACTGTTCCATGTTCTCAAATACCCAGTTAAAACATCAGACCCGACATTATTTATTTTAAAGATTCACATAATCCAGTAGTGAGAGTCAGGCCACTACTGTATGGCATCTTGGAATTAGCATGAAAAAACAGAGCAAGTGTTTTGTATAATGGAGTAAATCTGTAAGGAACTCTTCAGTTGAGGGGAAAATGTGGTGTGACCCCACACAGTAAATTCTTGTGGAAAAGTGTGGATCGCTTTTTTTTCTTACAACAGCAACAAAAAACTTTTTGAATTTTTAGTTGATATTGCATTGAATTCCTACAATAATTTGGGAGAGAATAGGCATCCTTACAATACTGAGCGTTCCACTCCATGAACATGATACATTTTTCAATTCATTTGGATCTTCTATACTATCTCAATAGAATTTTATTTGTCATTTTGCAGAAATTTTGTCTATCTTTTATTAGATTTATTTATACGTACTTGATATTTCTGATGCTATTGTAAGTGGTATCTTTCTAAAATTTCATTTTCTTTGTTGTTAATATATAGAAATTAAGCTGATTTTCCAAAATAACTTTTAAATCCAACAGTCTTTTCTATTCCTAAAATTTTCAATTCATAATAATTTGTCTGTATATTTGTTTGGCTTGTCAACGCACCCATCAGACCCTTTGCAAATACTGCTACCTGTTCCTTCATTTCTGATTCATATACTTTTCTTTTTTGCTCTACTACATAGCTAGAACTCCAGAACAATATTTGAGTGTTAGTAGGCATGCTTCTCTTTTTCCCAGTCTCAAAAGAAAGACTTTCTATGTTTCACTACTATCAATTGTGTTTGGTACAGAATTTTTGTTTGTTTCATCTAAATTTTTATTATATGGCAATTATATTACTATTTACTTGCTCATAATAGCCTCTTGTTTTTAATGTATGCAAATCTGTACTGCTGTTTCTCTTTTCATTCTTTATATCAATTATTTATTCCTTCTTTCTTTTTTTAATCAGTCTGGTTAGAGTATTTTATCAATTTCATCAGACTTTTCAAAGGACTAATTTTAGTTTTGTTCATAGTTGATATTTTTTTCTATCTCAGTTCTCTTTTTAAAATTATTTCCTTCTATTTTTTTTTCATATTGCTGTTCTTTTACTAGCTTCTTTACAAATATTTGCATTAGAAGCAATACATTTCCCTATGAATACTGTTTTGCCTGCATCCTACAAGCCATGATATGTATTATTCTTGTTATCATTGAATTAAAAATATTATCTAAATTCCCTCATGATTTTTTTCACTTTTTTAAAAGGATATGATTAGCACATAACTTTAAATTAGTTTCAGGTATACAACATAATGATTTAATATATGTGTATATTGCAAAATGATCACCACAAAAAGTCTAGTTAGCATCCATCAGCATACAAAGCTAAAATATTTTTGTCTATCATAAGGACTTTTAAGATCCACTCTCTTAGCAACTTTCAAATATGCAATACAGTATTATTAATGATAGTCACCATACTGCACATTACATTTCTAAGACTTATTTATTTTATAACTGGAAGTTTGAGCCTTTTGACCATCTTCACCCATTTTGCCGACCCTCTTCCCCCTGGCTCTGACAACCACCAATCTGTTCTTCGTATCTATGAGTTCTTCTTGGTTTTTTTTTTTTTTTTTAAGATTTCCTCATATAAGGGAAATCAAAAAATATTTGTCTTTCTCTGTCTGACTTATTTCATTTAGCATAATGCCCTTAAGATACACCCACATTGTCACAAATGGCAAGATTTCCTTTTTTGTGGCAGAATAATATTCCGTTGTATATACATGTACAACATTTTCTTCATTCATTCGTCCATCAATGGACACTTAGGTTGTTCCCATGTCTTGGCTATTGCAAATAATGCTGCACAGAACATGGAAGTGCATATATCTTTTCAAGTTAGTGTTTTGTTTCCTTCAGAAAAATACCCAGAAGTGTAATTGCTGGATCCTATGGTATTTCTAATTTTAATTTTTTGAGAAAACTCTATACTGTTTTCCATAGTGGCTGCACCAATTCACATTCCCATCAACAGTGCACAAGGGTTCCTGAGATTCATTTTTTAAGCTGAAGATATGTCCTATCAATACATCTATATTTTGTCCAGCACTTTAGAGTTTATGAAGATCTTTGAAACCCATTATCTGATTTGACTTTCATAGCAACCTCATGAGATAGGTGGGACAGGAAGTTTTCCATCCTGGAGACAGAGAAACAGGTCCACAGAGAGGATGAGATAAACCCTAGACCACACAGCTGGCATGTGGAAGGGGTATCACTCAAATCCAGTGCTCTGTGATGCTGATTCTGGTAATTCTTCTGCATGGAATTAAAGAGATTTTATAATTTAGTCATGATATTTTTCTTGTTTTTAAATAAGAGTAGTTAGTACTTGCTATATATCATATAATGTACCATTTAATGTTCTATGCATTTATATATATTAATTTATCTAGTTCTCACAAAAAATTTATGCAGTAGTCATAATTACCTATATTTTATGGATGAAGACACTCAGGCATAAAGAGTTTAAATGAGTAAGAAAGTTAAAGTAATTACTAAATGGCAAATTTGAGATTCAAACCCAGGATGTTTAGCTCCAGGGTCCCCATGCTTTTAGCCATTACACCACATTATCTTCTTAAGAAGTAAATGCCAGTTTTAGGTTTAAAGGTGTCCTGCTCTATATAACTACTGCCATTCCCTTGTTCTCTACACCCACGCTCTCTTCATGTTCTAGAATACTAAAGATATAGGGAAATCTTAGTGTTCTGCAACACTCTTATTTTATATAGCAAACTTCTCAGTCCAAAAAAAAAAAGAAACCCTGGCTAGCTATTTTTTGGATTCTGAATCTCCAAATACCTTCTTTCTCTTCCTTTAAAGGTCTGGGAAGGACAGTGTAGAAATCCTAGGGACCCCAGTCTTTCCTCTCTCAGAATTCAAGACTCTAGTTAGGCCTCACTACTGCGAGATTCCATTTTTTTTTTTTTTCTAGGTAGCACTCTGGTCCTGCCTAGTTCCCTTAAGCTGATAGCCCTGTAAAGAGAGGCATTGGCCCTCTATCAAGCTGGGGGAATTAGGGGAGAGACCCCAAGAGTGAACTCTGATCACTGTCTCTCTCAGTGTCCTCTATGGATGGAGTGTACTTGACTAGCTTAGCCACTCTGACAAATTGGATAAAAGGAATGAAGATGAAAGAGTGTGGCTATTGCTTAGTCATTAAATTTTCTCTGTTCCATAAGGCCCGGCAATCCTCCTCGACATTTACATAATTTCTTCATAAATATGTGTCAGGATTAAACCCAGCTCACCTCTCACCTCTTTATTGCTGCACTACAGACCATATAACCACAGATTATCCACCCCTCCCAATTCCTGGATCCTTGTAAGAGTCAGTGCTTCCTTTCTATTCACATATCCTCTCATTTCTCCTCTCCACTCAAAATCTTGCCCTCTGGCTTCTGAATTCTTGCTCTAGGCCATTCAATAGGCATTTTATGAGCAAAGACTTGGAAGTAAATGATGGAGCTGATATTACTCAGTGTTGTACAATTGAATGTTTGTAGTAGATTGTGTTATTGGCACCAATTTGTTATCTTTCCCTGCATCTATGCCCTTTATTCTTCATCTTTGCAGCACATTCATACCAAGGGAAGTGGGTTGGAGGGTTGCATTTCTACCCCTAGTCTTGGCATGAGACTTGCTTTAGCCAAGTAGATGTTTGCAGAAACGCAGCAAGCAATGTTGTGAAAAGTGCTTGCGTGTTAGGCTTATTTGCTCTTGTGCTTCCACCATTTTCTTGAGAAAAACCTGCCTGGGTTAGCTAGCCTGGGTTAATAATGAGAGGAGAAGAAAGGGCATGTGAGCAGAGCCGCCTCAGTTAAGTTTCACCAGCCAACCACAATTGGGAGAAGAAGGCCCAACACAACTTTCGCATTAGCGTAGGCGGGTAGTCCTTGGAGGGAGGAGGATGAAGGATGTGAAAGCAGAGCTGCCTCAATGAAGTTGCCCCAGCCACATCTAAGCTACAGCAGAGTGCCCCGTCCAACCTTCAAATGCATGCCATAGCCCAGCCAAGATCAGCAGTCACCCAGCTGAGCTCAGGCCAGCCAACACTGCCATCCCATGGACCTGTAAACTGTAACAATAAACGCCTATTGTTTTAAGCCACTGAGTTTTTAGGTAGTTTATTCCACACAAATAGCTAACTGATAGGATATTTAAACGTGTCAAGCTCAGTGCTAAATGTTTTACATATATTACCTTGTTTAACACTCAAAACATCCTGATGAGATAGGTACAAGAGTTGTTTTTTTAAAATTTCAACAGTACATTTTCAGATGAGAAAAATGGACTCCAAATGTTATTTTACTTTCCAAAGTCACACATCTGTGGAATGAAGCCAGGATTCAAATGTAGGCAGCCCATGTCAGATATTCTATGTATCTAAAAATTTGTGTCTGTTAGAGAATTTTCTATCTCCAAATTGTCAGAATTGCATGCTGAGAAGGGGGACTAAAAATAAACCATGCTGTAGAAATATAGAACATTTCAAAATATGTAATAACAAGAAACTTCTTTTTAATCTTTCTCCCTACACACCACTGACATATACAAATGCCATAATACAAACGCTTAAAGTAATGAAATACCAACTTCTGTGCTTGCTTACATTCAGAGTCAAAGTGTGCCAGGAAAAACATTCGCTTGCTGCCATGCATGGATATTAGTTCCTGGACCTTCAGGATGCCTCCTACTAGTTTATTTTCATCACCAGCAGTTTGAATTGTATCCCTTTTTTTTTTTTCATCATTCAGCAGCACTTACAAAAAGTATAAGAAAAAAACAAAAGCTCTCACTCCTAAAGTTTCAGACATGTGGTGGGGGTTAAAGAGATTCTATGGGGTTGAGAAGCAGAGGACCTGAATCCTTGATTTGTTGTACCCCGAAATACCTGTAGGTTGTCAGGCAATCCTCTGTGCATCTCGGCGTCTCGATTTTCTTTGCAGTATAATGGAGTCACCACCAGCTCTGGGCACCTGTGACAATCATTTATTTACTCACTCTTTTCCAAACTTAATCATTGTATAGCAGTTGTGTGTCAGGTACAGCGCCACTCATGGGACATAGAAAGAGAAATGTGACAAAATCCCCGCACGACTTCTCAGCCTGGGAAACAGGGATGGGGCCAATAAGTAAATAGTTACAGAAAGATGTGATAAGTGCTCATTGTTCCTTTTGTTACAAAAACAATACATTTACCGTAAATTTAAAACAAATAGTATGTTATTGAAATTTTAATTAAACAATTTATTTTTAAATACAATCTTTATGTATTAAGAGAATAGAATCAAAAAGTTTTCACTAAAAGAAACTTAGCACCTTTAATGATGTTTTCATCACAATCTATTATTTTGGTTCTTTTTTCTCTTTTTTTAAACTAAGTGTCAAAGACAGAGCAATGCCTTGACAATATCCACAACTTGATCAGATATATGTATGCATGTATGTATGCATATACATGCATGTGCATTGTGTGTATACATGTGTACGTGTTCACGTAATATACATAATAGGGGAAGAGCGACTTAGAGAAGGGCGAGAAACAACTGGCTCTCAGGATGAATGGAGAAGTAAAATGCGCCATGACAAAGTCATTGTTTATCTGTATAGCAACACAAGTATATAAATACTAGACATGCTAATTTTTCTTTCCTCTCTCTCTCCATACTTTTCCTGTGGTATCTTCGGAGAAGCTGGAAAGGCTATGAACTTACTTTAGAAGTATGTTGAAGAAAAGCTACATTTTATTATACCTGCAGTAGATGTCTGCATGTTGTTTTAGTTAAAAGTAGGTTTGGCTGCATCTAATAGAAAAACCTAAATGGCAATGTTTTTTAACAAGACAGCAGTTTATTCTCTCAACTGGACAAAAATAAGAATGGCTGAGAATTTCTGGCATTCTCTAAGTACAAGGCACTATTCTGAGTGCTTCCCGCTTGCTCGCTCTTTTAATTGTCACAGAACCCTATGTGATCTTATTACCCCTGTTTTACACGAGAGGAAATTGAGATACAGAGAAATTAACTTTCCCAAGATTTACAAGCTGGTAAGTGGTGGAGTCAGGACTTGAACACAGGCTATCCAGCTTCAGAACCAGTGCCTCGACTCCCTCTCGCCCAGTGCCTGGAGATAAAACATCCCAGGTGAAGCTGGAAGGCCGCAGGCTGAGTGGCCCTTACTTTAGTGGTGCAGCATGGTCTCCACATTCCGGGCAGCAGTACAGAGAAAGAGATGAAGAAGACAGTATGTGCAAGTGATTTTACTTATAAAATGACTTACATTTCCATTGCGATGCTTCTGCTGACGTGTCTCTTGTACTCGGCCACATCAACCACAGAGTAGCCTGGAAATGTAGTCTCCATGTCGGGTCTTGGTGCCCAGGCTGTAATTCCCCCATGTTCATGGAAGAAATAGAATATGAATACATGGGCAAGCAATTTTAGAGACCTGAGAAGAAATTGACAGGGCCACAATTGTAAAAGGAGATTTTTGCCTCAATATGATTGGATAAAAATAGCTAATAATGCGGATTATTTCTGTGTCAGTCGTCTTTTCCCCAAACCACTTATGAGTTAGTACATACATCTTCCCAAATTAGCTATGAGATAGATACTAAATATAAACAGTAGGGGAAGAAATCATGCTATTAATAATATTGAACTAACAGTTTTCTAAGAAACTCAGTAGTTCATTAAGAAGAATTACATCCACTTTTAAAATATTCACAGATTGGATTATTTACATACACCCACATACACAAGGAAATTAATAAAAATGCTTATTGCTTTTATTTCTGTGTTGCCCTTCCCTTGTACATCCAAGCACATACACAGGAAAATCACTTTGCAAAAAAGCTTAATACTTCGTTATGCAGGGATACAAAGTTGAATAAAATAGAATCCCAGTCCTCAATTAAGTTGACGCTTCCACTCTAGCAAGAGAGAAAGGACAAGGCAGTGAATACAAAACAACTCCTTCTTCTTGGATCCTTTTGTTTTTTGCACACAGTTCTGTGAAATCATGTTTCACCGTGTTTCAGTGAGAGTGTGTCAACCTGTCTGGTCTGCTAGGCCATAATTTATTTGTCATGCCATTCATCTACAAATGCACCCAAGTGCCTGATAGTAACATTTCAATAAAATTGGTCTAATGGCTTGTGTAGGTCAATAATTAATTTCTGAATTAATAAATGGATACAATCTTTATTTTCTGAGTTAATAAATAGATGAAATCATTATTTAAAAAATAATACCAATAAATTCTATTGCTTCCACAGCATTTCCTAAGAGATAGTAAAGTTTAATTTTGTTACATGTAGAGAGACAGTAAGATGAAGAGTGTGTCAAATATTGTACTGGAGGCAGAAACTAAACTCAGATACAGTCCGCAGCAATGCACATACACCATGAATATATCTTTATAACTGAATATGAATGTAACAGCAACAAGGAGGAGCTCTCCCGTCTAGAAGTGCAATGACTGGAAGCCCACCAATCCTTTTCTTGCATTAAAGAGTTTTATAATGCATGATAACAACTATATTGAAGTAGCATTAAATGACGTTTTCTTATTTGACACATCTGGATAGATGAAAGGCTGGCCAGGAAAGTATTCTTCACGAGAAGCTGTTTACCACCTGGCTCCAAATTCTTGTCTGAAATTGTTAGACAGGGGCTAGTCAGTCTAAAATGCCCTTCTAGTACATTTCTTTAAATTGAGCTTTTATGTTCGCAATGACAAACAGGAGGTTTAAGAATGTTTGAGGCTATACTGTGGAGAAGGAGATATTTATATATATATATACCGTAAAATTTAGCTAAGAAGGGCTACATCCGCATCAGACTGTGACTATGACGTCATGGGATGTTTAAATCCACGGTACTAGGAGCTGGTGAAATGCCAGTCAGGAGAATTCAGAGAATGCTTCTTTCTAGTTCCAGACCAAAAGAGAAAAATGCTATTTTTCCATTATCCCTTGCTCTTTTTCTAGTTTTCACTCCTCTATTTTTCTAGGTCCGTCTTCATTGGTGTTTCACAAATTTTGTTTTAGTCATTTGTACAAAATCTTTACTAAACGTCAGCTTTTAAAAATTTAGTTCAACAAAAAAAGTTATCTTTTACTGCAAATTATTTACTGCATAATTCCTATGTGTGAGGGTCTTGACCTGAAACGTGATGGATCTACAGAGGCACATAGCAAACTATTCAAAACCAATCAAAGTGCCCTAGTGGGGATCTGTGTGGGGGTGAGAGAGTGCAGGAGAAAAGCAGCTCAGCCTGTTACTATCTGTCTGTCTGTCTATCTATCTATCCATCTATTTGTTATCTAGCTATGAATTCATAAATCTTACATTCACCTATCTATTCTCTCTCATATATGTATATATGTTAGAGGTATATATGTATTTCTATATACATTATATGTATCTATGGATATCTGTAATATATATAATTATATATAACATAAAACATACATAGAACATATACACAAGTTATACATATGTAAAACATATATAGAAACACATGCTGATAATATATATACATCTAATACATGTGCACATATATATATATACTAATATAGCTATATGTGCATATACATGTTTATATTATATATACATGCTATCCGTAATTTTACAAAGGTCTTATCAGATAATCCTTTTTTTTTCATTTGTTGTTGTCTCCTAAGATTACAAGTGGAGATGACTGTCAAAATCCACTTTCCCCTCCTCCCATAATGCTAGAATCATAGCTAAGCACACAGCTGTCTAGTTCGGCTCTATGTCTGAGCCCTCCTTGCAGCTCGGCATGGGAATATGCTGAGTTCTCGCCGATGGATGTGAGTGGAGGAGATGCGTGCCTCTTCTAGCCTTAAGACTGATGTATGCCTCCTCCTTCATGAGCTCTTTCCCTTTCCCACTGGCTGGAACCCACAGACACCCAGCCCCAGCCATGTAGAGATGCTGACCAGGCCATAGGGGATGGCAGAGCAGGTTGTTTAAATGAAACTTGGTCTTTGAATGACAATGTGGAACTTGGAACACTTACCTCAGATTGCTGTGTGAGAAAGAAATGAACACATATCCTCATTAAGCTATAAAAATATTTTAGATCTCTTTGTTACAGCAGTAACATAATATAACCATTCTGTTATATACATTGTATGGTAATTTTATCACCACGTTGCCACAGAATCTTCAAACTTTCCACTTTTAATGGCCATATAATATTTCTTTAGAATATATACTTGGACATTCCATTTCTTACTCTTGGTTATTAATAAGATTTTTTATACACAATAAAACAACAAAGAAAATCATTACATCAACAGCTTTCTCCTTTAATTTTTTTCTAAGGCAGAATCCCAGAAGAGGCACAACCTCTTTGAAAGTTTTGAACAGATACTTGTTCTAAACTTGTTCTGCTATGTTATGTTCTCCAGCAGTTGTCCTAATTTATACTGTTACCTGCAAAGTCTCAGTTGCACTGAAACCTCACATACATTATGTAATATTATTTAAACTATTTGATTAATAGCAAAAATATTCCTTTGGTCTTGTTATTACTTTAATTTTCGCTTTATTGTCTAGAGTTTGAAAATTTTTCCATATGATTGTCTACTAATGTATTTCTTTTCATATGAAATTGCTGTTCAAGTCACTTATTTTTTTATGATCTTAAACGTGTATTGAGGCTATAAATAGTAAACTTTTTTGGCATTTTTGATATAAACATTTTCCTAATACCCTTTTATGGCTTTTCATTTTACTTTTATTTTTATGGTGTGAAAGTATTATTTTTTTTACATAAACAGTTGTATCATTCTTTTCCATTTTAATCTCTTCCATCATTTCAAATGTTATAGGATTATAAACAATCTAAAGAGATGATAAATATCTCATTTTATAATTCTTTATGAATTTATGACTTACACAATACATTGTATTGGAGTTATTTATGTGCTTGTCTGTTTTGCTCATTCTTCTCTATTTTTTCACAGCTTTGTGATGAAATGAAATGAATTCTTAATTGAATCAAGTTGGATTAGAAGGCCTTTGAATCAATTTTTCATAAGATGTGAAAGATGGCAATCAATAAAAGCTTTTAATTATTCCATGTCATAAATATATACTACATAGATTTTTCATAGAAAGAGGGAAACAACTTAATAGTTAATATACATTACTATATGTCAGATATAGCATTGATTTTATGCATATATTATTTTAAAGAATCCTTACAACAATACTTTAAGTTAGGATCATGACCTCAAATAATCGGTTTTACAGAGGAAGAAACTAAAAAGATATGTGGCCACCCTCAGTGACGCAATGTAATGGGTGGTGGATGAGAGCCTCAGTCATTAGCCTTTTGACTATGAATCCTGAGCCACATCAAGTATAAATTTGTGGGCTGCATGAAGAATGTGCAAATCCCCAGGATGTATTCCAATAACGCTATTGCCTGCAGGGATTACTGTTGGCTACTGGGCAACGGAAGACCTTTCTCTTAGGTCTGTATCTCACAGCCTTTATCACACTCCTTGTGACAAGCTTCCAGGACACTTGCCAGGGCATTTTCTCTCTTATATGAGATTGGACTACTCAGAATTAAGAAAATTACAGTGTAACTGGGAGAAAATGACTAAAATATATAAAACAGCTGCATAGTTCTTGTCTCAAAAAAGTATGCCATCCTAATATATAGACTTTGAATAAGTCATTATAAAGAAAGATCCAACTTGTATTCCTACAAAAGGTAGGTTTTTTATGATATCCAGTAAGAAGTACAGACTAAATTCATGGGAAGTCCATAGGAAATGAATCGCTTCAGGGCCGGCCCCGAGGCCGAGTGGTTAAGTTGGTGCACTCTGCTTCAGTGGCCCAGGGTTTCGCTGGTTCGGATCCTGGGTGCGGACATGGCACACTGCTCATCAAGCCATGCTAAGGCAGCATCCCGCATGCCACAACTAGAAGGACCCACAACTAAAAATACACAGCTATGTACCAGGGGCCTTTAGGGAGAAAAAGGAAATATAAAATCTTAAAAAAAAAAAAAGAAAAAGAAAGAAATTGCCTCTTGTATCAGAGTAAGAAAAACGTGGCCTTCAAATTAGATGGATCTTGAGTCTAATTTGAATTTTGATACTTATCAACAAGCTACTTACTCTTCGAAACTTAGTTCATCTACAAAATTTTTTTTTGGCATTTTGTAAAGTTTAGAGACAATAGGTATAAAGTACTTAGAAAAGTCTTGCTATCTAGAAGGCGTCCAATGAAGGCTCATTATTATTATTAGAAATAATAATATTTATTTTTCTTTTATAATAATAAGTAATATAATATATAATTTATTTACAATAATAAATAATACAAAATTTTTATTTCCAAATATGACCCCGTCACCCAGCACTCAGATATGCGTACTCTTGCCAGGTTTTGAAGGTGTTAATTAATCTCCCTTGAATCAAAACCAATTGTGATCAGACTCAAGTACTAGAGCACAATAAAATGTACACTATCAGCTTTATTACTGGTGATGCTTGATTAGGGAACGTGGGGCTTTCTCTACTTTCTCCTATCTACTCTTCGGTCAGGCGTGTTGGAGCTGCCTGTAGGGAGAGAAGACATCTGCCCTTGCAGTATCGTACAGCAATATGGGCTGTGGAGACCTCCCTTTCTCTCATCAGTGCAGGTCACAGCTAGAGCTCTCCAGACCTGATGTTCACTCATGCTAACTATCCACCTAGACAACCACTGCTCCTCTTATGCAGAGGAACAAAAAGAGGAAGAGAATAGCACAGAATTCTTCTCCATATTTTCCAGAAAGGGCTGAAATCTTGGCAGCCTTTCCCATTTTATGGTTTAAAATAAAAACAGAGAGGAAAAGAAAGCATATCTATTGTTAAGCTTTTGGCAGCAAGTAATAGAAACTTAAACTCAAATGGACATGAACGTTATGGAAACACGTAAGTTCAGATGAGAGGGAATTCATAGGTGGGGTGGACTTCGAGACTGGTCAGTCCAACAGTTAACAATATCATCAAAGTCAGCCATTAGTTCTATCCTAAGGCAAGTTTGCCTATGATTGTAATATGCCTGTCAGTAGCCAGGGTGCAGTTTCCTCATTCATGACTTAGAAGAGAGAGTAAACCTGGTTTATGTTCACAAAAGCCAGAAAGTGACTCAGAAGCCCCAAGCAAGCTTCTCTGCTCATCCATCCAAAATGGCGCAGGATCGCTTATCCCTCAATGAATTATGAGTAAGGGGGCTTAGACTAATCAGCTAGAGGGGAACGGATATAGAGAAAGTAGCACTTTTCTACAGAAGACTTCCTTCTAAAACCTGAAGCCCATCTTGTTGGATTCAGACACACATGGATTATCTCCCTGGCAGTAGCAATATTCAACTGAAGAGTCCCAACAATTTATGTAGCTGGATTATCTACCTCCACCCCTACTCGATGTTCTAGAGAAGCAGAGGAGGGCTAACAATGAACATTTCCTTGAGACTTTATTTAAAAGGAAAAACTTCCTTCAAATATTAAAGCAACTGAATGTATAGACAGTCACTTAGGATACATAAGAGATGATATACCTTGCTGTTTATATAAAATAAACACGTGTGCATTTTCTAAGGGAATTATATTTTTATGAAACCTATATAGTATTTTAAAATAAACTTATTTTACATTTATTTAAATCATTCTTGAACATATTTTTTCACTCTTGATGTTTTGCTTAATGGAGACGATGATATATTTTCTCAATTTTACAATACACTTGAACATTAGCCCCTGGGGAACTTAACGGATTGGGTTCCATTTCAGAAGAGCTTAAGAAGGATATTTTTTCATTCAAAGAAAAATTTTTTTTTCTGGAGTGGGAAAACTTTTTGGACATAAAAAGTACTCACAAACTGTGTGGAAGGCTGAAGTGCAATTGATTCTGAAACACAGGTATTGGGTTTTCTTGGAAACTCCCATGGGTTCAAAATTTAGAGACATATTGTACACAATGTACTTGGTCAGCTCTAAATTGTTCCTTAGGGAATAAAAGATTATATATTTTTAAACACACTGTTTCAAAACAATTTATTTTTTCCTCCTGAATTTGGGCCATTTATCAAACAAAGAATAGGGTTGGCAGTAATTTTATTTGTAAGTCATTGGGAGCTGCAGTCTCTAAAATATAAGTTAATTTTGAGTTGATTAAAGCAAAAGTTCTGGATAAACTTCTAGGGCAACTTTTTAGAAAAATTACATTGTTTTGTGGAAAATCTAAGAGGAAATAAAATGCTATCCTTCCATCACGGGTCACAAGATATTACAGAGCTCTCCAAGGATCCTCGAGGACGATTAAAGAATTTGATGCATCCATTGCACCTCCCATCCAAAGGCTCTGTCCTGGTGTTGTGGCTTCAGAGCTTGGTTTGTTTTGGCTTAGAGTGTTTTGCCTTTTGTCCCTTGAGAGAGATTGGGCATGCTAGTCTGACCACAGCTGATGGACCGTGTTTAGCACGTGATCTGAAGATAAGACCTACAGGTAAATAGGGCATCTGCGTAATCTGAGGTGGCTTGCTGAGAATGCTATCCATTATGAGTTTGGGTTTATAGATGATAAGGAATGACATCTTCCTATTGGGGTGATCAAAGAGCAGGCAGTTCCCTTGAGCTCAGGTGATGGTTGTTATTCACAATGTTGAATTTTTCCCATTCTCTATGAAAAACTCTTGTATGTGCCAGTCTTGCTAACACTGAAATCCAAGTTGCTGTTGTCAGTGGAGTGGTGTATCTAACCACGGGTGTTTCCATGTATTCCTGATGTAATTTTTTATCACTAAAGAGAATCAGCACATGTTTTTAAAAACCTAACAAAGCTGATTATTTCCTATTTTTAGTTTAATAATTTCTATTTATGTAGAAATGGTTTTAGATTCCTGATACATTCTAAAATAATGTAACATAAGGAATGTTAAAAAAAAACAAAAAAGAAAGAAAGCTAGATGATCTCTGAGAATGCCAGGCAGGGTATGTGGTAAGTGCTTCAAATGCTGGTTAATACTGCCAGATTTTGTTTTTAATGTCCTTTTTCTTATAAAAATCATATGGTTAAATTTAAAGTGATAGTAAAGATTTTTTATTGAATTTTAACTCCTAATGCGTGAGATTCTCCTACAAATAGTCTTTTTCGTTTTTGAGTGTATTAAGATTTGAGACACATGTTCAGTTTTGCTCAGTTCCAGTTCTTCCCTAACATTTTTCCAAGCCTATTCCAGACCAAGTAATTTTTTGCTTCTAGAAGAGAAGACTAGAATGAATGATGACTAAAGTCATGACCAGCTGAAAGGCCATGTGGTATTATAATCTTTTGTGACACTATTTAGCTAACTTGGGCAAATGTAAGAGATAAATATTCTATCCATAAGCAACACACATCTTTGCATTTGTTTATATTTTGCATGTCATAGCTCCCTTCTCTGTGCTCCTACTTTACGTAATATTTATCACACTACACTGGTGTTTCTTCATGGGTTTGTTTTCCCCAGTACATTGTGTAATGCCACATGGTAGTTAATATATTTGTATTCCAGAAATTTAATAGTGCCCAAAACAGAGCTCAAAAAACTTTTGGAATGAATATCACTATGGACTGAATTCTTTTCCTTTCCAAATTCACAAGTTAAAATTCTAACCCTCAATGTGATTGTGTTAGGAGATGGTGGTCTCTGGGAGATGATTAGGTCATGAGAGAACAGCCTTCATGAATGAGTTTAGAACTATTATAAAAAAGACTCCCTGACCCCTTTGGCCATGTGAGGACACAGCAAAAAGACCGACATTTATGAATAAGGAAGCTGGCCCTCGCCAGACATCTAATCTTCTAATGCCTTGACGTTGGACTTCCCAGCCTCCAGATTGTGATAAATAAATTTCGTGGTTTATAAGCTACCTGGTCTACGGTATTCTGTCACAGCAGCGTGAACAGGCTGAGACAGAAATTGACACCAAGAAGTGGGGTGCTGCTGTAACAAATACTAAAAGTGTGGAAGTGGCTTTGGAATTAGTAATGGGAGGGGGATTGGAAGAGTTTTGGGGTGCATTCTAGAAAAAGCTTGCAATGCTATCAATGCACCCTTAAGGAGCATTTTGGTGAAGGCCCAGAAAGAAAAAAGGAGAGCTGTAGAGAAACTTTCAATATTTTCAGAGAATCCCTAAGTAATCCTGAACATACTGTTGTAGAAATATAGACAAAGGCCATTTTAATGAGGTTTCAGACAGAAATAAGGAACATGTTCTTGGGCCATAGGAGAAAGACCATCCTTATTATAAAATGACAAAGAACTTGGCTGAATTGTGTTTGTCTCCTAGTGTTTTGTGGAAGGTAGAACTTGTGAGCAATGAAGTTGGGTATTTGGCTGAGCAAATATCTCAGCAAAGTGTTGAAGGAGCAGTCTGAGTCTTCTGGGCTACCTAAAGGAAGTATAAGAAAAGAGAAATGATTTAAAGATGGAATTATTAATCAAAAAGGAAGCAGAACTTAAAGACTTGGCACATTCTCAGCTAACCCATATTGAAAAGAGTGAGCACACCAGCTCAGGAAAGAGCACTAAAGGTGTGGCCAAATGACCATTTGATAGGGAGATTAATCAATAAATAGATGGTTATTGAAGATATCGGAGAGATGAGATTGATTGAAAAAAATATAGAGAGTAAAAAGGCAAGAAGGCTGAGGTCAATACTCTCTGCCATATGGGCAGTAAGGGTAGGGTAGAGGAAACAGAGCCCAGAAACAGTAAGAAGAAACAAGCAAAGAAGTAGATAGAGTAAAAGTGATGTGACAGAAGCCAAGGAAAAGAGCTATGGTCTGAATGTTTGTCTCCTCTCTAAATTCATATGTTGAAATTCTAAACCCAATGGTGACGTTCTAACCCTCAACTATTAATAGATGGGGAATTTGGGAAGCGATTAGGTCATGATGGTAGAGCCCTCATGAATGGGATTAGTGCTTTTGTAAAAGAGATCTCGCAGAGCTCCCTCACCCCTTCTGACATGTGATGATTCAAGGTGAAGTCTGTGCCCTGAAAGAGGACCCTCACCTGAGCAAGCTGGTACTCTGATCTCAGACTTCCAGCACTAGACCTGTGAGAAATAAGTTTCTGTTGTTTTTAAGCTACCCAGTTTCTAGTATTTTTTAGTATTTCTAGTGTTATTCTAGTACAGCAGCCTAAACAGATTAAGAGAAAAAGAGAGATGGGTAGATTTTAGGCAGAGTAAGGTAAAGGCTAAAAGAGACTATAGAGTTTGACAATTCATGACTTTTGCAGAATTTCAGTGTAAAAGTGGAGACAAATCCTAATTTTACAAGAATGAAGAGTGAATAGCATTTGAGGACTGGAGACAGCAAGAGCAGTCTCTTATACTGAGGAATTTAGCTATGAAGGAAAGGAGAGGCTTATTCCTTCATCTAGACAGGGACTTAGAGACCCAGAAGGGCAGTGCTGCTGTTGTTTTAAACATGGGAGAATCCAGCATTTATATTGGTTATGGGGAAGGAGCTAGCAGAAGGGAAACGTTAAGTCAGGCTCTAGTCCTAGATCCCAGGGAACACAGGAAGGACCAAAAGGTAGGTCAAATCACGAGGCAAAAAGAGGGATTCACATTTGCATTCATTTCCTGTGGTTGCCATAAAAAGGATTACAAGAAAAACAAACAAAACAAAATTATTTTCTCATAGTTCTAGAGGCTAGAAGTCTGAAATCAAGATGTTGGCAAGGCCACACTCCTGAAGGCTCTGGAGAATAATCCTTCCTTGCCTCTTTCTAGCTTCTGGTGGTTGATATCAGTATTTGGAAGTGCTTGGCTAGTAGCTGCATCACTCCAATTTCTGCCGTTATCTTCAAGTGGCCTTCTTCCCCATGTGTATGTCTCTGTGTCTGTTTGTCAGTTTCGGCTGCTATAACAACATGCAATAGACTGGGTGGCTTAAACCACAGAAATTATTTCTTGCAGTTCTTGAGTCTAGGAAGTCCAAGGTCAAGGTGCCAGCAAGGTGGATTTCATTCTTTTTCCTCTTCTCTTGGCTTGTAGGTGGCCACCATTCGGCTGTGTACTCGCATGACTTCTTTGTTTGCACTGACAGAGGGAGAACAAGCTCTCTGGTGTCTCTATATAGAGGGGTACTGATCCCATCGTGAGGGCACCCTTCTGACTTAATCGCCTCCCAAAGACCCCTTCTCCAAATACCATCACATTGGAAGTAAGGGGAGGACACAATAATTTGGGGGGACACAATTCAGTCGGTAGGAGTCTGCAAATCTCTGTCTCTTTATAAGGATACTAGTGAATGTGGAGAGCTGCTATTTCAGAGATTAAGGCGGGAAACTAGTGGGTTCATGCCTCACAGTCTATATTACCTCAGAAAATTGAAATACGTGGTCATCTACCGAGAGGCAGAGGAGAAACGCAGGCATATAAATTCCAATACACCATGAAAAGCCTTTTAGTAAAAGCCTGATCGTGGCATGCTGTGGGGACACAGAGGAGGGAGTGGATAAGTACGCATAGGCTGGGAGATAAAAAGGCATCTCTGAGGAGAGGGCATGGGACCTTTGTCTAGAAAGATGAGTACGAATATGCCCGAGAGAAAGCATGTGTGGTTGGAGAACATTCCTGGCAGGTAGAGCCGAGGCAAAGGTGTGGGGTTGCAGAAATGCCAGAGAACTTCCGCTGCCCATAGTGCCACAACCAGCTATGGTAGGATCTTATCTTGGAACCAGTATTGTTTATTCTGTATTCCTTTTTTCTCTCACTCTGCCACCCTGGAAAAGGAAAGAGGGATGTTGACTCCTTAGCCCAAGAGTGTTTATTTTCTGATTGGGTGCCTTCTTACCTCTTGTCCCATTATCAATCCCAAAAGGCCTTGGGGTTTACTGAAATGCTCCTGGTGGGAGTAATGATTAATGCATCCTGGGCCGAGGAGCTACAGAACAGGGATGCCTGCCTCCTCACAGAGATGCCATTGTTCTTCCCTGAGACGGCGACCCTCCCTCTCACACCCTGACCACGGCTTCCCCAAGCAGAGTGTTTATGTGTTGAGTGCAACACTCCATGGACTTCAGGGTCTAATGGGGTGTGAGAGGGGGCCTGGGGTTTTTCATCTTGTTCTCAGCTGTACAAACACCACACACTTTTCCCTTCCACTCAGGGTCTAAGTTCAGGCCTTCTAAGATACTGGGGGCTGCAAAGTGGTGGCAGGGACTCCACAAGTAGAAAGAGAGGGACCTGGAGCCTTCCACTCTAACACCAAATACATTCAAAGTGTTTATTTTTTCAGCCCCACCTAAGCTCTCAGATAAACATCTCGCTGGTGGTTGATATTTTAGGACTCCTCAGAAGCTTTGTTTAAAGGCAGCAGGATGGGCTCTCCACTGTCCAAAGCAAGTTGAACCTGCTTCCCAAAAATACAACCAGAATGAGTGAATAAAGAGATTTTTCTCTCCCACTTATCATAAATTTTATTCCTTCCTTCCTTCTCTTTCTCTCTCATTCTTTCCCTTTAAGCTTATTAACATTGACTTAAGTAATCTTCCTCTCAAGTGGAACCTTTCAGGAATTCTTGGGCCCGACGGATTAGGAAGTCCCTCCTCTCTGCAACAAAAGTAGATTCAAAGGAAAAGAGGTGCAGGGGATAGAAACAAGGATATGCTGAACTCCTGTTAGGCATCCATTACTGTGATGCACACTTACCACGTTATCCCACTTAATTCCCAGAATGACATGAGAAGTAAATGCTATTATCTCCTACTACAGATGAGAAAACTGAAGAAGACAATGTAAGATTTCAACCAAGGTCTGTCTAGCTCCAAGGCCCATGTTTTTTTCTCCCTCCATTACACTGTTTTACTACCAGTGTCACAATTTTTTTTGGAGCAAGATTAGCCCTGAGCTAACATCTGCTGCCAATCCTCCTCTTTTTGCTGAGGAAGACTGGACCTGACCTAACGTCCTTGCCCATCTTTGTCTGTTTTATGTGGGATGCCTGCCACAGCATGGCTTGACACGTGGTGCGTGTGTCTGCACCCAGGATCCAAACCAGCAAACCCCAGGCCAGTGAAACAGAAGGTGTGAACATAACCACTGGGCCACCATGCCAGCCCCCACAATTTTTTTTTTTTTGAAAGAGAAAGGCATTTGTATATCATCATGAAATGACTATGGTTTGGTCAAACAGCACTGCTATTTGCTATTCAGATATAAAATATAGCATGTTTTAGTGGAAATAGCCAAGAGTTAGTAACAGAAGAGATGGTTTTAAGTCACAATGTGGCTACTTAATATTGAAATTAAATATGGAAAAAGCTATACTGACTGGGGTGCAGTTAGAAATCAATATTATCTCGCATCTCCTAAACATTAAGAAAATAGGAAGATGAGCAGTTATCTGTTGACTTTGGGCAATAGACAAAGAATACTTAGATAATTGTGATAATAATGTATTGAGCATTAGTGTGTGCCAAGCATTTGGCTAAGGGCTTAGTGCATTCTTTCATTTTATTCTCAAAATGCCCTGTAAGATAAAAATGATTATCCCCCTCCATCTATTTTTACATTTTCCAGTTAAAGAAACTGAGGCTCAAGGAGGTTAAATAATCTGTCCAAGTTCACATCACTAGAAGGAGATAGAACCAGATTCTTTATCCAAGTTTTCTGACTATGAATCCACTTGCTTAGCCATCACACATATTGCCCAATTCAAGCCCCTCCCCAGTCCCAATGCTTTTCCTTAGTTGATTATGTAAGGGGAAAAGAGTAGGCTGCAAGGTGAGGGCTGTCCTGAACTATCCTAGTAACTGCTGAATTCTCCCCTTTGTCTTAACACATAGAGACATACACAGAGAATTTTTTCAGACTTGGGGTCAAATTCTCGTTCAGTCACTGACTAGTTGGAATGACTTTGTTCACATTACTGAACCTCCAACACTCAGTTTCCCCATTTGAAAAAAAGAGCTGATAGGACCCAACCAGCAGGATGGTTGAACCCAAAGTGAAATTGTGCCACGGAAGCGTCCTCATATAGAACGTAATAGACGGAAGTCATTCAATAAATATACCCATCCCTTCTCAACCTCTCAAACCCATCCCCATCCCTTCTCCTGAGTGCTAGCTTTAAATATAGGTATGAATCAAGTACTGACTAGATAACAGAAAAAAAAGGAAACCAATATTCCCTTTTCTCATCAGTATCTCATAAACTCTTTGGTAGTAATTTCTTCTACCCTTCAGTATGAAATCCCAGGAAGATCCCAGAGCATTTAGATTTTCATGCAGGTATTATAGTAGTCAGCTAGTACTAAAACAATGCTGCATGACAAACTAACCCAAGAGTCAGTATCTTAAAATAATATTTATTAGTGCTCACAGTCCTGTGAATCGATGGGGGTTAGCTGATCTGGGCTCAACTTTGCTCCAAGAAGCAGTTTGTGTCCAAGTCTACTCCATGGGTCTCTCATTTTCCTTGGACAAGTGATTACTCAGGAAATGTTCTAATGATGATGGCAGATACAACTGAGGACAGTTACCATATGAGATGCTCTTAATAACTAGGCTTGGAGCTGGCATTATGATACTTCTGCCCACTTGTCATTGGCCAAAATAAGTTATAGTGCTGAACTCAAAGATAAGAGGCCATGTGGCAGGCAGACCCAAAAGTGACCTCAATGATGAGCTAATTCTGGTGTTCATGCCTTTATAGAAGCCCCTCCCCTTGAGTATGGGCAGGATCTATGATTTGTATATAATCAATAAAATATAGTGGAGGTGAGGGGGCATTGCTTCCATTATTATATTACACTATATAGCATTTTATCTTGCTAGTAGACTTGCTCTTGAGACTCTCTATACAGCTGACTTTGAAGATATAAGTAAACAAGTTGGGGGTCCCATGTCACCAGGACCTGAGAGCACCTTCCAACTGACAGTCAGCAAGAAGCTGGGGCCCTCAGTTTTACAACTGCAAGGAAATAAATTCTTGCAATAATTCTGCCCAAGGGAAGGATACCCCTTGAAGATTATCCAAAATCTGGATGTGCAGACATTCTCAATGGAATCCTCTTTCTGTTTGTTCTGTTGTTATGAGGTATACCCAGCAAGCTTCTTCTCTTTTAGAGTGCCGTTTTGTTTTTCTTTAGGCTTGATTAAGATCCAGTCCTTTTGTCTCTCAAGACATACGTTAAGTTGTCTAATGGCTCTCTGACGCCTCCCTTACTTGATTTAAGTTTTAGGCTGAGCATGTGAGTAGAGGAAGACACCCTACCCCATGGAAAAGGGAAAGGAAAAGCATTACATTCCAATAGCAGCACTCTCCTAGAAGTCTCCATTACAAAGCTGCTTCCTTGACCTTCTTTACCTGGTGCATTCTTCTTTACATAGCCTTATACATCCTGAAGGTAGGTAATGGGCTATGTTTAGCAACACCACCTTGGCAAGTTCTGCACAGATGGTTTTCAGTTGGGAGGCCTTAACTGAAACTCAGAAATGGATCAAAGCCATTTTACTGTTTTCTTTCTCTGATATGCATTCTGGGACAAGTTGGTTTTCCTCTGATCATTGCTTGCATCATCCCCACAATGGGAGTAAGAATAACACCAGCCTATCAGTGTTGCTAAGAGAGTTTCAGAGATAATGAACCCACCAATGAGCAAGTGTGAAATGACCCCTTTACCCCCGGAACCAGTCAGTCCTGCCCTTGGGTTGCTGTAGCAAAGAAGTTAAAAGCTTAGATTGAAAAGGGAGATAATCCTGAATTCAAATCTCAGCTCTGCTACTTATCAGCTATAGAACTTCGTACAGTTTATAACTTCTTCATGTCATGATTTTCTCATTGGTGAGGTGGGGATATTAATAGTATCTCTCTCACAGGGTTGCTGTGATGTTTAAATGAGAAAGCGCATGTAAGTGCTTAGCCAGTGCCTGACAAAATTAAATATGCAGTAATATTAGCTGCTATTAATATGTATAGCTGCTATTACTATGGTATAAATATTGTTATATTCTTAAATGTTTTATACAGAATGACCACTCACTTTCTTAATGATGAAAAGGTGTAGTGATACAGTTTTCATGGAGAAACAATTTGTCTTAGAATACTGTAGACTAGTTGGCTTGTAAACAACAGAAATTTGTTTCTCACGGTTCTGGAGGCTGAGACATCCAAGATCAAGACACTGGCAGATTAAATATCTGGTGAGGGCCTGCTTCCTTGTTCATAGATGCTGTTTTTTCACTGTGTCCTCACAAGGCAGAAGGGGCAAGAGATTTTTTGGGGTCTCTTTGATAAGGATACTAATCTTATTTGTGAAAACTATACCCTCACGGGCTAATCATCTCCCCAAGGCTGCACCTCCTAATACCATCACATTAAGGGTTAGTGTTTCAACGTATACATTTTGGGGGAGATACAAACATTCAATCTATAGCATTCCCTCCTGACCTACCAAAAGCAATGTCCTTCTCACATGCAAAATTCATTCATTCTGTCCCCACAGCCCCAAAAGTCTTAACTCATTCCAGCATCACTTCAAGTCTAAAATCCAAAGTCTCATCTAATGAACCACCAATCTGGATTTCTAACCCAACCTCTTAACTGTCCAAACTGTAGACCAACTCATCAAATAGTGAATGCATATGTCCACAGACAATTCAAGCTCAACATGTCTACGTTTTTGGCTAATATTTTTGCTTCAGCACGTTCTTCATCTTAAAGTCCCACTATAAATCAACGGCAACAGTATGCACTCAGCTGTCCAAGATATAAACATGGAGTTATCTTGGACTCTTCCTCTGGCTCATCCTCCACATGTAATCAGTGACTGAGGACAAGAATTCCATCCTTTTAATATCTCCAGCATCCATTCCTCTCCATCCCACTTGCACTATCTTAATTCGTGCCTTCATCATCTCTTTCCTGCATAAATGGACAGCCTCCTAACTGATCTGTTTGCCTCCCATCTTTCTCAAAAGTCCTGTTGTAGCCACAGTGAACTTTGTAAAATAAAAATCAGATTGTGATATTTACCTCCATTACACATATTACTGTCTCCCTTTAACTATTTATAAAATAACCACTATGGGCTGTTCTTATTTACCTCATCAATCTCTGCCATCTCTTTCTCCTCCTCCTTGCTTTGCACTCTATAATTCAAACATACACTGGTACTTTGGGTTCCCAAATAATAGATTTTCCATCTCTCTATGCCTATGTTCATGCTGTTCTCTTGGTCAAGAATGTCCTTCACTACCTAGTGAAAAGCTCTCATCTCCCAAAACTAAGCAAGCATCATTCTTTTCTGAAGGTTTTCCTGCTCAGCCTAATCTCATGTAGGGTTACCTCATTCTTTGTATCCTGGAGATATCCCATAGCTGCTTTGTCCAGAGCACCTGAGTTCAACTTCATCTGTTTGCATGCCCATTTTTCTCGTTAGACTGGGAAGACTCCCAGGGTAGAGGATGTGATTTGCTCATTCATATGTTCCCATCACCCATCACAATGTTAGACACATAGTGGACACACAATGTTAATAGACAAGCGAATGAATAAATAAATTCTGTCTGAGTGAATGAATCTATTAAATGGAGATTAAAACCCTCAACCTGTATTCTTCTCAGGGTTTAAGTGTTGATTAAATAGGATGATGGGTATCAAAAGTGCCTTATAAACCCTAAAAGTTACAGACTGCTACAGAATAAATTATTTTATACCTAGTCTAGAAAGGAAGTGAGAAGACCCTCGTACTGCCATTGTTATCCTAGAATTTTCACTTTAGAATGCTTTTTGGGGAATCCCTCACAGGGTACAAACTGAAAAAAAAATTCGCAGAGGATTATTAATCTCCTCTCTTTGGTGTCTGCCAGGCTGGATTGGGAGGCAGGAGGTCTGAGATCTCATGGAACCTTGAACAATTCGCTTTCATTTTTTCAGCCTCAGTTAAAAGCTGAATCTTAAAACTGACTGAAATAGATTTGGTTTTGTCTTTTTAAAATTTTACAAATGAAGAAACTGAAACATGGAGAAGTCAAATAAATGTAAGAGATAGAGCCAGGATTGAAACAGTCTGCCTGAATTTTGGGTCCATGCTCTTAAGTGTTATGTTATGCTGTCTTTTATGGAGTGTATGTTTGTTATCAAAGGAATACTAAGAGAAAAAGTGAGATAATACTCTAATTTTTGAGTAAAAATTCTAATTGTGTAGAAAACTAGCAATTTAAGCTAGCTTATTTTCTTGAAAATAGATTTATTATGTTCCTCTAGATCTTGATCTTAACCTAGATTACTCCAAAAAAAAAAAAAAAAAGCCTGAGAGCTTGATATAGGGGAGTTATTTTGGGAAGAGATCCTAGGGAAAGAGGAGGGGACTAGGAAGTGTGAGACAGAGGGGGAGGAAAGCCCCTTCAAGGATGTGCTGTCAGGTGGATCACTGATGGACACTGGGGCTCAGTCCCACTGGAGACTCTGATTACTATTATCCCCAGCTCTCAATCCCCTTTACGAAGAATTTCCCCAGGGGATGGTGGCTTTCCAGTACTTCCAGGGAGGTGCATGCATCAGAACAGCTGAGTGCATTTCTAGGAATTCCCAAGCTGCAGAGGTTTAGAAGTCCTGGGGCAAGACTTACACAGTGCAGCAGAAACAAGGTGCAGTCACATCACACCTGTCCACAGCTGATTGCTGAGACAACGTCTAGTGTAAAACGGTAGGTGAAAGAAGATGTAAAATAGATCACAGAGGTCTGTGCTGTACTCCCTTTTACCATATTAGCAATGGAGTCTGGAGGAGCACAAAGGGATGAACCATCTGCCTGTGAAGTAGTGGGTGGCTCCGTAGTAGTGTAGGTAGAAGAAGTGATAGAAAAGCTTGACCCTGAGTAATACCACCAGACTGTGTCTACTCATTTACCATACCCAGGTTTTAGCCCAGAGAGTGTAAAATGTATTCAATAAATTGGGAAACTATGATGAAGCTGTTTAAAGAAGACTAATTTAGCTGGGAGGTGAACCCTGTCCACTAAGCACTTTCTCCTTCCTGTTGCCCAGAGTGTAGGCATAATAGGGGGAGCTGCAGTGATCATTTTGTGACCACGAAGCAACTTAGAAGTTACGTGCTAAGGATGATGGAGCAGAATGATAGAAGTTGCTTAAGTTTCTGATGTTATCTTTGACATGTCATCATATCAGCCTGGTCTAACTGTTTCTGGACTTATTTTACCAAAGAGAAAAACTGAACTCTTATCTTATTTAAGGTACTATTATATGCAGTCAAACTGAATCCTCAGTGATAAAACTCTGCTCTTAGTATTTGATCCATTCTTGTCCCTCCAAGCAATGATGATTGACTTACCTTCTTCTGGAGTTTCAAAACAAAAGAAACAAGCCCAATCAACTTAAATTAGAAGCAATGCAATATCTATTTTTATTTTTATTTAAGATTTTATTTTTCCTTTTTCTCCCCAAAGCCCCTGGTACATAGTTGTGTATTTTTAGTTGTGGGTCCTTCTAGTTGTGGCATGTGGAATGCTGCCTCAGCATGGCTTGATGAGCGGTCCCATGTCCACGCCCAAGATGCAAACCAGTGAAACCCTGGGCCGCGAAGCGGAGCGTGCAAACTTAACCACTCGGCCACGGGGCTAGCCTCATAAGCAATATAATATCTAAAACTAGATAGATGCAGAATTACAAAAGAGATATTACCCACGTGGAGTGAAAACATGTGATCTGCAATGGGCGAGATGTGTCCAGAGTCTCCCCAACACAGCATCTATCATAGATGTTCAGTTATCCTGAGTCTGGCACGTAGTTTGTGAAGACTACTAGATGGGAAATCAGAACTAGCTCTCATATGGGGAAGTGACAGTGACCTAAGTTCCCTGACCCTGAGAAAAATCTTGTTTCTTCATTTGGTTTAGTTTCTGTAAGACTAAATAGCAGAGAAGCTCAAAATGACCTCTGGATATAACTCTTGATTGAAAGCAAATAAGAAAGGGATGGAGATGTTATTCAGTTCAGATGGCTGAGCTGAAGTGGCAGGAAATTCTGGGATGGCTGCTGGCTTTGCAAAACTATTTGCCATCGCGAGAGGGCAGTCACTAAAATTGCCTTTTTCTTTCAAGAACAGAGGGGCCAAGAGGGACCATCTACTGCTAATATTTGGGGGTCTGAGGATCAGTCTTGGAGGACATAGTTTTCAAAATGGCAAATAGCAAGCTGGTATATGTGCTTGGCACAAGCTGGTAAGGTGCTGCCAATGAGAAAAAGCTCCATGGAACATGGCAAACACAAAGTGGATTAGTATATATAATTAATTTTATAATTTGGGAAATGTATCTCAGTGAAACTTTTTTAACTACGGTATAAAATCACTGATTTTGTTATCAATTGAAATAAAACAAAATTAAAAATAGCTGATATTTATTACACGTTTAACTTAATATCTAGATGAGGGAAGCAGTTATTAATGAACAGTCACATAAGTATAAAGAAAAACTCTTATAAGTACCATATTATATTGCATTCTTTAATTGATCAGTTACTTTATTCATCTAATTATTCATTTAAGAGGGCATTATTGTGTGCTTACTATATACCAAGCACTATATTAAGCAGTCAAAATGTATTATTACTGTATTGTCCATTTACTTGTTTGATTTTCTTCCTCCCTAAAAATGTTAACCTTTTGAGAACAGGGAGACCATCTTAGACATTTTTATATTTCTTCATGCATAGAGAATTGTTTGATGGATTTGAGCTCAGGAGTGCAGCAGCTTTCTGTTATTTCCTCAGTAAAACAAGGAAGTTTGACTAGACAGTCTCCATAGGGCCATTGAAGCCCAAGTCTATATGAGGCACTCAATAAATGCTCGCTGAATTGATTTATGGGAAATTCTATCCTGGTGGTTTCAGATAAGAAATATAGCGGCAAAGCTCTCTGGTACCTCAAATAGAAAAACCATGTGTGAGCAGTGATAGAGGCAGATATCTGGCTCTGAAGAGCAAACCCCTAACTTTTCCTGATGTGGGGCTCCATAACTCCAAGTAAATAATAAAGATGCTATGTAAGCAAAGCAGGCAGTTCTCACAGTGACCTTGAAAGCTAGGGAGCCATATTCTAGCACATTATGGGTAGTTTATGGAGCACATCAGTTTATAACATGAGACAAATTGGCACCAGGGACTCCCATGGCTGTAGTCCAAGGACCACCAAGGAAGAAAAATGAAGGGAATGCCAACAAGAGAAGGTCTAGGCTCCTCTCCTTAGAGCTTGAGTTTCTAATTGCTCAAAATGTTCTTTTAGGAAAAGGTTTGTACCCTAATCACTTTATAGTTTGTGAATCTTGAAATAAGACATGTAGGCATTCATTTGTTCATCCAGTCATTTATTCATTCATGCGTTTATTTAACAAGTAAGACTTTGAGCCCCGACAAAATGCCAGGCAATGTGGCAGGCATGGGGGTTATAGAGATGAAGAAAACTCTGTAGTGTCTCTGCACGAATGGAGTTTAAAGTCTAGTGGGAAAGATACACGGTGGGAGAGAGCATGGTGCTGTGGGAGCACAACTTGGGGGAACCAACCTTCTCCTAGAGGGCCTCCCTCATGACATTTGGTTAGAGTCAAAATTGGCATGATGAATAGATGGCATCAGGGTGGGGAGGGGTGGTTGGGGAGAAAAGACCCTAGGCACAAAATACTTCTCTTGAGAGAGCCCTTGACTCTGCAGAGTATTAAAAGATAATCCTGGAGGCCATAGAGGTAATAGGAGTTTGTTATGATGCTGGGGAAAGGGGTGGAGTCCAGGTTCTCAAAAGCCTTATAGGCAATGGCACTAGAAAATATGCATCTTGCATTCATCATACAGCAAGAAGCTATTAGGAGATTTTAAGCCAGAGAGGGACATGATCACATTTGCACCCTAAGATGAACCTTGCTACTTATTTGGTGAAAATAGATTGTGGCCAGATCAGAGTATATGTGGGAAAACCAGGTAAGGGATGTCATCATAATCTGGACAAAGGGTGTCCCTGGCTGCTGCTCAGATGGTGGTGAAGAAGCTGGAGAGATGTGCATTAATTCATAACAACAGGTAAAATTGGTAGGACTTGACAATTGATTAGTTATAGGAGCAAGAAAGAGAGAAAAAAAAGACAAGTATGCCTCCCAAGCATTTATGTGGAGCAACTCAATGGATGGGATGGTTTTTCAGGTGGAATGTTTACTTAACTGAGCTATTGAGCACTGAGTGACAAAGTCTCTTCGAAGGGAAATAAGTAGTTCAGTTTTGAAAGAATGACTTCAAGGAGATTGTGAGAAACCAATACAGAAATGCCACGGAAGACTGTTGGTGAAAGAGTTTTGGAGCTCAGGCAACAGGTCTGGGCTGAAGATGGAGATTAGGTAATTACGAAGCCTTGGGAAGCCTGTGATCTCCCAGGGAAGGGGAGTGAAGAGCAAAGGAAAGGTGACTAGTACATACAACTCCCAATTTTCAAGGGTCAAGTAGGGGAGCAATGTTAAGAAGCTGTGGAAGAATATCCAGGGAGAGTGCTGGAAAACTGGGATTATATCTTCTGCTTTCATGGAGACCTGTGATGAGAAATATCTACAGGAGTCTATGTTTACTGTGACAATATTGTGTAAGAGTTTTATTCACCATATTACCCCAAATTTCCAAATTAGAAATTCTCAGCTTTGGTAACTAGAAAAGCTATACTTCTAAGCAACTGGTTTATTTCTATATTACAGGGAATATACATATTATAGCACATAGGTATTACCCTTTTTCTGCTCCATGCTCTGATCCAGAGCTACCATACACATGACTTTCTTCTTTGTGAATGTCAGGAAGATCTGAGATATGATTTCAGTCAATGTTTTATTTTTATGAAAAACTTTAAGACCTTTGGGCATGTATTTCTGTTCATATCTCTCTACTGTTTCATTTTCTAATCCAACTTATTTTTTCTCACTTTTATTAATTTAACCTAATTTTGCTCTTACCAAATGCTTTATATTTTTGTATCCTACCTAGCCATTTTTGAAAAGAAGTGGGATATGCATTCATTACATTAAAATATGCTCATTTAAGAAGAATGTTTTTGACTGTCATTGGACTTATTATTATATTCAATTGAGAGAAAAACAAACGAAAGAAACTCATAAAACCTTATTTTATTCGAAACATTTCTTTTGAAAATATTCAGGTTGTGCTGCAGAACCATTTATCATCATGTCATCAGTGGAAAACAGAATCAAATGGCTAATAAATAACTCCCTCTGGGTAGAAACTTGTTACAAGATTTTACTGTACATGTATATGTATATCAGTCTTTATTATTTGCTGCTAAAATGTCCTTTGGGCTATAGACAAAACTAATACTATTGCTATGTGCAACTCATGGAATACAGTGATTGCAAATCCAAAATGCGAAAAATGTAGGTATTAGAGGGGTGCATTGCAGGACACTGTGTAGCACCTGGGGTAGAAGAGTCAAGGGTATGAAAGGTGTTACCACAACGACCCTTGGCATAGAGATCTGTGGCTAAAGCCCACCATATGTGAGCAGGAATCCCTGTTTCTTCTTTTTGTCTCACTGTAAAATGGTAGGAGGGCTGGAAGTGGTGGGAAGTCAGTGGGTAGCATAGCAGTCCCTGAAAAGCTTTCCTTACTGCATCTGTTCCACACGTAAAACCCTCTGATCCCAGCCAACACTCTTCTACACATTGCACAGCCCTATTCCAGGTTCAATGATGGCAATGGTTAATAGTTCTGAGAGCTGTAGTGAGTGGATAATAGATCTGAAAATTTCTCAAATTATCTTATATGAAATTAAACACTAAACTGTGAGAGGCTTACCAACACAAAGAAGAAAGTCATGTGTATGGTAGCTCTGGATCAGAGCATGGAGCAGTAAGCCGAACATGGAGAGCACATTCCAACAAACTTCTCTTCAAACTTCAACACCTGGATATATTGCCCTTCCTTTGTGAAGACTTTCTCAACTTTCCCCAAACCCACAATACCTTGTTCATCCCAGAAGCTAACACTTGGGAGTGAAGGGTTCACTAAAGAGTCATTTGTCCATGGGATAAATTTAGACTTGTGACATAATCCCCAAATGAATTTCTTTATATTGTCACAGAAATACACTGACAAAATTGAAGAAAGACATTAATCACACATTTAGATTTTTACTTTATTTCAACTCCAGTCCAAACTGCTTTAGCTTTAAATTTTATATTCTTAATGAACTCTGGGTTTATTTTGTGAATAGTACAATTATGTGACATTCAATTTTTTATAATTTTGATTTAGTTTCTTCAATTTTTAGTGTACTGAGAGCCTCAAAGACACACACAGATATACCTTTGGGCACCTCTAGATTTTTGAGAGATCCTGATTCATTTTTCTATTATAGGCTTTATTATCATGTTTAATGATGCCTGTTGTTATTTGCTCCCTCAATACCCTCTGAGCTTCTATATGGCAGGGTCTAAGTCTTATACTCATCATGGCAGAAAAATACTTGCCAAAGTCAAGTGAAGTAACAGTGTCTCTTAAACTATGGTGCACATAAGAACAACCTTGGAAAACTGTCAAAAAGCCATATTCCTGAGCTTTAACCTCAGAAACTTCTATTCCAGGGACTGAACTGGGACTCAAGGGTTGCATTTTTAGTAAGGTCTCCATGTTTCCCTAATGCAGTAATCTATGGACTGCGTTTTCATAACTTAGCCCCAGGTGTTAGATATACTTGACTCCTTATGCCAGGGCTGATCATGGCACTATCCAGGGAAGCTTTGAGAAGAATTGTAGGGCTGCACTAGGTTTCAATGGGAGATAACTCTAAACCAGAAGAAGAGAAGAGTAATTCTAAATCAGAATGAATGTTTGCTGTGTTTTGTCACCATTGGTTTAAACCAACAAGCAAGAAAGGAACTAATACTTACTCTATTCTTCTATGAGTCAGAATCTATGCTAGATACTTTGCCTACAAAATCATTTGTTATCTCCTCCAAGTCCAATGAATCAGGCAGGAACAGAGAAGTTACATAATTTGGCTAAGGTCTAACAGGTAGGTAATGGTGTTGGGATTTACCTGCTCCTTATTATTAGTCCATGTCCTTTCCACTTCATAGCAAAATTGAGAAGTTCCTCAATCACGAACTGATTACAAATTATTTCTGGACTAAGAATTATGATATGCAAAACCAGGTTGACTCTCTTCAATACTTGGTGTTTTATGGCTTTCTTAATGAATTTGTCAAGGGCTCTATATGTTATTATTCTAGTTGACTGATGAACCACCTGCCTGGGGCTGGAAGTATGAATTGATAGATGTTTTGCCAGGAGCCTGTGCAGTGGTAGGGCTCAAAGCACTTTTATGTTATTCTAGAAGTCAGTTTCAATACAAAAAATGCTTAACATATTTTTTAATATCCCGTGTTAACCTATGCAATATAACTTTAGAAAATCTAACATTGAATTCAGCTATTTTGTGTTTTAATTAATATGTGTTTTGTGTTTTAACTAATATCAATAAAATAAAATTTAATCCATACTCACTATACTAAGGTAAAAAATCTCAAAAGGGATCATACATTTAAATCTAAAAACTAAAACTAAAAAGCTTCTAGAACAAAACAAGAGAAAACTGTTGAGACTTTAAAGTTAGTAAAACTTCTCAGATATGATACCAAACTTCAATAATAAGAAATTAAATAACCCAATTTTTTTTTAAAAAAGAGCAAAAGTTTTACCAAAGAAGCCGTGTGGATGGCAAGTAAGCACATGAAAAAAATATTTAACATCACTAGTCATTAGGAAAATGTAAAATTAAATCCACAATGAGATAATAGTACACAACTATTAGAGAGCTAAAATTAAAAAGACTACCCATACCAAATGTTGGCAAGGGTGTAGAGAAACTGGAACTCATTTTCTGTTATAAAGCTGGAATGTGAAATGGTAAAGCCAATTTGGAGAACAATTTAATAGTTTCTTAAAAAGTTAAATATCCATATACCATATGAACCAGCCATTCTACTCCTAGGTATTTGCCCAAAAGAAAAAGAAGCATGTGTCTACAAAAAGACTTGGGCATAGGGGCCGCCCCGTGGCTGAGTGATTAAGGTTGCATGCCCTGCTTCGGTGGTCCAGGGTTTGGCTTGTTAGGATCCTGGTTGCTCATCAAGCCATGCTGAGGTGGCATCCCACATAGTGGAACTAGAAGGACCTACAAGTAGAATATACAACTATGTACTGGGGTGCTTTGGGGAGAAGAAGAAAAAAAAAAGAAAAAAAAAAGATTGACAACAGATGTTACCTCCAGGCAAATCTTAAAGAAGAAAAATAAAAAAAAAAAGACTTTCACACAAATGTTTACAGCAGCTTTTTTTTCAGTAATACATGGTCAAAAATTGAAAAGAACTCAAAATCCATCAACCGGTCAATGAATAAACAAGTTTGTTATATCAACACAGCAGAATATTGAACCGCAATTTAAAGAGATTGATATACACAAAAATAAGGGTAAATCTCAAAATAATTAAGCTTAATGAAAGCAGTCGGACAAAAGAGAGTCTATACTGCATTATTCATTTATATAAAATTCCAAAAGATGCAAACTAATCTATTGACAAAGAAAGCAGAGTGGTAGGGATCTCGTCAAGATGGCGGTGTAAGCAGACGTTGAACTCGTCTCCTCCCACGAGCACAACCAGGTTACAACAATTTTTGGAACAATTACCCCAGATTGAAAATTAAAAACTGGATAAAAAGAACGCCCACAACAAGCGACAGTCCTGACTAAGGCAGAAGGAGCAGAAATTCCTGCTGGAGAGGAAAAAAGCCACCTTTGAGAGCAGCAGAGCTTCTCAGCTGGCCAGGCGGGAGCCACCCTAAGGTACACAGCCCTCCCTGGAGGAGTGAGGTCCAGAATGGGGAGGATACTGCTACGAGATGGGGGTCTTACCTTCTGGCTTTGCAAGCTATTAACTGCAGCGAGGATACCCCCAGAAAAGCAATGGGCCAAAAGCCGAAAAGACCCAGGTCTTAAAGGGGCCACGCACAAACTCACTCACTGCAGCAACCTAAAATCACCAGAGAGAAGCCTGACTGTCCTTTGGTGAATTGAGACTCACCTGGCGGGCTCTGGGGGCATCTTGGTGAGAGGAAGGACCTCTCCAGAGACTGAGACATTGGTGGGGGCCACTGTTATGAGCTGGTCCAGGCATGCTGACACAGACCCTGGTGGGAGCCATTGAGGTTCATCCCTTGGCCTGTTAGCCAAGGGATAACATAGACTTTAAAAGAAAAGCTGTAACAAGAGACAAAGACGGGCACTACATAATGATAAAAGGAACAATCCAACAAGAAAATATAATGCTTGTGAATATCTATGCACCCAACATAGGAGCACCTAAACATATAAACCAATTATGAACATACATAAAAGGAGAAATAGACAGTAACACAATCATAGTAGGGGACTTTAACACTCCACTTACACCAATGGATAGATCATCCAAACAGAAGATCAATAAGGAAACACTGGCCTTAAAGGACACATTAGACCAGATGGACTTAGTAGATATATACAGAACATTCTATCCAAAAACCACAGAATACACATTCTTTTCAAATGCCCATGGAACATTCTCCAGGATTGATCACATATTAGGCCACAAAACAAGTCTCAATAAATTTAAGACGATCGAAATAATACCATGCATCTTTTCTGACCACAAAGGTATGAAACTGGAAATCAACTACAGGAAGAAAACCAGAAAAGCCACAAAAATGTGGAGATGGAACAAAATGCTACTAAACAATGATTGGGTCAATGAAGAAATCAAAGGAGAAATCAAAAAATTCCTGGAGGCAAATGAAAATGAAAACACAACATGCCAAAATCTGTGGGATACAGCAAAAGCGGTTCTAAGAGGGAAGTTTATAGCAATTCAGGCCTATGTCAACAAAGAAGAAAAATACCAAATAAAGAATCTAAAAGCCCATCTAAAGGTACTGGAAAAAGAACAACAAACAAAGCCCAAAATCAGCAGAAGGAAGGAAGTAATAAAAATCAGAGCAGAATTAAATGAAATAGAGACTAAGAAAACAATAGAAAAAATTAATGACACCAAGAGACGGTTCTTGAAAAGATAAACAAAATTGACAAACCCTTAACTAGACTTATCAAGAAAAAAAGAGAGAAGGCTCAAATAAATAAAATCAGAAATGAAAGGAGAGATTACAATGGACACCTCAGAAATACAAAAGATAATAAGAGAATACTATGAAAACCTATGCGCCAACAAATTGGATAATCTAGAAGAAATGGATAAATTCTTAGAAACATACAACCTTCCAAAACTGGACCAAGAAGAAGTAGAAAATTTGAATAGACTGATCACCAGTAAGGACATTGAAACAGCAATCAAAAACCTCCCAAAAAATAAAAGTCCAGGACCAGATGGCTTTCCTGGTGAATTCTACCAAACATTCAAAGAAGACTTAATGCCTATCCTTCTCAAATTCTTCCAAAAAATTGAAGAGGAGGGGAGACTTCCTAACTCATTCTATGAAGCCAATGTTATCCTGATACCAAAACCAGACAAGGACAACACAAAAAAAGAAAATTACAGGCCAATATCACTGATGAACATCGATGCAAAAATACTCAACAAAATACTAGCAAATCGAAAACAACAATACATTAAAAAGATCATACATCATGATCAAGTGGGTTTCATTCCAGGGATGCAGGGATGGTTCAACATCTGCGAATCTATCAATGTGATACACCACATTAACAAAATGAAGAATAAAAATCACATAATCATCTCAATAGATGCAGAGAAAGCATTTGACAAGATACAACATCCATTTATGATAAAAACTCTAAGTAAAATGGGTATAGAAGGAAAATACGTCAACATAATAAAGGCCATATATGACAAACCCACAGCAAATATCATTCTCAATTGAGAAAAACTGAAAGCTATCCCTCTAAGAACAGGAAGCAGATAAGGATGCCCACTGTCACCACTCTTATTTAACATAGTTTTGGAAGTCCTAGCCAGAGCAATCAGGCAAGAAAAAGAAATAAAAGGGATCCACATTGGAAAAGAAGAAGTGAAACTGTCACTCTTTATAGATGACATGATTTTATATCTAGAAAACCTGAAAGATTCCACTAAAAAACTTTTAGAGAAAATAAATGAATACAGTCAAGTTGCGGGATACAAAATCAACGTACAAAAATCGGTTGCATTTCTATACACTAACAACAAAGTAGCAGAAAGAGAAATTAAGAATACAATCCCATTTACAATCACAACAAAAAGAATACAATACCTAGGAATAAACTTAACCAAAGAGGTGAAAGATCTGTACACCAAAAACTATAAAACATTGTTGAAAGAAATCGAAGAAGACACAAAGAAATGGAAAGATAGCCCATGTTCTTGGATTGGAAGAATTAACATCGTTAAAATGTCCATACGTCCTAAAGCAATCTATAGATTCAATGCAATCCCTATCAAAGTTCCAACAACATTTTTCACAGAAATAGAACAAAGGATCCTAAAATTTATATGGAACAACAAAAGACCCCAAATAGCGAAAGGTTTCCTGAGAAAAAAGAACAAACCTTGAGGTATCACACTACCTGATTTCAAAATATACTACAAAGCCATAGTAACCAAAACAGCATGGTACTGGCACAAAAACAGACACAGGGATAAATGGGACAAAACTGAGAGCCCAGAAATAAACCCACACGTTTATGGAGAGCTAATATTCGACAAGCAAGCCAAGAGCATACGATGGAGAAAGGAGAGTCTCTTCAATAAATGGTGTTGGGAAAACTGGACAGCCACATGCAAAAGAATCAAAGTAGACCATTTCCTTACAGCATGCACAAAAATCAACTCAAAATGGACTAAAGACTTGAATATAAGACCTGAAAGCATGAAACTTCTAGAAGAAAACATAGGCAGTACACTCTTTGACATCAGTCTGAGCAGCGTATTTTCAAGTCCCATGTCTGACCAGGCAAGGGAAACAAAAGAAAAAATGAACAAATGGGACTACATCAAACTAAGAAGCTTCTGCACAGCAAAGGAAACCAACAACAAAACGAAAAGACAACCTAACAATTGGGAGAAGATATTTGCAAACCATATATCAGATAAGGGGTTAATATCCAAAATATACAAAGAATTAATACAGCTCAACAACATAAGAACAACAATCCAAATAGAAAATGGGCAAAAGATCTGAGCAGAAATTTCTCCAAAGAAGGTATACAGATGGCCGACAGGCATATGAAAAGATGCTCAACATCATTAACTATCAGGGAAATGCAAATCAAAACTACAGTGAGGTATCATCTCACTCCTGTCAGAATGGCTATAATTAACAAGACAGGAAACAACAAATGTTGGAGAGGGTGTGGAGAGAAGGGAACACTTGTTCACTGCTGGTGGCAGTGCAAACTGGTGCAGCCACTATGGAAGGCATTATGGAGTATCCTCAGAAAATTAAGGATAGGTCTACCATATGATCCAGCTATCCCACTGCTGGGTATTTATCCAAAGAACTTGAAAACACAAAGGCATAAAGATACTTGCACCCCTATGTTCATTGCAGCATTATACACAATAGCCAAGACATGGAGGCAACCTAGATGCCCATCAAGGGACAAATGGCTAAATAAGATGTGGTATTTATGCACGATGGACTACTACTCAGCCATAAGAAATGGTGAAATCCAGCCATTTGTGACAACATGGATGGACCTTGAGGGTATTATGCTGAGTGAAACAAGTCAGAGAGAGAAAGTCAATTCCATATGATCTCACTCATAAGTGGAAGATAAAAACAAGGACAAACGAACACATAGCATTGGAGATTGGATTAGTGGTTACCACTGGGGAAGGGGAGAGGGGGGAGGGCAAAAGGGGTGATGAGGCTCACATGTGAGGTGATGGACTGTAATTAGTTTTTGGGTGATGAACATGATTTAATCTACGCAGAATTCGACATATATTATGATGTACATGGGAAAAATAAATAAACAAATAAATTAGTAAAAATATGTTAGCCAAAAAAAAAAAGAAAAGAAAAGGAAGTAGAGTGGTGCTTTCCTAAAGATGGAAAAGAAGATCAGGGAGGAGTGGGAGGAGTGGAAGGGAGAGATTAGAAAGGGGCATGAAGAAACTTTGGGCGGTGATGGATATGTTCACTATCTTATTTGTGGTGATGATTTTCCAGGTCTACTCATATGTCAAAATTTATGGAATTGCACACTTTATGTGCAGTTCCTTGTATGCCAATTATACCTCAAGGAAGCTGTCAAAAAAAAACTAGTCAAGCTAGATTTCATTGAGAAGATGATATTTGAGCAAAATCTTAATGTAACGAGAGCATTTGATATGTGGTTATTTGGGGTAAAATCGTTCTAGACAGAGTGAACAGTAAGTGAAAAACACTGAGTCAGGAATATGCCTGGCAAGCTTGAAGATTGCAAAGAACCAGTATGGTTAAGCAAAGTAAGCAAGAATAGAAAACAGGGCATGAGATCAGAAAAGTCAAGGAGCTCAGATATTGGAGAACTTGGGTGTCATTCTAATGATGTTGGCTCTTATTCAGAATGAAATGAGGATCTTTTTCACATTTTCAGTAGATTGTTTTTTTAAGAAGACAGCTTACATGGTAAAAGGACAACTCTAGCTGCTGTGCTGAAAATAGAGTGTTAAGAGCAAGACCTGAAGCTTGGAGGACAGTATGAAGACTATTTTCACAATCTAGGAGGGAGATGATAGTGGCTAGAACCAGAAGGTAGTCATGAATGTGGGAGAAAGTGGCTAAATTATGGATATTTTTTAAAGATAGAGCCTACAGATTTCCTGATGAATTTTGTTGATGAGTGAGGGAGAAAGATAGTGGTTAAGAATAACTCAATGGTTTTATGCCTGAGTAGCTGAAAGTAAGTTGTGGCCATCAACTATGATGAAGACAATTATAGGTAGAGCTGGTTTGGGGATGGGGTACAGCATTAAACCCAACCAACCAAGCCTCTGCTGGCTTACATTCTTGAGTGGGAAACTAGATAATAAATATAAATATGTGCCTGTTTCTAGATCCTGAGTTGATGTGAGGAAGAGTACTGGGAAAGAAGGAATTCGTCTCTGTAATTACCTTCTTTATAATGTAATCTTTTGGAGGACTCATGGAAGATGACGAACTGAATGCATTTTCATCTTCTTGGCTCCCAACCTGATCACTATGCCTCTCCTGAATCAAGAAGTCTGTAGGCAACTGGGAACGAGTAAATTTTTAGGTTTGCTGACACCTGGTAGGGAGAGCTGGAGCAAAACATAATTAAAATGTTTTAACATTTATTAAACATATGTTTAAACGTAGATCAGATAAAGTCTGAGGACCAGTGGAAAGACCTGGACCAAGGACTGGAAAGCTGGAAATCCTGGAATGAGCGTGGACCACAGAAATCAAAGAATGCTATGAAGAAAACAAGCATCTGCCCCACATTAGTACACTTTGTCTTTCCCTTATCATGACATGGAGAAGAAGCTCATTTAGGTGGGCTGAGCCTCCTGATCCTGAGACTGGTAGGGTTCAAGAAGACCAGGAAGCAGAGAGACTTCCTTCTTGGGTCCCAGTAGGGGACTGGCTCCACGCTTGCTGCTCCCCACTCCAGCCGTGGAGGTGGGGAGTGTTTCCCTTTCATTGCTACTATTTAGTAGCAAACTCCAATAAATCCCACAAAGAAAAAGTATACCTTTAAGGGTGTCCAACTACCAGAGAGAAGAACCTCTGATCCAGTAAATCAAGAACGGAGCAAAATAGCATTGCTGGAGACAGCGAATAACTTGAAAAAGACCAATAAGAGCATTTCAGGATTTTCATACAGTAAAAGTCATGTTGTTGAACTAAAAAAAATTAATAGGCAAATTGCAAAAAAGAACAATTGCTGTCAAAGTCCGAATTTATGACCTAGATAATCAGATGAAAGAACTATCTGAAAACATGTAGCAAAACCTCAGAGATGGAAATCATTAGGGAAATGATAAGAGATATAAAGGACCTGAGATGCAAGTAGGATTTCTACATAACCTCAAATAAACATGGAGAACAGAGGATAATCGCACACATGATATGAGGAAATTTTCTTGAGCTGGAAAAACAACTGAATCTTCAGAGTGAAGGAGAGACTTGATGAAAGAAGATACATACCTAGACATGTTCAAGTAAAATTTCTGAATTTTAAGAATAAAGATGAGGAGTACATATACATATAAATATATGCACGTATACATACACATATATATATATATATAGAAAGAAAGAGCAATTTAGCTACAAAGAAAAACAAATCTGTTGGATAACTGGACAACTTATGTGAAAGAGTGGAAAATAGAAGATGGTGGAATAACATCTACCTATATTGATGAGAAAAGAACTGATACACATTAATCATATACCCATAACTCACCAATAGGGTAAAGGAAAGACATTTGCAGCAATTAAAAGATTCAGATCCTATGACCCACTCATACCACTGAAGAAATTACTACGGAAGGGACTCTAACTAAACAAGAGTTAGAACAAAGACCTCAAAATTGTAGTAGATGAAAAGTAAAGGGAATAAAGGTGAGTCTTATATTCATTCTGCTTTTATTTTCATCTCTGATAATTTGTAGGAGACTTCAACTGAATTCCTGTGTTTCCTAAAGATCTATGACAAGAATCATGGACAAATCCCTAAGAAGATTTATGAATTCAGCAACCTAATAATGAAATCTAATAAACATAGCTCTAAAAAAGAGAAAAGAACAGTCTCACAGTGGGCCGGCCCCGTGGCTGAGTGATTAAGTTCTTGTGCTCCGCTTCATTGGTCCAGGGTTTCGCTGGTTCGGATCCTGGGCTCAGACATGGGGTCACTCATCAAGCCACGCTGAGGCAGCATCCCACATGCCACAACTAGAAGGAACCACAACTAAAAATACACGACTATGTACCGGGGGGCTTTGGGGAGAAAAAGAAAACATAAAATCTTTAAAAAGTAATAAAAAGAACAATCTCACAGGATTCAAACATAGACTGTAGCTCAAGGCTGAATTCTTAAACCTATGTTAAACCAGTTAATATACAAAATCAAGAGCAAATTCAAATGATCAGCAGACATATGGTTGTGGCTGAGTAAATGCAGATTAGAGTATGTAAGATATTACTTTCTATTCATTAGTCTGACATATATTTTTTTCATGATAATGCCTGTTTTTTCAAGGATACAGAGAAAAAATATACTCACACATAACTGATGGATGCAAATCTCAAGAAAGCTCATTCATGAATCTGAGCCAGCAGGTGGATCAACTGGGGCTAAATGGTCTAGGCTGACTGATCTAGGGTGATTCTCCTCCACATGGTCTCTTATCCTCTGTTAGATTAGATCAGGCTTTTTATATGGCAGCCACAAGTCCAAGAGAGCAAGGGGAAAGCATGCAAGACCTCTTGAGACCTAAGTTTAGAATTTGTACACCATCACTTCTGCCATATTCTGTTGGCCAAAGTAAGTCACAGGCCAGATTCAAAGAATACAAAATAAATTCTGTCTGATGAAGAAAGAGACTGCAAAGACACATTGGAAAAAGTGTGGATACAGAAAGGAGTGAAGAATTGGAGTTATTTTTATCAATTGATCATATTGCACAAAACACCTGAGAAGGAGATAGAGAGGGTAGGCATAGAGAAAGAAGGAAGAGAAAGGATGCAAGAAAACAAACCATGTAGAAAAAACAACACTTAGGGGCCAGCCCCATTGCCAAGTGGTTAGAGCTCCTCACGCTCTGCTTTGGTGTCCCAGGTTTGTGGGTTTGAATCGCAGCTGTGGACCTCCTCCAATCATCAGCCATGTTGTGGAGGCATCCCGCACACAAAATAGAGGAAGACTGGCACAGATGTTAGCTCGGGGCTAATCTTCCTCAAGCAACAAAAAAAAGAGGAAGATTGGGAATGAATATTTGCTTGGGGCAAATCTTCCTCACCAGAAAAAAAAAGAAAAGAAAAAACATGACACTTATGATGTAATCTTATTTATCTCAAATTATACATGTTTATATGTGTATACATAAAGAAAAAGTTTAAATGTAAATGTTTTAAGAGGAAGCAAAAAATAAAATCTTTCAATCCAAGTAGTTTGTGTACAGAAGAGGAGTGTGAGTGCAGTCACAAGGCAAAGGTTCTAAGGAATGAATGAGTTTAAAATTCCTGATAAAATAGAGAGGAGAATAATTTATCTCATGCTGGAGGATTAAGAGAAGAGTGTCATGAAATAAGGTGAAGCAAGCAGGACTCTAATAACCCTGGGCTTTATGAGTTAGAGTAAGATGGCGATTCATGGGAAAGTTCAGTAAAAGAATGTTAAATTTATGTTTAACTTGATAAAATATCATTTTGCAAACTGTCTCAGGAACAGAATGTGAGAGGACAGGAAAATATGAGACATGGATTAGGAGACTGTCTAATCAGGTGAGAGATGAGAATGGCCATAAGTTTAGTCTTATTAGTGGAAATAGTGAGGGCTGCATGACTGGGATATGTTTTGAAGTAATTTGACAAGACTTGCTGATATAGTAGATTTGGAAAGAGAAGAATCAAGTCTGACTCCTAGATTTTTGGCTTGAAAACTTGAGGCTTCTTCAGCCATTCAGTCAGATGAGAAAGTTTGAGGCATCAGTAGATTTGAAAGAAAAAAAAAATCATGCTTTCTCTTTTAATCATGGTAAGTTTGAAATGATTATTAGGCATCTGAGTGGAACTCAAAAGAAGGAATTAGGGCATGTGAGTGAGGAGTTCCAAGGAGAGAGAGGGCTAGAGATTTCATTGATGGATGTCATTGAGGAATGATTGAGATAACCTAGAGAGAATACGGGACAGAGAAAAGAGGAGCCAACATGCTGAGTTCTATCAAAAGAAGCCAAGAAGAGGATAAAACCAGGATAGTGATGTGTCACAAAATTCAAGAGAGAAAGTGTTTAAATGAGGATGCAGTTGTCAAATGTATCAAAAATTGATAAAGGATCAAGTTCAATAACAATGAAGAGGGGACCATTGGATTTGACATTGGGGGCCACCTTGGCAAGAATAGTTCTTTCGACTGCTGAAAATAGAAATAGAGACTGTGGAGATATTGTGTGTTGTGGTTATGGCAGTAGCTACTAGAAACTGCTTTTCAGAAATTTTGCTGTGAAATTTTGCAGAGATACAGGGTCATAATGGAAGAGGGATGTGTGTTCAAGACAGGAATATTATTAAACACGTGACGTGCTAAATCATGTTTATTTGCTCATGGAGAGGACCTAATAGAAATGAAGGAATTTATGATGCAGGAGATAAAAAGAGGATAAGAGGATAAACAGGAGACTGTGAAAATAGATGAGATCCAGAGAAAAATGGAGCCATTGGCCTTTGATAAAAGCAGAGACTCTTCTTCTATAGCAGCAGAAAGTAGGACAGAAACAATGACTTCGTTGGAGGCAAAATGAAGGAGCTCCTCTTTATTTGTATCGACAAGGAAGAGGCAAGGTTATCAGGTAATAATGAGGAGAGTTCCGCATGTAGGAGGTCTGAGAAGAGAAAGGAGCTATGAAATAATCATTTTTTAGAGATTGGAAAATCAAACACACTTGGAAAATATGTTAGATTTTTAACAACATGTTTTGGTCTCATTTTTGATGCTTAATAAATAGTTTATTTAATTAAAATGCATATAGTATTTACCATATAATTGATGCAGTTCTTTAAAGATATAAGACTATTTAATCCCTACAGAAATTCTTGGATATAGATATTATTATTATCTCAAAGTTACTGATGAAGTGACTGAAATACACAGAAGTTATAAAACATATCAAAGCCATAGCTCTAAGTAAGTGGCAGAGCCAGGATTAAAACCCACTCTGGCTCTGAACTTCACCTCTTAACCACTATCTTACACTAATGAAAGAAAGAATGAATGAATGAATGAATGTTAAGGAATACTGAAAAATTGTGTTAGAAGTCCTCTTGTTTAAAAGGGATGGGCTACCTTATAATTTTATAAATCTCTATATCACAGATGAGGAGGCTGAGCTTCAAAGACATTCAGCAACTTCCCAAAATGTACTGAACCAGAGGTGGCAGAAGATGGCCTCACACCAGGATTGACTCAAGACCCAGCTCACTACTACATTGTGTTACCTTTACTGTAAGAGGACCAGAACTATACCAATTAAAGAAAAAATGCACATTCAGAATCAGTTGAAAATGATGCAAAGGAGTAAGGCAGACTTTTGCCAAAATATCATTTCTATAATTAATAAAGCTCATTTAAGAGAAAATGGCCTCTCTTGTGAGCAAATTAATCCCTAATGCTGAACTCCAGCTTCTGGCAGATTCACCGCCCACCAGCATAAGGACTGAGCAGAACTCACGCTCTCTGTGGATGGACAGAGCCCTCTAAGGTGGAGGGAGGGAGGAAGGAAGCAGACCACATACGCCCAATTGCACATTCTGAAATCTCCAATTAAGTAGTCACTCCCTCTTCTTAGAGGTTTAGAGAAGACAAGAGGGTTAGGCTAAGGTAGCGCCTTCTGCAGGAAGGGAACATTGGAAGAGGAGTGGACTCCCTCCGACCCCACTCAGGGAAACAACAGAGCATAACCGGCCTCAGTGAGAGCTGGCTTTGGGGTATTCTAATCATTGTTGTCTGGCAAACTGGATATTGAGTGTTCTACATCTTATGCTGACTTCCATTGTGGAGTTTAAATGGTCAATTCAATTGAAACATAAGAAGGAAATGCTTGGGGCCAGCCCAGTGGCACAGCGGTTAAAGTGTGCACGTTCTGCTTTGGCGGCCTGGGGTTCCCCAGGTTGGATCCTGGGTTCAGACATGGCACAGCTTGGCACACCATGCTGTGGCAGGCATCCCACATATAAAGTAGAGGAAGAGGGGCACGGATGTTAGCTCAGGGCCAGTCTTCCTAAGCAAAAAGAGGAGGATGGGCAGAAGATGTTGGCTCAGGGCTAATCTTCCTCAAAAAAAAAAAAAAAGGAAATGTCAATTTTGGTAATTAGAGTTGTCATGACCTTTCTCCCTTGTTCACTTGGCAAATTATTGTCCATACTTATAACTCCTGCATAAATATGGTTTCCCCCAAGAGAACTATGATCCCTGTATGCTGTCCACACCCCCATCTTTCCCTGGCCCCATTACACTTCATCTTTCACTGTTCTATATAACCCTTGAACTACGGTACATGCTCTGTACGCTGCATATGCGCACACTACTCTGAATTCTAAGTTATTTCTTTGATTTTTCTGGCTCTGAGATCCCTGGTGGTATTGATAAGAGATAAGAGCCTGTTTGTGTTTATATCTCAGGCATATAACAGAGTTCTCTGCATATATTGGGTCCTTATGCTGGACTCCTGTCTCAATGATTGAATTGTGAAGATTACATTGAATTCAATGAGATCTTTAGTTCAGTTCCAGAGGAAACACATAGTTGTCTGATTCTTTCAAACTATAGTTTAGAGAATAGTCATAAATTATAAGGAAACCAATGAAACCATTAGCCACGCCTCTTCAAAGAGCAGCTGCATTTCTTATTTTAAAGGAAAAAAAGAGATCATGTATGTGAAATGAAATCTTAGATTTCACACTTTCCCATATGAGAATTCAGTGGCACCGGCTAAGGAGTACAGTGTACAAACACAAAATAATTGATCAATTGGCTGTAATTTCTAATGTGTTTAATTACCTGTAAAATCTCAAGAAATGAGTGACATCTGCTGATTTAAAAGACTTAAGTATTCTGTAACTCTTCCCTCATCTTTTTTCTTCACCCATATTCACATTAGCGAAAAACTCTTTTTCCAGATGGTAGCATAAATTTTCAGGTCAAGTGATATTAAAAATAGATAATAGGCAGAACCCCATGAGTCTCTACAGAAAGACTAAACAGTCACAATGGGGAATATCATTGTTTTGGTTTTCTTTATGAGCTTTTATGTACTCAGCTGCTTCTCAGGCAGACTTTTACTGCAGTGGGACCTGGATCGTTCTGAATTCCGGTTCCACATCACTTCCCATCCTTTACACTCAGCTCCATGCCACACAAGTCAAGGGAAAAAGCCTTACAGCTGCACTCAAGATCTGAATGTGCTCTCCCCCAAGGAGCTGGCTGGGTTTGGCTCCGGAGCCAGAATTCTATACGTTTTGTCTCTTGGTGGCTGATGTTTATAAGTACTCTGCTGCCTTAAAGAATCGGACTGACAAAAAAAAAAAAAAAATGTAAAGGGAAAACCAAGTCATTTCAAATCAAGTTAAAAGGTTCAGCTAGTTTTGTTTAAAGATTATGGTGATTATTATTGATTCAGATTAATAATTATTCTTGGCTAATATGCTCCATACACATCTCAAATGCTGCTCCTTTCAGGAAGCTTTCCCAAACCCTCCAACTCTTAAGTGATCTCATTGTTTGCACTTTCTAGAGTCACATCCTTTCATCTGCATTTACTTGTAAGTCCGTGAAGTGCCTGCTCCATAGAGCATTCTATACCTAATTCTTCTAGGGTCTTTTTCAGTGGCTGACCATGAAGAGTAGAGGCCCTCGATTTATGCTGGCTAAATTTTATTGAAGTAATCTGTGATATGTTCATAATTTTGATGCTATATATCTAAAAACCATGCATTATTCGTATTGAATTCAGAAATGCCTTTTTATCATTTTAATTAAAATCACCTGGGGCTGGTTAAGTTTGCGTGCGCCGCTGCAGGCGGCCCACTGTTTCGTTGGTTCGAATCCTGGGCGCGGACATGGCACTGATCATCAAGCCACGCTGAGGCAGTGTCCCACATGCCACAACTAGAAGGACCCACAACGAAGAATATACAACTATGTACTGGGGGGCTTTGGGGAGAAAAAGGAAAAAATAAAATCTTAAAAAAAAAAATGAGTCTTTAAAAAATAAAAAAATTTAAAAAAAGTAGAATAAAACCAAATAATAAGTAAAACAGTATCAAAGTTTCATAAAAGTTAAAATTCAGAGGGACCCTCAAGATATTCTGTAGAGTATTCTTACTTCACAGATGAGAAATATGAGGCTCGGGGAGTATAAGTGACTTATGCCAGATTGCAGTGACTCAGTGGTCGACTCTAGGCTAAACTAAAGTTTTAAGAGAAGCATTACCTAATGCAGTCAGACAGGTGTGAGTTTTCTTGAAACTTCATTCCAATTATGTATCCTTGGGCAAATTACTCAACATCGCAAAGACTGACTGTGATAGTATGATTTGTAATAAGAAATATATATTTAGTCTTCCTCCTTTCTGGCAGAGTGTCTTTTGTTATGTTAATAGGGTGACTTCTGGAAAGCATCTAAGGTTGGAGCTGGTTGCCAGTGGAATCAACCATGTGTTTAGAGGGTTGGAACTTTCAGTTCCATCCTCTCACCTCCGAGGAGGAGAGAAAGACTGGGGGTTAAATTGATGATCAATGGCCAATGATTTAATCAATCATGCTTATGTAGTGAAGCCCCCATAAAAACCCAGAATGGGATTCAGAGAGCTTCCAGGTCGGCAAACATATGGAGATTTGGGGAGATTGGCCACTTGGAGAGAGGTGGAAACTCCTCGCCCTTTCCCCTACCTTACCCTATGCGTCTCTTCCATCTGGCTGTTTCTGAGTTTTGTCTTTTGTAATAAACTGGTGATCTAGTAAGTAAAATGTTTGTCTGAGTTCTCTGAGCAGCTCTTCCAAATTAATTGAACCCAAAGAGGGGGTCATTGGAACCTCCAATCTATAGTTGGTCTGTCAGAAGCACAGGTGACAACCTAAGTTTGTGACTACACCTAAAGTGAGTAGAGGGGGTAGTCTTGTGGGACTGGGCCCTTAACCTGTGGGATCTGATGCTTTCTTCAGGTAGATAGTGTCAGAATTGAGTTGAATTGTAGGAGACAGAGCTGATGTCAGAGAATTTCCTGGTAGTTTGAGGAAATCGTCCCCTTCTACATAAATTAGAATTGGTGACCAAAGCCCTTGTTACCTTTTCTCATTTGTACAATAAGGCAATAATGCTAATTCTGCAGCACTTGTATGAGGATGAAATGACACAACATACAGGAAAGCATCTGGTTCTCAGCAGCTGATGCTCAATAATTATTAACTGCTGTTAGAAGAATGATATCTCACATAATTGAGTAGCCTGCCATATGTATAGGTTCTGATGCTCGATAAATATTTCCCTTTCTAATCCTTTCTTAGTGTTTGATACTTTATGGTCAAACACTAGTGTTCTGTCAAGCAAGCATGGCTCTTTCTCCCTAAGAAGTACATGCAGCAGACATGTCAATTGCTAATTCTAGTCGAGAGACTACTTCGCGCACAGCCCTCAGGAGGAACCACTCCAAATACACATATAACTTATACTGCTGTCAGTTGTACCATGGGTGACACTGGCCTAACCTGGCCAATGGGATCTTCTTGAAAGAATTAAGAATGATGACACTGAGGGAACGAATTGATGAGAATGATGGACTTTTGAATTAGGAAGTCATGTAAAGTTGGATCCAGTGTTGGTAATATGACAAGTTAACATCTCAGAGAGGGTTTGGGGAGAAGAGAAGCTGTGAGTGAAACAGAGAAAGCCCGTTGCAGACTAAAGCAGGAGAATGGAGGACAAGAAGGAGAGACACAGAGAAACAACAATATAGCCCTTGGAAAACTGAGATCGGCTTTGATTTGTGAGATGGATGAATAGTGCCCTCACAATAAAGCATGCTTCACTTACACTAGCCTGAGCAGATTCTCTTTCTGGCCATCAAAATCTTATGCCTAAAACTGTGTCTTAGTGGTACAGATAACTTTTCAACGGAAAAAAGGGGGAAAATGACTCATTCCAAATACCAGAAATATACTGGCTTTGCTCACTGTAACTCAAATGTTTACTTCGGTCTTTTTCAAATGTGACATCACTTAGTTTCTTTATATGCTTACAGGGTTTTGGCACAGGAAGCAGCTCTTCCACCCCTCCCCCATCCCAATTCCAGCCCCTTCTTGGTCCTTCTCTGAATTCTTGAATGGTGACCATGTGAGCTGCCACCCAAATGTGTGGTCTGAGTTGGCCTTTGAAGATTGCCATAATGATCTTTGCTGACTTCTGCCCTGTGCTTTTATTTGGAACCCCTGGTTGGCTGTTTGCTTTCCTAAATGTTAGCAGACTCTGAGCTGATGAGTTTTAAGTGCCTGCAGTGATCAACACCAGGTTCTTCCTGATCAGTGGCTTTCAGCTTTGCATTTACTTTATATACTGAAAAATGAAATGGAAAATGTCACGATAGAGAGCATCCCATGTCCCTCTCTTTCTTCCTTCTTTTTTTCCTCTTCCCTTTCATTCTTCCTTTCTAATTCAATCATTTATCAAACAATTTTGAACATAGCTGGGTGATAATAATAAAAACATTTACATTTTCTCCATGGTTTCAATGTTATATCCATTATAGAAAATTTGAAAAATAAAGAAAATACAAAAAATTCCTGAATTCTACCATGTAGAACAATTAGAATTAACTTTTTAGTTTACCTATTTTTCTTCCCAGTTTTGTCTCAGATATACAGACAAATCAATAAATAGATGGAAGGTAGATAGACAGATAGATAGATACATGGATAGATATGCAGACAGATACAAAAAAGGAATTGGTATAGGATTCTGTACATTTTTTGTTGTCTGTGTATCACTTCACATATCATAAGGGTGTTTTCAAAGTTAAATATTCTTGGAAACCATTATCTTTAATGACTGAATACTTTATCATACAGCTACACCATAATTTATTTAATTAATTTTGTACTTCAGCTAATAATGCTGTCATGTTTTTTAAGATGTATAAAATGTTATAATGCACAGTTTTCATATACTTGTAAACAAAAATTAAATGCATTATTGATGTTCTCTAGGATAAAATAATATAAGAAAATTTATAGGGTTGTATGGTATAAACTTTTAAAGAGGCTTTGATTTACATCTCCAGACGATCTCCAAGAAAGTTTATTCTAAGCTAAATTTAAAGATACCATTAAAAAAAATGCACGCCTCGAATGTTAAAGTATGATCATTAATTATTAGTTCTGATAAATTATTAATGAGAACAGTGAACATGAAAAAATATCATACTCTTATATAAATTAATTGAAATGCACTGTCAAGGCATTTATAGAATAGTAGAGATCCTTGCTAGAGAGAATTTTATTCTTGAAAAATAGTTTCATGATACAAGAGGTGACTAGTGAAATCATGGATTTAATGATCTATGTCAAATCAAGAAAAACTAAATTTCAAAGCAATTTTGTCAGTAAAAGATATGCAACAATAAAACCCATGCATTTGGGTAGTAAGAGTGAACAAGCTCAGACCTTGAAGTCAGATAGGTAGGGAGCGATCAATACTATTTGAAGGTAAAGAAAGAATGTTGCCTTCTAGTTAACAATGACAGTATTAGCATGTGAGTCACCTTACTTTTCTTAATTTCTTACTTTTCAAAATAGATTGCTATTCTTTAAAAATATATTAAACATATAAATAAGCATGCATACAATTGAGAGCAAAATCTTTATAGACTAAGAGAAAATCCATAGTGAGAAGTAAAAGCTAAAAACCACATTTGCACACTCTGCAACTTTGTGTTCCCAGTGAGGCAAGAACCCTGAACTCCTTATATATAGCTTGATCCAGGTCTGAACACAAGAGAACAAAATTGAAGCAATTGCTAAACCACCTAAAAAAGAGAGGCATGAGTAGAGAAAAAATTCCACAGAATTTGAGCTCTCCACCTAAACCAAAAAGCATATGGGCACATTCGTCACTCCATGTGAAGTAAGAGAGTGGTGCAAATAACTACAAGAATCATCTTTAAACAAACTCGGAATTTTCAGATTGATAATGGCAAGGGCTTCTACTTGTGGCAGTACAGTGCACTATGTGCTTGGAACCTTTCTCTCTGCTGAAAATGCAACCACATATACACATATACACACATTTTTTTCCTTTAAAGTTTAAATCCCTTGCAGAGCTAATATGAAAGGAGGAAATCTACAGGGGCCACAAAATAAGTGAAAGCAAGATCTTTGAAGTTAAAGGAGTGGAAAAGTTGCCTTCTTTCCCGAGGATTCCTTCCAGGTTCTGCAGGTCCTGGCCCCCTTGACGACAGCTGCACTGGCTGTGTTAGATAGAGCCAGAGGCAGGGCTTGTAAGAGGAGACTCCTGTAGAAAGCTGGGGCCCCAAAGGATAGTATGTTTAATATAAGGGTAAATGACAAATAATAAACCATGTAGAAAGTGTGAATGAGAAAATTTGCCTTATTCAGTATTTCGTAAATTAGTGACTACAAGATGGAAAACTCTCAGGTTGGGGCTTAAATTCATGCTACCTATGTGTTTAAACCTCAACTAGAAAATTTAACTTAAAGGGTAGTGAAGTGATAATGTTCAGAAGTTTCTGAACAATTCATCTCCAGAGACACTTAACTTCAATCCAGGTCTCAAATTGTACCCCAAATAAAGATCCAAGGAAAACTGGCAACTTCCAATTAAAAAAAAATCACAAAACATGCAAATAAGCCACCCTGAATGACAGCCAGAGTTGGGGGGGGAGAGTGGACCTCAGACAACAGATTTTCACTTGCAAACACTTCAGACATTTGAATTATTAAAAAATGATATAAATTAACTATGCTTAATATGTTTAAAGAAATGAAAAAGAAGCTTGAAAATATGAGCAAAGTAAAGACGATATAAGAAATAATAAAGAAGCTTTAAAATTAAATGAAATGAATTTATAAATGAAAATATAATAATTGAAATTAAAAGCTCAATAGATAGATTAAAATAGATTAGCTATTTGCACACTTATGCCCATGCAGCATTATTCACAATAGTTAAAATGAGGAACCAACTCAAGTGTCCATTGATGGATGAATGGATAAGGAAAATGTGGTCTATCCACACAATGGAATATAATTCAGCTTTGAAAAGGAAGGAAATTCTGACACATGCTATAACGTGATAAACCTGGTGAACACTATGCTAAGTGAAACAAACCAGTTACAAAAAGACAGATACAGTACGATTCCACCTACATGAGGTCCCTAAAATAATTAAATTCATAGAGACAGAAAGTAGAATGCTGGTTGGCAGGGGCGAGGGGAGAGAGGGATGAAGTGTTGTTGTTTAATGAACAACTGTTTCAGTCTTGCAAAGGTGACAACAGTTCTGGAGATTGGTTGCACAACAATGTGAATGTACTTAACACAACTGAACTGTACACTTAAAAATGGCTACGATGGTACGTACTTGTGTTACATGTATTATACCACAATTAAATTTTTTTTAAAAGAACAAATAACATACAGTTGAAGAAAGAAATATTAAAGTGCAGCACAAAGCTAAGGAAACTACCTGCAATGTAACTCTGAGAACAAAAAAAAAAAAAAGAGATGGAGAGACAAAAACAATGAAGAGAAGTTAAGAGCATAGAGGATAATGTGAGAAGCTTTACCATGTTCTTCTCAGGGCTACAGCAGGACGTAATAAAGAGAATAGGAAAGAGGAAACTTCAAAGTAGTAGAAGTTGAAAACATTACAGAATTGTCGAAAAATACCAATCTTCAGACCCAAAAGCACAATCAAACAGCAACCAGGAAAAACTGAAGGAAATCCTCACCCAGCAACATTTAACACCGTGAACAAGAGATCTTAAAAGCAGCCAGGAGAAAAGATACCAAACACCTACAGAGTTGACTAGGAGACAGAGAATGGACTTGTTAACAGCTGTAATTGAAGACAGAAGACTGGAAAAATTTTTGACTATGCTGAGAAAAATAATACTTGTCAATCTGGCATTGTATACCTAGATAAATGATCTTTTAGGAACAAAACTGAAATGAAGTTGTTATAGACATAAAAATGACAATTTACCAGTCACTGAGGAAATTCTGAAGGACGCCGTACTTCAGTCAGAGATGCAGTGATCCCGGATACAAAATCTCAAATACAAAAGGGAATGGCAAAAAACTGTATTGGTAATTTGGTGGGTTATTTTAAACAAATGTTGACTGCATAAAATAATGATAATGTCTAGTTTATGGGAAAAATACAAAGTAGAACTAAAATATTGAGCAAAAATAATATATAATTAGGAAATGGTTAACGAATTAAAAATAATCTAAGGTTTACTGTTGCTGTTTTTATTATTATTATTGTTCTGAGAGAGTGAAGATACCAATTAATTTTAAATTTGTTAAGTTTAGGACACCTGGTCAAATAATTCCTCTAACCACTAAAATAACAAATATAGAGTACATTATTTCCACACAAGTAGGGGGAGAAAATGGAGAGAGAAAAAGAAAAAAACATGTTAATCAACCCAAAAGAAGGGATAAAATGAACGAGAGTCAGAAAACAATGGGGCAAAAGGAAAGTACCTAATGAAATGGTCAATATAAATCCAGAAAAAACAGTGACCGTAAAAATTGCACAGAGCCTAAACTATCTAGTTAAGGGCAAAATTGTAGTGTGGATTAAAATAAAAAATCCAACTTTATGTTATTTAGAGGAGACGTGCAAAATATACAGAAATAAAAAGATTTGAATTTTAAAAATGGAAAACTATTTGCCACACAAATAATATATAAAAAGTCAATTTAGTCATATTAATATTAGACAAAATAGATTTAGAAACAAAAGATAAGAGATTAAGAAATTTATAAAGTTCAGTAACTCTAAGTGGTATGTTATTTAGGATATTACATATTCCATAGATAAGATACACACATTTGTGTATACATATATTTTCTATATATCTATTCCATAACTTTATATTAAATACATATATTTATTACACAAAGGAAAAACAAGGAAATTATTAGAATGAAATTTAGATTAGTAATAACTCTAGTGGCAGCAGCAGCGGGAAATCCAAGTGGGAAGGGATGTGGAAGACTGCTGGGGTAGTGGTAATCTACTTTTTAGTCAATATAGTGTGTGTAAAGCAGAATTATTATTTTTACTCAAAATTTATGTTGATATTTTATTTGTTTTTTGTGTATTTAAACATAAAAAATAATTTGCAAAAGATAAAATGTTTTCTTTAGAATGATACAAGGATGCTGTCAAAAATACATTGGTATATTTGAGAAAGAAGCCTTGGAAATGGGAAATATACCAGGTGAAATAATAAAACAAATACATTGGCTAACCACTGAGGAAGACACAAGTGATGGTAGAATTAATGTATTTGTCGCTCGAACTGAAGACCTAAATGCAACACAGATTCATAAGAAGATGATAAAGAGAATTCAAGAGCATATGATATACTTTAAGAAACTCTATCATACCTCTACTACATGGTTTGGAAAGAGAGAAAAGTTTTAAGGTCACACATTGAAAAGTTTTCTCAAGCATGGAAAGAAGTACTTTTCAAAAATGCATATTTGGATGTATTTTCCCTTTATTTTTGTTGTTCTGAAAGTTAATATGGATGCATCATATTAAGTCTTAGAATAATAAAAAGAAAGGGAGAAGCTTAAACCTAATCTAGGAGAATAGAGTCATACGTTGTTTACAGAAGAGTAAATTCAGATTGATAATAGACTTCTCGTAAGTAATGATAGATGCTTGAAGATGTGGATAAATATGAAGCAAGCAATCAGAATAAATAAGTAAATAACTACAGAGCTACAAAATGATGTTTAAATGCATAGGAATAACAAAATAACTACTCACAGATCTTTGTTAAAAAAACTACTAAAGGATGGTCTTTAGCAAGAATAAAAATAAAGGCATTTCATATTTAAGGGGAAAATCCATCAGAAAGATATAATTGTAAATTTGCATCCTCTTAATAACATCGCTTCATAATATATAAAGCAGAAATTAACAAAACAAAAAGGAGAAATACACAAATTATAAAGTTTGCTAATGATTTTATGTAAATCTTCAATATTCCTATTGAATTTTGACTGCTTTACCTATCATGTACCAAAAGGATTAAAATCTCCTATTATAACGGGAATTTGAGTTGCCTGTGTATCTTCTAGGACACACTCTATGATCCAACAATTTTGGTTATAAACGGAAATGCCTACAAACACATACACCCAAAAACATGTTCAAGAATGTTCATAGCAGAATTATCTATAAAGTTTCCAGACTGGACACAACCTGAGTGTCTAATCACAGTAGAATGGGTAAATTAATTTTGGCATATTCACATCATAGAATTCTATACAACAGTGGAAATAAATGAAGCCCACATATATAATGTTGAACAAAAAAGCTAAATAGTACATGATTTAATTTATATTGAGTATAAACACAGCCTGAACTAATCTATGGTATTAAAAGTCAGAAAAGGGGCTATAATTTGGAAGGAGGTGTTAATTACTGAGTGAGAAAATGAAAGGGATCTCTGGGTGTCAATAACTATTTCTTCATCTGGCTGGTGGTTATTTTGGCATGCTCACTTTTAAGATTCATCAAGTTGTAACAAGGAATTTGAGTAATTTTCTATATGTTTGATACGCTAAAAATGAAATATTTTATTTAAAAGAATGCACGTACGTGCTTTAAACAGTCAAGTAGTTTTGCAAGTTTAGTTATTTTATTTATTTTTTCACAAAATGGCAGTTTATAGTCTCCCACTTCCAGTTGCATTCTCTCTGCCACTTTATCTCTGTAAGTTGATTATTTTGATATTCCCTATAGGCCTCCAAATAACACGTTTATGGGTACATCTCATGTTTCAGTATTAAGTATTATATTTGCCTCTCAATAAATACTTACTAATTGAATGAAATCCAGGCTTTATTCATTGCTTTCTCTTTGTTGCTTGTTATTGAAACAAATGTGGATAGATTTATAAACACATTATTACAATATATGTATTGGTCATGGCATGGGGTATTAAAAGATTTAGCTATATTTTAAGTTATTCAATGTTGAAGACATACACATACATGCACACACTCATATTTGGAGGGTGAGTGTAACTACACACACACCTGTACACACACAGAGACACATGCACACCCACACCACATGGAGCCAACTGCACGAGCTATGGTTTTGTGGAATTATCTGTATTGGGCATTTATGTGCATTTTCCCAAACATTTTCTGAGCAGCCCACGTGTGCTAGCAACTGGGAGGTGAACTAAGGATATCACGGAGATGAAGACAAAGCCTCGCCCTTGAGAAACAGCAAGAAAGGATGACAAGGAACAGACAACTAAGCAGTCAATGAGAATGCAGTGCTATACAAAGTGAAGTGATGGAACCACAGATTCTGAGAGAGTACAGAAGAGGGGCCTGCTGGTGGGCAGAGTGAGCTGTGCTCTAACTGGGCCTGGAAGGATGAATAATTCAGCAAGGGAAAAGAAAAGGAAAGGATTTCAGGTAGATGAAACCTACACAGAGAGTGTATGGCAGTGTGATTCTTTAAGATCTGTTTGGTGAACTGAGTGGAGACAGGAGGGAGATCAGGGACAGGACCCTCACCCCACGTGCTTGCAGGGTCCCCCTCCGCTCCTTCTCAGCCAATGTTGCCTCTCCAATGAAGCTCACCTCTCCTTGCTGGTTAGTTCTGGTTCCAGGTTGTGCAGAATAGGAAACACGGCACATAGCAATATTGTCAGGTTCCAAAGTTTTGCTCTCTGAGACTGATGCACTTAAGTGTGTGCAAGGTAAGAAACACAAAAGAGAAATGGGAAGGGAAGAAACTACCTTGTAACTGCTGTCTGCCGCATGCAAGGAACCAGGACAAGCTCTTTTGCATACGTATCTCATTTTCTCTTTGTAGCAAACACACGGGTACACTCGACTCTCTCCATTTTACAGATGGGGACACTGAGGCTAACAAAAGCTGATCAAGGTCACACTGTTAGCTAAACGGGGTGGCCAGGATGTTTGGTGGCTTCCAAGCTGAGAATGCTTTGGCTTAATTGGTTCCAGGGGTGAAAGTCAGTTGCTGCTGGTAGCGCAGCAAGATTTAGTACTTTCCTGACCTCTGAAATGGAGTCTATGCACCGGAGGATGACTAAACATTTAAGCCGTCTCCCACTATTAACTCTCCGGTCAAGGAAACACGCGTCTCCATTTATATTGCAAGTCTTGGCGGTCACGCCGAGGCAGCGCTGGAGCATGTGTTTCTCCGTGTCCAAGGCAGGAGGCCACACGCCATGCCTAGGTGCACGTTAACATGACATAAATGTTAATGTCTTGTTCTAAAACCAAAGCCTGCGGGAGGGAGGAAATACCACCCCCGCCTACCCAGAGCCCATGTTTGGACACTGCAGCCTATATTTTGACTCCAGAGTGTGATGACTATGTAACTTTTCACAAGGATTTCATTTTTACCTTGTCAAGCCACATTATTTTAAGGGTGACAATAACTTGGCTGCAAATGAGCTGAAACCATCAAGGTGATAAATGAGTTTCTGGGGGAGGGAGGCATCGGCCTGGCCTATACATTGCAGGACCACACACCTCTGTCGCTCTTCCACCTTCTTAGCAGAACAATGTGTCACAGATCTCCCCTATTTGCATCCCCAAGGCGCCTTCCCTCCCAGCCTCCTGCTTCTTAAGGCAATAGAGAACACTGAGCACTTGACTTTGGAAAATATACTGTATTTCATGGAGTTTGAGAAGGAGGGGGAAAGATCTGATATTTTCCTCTGGCTGTTAGCAAGGATCTGATTTATAAAACTGCCTTTGAGACAACTCCTCACCCAGTTTATTTTCTCTGTCAGCCAGGTCTGTCTCTGAAGTGGGGTTGCCCATGGTCAGCTCAGTGGTCAGCCTGCTTTTGTGAGTTGAAACCTAAGAGGAATGTCCGGAAGGGCCTGGTGAGCTGGTGAGCTGAGTTTCTTGTCAAGAAAGATGACTTTCATTACTATTCTACCGGAGAAATTAGGGGTAAGCGACAGGTTACGTCTAAGTGTTATATACATAATCTCATTTAAGTTATTCTCATTTAACTCATTCAACACAGATCGGTTAGGTGATTTGCTAAAAGATTCTTCCTGAGACAGAGCTGCCAGGATTTCAACCAAGGGCCGTTGTACTCTGCAGCTTCCTTTCCTGCTTTATTTATTTTTGCCCAGTCCCCCGTGAAGATAACACTTACATCATCAGAGGTACTGGGAAAAACTCGGCTCACCTCCTCGCACGTTCAACAGTGAGCAAGGCTCAGGAGCAAGGCTTGGTGGTGGTAAATACGTGTAAAGCATCTTAACAGCGCCTGGCTTAGAGCTATGAGCTTTCTATCTGCTATTATTATATTGTTCATGTTTGCTATTCATATATTCTTCTTTGCTATTTTATGATGTCTGGGGGGGGGCAGGAAAGGAAAAAGGGGTTAGGGAGTGGATTGACTTCACATTCTGCATTTGATGGTGCAACAAAGGAAAGTACTGAAGTTTCAAGCTGACGGAAAAGCTAGTATCTAATGGGCAAGCTACATGTGTAGCTGGAGCAAAGAGGAGCACGAACTGGATGACTGAGATGTGGCTAAGAGATGGCCTATCTCTAAGGACAGTCGGCTGCAAAGACAGAGTTCCAATGTCACAAAGCATCAAAAAGGAAATGTAGTCTATCGTTTTCCTTTATCTTTTACTTTTTTTTTTAATGTTGGATAAAAATTGAATTTAAGTTACAGGTTAAGGTTAAAAATCCACTGATTAGAATGTAAGTTGTGCAATTATTTGTTTACATTGTCTAACACGTTCTCTAGACGTGGAGCGACTAGAGGGCATGAGTTTTGTCTTTTTTAGTTGTCTTTCCCAAGCACAGGGTATAGTTTTGGGCACATGTTCAGTGAATATCTGGGAAGTAATCAATGTGGGTGAGATAGATGAGTCTTAACTTCCTTGGGACTCAGTTTGTTTCATTGTTAAATAGAGATAAAAGTGCCAGTCTGATTAGGCTGCTATAAGCATCCAAGAAGAGCTTCTTTGTGAAAGGCATTGCATGGATTATAATACTAATACTGAGAATATATTTAAAAGACTTAAATAATATGTAATTAAGTTGATAATTATAACGTCTACACCAGTAACTCAAAAATCAATCTCCAGCCCTGCCTTGTCTTCTAAACTCTAGACTCTGGTGATTAACTATCTACATGTTAATTCCATGTGTTTATTTAAGGCATCTAAAATTTACAAAAAGAATGTTCCTTTCTAGATACAAAAAGAATGCTCCTTTCTAGATTTTCAATCTTAGAAAATGTCCCCAGTGTTCTCCCAGTTGTTCAGACCAAAACACTTGGTGTCATCTTTGACTCATCTCTTTTTTCACATCCACATCCTTATCAGCATTTTTTTTTTCAGCTTCAAATTTATTAAATTTGCCGATCTTTTATAACCTCTGGGCTTTTAGTAATACTAAGAAAGATCTTCCCCGCTCCAATTTTTAAAATTATTTATTTTTCTACTAGTGTTATGATTTTTGGGGGGTTCAAAATCATCAAACCACATGGAGTTTATTGTGATGCAAAGAGTAGGGTATGGATACACCTTGATGCTTATTCCAGGTGGCTGCCAGGTGGTTCCAGTAACATCTATGAAAAGCAATCTCTTTACCCCACTGATGTACAATGCCACTTTTGTCGTATTCTGAACTCTCATGTATGTGTTGGATCATCTCTGGATGCTCTCTTCTCTTCTGTTGATTCAGTTCTACATATATTTGTGCCTACTCTCTACAAACTTTGTTATATGATTTGATATCATGAGGGACTTGTCCACTCCATTACTATCTTTCCCCCACAGAATGTTCCTTGTTCTTTTTAAATGATGTTTGTTTGTTAAGCTTCTGAATTCTGAAGTCAGATTGTTTGTGTTCAAATACAACCTTTGCCATGTTCTAGCTGTGTGACTTTGGTCAAGTTACTTAAATTCTCTGTTTCTTGGACTCTCCATCTGTAAATGTGAGAATGAAATAATGCTTTCCTCCTAACTGTTGATGAAAGTGTATTGTTTAATGCATGCACAATGCTTAGAAAAGTCCCTGGTACACAGTCAATAGTTAATCTATTATGATTCTTGTTTATTTGCTTTTCCACATGAAAGTTAGATTCATATTGCCTAGATCTAAAAAAATTTGGTGTTTTTGTTGTGGTTGCATTAAGTTTATAGACTAATTTGGAAACAATTGTACCTCGATGATATTGAATCTTCTTATCCAAGCACAAGACATATCTTTCCAACTTATTCAAGTCCTTTTCTGAGTCTCAGTAGCTTTTTACGATTTCTTCATGTAGATCTTGCTAATTTTCTCTAATGACTTATCTGTAGGTATTTTATCTTTTTTGTTACTATTGTACTATTTTCTTCATTAGATTTTGTAACTGTTTGTTGTTTTTATGTAGGAAAGCTATTATTGTCTGTACCGATTTTGTTTACAACCACCTTTAATATTTACTGACATGCTATGGTCTGAATGTTTGTGTCCCTCAAAACTCATTTATTGAATCCTAACTCCCAAGGTAATGGTATTAGCAGGTGGGGCCTTTGGGAGATGATTGTGTCATGAGAGTGGAGCCCTCATGAATGAGATTAGTGCCTTTATAAAAGAAGCCCAAGAAAGCTCCCTCTGCCCCTTCCACCGCGTGAGGACACCAAGAAGACAAGGTATCTATGAACCAGGCCCTCACCAGACATCGAATCTACTGGCATCTTGATCTTGGACTTCCTAGTCTCCAGAACTGTGAGAAATAAATTTCTGTTGTTTATAAGCCACACAGTCTCTAACATTTTTTTACAGCAGCCCAAAAGGATTAAACAACTGTAAAAAGTGAATTTGGCATAATGGGATTTATTTTAAGAAGACACTTGAAATATTGTTTTTTATTTTTTTAAAGGAAATGTAAACATCTATTTGTAAAATCTTTAATTAAGATAAATAAGAAAAAATCAGTGACTCTCTTATTGCAAATTATACTTCTTTAATTTTTTTCTGACAAAAAACTCTTTAACTCAAAGGGTAGATAGAAACAACAATAGATACCACAACACACCTATTAGAATGGCCAAAATCCAAAACGCTGACACCAGCAAATTCTGGTGAGAAGGTGGAGCCACAGGAGCTCTCCTTCATTGCTTCTGGGAAGGTAAAATGGTACGGTCACTTACGAAGACAATTGGACAGTTACTTACAAAACTAAACACACTCTTGTGATACGATCCCGCAATCACACTCCTGGGCGTTTACCCTAGGAGTTGAAAACATATGTCCACACAAAAACCTGCACATGGATGTTTATTCATAATTGCCAAAACTTGCAAGCAACCAAGATGTCCTTCAGTAGGTGAATGGATGAATAACTGGGGTACATCCAGATAATAGAATGTTATTCAGTACTAGAAACAAATGAGCTATCAAGCCATAAAAAGACATGGAGGAAATAAAAATGCATGTTGTTAAGTGAAAGAAGCCAATTTGAAAAGGCTACATATTGTTTGATTCCAACTATACAACATTCTAGAAAAGGCAAAACTATGGAGATAGTAAAAAGACAAGCAGTTGCCAGGGGTTAGCAGGAAGATGTGGTGAATAGGCAAAGAACAGAGGGATTTTTAGAGTGGTGAAACTACTCTATATGATACGATAATGGTAGATACATGTCATTTGTCCAAACCTATAGAATATACCCTAATGTAAACAGTGGACTTTGGGCACTAATGTTGTAACAATGTAGATTCATCGATTATAACAAATGCACCACTCTGGTGGGGAATGTTGATAATGTGGGAGGTTGTACATGTGTCGGGGGGAGTAGGCATAAAGGAAATCTCTGTACTTTCTACTCAATTTCACTGTGAACCTAAAAGTGCTCTAATAGATAAAATCTATTAAAAAATGTAGATAGTATTTAAAAGTGATATTTGGCCTTCTTACACAGAGATGATATGTGTGTACAAATCCATGGGTGTATATTATTAATTCAACAGGCATTTGCTGATTCCCTTCTGTGTTTCATCCACATTCCAGGGTTGTTCAATATGAGAGGTGCTAAAATTTTAGTGACAATAGCAGACAAGTAAATTAATAGTGACAACACAGCCTAATAAGGACTATGAGAGAAGTAAGCATTCTCTCCTTTTTTAATGTTTCTGCTCCTGGCTTTCTGTAAATTCACACAATAAAGGCTAGAAGACAAAGAAGCTGACCTGTTAGTCATTTGTTTTGATTTCTCTTCAATGCTGCACCTGTGACCTCAAAGCACTAGATGACTAACTTTGGCCACTGGAGAAGCTGAACGGACTTGCCCTGACCCTTCGTGACCTACACTGAGGCTAAATCCATGCCTGGAGGAACAGACAAGGGTGTGGAGATAGCCCTAGTTCAGGTGTGTTTATCAAGAGACAGCCACAGCGGTGTCTTTCTGCAATGCAACCTTCTTTCCGCACACTTCGTTTTTCAAGATACTAGGAATCATTAGTACATTTATTGCTTTTACTCTTTTACTCCATCATTTAAAATAGTACATGTCTTAGTGTCTAATGGTAGGAAGTGACTCTGCTCTAACAATTGCCTTACAGTAAGTGAGAGTGGGAAACAGAACATAATCAGTCACCGATTTTTACCGAACTCACTTGGTGAGGACAGCAGGGTCGATCAAAGTGGACAGGTCACCAGTTCTGATCACTGGCATCAGGAAGGAAAATGAGCAGAAGATTCTGAAGTCCACTTTCTGATTCATCATTCACTCATAGGCCACAGAAGAAACTAACTATTGATCTGTCCGTGGTGCTCAGTATTATGTTGGATAAGCCACTTCCTTTAGAGGATCCTCATTTCCTCAAATGTAAAATGAGAACATTAGCCTATGTCAGTGGTCTGAACTCTGGTTGCATACTAGAATCCCTTCAGGGGCTTTTAAAAATGGTGATCCCCAGACCCCACCTCAGATCAATTGAGTTCAAAACATTTAGGGTCTGGGCTTGGGTATGGCCATTGGCATTCCCTGCCCCAGATAACTCCAATATGCAGCCTACATGGAAAACCAGTTGGAATGAGCATCTTAAAGGTCCTTCTATCTCCCCAAATCTCTGAATCTATGAGGTTTTTCAAGAGCTCTTTCCATTCACAAGAATGATGCTTCCCTCAAGCAAATTTAAATAAATCAATTTATTTGAAACTTTCAATTCATTTAAACAGGGACAGATTGAGGATGTGTTGGGTGTTAGACCCTGTGGCAGTTATTGTAAGAAAAGAGCTGTTTCCCTGAGCTGACCACAGAGCTTCTGAATCAGCACCTTAAGTCTGAGGCACTGGAGCAGGACTAACGACATAATTTGTAGGGCCCAGTGCAGAAATGGACACGAGGACCCCTTGTTAAAATTATTAACAATTTCAAGATGGTGATAGCAGAACATAAAACCAAATGCAGGGTCCTTCTAAGCATGGGGTGCATAGATTACACCCCCATGAAGGCGGCCCAGCACAGGAGCTTGTTGTTAAAAAATTTCTCAAGTAATTTTGATAGGCCACCTAACTTGGAAGTCTCTGTGGTAGGGAATTAAAAGATACATAATTCATAGCATTTATTCTAATGCAGTGGGGAGAAATGGCCAATACAAGTCAATGGGCTAATCAGGCACCTTTGCCTATAAGGATCTGAGACTCACTCAAGTTTTCTTAAATATAATGGGGTTTTATTGAAAATGTTCAAGAGGAAATTGGGGAGAGGAGACTCTTAGCAGGATAAGGACACGCTAGTGCAGAAAGTCTGATACTCCTTAAAACTGGCTGTGGGAAGCCATTTGGGATCCAATGATCTCTACAAACTGGCTGCTCTGGTTAGAACTCTGCCGTTTGCAAGAGTAGAAAATCCAAACCACTTACATAGTATAAAGAAAATTGCATTGGTTCACATAACAGAAAGCCTGTATGTAGGGCTCATTTCAGACGTGCTTGGCACACGACCTGGTTCTCTCCATTCTTGACTTGGCTCTGTTCTCATTTTATCAGCTTCTTTCTGAGGCAGATTCTTTCCAAGATGTTAAGATGCTGTTGCTGCCACTCGAGATTTCATGGCTGGTGGTGAGGAGGGCAGCTTCTTTCCCCAAGAGTCAAACTGTCTTCTCCTAGTTAGCAGTGAACCACATTATTCTCCATGCTAATTGCTGACTAATTTGACCTTGTTTGAACAGAGCTTTAAATGCTAGATCTCTTCTTCAGCCACTGACCAGCCTATTACGGTGGGTCAGGGGTCTTCTCCAGGTCTAACACCCTTTATCAAGTGAAGCTGGTCATGATGACACAATATAAAGACTGTGCCTCCTTCCCCTTCTCCTTACTTACCAATCCTCCACACTTGGCTGGAGACTGGAGCATGCTTATTTCTCTTAGAGGTAGATACTAGGATTGATCTGTGGTGTATACACATGTGCACTGAAAAGTCTACTATGAGGCAGAGAGAAATTCATGGCCCAAGCCTGGCCCAATCACAGCACTGTGAAGATTAAAGAAAAGAGAGGGCTCATTTGTCAGGCTCTTTAGAGAAGTGGCCATAGGGTGGGTCTTGAAGATGAGCAGGGAAGGTGAATCAGGTAAAGGGGACAGTAGGAGCAGGGGAAGCTGAACAACTTGGCTTGTGATTGCTATGACGTTGTGACTAGTCACTTCTTGACTCAAGAGATGTATATCGAACAATTGTTATATTCCCAAAGAGATTTTATAATATATATATATATTATATTATCTCTATACAGTTATATATATATGTTATATTGCATGCAACCTCAGACTTCTTGAGGCTGACAGTTTAGTAGTTAGGAAAGTAATGAGAGCTACCGTGTACCGACCTATTACTGTTATGTGTCAGAATGAGCTTCACAGTAGTTCTAAAGTCCTACAATTCAAGCTCAAGCACCCTCTATAACAATCTTTGCCTTTCCCCGAGGACAGTTGGCCAATTCTCTTCTGTGTGAGTTCAGGTTCTTCTGAGAAACAGATATCATGATGGAATTCAATGTGCAAGATATTTATCAGAGGAAATCCTGATGAGGGATAAAGGGGAGAGGGAGCAGGAGAAAGTTAAGGAGAACCTTTAGATAATGATGTAGGTCTGACACCTGTGAAAGGAGAACGAAAAAAGTGGATTGGCAATGAAGAGCTTCAGAGCATACTGCAGCTCCTAGAACGAGTCAGGCTGAAGGGGAGTCTGGGGCAGAGACTGCCCACTAGAGGATTCCTGCATTCAGCAGGAATGGCTTAGTCCAACACAGCCTGAGGAGAGCATGGCCTTGCTCCGAACATCGTGGGCAATATCAAAGGTGTGATAGCTGGAGGCTGTCAGGCAACTATACTCCTCATGGAAGCTTCTCTCTTACAAAGGGGTATAAATGCCTCACCCTTATGGCTGTTCCATATCTCCAAAACAATAACTTATATTTTATAGTGTATCCCATACTATTTCAATTATTGATATATTTTGTCCTTTTTGCATACCTGCATAATGATTGTTTATATCCTTCATCCTACTAAATTTAGCTCCTTGAGTAAAAAGACCACACATTATTATTCATTTCTGAAATCTCAACATCTAGCAAAATATACAGTAGATATTCAGTAAATAATTATTGAATGAATGAATGAGTGATCCAATCAATCACTCAGTGAAGCATTTTGATTGGCATCAATCATTTGAAAGGTTATTCTGACGTTGCCGTAATTTTACTGAACAACAGAAAGACCATGGACTCTCTAGTCTGATAGTCCTATATTTGAATATTTTAAACTGCCTATTGGGTTTATATCTTTGGCCAAATACCTGGCTTTTCTGAGCCTCAGTTTTCTCACATATAAAACTAAAATAGCACTTACCTCATGGCTTTTTGCGAGGGTTAAAGAGATGATGCCCATAAAAGGCTGATACAGAGCCTGGCATACAGGGGAACTTCTATTAGTCTTGCTTGCTTTGTCTCCCTTCCTTCTAAGATCAGATCACCCAATTGCCGCTGAAGACTGAATTTGTTTCCCTACTCTTCTGTATGAGGAGAAAGACAGCAAGGGTTAATCCCAACAGTGGCCTCCATAGTCCAATATTTGGCGTAACAACACTCTGATTGAGTACTTACCACGTACATTGTCTTTTAGTCCTCTGACTAGCCTCTGAATAACTAGTGCAACAAAGTGCGTAGTAATGCTATTCCCATTTTACAGAGAGGGCAACTGAAGTTTAGGATGTTAAATAACTCACCCTAGGCTGCATTTCAGTGAGTGGAAATATTAGGATTCCAATCCAAGTCTGTGTTGAGTCTGAGCTCCTAACCATTTTCCTGGCTCTCTAGAGATGGAGAAGCAGTTAGGAGACTCCAAGGACGGAACCCCTCCCAAGTTCTCTAAGCCTTTCCCCAAGATCCCAATAAGCTGCTTGAGGGTCTCCAATCCTGAACAGCAGGAACCAGGCAACACCATCTAAAGAGAGGAGGATTAGGGCTTTGAGAGATATCTGTTCCCCTTTTGTTAGGGTACTCTGCCCTCTGCTGGTTGCTTTTAATGCTTTTCTACAAGGGTCATTTAAAATGCCAAGTATACGTCTTTTTATTTAGGTCCCCTTGGTGGTAACCAAACTATTGCAAATAAGAGCACTTCATAATATGTGTAATTATTTATAAATATGTGACTATTTGCAAGGAGAAATATATATATGTGTGTATATATATATATATATATATATATATATATGTATGTATGTGTGTGTGCTCACCCACAAAGCTATAAAGCACAACAAAATCCCTGTCACACAGTAGGCAATAAGTACCCATTGCATGAATGAATGACTAGAAATTCACACACAGGAAGAACACAAACAATTAAAGAGTTAAGTTGAGTATAGAATTAAGGGGATAGAAAAAAGAATGACAGCTACAAGGAGTCTTAATAATCAACGTGGTACAGTGACAAATAACTGATATTATCACCACCATTTTACCACAAAGGGAAAAAAACCACAGAGAGGTTAAACACTTTGACCAAGGTCTAGGCCATATGAGTGGCCATCAGGTGTTCCAACTCAGATACCTGAGTTCAACTTGGCTACCAGGGCAGAGCAAAATAGCCCCGCCCTCAAGCTCTAAACTGGTAAAGACCTTGACACCAAAACCTAAAATGAGTAGTGGGGTCTTGGATGGTCCAGAAAGTATGAAAAGGAAGGAAGAGTTCGTGTTTATTCAAGAATAGCATGTGTGAGAATAGATGGGGTAAGGAGCTGCAGGAAAGAGAGCTATGGGAAGTTATTATGACTATGAAGAGCTTAATATGAGCCTGTCATTCTCATACAGGTTTTGCAAATATTGTTTCAGGTAAGTCTTGGAAATATCGTTGGGGGTAGAGTTTTCTGCAATGTTTTCAGATGAAGAAACCAAGGCTTAAAAAGTGCTCATAGTTTGAAAATTTGATGGTCACCTTTGTCTCAGGAACTGAGAAGAGGTGGTCCCCATGTGCCAGACTTGGGAGCCAATAACGGAAGCATTTGCAAAGGGCAGGTACCACAACATTTAGATGGCGAGCTTGCTAGATTTTAGGACCTTGTCTAACACAAAGTTTCTCTCAGTTTAACGTGTACACAAAAACCTGTGCATTTTGCTGAATTCATTCGGCTTGAATTCACTCGGTCTGGAGTGGGGTTTGCCATTGGGCTGTTCTAACAAACTCCCAGGTGATACCAATTCTGCTGGTTCATGGACCACACTGTAGTAGCAAGAGTCTGCATTGCCTCTAAGTGCTCAGCCCGGGATCTGGCAAAAAGTTGGTGCTCTATGTTTCTTGAGTTAATGAATGAATGAATGAATGAATGGATTGATCAATCAGTCAACGTTGACATTTCTGCAATTACAAGAGAAGCATGAGTCGACAATCTGTCTCAAAAGAGAGCCTAAAATCCGTTTAGTCAACAAACCATTGCTTTTCCTTATTTAGCCCTCTGGATAGTCACACTGAGATCTTTTCATCTTCTGCTTTCTTGTTAATAAAAGTTATTGGTGTGGTGAGAGGAAGCACTGGTTCTTAGGCTGAGATATTTTAGAGACAACCCTTCTAAGTAAGAATATCTTGAAACATTGCTGAAAAGTTCTGACACTTTGAGCTTTAGGAATTTTCCCACTCTCTGCCTTCCTTGCCTCCCTTTTTCTTCACCTCTCTTTCTTTTCAATAGAAAAGAATCATGAAACAGCTGGATTTTTGTGATTTCTATTTTCTCTTGTTTTCTGTCTCTGTATGTGATGCTCTGGAGGACACGATCACTCTTCTGAGTACAGCAGCAAACAGGACATATGCTAGACCTCTTTCCTTCACCTCATCCCACCCAAACCCCAAATGTAGATGAATTAGTTTGAAAGTGATCCTGGCAATTTCCTCACTGCAAAGTAAACTAGCCCATTATTTCTGGGCTGGGTGTGCAAATTTAATCACCCAGGTCAGCAAAACTGGGATGCCATCCATGGGTACACAGACTTGATGAGTATTTTACTACCTTCAAAATAGTGCTTCCCAGCCTGCCCGTTTAGCATTTTGCTGAACACAGCTTGGAACTGATGAGATCATCCCAAACCTCAGCTGATCCTTACCAGAGGCTTTGCTCTCCAGCTCCTCTGGGGAAAACAAGCAGCGTTGGAGGAAGAGGAACGAGGGCACTGTCAGGAGTGATGGCATCTGCTTTTCCGTATTTTCAAATTTGTACCTTATCTTTCGGATCCTAAGTAAAAGGCATTAGAGAAGCTAGGAAAATGTCTCAATGCTGTATTGTGGATGTTTTTCTCTAAATCCAAATCTTAAAGCGGAAAATAGGTATATATGCATACACTAAAATAATGACTTTAATAAAACCTATGTTCCGATTGGGCGCTTTGAATCACAGTCGATAGTAACAGCCAAATTGGCAGCCCTTCCATACTTCCAGTCAGCAACAAGGGGGAATTGGGTGTTTCCCACTATAATAACAGCAATAATAATAATTAATATACAGATGGTCCCCAACTTATGATGGTTCAACTCGAGTTTTTTACTGTAAAATGGTGCAAAAGCAATATGCATTTAGTAGAAATCGTACTTTGAATTTTGATCTTTTCCCAGCTGGCAACATGCAGTAGGATCCTCTCTCATGATGCTGGGCAGTGGCAGCAAGTCATAGCTTCCAGTCAGCCATGCGACCACAAAGATAAACACCAATACACTTACAACCATTCTGTTTTTCACTTTCAGTGCAGTGGTCAATAAATTACCTGGGATATTCAACACTTTATTATAAAATAGGCTTCCGTTAGATGATTTTGCCCAACTGCAGGCTAACGTAATGTTGTGTAATGTAATGTTAATGTTCTGAGCTCGCTTAAGGTATGCTAGGCTAAGCTAGGATGTTGGGCAGGTGAGGGGTATTAAGTGCATTTTTTACTTATGATTCAGTGTTTTCGACTTATGATGGGTTTATAGGGATGTAAGCCTATCATAACTCGAGGAAGATTTATATATATTGTATATTAATATAAAATATCGTATGGTTACATATTAATATATTATTAATAATAATGATATTATTCTGAAAGTTATTCTAAAGGTTATCAAGCCATAGTATTATGGAAATTTGAATAGCGAAAGAAAAAAGAAAAGAAAAATCATTCCAAATCCCACCATTTTAACACAATCATAGTGAATGTTGGAGTTTTTCTTTCTACCATTTCATTATGTGTACTGTGTTTCATAGGTATATACACAGTAACCCTATATTTTTGTGCTCAACTTTTTTCACTTACCATTTTCATTTACCATTACAAGCATATTTATATATGATGATCCAATGTTTATGCTAATTATTTTTAATAACATTGTAATGTTTCATCAAGTAAAGATAAACAGTTTACTAGCACTATGGTGTCCCCCATTAATAAGTTTTCAAAAGTAGAGACTAAGATGCTCTGCAATAATGCCTAGAATTCTACACCAAGATTTGAAAATGTGTTCCCTTATACATATTTTAAAAGCACAGGTAAGCCAGCATGAAAAGAGGGTGTCCGTTGATTTGGATTCTATTACTGGCTCAACTAGTCAAGCTACTTTCAACACCTGGCTTAATGTTAATCTTCGGTGCCTATGAAACCAAGCTTAGTGACACCTATTTAGCTAATCTTCTGCGGTGAGGACTCCATGAGGGGAAGCACATTTAGATCTCGTAAGCACATTTGTAACATATTGCAAGGCATTTGGTTGCTGTCATTTTACACTATTTTCTGTAGGGCTCTTACTATGTCCTCAATCTTGGAAAGACAGGGTAGCCTCAGCTGTTAGTGGAAAGCATTGCTATCAACACCAAAATTTAAAACTAGCAAACCAAAGAACGCTCATGGCCAGCTAGAGTCCGGAAGAATGTTCAGCAAAAGCCATGGTGGGTTTTGCTGGCAACTTTTGGAGCTGCCTAAGAGGTCAACTTCACTTGGGCTCTCTGAAACTCTCTGCCCTAGAGTCCATCTTTCTTTGTCTCTCCTGTTGTCACTTAGACTCCCTGATTCTCTTTCAGGTGAGGTCCTGTCTCTCTTTATCCTAGGCTTGACGGTCACTTAATTCCACCTGGTTTTCTTCTGATTTGAACTGGAGAGGATCTCAGATTCATGAGTGCTGTGGAGAAAGTGAAGGCAAGCCAAGCTACATGGTTTTAGAAGCAATTACTTGTAAAATTAAAGAGTCTGAATTTTTACCCTGCTGATAAATTCTGAGATGTTACTATGTACAAAAATATCTCTCTGATCTCAAGAAGTATGAGAGGGTGACAAGTAAAAATCTATCTTGCCACTTTCATATAACCACAAACCAGTAGACACAATTAAGTGTGACATACCAGCAAATACTGTTATAACAAAAACCACAAAGTGATAAAACATAGTCAAGAAACCATTGATGAAAGTTGCGATATTATCTGATCTCAAAAGTAAACAAGGTGGTTACTGCTAACGGCACCTTGTAGAATGTCTTTCTTTTGCTAAAGGACACAGAAAAATCCAGAATGCCAAAGGAAGAATTAATACAAATGGAAACCTGCCACTCACAACGAGTTTTTCCCAGTAAGACGTTATTACATTTCTTTCCATTTACTGACTTTCAAAATCTTTTTGCCAATGTTTTCAGAGAACTATTTGTCTCACAAATGCCTTCCAGTAAGTCAAGTTTCTTTTTAATTTTTTTTTCCATTCATACAAATTTATAGGCCAACTGTTGCTCGTCTTGCTTTCGGCCCTGGTGCAGACACTGAAGCTCCCCACGTCTCCGTGTGCTTCTCTTATTCTCAGTCTTTGCAGTTAGGTTGGGCCATGCGACCACTTTTGGCCAATGGACTGAGCACAGAAGTAACCAATAAACTGGCGTGCCTCCTTCAACTCTTCCTCTCCCTGCTGCAGCAACCTTGGGGATCATGCTTTCCAGATGTAGATTCAAGAAGGAAAGAGGTACAGGATAACAGGCAGCTGCTGAACCCACATCAAACTGTGACACAAGCGAAAAATAAGTTTTTATTGTACTTAAGCCACTGAGATTTCAGGGCTTCTCTGTTGCACGAGTTAGCATCAGTCAACCTGACTAAAACAGCTCTGCGACAAAGCAGGTTCAAATGCCCAAATGGTTTGGGTAAGGGATACTGCATATCTTGCCAATATTTTGCTCATCAAGTTAGAGAACCACGGGGCCAGCCTGGTGGTGCAGTGGTTAAGTTCACACGTTCCACTTCTGTGCCCAGTGTTCGCCAGTTCGGATCCCAGGTGTGGACATGGCATTGCTTGGCAAGTCCTGCTGTGGCAGGCATCCCACATATAAAAAAAAGTGGAGGAAGATGGGCATGAATGTTAGCTCAGGGCCAGTCTTCCTCAGCAAAAAGAGGAGGATTGGCAGCAGACGTTAGCTCAGGGCTAATCTTCCTAAAAAAAAAAAAAAAAAAAAAAAAGAGAGCCACAGCTGCTTCATGGATCATTTAAATTCACTGCTCAATTGTTTTCAAGAGATTGTTTTTATCATGTGACTTTTCCACAGTGGCCATAATGATCTCTGGTGCTCCTGAGGATGTTTTAGTTCTAACTGTTCTTACTAGGCTGTTAGATGCTGAATAACTGTCATTATCTGATTAGTTTCTATCTCCAAAGTGACATGACCTAATAAAGTCTTCTGGCAGCCTGTAGTTAATGCCAAATGTATGCTTTATGAATGAGTGAATGAATACACCCATTTTGAAATCTATCTCATTTTCATAAATGGCAATTTACTGACTTGTGTCTTTGTAAGACAGACAGCCAAGCATTGTTGAGGCTATGATGTACAATGGGGACAGGATACAGAATCAGAAGTTCTGAGTCTACATGTCACTTCTGCAGCACCAGCTACAAGACTTTCTGTAAGATTTCTATCCTACCCCCCCATTCCCCCAAGACACGAAACGAGAGCATATTTCATCAGGTTTTGTGAAAATTAAATAAACGAAAGCACCTGAGATCTCATCAGACACACAGCTAAGGAATTTCTCAATAAACCTTAGTTATTCTTAATAAACTTTAGATTCCTCAGGGGACTCTGTTGCCTAAGACATGAGGGAAAAAAACCCTCTAGTTCAGATGACTTATGACATATAACCACCAGGTGGCACTATTGAGTCGGTATCAACATTTTTCCTGGAAAAGGGGAAGAAAAACGTCAATTCTGAAAGTCTAAAAATGTATATTTATCCAGTGTGATCAAAACACAGATAGTTGCTAAAGATTATGAAATCTGTGTGGTATAATAGCAAGAGCTATGTGCTGTATCTTTTCATTTTTATTGTTTTCTAATATTTAAGAGAGAATTCACCATTGACAGATTGTTATTATTATCATGATTATGAAGCAATAAGAATGGAGACAATTTTATTTTCTTAGCCTGAGATATCTATCATGGAATTATCAGGTTTTCACAGAGAGAAAAGGAAAGTTTTAAGTTCCTTTTTTGGAGAATGTTTAAATTTTGCCAGTGCAGAAGAAAGGCTCTTTCCATGAAGATTGGTCCTAGAATGATAGGAAGAAGGGTTCATTCTGCTCCTCCAGGCAGCTGAGCAATATAGGCATGGCTGCTCTTCGTCCTCAACTTCTGGGGCTTTCCAGGAGGGGTCCTTCTCTTAGTCCCTTACAGAGGCTCTCGCCTGGCAGCCCTCTCCTCTTCCACATGAGTTCCACTGTCTCATGGACTCTACCCACTTCCTGCCAGGACCCTGCCTTTTCCTCCTTGTCCTCTGATGCAGGTTGACAGTCATTTAGTTCCCACTGCTTGTCCACCATGAGCCAGTGAGGGCTTCAGAGACCTGTGAGCTGAGGAGGAAATGGAGGAGAGCTTCATTTCTTAAAGAAAACGTGGACATATTTAAAACATTTTAAAAAGTGTGGACTACACCACTACCTGTGTATTCACCACCTACAGCTAACAGACGTTATCATCCCATCAGATTTATTTCAGCTCTTTTAAAAAAAATTACAGACAGCTAAAATCTCCACCCACAATCCTATTTCCTTCTTTCTCTCCCCAGAGAGAGCTATTACCACCCCGGGAATCAGTTAAGTGTCTCGCAGTGCACATTTCGATTCTTCGGCTCCTTATTTATATGAAGCTTATGAAGGTAATTCTGTGGAGTGCACATACTTTTTCTGCTTTGGAAATGTGGAGAATAAGAGAGGAAGAGGTGGAATCATTCAGTGCTCACTTACCCTTCCTCCCTTCCTGCACTTAGAGACCTATTCTGCTGTCTGACCCCATCTTTCTTTCGTGTTCTCTTTTCTCAGGATGCTGGCGTAGAAAGGAACACGCTATTTAAACTCAAAGGGCACAGGTTCAGTCCCATCTCTGCTATGAAGCAACTAGAAGACCTGGGGCAAAATCACATCATTTCTCTGAGCTACATCAGGTCATCAACGCAAAATGACTGAAATAACACTGTTTCCATGGGGATCATTAATTTAATCTATAATTACATATTACAGATTTTTATTGAAATTGGAAATTATGTATTTCTAGTGCTTGGCACTAGAAATGCAAACTCAAGTAAGACAGTATTTCTAGGAAACAATCCACTTCCTCAATAGAAAATAGGTGCATTGAAAACAATTACTCTCGGATATGATCAGTATTATACTCGAGGTGTCCATTGACGGCCGTGGGAGTCCAGGAGAGGAAGACGTTAGTGGTACCCTTGAGCATCAGAGGGAGCTTTGTTGTTGTTGTCTGTCTGTCTGTTTTTGCTTTTGATTTTTTTAAGGAGTCAATCTGAGTTGTGCTGCACAAATAGGATGGAGCAAAAAGAAAGGGGAATCAACATTTATCTGGCGCTTCCTAAATGCCAGGCGCCACACATCCCTGATCTCGCTTTCCTTCTCACTCATCCATTTATGTTTTTTCCTTTTTTTATCTAATGCTTATACTGTGCCCGGAATTAGGAAAAAGATATTTTGTCCCCGTTTTCCGGATAAGGAAGCTGAAACTCAGGAAAGACAAGCATTCCAAAGGGAAAGTGTGGGCTTCGAGCAGGTCCCCACACCCTCTCATGGCACCCCTGGGTCAGGGCAGGGAGCAGGGATGCGGGCCTAGCGGCCTGGGCCCAGCATCCGCTCATCCCCCTCTGAATAAAAGTTATTTCGGGATAACACTTCCAAGTCAAAAATGGCCTTATCTTATTGGCCAATTTGCCAGCATCTCCCAGTGTGCCTCCTCCCTTCTCCTCGAGGCTCTCAGACACCCTGGCTTCTAAGGCCTCATCTGTCTTGATTTTTCTTGCAGCTCCTGCTTCATCCTCTCAGCCTTCTCAGAGGCCCACCCCTCACAGGTGGCTACATCCAGGGTCCATCTGCAACCCATTGCTATTTTCACTGTCCACATTCTATCACAAGCCCTCACAGCTATTCTCACAGTTTGAACCCCACCCCATACGCCCAGAACTCTTTACCCAGCTCTCTGGCTCTCACCATCAGGTGTCACTTTAGAGCTTTTTCATCAGAGAGACGTTTCCTAAACATCAGAGTCGGGTCTCAATCTTGTATCCTCCCGCCTTTTTCTTTCATAACACTAATTTATGATGTTAAATTACATAACTTTATGTGGTTATTTGCCTTAGACTTTTCTCCTCCTCCAAATTCTAAGTTCTGTGAAAACAGACTGTATCTGTTTGCTTGAAATTGCATATCCATTGTCTAGCATGACAATGGTACATAGTAAATGCTAAATAAATATTTGTTGAAAGAAACACAAAAGCAAACTCTCGAACATTTGTCATTAATTTATACCATATGACTTTTGTGAGCTGTTAGCCCACACATATGACTTGCCAGCAGCATCTGAATGCCCAGCAGACACTGCAAACACGAGAGGAATGCCTGCATCTAAACCTGCTTCCCCCTACATTCTCTAAATGGCTCAATGCCTTTGGGCCCCATGGTTCACTTGAACGGCCACCAGCCTGAGTTTCCCATTTATCAGAGGCTTCTCTCTCTCTCTCCCTCTTCTCCTCCATTCAAATAATCACCCATTCATGCTGACTGTCGTACTAAACATTTCACAAATCTCTCCCCTTGCTGAAACATCAGATGCATGTGTTTATGGTCTTACTTCAACCCCCATGTCTCTCATCAGCATCACTTGCAACAGCCTTTATTTAAAGCTACCCTTTGAGTTTGGTTTCCCAAACTTCGTACTTCTGTGTACCACCTTCAGAGTTTCTTTTGCTATATTCATCATATCTCTGTAGCAACTCTACTGCTATTTATGTTATTAAAAATGTTCTTTGAAAGGGAGGCCTGGTGGAGCAGTGGTTAAGTTCACATGTTCCGCTTCTCGGCAGCCCGGGGTTCGCCGGTTCGAATCCTGGGTGCAGACATGGCACTGCTTGGCACGCCATTCTGTGGCAGGCGTCCCACATATAAAGTAGAGGAAGATGGACATGGATGTTAGCTCAGGGTCAGGCTTCCTCAGCAAAAAAGAGGAGGACTGGCAGTAGTTAGTTCAGGGCTAATCTTCCTCAAAAAAATGAAAAGAAAAAATATATATATATTCTTTGAACTTCTTTTTAAACTTAGCTAAATTTTTGCTAAGCCATAATATAAATGAAATCAGTTTTCACATACTAGTCATAATTTTTCTACTATTCAATGAATATACAATAATTAACATTAAAAATATTAATTTAAGTGCCACCTAAAATCACAATTAGGGTGACATTGAAAGGTGTGCCCCAAGGAATTCGAGCGTTCAGAATTGAAGAGAATGTGACCGACAGCAGAGAGCCCTGAGCCAAAGTGGAATACCCTTTGTGGAATGTAACACATTCTCCAAACACTGACTCAGTCCTTGCTATGTCCTATTCATGTTGTAAGGGCTTTTCCCGTCGTATCTAGTTGAACATTCTATGTCTTTTCTAGTTGAGTCATATAGCAGTATCTGTGGTAAGGGTGATTATCTCTGTTTTACAGAAAAGAAAATTGGACGTTAAGTAATGAGCCCACCTGATAAGTAAGGGACCGGGGTAAGAAGTCAGTCTAGGTGATGGATCCCACTTTGGCTCAGGGCTCTCTGCTGTTGGTCACATTCCCTTCAATTCTGAACGCTCGAATTCCTTGGGGCACACCTTTCAATGTCACCCTAATGCTTCCAGGAAAAAGCCCACAGAACTTAGCACACTACATCAGACCCCCATTGGTGTGGTGCCTTCCTTCCTCCCCATCCAGTCTCATCTTTCACCATGCCCTGCCTTGTCCTCCGTTCTCCAGGAACTTTGACCTGCTGGCCAGAGCTCATGCCCTCTGGGTGATTTCTGAATTCTGGCCTCTGTTGACGCTGTCGCTCAAGGTTGGAAGGCTCTTCTCTCCACTGCTCTGCCTCTCCTTAACTGTCCTTACTTACCTCTTCTCCTCTGTTTACACTTTAATGCAGCCTCATCTCCTTTAAGACACCTTCCTGAGGGCTCCTTCCCCCATTCCCAGGGTGGGTTGCCATCTCTCTCCTAACCCTGCATGCATCTCTAGCTCACCTCACCACATCATATTACAGCTACCTGCTGTGTTTCCATCTCCCTCCCGAAAGGTGATGTCCCCTGCAGAGAGGACCTGTGTTGTTTTTACTCTCCTCTGTGTTCAGCAAATCTAGCCCAGAATCATATTCAATGAACTATATTTAAATACATGAACAAATTCTATTTAATGAAAAACTTCATGAGAATAGGAACTCAGCTCCATCTTTGTACTATCTTGCCACGTAAGACATAGGCATTTGTTGAAATAAAATTGAAACTTGTATTATATTTAGGACATTATCCTGCAATTCTGATCTAATTTAAAACTAGATTCTTTTTTGAAGGAATTTAGTTGGTTTTCAGAGACAATATTAAATCGTGTGGTCATCTCATTTTTTCCAGTTGGGTGACCTTTGGTGTAGAAAGAGGAGCCCTTTAGACCTCTGTGGTTTGTTCCTTTAAGAACCTGACTGTTCAGTCTTCCAAGAAGGATACTTCCTGTTTTGTTGATGAAGACATTGCTCAGGAAGTACCTTCCTGAATTCTGACTGCTCAGCTTTTGGATTCTCACCCTGTGCTTGATAACTCTTTTTAATTAGCCCCTGCACTGGAGAATCAGATAAAAGTTGTATTTTGGAGGTCCTTATTATCAAAACGTGTATGCTAAACCGTCATTGCCCATCTCTGCACAGTGAATACAATTCGTTGTCTGGTGACATTTGCGGGTCACATGTTTTTTATTTCGAATCAGGCTATGTTTGCAATCATTTTGATCGTCATTTAATCTCCAACCCCTTTTTCTTTCCAGTAGATTTACCTTTTCCCAATGGATGAAATGGTACCCAGACCTGGGGATTTAGCAAATTCAAGTCCACTTTAGCTTTCACTTATACCATTCAAACTACCTCCTGAAGCTGGGAAGAGGGCATCATTTCATTTCTATGGAAAACTTCCAGAATCGAGCTTGGTGTGTAAATTTCTTTGCTACTGAGAAGCATGCTCCTGGAGAACACAGGACTTGGCTTTCTTGCCTTTGCATTTTTAGGGCTTGCACACAGTGGACTGTATTTGTTGAAATGAATGAAAACAAAGTGGCTGGTCTCTTTGTTTCCAGGTTTTCCCATCTTTGGTAGAAGGACCTTCGAAAAACAAAGATCTGGCCCATCTGCCTGGTCTGACAGTAGAAATCTACTGGGATCTGGCATTGTGTGCTGCTCGGTTGTCATCTCTTCTTGCTCCTTACTTGGCATCTGAATCCCTTGGAGCCCATATGGGGCTGCTTGAGCTCTACCTCCAAGCCCATCCTGCCCACATCCCAACTCTGCTCTGTGTTCTGAGCATGACTTGTGTTTACCATATCCTGACACTTGATGACTTGGAAATAAGATCTTTGAGGGGTGGGAAGGATCTGGATTTTCTTATTCAAAGTCATATTCTGGGTGTCTGGCATAGCATATGGCACAGAGTAGTTGCTGAGCCAGCCAATAGTTATCAAATGCACTGGAAGTGAATAAAGGAATCCATACTCTTCAGTACAATGCCCTCCCTTGCCCACCTACTTGCTCCCCTCCTTCATCTGCCAACTCAAACTCATGCTCTGTGATTTAGTTCAGATACATCTTCCTGTGGGAGACTTCCCAGATCGTTGGTCCTTGGATGAAGCCCCCCTCCTCTGCGATCTTATAATGCCTTTGCAGACACTCCTCACTGACTTTATTACACCATACTGTAATTCTCTCTTCACTGGTCTCTCTTGCTGTCCTACAGGATTGTGGTCTGTGTGAAGGTGGAGATTTTAACTAAATCATTCTAGTTTTCCTGACTCTTAGGGCTCTACCTATAGGAGACACTGAAGACACATTTGTTGAATAGATGCCCAAGAAAATGTGCAATGGTTTGCTGTAATACTGTATCTTTTGAAATTGGGAAGTCAGCCCAAACAACAAGGATCAATTGAAATACCACTATCTGTCTGGTGAGGTACAACTGAGAAGAAAAGGGATAGCACAATCAAAGAAACAGATCAAAAATCTGCAGGTCCCCAGGGTCTAGAAAATGCTTTTGCAAGCCCTCCATTGATTCCCAGAGAACGGCTGGGACTCAGGTGATAATTAGCAGTGTGCAGACAAAGACAACAAGGGAAATGAAGCATCTTTAAATATATTCAAAGCCAAACGTCTCCAGTCAGGATATCGGCAAGTCATTCCCCAGGAGAGATGACAGCCAGTGCTAAAGGGTGCTGGGACAAGGAAGAGAGCAAAAGGTTACATTTTAGTAAAAGGCTTCACAATACCTGACTATGAACTATTGCTCTTGACAAAAATGAACATTTATAATACCTGACTATTCTGGTATTCTGAGACAAATTTCAACGTGTCTGTGTGTGTAGGGGGGTCCCACACCAATAACAAGCAACTCTCCTGGCACCAGCTGGGTGTCCCACAATTCAACACAATTCTGACACTTTCTACCCAGAAATAGCAGCAGATCCCACAGGTTAAGAGTTCAGTCCTACAAGACTGCCCCCCATCCCCACTTCAGAAGCTAGGCACAAGCCCAAGTTACTACTTGTGCTTCTGACTGACTGACTATAGATCAGGGCTTCCAACAACACTTTCCTTGGACTTCAGATGCTAGTCGCAAATCCAGGTTGTTACCTCTACTTTTCTTTTTCTTCTTTTAAAGATTGGCACGTGAGCTAACATCTGTTGCCAATTTTCTTTCTTTTTTTTTCTTCTTCACCCCAAAGCGCCCCAGTACGTAGTTGTATATTCTAGTTGTAGGTTCTTCTAGCTCTGCCATGTGGGGCACCATCTCAGCATAGCTTGATGAGCGGTGTTAGGTTACGTGCAGGATCTGAATCCCATGCCACCAAAGCAGAGCGCAAGAACTTAATCACTGGGTGATGGGGGCTGGCCCCCTGTTATCTGTACTTTTGACCAATGGGATATAAATCAGAGGTTCTCACAACCTCCTCCTCCAGTGTAATTAATTTGCTAGAGCAGCTCACAAACCCCAGAGAAACATTTTACTTACGAGCTCACCAGTTTATTATAAAAGGATATAACTCAGGAACAGCCAGACAGAAGAGATGCGCAGGGCAAGGCATGGGAAAAGAGCACAGAACTTCCGCGTCTCCATGCCAGCTCCTGGGATGTTGAGGGGGAGGAGGATACTGAAAGTTCCAAGCCTGTAATCCTGTGGTTGGTTCCCCTGGCAACCAAACCCATCCTTAGATTACCTAAGGACTTTCTAAAGGCCACCTCATTAACATAACAAAAGACACCTTTATCAATCTTATCACAAGAAATTCCAAGGATTTTAGAGCTCTGTGCCAGGAAGGAGGCCAAAGACCAAATACATATTTCTTATTATAAATCACAATATCTCACTGACTGTGGATGTTTATAATACCAAGAACTTTGGAAAATGTTCCTTTATCATTGTTTTATGGATGAGGAAAATGAGGCTTCAGAGATAAAGTTGTTCATTTTTGCCTATTTCGCTCCAGAAACATGGAATCTACAGTAATATAAGGTAGTGGTTAAGAGTATGCACCTGGAGTCAAGTTAACCTCAATTGCAATCCATTTTCTGCTCACAACTATGTCATTCTAGTCAAGTTACTTCACCTCTCTATCTGTTTTCTTTCTGCAAAACAGGGCAAGTTATGGTACCTTCCTCATGGTAGTGGTGGGAAAATGAAATCAGCCAATTCAAGTAAAGCACAATACAGTTGGTCATGATTTTAATGGGAAAAATGACAGATAATAGCTCTTTGACTTGTTTCAGAAGAGCTCATTGGAAAGCTTCAAGCCGTTATTGGGCTATGTGTCCAAATTATTTGCCTGTGCAGGAGTGTCCCTGCCTGCCCCTCCCCTATGCTGGCCTGGTAGTGAGGCCTAATGGTTTTTCTGTTCCCACAATCCCGAACCCTGCCCATGGCATCATCAGACTCCCAGCCCTCCTTACTTACCATTCACACAATTCCAGAGCAATTACATGCAATCAAGGGGTTTGGGAGAGGGACAGGGAGGGAGGAGCGGGAGCATTCATTCTCATACTTCCCCTTACAACACTTTCTCAAAGTGGCTAGGGAGAACCCCTAATTCACAGTCTTCTCCAGCTGTTCCCCTAGTTCTGTGCCACTGTCTTCATGCCATCTACAAACACAATTCACAGCCTGTTAACCACAATTCACAGCCTGTTAACCTTTGTACAGTGATCACTGAAATAGAGCCCTCCTTCAATATCTGTAACTTGATCATGTTAGACTTAGGATTCATCCCAGAATATCATCTTGTGTCTCAAGTTATCAAATCAATTCATTCATTCAAAATTACTTAAGGGATACCTACTATATGCCAGGCACTTTACAAGGCACTTAGGGACAAGATGTCATCTCTGCCCTTAAGTAGTTATAGTCCAGTGGGAACAGTAAGTCCTATTAAAGGAGTTATAACAAAACATTTAATGCAATGGGAGTTCAGAGCGGGGGCACTTCCAGATGTGAAATGCAGATGTCTTCCTATCCCCACAACCCAGTACATGGCTGTGGGATTGAATTGAAACAGTGTTCCTATTTATGAAGTATTGCATTATCCTACTTTGAGTTTCACTCAATAGCCATGGTATTGGCAGATTAGTCAAATAAAGCTCAAATAGTAAACTTACATGTTTACCTCTACTTAAAAACACGTTATGTTATGGGAAGCTTAAAATTTAAAGTTTTAAGAACAAATCTCTCAGCTCATAAATTCGAAAGTAACCCTTATATAGAGTCCGCTAAATCCAAGTGTTAGTGTTGTTGGCAAACTTCCACTCTGCTGTGTGATAGTGGGTCTACGAATGTTCCTAAGTTGAAAGTTCATAGGTAAAAAGGTCATAACTAGCAAATTTATAAACAGGAGCTTCTTTACTTGTCTTTAATCTTATAGTTACAAAGAGTGGTAGGAACCTGAAATCCTAGCTTCAGATTTCCTGCCTCACAATGCATATCTCTACAAGTTCCTGGTTCTTGTGCCCTGAACCAGAAAAAAAAAAAAAAAAAAAGTTAAATTAACAGTTATCCATAATCACTGCTGAGTGAAATGAGTTATGGATTTTCAGAGCTGTGAGATAGTATTGATGATGATGATGATGATGATGGTGATGACGATGGTGGTGATGAAATCAGTCATAATAGGAACTAATAATTTTTGAGTGCATGCTAAATCAGGGCATCGGTCTAAAGTACATACATATACCATTTCATTTAGTCCTTACAAAAATCCTTAAGCATCCTGGGTTTCAGATGAGGAAGCTGAAGCTTTGAGACTTTCCAACCATCACAAAACAGCAAGCAGCAGAGCTGGGACTTGACCCCAGGTGTGTTTGAGTTCAGAGCCAAGCTTCTAATACCACACATGATTCCTCAGCTTCGTTAACTAAATCTCACTTCACAATTATTGTAATTGAAATCTAAGAGGTTATATCTTATGCCTGATGTCAGTCAGTAAGTGATAAAAGATGACCAGAACCTCAGTATCCCAACTCTAAGGTTCTATTATTTGGGATTTTTTTTAATAGTTTATCAAACACAATTAGTGCAATTCTCAGTCAAGATGCTTTCCCTCTCACCATCTTTAAGTTAGTAAAATCCATCCCATAGCTTATTCTCATTCTTCAAGTCTTAGTTTAAACATTTCTCTATCAATCATGACAGGCTAAGTTACACTATAATTAGAGAGAATCTTAATGGCTTAAAGCAACCAAAACTTACTTCTTGTTCATACTCCATGCCCTGAGCATCCTTGCTCCAGGGCCCAGGTTGGGGAAGCACCTGTGATCTTGGTGGTGTCTGGTCCCTGCAGAAAGGAGACTGAGATCGCTGAGCATCTGAAACCATTATTCAGTCCTGCGACTGGAAGTCAGTCACCTGTGTCCATTCATAACCCTTTAGCTGAACATAATGACATAGTCCAACCTAACCACAGGGGGCTTAGGAAGAGGGGCCCTACTATTTGCCTGGAAGGCAGAGAGCCAGAAATACTCTCTGAATATCCTTGAGGACCTCCACAGTGACTTCTGAGAAGATTCAGAGCCCCCTCCTCCTTATTCTCATCCAGTGGCTGCGTTCCTCCACTTACAGCCACGGCTCCTGTGATTAGACTTTTTTGTCACGTTTGGACAATTCTTCCCTTTCTCACTGTTGCTACTCCTTAGGCACTTTCTCATCTTGTGCCAGTTTCCTAAATCTATCAACAACCTTGTAGATTATCCTTTCATACGCTATCTCTGGTTACCACTTTGAGTGAGATCTCTTTCTTTCTGAATCTTGAGTGACCCCAAACCAATAAGTTCATGTCTAAGCTTAGATCCATCCTCCTATTCCTTCCCCAAAGGAACTGATCTCCATATTAAAACTTCCACTCTCTCCTTGACACAGTGCACCAGGTTTTCTGCCTATTCTGTTCTCTCTTTATGGTTCTCTCCGAAGTTACAAGTAATCTCCATATGACAAAATAAATGGATAATATTATTTTCTTATCTCATTCCAATTGTCATTCTACTTGCAGAGGTAGGAGCAAAGCAGATTACAAGTCTGCTGCCTAAAAGCAGATATCCAACTAATGACATAGATACTAGGCATCCCTTAGTCTTTAGACCATTGGGATTAGGGTAGGGGTTAAATCCAGCATCTTGAGGGGAGCGCAGGAAACACCACACTCAAAATTGCCACTGATCTTTTCCCTTCCTTTGGTCATCTTCTCATATAAATGGGAATACAGGGAGCTGGATGATAACTGAAGTTCTGGCTTTTCATTGCCTTGAATAAAGTTTCTCCCCCAAATGTTTGCAGCTGTCTTTAGGATCTGTAAGTACTTTACCCATCTTTGTCCTCAGATTTGGCTCCCCATCCCTGATTTGAGGACAATAGGATAATCTCATTCAATATACTGCTATACCTTTTATTTCAATTTTCTATCTATTGCTATATAAAAAAAATTACTCAAAACTTAGTACCTTAAAACAACAAACATTTTATTGCATCTTATGATTTTGCAGTTCAGGAATTTGAGCAAGGCTCAGCTAGGGGATTCTTCTATGATGTGTTGGAGCTGGCTTGCATCAGCTCATGGGAGGCAGTTGTTAAATATTCAGGAATTTTGTGAGCTCTATGGCTAAAGCTGCAATAGCTTAAAATCAGCCATGATGGAAATATTTACATCACAGAAATCGGCAAACACTAGAACATTTTTAATTTTTTCTCCAGAGGTCCAGTTTACCCTCACACCAGTGCTTCTGCTAGACATATCCTTGACAGTGGTCAGTATTCAGCTGGCAATGGGCTGATCTGAAGGGTCCAAGAAGTCTTCACTCATGTATCTGGCACTTAGTGAGAAGGGCTAGAAGGTTCAGCTGGGCCTGTGGATCAGAGCATTTACACATAGCCTCTCCAGCGTGGTCGCCTCAGAGTATTCAGTTATTTTATATGGTCACTCAAAGCTCTTGGCACCAGTGTTGCAAGAGCCCAGGTAGAAGCTGCAAAGCTTTTTATAACTCAGCTTTTTGTGCCACATTAATTTGTCAGTCAAGTTACTGTGTCCAGTCCAGATCCAAAGGAATGAGACTTGTTTTCTCAACAGAGGGAGTCGTAAAGAGTTAGTGACTACTTTAGACATCTTTCTTAGATGGTAGGCACACATGAACAAAAAAATGAATGTAATTGTCTTACTAATATCTCAGGCTCAATGTTTCACAGGCACACAGAATAAATCTTGCCAGCTGCTATAACATACAAATCCTGAAAAGTTAATGGCTCACTCTGTTCAGTGTGGTCATGGGAGGGCCAGTACTCCATGCAGGCATTCAAGGACTCAGGTTCTTTCCATACTATGGCGCTGCCATCTTCACAGGTGGCTTCAATGCCTCAAGTTCTGTTTTAATCCATGTTGGCTGACAGAAAGAGGAAAGGAGCATGGAGATCACTTGAGAGTTTTCAGGGCCTTGACCCTTTCCTCCCACACTTAGTACCAACTTTATCTTTTTCTTAAGGGAGACAGCTCAAAGCTCCATTTAGATATTGCATCCACTCCAAAGCCGGGGCCTATGGGCAATGTACAGTCCTCTCCATCAGAGCAGATACTTGTGGTACAGTGACCCATGAATGAAAATGCAAGTTACCTTTCCCCACAAATTCCCACTGCAGGCCAATAGAGAATGATGCAGGATAACTGCAATATAACTTCCATTTGGAAACGGGAAAAGGAGAAAACACACATCAGCTCCTGGTCCATAGTAATTCATGTCCAATTCTTGCTGGATAGAAATTTTGAAAGTTTTCTACCTTAAGGGAGGGGAAAAGTTCCTACTTGGGCTTCCATTCTGTTCTCAGGTAGGAACATTCCCTCTTAAGGTCTCTGATTCACCCCTAGGGGGTTCCTTTGCATCTATAATCTCCCTTGATCCCATCTGAAGGGGCGTGAGGAATGTTTCCTTCTTGTGTTGCTTTTTCAGCCTCATTCTTGCTCATGAAAGATGGGTGATTGCAGAGTTGTTTTGAGTCTTGAACAAAGTCTTTTTTGTCCCCTTTTATTATTATTTTTATTCTAGTTTCCTATTTTCTCTGGAAAAACAATTTCCTTACAAACTTCTCAAGCTTCTGATTTATTTCTTGTTAGTCAGTTTCATGCGGTCATTACCATACCCAAAGTTCTTTAGTAATTCATGATTCTTGCCTATGATTTATTTCTTCACTTTTTCACTGTGAGGCTTCTTTTTTTCTCTAGAGAACATGAGGTATTCTGAAACAATATCTGGGAAGCCCTCACCCTTCCTCTGATTTTTGCCACAGGGCCGACTCCCTTTCTTCAATTGAGGAGTTTTACTGGGTATTTGACACAAAACTTTTTAAAATTCCATCTTTTACACTTGGAACAGATTTTTGGTTTTCCAACTCTATACCACTCTGAATTTCTAGACTTTGGTATTGTCTTTCTTTTCTGCTTGCCAACCAGCTGATTCTTTCCTAAGCAATTTTTTTTTTAATTTAATCCTTGCCAACCTCACCAAATAACAAATAACACACAGTAGTAAAAATCCGTTTACAACCTCTTTTTCAGCTCAAGAGGAGCATGATCTGCCTTACAAGTTATCAGGACAATTTTACCAAGTGAGTCACTACTGTATAGCATAGATTTCTAGCCATCCAGAGGCCACTCTGTCACCTGCCAATCAACTACTAAGGAAATGATGCCTAAGTTGTGTTCATCTTGCTCTGTTTAGCTTTCTCTTGTTTGTTTGGTATTGTTTTTACAGCAGCCCACTACATCAAGGTACTAATTTGTGATTTAGTCAGGGTAAGCTAACATCTATGAGAAGCAACATCTAACTTCATTAGTTTAATATTGCAGAAGACTTTTCCTCACCACATAATGGTCTACTGTGTGTATGGTGGTTTCCTTTCAGCAATGACTCACAGTGTCAGGCTGCTTCCATTTTGTAGCTCCAAAATCACCCTGGGATCCCTGACCTGACAGCCAGGAGGAGGAAACATGGAGGTTCACGTGGGAGACTTTAGGGGCTGCAACTGGGAGTGACACACGTTTATGCTCACATTTTGTTGTCTAGAATGCAGTCTCGTAGGTCTACAACAGTCTTCCTATGGGATTAGGAGGAAAAATAAACAGATTTGCTGACTATATAGCACAGTCCCCAAATGGCTCCCTTTCTACATTTTGTATTTAATTGAATCATAACATCATCTATTTGGTCCCAGAGACAGAGGTCAAGGAATAAGGCTTCCATATCCAATCTTTCACAAAGTCCTATCTCCTTGCTATCTCTTTCTATCATGTCCTTTTTTTCTACAGTGAAAACCACTGTCTTAGTTTAGACATTCATCTTTTGCCCTGTGGGAATTTTTTCTGTCACCACCTCCTGGTCTGCCTGTTATCGCCCAAGGGGAGTTGTCTGGTCACTGCAAGACATGCCAATAGTCAGGACACAAGGTGGTAGGAGAGAAAGGACTTTATTACAACTTGCTAGCAAGAGGAAAGATGGCCAATTCATGTCCAAAAGCACCATCTTATGGGACGAAAACTATAGGCCAGTTACATAGGGGCCAATCTCTAGGTGTGGAAGGCGGCTGGTCTCTGGGTGGGGCAGACATCTGGTCCCAGTTCTTGATAGTCCTTTGTTTCACTGGATATGCATCAGAGAATGGAGCAATGCCCTATACCCTGATCTTTCAGCTGTCATTGATGATGGCTATCAGCATAGGCTCTCCACCTGGGGGTCATCACATTTCTGAGGAACTCAAAAGAACAGTTATCATCTTAAAGAAGCTGGGAGGGGCCACAAAATCTACAGAGCACATCTGGGCTAGGTAGTCAAAGGTCATTTAAAGTTACAATATGGTTTCTTTTCTACAATATGGCTTCCCTTATGTCAACTTTGTGTTGAGCTGCTATCATGCCTACCTCCCATCAAGACTCTGCCAAGCTAAGGTCCACCCTAATGCCAGACTTTTTTAATGAAGTGAAAATATGATCATCTTACTCCAGGGCTTTAAATGTTTCAATCACTACCTGTGTCTTTTAGGATAAGCATTGCATTTCTTAGAAACACAAAGCACCCTTAACAAGCTGCCCCTTTTTGCTCCTAGTTTTACCTTTTGCCTCTCTTCTCTCTACACTCTTTGCTCCAACCAATGCCAACCACTTTTTTTAATTAAACTTTTTTATTTTGTGATAATTGTAGATTTACACGCAGTTGTCAGAAGTCATTCCCAATCACTTTTAACTCCTGAAATCTATCATTGATGAGGATTTTTAGGCTAGTTAATTTTAAAACAGTTTATGATGAGGACTTTTAGGCTGGTTACTTTTAAAACTGCAGATGAGAAGCAGGTTCCGAGGAGTGGAATTTGCTTGCCCCTTTGTTGGGAAACATTTACATTTCTAAGGGAAATCTCTATCTGTAAAGATGCCTCCCTCTCTGTGCCAGGAAGAAGGGGGATGGCCTTATCTCTAGAAACTCTTAATCAATGCCAGAGGCAAGAACCTAAGTTGTTTACTGTCTGGCAACCTCATGTAACTGACCCCAACCGCCCCCCCCCCCCCCCCCCCCCCCCCCCCCCCCCCCCCCCGCCAAATCCTCCTTTGTCTTTAGCTGAGGACAATATTTAAGTGGTGACTTCTGCCATTTACTCAATCCAGTTTGATTCTTATCTAAAAGTTGTGGGACCACCAAATGGCCAGACCCTACGGGCACTGATACCATTTTAACTTTTTTACATATTCTTTCCTTTGTCTTGTAAAGATATAACTCACATACCTATGCCTTAAATTTAGCTCTAACCCTCAACTTGGGGTGGCAGAAGTGGCAGCAGCAACATGTCAGCAGCAGCTCTGCCTGCCCATGGGTTCTGTCCCCATGACAGCAGCAGAACCTCTGACTGCCCGTGGGTCCTGTCCCCATGCTATTCTATACTATTCTCTAAATAAAAGAGCACTATTGCCAGATCTTAAGAGTCTAAGAAATCTTTCTTTTGACTCCTCGGCTCACTGACCCCGCATCATCATGACTCTACCTCCTCTACAACCCTCCAGAGGGACTTTTCTGCATGACTTTTACCAACAATTTAATGCTTCTTTCAATGATTACCTTCAGTGGGAATGTTTCTCCTCTCACGCTTCATTGTTGACCTCCTACCTCACTGTGTACATACCTTCACCTTTGCACACAACTTGCAAAGTTGGCTTACTGGACAGTCCACTTACCATATGCAGGGACCATTTCTCTTTCAGCCTCATAACCCTTAGTTATGGCTCAGCTCTTAGTCCGTAGAAGGTACTCTGCAAATGACTATTGATTACTACTTGGAGAAATCTACAATAGCTAAGCATTCAGGCTTGGTATTCTGTCTAATTGATATTTATATAATAAAGGGATAACTCAGCATCTGGGATGTTCAAGCTCTGTACTTTCCAAAGAAAAGACTGAACCTTAACAAGCCTCTGCAAGATAACCTCTAAGCCCCGGAAAATCCTGCCCGATAAGAGTATCTTTGTATACCTGGGGGCTTAGGCCACTCCATTTTATGCTAACAATGTTATTTATGGTAGAAGCCTGGGCCAAGCTATATCAGTTTGATAGTTGGAGGAACTAGAGATTGGAAAACTGAGGTCAGCCAAGTGAGTGTCCATGCCTACATAACTCACTGCCAATGGAAACCCTAAATGTGAAGGCTCAGGTGAGTGTCCCTTCTTGGTAATACTCCATACCCGTTGGCACACATGGTTACAGGGAGAACTGAGCACTGTCTGTAATAGTATGTTCTACTGCTTCAACTGGAAGATTATCCCTGGTCTCTCCTGAATGCTACCCTATTTGTCTTTACTGATTTTAGTCTCTATTCGTTTGCTGTAATAAACTGTAACTGTGAGTTTGACATCTTTTTAGAGCTCTGTGAGTCCTTCTAGTAAATTGTGGACCTAAGAGTGATCTTGGGGACCCAGCATGGAACTGAATCTGCTTTCAGAACTAATTAGCTGTGTGACCATAGACAGGCAATTCAAGCTCTATAGGCTTTAGTTTTATTATCTGATATGCGGGATATTAATAATGGTGCTTACCTCAATGGGATCTTGTGATGATTCAATATTGCATGTAAGGCATTGGATTTATAGTTAGTGATCAATAAATATTAGCTGTTGTCACTGTCATAATTACCAGGCTCTGAGAATTTCTATGTTATTACATATTTTATAATTTTTGTAAATATTATCTTAAAATAGCTCTATACTCTCCCATTAAAGGTAACATCATGGTTTATTTAGCCACCCCTTTACTGTTGAACATTTAAGCCCCTTTTCTAAGTTTTTTTTCATCATTATAAATAACATTGTACTGAGTCTACACATCATGATTTCTGTATTTAGGACTATTTCCTTAAGACACATTCCAGGGATGAAATTTCTGGGTCAAAAGACTAAACATTTGAATGTTTCTTGATGAATACTGACAGATTGATTTCCAAAATATTTGTACTATTTTGCACTTTTAAAAGCAAAGTAAAATTTGGTCCATTTTCTTAGACCCATGGGGGCATAGGAAAGAAATGATTTCTTTGGATCAAACATCTCAGAGTAACCAATCATCCTAATGTGAGCATAAATTTCCTGTGAACAAACTGAAAATATAATTTTTGCTCTCTCTGGTTCCAAAAATGGAAGGTCTGTACTATTTTCACAGACTGTAATTAAGTATATTCTCTATTCATTCATCTATGCATAAGGCAAGAATCCATCTAATAAGTGCATCATAAGGTAGAAAAAATTAACTTCTATTAGCAAATCTGCATCTATTAGAGAGGATTAAGGGGAAAGGAAAACATTTTTACCTTCAGTTTCACAGAAGGAATTAATTCATTAGGCAGAGTTATGCTAATCATATTCTTGTGTTATGTGATAGTCTTGTCATTAATGTTTGCACAAATCTGAGGCAGGAAATGAATATTTTCCAGAGGTGAATTTTAATTTTGGTTTCTCCAAGTGTATCATTGCCATTATTGCATTTTCACCTTTCCTACACCTCTTATAATAAAATGAGGGTGACAGACCAAATAAAATCTGTAGCAGCATACTAATCTTTTATATTTTTATCTTTATATTGGAATTTTCTTAATGGTTAGGCGTCTGTGGATTACAGCCAAATGGGAATACAGAGCAGAAATCTTGTGAACTCCAGCTGTTAGAGGAAACCGGACATTTCTTAGAATGTCTTGAGATGACAAAACAACCTGCTGGCCAACCACGGATGCTCCTAAAGAGTGAAGACTTTGTAGGCTCACTTTGCCCTCCCCCTTAACGCTTAGCAGCAGAAGGCACCTGTAGGAAGCATACTGAGGGGCTCTCTAGGATGAGAGCTTCTAGGGGTGCTGTACAGAAGCTGTGGCTATCAAATCGACACAGAAACTTGTGGGTTCATCCTGTCTACTGCACCAAACTTACCAGCCACTGTTCCTTTAAACCACCTCATTCTTCATTGCATTAAATGCTGCCTCAGAGCCCACGTTCCAATTGTTCCTGGTTCCTATGTTGTCCTCTTCTTATCTCTGAACAGACAAGTTCTGAACATCCCTTGGCTGCAATCTGTCTTCCCAAGATTCCTTCCCTATCTCTCTTCTGGAACGTTCCATTTGCTTAGCACATTCAAGCTGATGTCAGCAATTTCTGTACATGTCCATGTCTTCTATAAACCATCAAACTCTCAAGGAAACCACATAGTACTAACCATGAAAGGGATTGTGGATTCTCAAGGAAAATTCTCAAGGAAAGGTATTTTCTCGATTTACCTTTATATTTCCAACAGACTTGCACATAGCAGTTGTTAAGTGAGAATATGCTGAATGAATAAATGAGCACAAATAGATACTCGGATGATTAAAGGCTATTGTGTAATTGTACACTGTCATAGGAAAAATAATTCTGGTTTTAGGGACATTCATTCCTTGTTTAATTAAAAGAATATTTATTGGACATGTGCTATGTCCCAGACAGAGCTCAAATCCTGGCTCTGGTTTTAACAGGCTGTGTGATTTTAGACAAAGTGCTTAACTTTTCTGAGTCTCGATTTCCTCATCCATAAAATGAAGATAATAGTCTTTAACTTGTCTGGATTTTGAGAGCATTTAATGTGAAAAATTACATAAAGCTCTCAGCAAAGTATTTGCTTACTAATTAATATTTTCCTTCTTCCTTGCCATTTCATTGGACAAAAAGTATAAATCAATCAAAAAACACAATCCCTTTTGTAGTTAGTACTATGCAGTTTTCCGTGCTTCGGATAAAAAAAAAACAGAAGTAAGGAAATGACTTCTCAAAAAATAGTCTAGTCTTGACTTCTAGGATATATAAAGGATATTTCTAATATTAGAATATGTAACAGTATATTCTTACATTTCTATGACATGTTGTGTGCCAACACTCCTCTGAGTTCGAAGGGGCTTAATCCTATTTTTTCTGATGTAGAAACAGGCTGAGAGGAGTCAAGCGGCCTCCTCATGGCTATACAGACAGGAAGCACAAGAGTGAGGTCATAGCTTGTGTCATACCTTCCACAGGACACTTTCCAACCTCTGAAACTTCTATTTGTAAGAGATGCCGCTGCCTGAACATGCCCTTTAGCAGAGACTTCTCTCATCAGTAGCTATCTACCCATTATTTTCCCAGCGGGTTCAGTTTTCAGCAGTCCTCTCCTTTTTGAGCTCCCAGCCTCCTGCCCCTGAAATCCTGCAAGCAAGTCCTGGCAAATATGTCATCAAGTCAGTGTGTCATAAATCCATCAGCCTTCCCCAGCTCTGTCATGACGCTGCTGGAACCCTATAAGCACAGCCCAGGTAGACACTGTGAGCTGTAATAGGAAAACAAATGAGCCTACTTCCAATGAGCTGGAACCTTCTGCCTGAACAAATGTTTCAGTGGATTTGTTTGCTTCCTGCAGCTGGCTAAGCAGTTTTGGTGACTGTGACAACCGTTTCCACGGATTTGTTTTTACCCCTCATCAGGCTTGACGTGCAGCCATTCTGTTCTACAATTTCCATGCTGGAAGTACTTTGTGATGAGATTTAAACAGCGTGGGCTTTGTGGCTCTGAGAACGAGCTGAGGACACCTGACATAGCTACAGGAAGGAAGGAACTCAACTTAACCCTTGCCTGTTTCTGAATCAGGGCAATACAATAACCTAGGCTTACCCTGTGAATATTTCTTTCAAGGAGATAATACATTGAAAGAACTCTGGCCCGGGAGGCTGGGGAAGTAGGCTATAGTTTGTATTCTGATAGGATACTACTAGGTAACCGCAGACAATTCACTTAAACTACAAATTTTCCTGACCATAAGAATCACTTGGGACAACAATTGCTAGTTAAAAAAACAAAAACAAAAACAGATTCTTGAGCTTGTTCTCAGATTATTGCATAAGAACCCCCAAGGGATAAGATTGGGACTCTTTACTGTTAACAAGTGTTTCAGGTGATGCTCGCAATCAGATTTTTTGGAGAAAGTACTCGCCTCCAAGATTTCTATGTCCCCTGGCATCTCATATGTAATAATGTATGAAAATGCTTTTCTATTAGTGACCCATGTTCCACCTGCTTCAGATTACCTGGAGACTTCACTAAAAACGCAAATCTCCAAGCTATCTTGAAGAATGCAGAATTCCAGAATCCTTGGGAGTATGACTCATGTACTTTTATAACAGGTTCTCCAAGTGATTTGTGTCCACACCCAAATTCGGGAACCACTAATAGAATTTATTTATACGGTTTATTATGTTTGGAAATATTATCAGCATCCTAAGGTAGTTGTGAGGGTTGCAGGAGATAAAGTACTTAGCATAGTTTGTGCTATGGTGAGTCCTTGATAAATGTTAGCCTCAAGCACAGTAAAGGGTTCACTGCTTTTCTCGGGCCGGAATTGCATCTTCTATTTCTGATTTGCACAACGTACTAGGAGGGGGCATGGTGGCTGGTCAATATGTTCTTATTGATCTAAGTTGCTTTTGTATTTCAAAAGTTTATGTTTTCGTACCTCCTTTTGCTCTTCCTTCTCATGTCTATTTTTGTACAGGAAGAATCTCAGCGGAATGAGAACACACCTTGACCAGAGCTATTCTGATCACCATAAAACGTTATATTTGGAAGGTTCCTACAGAGCTCGTGTCTTCAGAGATGAGCAGTATGGTTATTATTAGTCTTGTTTCATGTATGAAAAAACAGATCCAGAGAGGAAAGGTGAGCTTGTACAAGGTTACTCTTTTGGTTGGTAAAAAAGCTGAGACTAGGGGCCGGCCTGGTGGCACAGTGGTTAAGTGTGCACGTACTGTCTCGGCGGCCCAGGATTTGCCAACTTGGATCCCGGGTGCAGACATGGCACCGTTAGGCATCCCACATATAAAGTGGAGGAAGATGGGCACGGATGTTAGCTCAGGGCGGTCTTCCTCAGCAAAAAGAGAAGGATTGGCAGCAGATGTTAGCTCAGGGCTAAACTTCTTCAGAAAAAAAAAAAGAAGGAAGAAAAAGAAAAGCTGGGACTAGATCTCAGATGCTCCATCTTCCATCCAGAGTCTTTTTCACTCCACCACACTGCTTCTTATAGCTACGACCACAGGACTGTCACCAACATCAACTTTATGTTCTGAAACTTCATTTCTTCTTCCCTTGTCTTTGTTCTCTGTGCTCACTCCTCTCCCTTTTTGTGATCCCATCTTTCCATATTGGCCCTATCTCCAACTAATATGTAATAAATAAATAAAGATACTAGGGAAAAAGGAAGTTGGTTTCTTTGGTTGTGATTGCTTTTGACAAAAGAGCAATATGAACGGGAGGTGCTTGACTCCAGCTTGTAATATGATGGTGGACATTCAGATACCGTGGCACCTGAACAAGTGGAAGAGATTCAGGAAGGAAGTTCCTCCCGCATCCCTTCAAATAATAATTCTGAAGGCAGCTTCCTCCTTTGTCCACATCTAAGACTGCTACTGACAACAGGATTATAGCACTATATTTTTTGTAATAAGTTGTCCGCACTTTCTAGAGCATTAGAGGTGACTTTTAGAGAAAAGCACAGATTCCATAGATCATTGGGTATCTTGGGATTTACTTGAGACGCATGTTCCTTTCCAAGTACCAATGTAAGGATAATATCCAGAGCAGACACCGGATCAAATCCAGCTCAGAGACCAGGATCCTGAAATGAAGACTAACACCTTGACTGTGGCCAAGGTCCACTCAGTGGCTGAACTGATACAACTTCAGTCCAGTGTTTCATGAGAATGGAATGTGATATTTTCACATATTCTTCTCTGGGACATTATTTCTACTTGGAATTTTGCAATGTTATTTAATTTATTCTTTACATTTCATTATACAAATGAAATGCCATTCAACTGCACTTAGCACTCAGATTAATTAAAACATATTTTTTGTTATGTTGTATGAAGTACTCTTAATTTTCTCTTAATACTAATAATAATCCCTTGAGGGTGTACTCCCACCACTGACTCTATTATTTTCATTTCAACTGTTTTATGAAATTTCTCTCTCTGTTGTACAGAGTGATGTACCAAAAACAAAGTAAGTCTTAAACGTAGGAATTATTTTTCACATGTAAGAATATGGGGACTGAAAATGGCTAGTGGTGCTTGATTCACAACTTCCACCTTTATGCATGTGTACATACCCTGCGCTGTGCTATCGGAGGCAGCTAATATTATTTTAGATCCCCCATTGTCTGGTCTTTGACCATGAGAATTCGACATGCAGACTAACGGTATACTTAGCAGATAAACTATGTTCTTTTTTTTGTTAAAAACCCAAAGTAAACAATGGTTCCATGAGCCCTGACTGCCATTCTCAAAATGCAGTTAGAATCTTTGAATGTTCTAAAGAACGTCCTCATGCTGTGTCCTCATTCTGTGGGAGAAGACTGCTGCAAATTTAGATAGATCAAGTGTGGAGGGCCAGTGGGGTTTTCCCAAGAAAGCTTGTGGGAAGGCAGCCATTTAGGAGATGAGATATTCCAGGTGCAAACGCTGTGTCTGGAAGCTGTGATCAGTGTCAGAGAGGAGATTATTTTGCATATAGTAAGGATTATGCTGGTCATTGTGCTGGCTCTGGCACATATCAGTTGTTGGCACACACTGACTCTGATTATAGCTCTCATTAAAATTTGTGCAAATCCTTTAAAACATTCCAATAGTGGTCTTAAAACACGTATTGAATGAGAAAAGGAAAGTGCTACTGATACCGGCTTAACAAAAGGTTGACATAAGGGAAGCCATATTGTAGAAAAGAAACCATATTGTAACTTTAAATGACCTCTGACTAACTAGCCCAGATGTGCTCTGTAGATTTTGTGGCCCCTTCCATCTGCATTAAGATGACAACTTTTGTTCTTTTGAGTTCCTTAGGAATGTGATGACCCCCGGGAAGAGAGCCTATGCTGATAGTCATCATCAATGACAACTGAAAGATCAGGGTATAGCGCAGCTGCTCCATTCTTTGACGCATATCCAATGAAACAAAGGACTATCAGGAACTGGGACCAGATGTCTGCCTCACCCAGAGACCAGCCACCTCCCGCACCTTGACACCGGCCCCATAGATAACTGGCCTGTAGTGTTTGTTCTGGGAGATGGTTCTTTCTGACACAAGTCTGCCATCTTCCCTCTTGCTAATAAGCTGTAATAAAGTCCTTTCTCTCCTACCACCTTGCCTCCTGACTATTGGCATGTCTTGTGGCAGGCAGATGAGCCAACTTGGGTGGTAACATTACTGTACTCATGAGGCAGGAGAAATACAATTTAAAAAAGACTCTGCACATGAAACAAACAAACAAAAAAATTAAGTATCTGCTTTGTGTTCTGAATGAAGAGGAGGAGAACATTAACTCCAAAACAAGATTTTAAAAAATTGTAAGAGAAACATAAACACCCTGAATTGAAGAAAAAAGTGACTGATAGGCAGGCTGAGTTGAAAAGGGAGCTGAGCAAGCAAAAGAAAGCTTGAGGTTAAAAATTGAATAGTTAAATTCAAATTGGCATTGGGAACAGCAAGAATAAGAACTGATAATGCAGAACATAAAATCATCATTTTTAAATAAAAAAGTTGGCTAGAGGAAAATGGGTAAGGGGATGAAAATCATGCCTGAGAAGGTGATAGATGCAGAAGGCGAGTAATCAAGATGCAATCTACAAATAATTGAAGAGATGACCAGACTACGTGGAGGAGAATGGCAATTAAGGTATGAATGAGTAAAACATCCGTGAACTCAGAATGCTTTCATTTATTGATCAAAAGTCTTTGCTGAACGTCAGGAAAAAATTTAAAAATCAGATAACTAAAGAAACATCTAAAAAAAAAGTGCTGAATTTTTCCAATATTTTGCAATTGATCAAACTTTACAGTGAACGCCAAATGCAAACTCACCTTGGTTCCATCACTAGAATTTTACTATGTTTCTTTGTCACATATCTATGCATCTATTCATCTTCCTATTCATCTATCATTCCATCTTATTTTTGATGCATTTCAAAGTAAATTGTACACATTCATGCACCCCCCCAAATACGTCAGAATGCATATTATTAACTAGTGTTCAGTATTTGCTTAGAGTGTTTTTGTCTTTAGACATACAATTTATGTTCATGATCATGAACAAACGTTGCTATACTCTCCCTGATTTTGACAAGGGCACGCACCTGTTTAACCCAAAACCCTATCCAGATACAGAATATTACCTCACGCCATGCCCATTCCCCATCCATACCTACCTTCAACTCCCCCCCAGGCAAATACTCTTCTGTCTTCTCCAACCTATGTTGGTTTTGCCTGTTCTATAATGTCATCTACATGGAATCACAAAGTATGAGCTCTGTCGTATGTGTTCTTTCACTTCCAAGTATTGTGAACTCTTCCTTGTGTCGCTTGTGTCAATAATTTGTTCCTTTTTATTGCCGAGTGGCATTTCATCTTAGGAGCAATGCAGTTTGTTTGTCCACCTCCTGTATTCCCGTTTCGGTCTATGATGAATAAAGCCACTATGAATACTAGAGTACAGACTTTTCTTGTATGTTTGTGAAAATATGTTTACAGTTCTCTCAAGTAAATGTCTAGGAAGAGAATTGGTAGGTCCCATGTGTTTGATTTTATGGAAAACTACCAGAAATTTCCCAAAGTGGTTATAAAATTTCACATTCCCTCTAATAATATATAATACCTCCAATTGCTCCTCATGTTTGCCAAATTTGGTATTATCTAATTTTTTAAACTTAGACATTTTGGTGTGTATAAAGTGCTATCTTACAGTGGCTTTCATTTGAATTTCGCTTATGACTAATGATGTTAAGTAATCTTCATGTGCTTATTGGCCATTAACATATCTTCTTCTATAGAGGGGTTGTTAAAACGTTGTCATTTTTAAATTGAGTTGTTTGACTTCTTAATATTGAGTTTTGGAGTTCCTTATATATCCTGGAAACCAGTCCTTTATAAGATATTTACTTTGCAAATATTTTCTTCAAATCTGAGAATTCCTATTTATTTTCTTAACAATATCCTTTGATGAGAAGACATTTGATGAAATCTAATTTATAGTTTTTCTTTCATGAAGATTATTTTCCATGATTTGTCTAGGTAACCTTTGCCTATACTAAGGTCTGTGGTCAAAGTTAAAAGGGCCACCCTGAGAAGAGGCCAGTGCATAGCTCAAGGTCGCTGAGAACAGACAGCATACACATCAGACTCAAGTAGTGCAGCGTTCACTTACAGCAAGAGTGAGACAGTGCACAGGATCCAGCTCCCTGCAATATGTGGATCTCTATGCCCAGAAGATCCACTCCACAGTCAAAGCAGGCAGTGTAGCTACACCCACCCCACTTCTTGCTTCAGTAAAAGGACCCCAACTCTCCCAGATGGAATCTGAAATACAGAAAGCTGGGGACTCGCCTGAGGGCCACTGAGATATGCATTTAAGCAGAAGAAAGGAATAAACATCAAGCCTGGAAGGGGGAAAGATATTCCCTCTTAAATCTACAAACCCAGCACAGGCTGTGATGGCTCTTTATCTCCCAGTAAGGAAATGTTTCAGGCCCAAGACCACTCTCATGCTGCCATACAGAGGGTGAGGAGCTGCACGTGACTGCCTTTCCAATAGCCTGCCCTGCCAACACACACCTGAATGACTGCTGACAGCGGACAGGGCATATCAAATCCAGTGAGATCACTGTTTGCCCCAAGTGTGGAGGCAGAGCTGAGGAGCTTGGTCCCATGGGGACCCTAAACAACCTGAATGAATGTGGTCTGCTCACAGAGCCTCACTGTCATTTTGAGACAGCAGTTTACCAAGATCACTAGAACCAGACCCAGGAAGACGATCGGGCCTCCCTGGAAGATGATTCTCAACCCGGAACCCCACCTGACTGAATTAAGCCAACTAAAGAGGTCACAAAATGAGTCTGGGGGGACTGCAGGTGTACAAGTGATAACCATCCTGCCTGAAAACCATACGTTCCCTGAACCATGAATGTACACACAGCAAGAGACGTTTGAAATAACACAAATGCAGATAATCATGGCTGTTCAGTTGTCCATCACCATCTTGGCTGGTGAGTTTAGTGAGTCTGTTGGTCTTGGAGGTTGAGAAAAGTCTTTGACCTAGTGTATCTGCCAGGCCATTACAATAGGTGTGCAAAATAAGAGGGACTTCTCCATGACAAATCCATCATTGTTTAACTTCACCTCCTTTTGAAAAAGCTGTGCTGATTCTTATCAGGGTGTTTGCAGGGCACAGCAGAGGCTTCTGTAGGAAAGAGAAGAGGAAAGACTTAAATTTCCACTCCTGTCCCACCCCATGAAACTCTCAAGGCTGGAGATGCTCTTGTCTGCTCTTTGTGCAGGGATCCACCACCCCTGTTGCTTGACCAAAGCCTGTACAACCTGTGAGGGGAAGTCACATCTTGAATGAATTCAACTTATCCTACGCTATCACCCACTTGTGCTGAGGAGTCAGGAATCCCAAGCAAGACCAGGGTAGCCTGAGAGTCTAGATATTCAGTCTTCTTTTCCCCTATCCTTGTGGAGTCCCCAAGATGAGAGGCACCCAAAGGTAGCATTGCCTCCAGGTTTGAATTAGGAGCCCCTATTGATGGTACCACTGTGGATCAGAGGACAAAAAAATAAAAAAAAATCGGAAAGTGCATTCCAGGGGGAGAAAAGAAAAAAGGCAATTGAGCGTACTGAGATTGGAATTCCTAATTAGGAGACTGCCTGCTTCTCCATCCCCTCCAAGCTCAGTATTTCCTCATGGTGCCATGTGTCCCTTCCAGTGGGGTGCAGTAATTTCCCAATGGCTTTAGTTAGGTGGAGGTATCAGCCAGTAAGTTGTCTTTCCTGATGACCTTTGATGGAGGTTGCTTGAGTCATTCATTCCAGTGTTTTACCACCCTATTTGTCTGGGGGGTCACAGGAAGCCGGGAAGGTCCATCTTATGCTGTGGGAGCATGACCATTGCTGTGTTGTTTGGGCTGTGAATGAGCTTCCTTAATCAGATTGAAATCCTGAATATGATCCACAGCAGTGAGGTACCACTGGAACCTGTGACTGGGGACTAAAGGTTCTATGTGGTCAATTTGCATATTTGTGTGGGATCTACATCCAATTAATGAGGCCCAGTTCTCCATGCTGCGCAGCCTAGGCTCACTGGCAGGAGTCACTGCACTTCCAATTCTTCTATGCCCAGTCCCCATGATTTAGCTCATTCTTGCATCTGAGGTGAACTTACATGTCCCATTGTGTCCAATCATTAATTTATCAGTCACCAGACCATATGGCTAGTCTGTTTTCAACAGCCCACGAGGCTCTAAGTATATAGCAGGAGGTGCTGTTGAAGTGGCCTGCACAGCCATTGTTACTGCACATAGTTTAGCTCATTGGGTGGAATATCCTTATCTGGTCTCAGTACAAAGGTGGCTATCCTTCGGGCAAATGGCTGGAGCAGCCCAGTGGACTCCATCAGCTTTGAGTTTTGCAGATCCATCCATGAATTATGTCAAACCAGCAGCTGGAACGTCTTCCAAGCATGGACTCCTCTTAGTTAAGGGAAGGGCAGGAGTGTCCCCTCTAGGCTGTTCAGTCCCCTCCAACAAGGCAGTTACTTATTCATGGAGTTGTGTAGTCAGTTGTCCCTCCAGGGACCTGATCAGGCTCTATCTTTTCCAACAAAGATAATCTCCTATATTTTTTCTCTAAAAGCTTCATGATTTTAGCTTTTATGTTCTGATCTTTGTTCCATTTCACAAATTAAATTTAATTGGACATATGGTGGGAGATTCTTTTTTTTCTTTTGATATGGATAGCCAGTTGTTCCAGTATGATTTGCTAAAGGGTTATTCTCTTCCTTATTTGATTGCTTTAGCACCTTTGTCAGAAATCAAAATGATTTATATGTGTGGGTCTATTTCTGGGTTCTCTACAATGTACCATTGATACACTTGTCAATTTATATGTCAAAATCACACTTTTTAAATTGAGATAGAGTTGATATATAATGGTATATTAGTTTCAGGTGTACAACATAATGATTCAATATTTGTATATATTGTGAAAAGACCACCACAGTACGTCTAGTTAACACTCATCATCACACACTTACAAAATTTTTTCTTGTGATAAAAACGTTTAAGACCTACTCTCTTAGCAACTTTCAAATATACAATACAGTATTATTAATTACAGTCATCCTGTCTGCACATTGGATTTCTAGACTTGTTCATCTTACATAATTGCGACTTTGTAACTTGTGACCAACATCTCTCCACCCTCACTGCCAACCTCTGGTAACCACTGCTCTATTGTCTTCTCCTATGAATTTGATTTTTTTTTTCGATTCCACATTTGAGTGAGATTATACAGTATTTGTCTTTCTCTGTCTGGCTTATTTCACTTAGCATAATGTGCTCTGGTTTTGTCTATGCTGTCACAGATGGCAAGATTTCCTTCCTTATTTCTCATGGCTGAATAATATTCATATATATATACACACATATATGTATCACACCATATCTATGTGCATATACATCATCTCATATATATACCATATACCATATCTTTTTTATCCATTTATCTGCCGATGGATTTTCAGTTGTTTCCATATCTTGGCTATTGTGAATTAAGCTTTAATGGGCATGAAGTGCAGATATCTCTTAAAGGTAATAATTTCTTTTCCTTTGAATATATACCCAGAAGTTCCATTGCTGGATTGTATAGTAGTTCTATTTTTAATTTTTTGAAGAACCTCCATGCTGTTTTCCATAATGGCTGTGCCAATTTACATTCCTACTAACAGTGAACAAGGATTCCTTTTTTTCCACATCCTCATCAAAACTTTTTTTTTTTTCTTTTTTTGATAATTGCCAGTCTAACAGTTGTGAGGTGATATCTCATCGTGGTTTTGATTTGTGTTTCCTTGATTGTTAGTGATGTCGAGCATCTTTTCATGTACCTATTAACCATTCATATCTTCTTTTGAGAAATGTCTATTTCCATCCTTTGCCTATTTTTAATTGGATTACTTGTTTTATTGCTGTGGAGTTGCTTGAGTTCCTTATATATTTTGGATATTGATCCCTTTTCAGATGTATGATTTGCAAATATTTTCTCCCATTCCATAAGTTGTTTATTCACTCTGTTGATTATTTTCTTTGCTGTTCAGAAGCTTTTTAGTTTGATGCAATTCCATTTGTCTACTTTTGTTTTTATCATCCGTGGTTTTGGGGTCATATCCAAAAGAATCACTGCGTTGGCCAATGTCAAGAGGCTTTTTCTTTGTGGATTTATTTCTGGAGTGAAATTCTTAAAAAATAATAAAAATTACAAAATCAAGAAAAAATTTAAAGCGACCAATGTTATATATTGAAATGTTTATTGATAAATTATAAGTGTAAAGGCAAATTTTAGCAATGTAATATAAAAGGAAGATCAATGTAAATATATTAAAATATTAAATGTATTAAATAATGACTAAAATAATTTATTTACTCATAATTTAAAATCATTTATTTATTCAAAATTTAATGTAGTTAAAATTATGTTTTAATTCCATAACTCCATGTTATATTAACAATGATTAGGTTGGGTCCTGAGATAATTTCATCTGGATTTTCATATTAGACAAAAGAAGATTGAAGAACGAAGCGCATTCACTAGTAGAAGTAAAAACTGGCAGTGTACTTTTGAAATCGCTACAATAAGCAGCACAAACAAAAGCAAGAGACAATACACAATTTATAAAACCCAGGAAAATATCATCATACAATGTTGCTGTGGTTACTTCCTGGTGGTAGAGGGGATGTTGCTGTGTGGGATTTTTGTTCCTTGTATTTTTTTATATTTTACAAATTCTTAGCCCTGAGCATATGTTGCATTAGTTATTGGAATAAAAATTTTAAAAATTTGTTTAAAAACACTTAGAAAAATCTTAAAAATGTAATTCATGTTTTGAACCAACTCTGCATCACAATTTTATTCACTTTTCAAGTTAACAAATTCTTTTTACAGAAAGTCTTTTACTTAATGCTGTGGGAAAATGTACACTGCACTTCACCTTGCCCCTGGAGAACCCATTGTAAACTTCTTGGAATTTCTTATATTTATTTCTGTTGCTGTTTTACAGAATAAACATCAGACCTAATAAATACCCAAAGCATAACATACTCTTAATTCATTTGAAAAATGTGAATCTTCTAAGCATTAAAAAATAATTCTTCAGTATACAATTACTACTACAACTTGGGGAAAATATATAAATACTCATATATATATATATGCAGAATTAAAAAGAATGCATTGCTAATGACTAAATGTTTATGCTCCTGCAAAATCCATATATTAAAATCCTAACCGTAAGGTGAATATTCAGAGGTGGGTCCTCTGGGAGGTGATCAGGTCACAAGGGCAGAGCCCTCATGCATGGAATTAATGCTCTTATAAAAAAAGGCCCCAGAGAGAACCCTCCCTCCTTCTTTTGTGTGAAGATACAGGAAAAAGACAGCAGTCTATGATCCATAAAGTGGGCTCTGACCAGACACCAAATCTGCCTGCACCTTGATCTTGGACTTCTCAGGCTTCAGAGCTGTTAGAAATAAATTTGTGCTGTTTATAAACAACCTAGTTTGTGGTATTTTTTAATAGAAGCCTGAATGGACTGAGACATGCATTTAGAATCATCTCTTTAGAATCTTGGTTTCAACTTCAGACTAAGCTGGTATGGCATTCTTTTTTTTTTTGGGTGGGGAAGATTCGCCCTGAGCTAACAACTGTTGCCATTTTTGCTCTTTTTCTTTTTTGCTTGAGGAAGATTGTCCCTAAGGTAACATCTGTGCCAATCTTACTCTATTTTTTATGTGAGATGCCTCCACAGCATGGGTGACAAGTGAAGTAGATCCACACCCAGGATCCAAACCCACGAATCCAGGCTGCCAAAGCGGAGTGCGCAGGACTTGAACCACTTGGCCACGGGGCCACCCCTCAGGATGGCAGTTTTTGAAATCAGAATCCAATCAACAGGGAGGCAAAATTTGAAAACTCAAAGTAAGCAATAGTTACATGAGCCCTGACTGCTGTTCTCAAGATACATTAGAATCGTTTTCCAAAGAATGTCCTGGTGCTGTCCTTTCATTCTGTGGTGGAGGACTGGTGGAAATTTGGATAAGACTTCAGGAGCAAAAGGCAATACTGCTTCTTGGACAATGTTGTATGTGAAATAAGTGAAAATTAAGAGAAAAGACATGTACTTTATGGGATGATATCTGGGGCATACTGGACTACGCCATAGGAATACTTAGCATGGTCTTGCGCTGTGATGTGAATTAGATTATTTTGGGGGAAGAGACCAGGTGGCAGAGGGTGTCTCGACATTTGGCATATGATATAAGAGTTCCTCGAAGTAATACAGATTGTTCTGGAGGGCAGCAAAGACACTGATAGGAACACGTTGAACTGGTTGAAAAGAAGTTGATGGGGAGGTGGGGTCAAGAGTTCTTCAATTTTTTTCTTTTCTATGAAGTATCAACTTTATCCCAAATAATCAAAGGCATCTTACACTAACTCTTTAAATATTTACTTAAAATTCCAGTAATCATGGGAAGTCTGAGCATGTAAAAATGTTTCTTATAATATGGCACAACCTTCAATAAGAGTTCTTCAATTTTTTAGGATAAAAGTAATGTCAAAAACATGCTTAGGGGGAAACCTTTCTCCTCTTCTCCCCAGATGTCCACATCACAGCATAGAGGAAGGAAATTCTGGTGGCAATCCATCTGCCCTGCAGGGAAGAGCTGTGGAAGACATTGCTTCTCTGTGCTCCCCAAGGCAGGAGGAGTAAATGATCTGGGCTGCCCTGGAAGGCATTTCAATAGTGAACAGAGATAGCATGGAAAGGCAGTGCTCCTAGCCTCCTGACCTTTCCTACCAGCCTGAACGTGGACTCGGTGGATGTCTGCACTTTCTTGCCTTTTTGCTTGGCATTATGCTTTCTTTCTCTGTCTGTTACACTGAGCAGGCCTCTATCAGAACATCCAGACTCTCTGCAACTTGGCAATATTTTACTGATGTAGAAGTTATATAAGACCTGCACAACGCACCTAGGGGCTTCAGAGCTGGGAGAGAAAATACGTTTTTGTTTTCATGTTCAAGGTTTGTCCTCTGATAAGCTTTATCAGAAACTATACATTTGGGAGTGATTCAATTCTTGTTCAACCATTAATAAACCTGAGACCTTGAACTCCGCTTGATAGGTTTTCCTTTCTCTTCTTATTGGTTAGAATTTCAGGGGGGAACAGGAGTAAGCTTAGCTTGTTTTCATCCCAAATTTCCAACATTGTTTTTAAGACAGAATATTGATACCTTTTTAATAAAGATATCTGTTGATACCTAATCAACTTAGTTATGATAAATGTACTGACATTAGAACAAAGACCATTAATCAGGGTCTTAATAATTTAATAGGAAGATGAAGTTCTCAAAACATTGCATATATTATGTCACCTATTACTGAGCATCAAAAATATATTCCAGATGTGGTGAATGTTTATTGATTTGCCTTTCTTGAATGGCATCTACTTCTGTGAATTTTTTCTTCAAAACATATTTCAAAAAAGATCTGCTCTGTCTCACCTCCCTGTCCAGCATGATTGCATCTGATTCAAAAGAGTTCAATGAGAAATTTTCCATAGAATTTTTCATGCTGGGGCTGCAGGAGAGGAGACATTTCCATTAGTGTGATGAAATTATGCTAGTGTGACCCTGGAAGCTGCCTGGGACCACATATGCCTTGTTACATGGAAAAGCCAGCTTGTGGTAGAAGAATATGGAGTCAACATACCCAAAACAGCAGTATGGAGATAGTGAAGGAAAGGTTCCTGACTATTTCCAGTCATGTGCTCTCTAGCTTGCTCTGGCTTCTGCTTTTTGGAAGTTTAGTCATTCAGCTCATCTGGGAGATACTCATTATCTTTATTAAATCCCTTTTTGTGTAAGCTTGTTTGAACTGTGTTTCTGTCAATTGCAACTAGAAGTCTTGGTTAATACCCTGATGCCTTCAATTAATTTTTGCTGTATTTGTGACATCTGAACAAGGTACCCTGGTGGTCTAGTGATTAAGATTTGATGCTCTCACTGCCATGGCTTGGGTTTGTTTCCCAGATCACACTACCTGTCTGTTGGCTGTCACATGTAGCAGCTGTGTGTTGCTATGATGTTGAAAGTTATGCCACTGGTATTTCAAATACCATCAGGGTCACCCATGGTGGGGAGGTTTCAGCAGAGCTTCTAGACTAAGACAGACTAGGAAGAAGGACCTGGCCACCCACTTCCAATGGTTTCAGAAAAAAACTGGCATGAAAACCCTATGAATAGCAGCAGAGTATTGTCTCATATAGTGCCAGAAGGTCAGCGGATGGTGCAAAAAGACTGAGCAGGGTTCTGCTCTGCTGTACACAGGGTCGCTAGGAGTCAGAATCAACTCCATGGTACTAAGAACAAACAATGAGGTGGGTACTCACCTCATCTACAGATGAGAAAGGTTAGGCTAAATAACTCGTCTTCTTCCAAAGTCCATGCTTTTTCACCCTATCTTAGTGATTTTTGGAAATATTTTGACTAAAGCTAACACAATAATGCAGCCAGTTGATCACAGGCTAAGATGGCTGATTGTCCTGAAGCCCTGTTGTAGGTGAGGTGGAAGAATTTATCTGTGGACGAGACTTGTGAATCCGTCAATCTACTGAGTCTTGCCAGATGCTCTTCTGTCTTTAATGAAGGGGCACAACAACTTGCATTCCTGCACAAGACCATGGAGAAAATGTGACAGCTGCAATGGATCTTGGGTTTCCAGTCTTCTAGGCTGCTTTTTCTCACTGCCACCTACTCTCTGAGGGTTTCCTATTGGCACAATGAGAACTCAGATGATCATGAGTAAACAGTGAGACAGATGGAGGAGTTTGGTCAGGCAACCAGAAGACAGCATCCAGAGATTGGGGTAGGGAGGAAAGATCAGTGTTAGATTGGGTGCGAGAGTTCTGAGACAGATAAGTAGAGCCAATGGGCTTAGTTAACTGGAAGAGCTCAAGGTAGGCAGATGGTCAGTGGCAGAGAGACTGGATGGAGTTGTTGGGATGTTACTCTGATTGTTAGGATATTACTCTGAGCCACGGCTAGAGGAGGACTTCATTTACCAGGAACACTGGTCAGAGCAACAGAAGGTCTCTAACTTGGAGAAAATGAGAAACTGGTTAGATTAAGAGGACACAGACTAGGACATGGGGAAATAAGGTAGAGGTGGAGATATTAGGGTTAAGATACAAGAAGGATTTTATTGCTAATAGTAAAGATCCTCACTTAATTTAAAAAGTCGGATTCCCAAGAGTTAAATTCCTAGACCTTTTCCCTATTTGCTATCCTTAAGATATCTAATCCAGTGTTATCCAGTCAAAATTTCTGTAATAATGGAAATGTTCTATTTTGTTCAATATGGTAGCCACTGGCCATGGGTGACATTAAATTTAAACTAATTAAAACTAAATAAAATGTAAAATTCTGTTCCTCAGTTGTACTAGCTATGTTTCAACTGCTCCATAGCCACATGTGGCTAGTGGCTCCCATATTGGAAGGCACAGAATTCTGTGCCTACAGCTTCTTCCAATACTAATAATCTTAAATTCTATTTCTGAGGACCCTCTCCATATCTTCGTACTTGCATATCAAATTCCATATAAGACATTTTCCCCCTGGAGTTTCCACAGGACCCTCATTCTTACATTTCAAAATCTAACTCATTTCATTACTCCAAGTTTATTTTTCCTTTGTCTTGGTAAGAGTTCCCATTGACTGGTCAGTTTTCTAAGCCAGATATTAAATATAGGCGATTGTCCCTCTAATTTCCTAAAACAAAAAATTTATCAAAACCCATTTATTCTCTCTACTAACTCCTTTCTTAAGTCTTATCTCTGCTATGCGTTCTTGCAGTCACTGCCTTGATTTAGTTCCTCAAAATATCTTGCCCGTAATTTCTTGCAAAACTCTCCTAACTTGAGCCCTTCCTCACAGTTGTACTCCTATTCAGACAATCGTCTATCATGGTCGATCACACCATCATGGTGCATATTCTGAAATACAGATCTGATCAAATCACTCTCCTATGTTGAGAACAACCAACGTCTCCCCAGCTGCATGATGAAGTCTAAAATGTAGCGTTATACACAACTGTCTTCTGGGTTCCCTCTGCCCCTTCAGATTGAGACAAGAATACCCGTATTTCATGATCCATAGAGATGCAAATGCTCTGATTTTTCTTATGAATTTCCAAGGTGAAGAAAGCTATTTTTTCCAAGTCATCCTCTTCCTCCTCTAGGCTGTCTCTTAATGCAGTCTCTGGACTGCACAGAGTCAACTCAGCCCCTGTATTAGTTTCCACAGAAACAAACAAACAAGATATCTGCTACCATAAAGAATTCAGGATTGGAGTGGGCTATGTGGAGAAACTGGGGTTCACACACACACACCTCCACATCAAGCAATATAAAAAATATATCAAAGCTGTATGACATGTCACTTCCCAAATGTCCTTTTAAGAGGCAGTATAGTGGATTAGCTAAGTGTGTGCTCTGCCTCGTTTTAAATCCAGGTTCTCACACATACCAGTTGGGTAACTTTGAGGAAGTTCTTTAACTGTGAGTATATTCGTCCGCTGGAAAACTTGCATAAGCAGAAATCTCTAACATTTAGGGTAATAGTGAGGTGTAAAAGCATTAATGTACATAAAGAGGTGCACGTTGGTTGGGAATAGTGCCTAGCCCATGGTAAGTGTTCAGGGTGTGTCTGCTCCTAATAGAATTCTAGTAATCATTGTTAGTATTAGCACCACCATTAGAGGGGCTCTTTTTGACCATCCCACTCCTAAGTTCCTTTCTTTGTCTTTTCCTCAGCAAAATCTCATCCCTCGTTCTTGCCCTGCTGTTCTCATCACTCCTACCTCCAGCAGAGCCACACACACTGAGTTCACGTTGTTGGGAGAGAGCTGCTGCACCTTCTGGGATCGATGCTGCTCTCTTCTCTGATGCCTTCAAATCAGCATGTCCCATGCTCAGTGTTTTCCAGGCTGTTATTTTTCCTCACAGAAAGAGGACCCATCCTATGAATAACTCTGGTATTAGATATTGGTAAAATTAATAAAAGGAAAATGTCTTCTCCTTGTTTTACATGCCATGCAAACTTTTCATAAGCAAAATTGAAGCTACTTTGCGATTTCTTCTCTTACTATTGTCCTATATGCATGCTGAATTCTAGGCCCGCTGAATCACCTCCACCTGAGTCTTTCACGCCTGTGTGTCTTTGCACATGCCATTCCCCATTCCTGGAAGACCCTGCCTTCTTGTCTCCCAAGCAGTCTCCTACATAGTTGAAGGTACATCAAATGTGATGCTCTTTCTGACTTTTGAAACTTAGCCTAATACTCCTATTGGAAATTTAGAAGATCTGATAAGTAACATCCATTTTCCCCTCTTGAGTTCAAAGTATAGATTCCCGACTCCTCTCTCTAGAGTTCAAAGTCGCAGACAATGACGCATTGGAGCTGGCTAGCCAGAGCTGATTGTATACATCTCAGTCCAGTGCTATGGTCAGTGACTTTTTCTTGGTAGCTTGACAACAACTATGGTAGCAGAATTCATACCAAGGAAATCTTCAAACACTGCAGACCAGCTTTTTTTCTGCCAGGGAGTAATTGTTAAACATTTACTGACATACCAGTGATATAATGGAAACAGTGACTTAAAAAAATATATCGGCTATTTCACTGATAAAATTGATGGAGAACTTTCCAACAATGAGCCTGATATCCTAACGCCATCGCCAGGATTAGGAAGACTGATCAACCTGCTTGGGGGTAGGGTTGGGAAACCATAGATCTCCCTGAAAGGAACTTGGCCTTACCAAGGTAATTACCACAAGGCCATGAGTAGAAGAGATAACATGATGTCTTTTAGTGAGAAAATTTCTCCAGTGTCCCTTCTCAAGCTCTGCAACCAGTCACAACCCCCAGGGAAGAGTGATGACTGGAGGATGAGATACCAGGAGACTTAAGGAATAGACATTTCCTCTTCGTGTTTCCCAGATAAAGGAAAGGAAGAAAAAGGAAGTTTCCCTTCTTTCTTGTTCTCCAGATCTGCCTACATGCGATTGATTTATAAAATTAATTGCATTTTTTGCAATTTCATTTACTATCTGTCTCTCCTATTAGACTACAATATTCTTGATTGCAGGGACATTTGCATCTCCAGAATGAAAGGCAGTTTCAGGAACATAGTAGGTGCTTAATAATTGTTGAATGGATCATAAGGTCAAAGACTGGGTAATGAAAATGTTGAACTTTATCCAAGTCCTATAATCCCGGAAAACAGTAATTGTAAAAGAAATCCCTCCTACTCTGTGTGTTTCTTTCCCACCCTCCTGCAATAATCTTTTTGAATAAAATCTCTCCGTGGGCAGGTCTGAATTTATTTGTATTGGACACTAAGCACACAGGCGATTTGATATTCAGTAATAGGCGCTATAAGCATAAGACCCTTTTAATCCCTACAACGAAGGGAAGGGTTTGTTACAAGATTCTGAGTCAAGGAGCATCTAAGGTCCAAAGATGGTGGGGGAGGCATGGAGGAGGACACTGAGCAAGTCAGATGAGTATACAGCAGTTTAATTTACACCTGTGATCCTCAGAAACCACTGGGAGATTTTAGCAATGCCCCACCCCAGACTACCAAGTCAAAATTTTCAGGAAGGGGACCAGGAATCTGCATTATTAAAGAACTTCCCAAATGATTTACATTCACAATCTGTTGGAGGAAACTTTAAAACTTTTACTCCTTCATTTGAATCCTCTTTATTGGACCTGCCAGTGTTTCAAATTATGCATTTCAATATTAACAGAATTGAGCTGTGCAATTTAAATTTTTAATCCCTAAACATTTAAAACCAGGTATTAATTTCCAGCTCATGTTCCCCTCTTTTGAACGTGACCTTTATTTTAATAGTGATGAAATTTATGAAGCATGCTTCATTTCCCTGATTTACTGTAACATAGCTAAATTTACGTTGGAAATGGTTAGACTGTGGCTCCATATTAAATCCTTAATATACGCGCACTAGTAAAATTATCGGTTCTCCTAAGCCACCCAGTTAAAAACATAGATAATGGACATCAAATTCCCAGTCAAATTTCCCCTTTTATGGCTCAACAGAGCTTGTCATCACCATATAAAATTCAAGAACAGATAAAGGGAAGATGACAAATAAATAAAGGCCATGTCTTCATTGAATCAGGTTAATTGTTAGACATGTGATGGCAAATAAGCAGCTTGAGAGATTTTCTTTCTGAATAGATTGGTTATTTTGGCACATTATAGACACGGCCTTGGGCTACCTAAAATGAGTGACTGATTCCAGTATATGCCTTGGCCCCAGATTTATTTTTTCCTTATTCCATATCACTTGCCAACACGGTAGGCAGTGAAATGCAGTGGGAAAAATATGAAGCCAAATAACACAACAAAATACTGGAACACCTTTGGGGTCAATTCTGAATCCATAAAGTGGCTGTTAATATTTTCCAATATTGACTCCAAAAAATGTTAGTGATCACTATGATATTTCTGAGTCCTCTCTGGAGCAGAGAGAGAAGGATAAAAGTAAAAAAAAAAATGGCTGTGGAGACATATACTTTCTTGTAAAGATGAAGACCAGAAATGCAGTCCAAACAATTATGCAGAGGAGATAGGACATAAGAATGACTGAGCCTCATCTGTATACCAGATATTTTACATTAATTCTTTCATTTAATCCTCACAAAACTCCACTAAAAAGCTGTTATGGCTCTTATTTTACAGATAAGGAAACTGAGGTTTGCTGACCCTAAGAAACTTGCCCATAATTACAGGTTTAGAAGGTTATAGTGCTCAGATACTCAGCTGGGATCATTAGACTCCAAAGTCCAGTAATTATCCACTTAACTCCAATATTTCCTAAAATGAACTGGCGCACTTTCACATGCATTTTTTCATTTTAACCTGACAATAATCTTGTGGAATGGGAAGGGTAATTATTAAATTCTCATTATTGAAAGGAAAGGGAACAAATACAAGACTTTCATTCTTCTGTTAGCTTTCTGAGAAGGATATTTTTCATACTAAGTTTATTTTTATTACCCTCAAGCTTGTACATTCCAGATACATACTTTATATGTCCCACCATCCACACACTCTTGTAGTAGCTTGCCTCAAAAGAGAGTAGAATTTGAAATTAAAAGACCTAGATGTGAATCTCAGTTCTACCTCCTACTGTTTTATTTAATATGATGGCTTCTCCCTGAGATTTGGGGGTGCATTTCATAGTTCCCTGTACACCATGGGGACCTTCAAAGCAAACATTTTAAACTACACGACAAGGACATTGGTCAGGCTCAAACTGCCTGTGGACCAAAGTGAGAAATGGAGCTGTAGTGTTGACTGAGTTCTAAGATTAGATGGAGAACTAAGCATGAAGAACGTTGTAGTGTTGACTGAGTTCTAAGATTAGATGGAGAACTAAGCATGAAGAACGTTGGTTTAGCCAAGGGTGTGGTAGAAGCTGTGCCTAGCAAGGGCTGTTTCTTCCGAATTGTTTTTTCTGAGGTGATATTTTTCTTTTGACAAGCCTTTAGACCATATCCATTATAGCTTCTTCACATGCACTGACCTGGCTGCTCTATCCATCATTTTTGTTGACAGAGTAGCACCAGCTTCTTCTGACAGGAAGAGTTTGGCACTGCTTTCACCTTCATACCTGGTTGGGGCTCTTGGTTTTGGAGACCTTCCCAAGTTTTTCTTTTTTTAAAAAAAAAAAAGTAGGTTCAGCAAAATATGTTCCCTCACCCTGGAAATATTTTGAACCAAATATTCAATACAAATATATGTGTTACTTCTTTAAGCGGTTAATTTGAGAAGAATTTCATCTAAAGCATTTGAAGCAAAAAGTCATATCTAGCTATTTATCATGTAAATAATATTTTAAATGTATTTTTATTCATGCTATATTATAAACATTAATATATAAATGAAAATAACTGACTAATTAGAAGTCTACTTTGTGCTAGGTACCATGCTTAAGATATCATATTAGTCTTCTAGGGCTGCTGTAACAAAATGCCACAAGCTGGGTGGCTTCAAACAACAGAAATGTATTTTCTCACAGTTCTGGAGGCTAGAAGTCTGAGGTCAAGGTGTCGGGGCAGGGCTGGTTTCTTCTGAGGCTTCTCTCTTTGTCTTGTCAATGGTCATCTTCTCCCTGTGTCTTCATCTGGTCTTCCCTCTGAAGGTGTTTGTATGTTAATCTTCTTTTACAGGAACACTAGCCAGATTGGATTAAGACCCACCCTAACGACCTCATTTTAACCTCATAACCTCTTTAAAGACCCTACAAATACAGACAAACTGGGGGTTAGGAATTCAATGTATGAATTTTGAGAGAACACAATTTAGCCCATAATGGGTATTTATATGGATTCTTTTATATAATTAATTGCGAATTTTGTATAATTATTCACATTTTAGAATAAGAACAAGGAAGTTGAGTATCCTGCCCAAGGTCAAAGAGCTGACAAGTGACAGAATTAAGATTTAAAGCCAAGTCTGGGAAGCTCTTAATAGCTAGTCCAGTGCCTTTTCCATCCTCTGCTATATCTTCTTTCCAGATGTTCTATCTGCAATATACTAATATTCATCTCTCTCTGCAAACACATGCACTAGCTGCCATAGACTGATAACATCTTGCCCAAGTGATGTTAAATTTTGCCCAAAGAGTGGACATTTTGCTTCAGGCATTATGCAGCAGCTGTCTTGACTAGTGTGATAGAATTTGATCCAATTGGATGTTAGGAGTGTGTTTTATTCAATTTCACAGAATTTTAAGTAGTTTTGTGTGAGTTACAAGGTTCCTATTTAAATGATGTGGAGTTTTGGTTTGGTTCATGTCTTAGTCACTTCTGGCTACTGTAACGAAAATACCATACATGGACTGGCTTTAAAAGAAGAAATTTTTTCCTATAGTTCTGGAGGCTAGGAAGTCCAAGGTCAAGGTGCTGGCAGATCTGGTGCCAGGTGAGGAATCTCTTACTGGTTTAAAGATGGCCACCTTCTCATTCTATCCTGACATGTCCTAGGGAAAAAGGAATCAAAATCTCTCCCATATCTTTTTATAAGGGCACCAGTCCCATTACAAGGGCTCCACTCTCATGACCTAATTACTTCCCAAAGGCCCCATCTCTAAATATCATCACATTAAAAATTAGGGTTTCAACACATGAATTTTGGGTAGAGACACACATTCAGTCCATAGAAACTCATGAAGAAGGATGCCTTTGACAGATGTGTGGCATCACACTTTCACTTGGGCTGTCTTATCTGATCTCATCACAAAAGCATTTTCAGGTAGAAAACACCAGTATCATTAGTGATGAGGATTTTTAGGCTGGTTACTTTTAAAACTGCAGATGAGAAGTAGGCTCCGAGGCACAGAGTTTGCTTGCCCTTTGTTGGGAGACATTTGCATTTGTAAGGAAATCTCCATGCCACCCCCTCTGCACCAGGAGGAAGGCAGAATGGCCTTATCTCTGGAAACTCTTAATGGGGAAGGCAAGGACTTAAGCTGGTACTGTCTGGCAACCTCATGTAACTGATTTAGGGTGGTGGCTTCTGGCCTTTACTTAATCCGATTTGAATCTTACCTAAAAGTTGTGGGACCACCTAATGGCCAGACCCCCACATGCACTGATACCATTTTAACTTTTTTACATGTTCTTTCCTTTGTCTTGTAAAGAGATGGCTCACATACCTATGCCTTAAATTTAGCCTTACTCTCTGCCCATGTTTGCAGTAGTAGCAGGGACAGCAGCAGCGGCTCCTTCTGCCCCTGGGTCCTATCCCCATGCAGCAGCCGGACTGGCCATGGATCCTGTCCGCATGCTATTCCACACTATTCTCTAAATAAAAGAGCACTACTGCCAGATCTTGAGAGTACAAGAAATCTTTCTTTCGACTTCTCCGCTCACCGACCCCACTTCAATTAGGACTTAGTCAATTTTCCCTTTTCCCCTTCTAAGTTTCTCAGTGCAGTGGTCAGACCAGGCTTCCAGGTGGTTATAGGACAAGTCAGGAAGTGGCTATACTAGGACTTAAAAACTAGTAGTGGTAAACCAGGTTAATGGAGGAGGGAGGAGAGATGCAAAAAACAGCAGGAAAAAAGGAGGGAAAATTTATTACAAAACTTACTGAAGAAGAGCTCTCAAAACTGTCTTTTAGGCTACATTTATGAGAACATCTCACATGTGTACAATTCCATTGGCTTTCATCAAGACAAAATATAAAAGCATACATCACAACCTCAGAGAGAACTCTATCAGTGAAGATAAGTGTGCACATACCGATAAGACAGGTAAGCAAGCAATTAAATTATAATGAGTGTTTAAATTGTTGTCTGTAGTAGTGTTTTATTTTCTGCTTCTCTCTTAGAAGAGGGGTCATTTTATCAAAAATGTCAGTTGCAACAAAGTGAAATTTGAAGGGTATTAAAAGAAGGTTATGAATCCAAGGGTGAGAAAAAGAAAGGCAGATATGAGCAGAGTGCAATATAAAGAGACTGGTAGACATAATGTGGGTAAGAAATGACAAACTGTACAGAAAGACAGGAAGTAATTAGAAAGTGATAGGAGAACTGGCTCCAGATAAGATTTGGTCCTCGTTTGTTATGGAACATGGAAGGGGCTTCCCTGACAGATTAAGGGATTAGGGCTTTATTCAAAAAGCAGTGGGGATTGTTTATTTGCATTTCACAAGATAAAATGTCCCTGTTCTGGAAAATTACACTTGATTTTGGAATGAAGCCACTATGTCCCTCTTTACCGTTTAAATTTTCACATCAGAATTTTGTCCCAAAGAAATTGGAATAAATTTTTATTTTAAAAGAAAAAACTCTCTCCTTTGACCACTCTTAAATGATTAAAAATTTTCTTCACTATTTAATAAGCACTTATAGGAAATTGAGCTGAAACAAAAAAGTCAAAATGCAGACTAAGATGCTCATAGCAGCAATATAAACTATAATAGTGAAAAATTAGAAACAACTTTAACTTTTCCTTTAAAAGAATAGTTAAATAAATTATGATATATCTATGCAATGGACTACAATGCAGCCATTTAAAGTTTTGATGATGTGTGTGAAATTGGAAGGAAGCACAACAAACTGTTATCTGTGATTATCTTGATAACAGGATTCTTGAAAGTTTAAGTAAATTTTTTATAAATTTATCCATTTCCCAAATTTCATAAATTAATTACATGTTTATTAAATAATGAGAATAAAAATTAAAATTAACGTGAAATCAATTCTAGGCAATAGCTCTGTTAATGACAGCATCTTTGGAACAATACATAACAACCAAGGAGATGACTTTGAAGGAAATAAATATTATCTGCAAGGCCACATTCTAGTCACCTGATATTCTAGTGTCTCAAGCTGTATTTGGCTTGTTTTGTTCCCAAAACTTTATAAAATCGAGGAGCCGTGTCCTCTGAGTGGGAGTTGCTGAGTGGAGGTGCCAGTGGCACCCATATTGTGGCTTCCTGACTGGAGCTCGTGTGCAAATCTGATTCATCTTTATACCATCAGACTGTTACTGTCTTTAACATATTGTAGACATGTTTGAGGCATATTTGTTGATTATATGAAAAATCTGGTCAAAAAATATGTTCATCTCACAAATAGTGCACTGTTTATCAGAGAATTTTCCCTGTATTTGTTTTGGGGATTTGCCCAACTTGCAGCTCAATGTATCTATTTGTGTTATATAGAATGTATTTTGCTGAAATTTCCTTCGTTCACTGGCTTCATGACCATTGAAAAATCACTTGTCTTTTCTGATCTTTATCTTATCAAAGGATTGACTTTAGGGTTAAATTAAAAAAATAAATGTGGAAATATCTAGGACTTGAACGATAGAGGTAGCTGATAAATTTTATTGGAGCTTGAGTTGACTGCTTCTTGGTAAACGTGATTGACTGCAGGCATTTTGGGGAAATAATGAGTCTTTTAGAAAAGAGATATTTAGCATTCATTATAGCAACAAACAATGGTGAGGGGTGGGGACATGTTAAAGCAAAGACTTGACCACTCATATTATCAGGGAAAAAGTCATGGCTGGTCGCATGCAGGCACCAACTGCCTCCCAAGCATTCCACCAGAGTAGGAAGTAGCACGCTAGCTTTGAGGGTCAGGTGTAATCTCAAATTTAAAGGGATGTTTTTAATGTTAGCTAATTAACAACCATTCCACAAAGTGCCAGAAATGGACAGTAAAATCTTGATAAATTTACAAAGTGACTTTCTCAAGATATTCTTCAAATATTTCCTTTCACTTAAAGATATTATGAAAGCAGGAAAAAGACAGATAAAGATAGGTGTGCCTAAAGGCCCCAAACTATGAGGCAAAATCGATTCTAATAATATGCCACAGGAAATGAGCCCCAGACATTCAGGCCCATAGAGCTAGTCCTGGGGCCGGCCTGGTGGTGCAGTGGTTAAATTGCGTGTTCCCCTTTGGCGGCCCGGGGTTTGCGGTTCAGATCCTGGGTGCGGACATACACACATTTGTCAAGCCGTGCTGCAGTAGGCATCTCACAGATAAGTAGAGGAAGGTTGGCATAGATGTTAGCTCAGGGCCAGCCTTCCTCAGCAAAAACAAGGAAGATGGGTGGTAGATGTTAGCTCAGGGCTAATCTTTCTTAAAAAAAAGCAAAACAAGAAACAGGCCAGTCCTTTGTTCTAGGTTTCTGTGGATAGAGGCATTGCCATCTAGAGGACAGAGCAAGAATTTTAGTATAGAGAGATCAGCTCCTCTCACAACTCATTTTTTTCATCTATAAAATGTGATTAATCATATTTCTTAAAAGAAGAAAAGAAAGTAAACTTTTCCTCTTAAGTAAATTCCATGTAGATGCATTATGTAATGGAATTCATGTGTATGTATTGTATAATGGAGTAACGTCTTTATAATAACCCTCACATTTCAGATGAGAAAACTGAGGTTTAGGGAGACAAAGTAACTTGTCAAAGGTTATGTGTCTTTCAGTGACAGCGGTGGGCTTGCTGCCAACTCTGGTTGACATTCCAACAATGAAAGATCAATGTTTACTCCATAGCACCACACACATATTAATACTAAATGTAGAGAATTCAGTTTACTCCATAGCACCACACACATATTAATACTAAATGTAGAGAATTCAGTGGGCTCACTGTCCAGAGCTGGGATTTCATTTTTGGCTCTGACAGTTATCAACTGCGTGATCTTGCACACAATTTATTTAATCTCTATAATCTTTGAGTTTTCTCTACATAAAGAGGGAATATTAATCAAAAACATGTATTTAAGTACTCTATAAATTCTAAATGTTTGGGTTTGTTGTTATAATTGCAAGTATCTCTATTTTAGGTTCATATTTTGTACAAACACAAATAGAAATGCAATAGAGGAAGGTATGAGAGGAATATTGGATAGAACGGGGAAAAAATGGAAACTGGATAGAAAATTTAATTTTTGAAACTGTTTGGTTGAGAATTTTCCATCTCAACACTGCTTTTGCCAGAAGAATCACCAAGATGTTGAAATAAGAACTTATGCACATACACCCTGAATATTAGAAGGCTGCTGCACATTGCCCTGACCCCAAACAAATTGGCACCCTGTTTATGAACATTAGTGAGAGTCTATGATTTTTTTTCAATATGTAAGGTGAAGGGGGGAGCAGCTTTTATTTTTTAAGATTTTTAGAATTCTCACCCCCTAATGCATTGTATCTTCCAATCCCTTCTTTTTTTCTCCTTCAGATCAAATCCCTTCAAATAACTATTACTGACTGAACAAAGATGTGCTCTAATTCAATATTCTCAGAAAGTACCTCTCTGACATTTCCTTGGCAGAAAGGAAAAAAATAAATAAAGAGAGTGCTTTGCAAGGATCAGTCACTACTAGTATTGCGATAAATAGTTTTTGCAAGACAAAGAAAGCAGATGCGAGATTAATAGGTAGGAACTAAATGCAAATTCCCTGAGTTCAAATCTAAGATCATCCTGTTACTAGCTGTGTGAACTTGGGCAAGTTATATAGTCTGTCTATGCCTCAGTTTCTTCATCCATAAAATGGAGTTTATCATAATACCTACTTTATAAGTTTGCTGAAAGGTTTAAATGCATTAATATGTATAAGGTGCTTAACACAGGGCCTGATACTTAAAAGGTACTATGTCAGTGCTAGTTAAATCTTCCTTGTGCTCCTAAAACCCTGTGTATGTTGTTTGTCACCATATATTTTGATTTCTTATTGTTGCTGTTTGTTCTTTTTTTTCCCACTAAACTGTGACCTTTTATAACAGAGCTGGCAAACTATAGCCCATGCCTGAAATTCAACCTTCAACCCTGTCTTTTACAATATGTAAGCTGAGCATGTATTTTACCTTTTTAAAGGGTATTAAAAAAAATAAGAAAGGATATATGTCAGAGACCATATATGGCCCACAATGACTAAAATATTTAACATCTGGATCCAAATAGAAAAATTTTGCAATGCCTGTTTTAGACGACAGAGACAATATTTCATTAATTCTTATACTTATATTTTTGATACAGGGAGAAAAGATAAAGAACAGAAAAGAGGGAGGTGTGTCCAAGTAAAATACCACAGAAACACTGTGGAAGGAGAAGTTAGTTCTGACTGTGCAAATCAGGGAAGGTTGCAGACAGGACTTTAAGGATGGGAGAGATCTCAATGAAAGAAGAAGATTCTATCACCTCAAAATGGATTAATGATTTAAGTGTAAGATGTGAATATGTAAAATTTCTAGAAGAAAATACAGGGGAAAAGCTTTATGACATGGGTTTAGGCAATGAATTCTTGGATCTCACACCAAAAGCACAAGCAACAAAAGCAAAAACAGAGAGCTGGGCTTCATCAAACTAAAAAGGTTCTGTACAACAAAGAAAAGACATAACAAAGCAAAGAGGCAGTCTACGGAACTGGAGAAAATATTTGCAGACCATATATGTAATAAGAGGTTACTATTCAAAATATAAAAGGAACTCAATAGCAAGAAAACAAATAATTGGATTTAAAAATGTACAAAGGACCAGAATAGACATTTCTCAAAAGAAGACATACAAATGGCCAACTGGTATATCAAAAGGTACTCAACATTACTAATCGTCAGGGAAATGCAAATCAAAACTGCAACAAGATATTACTAAATACATGTTAGGATGGCTATTATCAAAAAAATCAAATGATAACAAATGTTGGCAAGGATGTGAAAAAACTGGAATATTTGTTTACTGTTGGTGGGAATTTTAAGGAAAATCATATGGAAGTTCCTCAAAAAATCAACTTTTTTATCATCCAGCAATCCTGCTTCTGTGTATATACTCAAAAGATGGCCATCTTGCTTTCTCTTGAAATCAGGATCTCGAATAGATATTAGCACTCCTGTGTTCAGTGTAGCATTATTCACAATATCCAAGAAACGGAAACAATCTAAATGTCCATCAACAGATGAATGGATAGAGAAAATGTGGTGTATACATACAATAGAATATTATTCAGTCTTAAAAAAAGAAAGAAATCCTGCCATATGTGGCAACATGGGTGAACCTGCAAGACACTAAGCTACATGAAATAAGCCAGTCACAGAAGGACAAATGCTACATGATTCCACTTCTGTGAGGTATCTAAAATAGTCAAACTCATAGAAACAGAGAGTAGAACGGTGGTTGCCAGGAGTTGAGGGGAGGGGAAAATGCGTTGCCATTCAACAGATATACAGTTTCAGTTAAATAAGATGAAGCAGTTCTAGGGATCTGCTCTACAACGTTGTGCCTATAGTTAACAATACTGTATTTTGCACTTAAAAATTTCCTGAGGGCATGTGGCTGGCTCCGTGGCCGAGTGGTTAAGTTCGCAAGTTCCGCAGCAGCGGCCCAGGGTTCGGATCCTGGGCGTGGACATGGCACTGCTCGTCAGGCCACGTTGAGGTGGTGTCCCACATCCCACAACTAGGAGGACATGCAACTAAGATATACAACTGTGTACAGCAGGGGTTTGGGGAGATAAAAGCAGAAAAAAAAAAAAAAAGATTGGCAACAGTTGTTAGCCCAGGTGCCAATCTTTAAAAAAAAAAATTTCTTGAGGGCAGATCTCACGTTAAATGTTCTTACCACAATAAAAATAAAGATTAAAAAAAGGAATAAGGAGGTTTGGAACACAGAAACATTTTAAAAATATTTCACAAATGTTATTGAAATAAATGGTGATAACCTTATGAATGTAGTGAATCAAAGATACATTCTGGACTCCAAAGGGTCAAGTCCTGGGTGAAAAAAATATCATTTGAATCTTATAACAGCCTTATGAGGTGAAAATTATTATTCTCTTTTTATAGGGGGGAAACCGAGGCTCAAGAGTTTGGCTTGCTCAAGTTTCCATAGCTCATAAATGTCAGGAGAGAGACTAAAATGAAATGTAGTCACCCATGCGATCTCCTCCCTCATCACCTGCCAAGTTTACCTTCACAGGTGGAATCTTGTACCCCATCTGGCTCAGTACTCTGTCTGAGTACTGAGTACTGAGTATAGGAGGATTGCTCAGGCTTAAAGGCTCAACTTCGATCCTGCCCTTGACATAAAGGTAGCAATTAGGGCTTAACCTTCAACCAAGTGAGACAATTTGTATTTTTGCTGCAGTAATAGCTTCCTTGTCTTATTCCTCATATTGTTCCTCCCTGCATTCATGCCCTAGAGCCTGCTTTGAATGACTTCCCAGGACCCCAGGTCCTCAAGAGCTTATGAGTAAGTTTCCCTGCACTTCCCTGCTCCTAGAGTGCTGTTGGTGAATCCATGCTTATGTTTTGAGCTCTTCCGACTACCAAATATCTTCTAATATATGGATCTCAGCCTCAAGTCTATGCCAAACTTCATCTAACCATCACTCCCTGCACCTGCCAACACAGTATCTCCTCACCGTCTTCTTGACGAAGCATTGCCTTTTTGTGGCTATTGCCTACTCTGCCCTTAAGAGTATGTACGTTATATCATTCTTCTTTGTCCCTGGTCTTGACCATCTTACTGTACCTAATCCTCATTAGTGGTAATGTGATAGAGGATTAAACAAACAAACAAACAAGAACAGATGGTGTTTCTGATTGTGCAAGTAAATCACTGTTAATATTTAACGTATGTAGTGTTTTCTTTGATCTTATGTATGTGTGTATGTGTGTGTATGATCATGCTATATGGTAGAGGGTCTCCAGCTCTCTTTGTTCACTGAACGCTTAATAGCTCAGTAATGTTTTTCATGGTACCTCTTAGGACAGATATCTAAGATTTCCATTTAGTAAGTAGTTATGTCTAAACAACTTAAGTATTTGTGCCCTCAAAACTTGCAGCCATTTGAAAAAATAATACACATAAATAGAAATAAAAATAAAATTTTCATTTAATTCTCAAATAGCTATAATTATTCACTAATGAGATGAAACAAGGGCACTTGTAGAGCACTGCATGGTTATTTAATCCTTGGAATCAGATTGGACACCGCTACCCTCATTTTCTGTTCCACGTTGGTTGCACAAACACCTAATTTTAATCACAGCAACTGTTGAAAACCCAGCTTTGCAAAGATATGACATCAACAAAAGGAATGTAGCACAGACTATTGTTGAAAATGTGAACCACCTTGAGCTAGTAGTTTGTGTAGCATCCAATGGATATTGAATATGACTGTATTTTTCTCAAAAATGTAAAATATCCTGCAGCACTGCTGAGAGTTTACTGTGGTGCCCCAGGGAACTTCTACATGCAGTTTGGGAACCATAGCTATATGAGTTTTGAAATTTTCTATTTTTACTGACATCACATATTGCCAATTTCCCTTAACATTAAAAATGTTTTAAAAAACCATTTATTTTCTGAATTTAAAAATGAAGATTTTTAGTGATATAAAGTTTTAAAGAGCATGAAATTTTTAACAAATGCCCTATTCACTCTTTGCTGTATATTCTGCAAATATTTGTATGCCTTTTTCATGTGATTGAGATTATGTGGTTTATGAATGTTTGAACTCTGATTTTGTTCCCTTCATATTATATCATCCTTTTATTTCCAACTACAATGGAATAACAGAGACCAGATTCCCCCCAGCTTGAAACAACTAAAAAAATAAAGACAAAAATATACGAAATAATGGTTTTCAAGACATTGGAAATCAGGCAAGAAAAAAGGATAGTGATTGTTGAGAGATGGAAAACATAACTTAAGCCCTATGATTTCCTGAGATTCCTGGCCTAGAGAGAATCTCCAGGCCATGGCTCGGGGAGGAGGAACTGAGGCAGAACTGAGAGTTCAGGTAAACAAAGGTGGCTAAAGTTTGCAGGACAGAATGCTAGAGAGGAGAGAGCTGACCCCTTCTGATGAGGTTTCCGTTAGAATATTCTACAAAGGATTGATCAGGGCACATGTGTGAGGAAACTGTTCAAGACTGCAGAAAGAACGAGTTGAGGTCAGTCCCCAGCACTGGCAATAGACCAAGAACATTGCCTGTTCTCACCAGACTGGAAAATTACGTAAGAAGAAATTGAGTAGACTACTCTGGAGAGTCTTACCTCAGTAGTGGGAAATGTAAGCCCTAGACTATGAACTGCCCCAGATGCAGCTGACATGTCATAAAAGCAAACCCCAAATATCTAAAGTATTCAAGTAGCTTATCTGCATTATAGCACAAAGCTCAAGATCATATATGGGATTATAACATAGAACCAATATAGTTTGGTTTTGCTTTTTTAAAAAATTCAATCTCCTAGTCTCTGCCTTTTAGTTGAGCTATTTAGGACATTTACGTTTAACGTGATAATTGATATAATTAAGTTTAAGCCTATCACCTTGCTATTTGTTTTGTCTCATTTGTTTTTTGTTCCATTTTTCCTGTTTTTCTGCCTTTTTCCAGATTATTTTTATGGTTTTATTTTGTCTCATTTGTCATCTTATTCACTATAACAATTTGACAGCCCACTTGTGCAAGAGGCTAAAAACTTGTTCCTTGTTGGCATCCATATGATGAGTGATCCAGCTGTAAAATCTAATCTTAGCACCTGTTTTCATGAATCACGACTGGAACCAAATCACTCCAGCTGAGTTTCTCAGGAAGCAAGCTCTGAGTTAAAATTTAACATCCAGATGTTCTTTAAGCAATGTCTTTAGGATCAGTACCTATAGAAGGGAGCTGAAAGAAATATGCATGGGCAAAGACACTATCATAAATTATCTTCGAATGGAACAAGATGATCCTGCCTTTAGACTCCCACATGAATCAGTTATTGGATCAGGACCACTACAGAAAGGGTTTTGACTTTGGGGAAAGCAGTTCTCTGTTGGTGAGGCAATTCCTTAAAGAACTGATATTTGTAGACTGTCTGCCAACAGTATTCTCGGAAACTGGATCAGCAAAGTCTGTATTGAAGGCAGATTGGAGCAGTGTATTACAGTGCCTATTGCAATCTTTCATTAGAACTTCTCAATCTCTGCACTTACATCCCTTAACCTCTCTTTCTTATTTTTTACCTATTTATTTCTCTATGCTATTTTTGTGGTGAATTTCTCTGTACTGCCTTCTGATTTACTACTTCTCTCAGATTAGAGGAGTGTCCCACAAGTGTGTGATGACTTTTGAAGGCAATGATATTAAATATTTATAATGGATTCTTGATCTACTAGGGTTAGAGTTCACCTTTCTTAGCTTCCAATTTTTTCTATTACTTTTTATTTGAGTGGTTTGTTCATTTTTACCTCTTTGAGGTTTTTGAATATGACTGTTTTTAAGTCCTTTGAAGAGTGCACTATTATTTCTATTTCCTCATAAATAATTATTTTCCTATTTTCTTTGGTTCACAATGATCTTATCTCTGGTGTTTTACTATATGAGACTGTTTTGAATCCTTCTTGCTCTTTGCGAAGAAGGAGAGAGAGTTCCTCACATTCTCTTATATTAACTAGAAGTTCAAGAAGAGTATAACAATTGGAAAATCAGAAATGGGCTGCTTTAAAATAATGAATCACCAGCCCTCGATGGTATTCAGACAGAACCATGTGACTACGTTTTGGGTGTTCCTATATAGGGTAAAAGCTAAGGCTAAATAATGTCGTAGTTTTTTGTTTTTCATGATTTGGTTTTTGCCTAACACTCAGATTCTATTTTTAATTTGTTCAGAAAAAATAACATTGAATTGAAGTATATTAGATTCAAACCAGAACTTACAAAGAAAAAGTTTACAAGCTTCTCTTTTTTCCCCTTCATGGATAAGAACATTCTATAGAGATGTTTTCAGTGATCTGTGATTGTCACAGGCTATAGAGAAGATCCTATTTTGAATGAGCTCTGTGTTATGTCTAGCTTGATTTGTGAATGAATATTCTTGTTAGAAATGTAAAACTCTCAATTTTGACTATAAGTTGGGCAGGCAAAAGAGCACAAATGATCAAGTTCTTTAATGTTCATTGACATAAAACCTCACTTAGATAATTTTTTTGTACCTTCACTCAAGTCTGGGAAGTATGTCAAATGCCCTTTGACATGTCTTTGTGCTATTTAGAATCAAGTATACACTTCCAGCATTTCAAAAACATTCTTGTCTTCATATAAGCATTTTAAATAGACATAAAATATTAGAGGTAGGAAGGATTTTGTAGATCACTTGGTCTAACACTTTCATTTCACAGATGGGATTATTTTGCAAGGATAAGAGGTTACCCAGACTTTTTATGACAATGGTAGATGATGATGATGATAGCAACTCTCAGTTCTGAGCACTTGATATATGCCAGATGGTGTGCTCAATAGTTATCAAAGATTAACTCCTCTTAGTGCTCACCATAATCCTTTGAGGAGAGTGCTGCTAACCCCACTTCACAGAAGAAACTAAGCCTGAATAAAATAATTTACCTGAAGTTACGTTATCAAGAAGCACTGGAGCTCAGTGAGACCTCACATGCAGTAGCAAAGTGATTCTACCAGCTGGTACCAAAAAAGCCTGGAGACCCAGATATATTAAACATCCATTGTAAAACAATGAGAAGACAATTGATTTTTGGATAGAGAAAGAGTTGGGATTAAAAACTACCTTGTTCATGTTGTGAGATCTTGAAAAAATTACTCAACCCCTCTGAGCTTCAATTTCACCTTCTATCAAAAAGTGATAGTGAAAGTCGCTATCACATAGGCTGTTGAGATAACTAAGAATGATGTGATGAATGTAAGGTCTTAGAACTATATCTAAGATACAATAGGCACTGAAAACTGATAGAATATCACATATAGTAAGCATGTACAATGTTCTTATTGTCATCGTTTGATACTCAACCCTTAAGCAGGTCTTTGCCTAAAATGCTCCTTGTCAGTGAGAACTTCCCTGGATATCATATTTAATATGGCAGACTAGCTTCCCTTCCATACCTCACTAATCCCTTCCCTATTAGACTTTTCTTCATAGAATTTATCAACATCTACCATGCCGTTTATTTATATGTTTATTATTTTTCTCCCTACACTAGCTTATCAGAACTCTTATCTATTTTGTTAACTGCTCAGTTGTTAGAACTATAGTCTGCTCAATAAATATCTGTTGAATGACTATTATTATTTATTATTTTTGTTACTTTTGTTATCCAAGAATTAGTCTCCTCTCTTCCAAGGTCACTGTGATAGGCTGAACTATATCCTCCTAAAACTCATAAATTGAAATCTTAACTGCCAGTACTTCAGAATGTGATTATAATGAATACAGAATGTGGTTGTATTCTTTAAAGGGGAAATTAAGTTAAAACAAGGTCATTAGAGTGGGCCCTAATTCAATACGACCGGTGTTCTTATAAGAAGAGAAGATTTAGATACACACAGATACACACAGAAGTAAGACCACGTGGAGACATAGGGTGAATATGGCAATTGACAAGCCAAAGAAAGAGGCCTCAGAAAGAACCAACTTGCTGATACCTTGGTCTTGGACTTCTAGCCTGCAGAATTAGAAAATTTGTTTCTATTGTCTAAGTCACCCAGTCTGTGGCACTTTATTATGGTGGCTCTACAAACCCAAACAGTCACTTTTCTCTAGTATAGTTTGAAAATATGAGATTTGTCTCCCATCTGCTCCTGAATCATGTGCTCCAAAGCTGTTTTCATGAATTGCACACTCTGTGCTGCCTAACGCTTGGCTCTTCAGCATCCAGTTGCAGTGTGTGTACGGCAACAATACACTGCAGTCTGCTCTTGGATCCACTTAAAAGTTGTAGATTTGAGACTTTCTTTATACATAACCATAAACAAAGGGATGATTGTTGAGCAGGACTAATGACTTTATTTGAATTTTTGTTCCTTTGCCTCTCCTTCTTTGTATTCCTTATGTCACAAGCCCGGCTGCACATATTAAGTAGACTTCTAATTGCTTAAGACAATAGAGAACATTTATAATACAGCAACACAAGCAAACTTAAAATAGAGTATTAGACGTGCTTGCCCTTAAAAATTTCATATCCCTCCCCTGTCAGAAATATCTCATGAGTCGCCCTTCTCCATAGGCTCGTCCTCCTCGATCTCTCCCTCCTATCTGAGTTCCTCTCCTTTTCTACTTGTTCTCCTGCCCCTTATCTCCAAATTGTCATGACAGTTTTATTTATTTCAATTTAACTTTCTTTCTGTTTGTGATTTCTTCCTAAATATTAGCCCCAGAATTCTATTGCTTAGAGGAATTTCTGTGCCAATTAACGTAACTCTTATTTTTGTTTTATATTATTTTGTATTACCTCACTATTTTACCATTAATGAGACAGCAAGTATGCTCACCATCAACAAAACAGCAGTTTAAACTCGTCGCCCCCTGCCTAGATCCTGGACTACTCTTTAATCTATTTTCCTCTAGAGTGTAGACTACTGCTACTCAAGGTGTGGTCCTAGAAGCAGCATCTTCTTGGAATTTACACACAAAAAAATTCTCATCTTCTGCAACACCTATTGAATTAGATTGTTTGGGGATTGATCCCAGTGTTCTGTGTTTTAATAAGCCTGGCCATGAGCAATGTTGAAGGGTAAGAATGATATATGATGTTGTGGGAGCCTGGAAATAGCCACCCCAAGATATGTCTCTTTGGCATGATGATTATTTGAGGTCAATTGCTTTTGGTAAACTGGGACAGGGAAGGAGGCTCTGAGGGGTGGAACTTGCTTGCCCTTTGTTAGGAGACATTTACATTGTAAAGGAAATCTCTATCTGTAAAGGTGCCTCCCTCTCTGTACCAGGAAGAAAGAGGATGACCTTCTCTCTAGAAACTCTTAATCAATGCCAAAGGCAAGAACTTAAATCTGCATAATAATCTTATTCCTGTTTCTGGTAACCTCCTGTAACTGACTCCCCCCAACCCCAACATCCTCCTTTGTCTTTAGATATTTAAGGTCAGGGCTTCAGTCATTTTGGTGAGTTGCTCAGCTTGCCTGACCTCTCCCAAGTATACATCTTATAAATCTTTGTTTAATTTTCTCCTGCTCTTCTGTCTCATGTGAATTTAATTCATTCTCCAGCCAGATGAACCCACATTAGGTAGAGGAAAAGTCTTCCTCCCCTACAATGTTCATACATAGAGGCAGATTGAGGGTGTAAGGAACCTAAAGGTTATAAAAATTGGAGAGATACTTTAAGAGTAAATATAAAAATTATGAGTACACAATTATATACAAAGATAAATAATTAAAAGGACAAAAATCACAACAGATGTCACATTTTAACAAGCTAGCCTACTGACAATATCACAAAGTCTAGGGAAATAGCACACTATTTTCAGCACTAATTTAATTGATTAATATAATACTTTTTTTTTTTTTGAGGAAGATTAGCCCGGAGCTAACATCTGCTGCCAATCTTTCTCATTTTTGCTGAGGAAGATCAGCCCTGAGCTAACATCTGTGCCCACCTTCCTCTGCATTATATGTGGGATGCCTGCCACAGCATGGCTTGCCATGCGGTGCTTAGGTCTGCACCTGTGATCTGAACTGGTGAACCCTAGACCACCAAAGCAGAACATGTGAACTTAACCGCTGCGCCACTGGGCCAGCCCCAATATAATACGTTTTTATCTGCATTTTTGACTATATAACTCATCATCACTTTATATTACAAGAATTTGGTAATTTAATTTCCATGAGGAGTGTAAAAAGTCAATTGTCTTGTTATTCTACCATGGTTGTCCCACATTCAGCATCTCTATGAATGATAATTCAGAAACATTTCAGCTTAACAATATACTAGAGGTATTGCTGTATAAATATTTAGGATTGTTGTAAAATTTGGCAACACTTTTATTTAGTTTCTTTCATCCTTGAGATGTTGCAGACATGCTTATAGTTTGTAGTAATATTATAGATTCATGCCTTATAAAACCAGGAATTCTGATAACTTTTATATCCTGTTATCCCCATAAAAAAATAAAAAAAATTCATGGTGTATTTGTAATTATATATACTGCATTATTGAATATATTTCTTCCAGTAGCAAATCTGTTTTGACAAGGCATCTTCTACTTATAATTTTACTTGTCTGATGATTGAAAGAATTTTCCACAGATCAAATTCTGGCTTCTCTTCTACCACCCACTTACTCCTAGTTCTGGACACTGTAGGACACATTTGTCATGATATGAACCTCTGGTCCTCAGTAGTCATGTCACCAGTTTGAGTGATTGACACTGGGACAATAGTGGTGTTTCTATAAGCTGTTCCTTCACTGATATCACAGAATTGTTTGACAATGACATAAATAGATCCGACTAATCTAAAAATCAATGAATTCCTAACCAGATTTCTCCTTATATGGAATCCAAAAATGCCCATGATTACTTACATTCATCCAATATGAGGAAAACTATGACAGAAGGAAGTCAAAGTAGAAACAGACACTTGTCTTAACCCATTGTAACTGAAAGTATTTATTTTGAAAAAGTTTCCAGAAACATATGATCATTTGAACCCATGTGCAAGGCCCCTTCAAGGATACTTTAAGAAGCTCATGCAAGTAAATGTTCCTGAAGCTAATCTTGATCAGCTTTGTGGTATATCTGCCTCTATCCACATGAAACTTATCTCAGTTGGTAGGGCCAAGTTGGCATTGGGATAATATAAACATTAAGCCTATTTAGTACCTATGGTCTTTGAGGCAAAATGGTAACGTGAAGAGGGAAACTTTGGGCCCTAGCTCACAGACTTGAGAAATTATATTAATGTCATGTCTGCCATCTCATGTAAGCAAGATGGTGGACATATTCAATCTAGTTCCAACTTGTTCATTAAACAACATTCATTTCAGTCACAAGGAAAACAAAACAAAACAAAACAAAACATCCCCTCTTCCTCTGTAAGGTTGTATAATCTTTGCCCAATTTGAGCCACTTTTCATCCCATGAACACTTCTGGGTTATTTGAGGGGAGGAATCAATATATTATTTCAGCCTTTATCCTTAGTCCAGGCATGTTTGTTCTCAGAGATATCTTTCTTGTGAGTTTTTGGCATCTTCGCCCTTCTGCACCTGTTTATGAACAAGAGAGTTTCTGGGCTCTTCTCAGCAACTTGGCACCAGAGATAGTACTTAACCTTTCTCTTGCTTCCAGAATCCATAGATCAGAAAAATTTCAGAATTGCATGCATCCAAAATATCAACTAAGGGAAAAATGAAGTCATGACTTTCTAAGACAAATGGAAATGAGGTTATTACTGTATGTCTCTATTTAATACATAAGAAAATGAAAGGTGACAGAAGGCTCTGATGTTGGATTAAGCTGGATAGCTGATGAGGACTAATTAACAGGGGGCTGTGATTTCACAGGCTGATGCTTAAAAGGGAATGGCAGGAAAGCTTCTTTGATTCTGAGAGACAGGGTAGTTAGCAAAATGAAACATATTGGAAAGAAGCTTGAACTGAAAGCAAGGAGTTGTGGCTTCTAATCTGAATTGTGTAACAAGCTGCACAAAATTGAGAAAATCACCATCCTCTATTTGCTTCAGGATTCTCATACATAAAAAGAGGTTTTGACTAGGTAAATTCATGGAGATAAGAGATATGGACATAAAAACTGAAAATACACTGGTATTACATTAGGAGAATAGAGAGAGTGGTAATAGATGAAGGAACTATCTTAAAGGAGAGTCCCAAGGGTCCTAAAAAGGTAAGATTATTGTACCACACAAAACATTTTCTCTAAAATACGTAAAATACTCCAGATTAGCCTCTTATATTCTAGTGCTCACAGGGACCCAGGGAAATTGGACCTTAGTCCCAACTTGCCACAATGCTTTGGGTGACCACACACAAGTTATTATACCTGTTGGAGACTCAATTTTCCTATCTGCAAAATGAAGGTCTCAGACTTGCTGACCTTGAAATTACTCGTTAAGAACTAGTGAGAAAATAACAATAGAAGCAATGAAGTCTCTATTTCTGTAGTTTTCATTCAGACTTTGGTGTATGTTGTCATACATTGATGCCAGGAAAATAATATGTCTGTAACACCACGGGGAAAGGATAATGGAGACTGAGCATTGGTACTTTTCCTAGACTCTGCCATATGTGTCTCATCCCTTGGCTGATTTTGACGTACATCTTTCTTCTGTACTAAACTGTAACTGTAAATATAATAGCTTTCAGGGAGCTCTGTGAGTCTTTCGAGTGAATTCTAGAAACAGAGGATGGTTTGGTGAACCACGGAACTCACAATTGGAAGCAGGAGTGAGGAGTGGTCTTGTGTGGACTGTGCTGTCTCTAACTTTGCAGCTGGCTAAAACTCTTAACAGTGCTTCACAGTTCTTCCTCATGAGACTAACTTTATTTAGAACAAAGCTTGGAGAACTCCTTGCCTAAGGGCATTGTCCAAAACAATGAGGGCTTAGTAGAGAACAATTAAGAGAAGACTGGTAGCTCCACAAACCCAGCAAAACAGTAGATCTAGATCAGTGGGAAGTTTATAGAGAGAACTAAGGAAAGAGATAACTAAGAAGTTCCCTCCATGATTCAGAATCAACACTGGGTGGGGCAGAAAGTCTGTGCCTATATGTCAGGCTGCACCTACTCAGGGAAAATCATTGCAAGATATGGAGCAGACTTGAAAGCATCTTCAAGCAACACACAGACCCTCGACACAGGAGAAAAACCTCAATGGTTCAAGGGGCTTAAACACAACCTCTGACCAAACACTGAAAGAACAATAAGCTACTCTGCCCTAGGGATGACTCATAGGGATGCAGGCATAAAAATAAAATCACACTTATCCCTGGGAGTCTGGAAGACTGTGTGTATGCAAGGTTTACCCTGTCAGGAATGATTGGTGAAGGAAAGCAAGCTACTGGTCCCTGGCTTAATGAGGTACAAAAAAGTGTTAACCTCTGAACTATGGCAGCAGTCTCAAAACCACACACACATCCAATGGTAAACTGTAAAAATTTAACTTTTTTAAGGGGTTAAAAGAAATCTTTAACCAATAAGTGATTTATGCCAACATAGGAGTAGCTCCTAAATATCCAGGGTAAAATAGGAAAACAATGGAAAAAAAATCTGAGTAGGGCTATCTGAGGTCACACGCTGTGGGGGAATAGACTTTGCAGAATTAGTACAGTCAAGTCACTAAATAAATAAACAAATGACCAAGCAAACAACAACAAAACCTATGGTGGAGGGATGAAAATTAATATCCAGAGCTGCTACAAAATATTACCTAATATTTATTGTTTAAAAAACATTATGAGACATTCCAGAAACAGAAAAGTATGACTGAAACACAGGATAAAAAAATCAAGCAACAAAACTGCCTTTGAATGGGCAAGATGTTAGAATTAGCAAACAAAGACTTCAAAACAGCTATTATAAATATGTTCAAAGAACTAATGGAAATCATGCTTAAAAAATCAACAGAAAATGGGCAGAGGACATGAACAGACATTTCTCAAAAGAAGATATAAATATGGCCAATAGACACATGAAAAGATGTTCATCATCGCTAATCATCAGGGAAATGCAAATCAAAACTACACTAAGATATCACCTTACACCCGTTAGATTGGCAAAAACATCCAAAACCAAGAGCGACAAATGTTGGAGAGGTTGTGGAGAAAAAGGAACCCTCATACACTGTTGGTGGGAATGCAAACTGGTACAGCCACTATGGAAAACAGTATGGAGATTTCTCAAAAAGTTAAAAATAGAAATACCCTATGACCCAGCCATCCCATTACTAGGTATCTAGCCTAAGAACCTGAAATCAGAAATCCCAAGAGTCCCTTGCACCCCTATGTTCATCGCAGCATTATTTACAATAGCCAAGACGTGGAACCAACCTACATGCCCGGAAACTGATGATTGGATAAAGAAGATATGGTATATATACACAATGGAATACTACTCAGCCATAAAAAAGGACAAAATTGGCCCATTCGCAGCAACGTGCATGGACCTCGAGGGTATTATGTTAAGCGAAATAAGCGAGTCAGAGAAAGACGAACTCTATATGACTCTACTCATAGGTGGAAGTTAACATATTGACAAGGAGATCTGATCAGTGGTTACCAGGGAAAAGGGGGGTGGGGGGAGGGCACAAAGGGGGAAGAGGTGTACCCACAACATGACTAACAATAATGTACAACTGAAATCTCACAAGGTTGTAATCTATCATAACATTAATTAAAAAAAATCAAAGGGAAGCATTATGATAATAATTTATTAAATAGAGAATATCAACATAGAGATAGAAATCATACAAAAGAACCAAATGGATAATCTGGAGTTAAAAAGTACCATAACAAAAATTAAAAAAAAAAAACTACTAGAGGGGAGCCATAGACAATATGAATTGGCAGAAGAAAGAATTATTTAACTTGAATATACAGCAATAAAGATTACACAATCTAAAGAACAGAGAAAAAAGAATGAAGAAAAATAAACAGAGACTCAGGGAAATGTGTGATGCCATTAAGGGTACCAACATAAGTGTAATGGGAATCCCAGAAGGAGAAGAGAGAAAAAAGCAACAGAAAAAATATTCAAAGAAGTAATGGCTGTGAACATTTTTGTTGAAAAAATTTACGCTACACTTCTAAGAACTTAACAAACTCGAAGTAGGATAAACAAAATAATCCATGTTCAGACATATCATAATCAAAATGTGAAAAGACAAGGACAAAGAGAAAATATTGAAAGTAGGAAGGGAAAAATGACTCATAAGATACAAGAGAACACCAATAAGATTAATATCTGACTTCTCAGCAGAAGTGCACTGTTAGAAGATTCACACTTCCTAATTTCAAAACCTACTGTAAAGCAACTTTAATCAATAGAGTGTGGTAGTGGCATAATAATAGGCATATAGGTAAATAGAACAGAATTGAGAATCCAGAACTAAAACCATACATTGATGATTAATTGGTTTTCAATAAGGAAGGTGAGATAATTCAATGGGGATAGAATAGTTTTTAAATTAATGTGCTGGGACAAGTGGTTAGGCACATGCAAAAACATGAGGTTTGATATATTCCTCATACCATACAAGAAAATTAACTCAAAATGAATCATAGACTGAAATATAAAAACTAAAATTATAAAACTCTTAAAAGAACACATAGTAGTAAATCTTTGTGACTTGAATTAGGCTATAATTTGTCAGCTACTGCACCAAAAGCGCAAGTGACTGAAAAAGAGATAAACTGGACTACATCAAAATTAAAACTTGTTCTGAAAATAATACTATTGAGAAAGTGAAAGACAAGCCAAAAAATATGAGAAAAGGTTTGCAAATCATACATCTCATAAAGGACTTATCCTGAGAATACATTTGAAAAACAAAAACCTCTTACAAATCATTAATAAAAAGATGAATGAATTAAATGATAGTTGTTATGAACTGAATGTTTGTGTCCTTCTGAAATTCACATGTTGAAACCTAATCCCGAATGTGATGGTATTTGGAGGTGGGGACTTTGGGAAGAGATTAGGTCATGCAGATGAAGCCCTTATGAATGGGATTAGTGCCCTTACTTCAGAGTTCCTTGCCCCTTCCACCATATGAGAACACAGCAAAAAGGTGGCCATCTCTAAACTAGAAAGCAGGCCCTCACCAAACACTGAATCTGTTGGCACCTCGATCTTGGACTTTCCAGCCTCCAGAACTGTGAATAATGAACGTTTATTGTATAAGCTGCTCAGTTTATGTTATTTTTCCTACAGTAGCCTGAGTAACTAAGACAATGGGCAAATGATTTGGATAGGCATTTCTCCAAAGTATATTTACAAATGGCCAATAAGCATATAAAATGATGATTAACATCATTAGTCATTAGGAAAGTTCAAATAAAACCCACAATACGGTACTACCTCACACCCACTAATATGTCAAAAGACAGATAAACATTGACCAAGATGTGGAGAAATTGGAATCCTCACACATTGCTGATGGGAATGTAAAATTGTGCAGCTGCTTTGAAAAACAGTTTGGCAGTTTCTCAGAATGGTAAACATAGAGTTACCATGAGATCTAGCAATTCCATTCCTAGATATATACCCAAGAGAAATGGAAATATATATCCACATAAAAACTTGCGTATGACTGTTAATAGCAGCATGATTCATAATAGTCAAAAACTGGAAACAGCCCAAATGTTTCTCCACGATGAATGGCTAAATACAATATGGCATACCCATACAATGGAATAATATTTAACAATAAAGAAGGCAGTCAGAAAAGACTACGTATTGTATGATTCCATTTGTACAATAGGTCCGGAGTAGGTAAGTCTGGAGAGATAGACAATAGATTAGTGGTTGCCAGGGGCTGAGGGCAGTGGTGGGGGAAGAGTAACGGAGAGTGAATATTAATGGATATGGGATTTCTTTTTGTGACAATAAATGGTCTAAATTAGATAGTGGTAATGACTGCATAATCTTGTGAATACACTAAAAAATATTGTATTGTACACTTTAATGAATGAACTATATGTCATGTTAATTGTATTTCAATATATATATTTTTAAAGATGCTCTCCAAGAACGAGAAAAAGAATGCATTTGAATGAGGACAAGAGAGCAAAGACAGAGTCAGTGCTGAATATATGAAGGATAAAGTTTTCTGACATGTCCAAAGAGAGGCTTTAAGAGGTAACAGAAATATTTAAGGATTTAAGGGGCAATTGTTCAGTTCTTTGCTCTTAGTGAGTGATATAAATTTTCTCCTCATCTTCCCCAATGAATCTTCTGTAAAATCTTCATTGTTCACTAACATTTAGCTTTTCTTATTCCTTTTTAAGGTGCTTGTAAAAATATTCAGTCTAATTTTAAAGTTTGTGTGTCACAAAAATATTATCTATCCACCAAGGAGAGCCAAGCTGTAAGATAAGAATAGAGTGCCTAATATTCAGAGCTGTTTGGCGTGAATCTAAGTGTTTCAAAGTACTCAGGAAGATACCAAAGCACTATCTATCAAAACATGGTAACAAGTATAGATGATATTAGTTAGGTGATTTGAATTTCAAAATGTACTCAGTGTCCTGTATCTTCTCAACAAGAATGTAAGAAAAACAATGTTGTGGTACCTGAGCTTTAGAGTTTTTAGGGACTAGCCCAAACTATGCAGATAGCAAGCAGTGTCACAGAGATAGAACATAGATGCAGATATTTCAGCTGCCAATGCCTCACTATTTCTCACAATCCAAAGTAGACTTCTGAAATTAGAGCTTGTGCATTAGATTATCATTGCCTTGAGTAGAGGGGCAGCATTTTATACATCTTAGTTATGCCTGGCCTCTTTTACTCATGATGGGTAAGACATTCAAAAATTATCTTGAATGAATGATCACAGGGGGGTGGGAGTTGAATTGGTTTTTGCTATCTCATTTAAAAACAAAATTTTTTTTAAATAGTTCTAAATAGGTCTAAATAGTTTATAACATTGTAAAATGTCAGTTGTACATTAATATTTGTCAAACACCATATAAATGTTCCCCTGCACTGCTTGTGCCCACCCTCCTGCCCTTCCCCCGGTAACCACTAAATTGTTCTCTTTGTGCACAAGTTATTTTATATTCCACATATGAGTGAAATCATGTAGTGTTTGTCTTTCTCTGTCTGGCTTATTTTGCTTTATATGATGCCCTCAAGGACCATCCATGTGGTTGCCAATGGGATTGTTACATCTTTTTTATGGCTGAGTAGTACTCCATTGTGTGTACACATATATATACCACATCTTCTTTATCCAATCATCAGTTGATGGGCACTTGGGTTGCTTCCATGTCTTGGCTATTGTGAGTAATGCTGCCATGAACATAGGGGTGCATAATTCTCTTTGTATTGTTGATTTCAAGTTCTTTGGATAAATACCAGTAGTAGGATAGCTGGGTCATATGGTAATTCTATTTTAAGTTTTTTGAGATATCTTCATACTGTTTTCCAAAGTGGCTTCATCAGTTTGCATTCCCACCAGCAGTGGATGAGGGTTCCTTTTCTTCACAACCTCTTCAACGTTTATTATTTTTTGTCTTGGTGATTGTAGCCATTCTAAAGGGTGTAAGATGATATCTAAGTGTAGTTTTGATTTTCATCTCCTTGATGATTAGTGATGTTGAGCATCTTTTCATGTACTTATTGGCCATCTGTATACCTTCTTTGGAAAAATGTCTGTTCATATTCTCTGCCCAGTTTTTGATTGAGTTGTTCATTTATTTGTAGTTCAGCTGTGTGAGCTCTTTATATATTATGGAGATTAACACCGTATTGGATATATTATTTGCAAATGTTGTCTCCCAGTTGGTGGTTTGTGTTTTCATTTTGATCTTGGTTTTCTTTGCCTTCCAGAAGCTCTTTAGTCTGATGAAATCCCACTTGTTTATTTTTCCTTTTGTTTCCCTTGTCTGAGTGGACATCATGTTTGTAAAGATCCTTTTAAGGCTGATGTCGAAGAGTGTGCTGCCTATATTTTCTTCCAGAAGTTTTATGGTTTCCAGTCTTACCTTCAAGTCTTTGATCTGTTTTGAGTCTATTTTTGTGTATGGAGAAAGATAATTGTCTACTTTCATTCTTTTCCATGTAGCTGTCCACTTTTCCCAGCATCATTTATTGAAGAGGCTTTCCATTCTCTATTGTATGTTCTTGGCTCCTTTGTCAAAGATTAGTTATCCATATATGTGTGGTTTTATTTCTGGACTTTCAGTTCTGTTCCATTGATCTGTGTGCCTGTTTTTGTACCAGTATCATGCTGTTTTGATTACTATAGCTTTGTAATATGTTTTGAAGTCATGGATTGCGATGACACCAGCTTTGTTCTTGTTTCTCAGGATTGCTCTTGCTATTTGGGGTCTTTTGTTGCCCCATATGAATTTTAAGATTCTTTGCTCTATTTCTGTGAAGAATGTCATTGGGATTCTGATTGGGATTACATTTTAACTATGTTCATTTTTCAAATCCATGTACATGGAATATATTTCCATTTCTTTACGTCATTCTTTCTTTCTTTCTTTTTTTAAAGATTTTATTTTTCCTTTTTCTTCCCAAAGCCCACTGGTAGATAGTTGTATATTTTTAGTTGTGGGTTCCTCTAGTTGTGGCACGTATGATGTCACCACACCATGGCTTGATGAGCGGTGCCACATCTGTGCCCAGGATCCAAACCGGTGAAACCCTGGGCCGCCAAAGCAGAGTGCGCAAACCTAAACATTTGGCCATGGGGCCAGCCCCAATGTCATTATTGATTTCTTTCAGTAATTTCCTATAGTTTTCCTTGTATAGGTCTTTCACCTCCTTGGTTAAATTTATTCCTGGATATTTTATCCTTTTTGTTGTGGTTGTAAATGGGCTTGTATCCTTGAGTTCTTGTTCTGTTAGTTCGTTATTAGAGTATAGAAATACCACTGAATTTTGTACATTGACTTTGTATCTTGCAACTTTCCTGTAGTTGTTGATTATTTTTAATAGTTTTCCAACGGATTCTTTAGGGTTTTTTATATATAAAATCATGTTGTCTGCAAAGAGTGAGAGTTTCACTTCTTCACTGCCTATTTGGATTCCTTTTATCTCTTTTTCCTGCCTAATTGCTCTGGCCAAAACCTCTAGTACTATGTTGAATAAGAGAGGCGATAATGGTCAACCTTGTCTTGTTCCTGTTCTCAGCGGGATGGCTTTCAATTTTTCCCCATTGAATATGATGTTGGCAGTGGGTTTGCCAGATATGGCCTTTATTACATTGAGGCATTTTCCTTCTATACCCATTTTATTGAGAGTTTTTATCTTCGATGGATGTTGGATCTTGTCAAATGCTTTCTCTGCATCTATGGAGAGGATCATGTGGTTTTTGTTTCTCCTTTTGTTAATATGCTGTATCACATTGACTGATTTGTGGATGTTGAATCATCCCTGTGTCCCTGGTATGAATCCCACTTGATCACGGTGTATGGTCTTTGTAATGTATTGCTGTATTCAGTTTGCCAATATTTTGTTGAGGATTTTTGCATCTATGTTTATCAGCGATATTAGCTTGTAATTTTCCTTCTTTGTGTTGTCCTTGTCTGGTTCTGGGATTAGGGTGATGTTGACCTCATAGAATGTGTTATGAATATTTCTGTCTTCCTCAATTTTTTGGAATAGTTTGAGACGAATAGGTAATAAATTATCTTTGACTGTTTGGTAGAATTCTCTCGATAAGCTGCCCAGTCCTGGCCTTTTAATTTTGGTGAAGTTTTCGATTACTGTTTCAATTTCTTTACTTGTGATAGGTCTATTCAGATTCTCTATTTCTTCTAGATTCAGTTTTGGAAGGTTATAAGAGTCTAGGAGTTTATCCATTTCTTTGATTATCCAATTTGTTGGCATATAGTTTTTCATAATATTCTCTTATAATGTTTTGCGTTTCTGTGATATCCCTTGCAATTTCTCCTCTTTCATTTCTAATTTTATTTATTTGAGCCTTCTCTATTTTTTTCTTAGTGAGTCTGGCTAAGGGTTTGTCAATTTCATTTATCCTCTCAAAGAACCAGCTCCTTGTTTCATTGATCATTTTTACAGTCATTTTTAGTTCAATTTCACTTATTTGTGCTCTAATTTTTATTATTTCCCTCCTTCTGCTGAGTTCGGGATTTGTTTGTTCTTCGTTTTCTAATCCTGTTAGGTGTAGTTTAAGATTGTTTATTTGAGCTTTTTCTTGTTTGTGAATGTGGACCTGTATTCCTACAAATGTCCCTCTTAGGACTGCTTTTGCTGCATCCCATAAGAGTTGATATGGTGTGTTTTCATTCTAGTTTGTCTCCAAATATCTTTTGATTTCTCCCTTTATTTCTTCAATGACCCATTGGTTGTTTGGTAGCAGATTGTTTCGTCTCCACATTTTTCTTTCTTTTCCAGCTTTTTTCTTGTAGTTGATTTCTAGTATCATGGCATTATGGTTGGAAAAGACAGTACATATGATTTCAATCTTCTTACATTTATTGAGGTTTGCCTTTTTTCCCAATATATGGTCTATCATTGAGAATGTCCCATGTGCCCATGAGAAGAATTTATATTCTGCTGTTTTTGGATGGAGTCCTCTATATATGTCTATTAAGTTCATCTGGTCTAGTTTTTCATTTAAGTCCACTATCTCTTGGTTGAATTTTTGCCTGGATGATTATCCATTGATGTAAGCAGGGTGTTGAGGTCCCCTGCTATTACTGTGTTGTCATTCATATCTCCTTTTTGGTTTGTTAATAGTTGCTTTATGTACTTTGGTGCTCCTGTGTTGGGTGCATACATGTCTATAAGTGTTATGTCTTCTTGGTGGAAAGTCTCTTTTATCATTATATACTGCCCCTCTATGTCTCTCTTTACCAGTTTTATCTTGAAGTCTACTTTGTCTGGTATAAATATGGAAACACTTGCTTTCTTATGTTTGTCATTTGCTTGGAGTATTGTCTTCCATCCCTTCACTCTGAGCCTATGTTTTTCTCCAGAGTTGAGATGTGTTTCCTGGAGGCAGCATATTGTTGGGTCTTGTTCTTTAATCCATCCTGCCACTCTGTGTCTTTTGATTGGAAAATTCAATCCATTTACACTTAGAGTGACTATTTATATTTGAGGGCTTAATACTGCCATCTTATTGCACATTTCCCAATTCTTTTCCTTTGTTTCTCATCCACTGTATTTCAGACTACCAATTTGATTAAGTAGTTTTCTCTGTTGGTTTTCTTCTTTTTCTCCTTGTTTATAGTAAATGTCTCTGTTCTAATTATTTGTTTAGTGGTTACCCTTAGGTTCGTATAAAAAATCTCACAGTTGAGATAGCCCATTTTCTGATAGCCTCTTATTTCCTTAGACTATACTGATCCCATCCCTTTTCTCTTCTCCTTCTAAGTTATTTTTTCATATCTTTTTCCAACTTGTGTTGTGAGTTTGTGGTTAAAAAGATGAGATCATTTTTATTTTGGTGTTTTTTACTTTTCTTTATTCTTGATGTTAGATTTAAGTGTTTACTAACCTGATCTGATAGACAGCTTCTGTTTTCCAGTTATTGCCTACCTATTCATCTCCTTGCTCATGGCTTTGTAGCCCATTTCCAATTTCTTTTTTTTCAGATATGGAGGCCTTCATGAAGATTTCTTGTGGGGGGGGGGTCTTGTGGCAATGAACTCCCTTACCTTTTGTTTATCTGGGAAAGTTTTTATTTCTTTGTCATATCTGAAGGAGATTTTTGCTGGGTAGAGTATTCTTGGCTGAAAGTTTTTGTCTTTCAGGATTTTTGAATATATCATTCCACTCTCTCTTTGCCTGTAAGGTTTCTACTGAGAAATCCATTGAAAATCTGAGAGATTCCTTTGTAAGTTACTTTCTTCTTCCTTGCTGCCCTTAGCATATTTTCTTTGTCCCTCACTTTTGCCAGCTTCATTACTATATGCCTTAGAGTGGGTCTTTGTACTTTAACAAAGTTAAGAGTTCTGGAGGCCACTTTCACACAGATTTCCAGCTCCCTCTCCAGATTTGGGAACTTCTCAGTTGTTATTTCTTTGAACAAGCTTTCTGCTCCATTCCCCTTCTCTTCCCCCTGTTGAATACCTATAATCCTTATGTTGTATTTCCTGATTGAGTCAGATATTTCTCTGAGAGCTTCTTAATTTCCTTTTAGTCTTAGTTCTCTCCTCTCCTGACCTCTGAAGCATTTCTATAGTATTATCCTCTAACTGACTGATTCTCTCCTCCATATTGTCAGCTCTTTTGTTTAGGGAATCCAGATTTTTCTTTATTTCATCCATTGTGGTTTTCATCTCTAACAATTCTTATTGGTTCTTCTTTATGGTTTCAATCTCCTTTGTGAAGAAGCTACTGAATTCATTAATTTTTCTTTCTGTGTTTTCTTGTAACTCGTTGAGTTTTTTTATGACAGCTGTTTTGAATTCTTTGTCATTTAGGTTATGGATTTCAGTTCCTTCAGGGTTGGTTTCTATCTACTTGTCACTTTCCTTCTGGTCTGGAGCTTTAATATACCTACTCATACTTCTTGATGAGGTAGTTTTTTGTTTCCTCATGTTGTTCTTATCAGGTTGCAGCTGCCACGTACTGCCACAGGATGGGGATCAGGCGCTATGTATTCTGGGCTGAGCAGGAACAGGGGTTCCAGCCACTGACTGCTTTTATCTCTGATGGACTGATTGATGACAGATCTGGAGCACTGGGCAGGGGGAGGGGTACTCTCCTTCCCAAGCACTTCCTCCAGCCCCAGCTTATCTCTCTGCACAGAGCTTTGGGTAATTGCACAATTGCATGACTGTGCACTTTCCCTTTCTTTGCCACTGCTGCCACACACTCCACACTGTGTTCTGGATGATTCTGAGTCTGGAGTATGGGATGGGGGCAGAATGCCTCTCTCACCTGCTCACTTTCCCCTCAGTGGCTGCCACACTCTCTGCACAGAGCTCCAGACAATTCTGGGGTTAGAGTAATGGGCAGGGGTGGGGTGCCTCTCTTGACTGTGCCCTTTCCCCTCCATGGCTGCCACTCTCTCCACTCCAAGCTCCAGAGGTCTCTGGGGCTGCACTTTTCCTGTCACTGCCACAAAGCTCTCCGCTCCTTGCTCTGGGCAAACATGGGGTGGAGTGCCTGCACCCCTTCCCTGCCGCACTACCCCACTCACTGCACCATGCTCCAGACAATTCTGGGGCTGGGGTATGGGCAGGGATTGGGTGCCCTTCTCACCTGCACCCTTCCTGCCACTGTGGCCAGTCTCTTTCCACGGAGCTCCTGTGGATCAGCTTCCACTTCCTCTGGAGTATTCAGCCCCACAACCACCTTCAGGTGTATGGCTGCATGGGCCTCCTAAATGTCTTTTGTGATATGTATGTGTCCTCTCTTAGTGTATGAATGTCCTTTTGGTTGTGTCTTAGAGGAGAGAGTCCAAGGGAAGAGCTCACTCTGCCATGAGGCTGATGTCACTCCTCCAGGAGTTGAATTATTTTTAAATTGAGATGTAATTGACATATAACTGTGTAAGTTTGAGGTGAACAACATGTTGATTTGATGCATTTATGTATTGCATTATGATCACTACTATAGCGTTAGCTAACACCTCTATCATGTCACATAAGTTTCATTTCTTTTTTGTGGAGGGAACAATTAAGATCTAGTCTCTTAGCAACTTTGAAGTTTATAATACAGTACTTTGTCTATAATCACTATGCTGTGCATTAGATCTCCAGCACTTAAACAACAGCTCCCCAATTCTCCCTGGAAGTTAAATGTGATGACCTACAAAAAGAGGATACTAGATTTTTCCTAGAATCTCTGTGTTCTAAGAAATGTTATTTCAATTTGGAGAAATATTACCTTCTCTGTTTTCCCAAGACATTTACCTTATATGGTTTCAGTCATTCCTCACCAGATTGAAATCCTGCTATTTGGCAATCTCACTAGTTTTCTGAATTCAATTAATAGCAAGAGAAGAAATACGAATGGCCCCTGGGCTGACAGTTGTTATAAAAAGGAAAGCTTTCTAAAACACACTTCATGGGGCAGCCTAGGAGGTTGGGCACTGCCATGGTTAGTACTTGGTTTTGAGATTTGAGAGTAGTTTAGGGTAACTCTAGAATATACCCTCACTGGCCAGGCAGTGTGACCACAGAACACTCTTGTGTTCTCGTCAGAGGTAGTAGTGTGAATTGAGTCCTTGAGTTGGGGGTAGCTGGTTTTATTTTTAGTGCATGATATCTATTTCCCCGAGGGATTCAGAAGCATGCCGTGTGCTAAGAATTTTTAACTTTATGTTTACAAAAGAGAATGAGCAGCTCAGATGTAGGATTCTGTATGTACAACGAGGCCCAGGTGTCGGAAACACTTATAAAACTCCCTGATGAGGTTTCCTTCCCCTGGCTTCATGGATAGTTCAGTTTGTGTTTACACAAATGAGAAAACAAATCAGTAGTTAACAGGAACACCGCTGTGCTGACACATTAACTTTCACTTTATAACCAGACGATGTCAATGACTTCAGGTTACCCCAGTGAGAACTCTGCCAGGCAGGGGAGTGAGCTCAGTGTGCCCCTCCTGCTGGGATCGCAAAAATAGATCCATCTTTGTTAACTCAAATCAACAAAAACGTGGAGTGGCTTGTGCATGTGGACAGATGTAATTCGTTATGTATATATAGATGATTGGATGTAGAGTTAGACGTAAGTAGTAAAGGTCTTGGCTTTACTCTAGCCAGGTGTATCAATTTCTTAGGGCTGCTGAAACAAATTACTGCTTAAAACATAAGAAATGTATTTTCTTTGGGGCTGGCCCCGTGGCCGAGTGGTTGGGTTCGTGCGCTCTGCTGCAGGCGGCCCGGTGTTTCGTCAGTTCGAATCCTGGGTGCGGACATGGCACTGCTCATCAAGCCACGCTGAGGCAGCGTCCCACATACCACAACTAGAAGGACCCACAATGAGGAATATACAACTATGTACCGAGGGGCTTTGGGGAGAAAAAGGAAAAAAAAAAATTAAAAAAAAAAAAAAAAAGAAATGTATTTTCTCGCAGTACAGGGGCCAGAAGTCTGAAATCAAGGTGCCAGCAGGATTGGTCCTTTGGAGACTCTGAGGGAGAAACTATACCATGTCTCTGTCCTAGTGCCTGTCTTCTAGCAGTTTCCAGCAGTCCTTGGTATTGCTTGGTTTGTGACAGCAAAACTCCAATTTCTGCCTTCACAAGTTTGTCTTCCTTTAGCATCTGTGTTCAAGTCTCCCTCTTCTTATAAGGACACAAGTCATTGGATTAAGGCCCACTCTAATCCAATATGACCTCATCTTGAATTGATTACATCTCTAAAGACCCTGTTTCCAAACAAGATCACATTACAGGTGCCTGGAGTTAAAACTTCAACCTTTCTTTGAAGGACACAAGTCAACACACAACAGCATGTTTATTTTAGGATGGCAGGAGAGGGAGGGGGGACTTTTTTGTCTTGTGTAGGAATAGCATGGAGGGGTAGTTATTGAGGCAAGGAGGCATTAGACAGACCTCAGGGAAGATCGTATGTATCTGCACAAGGTGGCCTAAGATTGGGCTGTCAGTCAATAAATACTGAGTTTCACCATGAGTCAGATACTATGGTGATATGGTGGTGGACAAATAGATGTGGTTCCTGGCCCCAAGTGGGACAGGAGAAGAAAGGGTGATTATATGTGTAACATGAAGCCTGTTATGCAGATTGTTGCCAGTCCATTTCCCCATAGGTTCATGCTGGAGACCTAAATACAGTGAGCTAGGAGTGAAATGGACAACAGTGGAATGCGTACACTCACAATGTATGAAATATTGGGGGCAAAGGGCAGTAGTTTTCCAGGCCACAAAAGGCCAAGAAAAGTTCAACAGGCTTTGGTTTAGACCAAAGCATAAGTGGAGCACATTCTGAGAATAACAACTGTGACAATTAGACTCTGGCCAAGCAACATTTGTGCCAGCAAGAAACAGCACTGTGTCAAATTTCCTATTCCTGCTGTAACACATTGCCACAACCAGTGGCTGAAAGCAAAATAAATTTATTACCTTAAAATTTCTGTGGTCAGATATCTAATATGGACTTTATGGGCTAAAATCAAGGTGTTCCTTCTGGAGACTAGGGGAGAATGTGTGCCTTTTCTAACTTCTAGAGGCTGCCCACATTCCTTGGCTTGATTCCACATGGCTCTGACTCTGAATCTCCTGCTTCCCTCTTTCACTTATAAGGATACCTGTCATTACATTGGGTCCATCTAAGTAATCCAGGATAATCTTCTCATCTCAGGATTCATAACTTAATCACACCTACAAAATCCCCTTTTCCATACAAGGTAACATATTCATAGGTTTGAGCATTAGGGCATAGGCATCTTTTGGGGGCCATTATTCTACCAACCAGAAGCACCCTCAGTCATCATCATAAACCTGGACCTCAAGGGCCCCAGTAGACAGGTGGCCGAATGAGCTGCCATTTGGCCAGGGAAGGCTCTGGACATTGGTCCTGTTTATCCCAGGAAACCTCTCTGCATTCAGATAAACCTGTTTCCAATCAAACGTGTGTGTGTGTGTGTTTGTGCGTGCATGTGTGTGTGATGCCTGGGAGTGGGATAGATGATGTTTGTATCTCCTCCCTTCAGCAATATTCAACTCCAATGCTAGGATAGTAGTCATGCTTATTTTTCTTCATATACAACTTATGCCTGGTTCAAGTCCAATTCTGCCCAAATGCCCTGATATGTGTACAAAATATAGGGACATATGCACATCATATACTGAACAAGCACATCAAAATATTTATACCCAAATGTGCATAATATATCTATAATTCATATTGTTACCTATAATATATATTATTCATATATTTTATAATAATCCTAATGTGTAATATGAATATTATTGTATTCATACTAATGTGAATACTATCATGTAATTTATATACAACTATAGGTGAAATATTTTATATAACTATATTAACTATGTAGTTATATATGTATATGCATATATAATATATACATATACTCAGTGTATAAATACACTTTTTCAGTTATAATTTTTTGCTTCTTGGACAGTCTTTTCCTTTGTCCATCAAGTTGGATGAAACAGACAATACATAAGGAAGATAATAGACTTTATAGTAGACGATAGAGCAGAATATGAAATTTCAGGGAAGAAATGCAACATACTTTGAGCAATTGCTTTATATCTTATATTGCTTAATCTTCTCACCAATTGTAGGGGATAAATCATAAACATGCCCATTTTAAAGATGAAAAAAATGAGACTCAGAAGCCAGTAACTTTTTGGAGATCAGGCAGCCAGCTTATGACAGAATGGAGCTGAATTCCAGGTTTTCTGATTAATCTGACCCTGTCACTTCAAATCATTATGAGCTTGGCACGTTTGCACAACTGTAAATGGAGGTGATGATGACAACAGCTCATTTACAAAGAGTGGTAAGGGTCAAGGTTGTGAAATTAAGATAATGCATTTAAAATTCTTTCAATTGGAAAACACCATGAAGTTCTTTGTTAGAACTTCTGAGTGTAAATAATGGAATGTTAAATCAGGTAGAACCAACTGTTCCATTTACAGGGGTCCTGAAAAGGGTAGTGTCCAAATACCACCGAGGAGATTATTACCCATGTGAAATATTCTACTTTGACTAATCTGATTTAATCCCTATGCATATCTGATGTAGTTACTGCTGCCATTGTGTAGTTGAGGAAATAAAAATTTAGCAAGGATAAATAATCTTCTCTCATGACACCTGGCTTTAATATTAGAATGTCTCTAACAGCCATATCTTCTGGACTCCTTTTGTTCTCAACAATATGTATGTCCTTGGAGATGAAAAGATGCATTGGTGCTTAGTAGCACTCTAGAGTACACACCTATTATTTAAATAGGGCAATGGACCTACAGGTAAAAAGGAGATAGACCAGTGTTCAGAAGATTATAAGGTAAAATAATAATTTTTTAAATAAATCCTTATCAAATTGACTTCCTTACACTCTCATACCAGCTGTATTTTCTTTCCTTCTGCAAGTGCAGCCTGGCTGTTCAACATTCTGACAGCTGTTCCAGGGAAAGCAGGAAGTATTGAAAACAGGAGAAAGTTCTTTTAAGGCCTCAGGGCAAACTCTGAGTTCTCTGGATGGATTTGGTTCACATTCCCTGGTGAAACCTTTATGCATATCAAAACCTCCTGCAAGACACCCTCCACCTTTCAGATATGCAGTTTAGTGACGAATGTTTACTGTCTCTCTATGCTTCCTTGTGCATGTTTGTGACAAATCCAGATCTCTGTCCTCTAAAATAATAAATAGAGCCTTGCAATTTTTCTAGTTTTACTTGAGACAAAAGGTGTGAGTTTTTCATTAATGCCTCCCAAGAATCTGCCTACCACAAGCATCTGGATCCTATTTTTTCTGGTCTGGAATATAGATGCTTCTGTCACTTCTCCATCCAGGTGCCTTTGTAACACCTCCTCATGCTGTAAAAGTTTACTGCGATGTTACATCCTTCAGAAAGCCTGCCCAGATTACCTTTTCTCCCACCCGAGTTGGATATATTTTGTTTTTACACAGAACTCTGAGCATAACTAAAAAATTGAGCAAATTGAGAGTAGAAAACTTCTATTTAAATCTCTAACGCCTCTTATAGAATCTGAATTAAGGAGGTGCTCAATTTTTTAAAAAATAAATAAATAGCAGTAAATAAATGGAGAGCCAACAAAACAGCCTACAACCTAAACGGAATGTTGTCAGAAACCACATGAGTTTCACATTCAGCAGAGTTCTGTAGCTGCCCTCAAACTGGTGAGTAACAGTGTTTCAGTAAGTAGGGTACAAATTCTGCTCTCTAGTGTTTCTGGCTCTCTTCCTCTGGGCTCATGGTCAGATTTTAGCTCCTCCATGCATTCAAGTGTAGGCATGAGCAGGTCACCTAGCTAGGTCAATGAAAAGCATGTGTCTCCTGTGGGCAGAGGAATTTCAGATCTAGGACGGGAGTCTTCATATTGCTATCCTTTTCCATGCTATGGAACTAGGTGATCTTCTCAGTGGTAAGTTTCTATTCAAGTTTGCATTCTAAGTCAGAAATGAAGTAGGATCCTATCACCCCCAACCCACAATGGCTTGTGAACAAGAAACAACTATATTGTTGCTTTAACCCACTGAAATTTGGGAGCTTATTTGTAATGGCAGCATAATCTACTCCTTTCGGAATGATATAATAAGTATTGTTTATAAAATTAGCATTTGAATGTAACTTTCTTATTTTACATTGATGACTAATTATTCTTACTCATAATGGATACTAGAAAGTATTTGGGATAATTCTGCTTCTTGTACATTTATCAAAATATATTTTCCTCCCTCACCTCTGAGCAGATACACGTGGGAGTCTGTCTTGACGTGCGCATACCATAGCAGCACAAAGGTCCATTCCATTCCTTGAGAATTCTTACAATAAGAGATAGGATGGCTCTACATCCCATACTGTACCTTGAGAAGTGTGGCTTGCTTTATTGTTTCTATTATTCTTCTAGGGACTATCAAAAGCTCAAATATAAGCAGTCTAAATGAGAAAAGAACAACTGTAATTGAATTTCTTCTCCATTGCTTATCTTGAGAATAAATTGGGGGTTGGGGAGGGGTCACCTCAGAAGTAAGAAGTGATCAGATGTTGTACATTGTGTTTGCTCGTGGATGATGGACCTTTTTTTTCCTACAAAAAACTTCCTAATGTTTGGGGAGCAGAAATCCTGCTTGCCATTGACTTTTTTTAAGAAGAAAAATCTTACCAACTGGGAGCTGAGGACTCAGTAAAAGCTAATATGTGGCTATTGTTTAATGTTATCTTGAGTAAAAGTACAAGTAGTTGTTGAAAATGCTTCTGAATTGTCTTTTGGAGCTCTGAGTTTCCACCCAATGACCCATTAAAAACAATGTAATACATATTTGAGCCTATCCTCACCTCCCCCAAAAGAACCCCACCATGATTTCTTCCCTGATTTTTGCTCCTCTTAAAGGGAAGCACCAAGGAGGGGCCTTGTGTGGATGGACAGGATCAAGATCAGTGGATATTTGAACAAAATAATACAATCCACTACACATAAAGATCCAGCAGCACAACTGCCCCTCAGACTCAGAACCCCTAATTACAAGTATACTGTTCATTTTCCTGCACGCTAACTGACAAGCAACCAATTGTATAATGGAGGATTAGAAAACAATGACGACAATTGCTGCTGCATAGCTTAAAGTGCTGCTTTGCCTTTTCTGCATGGAGATTTCTTACATATATCCCACTTCACTACGTAGAAATTGAATTTCAACAAAAAGATCATTATTATTCTTGAACAAATAATATGATGTCAAACATTATGTAGACCCTTGAGTCTATGTTGATCTATTTGCTAGAGGTTTTCCATTCCTTTTCTCATAGGTATACCCATGAGAAGCACTTACATAAAATTTCCCTGATTCCCATAGTAATGAATTCATGCTAGTTTACTCAAACTGGGTATTATACTCAATCTCACTTTCCACCACTTAAACCTGTTTTCTCAGTGGAGACGGAATAACTTTCAGGACGTCTTAGCCATCTCCTTTTCTCACCCATGCCAACAGTGTACATAAGCCTGCTATTGACTTAGGATTTAGCCTTCTTTATCCAGTTTGAACATGACAAAATCCTTAAGAGAAAACTGGGGGATATTTTCCTAGCCTCTGAATCATTGTTTTTTTCCTCTGTGGGAGACTTGCCAAATCTTAGCTCTGGGTCTGGCCCTAAACATCTGAAGGCATTTTCAAAGCCTAGTCCCTTTGTGGTCTCTTTCCTGGACTTACCCCAACTTCCTAAACGTAAATTAAGAATAAAAAAAAAAGTAAAGAAAAGCAAAAAATAACTAATATTATACACTCCATTTATTCTTTTCTTTTGGCTCTTAAATATGTGCAGATTACAATCAAGTCTTCTTTTTCTTGTCATTTGCCAAAATTTGAAATACATTTGAAACTTTTAAAGTTTGCTTTAAATTACTTTTAGAAATTTACTTTTAAATTACTTTTAAAAATTTTCACTGTGAATCAGTCCTTCTGCTCACCTGAGCTGCTATTCTTGGAGCTTTTTGTTGGGTTCTTTCAATCTACAAAGTTTAATCCATTATCGCAGGTGTAGCTTTGCCAGTGTCAAGAGAAAAGGAAACTTTTATGTGGAAACATAGCCAATGTAAAGATGATGAAAGTTCTTGAGTGCCTGAGCTGAAATTGATGACCTATTGCTTCCCGGAGGTCCTCCTTGCCATTCACTTATACAACTTTTCTTTGCTCATTGAGCGTTAGGAGGCAATATGCCACAGTAGTGAAGAGTGCAGTCTCCCAACCCCATCTCCCTGGGTTTAAATCTCTTGCTCACGGCTTGATTAAGTTATGTAGCCATTCCAATCTCCAGTTTTCATTTCTGTATAAAGGGGTACATTTCAATATGTATTTCCTGTGTTTATTATCTCTATTGAATAGGGCAAGGAATAAAAATGGTGCAACATACTGCCCAGCACATAATAAATTCTTGCTAAATGTTAGCAATCATTAATGTAACTTTGATTAAGACACTGAGTTTTCTTTTAGCATTTTTGATGTTTTAACTTCATTATTTTTATTTTCCAATGATTTTATCTGAGTCCTATGTCAGGAATCATGTTTGAACAGTGTATGTTTTGAGTTCTATCTCATGTCATATTCTTAAAATCTCTGTAAGGGAGTGGACAGATTGCTTCCATAGATGGAGAAATTGTACTCAGAGAGCTCAGGTAACTTATTAAAGATTTAAGTGGTATGGTTATGGTTTTATTCTAGATATATTTTATTTTAAAGCCTTCACACCCTCTTTACACTACACCTTTTTACCCCTCAAAAATATCAACACAGCAGTAATAGTATTTTATGAGGAATTTCCTTTTTCCATGCTTATTGTTTCCATGTGGAGGGAAACCCATTAGTGTGAACTTCCTGTCCTCTCTGTGCTTCCCATATCCTTTCTCATCATTGGTGACTTACGGAAAGAACCAAGAGTAGTCTTGGCTCTTTCTCTCTTCCCTCTTTTAGGAATCTTCCCATCAACAGAGAATGTGTGGTCTGGTGTGCCAGAGGCCCTGCAATAAGTCTAGTCATAAAGACTTCACTCTGGGGAAAGAATTGCTTATGATTGTTTGGGCGGGTCTGCCTAATGTTGTTAGGCACTATTCCTATACAATTAGCTATATCTGCCTAAAGAGCTTATAACAGCAGCAGAAAGAAGATTTTCATTTCCCTTGACCTTATTTCTAACTCTGCCTCAATTGGTTTCAAACTTAGATGGGAAAACATTTATTTTATTGGGTCCTGTCATAGGTCATTGTCCAGACTGGCTTTTTAAAATGATACCAAAAGACAGACATATTTCATTGGCCATGTAGAAGACCAAATAATTGTGTGAAGGGATTTTAGAAGGAGTCAGAGTTCTAAGTGCCTTGTTCAGGTGTGTTCAAGCCTTTGTTTCCCCAGCTTTCAGTGCCAGGACTTCCCAGGGTAAGGCTAAATTCACAAATGTCTCTTGTATCCGAGGTTACCAGCAATTAATTTGGGGACACTTGATCCCATGCTCTTCTGTTTACTCTCTGAGCAAGTACTTGCCAAAATTTTGGGGATAGACATCAATTTTAGAATCAACTAAAAACTATGCCTCTTTCTTCTCTTAAGTGAAAATAAAAAAGTGAAAGCAAAATTTTACATTTAGTTCATGTATCTTTTATTTCCTCATTCATTCATTTATTTATCTATCCTTTCAATGTTTATTAAACTCTTGTTCTGTGAATAGGACTCTGCTAGCACTGGTGCTATAATGGTGAGCAAGCATAACAGATTCTTAAGTTTAGGAAACTCAAGTAGGAAATCTGTTTTGGTACTAGATATCTGTATTCATTTATGTTACTTTATTTTGAATGATGAAATCTGACCCTATTTAGCTTAAGACAAAAGGAAAATATTTGGGCAGACATTCAAGTAACTGGTGGAATAGGAGCGTGAGTCAACAACCTGGAAAGGAAAGTAACCAAGGAGATACTGGGACTTGGAACAGCTAAAGCACTTGGATCTTCTACCTGAAAGGCTGTTATTAATGTGACTCAGCTTTTGTGAATTTCTCTCTGTCCCTCTCTGCCTTTTTGTTGGATATCTAAGTGGATCAGACTAGATTAAGGGCTTACCCTTCATTCATCAGCTGTGGCCATGAGATGGATGGTCATTTAAGCAGTGACATGGCCGCTGATATGTGAGGCCTACCCCCAGAGAATGCAGAATTTTGTCAACTGAGCAGTTGCTGCAAGAAGACTCTGCTTTATGAAATGGGTGGAATCTCTCTATGTCTAGGTAAAATGATAGAATATCAAATATTTCATATTGTACAATCTTAACGAAAACATTTGACTTCTTGGCTCTCAGCACATCTACAGTCTCTTCTCTCATACGTTCAAAGATGTTGACAACGAAAGTAATTCAATAATTCCACATGTAACCCTTGGGCTTCCACAGGAGTGGTGGTCATTTTGCTTTCTACTTTGTCTTCAAGTACCTACATCCCAATTTCTCATGGGGTAACAAGAATAGGAGCTGCATGGATGGCAGGATTCAGATTCTGGGTGGCATATTTAAGCACACTGCCTGGCTCAAAACAACTACTTTAAGAATGTTGAATAATAGAGACTTTATGAAGCTTAACTAAGGTGAAAAACTGTTATGGGCTGAATTGTGTCTCCCGAAAATTCATGTGTTGAAATCCTAATCCCAAGTATCTCAGAATATGACTGTACTTGGACAAAGGGCCTTTAAAGAGGTGATTAAGTTAAAATGAGGCTTTCAGTGTGGGGCCTTAATCCAATCTGACTGGTGTCTTTAAAAGAAGAGGAAATTTGCATACACAGAGAGTCACCAAGGATGTATGTGCACAGAGAAAAGGTCATGTGAGGACACTGTGAGAGGACATCCATCTGCAAGACAAGGAGAAAGGCCTCAGGAGAAACCAAAGCTATTGACACCTTGGTCTTGGACTTCTGGCCTTCAGAACTGTGACAAAATAAATTTCTGTTGTTTAAGCCACACAGTCTGTGATATTTTGTTACGGCAGCTCAAGCTAACTAATACACTAACTATCCTGGTTTGCCTTGGAGTGAAGGGTTTCCAGGGACATAAGACTTTCAGTATAAAATTGAAAAGTCTTTGAGAAATTGGGGCAAATTAGTCACCTATGGTTTAAACGAGTATATGCACGTAGTTATCCTGTTGAAAACAATTTGAGAGAGGAAAATGGCTACTATCAGAGGAGTAAAAGAAGTAGTATGGGGGCTGGCTCTGTGGCTGAGTGGTTAAGTTCGCGTGCTCTGCTGCGGAGGCCCAGGGTTTGCATCCTGGGCGCGGACATGGCACCGCTCATCAGGCCACGTTGAGGTGGCATCCCACATCCCACAACTAGAGGGATGTGCAACTAAGATGTACAACTGGGTACAGGGGGGGTTTTGGGAGATAAACCAGAAAAAAAAAAAAAAAAAGATTGGCAACAGTTGTTAGCCCAGGTGCCAATCTTAAAAAAAAAAGAAGTATTATGTATCAGGGACCCACCATAGCACCTGACACATTGTTGCTATTCAACAGATGGGATTAATGGTAAAAATAAAATTACTGTATCTTTCAAACTTGTACATCACACATTTTATTAGAAGAAGTAAACACATCATCTCCACTTTTCCTGGCGATCACCCCTAGTATTACCATTTTTCAGATGAGGAAATTGACTTAATCTCATAGAGCTTAATCTTAGAAAGAGTAACTAAATCTACCAAGGTCATCCAATTTATAAACAATGGCACTGGGAATTAACTGATCCAAAGCTTCTGTTCCTTCCTTGCCATGTCCTCTGAATTCTTATCTCCCATTAGTTTGGTTGATTTCCCATGTGATGTTCCTCTCACTCTTGACCAAAGCTTTTATCACTTTTCCTCAGTGAAGCTTGGTCCATGCCTGCCTAGGAGGTTGGATTCCCTCTGAAATTCAAGGGCTTAGAGGGTAGAAATCTGCTTCTTTGGCTGTTATTACTGCTCTTCGTCAAAAATGTATTATCTTAATGTCATTTTTATGTCTACAATCACATGGAATTCCATGCCATAGAAGAGTAAAAAATATATATAATATATATATACAAAACAAGTACTGTATTTATTAATCAAGTACAATATGGCAAACGCATTCTCCATGGCATATTATTTTATTGCATTCGCCTTACCTTAACCCTGGGAATTAGGTCTTACTACCGCATTTTACAGACAAGTATATTGGGTGCAAGCCTAACTCCTCGGTTCAGAGGGGTATGAATCCAGATAGCGCTCGTTTGGAACAGACTCTTCAGATGGACTAGACACTCGCTTTTTTTCACGTGGGGCAACTAATCCATGGATTTTAGATTTTCTTAAATGGTCAATTTAAAGTAAAATCTATTTTAATTAATTATTTATTTTATTTATTATCTATTATTTAAAAATACAAATAATCTCTTGAAATCTCCTGAAAATCTTGTGAAGATATTCCATTTTATCATAATATATGGATGAGGAAACTGAGTCCCAGAGAGTAAATGCTTCACCTAAGGACCTCAACTTAATGAAACTATATTCTTTTTAGATTCTCTCCTACATCTTAGTGTGACCTTCTTTTTGCTTTCCTCTGCTCTTGTTTGTGAGTTGTGGGGTCTATTGAAATGGAAAAATACACTGGGAATCTTCACATGTTTAGGGCTTTACAGTTTGTGTGTGTGTGTGTGTATGTGCATGTTGAGGAAGATTGGCTCTGAGCTAACATCTGTGCCAATCTTCCTCCATTTTAATTAGGATGCCGCCACAGCGTGGCTAGATGAGCAGTGCTAGGTCGGCACGTGGGATCTGGGCCCATGAACTCCAGGCCGCTGAAACGGAGCATGTAAACTTAACCGCTATGCCACTGGCTGGCCCCAAGACTTTATAGTTTTTTTTTTTTTTTAAAGATTTTATTTTTTCCTTTTTCTCTCCAAAGCCCCCCGGTACATAGTTGTGTATTCTTCATTGTGGGTTCTTTTGTTGTGGCATGTGGGACGCTGCCTCAGCTTGGTCTGATGAGCAGTGCCATGTCCACGCCCAGGATTCGAACTAAGGAAACACTGGGCCGCCTGCAGCAGAGCGTGCGAACTTAACCACTCGGCCACGGGGCCAGCCCCCAAGACTTTATAGTTTTAAAAGGGCTTTCACATGATCCTTCGAAAACATACTTCTGAAATTAAAAAGATTTTGGAGAGCATGCCACACAACCTACCTCTGGACAGGAGATACCGGCAGAGCTCAGTGGAATCCCCAAACAGAAAGGGCGTACACTAATGTGTATGTGTTTCAGAGAGGTAAGCTGAATCTCGAAGAACTCAGGGAAACTGCTCACTGGTGACAAGTTTGATAGAGAAGCAGTAGAACTGAAAATCAGCTTTCTTGAGGGAGCAGTTTTCTGCTCTTTCCTTTTTTCTTTCTTATATATTTATTTATTTGGTTAGATGCACATGGGACAGCTTTATGGCCCCAAAGTAATGTGAACCGAGTTTTAGATGGTGACATCATTGTAAAGCAGAAAGCTTCCGGCAGGCTCCGTTTAATGAGGCAATCTCAGAGCAGCTTAGACCATTGTTTGCCTTTTGCCTTTGTTTGCAAATTCAGCAGAACTTGATGAAATCTGCCAGAAAATGACAAGAGTCTAGCAAAATTACTCATAACTCAAGGCACTGGGTGAAACCAAACTGTCATTGCCTCTTTCCGTGGCAATTTGAGATGGCAGATGAGATAGGCACCTGTACAAGTGTTTACAAGGTCAGGATAACAGCAGCTCAGCATAGGCACTTTCCCTAGCAATTTCACCTTTGAGACTCGGTGCCCTGGATTCCACCAGTACTGAAAAATCTCTGTTGCCCAGAAAATTACCTCTACAAGTCACTTTGTGAAAATAGTCCTTGAAAATAGGGTCTCAATGAGAGTAAAGATTATGATTGAATTTCCAAAAACTAAAAACACCAACTTATATTTTTATTAGACATATAGCGGGTTATAATAAGAAGGAAGGAGGAAGAAAAAGAGAAGAAGGAAGAAGAGGACGGCGGGGGGAGGAGAAGAAGTCAGTAACAAGAAACATTCTGAAAAATTAGTAACTCTGGTATAAAGAATGTTAATAGAGCCCCAGACCTGGAATCTATATCCTATGGAAATTTTACCCTTCCAATACCAATGTGATGAGTAGGATTAATTAACACGTGAGGGGCCCCAGCCGTTTCCCAGCTTCTTTCCCTCTCTCCTTTAAGGAGAATTTTACCTTCCTGTACTCCCCTCCTCCACCATCTAGGGAGAGTGCCTTAGCCTGTCTGCTTGCTGAGCTCTTGTGCTCCGAGAAGCTTGAGAGGAGAATGGCGCAGATGTGGGAGGAAGGGAAGAGGACTCAGGCCTCAGTAAGAGCCTTTCCTCTTTCCTGTTCATTGGTATTTTGTTGTAGATAATCTGAATAATGGGTGACATGGAAAGAGAATTGTAAAAAAAGCTAGGCATTTACTAATTGAATTTGGGAGGAAGATACAGGGACGAAAGTGTGGATGGGGTTGTTTACGAGGCCAAAAGCAGGTATGGGATAAAGGGGAATTGGGATTTTGAGAATTCTTGCTGACTAGCTTGAGAGACACGTGGAATCACTGGAATACCTTATTTCATCATTTTGGATGCTTAACATTTTTTCTTTTAATATGACTCTATGTGAAAATTAAGTTATAAGCCCTGGCACTTTCCAGCTTTTGTCGGTTTCTCTCTTATAAACTCACTGAAATAGCGTTTTCACCCAACTCTTAATTCTCTTTTTCATTACGATGAGTAGTTAGACTAGAAGAGAGCATAGAGGTGGTCTAGGACACCAGCTGGTTCACTGAGATGCTCTTGGAGCATCAGGGTAAGTGGAATAAGCACAGGATTGATGAACATATGGCCTTTCCCAGCCAGTCCAAATTTAAGATTGCTTCTCCACTTGGAAAACAAGGATAATAACAATAATAATAATAATGATATTGTCTCAGAGAAGCATCCTCAGCAGGTTACTGCTACATTGTAAGAGAATTCTGAGATAGAAGAGGTTGATCTCAAAGGTTGGAAATCACCCAAAGGTCAAGTTCCTTACCTGAGATCAGAAGACACCTAATTGTCCTTGTCCGATTCCAGCCTTAAGAGAGGCTTCTGGGAAATGAGAGGGTGTAAGAAGGGGAGTTGAGTGGACTTTTGCAGAATTTAAGTCAATAGTCCTTAACTATACTTGAGTCAAACAGCTGCTGAGGTTTGATGAAAGCTATGGAAATTCTCTCCAGAAAGTCTATTAATGCATAAATTTGCAGAAACCATCAATGGATTTCAGATCCAGATGATCTTATTTAAGCCAAGGGGTTAGAAACTAAAGACAAAAACCCAGGACAAAAAGAACTTTGGGATATTTCGGAAATGTCAATTTGCGATTGATTGCTCTTTATCTTTTGAAGTTTTCACAAAAGAAATAATGGTAATGGTAAGACTCTAAAATTAGGTAGACCCTAGGATCCTTAACTATGGGCCAGGAGGAAGAGAGGCATTGGGAAGACTGATTCCTATTTGCAAACATAAAGTTTCTAACAGAAAGAGTTTCAAATTCTCTTTTGCTTTTAGAATAAAACGCAAACTCCATAAAGTCATCAGGGCCTCTCATGATTTCACCCCCACTGGTTACTGCACCCTCATCTCGTCCCATTCTGCCTATGCTCCACGCATATTGACTGCTAACATTTCCTTGAACGCTACATTCTTCCCCATTTCAGAATTTAGTGGTTCAGCGCCTCATGCTGGAAGTTTTCTCCCTCCAGCTAACGCCAAGATGGATACCTTCTCATCCTCTTATCAGTTTGTCAAAGAGAACTTCGTTGACCTCTTTAGTCCGCCCTCATCTCAATCTCTGTACCTGGTGGGTGGGTTTCCTTTATATCTCTCACAACAGGGTGTCATTAATTTGTTCCTTTGAAAGTTGTCGCTAATGTGTATTGAGAACTTGCTACACACCACACGCTATTGAATATTATAAAATTTAATCCTAGCAACAACTTTAAGATGAAGTGACTATTATTATTCCCTTTTGACCTATGATAGGAAAGAGGCAGAAAGAGGTTAAGTAACTTGTCCAAGGTCACACAGAAAGAGATGGACCTAGGATTCAAACCCAATCCCTCTTGCTGGACCCTCTTGCTATTCTGTTGCTGCTACTTTTGTCCTGTCTCCCTCCTCTAGAAGGCAAATTCCCAGGGGCAGAGACCCTTCCTGACTTCACTATTGTTTTTGAGCACCTGGAACAGTGTGTGGCATATACTCTGTGCTCAGATATTTGTTAAAGAAATGAAAAACGGGAGAAGGGAAATTCTCTTGAATCTTTCAGAAGAAGGAATTTGAGGGGTTGGTCTAGGAAGTAACCATGAGACTCAGGTAGCAGATAAAAGAGTTGGAAACTTTATTCTAGATTCAGGGATCCATACTTAGTTAATTCATGGTTTTGTCTTAATCCTTTATTTGGCCTGTGCCTTATTTCCCCCAATGTTGTAAATATTGTAGTTTATGTCAAGCACCTAGCACATAACAGGCCCTCAGTATGTGACAGCAACTACAAAAATGGAGAAGCTGAGGAGGAGAGGAGAAAACAGAAGAAAAGAGAAACAGAAATCAGGTTCATTTTATTGAGCCTATATATGCTTAAAAATATTGTTTTATAAACTATAAATGGCTATATAAATCTTAAATGGACCACCCCTTAACTCCTGGGTACTGTGGTCTATTCGAAAGAACATGCATTTTTGGAGTCAATTATTCTTAAACTTTTATTATAGCTTATTAACCAAAGGTGTGCTGGAACGTGTTTAACAACCGACTCGGGGTAGAGACTGGGGCTGATTCAGAGCAATTGCTGATTGACATGTCATAAATAATTCCACTGTGGCTGACTTCAAGCTACAAGCGTGGCATCCATGAATGCAAAGTGGATTCTTACAAGCCAGTGTGTGCTGCTTCCAGTGTACCTCCTGCAATGTGACCCTGCAGAAACAACCTCTCTGTGACTCATTTTCATGTTCGTAAGATGGGTGCATCGTAAGTGTCTCCCAGCTCTGGAGCTGTTGGGCATATTAAAAGCAACAATTCATGTAAATGCCAAGCACAGTGCCTGGTAGACAGCAGTGAACAATGAATATTGGCTTCTTCCTTTTAAAGGTAATTCAAGGTTAAAAATCCAAAAAAGGTTTCTCAAGGTTTTATTGATAGGGAGAGAACTGGGGAGAGAATCTAGGTCTCTTAGGAGAAACAATATTTACCTTACTTTTCCACTTTCTTTTTTATTCTCTCTGTATAATGATCTTATCTGAACATTGTTTCTTGCCTCTCATTTCATCTACTAGGACTAGACAGTCTATTTCAGAAAGGACAAAATAAATGAGCAGTAATAACTATGGCCCTGGTGCCACAGTTACTTCATAAATAAAATGAATCTTTCAAAACATTTTGTCTGATAAAATGACATATCTGGAACCCTAAAGCTGAATTTATAAGATTTTAAATATATGGACTTCAGGATTTTAATAAAAAGTGTTAAAACTCTTGATTTATTACAGAAGTTGCAAAACAACTGACTTATACACACATGCATGTATATGCATATATGTGCATACATACAGGTTACACACCTATATGTATATATGTATGCTTACACGTGTATGCATGTGCACATATGTGTACAATGCATACGCTCACATTTATACATAAATAGGTATTGTTCATATACATATATATTAGGCTACATTTTTATTGATAAATTTATAAGTAACCTGGAACATGAAGACCCAGGAATAATTAGTTTACTGCTTCACTTTCTTATTCATTTATTCTCTTATACCCATAATCATTCATGCATCCACATTTGTGAACTATCTGCCATATGTCAGACACCGTGCTAGGCAAAAGGGCATACTGAAATCAATTCTATGGGTCCCCCACACTATGAGAGTTAACTGACTCCTGGGGAAAAAGACATATATAGAGATAATTACAATGCAAAAAAAGACAGGCACCCGATAGAAATAAAAGTGGGAGACACAGGAAGCTTGCCATCTTTGATTTGTAAAGTTATGGTTTTGCAGGGAATGGGGTAGAGGGGTGCATCACCTTTAACCTGTGTTAACTTTTTGCTTATATACCTACATTGAAGGACAGGAACTAAACATTGACTCCAAATAATTCAACATAAGATTGTGTCTTTGAGATCATATCACTGAGAATTACCCAAGACTTATTACACCTTCCTGGGTTCGTGGTCTATTGGCATCTACAAGGTGATACACTGCCAGCCTGTAGATGGCAGACTTCACTCATTGTTCCGCTGGATTTCTCCCACCTGTTGGAGGCTGTATTAAACTTTCAGTCACAGCCCTGGGACCCTCCACTTATTGCTGCTCCATAAATGCAGAGCTACGTATTTCTTTACTTGGTCCATCTTAAAACTTTGCGATACAACACATTTTTCAAGTCAGGGATTTTTAATGTTCCTTAGTTTTTTGTGAGCACAGCTCACAAATGAGTGTGTAGACAGGCAGAGCTTCAACTTCAAAGACTTGATTTTTGTATGTAAATAAGGGATTATTTATGAAAAAAATCAATACTGCAGGAAAATCAGGTAAATTAAAAATAGAGGCCACTAACCCTGAGTACAAATGTGGCTTCTAAGCACAGGCGCTCTTTGCAACACAAGCACACCTGTTCCCTCTCTGAGATTATGGCAGTCTGCTAGCACCTTGGCCCCAGGGCTGGGATTATTTCAACTAAGCAAGCATTTACTGACTTTTTTCTATGGGCAAGATGCTGCATTAGGTGATAGGGGAATATGCAGTTGAGTAAGCGTAAGACTTGGCTTTTGAAATTTGTAATTTTGGGGAGGAAACCAATAGTAATGCAGCTAGAATATTACGTCAGAAATTCCAGCAAGATGCTATAGAGGTGGAGGGACAGAGGACATTACACGCAATAACGGTGGATGGAATGTTTGTGGAAAACAGAATTAGAATTAGCTGTGGGCTGATTCACAGGCAGCTCGAGGAGAAAGCTCTCCAAACATTTGGAGCAGTTTGAACAAAACTGTATTTTGCAAATTCCTTGGAGGCAAAAACTGTGTGCTTTTTAATTTTTTCCCCCTCATTTTGCATAGTTCCTGAGGAAGTGCTTGTGATATTCAATGCAATTGAATTTTATATTTCATGGCCCAAAAATCCATCTAATCCCTCAATAAATGAATCTAGATCCTCTATACAATTTACTGTATATCTTGAAATAATTGTCTTTTTATACCACATTAAAATATACCTATTTGGCAACTTTACAGTTTTTGATATATACTTATTATAAAAAATTTGCAAAATTCAGGAAATATAATTAGACAGAAATAAAAATAACCTGTAATCTTATCTTCCTGATAAAGCTATTCCTAATATTTCTGACTTAAATAAACCTTAATGACTAAATAAACATTCTAATAGCATGATGTCTACATTTATTAAAATCGACTAAGATCAGACTAAAAATATTGACACATAAAGCCAGTTATGAGCACAATAAGACATTTTCCTACCTTATTAAAAATTGTAAGTCATCAGTGAAAATGATTTCCAGTTTGAAACTAGAAAATATAACTCATTTATTTATTTTTTTTCAGTGAGACCTCAGCCTTGGGTTTTGTATCTAAAAGATTTGGGTTTAACCCAAGCTAAAATGAATTATTTTTTGGATCATTGCTTCTCTTTCTGAGACATTACTTCTTTCTCTATAAAACGAGGTCAAAATATCTACTCTCATTTGTGAGGTTTAAGAGAAATTGTGTGCCGACCCGGCATGTGACAGAGGCTTACAAAGCGTAAGTTTCCTTCCACTCTTTGTGTAGACTAAGTCCCTTTTCTCTTGCCCACTGAGAATCTCTGAGAGGGTTGTAAACGTCACCCTAGTCCAGGATCTCTCAACCTAGGCACTAGACACTTATAGATAGACACTAGAGTCAGGAAGCAAAACACAAATTTTTGTTATGGGGGCTGTAGGATGTTTTAGGATGTTTTATCAGCATCCATGTTCTCTACTCAAGATATGCCCGTGGCAACTGCCCCAGTTGTGGCAATCAAAAATATCTTCAGATATTGCCAAATGTCTCCAGAGGCTGCGAATCACCCCAATTGAGAACCACTGCCCTAGTGCCTTAAAGAATACCTGCTCCATTGATATATGGACAGGAAATGTCTCTCTCTAATACACTCAAGCTGTCCACTGGGGGCTGTACAGCTGCCACTCTGGTTGAGAACCTTTCAAGCCCGCCTTCCAAAGCTTTACTAAGCTACAGCAGATACTATGACCCTTTACCTCTCTTCCCTACATTGCGTAGGTCCTGAGAAGTCCTGGACCCAACAGTTTGTGTCTTAGCGTCTTTTTCCCAGGTAAGCTCATGGGGTTTGTAATCGTCTATGTTGCCGTGGGTCTGTTATCTGGTTTGCCTTGGGTGAACATTTCAACCACTGAATCATAGTCTCCCCAGCTGCACACCCAGCCTATTCAAGCAGGTTTCTGCCTTGGATCCTGCTAAGCAGTCAGGTTTCCCACTGGCGATGCCCTAAACCCCAGGACTGTTGACTGAGACCTTGGTCATCTTTCATAGTTTGGAATCATCTTACCCTCCAGGAGGCTCAATCACAGGTCTCTATATCCTCAGTGACTGACACAGGAGCTGTACATAAACAATTCTTGGCAGGAGGGATCGTATTGTTTAATGTGATTATGGTGGCTATCTCTATGAAACAGTAACGATGAAACAGCATTGAGATTAGAGCTAAATCACAGTATTCATACTTGTCTTTTGCTCCTATTTTCTATGTGGATTATTTTTGTCTGCCATTTTGTGCTTTTACAGAGTGTACAGAATTGACTTATCTTTATTCATTTATTTAGGTGACTTCAAGCACATTTGACAGTCCTGTCATGTTTCTGACTATAAGAGCTCTGCCTGCACACAAGGGCATGAGGCTCTGCACAACCCCTAATGACCGTTCTTTTTTCCTGCCTGACAGTACTATGATTTTCATGCCTGGCTAGTCTTCTAGTTGAAAATAGTGTTACTGTTGAGAAACACCTCCTCTGCACCTCCCTGAAATTATAGATCCCTGCTCTCCCAAGAATTCCCTATTTAAGAATTTTAGCACCTGTCCATTCTATTGGGCATCCTTGGATATCAAATTCAGTTTAAATACAGCCGAAATTCTTAACATACTGTACATTGAACTTTTGGCCAGGCCTCCACCCAAGATGATCTGTTTTTAGTCATGTCAAAGTCCTTTCTCCAGGTTTTTCAAGATTCTACCTTTATTTTTTCTCCCATAAGTTTTAGATACTAGTGTTAGTCAAGATTACTCAAAAAGCAGAATCTCAGGCAAAGGATTGCATCATATAGTTTATTTTGGGAAATAATCCCAAAGAACAGAATGAGGGTATAGGGATAATGAAACAAGGAAGAAATGAAAGAATATTCTGGAGTTTGTTATTGGGATGGTCACTGTATCTCTTAGGCTAAATCTGCTGGGAAACCTTTAAGTCAAGTGGCATGTTCCTCAAACTTGTCCACCTGAGGGACAGAAGAGGGTTGTATTTATCCACTGTCTCCAATCTCTCATTGGTCAAGAGTTTCCCCATGAAGTATTAACTCCATGGTACTTCCAAGTTTGTCCAAGTGTCAAAATGGCTTATCTGATGGTCGCAAGTGACTCATGTGGCAGCATGACATTTGATGCAACAGAGGGAAGTATCATAAGATTACATCTACTGGCAACTGATCACCATAGCAATGACTAGAGTAAAAATGTGAATGGAGAGGATAAGAGGCAGGACACAAGAAGTACCTGGTAACTGTATGTCCAAAGTTCTCCAGGTGATGAGACCATGGTAAGAGACACTTTATATTATCAGTAGCAGGACTTTCTTATTAGTAATACTCTCCCTTAGTTTACTGGGCAACTAGACAGAATATGGGCCTCCATCTGGTAAGCAATAACTAGTGAAAATATCCAGATAGAGCTAGCGTTATGGAAGAAAGATGAAATCTCAAGAAGGCTTCAAATGGGTGTATTTTATAGAAGGCTCAAATAGATTATAATAACCCCCATGCCTCCAGGTTGGTTTTGTGTTCTTCTCCCAGTTTAGCCCTCTTTCAGTTCACCAGGGTCACTACCCGTAATATATGTGGTAACATTATCAAGAGAGAAAAGCTTAGTCAGTTTGCTACCATTATCCTCACCCTTTGTCCTGGAAAATTTGCAGACCATTTATAATCTCTGCAGGATCTGGATGTTTTGGTGGGTCTGTATACATGTCCAGATGTAAACCAACATTATATAGATCCCGTGTATGAACTCTATGAACTATGTGAAGAGTGACTATACACGGTTTTGAACAATGATACTGGAGCCGTCATTGAGCAGTTCTCCTTAATAGATAAGGAAGTTTAGAAGTTGGGCTGAACATTAATAAATCATCATGCATCTATGATTTCAGCTCTTTCCCTTAAATCTCTGACATCTCCCAATATGTGTCAGCATTTAACATTCCTTTTCCACTCTATGTTTATATTGTGGAAGAACATTATCTCAAAGGATTTTATATTTATATTTTATATTAAAGTACTCCATTGTAAGTGTTTGCACATGTATGTATGTGCTTGTGTGTGAATGTGGTGTGTGTGTGTATGTGTGTGTGTGTGGTGGAGGGAATGTGGAAGATACAAGTTATAGGGTTTTATGAATTAAAAATGGAAAGATCATCTTAGTTGGATTTCTCCAGTAGCAGAGTGCGAGACAAACATTTGAACTCAAGTGGTGTATTGGGTGATCCCAGGAAGCACTGGTAGGGAACAGGGAAGTGAGACAGAAAAGGAAGAAAGCTGTGTTATTCCAGGCCCTCTGAGAAGCAGATATGAAGGCAGGATTACATGTATAAGGATTTTATTGGGAGAAAACATTTGTGTAAGAGAAAATGGGAAGGAAGGGACTAGGGGAATCTGGGAGAACAGTCAAATTTTGCAGAAGTCTGATCCTTTGTGAAGAAGAGAGGGAAGGATATGGTTGAGTGGAAGCATCTTAGACTACTAAGGAAAGTTTGGTAAGGCCTGCAGGGAGTCCTTGAGCCCTAGAAAGCTGGAATCGGAGGAATACTGCATATGCTTCAGGGTCCCTGTTTTTCTCAGTCATTGCCTAAGGGAGCAATCCATGGGAAGTATGGTTTTGGTGCAAATGAAGCATTGGATTTAAGAACAAAGCAACTGGGGCTCTCAGTCAATTACTTTCCCTGCAACCAGAGAACTGACAGGTGTATTATCATAGTCATCACAGAAGCCAATTCAGGGTGCATTAAAGAGTATGTTACTGATATGCACATTAGGGCTCAGTGTTGCTCAGAACCACCAGAGGCTGTGGAGAACCAGACTTCAAAGTTGTCCTACCTGAGGGATTAGGAAATTGATATACTTATCCACCAGGACTGCTCCTGCGAGCATCAACAACCTGGCACCTCTGGCTTGCCCCACACTCAGCCAGAGAAAACTCCTGGGCAGGGAAGCACAGATGCTTGAGCAGGAGGCCATTGGCACACACAAAAAGAAAAAAGTACCAAGAGGATATGGGCAGAGCACCAACAAAATCCGTTACAGTAAGCTAAAGAAAAAGAGAAGCAAATTCTTCTGAATGCTAGTTATTTGTTCTTCAGCCTCTCTAGGTTTCCCAAGATTTGAGGGTAGTCAAGTAGCATTTTCTTTCTGTTTATGATTTCCCTCTGAGACTATCATTGCTTTAGGCAAATGTATTCATGTGAAGAATCATTTTTCTCCATGTCTGAGCCTGTAATAAATGTCAACCCTTTTTTGGCAACTGCAGCTAATGCTGCAGACCTACCATTACCGAAATTGAAATTACATATGTTAGGACCCCAGATCAATTTATTTCAAAGGACATCCAAGATCACCAAGGACAGGCAATGAAATTTCTCTAGCTCTGTGGCTCTCAGCCTCTTTCTGAAAAAATGAAGAAGAAATTTTCTACTTGCTTTTCCTTTTCTTCTCAGCTCTTGGATAAAACACATAATGCAAATAAAATTGTTAGCCTTATTAATTCCCCCCCAGTCAGGCATCCTCTCTAAAATACTTAGTAAAACCAGGTACTCAGAAACAAAGTTTAAGGTCTTTAAAGTCTGCTCGGTGGAACCTCTAAGCTGTTTAATAAATAGCCCTTATATTTGCCTAGGAATCATGAATTGTTGGAACAGAAAGTAAGCTCAGGCAATATCACAAGCAATGCTTCATCTTACGGGTGAGAAAAATGAATACCAGAATGGGGAAGTGACATTCCCCAAAGCCATACACTAGTTAGTGGCAGAGCTAAGACCAGAATTAAGGTTGCCTAACACCCAGTCTAATAATTTTCAATAGAATTTAATAGTTATAAATTTAACAATAATAAAATAAGAAATAATACTTATATTCTAAATTCTAGTATAAAGACTTTTGGTGCATTGTGTCATATAAGAAAACCTTTAATGGGATAATGGGTTATTTAGGAGGTAGCGTAGCAATCTGGTTAAGACCAGGGAGCCTCTGGGATCAGAAAGCTCGGGTTCAAATTCTAGGTCCAACATATATTACCTGCACAACCCTGAGTGGTCTCTCTATGCCTTATTTTTCTCATTGGTAAGTAAAAACGCCTATCTCGGTACTGCTAAAAGGATTGCATGAGACCATATAAGCGGCGTCCCTAGATGGCATCTGGACCAAAGTGAGTACTCAATAAATGTGAGCTATGACAATGCCATCTTCACGACAGCTCTCTAAGGTAGGTTTTGTCATCCTTATTGTACAGATGAGGAAACAGAAATTTACCAAGTTGTCTCAGTAGCAAGTGGAAAAGCTGCGCTTCAAACTCAAGCATGTCTGACCTAAAGCTTTAACTGACTGAGTTTTACCACCTTGCTTCTCTTCAATGACAGATACTCATACAATGATGATACATATCAATCATTTAACTTCAAACGTGTTTCTCATCTCATGTGGCAAATCTCACCCCTCTTCTTGGATGCAATCTCTCTGTCACCCTGGGTCTTACAATTTTCCTTACGTGCCCAGTGCTGTTCTCATCACATGCTCTTCTTCATTGGATTGGTCATGGCCATGGATCAAGGACAATATTATCCATCTTCAGAAAAAAAATTAATCTACAATTCCTCAAACTTCAACCTTATCAAAAATATTTAAACTGTGAGGGTTTTTTTTTTTTTTGCCTTTTTACATGCTCTATGAAATTGTTGCCACTAATGTCCTTTTCATTTTGCTTTATATAGTACAGTTCACATCTCTGTAGGTTTCTTACTGCCCCTGGATTTTCCTCCTGACTCTAAAGAGCTCATAATTTAAGAGAAAAATATTAGAAGCTTATTCAAATGTCTATAACAAGGCAAGTATCAATTGAGTAGGACAAGATATAGACTATAAAATGGTGCATAATGAAGTGTAACTTGTAGTATGAGTTTTAAAGATTAGAGCTACAAACTGTAGAGTACCAGGGCTGTGCCTGCACCAAAGTATATAACTGCCCTAAGAACTTGAAACAGAGGGAAATTAAGGTGTGAGGCAAGATACAGCATAGACATGCAGACTTACCTGAAGCATAGCATGGTTCCTGGGACAACTAGACTCCAGGGTAACATTTTTTAATATATTAATATACCTACAAAATAATGTGTCAATCATAATGAGATTGGGCATGCCTGGTAGTATAGAAAGAGAAGAATCAGAAGAGTTTATGTTAACAATGTCTAATCAATCAGTTGCCATTGGCAAGGACTACCATTGACATGTTAGCCCAATTGCCCTTGACCATGGGATTCTTCTCACAGTCCTAGTTTTCATGTTTACCGAAGGGCATTAAGGAGATACTGAATTGATGACAAACACTTTGATTGTTTACAGTCTCTATGACAATGATTTCTCATGGTTTCTTACTAACAGTTTCTGGTTATAACTAGGGGTCCCCTGTTCACTGGCTACAGAGGAAGAAAAGACTCAGCAAGAAATCTGAACATCTCTGGGCCACAGGTGATTTTATTTCTCATTGTCAATTGATGAAATGACATTCTAAGAACACATCGGTTTGTATTTGTTAATTTAGTGAGTCATTCTCTCAGTGTATCATCATTACTGGGTGCTAGTAAAGCAGTGTCTGATTCCTCCAAGTAGAGTTAGACCAGATGAGGCTCTCTTTTAGCAGACGCTTCAACATTACCAGATTCGTATCTGTCTTCTCCTGATAGATGCACTTTTAAAGGCAACACATTATTGTTTTACAAGTTGTGCCAGTGTTTCTTTGAAGGTAGCAACTGTCTTTACTTGATGGTTACATTGAGGTTGAAGATGAAGAATTGAGGGCATGGTGTGAAAGAAAGGAACTCTGCATGTGAAATGAACAGGATTTTAGGATTGAGGTAAAGGGAGGTATGACAGAATGGAGGGATAAAAGGTTGAATGATACCCAGTAGTATGGAAGAAAGCTGAATCTCTATTTGGCACAAATGGCCAATGCACTTTTTATATTCCAGTGATGCATTAGAAGTTTTGTCAGTCTTCTGTGCAAATAGAAGGCTTATCTAGATGGATAGGTATGTTAGTGTTATTATTGTTGCTGGACTCAAGAGAAGAGAGCTACATATCAGGTTTGTTTTGACATGTGCCTGAATAGAGACACCATCTACAAGGTGATCCACAAACTGAATTAATTCAGAGGGAGCAGAAACTGAGAACCAGGGGTACCTGAAAAAAATGTAAATCATTCTCCTTAGAATCCCTGGAATGCTTGAGAAGGGTGATTTCTCCATTACTTTTGAATCTGAAAGCTCAGGGTATTTCAAGTGAAATCTGGATTTCATAGGGAAATAATTACTCTCTTGGTTATTATCACAGGAATTAGTAGAAAGGAGGGATCATTTTATTTGGGGCAGAGAACACTTGGCAGCAGCCAAGTGGGACTTTGAACCATAAGCTGTATTCCGATAAGCCAAATAATGTTAAATAGGGGATGTTAACAAGTGGTTAAATAGCTGTTAAGTAGTGGTTAAATATGGGGATGTGGGAAGATAAACTCTGTAGAACAAAGGTTCTGAGCATTTGTGAAAATAAAAGGTTGTTAGCCGGATGTTGAGCAGAGCATTTGGTTGGAGTGCAGGGCTTGAAGAGGGATGTAATGTCTGCATCCCCCTGTACACTGGAGGAAGGGCTGCTAACCATGCAACCATATAATTACAGCCAGTACTTGGGCCATATCATACTGTGAGAAGCCATTCATAAAGCCATTAATAAAACCTGTGAGCCACTAAGGAACTATAAAAGCAGAAGCCTGGAAGTGCATCTGAATTCACGGACAAGGAGAAAGCAACTATGAGCTCCTCTGGGGCTCACTGTGAAGTGACAATGGAAGATGGACCAATGCTTTTGGTGCCCCAAACCATGCCCCCCAAGCCAACCTCTGATTTCAGTGACATTCTGGTGGACAGTTTCATGTATTCTGATTGCATCCCACTCCAAAACCACATAAGGAGACCATGCTTTTCTGCTGCAGGGATTTCTCCAAAGCTCCTGAAGGCTACCTAGCTCATGCACCTGATGCACTTCAGAAGGGTGAGTGAATAAATACCTCCAAGTGAATTCCCGACTATTGCGGAATGGCATTTAGGGAGTAGATGCCCTTGATTCTAGCCTTCAGACAGATACTACTGAAGCTCAGTCTAGCAGGTTCCATAGAAATTTCCCAGAAGCACTGAGCCCCAGTTTCCACCATAATAATCTGCTTGATAATGTATCTTCCTCTCCTTGTCTCACTCTCCCCCTCCCTCATCCCTGTTTTCAGGGGTGCTTCCTAAGTAAACGTGCTCCTAAGTCCTTGTCTAGGGCTTTGTGGTATGAAATTTCACAATTAGGAAATAATTTGAGAGGACTACGTGCTCTTGAGATACAGGCAGGAAACACTAGAATATTCTGTATCCTAACTGAGCCATCGTACTTAAGGAAAGGGTTTATCCTTGCAGGAGTCAGGGGGAGCAGGTCTTTATGAATAAGCTGAAACCAGAATGCAAAGGATGCAGATTCCTATACTAAGACTTTGGAAATTTAAACCACAGAGAACTATTAAAATTCTGGGGACTCAGATGTAACAGGATAAAATTGAGTTTTTGTATGGAAGATTAGTGTGCTTAGAGCTGAAAGCTGAAATTGGAAAGACTCAGGCTACAGCCAGAGGAACCTGTGACGTGTTAATCAAAAACAAATAATGCTTTCCGTTTTTTTCCCACAGTTTAAATTTCACATGACTTTCAGGATTTACATCTGTAGTCTTAGGAAAAATGATCAGTGTTCCATCAACAAAAAGAAATGCCTTTCCCAGGTGTATGTATTATATGTGAATATCCTTGTAATTCCCTACTGACACCACAAATTCTCAATAAGCCTTTGGCTATTGGACTTCAAGTTCTAATGGTTGATTTGAGAAGAAGGCATTTGAAAACTCATTCAGATCCTCCTGGCTTTGCAGAAACCTGTAGTACTCATTATTTGATGAAAGGTGAGGAAGACTAGCCTCTTCTTCGGAGGATTTGCCCCACGGGGTGGAACACATGAAAATGGGAAATGTTTTATTTTAGAATGGCTGAATACAAGATCAATATTTATCATGGAGGATGCTGACATCCCATTAAGAAAAGTTCAACTGCAATTTGGAGAGATGCGTTTGGTGGGTTTGTGAGGGAAATCGGCTTTCTATTGAACGCAGAAGGCAGTTTGTAATGAAATTCAAAATTGAGTGAAATTGGTCCAATCTAAAAACCCAGAAAAGAAATTTAAGTCTTTCTAGAAGACCTCAGTTAAGTTTCAAATCAATAGGAGCTGATTTATTATCTGAGGCATATAATGAAAACCAAATTTTTCCTGGGCTCCAAAGTGCCTGTGCCATTAGAACGTTTGAGCTTTGCAGAACCTGCAAGCAAGCAGGGGTAAAGAAATAAATAGAAAGGCAGGAACAAACATCACTAAAAATTAGTTTGGAGAATTTTTAATGTCTTCCAGTTTCCTTGACCTGGCATTCAAGGCCCCCATGTGTTATCTTCAGCACGTATTTATAGCCTTGGGTAATAGGGTGCAAAATGGGATATTTTTCTGCTTTTGTTTTTCTCTGAGGATCTCAAAAGTTAAGAACAAAGCCAAAACTGATGGCAAGTGCTCTTACATTCCCAAACTGGTTTCCAGTGACTTAGTCCTCGAGATCTGTTTCTGAGGGGCCAAGAGAGAGCATTTCTTTAAAGATGTTGACTTCCAGGGTGTTTTACTCCTTATCCCCATGGGGATGATAAGAATCATACTTTTTTCTCAATTAAATCAAATGAGCAGGGATTTAAGAGTATCTATTGCAAAACTAAAATCTGGGGGCCACAGTGGCCTGACGTGTGTCATACCCTTGAGAAATCTGTATGCTACCGGTGGTAGCTGTGGTCCAAAGAGACAAAACAGAGCATGAGATACACCTGGTTGTAGAAGCAGGTAAATACACGTACACTCATGGCATGGGACAAGAAGTACAAATTCCCCAAGTGGGACACTTGGAGAGATGGCAAGCAGAGTCACTCCTGCTTCCACTTTTGGGTTCCTTGTCTCATGTGTTGATCTTATTGGGGGGACTGCAACATGTATAGGTCTTGATTCAAAGAGGTGAAATTTGGAAATTGGGTCCCGTAATCATGGGGACACACAAAGGTGCCCTTAAGGCTGTGCAAGAAGGGAAGGCAAATCCATATCCAGAACACGTGGGTATTTATATGTCTACTCTTGTCAAAATGAATTGATGATGTTTCTGGAATGGAAGAAATCCAAAGCTGTTAGCTTACTATCAAGTGGCCATTTGATATCCTCAAATATGGAATGGGGATGGTGCCATTTGGGGACTAAGAGTTGAGCTCTGCTGCTGACAGGTTGAACTCTGCCAGTGCAAATAGCTAGTCAGCTTTGGCTAATGGGGACTTATGCATATCCTTCATCTTTGTTATTAAAGCCTGTTCACTTATATTCTAATTATGCCTGAACTAAGGTGGCCAAGGATAGAAGCTGGCTTACATCAACTGGATGATGCATTTTTCATCTTGATTGGTAAGTGCCTCTTTCGTGATAAATGCACACTGGTAGGAATTAACATATAAGGACCTTCCCTCTTGGTGCCCTCCCCTGATCTCCTTGCCTAATCATCTCCTCCTACCCCACACCTCCTTGTTACTGATCTTCCAATCTCTCTCCTACACTTCTTCCAGTCAGCCAGTCCACTTACCACTGTCCACAGGATTCTGGTGGAACTCTTTTCTTGAGGGGAGCTTAAAAGACAAAAGATAGAGGAAGGAACTACGCCCATCCAGTACAGTTGGTCTGAGGGCTGAGATTGATAATTATCACCTCTCTCCTGCATTATCCAGTCTAGGTTTCTTTTTCCCTCAACTACTCTTGCTGCTGGCCTTGAAGGCTTACAGACTCAGACTCTCACCACTGGGATGCCTGATCCTCTGATCATGATGCCCTTCTCAGTCAGGGGTTGCTCTACTTATCCTTTTACTATCACAACTACGGAAGGGAATACCAAGAGGCACCCAGGTGGGTTACCAGGAATCCACATGGAATCTTTTCTGCCTGCAAGAGAGCATGGAATCTGAAGTTGCATCTTTACCCAGTGCCCAGTATATACTCAACAAATATCTGTGCCATGAGTAAAGATCTTCATGAATTTATGCGTATTGGTGCCTTCACCTGTAATTCACTCCCACACCCCACTTCTAGTAGTTAAATTCTATTTATTACTTAAGGTACGGCTCAGGAGTGCGCGTGCCCTCACTAATAAGAGTGCATGAGAAAGCATAATATAAACTGTGACTTGGTAGGGTCTAGCACTAGTTCCTGAAAGTTATGTTTTCTTCTCTGCTTTTAGTTCCAGATCAATTTGTGCAAAATTTTGCTCAATCAACTATCCTCACTTATGTCCCATGACTTATTAAAATATAACTTCTGCCTATAAAAATATTTGATACTGTTTCTTTAAAAACTTTTAGAAAAGCAAGCGTGAGCTGCAACTCCATTCAATTAACTAATTAAACATTATATAATCATTTAATATCTGATTGATTTGATTTCAGTATTAAAAAACAATAAATAAAATATAATTTCTTTCTCGTGGAGTGCAGCATCTGTAAGAGGATGCAATAGGTGCAATTCAAGAGCATGCATAAGGTATGGCGGAAATTCTAAGGGAAAAGTTATAAACTGAGCCAGAGGAAAGTGTGGAGCTCACTGGTCAAGGAAAGAAGTATTCACAGAGAATGAGTGACCTGATCTGGGGATGAAGACCAGTTTGAGAAGAAGCTCCTCGGCAGAGTGAAAGCACAGAGGCCTTTGGAGGGAAGTAGCACAGAATCCCAAGGGAACCCTGAATAGTTTGGCATTGTGTGTATAGGCAAACAACACAGACCATGAAGCACCAACAGTGATACACTGAAAAATTGTGGATTACAGTATAAATGACAAAAATCCTTAAAGGCTTTAAGCAAGGGTGTGATGCAATATAATTTTCATTTTTGATATACTATTTTAGTGAAAATGTGGAAGATGAATTGGAATATAAGATTCTGGAAGTTAGGAGACACAAGGGAAAAATTGAATAAAATTAAGCATTCATTCACTGAACATCTATTGTTGTTTCAGTCTTTATACAAGGCACTGAAGGCAAAAAGAAGGTGCACCTTTCCTTTCTTCATTTTATTTGGGGTGATTTGGTTCCAAGTGCTTTACCAAGAAAAAATGAACCAGTCCTGGCCATGGGAGGTTATCATCATGTACGAAATATCTACCTCGGGATGCTCTGTGACAGATACTAAGTGTGTGACAACATATTTAATTCTTACATCAATATTTTGAAGTAGTACTGTTATCCCCATTTTACAGAAGTGGAAAATGAGGCTACAATAAATATACATAATAAAATCAGAGCTTAGATTTGGAAGTCAATCAGATCTGGATCTGAAACCTACTTCTGTTACATCACAATTGTGTAATTTTGCGGAAATTATTTGAAGAGTGTGATATTTAAATTTAGTTATTTATAGAGTGGGGAACGTGCTTTGCAGTATTATTGAACGTATGAGAGAAATTAAATAAATTTGTTTCAGTGCCTGGGATACAGTAGTACTCAATAAATGATGAGTCTTACTCATTCGAGCAGGAGGTGCAATGGTGCTATTTACCATTGGTGATGAGAAGACAGAAGAACAGGTATGAGAAAGATTAGTTTGGAGAATGCTAACTTGAGAGGCCCATGAGACATTGCAATGAATGTTGGTGTCGTCCTGGTTCCCGTTGCCTTGGTCCACATGAGTTCTCAGGGGTAGCTGTAGAGTACGGTTTTCAGCCCACTGACAATTCTTTATCTCAAGAATCTGGATCCGAGTCCCTCTTTTTTGAGGAATTTCTGTAGCATCATTGGGACTTGTTATGCTTCAGGCAGGCACAATCTATAAGTGTGAGGTAGTTAATGCCCTGGGGGGCAATCCTCAAGCAGTGGGAGATGGGAGTTGTTAATTCATGTGCCAGCCTTCCAAAGGTCAGGTGGGATCATTCTGAGGTATTCCACACAGTTTTCAGAATGTCCCCAATATGATGAAATGCGAGTTATCCCACAATGATACCCAGCTCCTCATTAAAACAGCATTCCTTGTCTCACTGTACAATTCTCTTGTACTTCCTATAACCCAAATAAATGAACTGTTCCCCAGTCCTGCTCTCAGGGTCTACTTCTGACAGAATCCAAACTAGAACAAACACGTAAATGAAAATATCGTTGGTTTACAACTTACACACATAAATGGCATGCAGTGAATGGTTTCTGAATGACTGAATCGTTGGAGCGAGAGGATATTTTGAAGCTAGAGATAATAGATTTTAAAATTAAACATAAGTAATAGTTGAAAGTTTGGCACTGGATGGTTTACTAAATATATATATGTATATACATACTTACATATATTTCATACTAGGAACAAAGAAGCCTGGGGCAAAATTTGGATAAACACCAACTTTCTACTGTGGTAAAATATCCATAACATAGGAGTTTTAATTTTAACCATTTTTAAGCGTACCATTCTGTGGCATTAAGAATATTCACAATTTGTGCAACCATCACCACCATCCATCTCCAAAACTTTTTTATGTTTCCCAACTGAAATTTGTACCCATTTAATACCAACTCCCATTTTCCTCTTCTTCGAGCCCCCGGCGACCACCTAAACACCAGCTTTTAATGATCAGTTACAGAAAGACTAACCAATGCAACAAAGACAGGTGGTCACAAAGGAGTGGAAAATGAAAGGGGGTTCTTGAAATTCAGAGGAGATAGTTGTAAGAAAGGAAAAGTGGCCCACGGAATTTAATGCTGCGTAGAGGCTGAGCTGGTTAAGAGCTAAAATATTATCTGTTGGATTTGGAGATGAAACACTCCTATAATATGCGTGGAGTAGTGAACATAGAACCATGGCTAGAGTGGACAACGATGAAAGTAGGATGACAAAGTGGATCTAGTGAGCCTATGCTGATCTTTTGAGAAACTTTTATTCCCTCCACAAACATGTACCGAGCGTCCAAACTGTGTTAGACATTATCTTTAAATTATAGAAATAATGTAATATATTTTCTCATAAGAATTCAGAATCCAGGATTCTCTCAGAAAAACATTTCACTAAAGTAAAACTGATCATCTAATATGTACTGTGTTCTATCCTGGGTATTTATTATATGTTATCTCATTCTTTTGAAGTAGATATTATTATCCTAATTTTACAGATAAGGAAGAGGAGAAGCTGCAGAATTGAGAGAAATTGAGAAGTTTTCTCATGGTGTTTTAATAATACTTGCAGATGGTACAATCAGAGTGGGTTCAAGATATGATGATTTTTTCACTATTCTTTTAGGTACCTAACTTTGGAAGTTATGCTGCTCTGCAAAATCTGGATACCTGGGGATCAGGGAAGGGAAGATTATGGGCTAAGTATAGGTATGGGCCTTAGGCATATTTTGGCTCTAGGTGATAAAGTCATTTATTTTTATGTAACTCGTTCCCCTCTATCAAGAGCACTTGTGTCCAAAATGCAATTAGTACCAAGTTCAGATTTGATTTTCTGCAAGTATCAACAACCCTCTTTTGGGTTTAGCTTTAGGTGTAACCTCCTCCATGTGGGCTTCTCTGAAACCTCCTCTCTTCCCCAGGCAAGGTAGTCTCCCCATCGCCTCCTGTAAGCATCTCTATACATGACTTCGAACATTTTCCATTGCAGCTTACAGAGACTGAATTCAAACAAATTTAAGATAAACTTAAATTTAACTGAGGTTAAAGAGGACTACTTAGTTGAAAGAAAAAGTCAAGAGACTGACTAAATTCAGGCATGACTTGATAAATAATGTTCCAACAATGTTTTTGGAATTTTGTCTCTCCTTTGCTATCTCAACTCCTCTCTCACAGATATTGATTTCATTCTTAAGTACATTCTTCCCTTGTGGTCCAAAGATGGTTCCCTGCAGACCTAGGCTTACCTTTTACCAGCTAAACAACTGTAGACAGAAGAAAATGTCATCTTCCTATTAGTGCCAGTTAAAGTGCCAGTACTGACTCTAAATGTCCTTCTTTTGGCCATATGCACAACCTGAGGACAAGGCTTTGGGGCCAGCCTACATGAACCAACAGTGCCAAGAGTGAAAGGGATGGAATGGGATGGGATGAATCTCCAGAGAAATTAAGAAAAAGAGGATTGGATGCTATAAAAAGACTAAGCCATAGATATATTTTCACAGCATTTATCACAATGTATTTCAATTTTCTATCTCCTTCATTTAATCCAAGCTCAGCATGTTACATTCATACGTCCCTTCATCATTTATCTATCTAACACCTATTTATTGGGCATGTACTATACGACAGGAGCTTTACTAAATCCCGAGGCCATAGTGATAAGTAAAGCAAACAAGTTCTCTGGCCTCACAGAACTTACAGTCTGTTGTAGAGAATGACATGGAAAAAGTGTAACAAATTCTATGAGAGGAGAAATATAAGGTTCTCTAGAAGCCTATAACAGAGAGCTTTAAACTACTTTAGGAGGTCAGGAAGTATCTTGCAAGTAAGGAATAGATACAGATATAATTATAAATATAGACCTCAATAGATACTCCCTAAATGAGAAAATAAATAGTTATTTTGGGCAATATTTTAAATGGCCATAATAATATCTCGTGATGTAGGTCATTTCATTTTGAAAAAGACTTGCACATTAATTTGCTCACACACTATGCAATATATATGTCTATATATATATTTATATATACGCGTATGTATATACATACTGTACATCCATCTATCCCAATGAAACAAGGGTACTCCCAGCACGGAGATACTAGGTCTTGATAAGGATGGAGAAGTAAGCAAGGTTTGTATCATAAATGATCATGTTGCGAAGCTAATAGTTTGAGATCCCAGGAGCCCTTGGAACATAGTAATTTATGAAGCATCATCTTAACTTTTTGGAAAGCCCACTTAGCTGCAGTGTGGGGAGCAATAGAGGATTGGCTATTAGGGATGGAAACAATGACACCAGTTAGTCTCTCAGTAGACTACAAATGCATAAATGGAAACTTTTGGCCAGACCATTCTCTTTGGATTGTAAATGATGAAAACTCTAGCTTACGTAGGGTTTTTATTTTGTAACACACTTTCGCATGTATCTGCTGACTTTCTTTCGATAGGTAATATTGGGAAACAGAGACTAAGCGATTTTCTTAGAGCCATGAGACTAGTAATACTCAGGTCCCTGACTTCTCATGTAGGGTCCAAGGAGACCTAAGCACTAAACCTGTTGCTCGCCATCATCTCTCTGTGTGGAGGTGGCAGCTTGAGAGAGCAGAATTTGGAGCACTCCCTCTGCCACTGATTTGCAGTATAACTTTTGTAAGTCATGTCTCTAAGCGTTTTCACTTCCTCCCATCTGTAAAAGGGAGTGATAATAAAATTTTTTGTGATAATAAAATTTTCACTCAGCAGGATAATTGTACTAATTAGATGAAAAACTGTGTACGCAAGTGCTTTGTGAATTCATTCGTTCATTAAAATTTATTAAGTGCCTATTAAATGCCAGGAAATGAAACACATATTGGGGGTATATGTTCAAATGAGACATAATCTCTTACCTTGGTGAACAAAAATAGGAAGGCAATAATGATAATACCGTGTATCAGTTGTTACAAAGATTAAGCAAAGGATGGTGTGGTAGGCACCATGAGGAAGAGCTCTTAGTCCATATGGAGGGGGTGAATAATCGGAGAGAGACGTCTAAAGGAAGGGATACTCAAGCTTAATTTTGAACATAACAGTCCAAATTCTTAGTTTATATTTTCAATTATTATTCTTGTTATTATGAATTGGTATTAAAATATGTTAATTTTATTTTTACTAACTACAGGAAGGAGGACCATAAAAGTATCTGTTTAGATTATTTTAGCACTTGGATATGAGGAGACTTCCTGGAAATGAGTCTTCCTGCTCCTATGCAGATGGTTCCCAGCAAGAGGACATATTCCTTTCCAGAGGGAACCACAGTGCAGCAGCTGGCATTTCTGATACTTACATAACTGTCAATTTTTACCCCCAATCTGCCTCCTCTGTGTACATGTTATAAAGCACCTGGATTTTATTAGGAAGGCATTATGCTTCTTAACAAGGTAGCGCCTTCAGGAGGTGAGGCTGCTTGCCTCTGTTATGAGTAAATGACATTTGAAAAAATGTTCTCTGAGGTGGTACTGTGGTAAGACCAAATAGACTGAAATACAGGGCAGTGAACTCCTCTTTTTTTACACACCAAACCTTGTTTTTTATGACCCTCCCACTTTCATCTGGGCTCTGAAGGATTCTAAACTTGAAATCACTGAAGATGTAAGTGGTATATTCTACTTTCAAAGGGACATTTTAGTTTATTTATTTGGTCTCTCTCCATGCTCAAAGGTGTTTTTTCCTTTCCTATGTTTCATGCCAGAGCTTACAAGCATGTGGATAAATTAATGAGGAAAAAGAAACTTGGATTAAAACAACCTGTTGGAATATGACTAAATAAATGAAAGAGTACTTTTAGAAAAGTAATGCACATTAAAATTTAAAGCTGGCTTTCCATAAAGACTCCACCAAAAAACTATTAGAACTAATAAATAAATTTAGTAAAGTTGCAGGATACAAAATCAATATACAAAAATCAGTTGTGGGGTCAGCACCATGGCCAAGAGAGTATGTTCACACACTCTGCTTCAGCAGCCCAGGGTTTCGCTGGTTTGGATCCTGGGCTTGGACATGGCACCTCTCGTCAGTCCACGCTGAGGTGGCGTCCCACATGTCACAACTAGAAGGATCCAAAACTAAAATAAACAACTACGTACTGGGGGGTGGGGGTTGGGGAGAAAAAGCAGAAAAAATTGGCAACAGTTGTTAGCTCAGGTGCCAGTCTAAAAAAAGTCAGTTCCATTTCTATACACTAACAATGAAATATTAGAAAGAGAAATTAAGAAATCAATCCCATTTAACCAAGGAAGTAAAAGATCTATACACTGAAAATTACAAGATGTCAATGAAAGAGATTGAAGAAGATGCAAGTAAATGGAAAGATATTCCACGCTGATGGATTGGAAGAATTAATATTGTTTCAATGTCAAGACTACCCAAAGCAATCTGCAGATTAAATGCAATCGCTGTAAAAATTTCAATGACCTTTTTCACAGATATAGAACAAGCAATTCTAAAATTTGTGTGGAACCGCAAAAGACCCCAAATAGCCAAAGTGATCTTAAAAAAGGACAAAGTTGGAGGTGTCACACTTCCTGATTTCAGACTGTTTTAAAAAGCTTTAGTAATCAAAACAGTATGGTACTGGCATAAAAACAGACATAGATCAATGGAACAGAAAAGAGAAGCCAGAAATACATCCACACATATATGGTCAATTAATTTGCAACAAAGGAGCCACGAATATTCAATGGGGAAAGGATAGTCTCTTCAATAAATGGTGTTGAGAAAATTGGACAGCCACATGCAAAACAATGAAACTGGACCCTTATCTTACACCATACACAAAAATCAACGTAAAATGGATTGAAGACTTGAATGTAAGAACTGAAACCATAAAACTCATAGGAGAAAACATAGGAAACAAGATCCTTGACATCGGTTTTGGCCGTGATTTTTGGGCATCAATAGCAAAGGCAACAAAAGTAAAACTAAACAAGTGAGACCACATCAAACTAAAAAGCTTCTGTACAGCGAAGGAAACAGCCAACAAAATGAAAAGGCAGCCTACATAGTGGGAAAAAAGATTTGCAAATGATGTATCTGAGAAGGGGTTAATATTCAAAATATTTAAAGGACTCATTCAGCTCAATAGCAAAAGAAACCAAAGAATCCAATTAAAAAATGGGCAGAGGAACTGAATATTTTCCAAAGAAGACATCCTAATGGCCAACAGGTACATGAAAGTGTGTTCAACATCACTAATCAACAGGGAAATGCAAATCAAAACTACAATGAGATTATCACCTCACATCTGTTAGAATGCTTATCATAAAAAAGACTAGAGATAATAAGTGTGGTGATCATGCAGAGAAAGGGAGCTCTTGTATACTGCTTGCGGGAATGTAAATTGGTATAGCCACTATGGAAAACAGTATGGAGTTCCTCAAAAAATTAAAAATAGAACTACAATATGATCCAGCAATCCTACTTCTAGGTATATATTCAAATGAAATGAAAACAGGATATCAAAGAGATGGCTGTGCTCCAATGTTTATTGCAGCGTTATTCACAATAACGAAGATATGGAAACAACCTAAGTGTTCATCAACAGATGAATGGATAAAGAAGAGAAATATATACAACAGACTATTACTCAGCTATTAGAATGAAGGAAATCCTGCTGTTTGCCACAACATGGATGGACCTTGAGGGTATTAAGCTAAGTGAAATAAGCTGGATGGAGAAAGTCAAATTCTGCATGGTATCACTTATATGTGGAATCTAAAAAAAAAAAGTCAAACTACAGAAACAGTAGAAAAGTGGTATGGGGAAGATAAGGAGAATTAGTAAAAGGGTACAAATTTTCAACTACAGGATGAATAAGGCATGAAGATGTAATATAAGGCTTGGTGGCTATAGTTAATAACACTGTATTACATAACTGACATTTGTTAAGAGAGCGGAACTTAAACTTTCTCACACACAAAAAATAGGCAAATATGTGAGGTGATAGATTTGTTAATTAACTAGATGGAAGAAATCCTTTCACAAAGTATACATATAGCAAATCATCACAATGCACACTTTCAATATCTTACAATTTTATATGTCAGTTAAACATCAATAAAGCTGAAATTAAAAAAATAAAGCTAAGGGGTTTGGGAATGAGGAAGACACAGAGGAAATTGCTGTAGATTAATTTGCTCCTTTATTTTGAAATGCTAAAGTGGCAACCATGGTGATGATTGTGAAGATGATGATAATGATTAAAACAACTATGATTTTATAAGGTAGTACATATAATAAGACAATGATAGGAAGATAAGAGTGTGGCGTGTTTCTATTATATCACCTTCCATCTTCAAACGTGTATTTCTAATCTCATCTCTCTATATAAAAATTTCTGCTCATTGCAGTTCTCTAGATAACTCTAGAAAGAGTGAATTTTTGGTAATTTGAATATTCTGCTATTTATTACTACCTTTAAAAATATACTTAGGCAAGTCTAAGGGCATCTTCCTTTCTAAATAAAAAATGTATTGAGTATTTAATTTCTCATTAATATGTGCTTCTCAAACAGCACCTGTTTTATGACTTGAATTTACTGAAAACCACCCCCTGAAATATTTGTCCTGAGTAACTATAGAAATTGTTTAAATATTATATGCAGTTTCATGCCTCAAAATTCTAACAGAATTTGCAGGATGGACAGTAGCAAAATATGGCTTGTGGTAGATATGAGTTAGAGCAGGAAAGCATTATACAAAAATTGCAGTCACTGTTGAAAATCAGGCTTAGAAAGCTTTTGGGCTAAATTAGAATATTAAACCTATAAAATTCTGAAAGGAAGTGTGGGATGGATCTCAACTATTAGGATTACTAATAAGGTAGAAAATATTCACAAGAGTTTAATGAAACGTTTTTTTTTTTTTACTTCAACAATGCAAAAGAAAAGGTAAATGAAATAAACACTATTTAGTTGGTGTCAAATTTTAAAGACAAACCTTTGACAAAATACAGGAGACAGAATAGTGTTTAGAGAACATAAAATAAATGTTATAAATTTTTACAATGCCAAAATCAATTTCCAGTAGACAGAAGATGGGAGGCAGCAGGCAGAAGGTAAAGTAGAGGGAAGGGTGTGCCCATATCTTCGTGACAATAATGGGAAGCCATAAAGACAAGATAAAATTGATGCCTTAGGAAAGAAATGGAAATGAAATAATACCTATCAAAATTTCAGAGGAACAGAGAGCAAAAAAAAAAGAAGAATTAATTGAATTCTCACCTTTCTTGGCCAAAGACAACAAATAATAACTTTTAAAAAAAGTAGTAGTGGCAATATAGTGGTGACTACCAGAAGACAAAACAAAAATACTTAAAAGGGGAAACTAGAAATGAGAAGAGGGATTACAGAGGATGAGGTAGTGGCAGACTGGATAAAGTGGGACAAGCATCTGGAGAAAATGCAGTGGTTGGCTTAGAGGAGGACAACGAGTGAGCAATATCTAGAGGGATCATGAGGTCAAAAGAAAATCATGTCTTGTTTGGTTTTTTCCTTACTTTGAGAGACTCAAGTGTTTTAAATCCTTTATGGAAAGAACCAATTGAAAAAGATATTGGAGAGATCATAAAGATATTGGAGAGAGCATGGTCTTGATATTGGAGAAAGGCTGTAATTGATTGACACCATTCCCAACGATGGGGAAGTGTTAGAAATCAGTGCCCAGGAAGAGGGCTCATTTTTACTTGGGAAAACAGGCCTCTCTGGGAGTGAGACTTGGTGGAGACAGACAAGGGTGGGTGCAGATTTTAGCAGTACCATTACTTCCTTCTTCTCTATTGATGCTCTTCTACTAATCTAAACCAGAATCTCATTGACATTTGGCACAGCGGAAGGAAAGTGAGTCCCAGGTGGACACGATGACTAAGCCAGGGTCACACTCTACAAGGGTCAGATCAGGGATTCTTTCCTAGTCCAGTGTTCTTCCCTTTCCTATTTCTGTCATCTGAGCTTTTATGACCGATTATAAACTCCTAACACAGTTAAGTGCTAAGTGCATACTCCCCTCTTGGCTCTTTTCCTTTGTGGTAATGTCTCCTCAGAGACATACTAGCAAACTAATTCATCTGAAGTCTTTGAAATCAACCTACCCATATTACTGTGTTTAAAAAAATGCAAAAGGGAATGTTAGATTCTATGCCTGTGCCCGGAGACAATTTTAGAGTGAAGGAAAACCAGCTCTGTGAGAAAACCAGGGAGCTCAGACTTCTGATATAAAAAGAGAACTTTAGTTTCCCCCTATCTCCTATGTTTAGGACTGCAGCTTTTATTGTTTTGTTACTACCAACCTAGAAAAGGGGGAAAAAATAAAACTGTGCCATTCTGGAAATAAATGACCTCATTTCAACCTTAGAAGAAAGGGAGAAGTAAGGAGGCAGAGGAGAGAAAAACAATTTGCAGCAAGAACAGGATGATTATGTTTTGGAATTAAGATAAGTTAGCAAAATCCTCTTACAGCAGAAGCCGAAATGGCATGGGGAGAAGGGCTTATTTGGGCTGTATGCAACACATGGCCAGGGGCGAGAAGGGGACGGAAATGTACGCTCAGCTGACAGCATCTGTATCTCGTGTCTAGTCTAACCACGCGAATCAAAAGTTAGCAAATGAATGCTGGGAGTTCACGTTCTAAACATCGCTTTGAACTTGGGGCTCTCTCAATAAGGACCACTGGCTCTGTCCTTGGGGAAACCAGGTCGCAGCAATCAACCCTACGTAGCTGAGAAGGCCGCGCACTAAACCAGTTGTCAATCTGCAGTCACAAAAACAATGAGCGAAGACAGGTTTCTCTTCCCCGGAGAAGCAAACACAGAGCTACAAGAGCAGAGCAATTTGTTGCGTTAATAAGTAAAAAGGAAACAAATTGGAGGATTTGTCTTTAAAACTAATGCAAGAGATTTTCTTTGTTGAGGCAATCTGTATTATTTATGCGTCTGTATGAAAATGAACTTCTCTGAGCTTATCTCTGGATCAAAGCAGAGAGGGTAAGGTTGGTTCCATGGGTTTAAAGCAAATTTCCTCACCTGTAATATGGGATAACAGCATCTTTCTTACAGGGTTTGAGAGGATCCAGTGAGCTAAAGTCCTGACACAGAGAGTTTGGTTAAAAAGTTGTGTCTCTTCTTTCCATAAATCATGACAAAACATTTAAAGTTTTGCTATATTACTGGAAAAATTTTAGGAAGGAAAACATGAATGAAAGAGAAAAGATTGGGAAAAAATAAGCTAAAAAGATTAGAAAAACAGATATAATAAGTCCTACTTTTTTTACATCTCTGATAAGAGTTTTCTTTATATCAAGGCTTCTGGAAAAAGGGATGAGGAGCTGTTTACCAAAATGTCAAACTTCATGTTTAATTGCTCCCAACTTCTAAATCCCCCCCAAATTCTTAATCATTTGTTTGACTTCTCCCTTCACTTCTTGCATAACTTTCAGCTCTTTACTTGCCTGTGACCTTGGGAAGTTCCTGGTGGTGACCTCTAGAAGGAGAGTTCACTCTGTGCCAGACAGGCACCGTGCTGCGTTTCTTAGCCCCACTGTTTCTCTTCATCCTCCCATGAACCCCTGAGATCACTTTATCCCTATTTTACAAAAGAGGAAACCTGTATTTAAAAAGACATCACCATGGGAGTGGTCTTTGGAGGCACCTTGCCTGGCTTTGAATTCCCTTCTTCATTTACTAGCTGTGTGATTTTGAGCTAATTGCTTGACCTCTCTGTACCTCAGATTCCTCATTTATAAAATGGCAATAATATTTGTACTTATTGCATGTGATTATTGTAAATCTGAAAGGTGAAAATGCTTAAGTCCTTACCACAGTACCTTGCACTAAGGGGGCTTAGAGTAAATATTAGCCACTGTTATTGGTATTAAAGGGGTAAAGTAACCCACTTCTAGTAAATAGCAGCACTTCCTGTGAACGGCACTGCAGCCTGTCTCCAGAATTAGGAGTTCTCTGTCTCTAGAATGCAGGCACACCATGTGTTGTTATTTTATGAATTGAATTGAAGGCAAAGTGCTATAGTCTTTGGAAGGAGATTATTACAGCTTAAAAATGATCAGAAAATTCATTGAAGAAATTTAAAGGTGGCAGAACAGTATAAATATTTTATGATTCCTATGATTGAAATTGAAGGATGGGTATATATGATTTGCAAATAAAAGTGTACACAAAGTGGTTTAACATGAGTGTCACAAATAATAAAAATGGCAAGAAAATGTCCTTCCTTGCAAAGATAATGAACAGTTTACAAGAGATGTAAATACACTCTACACTCATTAAAGTCCTAGCAACAAGCTCCCTGTAGTAAAAAGGAACTTATTAGGGCCTGAATGCAGGATAGGCTGGGTGTTATGCTTGGTGAATCAGAATGGCCATGCTGGGAGGCAGGACAGTTAGAGCGGGATACAGAAACCTAACAGGAAGAAGCTCCCTATTTCTGTGCTTCTGAATGGAAGATGAAAGAGCTATTTGGGAGAAGGGACTGGCCAACGTCCCCTTTATGAAGGCAGATGCTTCAAGAGTGTCTTACTCAGCACTTAGATTAGAGAATAGGACAGTCCTTGTACTTCTCTGAATTTTTTGGAACCAAAAGTTTTTTTGTTTATTTTTTAGGAAGGTTAGCCCTGAGCTAACATCTGCCACCAATCCTCCTCTTTTTGCTGAGGAAGACTGACCCTAAGCTAACATCTGTGCCCATCTTCCTCCACTTTATATGTTGGACTCCTTCCACAGCATGGCTTGCCAAGGAGTGCCATGTCTGCACCCAGGATCCAAACTGGAGAACACCAAAGCAGAACGTGCAGACTTAACCACTGTGGCACTGGGCTCGCCCCTGGAACCAAAAATTTTAAGACATTTGGGAACCCAGATGGAGACTCTGCTTATACACCATGCCTCATTCTTACATTGCTATTTCTCCCATCTTAACCCTCTCAAAGGAGTTCGGAGTCTGAGCTTGGTCTCCAAAGCTGTGTGATTATCTGGTATTAGGAAAATCACATCACTTCTGTGGGAATGGTTGGGCAAAATGGGGGCACAGAGAAAAAGAAACTTTCACTCTCTTTAGGGATGTCAGAAGAGGATCATTTCCTCAAGGTTCTTGCCAGGTGTGTAGGAGCTAAGGGAGAAAAAGAAACCCGCACGTGAAAGGGAATGGTGAGAGATGCAGCAGGGGAGGGTTGCTGGAGCAAGAACGCAGGTTCCACGTTCAATATCCTTTCTTTGAAATGTTGGGGCCCAGCGGTGCTTGGGAATTTTGAATTTTTCAGATTTTTAAAGTCAATATGGAAAAAATGTCTTATACCACATGACACCCTGGTTGATCTGGACAGTGCCACATATTCAAACCAGTATTTCTTCAATAAAACACATGTTTATTTCCACAAAGTGGGATTAAAAAAAAAACTGTATAATTAGCTTTGTAACAGTTCAACTTTGTTGAGTTCATCCAAGTTTAACTGTTCTCCTCCTGTTAAGATTTTTCCCACAAGAAGTCTGATGCTGGGGGTCTGGGGTGGGCCTGAGATTTTGCATTTCCAACAAATTTCCTGATGGAGGTGCTGATGCTGCTGGCCCAGGGAGCACACTTTGAGAAGCACCAGGGTTTAGTATGCTGGGATGCTAGTCAGCTGGTAGGGGGAGTGAAGGAAGCTCAGACAGCTGGCTGCTGGTGTCCACTAAAGAAAGGGAGGGAAGATGCATCAGAATGCTCAACAGATGACAGAGATAAGAGAAGGGCTAAGCAACTGAGAAGTTCAGAAATGTGCCTCAGACCCTTCCAAAGCACAAGATTAAATGCAGATGTCTTCAGTATAAAGGGTTGGCAAGCCTCTGAGAGTGTAGTGCAAGGCAGAAGGCAGAAAAGGGGCCCCTGAAGCATCATTATAACTTCTTGATGATGGCATTATGGGGAGGCAGTAGGAGGAAGGATAAAGAAGTTGAGCTCCCACACCAAACAGCCTTTAGTTCAAACCCAAGTTTCCAATTCACCCAAATGGTTTAATTTCTTATAAGTGAGTTAACTTCTCTGATGCTCAGTTGCCTTGTCTGTAAAATAGAGGCAACTGTGACAACTTTATGGGGATTAAATGAACTATATCAGACACCTAGTATGTAACTATTAAAAAATAAAGTATCAAAATATTTCCGTTGATCATGATGAGAGAATAAGCTAATGATAATCAGAAATCTGGAGCTAGGGATCACACTTGATATGTGTTTGTACCCAAGCGGAACTTACAATGATTAGATTAATGTCATGAATTTGAGGGAAAAGAGGGAATTACAAACTTCAGAGGAGTCACACCCCCTCACTCTCAATTACTGGGAATGAAGAAGAGGCATAGTTGAACCAGAGCACAAAGTTTCAATAGTTGTATGTTCCAAGAGCCTTGAACAGAGTTTAGGAATATCTATCATAATCAAGGATGTTTCCCAGCCTCCAGAATATGTCATTCCAAAGATAATAAAAAACAACAACAATAAGAAGAATAATAAAAGAAGTGGATATTCATTGAATTCTCTTAAATTTCTGTGTCAGGCCAACACAGTTCAAAAGTGTATAAATACACACATTTGTATGTGTGTATTGTATGCATTTGTATAACCCTCCATAGAACCCTATAAGATAGGTATTATTATTATCCTGATTTACTTTGGGGGAAACTGAGGTACAGACAAGTTATGAAACACATAAGGAAAACTCCATAGGCATCAACTTCATCATTTAACATTGAATCAGTCCGGAATCAGCCCTTGATTCTTCTGTACCTTGTCCTGTGTATGTTTGTTCCTCAGTATCTCTTGCTTCATTGTTCCAACTTCTTAAATACTCCAATCCTTTTTATATAGCAATCCAGTTGATTGATTCACAAGCTCTCATCATGTTCCCTGACATTTTCTCTTCAGTCCCGGCATGTTGTTTTTTGCTAAATGCATTCTTGACAAATAACCTCTAAGGACCAACTTGACATAATCAGGTCTTGCCGCCAAAGTTTCTTTTTCATATCTGATCATGAAGGGTGGGGGATAATAAAATATCACCCATCTTTGGGTGGGGGGAGTCAAGGTGATCACTAACTTCCTGGCTAGGAAGACTAACTTTCTAAGTAGGAGTTATCTAACAAGTTTCTATCATTAGACCAGGCTACAGAGAGAACACTAGCCTGGCCCACTCACATGGACTGCCCTGCTTTAAGAGAAAGGAAAGTTGATGAACAAACTTTCTTGATATTGATCACCTCCTAAGTCAGCCTCTGACCCTCTGCCTAACACAATATCGCATTCTTCGTCTGGTTATGTCTCCTTGCTTCTCAATCTCTCCCCTTACCTCCATCCCTAGCTTCAGAAGTCACTCTATTCTCTGTCACTCAAATCCTAGTGAGACTGAGTAATGCCCCAGTGTAGAACATTAGCAAACATGAGGATTCAGTAACTAAGACAATGTTCTAAGGAGACCAGGTCAAAATAATTTGTTTCTTTAAGCTGAAAGACTTCAAGAGATAATTATCACTCTATATTGAAGTAGAGAGAAACTCGCTAATATTTTTAGCAGTTATCATGGTGGAAAAGTTGCTGACTTCAAACTTAAATCCAGTTTAAAATTTATTAAGTTTTAATGGCTTATGGCTCCTCAGAGATATCACTGGACAGACAATGATATTCTCAGGTGCAATTTTTATGCATGGAGAAGGAAGGTCTTCCTTTAGGGCATCCACCCTCCTCTGCTTTCACAGCCTCCAATGCTTATCTTTATTACTGAGCTTATAAGACTACACTGAAATAATCTATTTACAACTTCCTCCCCCACTAGTCTAAGAGCTAATGGGATCCTATTTTATTCATCATTCTATCTTTTGCATATAACTCAATGCCTGTTATATAAAATATGTCTAAAGAATATTTGTCAAATTGAACTCAAGTGAAGTGGGATGAGGGATGTTGGGAGGAGCGGGTCCTCCTCAGATTAGGAACACTATGAATGCTTATGGGAATCCAGCTCTCACTGAACCTTGAGTACTATGGTAGGTGCATAACTACTGCATACCTCTTAGGGCCAGTGTGATCCAGCAATAGCTGGTATAAGCACTGAAATGTCAATTATTCAGGATCAAGCTAATAGGTCTGCAAATTCTCTGTGGTTAACGTAGAACTGTCCTTCCCTTTCACAGGGGGCTCATTATTAGGAAACCTCCAATTTCTACTTTGTTTGATTTCAACACACAGTCCCTCCTACCCTGCTTCATCTGTCTCCATAAGCTACTTCAGATTAAGAAATTTAGGTTAAATCTGGTGCACAGAATTAGTAGGTGTGAGGCCTGGATGTTCCTGATATGTAATTGAGGTTTTAGAAGAAGTAACTGACATTTTAGCTGATCAGGATTAGGTCAAAGAAAGGTATACAGGCCTTCACTGACTGGGGTCTCTCCATGTTTCCTCTTCTATAAGCTATGTGAGCATAGATGATAAGTATGGCATTGGGAGGTTCTTAGATGGAAAAGAGAGAAGGACAAGAAAATCACACCCACAGTGAGTGGGCTAGGAAGAGCTACCCAAAATAAGATCAGGTTTATGCCACCTTAGTCGTCACAGCAGTACCCCCTCCACCATAATTTTAAGTTATCCATGTCCATGTTCCCTTTCATTTCTTTGTTGTCTGAGAGTTGACTATCACTTTTGGTACAAACTCATACTTTCATAAACCTTGATAGGCACGGCAAATTTTTAACATGCAAATTAGATACCTGGGAGATCATTTTATCTTCTACTTTTGAAAAATGTATCTCATCTTTTCTTTTCGTCAAAGACAATAAATTAAGGACAAACTCAAAACTGTCAGCTCTGATCCAAATTTTTTCTTGACCCCCTGATGAGACTAAATTCAAAACCAATTAGCTGTTTCATGACTTTCACCTTTGATGGATAGCAGTAGTTGCTTTTCTCCCCCAGGAGTGAAATAAGAAGCAGAGAACTGAAAGGATAAAATAGCTCTTGGATCAGAAATCCTCAGTGTCTACTGGTTTTAGTGATCACCTAGGGCAAAGTCGTAGCATTTTTCTGGTTGGAAGTGGCCTTACAGAACAAGTAGTCCTAACATCTATTGTAAAGACGAGAAAGCAGTTTCAGAATTAGGTGACTTGCTCCAAGTCACAGATGCAGTGAGGGCAGAACCATGGCTCAGACAGAAATGTTTGGATTCTCCATCCGGCCTGTTTCCTAATACACTGAGTTTTCTTTTTCCCAGACGCACTGCTTCCTTGATGGGTAACAGGCAGACTTCTTTTTTTGACATGGAGAAAAAGTGTTCAGTATTGGATCTCCAAGTTATGAATATTTACTCTGAGCCCCTAAGGAATCTTTTCAATGCCCACTGTTGTCTCTTCCATTTTAGAAGACTCAAACGACTGCAGCAAACTCCTTTCCCACAGGTATTTCTCCCATATTCTGTGGGAGGAGGTTACCAGCAGCATATTTACCATGGAAATGTTCTGAGTCTCTCAATATTGCTATTGGCCTTTGTTTGTCTATGCATTCATGACTTTTACCTTTGATGGATGGCAGTACATCCATCCATAGATAGTTTTTCTCTGCCTGCCTGGGAATCCCCTGCTACTCCCATTCCTTAGTGTTCTAACTTCTTCCAATAAGACTTCCTAAATATACCAAACCCCAAGACCCTTTAACCCCAGTGGCTGTGGTTTATGGACATTCATGGAACACCCTCATGAAAATGATATCTAGAGGTTGATTTGTAGCTTAGAGGGGAACCTCAGGCTCAGCAGTGCACAGAGTCAACATACTCCAATATCATGTCTCAATCATGCCAATTCAGAAATAATAAGAATAGTGACCATTCATTGAACATTTATTTAGTAGAAGGTGCTGTGTTAGTCCCTGTGGTGAACACTTATACTAATACTGATACTAAACAAGATCATTATTTAACACAGTAGCAACCATAAAAATATGACTTGGAGATCCCCAAACCAGGGAGCTTACTTGACCAAAGGCCACACCTGCTGTGCTTTGAAATCTATTGCCATATTTGTGTAGAAGCCGTTCTTCTCATGCTTATACTCTCAGCCAATGACTGAGTATGGCAGGGATACTAAGACAAGACCACTTATGTAGTCATGGATATCAATTGATGTCTGACTTTGACTTGAGGACTCCTTTGCAATGGCCTTGCTGAACCTTCTCTCATGGCTAGGATGATCTAAGATGCTTCCAACAACCTTCCTTCCATCTTGACTTCACTAGAATCAAACTTGTTTCCCAGCCTTTCCAGCCCTTATTTCTCTCATGGGCTTTCCACCTATTAAGTGTTTGGACATTTATTCTTGCCTTGACATCTACATCTTAGAGGATCTAGACTAACACAAACCCTTACAATAGCTCTGTGAGGCAAGTGCTATTTTCCTCATACTTGAATAAGGAAAAATAAACCCCGAGAATTTCCTGAAGACCACAGATCCGTTACTGGAGGATAACAGATTCGTTATTAAAACCCAGGTCAGGCTGACTCCAAACTCTTTACTTTGCACAATACATTGTGTTTTCTTAACATATCCAGAGGTGGCCAGCCCTCAGAAATAAGCAGAAGAGAAACTCCTAGATGAGTTAAAAGTTGACTAGATAAAGCTGAAGAGAATATTTATAAATTAGATGATAAATCAAAGGAAATACCCAGGATTAAGCATAAAGTGATAAAGATATAGATTGAGAGATTTGACACATGGTTTACAGAAGATGTAAAAAGAAAGAATGGAAAAAATAGGGGTGAAGAAGAATTGAGGAAAGAATGGCTATTTTTAAACGAGTTCTTAGAGATTGTGACTGAAAAAATTTAGTAACTTGGCTAAGTGAGATGGCTCAGATTCACACCCAGGTCTGTCTGAGGGTTTAGCCAGGCTCTTAACCACATGCTTACTGCCAACTAGCTCTTTAACCAAGCCTTGTTTGTTCTTTTGGATATTTCATCAGTTTGGTTTTTGAACTCACATTCTGGAGCTTGTTGTTTGTTTCTTTTTAATTTTTCTTTCTAAAATCCATTCCATACTTGATTCATCTTTATATATTGTTGATGTAATTTTTGGATATCAATATGTTATTGAACATATTTGGGCTTCTTTCATCTTCATAATATCCCCAAATGGATGGGCTCAACATCCTGAAACAGAGTCAGAACTTGAAAAGTCACTAAGATTATGTCAATTGTCAGTCATTAAGTTTATATTACACAATTCCTCTGTTCCTCAAATTGTGCTAGTCACTCTGGGGGGACAGAAGATAATTATATTACACAATATCTGCCTGCAAAGTTTGCTATGTTGGATCTATGAAATGGCAAAAAAATAAGCCAATTCACCCAGCAAATAAATTGATTGATGAAAAAAAATAAGTTCTGCTTTTATTTTAGTAAAAAAAGGACTGGTTGTTACACAAATACTATATGGGCACAAGATTCAAAACTTGTTGTTGTTTTAAAGTTCAATAGAACAACTTTCTAATCTGTTTCATTTGATTCTTTTGTAGTCAAATATTCATGCTATTGATATATTTTTAATTATTAAAAATTGAAATATAATTCACGTACCATAAAAGTCACCTTTTAAAGTGTACAATTTGGTTGTTTTTAATGTGTTCACAAAGTTGTACAACTATCACTCTTAAATAATTCTAGAACAATTTCATCACTCCCCAAAGAAACTTCATGCACATTAGCATCCTTTCACATTCTCTCCTCCTCCTAGCTTCTAGAAACCAATAATTTATTCCATATCCAAGGTTAATACTGATGAAATTTAATTGTAAACCTCCCTTCCATTAATCTTTGTCTTAGAAAAATAGACATGTTTCCAACTCTAAACCTTGTTTTTAAAATTTACCTTGAATTCAGACCCAAGTAAGTAGCAAATCAGTGCAAAAGTCCAAATTAGTGGTGGTTATGGTCATCAATCTTTAACTCAAAAAACTAATTTCCCCCATGCACCTCAACTGAACTTTTCAATAGTTTTTGGAGGAAAGAGGAAAGAAATCACTGATAGTAATTACACAGAGTAAATATTTCTATGAAAATAATAGAGCTGGTCTTATTTTCCATTTTGCTGTAGGTTTCAGGAGGTCCAAAATAAAAGTTTGAATCTATATTTAGCAATCAATTAAGGCACTGTAACCAAGGTATTTAATTTTTTTAATCTTTCTCTGACTTTGTGCACATTATTAGAGTTATTATTATTGCTGTTGTTGTTGTTATGGCAAAATTATCTGGCTTAACGTTTTGATTTTCTTCTACATTTTACTTCAATTCTATTATATAGGTTTTTATAAGTTACCTATGATACTTTGAATCCTGAGGTAAGGTATAAAACTTTCCAGTAAAAATATGTATTGAGAGGTGAAGTTGGGCTATAAAATCAAAATATATTATGATTAAGTGTGTTACTGAACACTAACAAAGAAGTAGCAGAAACAGAAATTAAGAATACAATCCCATTTACACTTGCAACAAAAAGAATAAAATACCTAGGAATAAACTTAACCAAAGAGGTGAAAGATCTGTACACCAAAAACTATAAAATAGTGTTGAAAGAAATCGAAGAAGACACAAAGAAAGGGAAAGATATCCTGTGGTCTTGGATTGGAAGAATTGACATAGCTAAAATGTCCATACTTCCTAAAGCAATCTATCGATTCAATGCAATCCCTAACAAAGTTCCACCAACATTTTTCACATAAATAGAACAAAGAATCCCAAAATTTATACGGAACAACAAAAGATCCCGAATAGCCAAAGGAATCCTGAGGAAAAACAACAAAGCTGGCCGTATCCTACTCCCTGATTTCAAAATATGCTACAAACCTGTAGTAACCAAAACAGCATGGTACTGGCACAAAAACAGACACACAAATCAATGGAACAGAATCAAGAGCCCAGAAATAAACCCAAACATTTCTGGACAGCTAATATTCAACAAGGGAGCCAAGAGCATACGATGGAGAAAGGAGGGTCTCTTCAATAAATAGCGTTGGGAAAACCGGACAGCCACATGCAAAAGAATGAAAGTAGATCATTCTCTTACACCATACACAAAAATCAACTCAAAATGGATTAGAGACTTGAATGTAAGGCCCTAAACCACGAAACTTCTAGAAGAAAACATAGACAGTACGCCCTTTGACATCGGTCTTAGCAGCATATTTTCAAGTACCATGTCTGACCTGGCAAGGGAAACAAAAGAAAAAATGAACAAATGGGACTACATCAAACTAAAAAGCTTCTGCACAGCAAAGGAAACCATCAACAAAACAAAAAGACAATCTAACAACTGTGAGAAGATATTTGCAAACCATATATCAGATAAGGGGTTAATATCCAAAATATACAAAGAACTCATACATCTCAACAACAAAAAACCCAAGAACACAATTAAAAAATGGGCAAAAGATCTGAACAGAGATTTCTCCAAAGAAGATATACGGATGGACAACAGGTATATGAAAGGATGCTCAACATCATTAGCTATCAGGGAATTGCAAATCAAAACTTCAATGAGGTATCACCTCACTCTGGTCAGAATGGCCATAATTAACAAGACAGGAAACAAGAAGTGTTGGAGAGGATGTGGAGAGAAGGGAACCCTCATACACTGCTGTTGGGAGTGCAAACTGGTCCAGCCACTATGGAAAGCAGTTTGGAGTATCCTCAGAAAATTAAGGATAGATCTACCATATGATCCAGCTATTCCACTACTGGGTATTTATCCAAAGAACTTGAAAACACAAATGCATAAAGATACACGCACCCTTATGTTCATTGCAACATTATTGACAATAGCCAAGACTTGGAAGCAACTGAGGTGCCCATCAAGGGACGAATGGATAAAGAAGATGTGGTATATATACATAATGGAATACTACTCAGCCATAAGAAATGATGAAATCCAGCCATTTGTGACAACATGGATGGACCTTGAGGGTATTATGCTAAGTGAAATAAGTCAGATGGAGTAAGTCAAATACCGTATGATCTCACTCATACGTAGAAGATAAAAACAACAACAAACAAACACAAAAGAAAAAAAGAAGCAGAGATTGGATGGGTGGTTACCATAGGGGAAAGTGGGAGTCGGGAGGGCAAAGGGAGTGACTAGGCTCACATGTGTGGTGTTGGACTATAATTAGTTTGTTGACTCATGAACATGGTGTAATCTACACAGAATTCAAAACATATTATGATGTACATCTGAAAGCTATATGATGTTATAATCCAATCTTATTGCAATAAAACAAATTTCTTTAAAAAGTGTGCCATTGAAAATTATGTATGTTTAGTAATATTATTTTTCTTCCCTAAAGTACCCTATTGAGTTTGTAGTGAATATGACTGTTGAGATATAGAAAACTAGAAAATGGACTGAAAAGGAAAATTTCTTTAGAAGTGGAACTGTATCCCATTCACTTGTTTAGCCTCAGGACCTATCATTATCGCATGGGAAGCAATCAGTCAACAGTGTTATGTGATACGATATCAGATTTCAATTTGGGATCTGGAGTGAAACTGTGTAAACTCTAGAGAAAACTTTTATTTTTTCTTCTTCATATTTTTCTTTAAATGGTCTTTTCTTTCTCTAAACTTGATTGTCATCTTTGCTGATTGTATTTTCTTCTAGGATCAGTTGATGACTTGGCTGTGCTAAGAGCTTCACTGGTTCTTACTGGGGGCCATTGTGCCCCCTAGGAGACATTCAGTGATGTCTGGAGACTTTCATGGCTGTCAAAATTGGGGAGGGAAACTGTTACTAGCGTTTAGTAGGCAGAAGCCAGAAATGATGTTAAAAATTCTTTAACGCAAAGGAAAGCTCTCCACATCAAATAATTATCTGGCCCAAAATGTGAATAGTGCTGAGGTTAAGAAACTCTAGGCAAACTGTTGATGGTATAGATAATTTGGTAGGAATAGTCTTTGGAATGGTCTGTCTTACTTTCTTTTAGATCACTTGCTCTGGGGAAAGCCATGCCATGAGGACACTCAAAGAGTCTTTTGGAGAGGCCCATATTGGGAGAAACTGAGACCTCCTGTCAACATATTGCCTCTATGTGAGTGCAGCATCTTGGAAGTAGATCTTTCAGCCCCAGTCAAGCCTTCAGATGACTGAAGTCTGACTAATGTCTTGACCACAACCTCATGAGAGACTCTAGGCTGGAAACATTCAGCTAAGTCACTCCCAAATGCCTGCTGCACAGACACTCTGTGAGATAATAAAACGTATTGTTATTTCAGGCCTCACTCTTTCATAGTAACTTGTTATGCAGCCGTTAGTAGATAATACATTGCTCTTATGGCATATTTCCAGCATCCTCACAATCTTATTTAACCATCTTTGGGAGGCAGCAATTGTTTAAGTTTTCTTTTGAAGTGTGACATGCAGAATATATGCAATATTCTTTCCACAATCATAGAGTTAAAAAGGTGTGGAAAGAGTAGAGTTACCTCCCAGGACAGTAATTTAATCATTTCAGAGAACTGAGCCCATTGTTTTCCTCAAAAGCATCTGAAATGTTGGTTCATTGGATTACCAGCTAACTCTGCTCAGTCAACAGAGCCAATCAACCCATATTATGGAGAAAGCTTGTTTTAAGGGAAAGATCAAACTTTGTTACACCAGTGAAAATGAACTCTTTACCTTTTCTCTTGTGGATTTGTCTGTTCTGAGCAGAATGCCAAAACTTGTAGATATTTTATTACCCCCAAAACTGTGTTACTGCAAAGGCACTTTTTGTTCTAACTTCATCTGTATAGAAAAAGTGTTTCTACTTTTCCTCCTTCTCTCAACCAGGAAATATTTTAATCCAGGTGACTAGTTCTTATTTTAACCACATCCAAATGAGCCCTTCTGGAATATGACACATTGTTAACATTTACAGTATTACTTACTGTTTAATTAACAACCAACACATTGGTGATAACTGTAATATGTTAGTGTCAAGATGATAATGGTGATTTGATGAATGCTGTGATAATAATAAGCTGAGGGTTGTTGAAAAGTCGGCAGGTCAGCTTGAAAATTATAAAAAATATAGACTTATGAGGAGATGATTGTCTTGTATGAGCCATGAAGGACAGCTGTCTGCAAAGAAAAGCAAGTGTGTCAACCATAAAACATGACCAAAGAATTTTGACAGATAAGTAATTTGTTCAGAATTCCCTTAGACATTCTATAATTAAGATAGTGCCATTCAAAACTCCTTGAATTAGAGTAAGGCAAGCCCTGCAATTGAATTGCTGGTAAGGTATTGAGACTGTCAGATTTCAGTTTCATGTTGGTAATATCAATCTGGGTATTATTTATTAAAGTTAATATGACTCCTTGTTCAAGTATTTCTGTCTTCTACTAAACTGTGGGTCCCTGAATGATACAAACAATGCTCAATTCATTATTTTTTTTACACTACATTGTTAAACAAATAGTGTTTGTTAAACTCAACAAATGTTAGTTAAAGTTAAGAAGGTAGGAAAGGAGAGAGGAGGAAGAAAGAGAATGTCATCAAATAAGACATAAAATGCCCAACTCAGTAACAGATGTCGAGAGTGTTCTGTCGTTAATTTAGCAAATACTCACTGAACACTTACAGTTTCTGAATCCAAGTAACAAAGAGAACTTTTTCTATTTCTAGTCTGGAATAGCTTACAGTTACAAAGAGGTAATAGAAAATAAATAAATACAAAATCATGTTAGCATATGATTAACTTCATAATAGAGGCTTAGAAAAAGTCCTTTATGGAAAGACAGAGAGGGTACTGAATAACTTCATTGGAAAAACAAGACTGAGAGCCTGGATTTGGAGGCCTTCACAGGAGTTGCCAGGTGTCAAGGCACAGGAGGATGCTAGAAAGAGGGGCAGTATCTGAAAGGCAGAGAAGTGACAGACAGATTCTTTTGGAGACAATACCATACATGCAGTAAATTGTTTTCTTTTTCCTTTTTTTTCTATTCTTCTGTAAGAGAATGTTCAGTTCCAAATATTGCTACATGGCTTTTGGTGCCTCTCTCCAGTAAATAGAGATGGCTGCACAACTTTGATGTTAAGATTGGCCCTATGACTTGCTGTGGCCAATGAAAAAACAATGGAAGTGACTTTGTCATTACAAACAGAAGCTTTAAGAGCTCCTTGCAGTTTGGATGTTGTTTCTTTTCTTTTTTTTTTGTTTTTCATTTTTTTATCATGAGACTGAGTTAAGAGCTGATTCTTAAAGCTGGGTTGTGAAGTGAAAAGAGGTTCTGAGCAGAGCCACAACAACCTGCAGCTCTTGACATGCAATACAGGAAAGAAACAAACCTTTGTTGTTGGAAACCAGTGAGATATAGGATTGTTGTTTATTATCACAGTATAAACTAATGAAAGCTTACTAAAGCAGTAATCAAAATGATTAACCTTGTACATTGCCAATGGCCATGGCCACTCTAGGTGTATAATTATGTACACTATCGTCATCACTGTGAGTGTATAAACTCGCACACAAATACACAAATGCACAGTTTTCAAATTGATATGCACTTAAAGTGAAAATCAAATTTCTTGAATACTCCATACAGATCTCTCAGCGGCATTTCACATTCATGTGCTCTTACCACTCACGGACTATGCTGTCCCAGATAAATTGTTTCTGTTATTTACTAATAGACATCACATATCATCAGAAATATATTAATTTTAAATTTAATTTCAATCTGCTATCCTCAATTTGAATATGACTATGAATTATAATGATATTTATTTTAGGCTATTTTAGGTTAATAACTAAAGTTAGCAACTATGAGCCCATAAAATGAAGAACAAGAGCTAGGGTGTGCTGTATCATTTAATAAAGGTTGAGCTGAGGATGTCCAAAAGATGGACCACACTGCCTTGTGATGGTCAACCACATTCATGGAACATGATAGGGTAGGAGCATAGAGGCGAATTGGCTCCAACAAGGAAGATCTCACACACTCAGGTTCATGGTTTCGACAATTAGAAGCTCTTCAACGTTTCCAATAGAAATAAACAATTTTTTTCTAGACAATTTATTGTGTATCCACTAATGTGGACACACATTGTGTATTCCATAAGCAAATGACACATGTCCTCATGAGGGTCTGTTGAGAGTCCAAAGCCTACTGAAAGAAGAGGAGATGGAAGCCAGTTGGGACATTATGTGACAGACTGCATGGAGGAATCCACGGCTTTCCTAGGGTATTTGACACATAGAGAATTGTTTTCTTTTATTTCGCATATAATAAAATTCACCCTTTTAAAGTGTAAAATTTAGTGCTTCTTAGTATGTTCATAAAGTTGTGCAACTATCACCATAATCTAATTCCAAAAACTTTCATCATGGCAAAAAGAAACTCTGAATTCATTAGTATTCACATCCCATTCCCACCTCTCCCAACCCCTGGAAACCACTAATCTACTTTCTGTCACTAAGGATTTACCTATTTTGAGCATTTTACATAATTGGAGACATACAGGATGTGACCTTTTATGTCTGACTTCTTTCACTTAGCATGATGCTTTCATAGTTCGTCCATGTCGTAGCATGCATCTATGCTTTATTCCTTTTTATGATGGAATAGTATTCCACTTTATAGAATCCTAGAGCCTCAATATTCTGTTACTCCTTTCCTCTGTGCTCATTCCAGTGCGAGAAAAGAAAAAGAATGATTGGGTATACTGAGGTTAGAATTTCACAGGTGCAGCCTAACCAGGCAACTGCCTGGTTCTTTGCCCACACTCAATCTCAGTATTTTTTAATGTGTCTAGCGCCATGTTTTTGTTGCTGTTGTTGGAGTGTAGTATTTAATGTCCAAATGGCTTTGTTAGGTGGGAGTACCACCTGGTAAGTTTTTTTTTTTCTGATGGCCTGTGTGTGGTTGCTTTGAGTTGTCTGTTTTATCATCTCATTTGTCTGGTGGTGATAGGGAGTATGAAAGGTGTATTTTATGTTATGAAAGCACGTTAGTTGTTGTGTAGTTTGTCTAGGGAATGTAGAGTCTTGATTAAATTGGGTTTTGTTGCATATCTGAACACATGGCACAGGTTTTTTTTTTTTGAAGTTGCAATGGTGGCTTTTGTATTTATATGGTGCAGTGGAATGGCAGTTTCATATTTTGGAGTACATGTTTACAGTGGAGAGGCCCTGCCAGAATTTGTGTCTGGGACTAACAATCTGAGGTGGTCAATTTGTTGTATTTGTGTGGGGCCCGTGCCTTGGTTGATGTGGCCCAGTTGGCCATGTTCTATGTCCTGGGCTCACAGGCAGGAGTCACATGACTGTACTGTATCTTTGGCTTTGTGTTTTAAAGATGAGTCCTTGTGATTTGGCCCGTTTTTGCATTTGAGGTGAACTTTTATGTCCCAGTGCTTTATTATCGCCTGGACTTTTCTTTTAGTCCTTTAGGCATTGCTTCCCATTGTTGGATCTTTGTCCATTCAGATCTGAGTTATTGGAAACCACTCAAACCATTTTCATCCCCAAACAGGACATTTGGTGAAAATTTTCCCTGTTTTTCCCACAGTTATCCCAGTTGACAGGAGTAGGGAAGGGGAGTCTTCCTTCGGGGAGAAGGCTCACATGCGATCTGAAAGGAGACCATGTTGTCTATGTTCCCAGGGGCAGGGCCATATAGCCAGGTATTTATGGCTCTTACCCAGGCAGTGGCTATGATTTCCTGAACAGTTTTTAGGAGGTCTTACTCTTAGGGAAGTCCTCTGTAGTCAAAAACACTGTCCTCATGCTCCCTCTCATCCAGATGAAAAGAGGCATGCTTTGTCTTTGTCTCTGTTTTGTTGGTTGCCCTGTTCAATGCAGGCAAAAATGTGCTGCAGCAGGAGGTCAATGGTTGGTTTTCCTGGACTGTACCATTTTGCCAAAGACATTTGGGTCTGCAGTGCACCCTCATTGAACAGGTGCAATGACCAACTCACAAGAGAACCTCCTGGCTTTTGTCCATATCTGTCCTTCAGTTTTTACATTTTACTCTTGGAGAAGGATATCATTTTAATAATTTTGTTTTCAGCAGCACCATCGGTAGTTTAGTGGGGAGTGAGCCACAAGCAGCTTGGATTGGTTGGAGCTCCCTGCATGGGGCTCCTGACTTTTCTTGGGTGTTGTCTGTGACTCATAGGGAGTTGATGAGTAGTGCAGGAGTGCATAGGCAACCAAGAGTCAGGGAATAGTTTCCTACTGTTTTTAAGACCCACCTCTTGTAACTCTGCCCTTACCCATTACACCAGCTCATCCCTATTGACAAGGAGATTGTTTTCATCCCATTTATTCTTGTGTGGTCAGAGGTTGGGCAGCATCTCAGTTGGTTGTCACACCCCAGGAGAGCCGGCACCACTCTAGGATGGCTGGATTCGTGAACACTTGCACCTCCACCATGCCATGGTATACTTTGTTGGTAACCCTGTGCTGTGCTAAACTGTCAAGCAAGTAACCCCTGTTGCTTACAACCAGGAGCAGCAGTCCCAGGATGTCATAACTGCATAACTTTCAAGTGTTGAGGTTATCAAGAAAGATACAATTCACTCAGGCACTGGATCAGACAATGCTTTACCCACATAGAGAAGAGACAGAGTAAGACCAGCATTAATAGTGAGCATTGGCCCCCTATGGACAGTAGGTCTTGCCCTGCAGCTGACATAGGCCGATGATTCTGCATGCACTGCTCCTGTGCAGCAGAAAAAGAAGCTGATTCCTTCTCATCAGGAACAGATACAGCAGTGGGGTTGGCCAGGTGTCATATGAGGCACAGGCCTTAGGTAGAACAAAGCAGTGCACATCAAGCCTGGAAGAGGGAAAGATACTCCAAAAAAAACGGTGATAAGCCCTGGAGAGGCTAGGAGGGCCCCTATCTCCATGCAAGGACTTGTTCCAGGCCTGAGGCATATTCTTATGCAGCTGCACAAGGGTCAAAAAAGCTGCACGTGACTGCCTTTCTCAACAACCTTATAATGTTTTCTTTTTCTGTAAGGTTGCTAATAATGCTTCATCTTTCATTCCTGATTTTGATAGTTTTTTGTCTTCTATATTTTTTTCTCATTCAGTCTGGCTAACCTGCCAATTTTCTTGATCTTTTCAAGGAAGCATTTTTTTCTCTATTGTTTTTCTATTCTATATTTTATTTACTTCCACACTAATCCTTGTTATTTGCTTCTTTTTGCTTGCTTTGAGTTTAGTTCATTCTTATTTTTCTAGTTTCTTAGGGTGGAAGTTTAGGTTATTGATTTGGGTATGTCATGGGCTAAAAATTCATATGTTGAAATCCTAACCTCCAATATTTCAGAATGTGATTGCATTTGGAGGTAGGGTCTTTTAAGAGATAATTAAGTCAAAATGAAGTTATTAAGGTGAGCAATAAGATAATCCAAAATGATTACTGTTCTTCTGAGACGAAATCTGGGCACAGACAACTACATAGGAAAGACCATGTGAAGCTACAGAGAGAAGACAGCCATCTACAAGCCAAGGAGAGAGGCCTCAGAAGAAACTAACCCTGACCACACCGCAAAGTTGGACTCTTAGCCTCCAGAACTGTGTGAAAATAAATTTTTGTTGTTTAGGTCACCCAGTCCATGATTCTTTCTTATGGCTGCCCTAGCAAATTAATAGAGGTACTTTTTCCATTTTTAATAAGGGGATTGATAAGTATAAATTGATTTAAGCTGCTTTCACTGTATTTCTCAAGTTTTGATGTGTTTTCATTTTCATTCATCTTGATGTATTTTCTAATTTCTCATGTGATTTTTTTCTTTAACCCATTGGTTATATAAGAGTGTGTTGTTTAATTTCTACATATGTATGAATTTCCTAATTTTCCATCTTTATGTATTTCTAATTTCATACCATTTTTAATAGGGGAATATACTTTGCATGGTTTTAATTCTCTTTTTTTAACATTTTATTTTTCTTTTTTCTCCCCAAAGCCCCCGGGACATAGTTGTGTATTTTTAGTTGTGGGTCCTTCTAGTTGTGGCATGTGGGATGCCGCCTCAGCATGGCTTGATGAGCGGTGCCATGTCCACACCCAGGATCCGAACCGGTGAAACCCTGGGCTGCCAAAGCAGAGTTCGCGAGCTTAACCACTTGGCCATGGGGCCGGCCCCGGTTTTAATTCTTTTAAAGGTATTCGTATTTGTTTTATGGACTAATATATGGTCTACCTGCATGATTTTTGTTAAGAAATCAATTTTTAATCTTATTGAGGAGCCCTTGTACACGATAAGCACTTGTACAGCACTTCTCTCACTGCTTTGAAAATTCTTTGTCTTTGATTCATCTATTTGATTATGATACGTCTAGAAGTGGATTTCTATGAATTTATCTTACTTGAATTTCATTGAATTTTGTGGATGTGTAGGTTGAAGATGTTCATCAAATTTAGAAAGTGTTTGGCCTTTACTTCCTCAAATATTCCTTCTTTCTTTTCCTCTCTCTCATTTCCTATGAGACTCTCAGATTCCCTCATATGCATGTGAAATGCTTGATGGTGTCCCATAAGTTTCTGAGTCTCTTCATTTCCCATCATTATTTTTCCTTTCTTTTCTTCAGACCAGATAATCTCAACACAATCATCTTTAAATTTGTGGATTCTTTCTTTTTGCCTGCTGAAGTATGCTCTGGACCCCTTTAGTGATTTCTTCTTTCATTTCAGTTATTATACTTTTCAATTCCAGGATTTCTATTTGGTATATTTTTTTAAAAAATTTTATCTTTGTATTGATCTTCTTTATTTGGTGAAATATTATTCTCATACTTTTCTCTAGTTCTTTAGACAAGGTTATGTGTGGTTCTTAGGAAATATTTAAAATGGCATATTTCAAGTGTGTCTAATGTGTTCAACACCTGGACCTCTTCAAGTACAGTTTCTATTGATTGATTCTTTTTCTTATGTATGGGCCATACTCTGTTGTTTCTTTTATATCTCATGGGTTTTTTTCTTGTGGTTGAAAAAATATATTTTAAATAATATAATGTGGCAATTCTGGAAATCAGACTCTCTTTCCTCCCAAACATTTGTTGTTATTGTTTGTTCTTTTTGCTTGCTTAATTGCTTTTCTGAGCTAATTCTTTAATGTCTGTCTTCTTTGTCATGTGTAACCACTGAAATTTCTGTTCTATTATTAACTTAGTAGTCAGCTTATGATTATATAGAGATTTCTTTAAATGCCTGTAACCAGTAAGCCTCCCAGCCTTTTCCAAGTGGCTCTGCATGCATATTTGTGCATGCCTTAAGCACTCAGATAGACAATTGACACATTTGCCTTAAAATTCACTTCCTACTTATGCAGAGCCTCAAACTAAGGTGAGGATGAGAGTTAGAACCTTTTCAGATGAGTATGTACAAATCTACGGTCAAGGACACAGCCCTACACATGCACATGGCATTTCCAGGAATACGTCGAAGCTTTTCAAGGTTCTATGCACATCTCATTGCCCAGCCTATTCTTTTAAGATTTTTGGTTATTGTTTGCCCCAGGTGTAATCTACTGCCTCAGGAAGTTGCAAAGTTAAATAATTTCCTGTAATTGTTTTTGACAGCCCCCAGAGAAAAGTTTTTTTCACACTGAGCAAGCTCTGAATTAGGTCAAATAAAGACAACGTTTCATGTGGGGACTCCCAGGGAAATGCTAGACAGGTCAAATAATGTCAATACTCTGAGAATGAGGTTTGAAGGAGCTCCCACCCCATCCTACCACCTCTGGTCACTGTCAGGTTGCACGATAGCGCGATGTTGATTTTTAAGGTCTTCACAGAACTGGAGAACAGGAGATGGGACTAGGCACATTAGGACACCAGAGATCTCACATTTCTTACCAAGAATCAGCCACTTCTCTTGAATAAACAATCTTGAATTTCTGCAAGATTTTGCTTAGTTTCCAGAGTCCTGAGAAGTTCGAATATGACAATTTATGCTAGTGTTTTTTAACGTTTATGAAGGAGTGAATTTTGGAAGTCCTTACTCTGCCATATTAACTGACATCTTTCAGAGATCTTCTTTTTGAGGAGGATTCACCATGAGTTAACGTCCTCTGCCAATCTTCCTTTGTTTTAGCTTGAGGAAGATTAGCCCTCAGCTAACCTCTGTGCCAGTCTTCCTCTGTTTTGTATGTGGGATGCCTCCACAGCATGGCTGATGAGTGGAATAGGTCTGCGACCAGGATCCAAATCTGTGAATCCAGGCTGCCAAAGCAGAGTGTACAGAACTTTAACCACTCAGCCATGGGGCCAGCCTCCAGAGATCTTTTTTGTTTGTTTGTTTTGTTTTGAGGAAGATTAGCTCTGAGCTAACTTCTGCTGGCAACCCTCCTGGTTTTGCTGAGGAAGACTGGCCCTGAGCTAACATCCATGCCCATCTTCCTCTACTTTTTTATATGTGGGATGTCTACCACAGCATGGCTTGCCAAGTGGTGCCATGTCCACACCCAGGATCCAAACTGGCATACCCTGGGCAGCCAAAACGGAACACCTGCACTTAACCACTATGCCACCAGGCTGACTCACAGAGATCATTTTTGACATCAAACTTCCTCTGTGCAATTCAATTATTTTCAGTAATAATCAATAATCAGTACTTATCATTTTCTTGTTTTTTTTTCACTTTTAACAATTTTAAAATAATGCATTTCAGTTGTAGAGATATTATTCAGATTGAGCAAAATAGTTTGGTGTGTGATTTAAAACTTGCATTTATCAAATCAAAAAATTACACTTCACCTTGTGTTTCACTATTTTAAATACAAATAAGTATTCCAAATGTTCACATAGAATAATAGAATTGAGGTGTTTCTTCTGTTTTATAATCAGTGTGCTATCATTTTTTTATTTTGAATATACCATTTTAATGCAGAAATGTAAATCACCAAAGGGCTTGAAGACACAATATCCCAAGTGAGCTTGCACCCCTCAGAATGTACTCTGTCACTGCCCAACTCGGGGTGGACTGTTTTCCTGCCTTGCTCCTGGCGTGCCACCATAATGCGCACTCTCCTTTCTTTTCTTTTGAACACAATATGGACCTATTGTCTCTCATCTGAACCTTTCTACCTGCTCTTGTCTCTGCACATTCTCTTCTCTTCTTCGTTACAATCTTTATTTATCCAATTCCTTCTAGTCTGTCATGTTTCTGCTAAGGTATCACATCCTCAGAGAAGTGTCCCTGATCCCCTTCACTTCCATCCCGGATTTGTTTAGGCGCCTGTGCTCTGAGAGCAGGCATCTGGTACATACCTGCATTCAAGGACTTACCATGCTGCATTGTAATTGTCTGTGTGCTTGTCTCTCTTCTGAGGGCAAGAAGTAAATCTTACTCAGTTTTATTACCAACAACTAGTGGTGCTTGTCACATAGCAGTAATGCAATAATTATTTTTGGAAGGAAGGATAGGAAAAGGACCACCGTGTCTCACTGAAATGGTTTTATAGCAGTACAAAGTGGAAGGATTAGAGTAGTTGATGCAGTCGAGTATTGGCAGCCAGCGTACAGAAGCAATTTCTACTCTTTCACTACGTTTTTATTCCCTAAGGGTGAGTTCATCATTGAAAGGCACTTATCAAAGTGTGAAAATATTCCCTTAAGGAAATATTTCTTCATAAAATGTGGAAGACACATGAAATTTTTATAACTGTGGTGCCAGTAGTCAGAGTGCCACAGCAGAAATAGAAGATTATTCAAAGATGGGTCATTAAGTGGAACACAGTTTGAAGTATCTAACGCTGATGACATGAATATCTTTATAGACTTAAAAATAAAACAATAAGTAATACATTGTGTGATCATGATTATATATTATTATATTTTTATAAAGTTAAACTACCTTAAAATACTTATAAAATTTTATTCAGATTATCAAAATTTGTAAGATACCAGAAATATAAATATGAAAAATTTAAAATATCCATAATTTTCACTGTTAAATTTTTCTTATTTTCAACTTAATTTTTGCTATCATTATAACTAGATGTTATGGGTATATTTTTATTTTTTTATATTTATATATGCACTTATTGGTTATTTTAACAAAATTTATATCATATCATATACATTATTTTACTCTCCTACTACTATATTTTTGAATTTGTCTAGATCACTTACTATTCTTGAAAAATGTTATTTGACAGTTATCTTTAGTTTGGTATAATATAATATGCTCAATCATGCCCTCTTTTGAGGATTACAGGTTGTTTCCTCTGTTTTTTACAATTTTGTTAGTACATGAAAGCAGAAATATATACTATTTTAGGGTGAGTTTTGCATACAGTTATATATCTTGGATTTTTTTTTTTTAATAGATTTTATTTTTTCCTTTTTCTCCCAAAGCTCCCCGGTACATAGTTGTATATTTCTTTTTCCTTCTTTTTTTTTGTTTTTTTTTTGAGGAAGACTGGCGTTGAGCTAACATCCATGCCCATCTTCCTCTACTTTATATTTGGGACGCCTACTACAGCATGGCGTGCCAAGCAATGCCGTGTCTGAACCTGGGATCCGAACTGGTGAACCCCAGGCAGCCTAAGCAGAACATGCGCACTTAACCACTGCACCACTGGGCCAGCCCCCAAAATTGTATATTTCTACTGTAGATCCTTCCAGTTGTGGCATGTGGGATGCCGCCTCAGCGTGGCTTGATGAGTGTTGCCATGTCCGTGCCCGGGATTCCAACTGGCGAAACCCTGGGCTGTGGAAGTAGAGGGCACAAATTTAACCACTCGGCCACGGGGCCGACCTTTATACTTTGGATGTTTTAATGGTAAATTCTGTAAAGCGGTATTTAGTTGTTTTTTCTTTTTAGGAAGATTAGCCCTGAGCTAACATCTGCTGGCAATCCCCCTCTTTTTGCTGAGGAAGTCTGGCCCTGAGCTAATGTCTGTGTCCATCCTTCTCTGCTTCACATGTGGGATGCCTACCATGGCATGGCTTTTGCCAAGCGGTGCCATGTCTGCACTCGGGATCCGAACCCGCGAACCCCGGGCCGCTGAAGCAGAACGTTTGCACTTAACCTCTGTGCCACCGGGCCGGCCCCTAGTTTTTGAAGGTTAGTTAAAATATTTGATTACTCTTGGGAAATAGTCTAATTGCTGGCAAAAGAGTTTTATCAATTACAATGGAAGTTATAAAATATCCCATTTACAGTTTAATTTTTATGACTTTGTAATTTGTTCTCTAATCTCACTGGCCACTCATTTTTAGTATCTTTCCTCTTTTCTCAGATGTTTCAACATTAATATGTTTTAGAGTTTAGTCCCTAGACCTGTTCTTCTTTGTCAGATTTTACTCTAGGTTTTTTAATCAACTTAATGATTGTACATGCCACCTTAACTTCGATGACTCCAAAATGTATACCTCGCGTCCTGACCTCCCCGATGAGCTTCACACTTATTTCTCTGTAGCTCTCTATCTATCAAGTGTCTAATACACATCTCAAGCTTAACATTTCCAAAACCCACCTCTTCTTTTCCACCTATACTCAAATCTGCTCTTGTCTCAGTTTTCCCCATCTCAGTAAAGGCAAATCTAAATTTTAGCAGGCGTGTAGGCCAAAAACTTAAAATCATTCCTGACTAATTTCTCTCCCTACATTTACAAACAAGCCATCACAAAGTGAATGCTGATAGCCTTAACTTCAGACTTCTCTTCACTGACCGATTTCCACAACCTTCACTGTCACCGCCCAAGAACCAACACCACTGTCTCTATCTATCCCACCGCGATGCAAAGTAGTTTTCTGTTCACTTCAGCCCAGAACATCCCTCTTACAACATACACACAGAAACTATTTTCCACATAGCTGCATGACTGAGACGAAAATAATCACACCTGTTGGAATCTTCCAGTGCCAGCCTGTCTCACTAGGAGGAAAATTGAAGTTTTTACAATGTTCTACAAGATTCCACAAATTCTGACCCTGCTATAATAACCTAGCTACCACACATACTTCTGTCCCAGCCTATTCCATTATTTCAGAAACAATTTTATGAGATCTCGTTGGCTGCAGATAGTAATTTATGGAGAATTGGTATCTTTACGTTACTAAGTTTTTCTCTCCTAGAATGAGCTATATTTATTTCTCTATTTCTTTTTTCTAAATACTTCCTATAAGAAAATTGTATTATTTTTCCCAAAAACACATCTACACATTTCTTATATTTCTCCCTATGTATATAGCTTTTGTTATTATTCTTAATGTATACTCAATTTTTTGCAATTACATTTTCTAATTCATCATTATCTGAGTATATCAGAGGTTTTCAACCTTGACACAATTGAAAGTTTTGGACCAGATAATTCATCGTTGTAGGGGCTGTGCTGTGCTTTATAGGATGTTTACCAGCATCCTTGGCCTTAACACATAGATGCCGATAGCATTCCCCGAGTTGTTATAACTAAAAAATGCCTCCAGACATTGCCAAATGTCTTGTGAGGCACAAAATTGCCCCTGAGTGAAAAGCACTGATCTTTTTTAAGGTACAGATTGGGTTTGGTTTTAAATGCCACATGCAGCCCATTCTTGTTTGGTCTAAATGTTTGCCATGTTCCCTTTCATTTTAATCAGTTCTTAATTTAAAACCTTATGGTACCTGACATATTGGCTATAAGAGAGAGACATGCCAAATGATTTCCTCAGAGTTCACATAGATTAAGTCCATGATTCCAGGTAATACTAAGTCTACAAGTCTATGTGCTTTAGCAAACACTAAATAATGGAAAATGCATAGGCAATGGGGACGAATAACCTGGGCGTGGTTCTCAACTTAACTGCTTGCAGGGTATACGATTTCATGCACGTAATTTAACTCCCCTAAGTCTGTTTTCTCGTGTATAAATGAGAGGTGGAAGCAGCTGCTTGGAACAAATGTTATGAAGTTTAGTAACGATATATGTATGATCCAGAGCACATTTTAGACAATATGTGATTGCAGCTATTATTGTTTCCTTAAAATAAAAAAAAGTGGCTATTGGGAGCTCTTCGAAAGATCTGGAGAAGGGGCTGCAGGGCTGCAAAATACAAACTCTGTGATCAACACTGCATTGACCAATGCATAATTTTTTCCAGGAACATTTTTTGAATGTTCTGTGTGGGGATTATGCTAGAACTGAGTTTTTGAAGATATGATGTCCACATCCTGTCTTTAAGAAGTTCACTAACAGGGAAAAAGAAACATAGTAATGACACAAGGTCGCCTGTATTGTAGCAAATGAATGAGTAGACCAGGACAGGGAACAGAAGCAGACAGTAATATTTCTGCAATGCCTCATCTTAAGAATGATAATTGATGTAATAAAACTGATTATCCACCTACCATATTCATATGACAATATTAATTTGGTAAAATAACAATTGGTCTGCAATTTCAAACTTTCCATCAATAGTCCAAGACTCTGGAAATTTCCTTTTGAAGTTAGCTACTTGCGTTATGCCCTTTTACCCAAACTCCAGAAATACTTTGGAAGGAGTTATACAAGCAGTTTCGTCCTTAGACTGCCAAATTGCACAAAATAATTAGCCAGAGAATTAAGAGGGATTTGCAATTGTTTGGCAAAGTTAGGATTAGCAGAAGATGAAAGGAAAAGAAACTTCAGCTGGCATAGAGTTAGCACCTCCTCCTGTAGGTGTCAGCCTGCTGAATAGTCGTCTGGTCTCAATAAGGGGAGAGAGCCATAACTCACACCAGGAGTCTATTTACCGCCCCAAATAATCATTTTTTAACATTTCAAAATGCGTTATATGATACTTTTGTTAATATTTTATTAAAAGAAAGCCTCCGCATGTCAATTCTCAAATTCAAGAAATCAGAGTTCAGAAAGAGAAAAAGAAAAAGAAAACTTAGATATGTCACTTGCTCCAAGTACTTCATTTTTTTTTTTTGATTAAGAAAATGAGACCCAGAGTGATGAAATGACTTGTTCAAGGCCACACAGATATTTTCCTTTGAAGCAAAAGTTAGAGCACATTTCTTCCCTTACTTAGCCGAGTGTTTTTCCCACTCCACTTGCTCCTCTCCACAAACTTCAATTTGTCATCTTTTTCGAATGAATGGTGCTCTGATAAGTTCCAAAGGCAAATGCACTGCAGCTCCATTTCAAGAGCTCATCCTGTAATTGTCACACCTGATCTCTGTCCTGGTGCCTGAACCCAATCACTGAAGATAATTTGAATCGACTGAAACTCCTAGAGTCTGCCATTGACCCTCCTCATTCAAACTATACCATTGTGATAGGCAAGGTTGGTCACTGCCACTTTAAATTAGTGGTTTGTCTTGAGTCCTGGAGAATGGAAGTCTTTTCAGGGGAAAAGGATGATGAATCACATGGCAGGGAACAAATGTAACTGTGATTAATGGGGCATTACACAACAACAAAAAAACAGAGCCAACTGTGTGCAGAGATAACCGGAACCACAAAGACTAACTTATTGTCTAAGGTGATGTAATTAACTTCAAGCTCCTCCATAGCTTGGACGGCTGATTCCAGTGAGCCTTTCTATTGTGCTGGTAATAATGACAAGGTTGTGGCTTCTTATTTTAAGTACTATCCTATTAAGGACCATTTTTCTCCAATGCACGGCACTGATAAAATGTCAAAGACTAAGATATGGCAATTTGAAGTAGCACAATTGTAAGCAACTGTTCAAATTCGTTCAACTTTCTCTCTTTCCCAAGGAAGACAATGGAAGAAAAGACCAAACATTCGACTTATGATATATGAGCTTCTGCAAATATTTTAATACAAAAATGGTTCATTGACTATCTTTTTTTTTTTTTTTGGTTCTTCTGGGTAAAGAGAAAAGAAGTTTTTAGAAAACGTTGCATTATAGTAACTATGATGAAGAAAGATTTCTTTTTGTTTATCACCACCTGATAGGATAACGCATCCTGTATATGCAAGTCTATTTCTCTCATTCATAGGAAATAAGTAATTGCTTTGTCTATTAGATGGAATGGTTTGCTTTGATCCTTGTGAAAGTATTATAGATTCAGACATTACTCTGCACTTTTAAATAAAGAAAATAAGTATTGTGAATATTTTCATCCATTACAATCTTGTCCGCATTCTTCAGTTAGCACAGTTGGAATGAGAGTTTTATTTGTTGTATTTAAAAATGCTTGACAACTCCTTTGAAAAATCTGAAAGCTTTCCAAATATTGGATGCCTGCTTCACTTCACGTTTTTGGAGTTATTGGGCTACTTCTATAAGCTAAGAGAATAGCAAAAACTTCCTCTAAAATTCTGAAATATGATATATTTGGAACACCAACGTTTTTCCCAAATGTCATGTGTATTCTTCTCTTCCTGACTTTGAAATAATAACAACATCTTATATTTTATTGTGCATTCATCCTTTACAAATAACATTAACCCATTTGATTCTACCAGGATAGATGTTAAGAGAGTAGAGATGTGCTATGAGTGGAACGGTATGGACTCTGGGGCCACCCATTTGGGTGGACTTTTAACTCACTTAATTATTCACATAGGTGTTATTAGGTAACTTATTTTCTCTTTTGAATCTCATCTTTTTTGTCCATTGAAACAGGGTAGTAATACTGACTTCGTAGGAGCGTTTCAAGACTGAAAGAGATCTCACATGCTATGAAAGCACTCTAATAACTCTTTCCACTACCCCACCCCTTCTTTACTAGAAGAAAGAATTATGTTTTATTTATCTTTGTGTTTCAAGAAAGGAGGAAGAAAGATGGTAACGTAGCTTTTATTAAGAACCTACCATGATTCAAGCTGTGTCGTAACTCATTTCATATCCATTAGATTATTCAAAAGGTATTATCTCAATTTTTGCAGTTAAGGGAAGCAGATGTTGAGAATACTAAATAAATGGTCTGAGATAATAAAGCACCCAGGCCAATGCCTTCAGTTTAATAAATACTTTTTGAAATGAAACATGAAACGCACATGTGACATCAGAGAGATACTACGGGTGAGCATTCTCTAATGTGTGTCTCACTCAGGCCACCATGCCAATCCCCAGAACAAGCAAGAGGCCAAGCATGAGCAGGTTGCTCTGGCCACATGTGTAGACCTCCCGCCTTAGTTCTACCTGATTCATATCCATTCTCCACTCTCTTTTCTTTGAATCCAATTCCACTCTGCCACTGACCCCACTGCTATCAGTCTCACTCGTCATTCTTCAACTTCCATGCTCACTTGACTTTTTGCTCTTGACAACAACCACTATCCCCTCAGCTAGAATTTTAATTCCTCTCTATATTTCTGGTCTTCACCAAACTCCCTGCATTAATGGCTGCTGTAGACAAACATCTTTCCAGACTTAAGTTGCTTTGACAATCCTTTCCTTACTTCCTCTTTTGGTAAGACTCACATTTAATGCAAATTGGCCATGTAAAAAGGAACTAGTGTCAAAGAAAAGTTATTCAATAGCACTTGGTAAAGCATAGTTTGAAAGACTTTATTCAATTGGGGACTATCATGGTAGGCATAGGGACAATGTGATGAAATTTTACATTGAGGGAGAGACTTTGGACTCAACTCCAAATATAGAATGTGCAAGCGGGAATTTATAGCCAAGGAGCAGGGTAGGGGTCAGTGGATGGAAAATTATTCAGAGAAAACTTCAAGGATAAGAAGGGATTGTGGCTTGGCTGATCTGATCTAACAGGATTCTTGCTGAAGGCAAGCGAGGGTGATCAGACATCACCTGGGAAATGGTGGAGGTGAGGAACCTGGGTAGATATTGAGGGTGATCAGATATTTAGGGTGGGAGTTCTGGTTAAAGTGACGAATCAGGATTCTTGCTAAAATTGGACAATGCAGAGAGAAACACAGAAGTCCAAAAGTTAAGCCTAGTTGAAAAAGAGTGCAGGGGAGCCTGAGTAGAGCTTGGTCAATGAGAGAATCTTTGTCACAAGGCAGATGAGGAAACAGAATGGATCAGGAATGGCTTGCCTCAAGTCCTGAAGTTAGTGAGGGAACTAGATCTGTCGTCTGCTGCAGCCTGACCTATTATCACTTCCACTAGACCACTGGTTTTCCATAGGGGGTGGCTCTAACCCTCAGGGGACATTTGGCAATATCTGGAGATGTTTTTGGTTATAGTGCTGCTGATATCTAGTACATAGTGATCAGGGATGTTGTTAAACATCCTACAGCACAGAGGATCCCTCCTCCACAAACAAAGAATTACCTGGCTCCAAATATCAGCAGTGCCACAGCTGAGAAATCTTACCCTGGATTAAAGCAGTGAATCATGAGGAAGCAGGAAGTCTCCCTCAGGTGGCTTTACTGCTTTTTATGCATGTGAGCGCAACTTGGTATAGCCATGATTAAAAATGCAAGTCCTGAGTCTAGAGTCCCCTTGATTTACTTTGTGGCTTCCTGTTCATCATTTCATTCCCAACAACAAATATTTGCTGAGAAGCCTATGTGTGTAATTATAAAGGAGGCGTTAGGAAACAAGTGTTTTCTATATCAGCACTGACCACTTGTGCACTAGCAAACACTAATTATTCACCTCAGTGTTCTTTGGCTTTGGCAGATACAAGAAAAAATATAAATTCTCCAATTTCCCATTGATGTTATGGCTATAACATCCCCTGAGACAATATCTAAGCGCTATATATGCTATTGGCCAAGTCTTAAATAATGCAGTGTAAATTAATAATGCATTGTGATAAAATGTTCTTTATCATCACTATATTTATACTCCTTTATTAATCCTTTTACTTACTTTCTTTATTCTTTTCATTCTGCCAGCCACCTGGCCCCAAATGTTACTCTAATCACTTGCCAAATCTCAGTTACTATCTCTCCCTTCTTTCTAGCTTATTCTTCTTCTCTTTTCTCAGTCCCAGCTCCCTTTTATCTCAGTCTTAGTTTTGGCGTGTCTTTCATCTCCACTTCAATTAGCCTCTTTTCTCTCTTTTTCCACTAAATCTTTTCTCCTCTCTTAAAAAGACATGTGTCTCCAGAGAAGTCATAAAAAAACAGGAGGAAATGGAAAAAGGGAAGATGATTGTCAATCTCATAACTACTTCGTTTAGTTCTCTTCTGCAAAATTACTGATCATATTTCCAAGGACTAGACAATGTTGACAATCTGAGAGCCCATACTTCAATGAAGAAGGGAGACTTACATAAATCGAGTACCTCTCAGGGCATGGAGCAAAAGGCTGGGAGGCTGCTAAGGCTGGTAGGGAAAGCCTTTGAGATTCAATTAAACATTTATTTAGGAAGATGTCACATGAAAGATAATCTTGCCACTACTGGGCTCTTCAATTCCCTCAAGATAAGGCTATTCAAGATTTGACTCTTATCTCTTTATTCTTATCATTTATATCTGGGATCCAAATGCTCTTCTCTGCAGTCAGACTGAGACACGTGGCATTCCCTGAATGCACCACGCTGGTTTCATGCCCTTATGTCTTTACGCTCAGTTTCTTCTCTGTTAGGACTCCTTTTTCTCAGTTCTCTGCCCAGAACATTTACGTTCATCCTTAAGTACTTCGCTCAGACTGATCCCCTTCTTCCAGTTTGTTTTGGCTTAGACCAGCAGCCTCCACTGTGTTTCCAAGTACCAGGTACTTATCTCACTTAATTATCTGGATGCATTTGTCTGTTCTTTTATATCTTCCTCACCATGTTATGAACTTGTGTGGGGGTGGGCCTTGGGGCTGTGGCTTTCACTTTTTATCTCTAGCACCAGTCACATGGTTTGGCAAAGTAGACGGACAATGAATAGCAGTTGATCAAATAAATGGATGAAAATAAAATGGATAAAAAATTGCCAAGAAGAAAGGAGGCCCAAACAGAATACCTTCTTTGTGCATAAACATTGCAGCAATGGAAAAATAGAAATATTAGTTTGCCACAAGATACCTTGGAGTGCATGGGAAAAGATAATACATCAACTACCTGCAAATTATGAGAAGAAACTACCGTCATTTCATTTTTTCATTTCCAACGTTTAGACATATAACAGATCATCAACCTTTTGGTTGAGTAAAATCGTTGCCTCCTTTAAGATAGCTTCATTGTTAAATATGGGTCTTTAACAGAGAAGTAGAACTTAAACGCTTTACGTACAAGTATAATTTACTTCTTGTGTGGGCTGGATTTGGCCTTGTGCCACTTTATTCTTTCTCTCCAATGTCTTTCCAACGCACTTTGCTTGAGTCGCTTTTCCCCAACCTTGGACAATATTAAAAGAAAAAATGGGTTCTCTAGTTATTCTCAAGTAATCAAAAGTGGTCTATTTTCCAAGATATTTAGAGGCAGCCCCATTCAACATAATATCAGACCATATATTACTCACTTGTAATATTACTCAGTTGTAAATTTTTTTCCTTCTTAAAGCTTAGGCCTAACTTAAACCAGAAAACTTGGGGTCAGGAAGGGGGTATGGTTTGTTTCTCTCTTTTGTATTTCTTTTCTTCTTCAATCCTCAACCGCTGTTTTGGGTTCTTTCTGGGCAGGAACAAATGAAAAGAGGAGAGTCAAGGGAGAAGAAAAATCTCCTATGACTTTTGAAGTTTTAATTTGTTCCAAATGTTCTTTGTATGTGCCTAATTCCTTCTTTTGTGCTGTATTTTATTTGGGAGGGAGGAAGTATTTGAAGTGCCTTTATAATTTCTCTCAATTCCAGTTTTCTTGGTCTAGGTAATGAGTCATCTTTTCAGCTGCTTACAATTTAGCTCTCAAGCCCTCACTTACCATCATCCCTCTCATTGTTGAGGTCACCTTATCCCTCCAGGATGCCCTCTTGTGTAAACCCTTCAAGACCACTCTGTCTACCACCCTTCTGCAGATAGTGAACTATATTCAAATAGGTGTCAATTTCTAGATAGGCAACAAAGCTATATTTATGCAAAATATTTCGTCTTAGGAAGACCTAATTAAAATGGTCAAAAGCAGCTTGTCAAACTCTAAACCAAAAGAATCTGTTTTTATTCCTTGTACAATTTTTTCCAGTGAATCACTTATAGATCAACTTTTACACCTATCATTCTGTCTGTTGTCTCTCACGCCCATGCACTTGAGAGAATCAAGGCACTGAAAAACATCTGTTTAGGAAGTAGAAAGGAAAACAGACAGTGGATCGCTCCAGCTATGGAATTAAAGCTCATTTGCATGCTCTTGACTTGTTTGGTGCTTCTTCTTTGAAATGGAAACTTTGGGTCTTCAATTAGTGCATGAACTTATTTTACCTAACTTTGGAATATCAGAGAATGTACCATTCCTGGGGTGGGCCCAGTGGCATACAGCTTAAGTTCACACACTCTGCTTTAGCACCCCAGGGTTCTCAGGTTCAGATGCTGGGCATGGACCTAGCACCACTAGTCAAGCCCTGCTGTGGTAACATCCTACATAAAATAGAGGAAGATTGGCACAGATGTTAGCTCAGGGCCAATTTTTCTCAGAAAAAAAAAAAAAAGAATGCACTATTCCTTAAGTCATGCACTTCAAAAAGGAATAAGCAAATAGCAAAACAAATGAACTTTAAACAAAAGGTTTTCAGATTACAAGTTTTTCACTTCAACGTACATTTGGAATGGTCAGCAACTCTGGTATTGATTCCTAAAGACCAAGTTCATAATCCATGTGTCTTATTTGACCTTGTGAAAAGGCATAATCGTTACATGGTGAGAGGTATAAGGCTCCACTTGGGTACTTTCCCAAAGTTTACTCCATAATATAATATTGAGGTAGTATTCCTTTTTGCACAAAACATTGCTTCACTTGTGCAAAATGTTGGGTCTCCTCACTTTTAGATGCTTTGGGGAAGGTGATAATTCAGGAAACTTGGTTGTACCTCATTTTGTCAGCTTCTTTAATTCCTGTTTGGGAGGAAGATTTGACTTCTGAGAAATTCAGCAAAATTTAGATACAATAAGTATTATTAGCATTAGCGAGGTCCACAAAATTCTCAGCATCATATTAATCAGACAACAGCAACAAAACCCTTTTGAGTCTACATGGATATTTTTCTCTAAATGCATGAGTAATTACGATGCATTATTCAGATGAAGGAACAATTTAAGCACATTTAAATGTAAGGACATCTACTGTGTTCAAGATATTGTATTCAACGACGACTATGGATAAATTGATAAGACAAGAAATATGCTCTCCAGGAGTACATAGATGAATTGAGAAAAAAATACTTCTATATGTATATATTTTTAATTCCAGGTGTCCAAGGATAAGGAGCCTGTTTAAATAAAACCTCTCTTCTCCTCTATAACAGAGAATCTGACTGTATTTTCTGATGTTTGACCTATGATGCCTTTTACAGTTCACCCCTCCTCTTTTCCTGTGCCCGTATCTGGGAAAGTTACTGTGAAAGCCCAGGTGCTCCTTCCTCAGTGCCCATGAGAGGTTACGACCACACAAGACCCTGCCCACACATGGGGACCCTCCTCTGGCCACACTCCCTAACCACGGAAAAGCCCCAAGCCAGGCCCTTTTCCTGATTCTCTCAAGCAGTTAAGGAAGCTGCTTGAGAGGCCTGCCCTGCTCTTCCCAGAGTCAATTTTGTAGGTCGTAGACCTTCTCATACCTTTTATGTGTGTGTGCCATCACTGGTCTCGACATGTGAACCAAACTGGGTGGGGGCCCACTATGACTTTGCAGAGATGGACACAAGATTCACCTAGGTTTGGAAGCAACTGAGATGTAGCCACAGCACTCGGATGTATGGGAATACAAATATCAGCTTCGTTACTGATAGAGTGCTGAAGTGGAGCGCGTGCTTAGATATGAGCGCATGAAGGATTTCCTCTTTCTCTACTCCGTGAGTCAGTCAGGATAGGCTAACTGTTACACTGGGGTAACAGACCTAAAATACACAGCCATCAATCAAACACTTCTACCTGGTTACACGCAGAGCTGGACAGCCACAATCCTCTGTCATGGAAGGATCCTCACCTAACAGCATAGTGCAGACCAAAGTAATGAAGGAGAAAAAGAGAAAGATTGAGAAAGGAGGGGCTGGAAATAGGGGAAGGATTCTCTCTTCAAAACCTACCAATCATAAAACTCCTGTTCTTATGGGAGAAGAGGGCAACTGCGTGGTAAGAGACCATGCGTGTCACTAGCAAACACATGAGCAAACTGCAGCCCTCAGGCCAAATCCAAGCTGCCACCTGCTGTTGTAAATAAAAATTTTACTCGAAAGCAGTTACACCCATTAGTTTACTTATTGATTCTGGTTGCTTTCATGCAACAATGGCAGAGTCTAATAGTTGTGACAGAGAAGACATGGCCTGCAAAACTAAAATTATTTAATCTCTGGCCCTTTATAGAAAAAGTCTCCTGATCCCTGCTCTAGCAAGTGTCTATCCTCAAGGACATTTAAGTTAAGCAAGCAGTAAAATCAAAATTCAGGGGAAAATAAGAAAGTAGAAAAATTATTCCTTTGCTATTCTTTAGGACCTTTGTGAGGACCTGTTCAACCTCGCAGACAAGCTTGCAGTACAATACACGGTGGCAAATAAAGCAATGGCAAAGGCAGGCAGGCCTGGGTTTTAATCCCATGTCTCCCATTTACATGCTGTGTGAGCTGGGGCAAATAAATCAGCTTCCCTGAGCATCAATGGAGATTATAAAATTACAGGATCCAGCGCTGATCTGGTGGGCGCTTTGTGGGAGTTGTCTTCTCTTGTACTCTTTTGGGTATTTCAGAGTCTGTTATACACACAGCCGTTGACAGAATCTTCCAGTGACGTGGAGACTACTTTTTGACAAAGCAGCGCTCTAGCGCTTCCTAGAGGAGCACTGATTATTAAAAATTTTTTTCTTCATAGTCAAATTTAGCCTTAATTTACCTACCTTTCACTTGTTTCCGTGACTGTCCTCTGCACTTACCAATGTGTCCCCAATTATCATTAAAGTTTTGGTCTGTGATAAAGTTGTCATTGGTCAATAAAGGAATGGGAAGTTAAGGTAATTTTTTTTTTGGAGGAAGATTAGCCCTGAGCTAACTACTGCCAATCCTCCTCTTTTTGCTGAGGAAGACTGGCCCTGAGCTAACATCCCTGCCCATCTTCCTCTGCTTTATACGTGGGACACCTACCACAGCATGGCTTTTGCCAAGCAGTGCCATGTCCGCACCCGGGATCCGAACCGGAGAACCCCAGCCGCCAAGAAGCAGAACGTACAAACTTAACCACTGCACCACCAGGCCAGCCCCAAGGTAAATATTTTTTTAAAGCAAAACGTGTTCAATTTAAATGATTGTCATTTATTCCAAGGGTATATAATTGCTACAGTTCTCATATTAAAATAACTTTTAATTTATAACACAATACCAGGTGTTTATATATATAATCATGGCAAAAATTAATACTTGCAACATTTTATCTCTCTCATTTTATCTCACATTAATGATTCACAAATTCCAAAACTCAAGTCCACTGAGGTAAACAGTTCAAGGATGCCACACTTCCATATATCTGCCTTTCAAATTCGAATTGAAAAGATTACGTCACTAGGCAGTTCTCCCTTGGTCTTTTCTGCAGGGTCAACACGCCCAGTCTTCTCATCAGCGACTTTGGTAAGGCAGTTGTAAGCTCTGTAACATGGCTCCTCTCCTTCCTGACTTACTTCTTCAGCTCCTCACTTTTGCCTCTTCGACACTCTCCCCTTGTCAGACCCTGATATCCACGATTCCTTCCCAAAGGCTGCACTTCCTCTCCTACTGTCACTTGCTTCAGCTGTGCGCATGCTCTGCGCATGATGTTTCCCTTGCTCATCTTAGCCAAAGTCTTACTCAGCCTTCAATAATAAGAGAAACGCTACTTTTCACGTCAGAGCTAGTGACATAGTCTTGTGCCAAATACTGCTTGAGGCAATTCCATACCTAAAAGGTTTCAGTCTCCATTCCACCAGTTTACAGATGAGGAAATCAAGACTGAGAGTGTTAGTTACCTGCCGAGTGCAGACAATTGATAAACAGCAGGGCAAAGAATTCCATTTAGGCTTTGTGAATCTAAAGCCTGTGTTCTCTCAGTTTTGTCACCCTATGGGTCTGGTGACTGCTGATAGGTCTATGGAGCAGAAGAAATTAGTTTAGATGCTATGTTTGAGCCCATCTCAAAGTTGACCTTCTCCTTTAAAGCACATTGATCCTTTTCTTTCTCAACGGAATCAGGATTAGCGGGCATCTTTTGTTTCTGGGCAAGGGAACGCCTGTGTACAAATCTTCCCACCGCTTCTCTGTGACAGGGACCCTTTTCTCTCTATTTTGAATGTCCATGGAGTCATGGTGTAGATAGCCCATGGAGCTGAAATGCAATCATTCCTGTCCTCAACGGCTGTTAACTTGATACTCTTCATTCACATTCTTCCAAGTCAGAGCCTCGATTTCTGCAAAATGGGACTTTGAGACCACTTTACAAATGTCAGTCCCTTTCTGTTTTCTTATCAGTTGAATAGGAAGACTGCAGATCCAGAATATACCACTCAAATTGCATTTTGTTTCAACTGAGGGCGTAGATTTGAAATGAGCAAAGGAGAAATTTGTTTCTCCAGGTAAAGAGGAAACTTCAGGAAGAAGTGGACTGAAGATAGCAAGAATTATCTTTACTGACTATTGTGCCCTACAAATCGTTTCAAAATTTTAAAAAATGCATATTATAAAAACTGTTCTACATATAGGAAAATATAGTTCAAAATAAAAACAAGTATAAGCAGGACTATATGTAATGTATGTATTTTATATGCATATTATATATGCATTATATATATATATTATGGTCCTGATTATGCATCTTTATGTATGTTTATATGTTACATATGTTTTGTATGTATTTGGTGTATTTGCATGCATAATCCCACTAACCAGAACAGTATTTTCCAAGTATAAGGCATCTGGAAGCCTTGCTTAAAAAGGCAGATTCTTCCTAGGCCCCTCTTCAGATCCATTGAATCAAAAATTTAAGGACGGGTGGCCTGGTGGTACAGTGGTTAAGTTTGCATATTCCACTTCGGCGGCCTGGGGTTCGCTGGTTTGGATCCCAGGTGCTGACCTGGCACCGCTTGTCAAGCCATGCTATGGCAGGAGTCCCACATATAAAGTAGAGGAAGATGGGCACGGATGTTAGCTCAAGGCCAGTCTTCCTCAGCAAAAAGAGGAGGATTGGCAGCAGCTGTTAGCTCAGGGCTAATCTTCCTAAAAAAAAAAAAAAGATTAGGACTGTAGACAAGGAATCTGCATTTCAGACTATTTCCTTAGCTGCATTCAACTTTAAGAAGACATGATATAAAAATATCCATTTAAAAATATATATTGGAGCATTTCTATCTAAGCTCTTTTATTCATGCTTTTTGACAACTGTATCCTGCATCTATCACCTGACATTGCATAAAAAATAATTACAAGACTGACGTCACTGTAAACGCCATTTTAAAGGCTGCATAATATAATATGTGGAAATACTCTAGTTAATCATTTTTATATTTTTCAACGTTTAGAATACTTCCAGGTTTTTGCTCCATAAAAAATTTTGGTGTGAATGTTTCCAAGCATACACTGTGCCCCCATAAAATCCTTTCTATCTACTCTGGTGATTCTTAATCTACCTACAGTGTATTAAAATGCCCTTGTTGCTACATACTTGCCAGCATCGAGTATCACCATTTTTCTAATAGTTCAATTTGAAAGACAAAGTTATCTTATTTTAACTTGACATCTTTAAATGAATGTGTTAATGCTCACCATTATCAGATGTTTCCTATTTTATGAAGTATCTGTGATCCTTACCAGTTGTCTACTGTATCTGCTGTTTTTTTCCCTTAAAAGGTTAATCTTCAGAGCTATTTATTTGTTAAAAATAATAACACTTTAACTGATGCTCACTTATTTGCTACTTTTTTGTCTTTGAATTTTGTTCATTATAGCTTCCAAAAAGCATTTTTTTTTTTTTTAGTTCTTTTGTACTTAACTTTTCAGAACACCTGTCTGGTTATTTCAATATATTTATTCTTAGCTTGTATTCAGATCCAAGTGTTTCATAGATAGTAAACTATCTAACCTTCAGGTATTTTGTGTGTAATTTTTTCCTTTTTGTTGGATTCTTTGGGGCTTACTTTTGGTATATATGAGGAGATTATCAGCAAGTCAGCACTATGATGGTGGCCCCCAATGTCTTGTGATCTCACAACAGAAATACAGTGTAGGCCAGCTTAAAGGGCCCTTGCCAGACCTCTACTAGAATCAGACCCTGGCATCAGGTAACCCAAGGGCACAAGTGGTGGAGTTCCTGGGTGTGTTGATCATATCCATGGGAAGGCTATAGAGTCAGAGAGCTCCCATGGGGAGAAAAATCCCACAGCTCTGGTCCAGGCTCAGGGCAGGCATGACACTGCAATCCCCAGTACGTCACAGGAGACCCAAAATTCTTTGAGGAAAGCCCTTGGGACTGTGGGAGAGGGTTGCAGGTAGTGTCCTGAAATGCAGGACTTGTTTTGTTTAAGGCCAGAACTACAGTGAGGTTAAGAATCATTCACAAGACAGAACACCAATGATAAGGCCATTATTGGCATGCTTTTTATTGTTTTTTTTTAATAGAAGTGCATATCCTCACAAGACAGAGTCTCCTGCTACCCCAAATCAAACTCTGACCTTAAACAGGTTACTTGTGGGTCTTACTTTTATCATGAGGGATATTTACATAAGGAAAATGTTCATCAGTATGACATATTCACAAATATGATTTAAGATGACCAAACGGGGTTAATAGTGATATCTGTCCAGTAGTATGTGAAATAATTCATACAGACATATCTGCTCAAACATTTATCTTAGCTTAACTCCTGGCTCATCATAAGCACTCAGAATTGGTTAACTTCCTCTCAGACCCAGTGGATAATCACCCAACAGCCACCCTGATAGAATACCGATTGGTACTCATTCCTCTCTCCTCCCATCCAGTTTAAGAAACGCCATTTTTTTCTACCATAGATAAGGTACTGGGTCAACGGTAAAGTAAGTGAATCTAACTGAGACGAGATAAACAATTTATTTGATTATAACTTTCTGAACATAGACCAAACAAATATTTCATGACTATTTTTAAAAGTATTATCTTAAACAATATGTATTTGTATACAAAGACAAGAAAGCAATATAAACATGAAAACAACCATGTCTGGGTGATGAGAATGTAAGTGATTACTTTCTTCCTTGTTTTTCCAATAACTTTATTTTGTGAAACTGTTTTTAACATTGAAAAATTAAATAAATTAAAATTAAAATATATTTATATAAGTATATATTATAAAGACATTTCAGTGGTATTATCTTTTGAAAAAGTGAAAGAAGATTTTTTTCCCTTCATAATTTAAACGTATGTGTAGGCAACTGCCCTGGAAATTTTAATGTTTCTTTTCACCAATTTCCTTAGTATCACTCCCATATTCTTCTGTGCCAACTGTAGATTGCCTCTTCTTTTATATAATAATTTTTTCTGGAGGAAGCTGATATAGGAGCCTTTTTTTCACTTTAATGTTTTCTCTTTATTTCCTCGTTTTAATAGTTTCTTTCTCCATCACTCAGGAAGGTTTCTAAGTTAATGCTTGCCACTGGATTTTACAATGACTACAGTTTGCCAGACTTTTGAAATGGGGTCACATGCAGGATTTATAATTAAGTGATCGTCAAGAGTCCTCTCTCAGAAGGAATAAAAGGAAGTCTCTGCATGAAGCTGTGCAACTGGGGGAATAAAGAATTGATGTTGCCAATAGAGAAGTGTGTGAAAATAAGAATTCTCAAAACCCGTTGCGTAAGCCATCTGGAGCAGACTGCTGGTTCCAGTTCCGGGGTCAGGCAGACCTTCATCCTCGTCTGTAAAATGGCACAGCTTTCATGTTCAGTCTAACCCTCGTGGCAGTTGTGAGGATCAAAGAAGACAAATCATTTAGAACAGAGCTGCAGTCTCTTAAGGACTTCGAAACGAAAGGGGATAGATCTTTTTAATTCTAAACTACCCCCAAAAACATGGTCAGCATATTTATATGCACATGAGCTGAAAGTGAAGGGCTCCTGGCCTCCACTTCTGCTCAGTGGAAGGAAGGTAGTGAACAAGAACGGGACTTTGACTGTGAAAGAGATTCCTGGAACCAGTTTTGTGGGGTCAGTTGAGCCAGCTGATGGCACTACCAGATCTAATTAATTACAATGTTGATTTCTTTATCAACAGATATAAAATGACATCTTGCAGCCCAGGTTTATGTCCCTGACAAAAATACCTGTTTTATAATGTGTAAACGTCATAGTCTAAACCAAGCTGTGCCAAAATCAGCCTTCAGAAAAATACTGTTGTAACTGTTGATGCTGGCAAAACTGCAGCTGCGTGAACGAAATTGTTTGTTACAGAGACTTTGAAGAGGGAAATCTTAAAACCTCAATTTTCTCGATATATGTTAAAAGAAAATGTCTAGCAATCCCATTGTTTTTCACATCTAATTGTAATTATTGAGTTTCAATGAAGAAATCAAATATATTGTGCTTCTGGTCAGTGCGTTTTGACTAACTGCTTGTTTGATACATTCTATGGCATCAATTGCTATTAGCCTCATAGAGCTATCATTCAATAATCAGCACTATTATTCCACCTAAATTCTTTTCATATGCAATTTTTGAAAAAGAAAATTGACCCAGATACGTAACTTGAAAATGGCCAGAAGTTACTGGCACACATGCTTCATGGCCCTATGAAAGGTGTGTGTGTGGGGAATTCATGTACTACTCTCTCATCTAACATTTATTAGGAATCTTCTTGTGTCAGACGTTGAGGGGTGTGCTGGGATATTTGGTAGGGGCCTGTTGTTTCATGACATCTCCAATCTATACACCAGCTTCTCAGTTGCCATTTAACAGGTCTTTCTTGATCCCTATGAATTTGTATATTTATTGGAAGTAGAAGTTTTTGCCAGGTATAGTCAGTTCCTTGAAAATGGTGACTGTGGTTTGTTCATCTTTGCAACTCCTGCAGTGAACAGCAAAGTCTTTTGAGTATAATAGGTATCCAGTGCTTATTAGTTTAATTAAATTAACAGAGAGAATCTGAAAGGGCGTCAGTGTTAGAAAGTTGCTTTCTTTTTTCTTTTAAACAATAGTGTGCTTTCTTAGGAAAATGACAACTGCTCTTTGTCTTCTACCCAAAAGTATGGCTAGAGAGAAACATGCCATCTAACTTGAAATGGCGAGAATGAACAGAGCAGGGTATGTGTGGCCAGACGTAGGGAAGGAGGAAGAACATTTGTGAACATTTATGACATTTGTTGAGCGTCTCCTGTGTCAGGGGCCCTAGCTGGCATGGGGCTTACAACTATGTCTCCATCCTTGGCTGGGACATCTTTTGTTTGGCCTCACTAACCTCTCACTTTGGACATTTTTTTTTAATTTAGCACTTGTTTATAAGCTCCTGTTGTGTACCAGACTGTGTGTTGCATGTTTTTTGTGACCTGGCCTTCAGTTATTTCTCCACCTTCACTCTCTGACATTTTTTGCCTATCTTGACTTGATTAGCCACTCAAATCTTTGGTCACTTTCACCAATACACCAAAATGTTGCCCACGTTAGGACCTTGTACGTACTGTTTCTTGGAATATAAAGAAACAGCAACCTGCAAGGGTAGTTGCTTTGTCATCTTTAGATTTCAGCTAAAATGAAATTTCACATCAAAGAGTCCTTTCATTACTATTGTAAATAATTCCCCATTACTCTGTCACAGTCACTAGTTTAATGACTTCATCTAACTTACAGAGCAACAATGTTTCTGATCTGTCAGTTTGACTGTTTTTGAGTGGTATTTGTTTGTACCCTCCTGACTCCCCAAAATGTAAGCACCAGGAGGACAGGTGATATACAAGACTTGGTGATTTTATCTGAGGGATAGTCCTTGGCACATAAGTGGAAGTCAATGCATATTTGATTGCTAAATGACAGACCCAGTGAGGGACTTCAAGACACTTGAGACACAATCCGTGCTACCAGAGCTACAAAATCTAGTGTAGACTAAGTTACTACAAAAGGCGACACAATGAGCTAATGCACTGATAGCTATAAGTCAGAGATTCAAGATACCCACTGGAGGGGCCCAGAACCCAGAGCTGGGAAGTCAGAGGTCAGGGTGCAAAACTGACCTCAAGACGGAGCCTGACTTGAATTTTTAAGGAGCACAGGACTAATGGGTAATGATACATTTCACAGTTAAATGTTAAAAGTATTGCTATGGATTGAATTGTGTTCCGCCAAAATTCATATGTTGAAGTCCTAACCCCCATTACGACTGTATTTGGAATTAGGGCCTTTAGGAGGAAATTAGGGTTAAATGAGATCATAAGGATGGTAGCCCTATTAGAAAAGGAGTAGAGAGATATCTCTCTCTGTGCCTGCTCAGAGGAAAGACCACGTGAAGACAGAGTGGCCATCTGCAAGTCCAGAAGAGAGCTCTCATCGGAAATCAACCCCTCCAGACTCTGATCTGGGACTCCCAGCCTCCAGAACTGCAAGAAACAAGCTACTTTTGGTTGAGCCATCCGACGTGTGGTGTTTTGATATGGCAGCCTGGGTAGCCTAGTAAAGTATACACAGGAGAGATTTCATAATTACAATCTCCTCATTAAAATTTCTTAATCTATGTTGAGCCTGAACAAAATTCTTTTTTATCCACTTCTTTTAACTTTCTCTTTTTCTATTCCTTGCTCCTGAGATTTTAATCATTTCTCCCATATATCATTGTACTAAGAGTTGTTTCAAATATCATTTAGAAAAAAATTAGATTGTTTATAAATAAGTAAATAATGACAAACTTTTCCTGGCCCTAAATACTAATAGTCAACATTTTTTTATGGCATTTTTAGTCAAAGAAGAAGAATATTCATTGATTGCTGCTTCTTTGTCTTCAGTTTTCTTTCTGTCTCTGGCAGTATTAAACTTATATCTCTAGACATGTTGTAATAAGAATTTATTTTAATTGTGAGAGTGGCTGGGGTTGTGAGTAATTCGCCCCATTATAGTACAGCTACTTCTTTATGGCTGCTTAACAACTAGTACTGGTATTGTTTGGCTTCTAAATCAAAATTATTGTCCACTAATACCCAGACGGCCTGATTTCCCAAGAGACAGGTGGGAAGTCTGCTTTTCAGTGGCATAATCAAGAGGTAAAAGAACAATATTGTTCTGTGTGTGCTTCAAAACGTCAGTGTATTGTAAAATTTCCTAGTAAAAGTCACTATAGAGATAGCTGAGAATTTAAACATCAGGTTGAGTCTTTGGTTCAACCAGTGATATGATAACAGAAGGAAAGGTAAGTTTCCATAACTTCTGTCTACCATTTCTTCAATGTACTTTTTATTTTTTGGAGCTCCACTTCTTGAGGTAATTAGTTCCATAGCTGGCAGCTAGAACACAGATTTTTAGGTAGTAGAAGTAAATAATCAGTTCATCTCGCACAGGTTATGTAATCACGCTAAGCCTTATTTTCCACATCTAGAAAACAATGATACTTATAATACCTTCTGGAAATGATGATGCAATATATGAGATAATACATGTAACAAGCACATAATGAATACTCAAAAATGTTCCTATTAATGGTGATAATGTACAAACTGTCTTGATTCTGAAGTTATTATTAAATTACTTGGTTACCACTGGCTATGTCAATTATTTATCTGAGCTTCAGTCAATAAGTGTAGATCTTGGATTAGAAGACATAACTTACATATTTCTCAAGGATATAAAAGTAAAAACAGTAGCTGGAATGCAGCTGCTTGTTAATGTAATGTGGTAATGTGATAGCTAATTTTTTCTGTCAACTTGGCTGGACTATGTTGCCCAGATATATGGTCGAACATTATTCTGGATGTTTCAGTAAGGGTGTTTTTGAATGAGATTAACATTTTAACTGGTGGACTTATAGTAAAGCAGACTGCCCTCTAAAATGTGAGGGGGCCTCATCCAATCAGCTGGAACCCTTAATAGAACAGAAGACTGGCCTCCCCTGAGCAAGAGAGAATTCTGCCAGCAGATATCCTTTGGACTTGAACTACAGATTTTGTACTTGCCAGCTTCCATAATCACTTGAGCTAATGCCTTAAAATAAATCTCTTTCAATATGTACACATCCTATTGGTTCTGTTTCTCTGTGGAACACAGACTAATACATATATTAATTGATTTATTTAAACTCCAATAAAATATTTATCAGATACTTAATGGATACCATGCACAATTCTAGGCAATAGGAATAGAGCAATGAATAATATACAGAAATCCTTGACCTCATGGAGCTTACATGTTGGTGTGGGATATACAGACAAATAACAAGACAGCATAGTTTCATGTAGTAATAAGTGTTGTGAAAGAAGGGAAATAGGGATGGATAATAAAGAGTGACTAAGGATGGAATACTAAAACAGAATGTGCCAGATGTCTTTCATTTGCCCTCCACAATCACTTTCCACCTTTCCCTAATCTCTGCTTTAGAAGGGAGCTGACTTAGGGAGGTTGCATTGAGGTTTAGTCAGAAGGTCAATAGTAGCGTAACGGTACATCACAATGTGTCATTCACTTTGCTTCATCTCATCATGTAGGCATTGTATCATCTCATGTCATAACAAGAAGGGTGAACACAGTACAATAAGATGTTTTTAGAGAAAGACCACATTCACATAACTTTTATTTCTGTATATTATTGTAATTGTACTATTTTATTATTAGTTATTGTTAATTTCTTACTGTGCCTAATTTATAAGTTAGATTTTATCATAGATATGTATGTCAAGGAAAAAACAGTATATCTAGGGTTCAGTGCTATCTGAGGCTTCAGGCATCCACCAGGGGTCTTGGGTCATATACCCCACAGATGGGGGGGCGACTACTGCAATTTGTTATGGCAGCTTCAGGAAGTCAATACAACCTCAAAGAAAGCTCCACATTACTCACTCGGCAGATGAAACTTAACTTTATTTCACCGCTGATTTCTCTGTTGCCCTCACATGTCTTTTGTTCCCGGCTTTGATATAGATGCCTACCGAGGGTCAGTTGTGTCTTTCCCCAATCTGCTTATATCAGTTCTGCTTGTTATTACAATTATTTAATGATGTAATTCAGTGTTATATAAGTTAATGGAATATGAATAGGAATAAACTCTTGCATAAAAGTGTGAGTAGAGTGACAAATAGACTGAAAACTCATATAGAGACATCAAGTGAGCAAATTACAACAAGCTTTGAAGGAGATCAGCGTAATGAGGAGAAGAGCAGAGCAGTAAAGGATATATCAGTGGATGACAGATGAAGATTCAAGTTTTGGGGCTCCAAGATTCCCACAAGAGGATAGATAGTTGTTGGTTATAACATAAGAATAAATGAGCAAGGCATCTGAGAAAAGCAATGGCCTTCTCCTAGGCCCAGTTTTATACACATAAACTGGGAGCAATTCTGCTTATGATGGGGTCTGGATGTGCATCCGAGATCCTATCATCTGGTCTGGGTGTGCTTTGTTGTTGTTTGAGTCAGTTTCTCTAGAGCTTCTGTGTTAGATTCCCTGTTAGCTTGTAGAAGTCTAACAAGCTCTTAGTCTTTGAGTTTGTCCTGAAGAATTCCAGAAAATGAACCAACCTACCTATCAACCAACCAGCTACCGACAAAATATGAAACAAACTACTACAAGAACAAACCCTTGAGAGTCATCATTTCTTTGAAAACGAACCTGAATACTTTGGAATGGCTTATAAAAGGAGAATTAAATAAAAACATGAAAAGTGTATTAATGAGACAACGATAAAATACAGAAAATATTTTAAAAATTTAATTAGATTCTACACACATATTGTTTTGAAAGTATCTTCACATTCTAGTTCATTTTAAAGAAACAGACTAGAAATTACAGATGAGTCACTATGCGTGTAGCTTATCCTGGAAAGAGTTAGCAGGATTCCAGCAGGAATCTGGACTCTAAGAAAAAGCCTTGGGTCTACAACACAAGATTGGTGAATTTATGTACGTTTACAGTTTCAAGTTAAAATGTGTGTGCAAGCTATATGTGTATCATTTATATCATTTCCTTAAATTAATAAAACAGTTTTGGTGAGTTGACCAAATACTGGTTTTTATCTGTCTAAGAAAGACTGTCCTTCATCAGGTGCTGATAAAACCTTGGGTTATGAACATCTTGGGTTTTTTCCTGTTGAAATGCATCGCCTTTCCTGCCTCAAGAGGAAAGACACTGGTCTGCCTTAGTTTTGTTATAGCCCAGTACCTAACATACTGTCTAGTGCAAAGTAAGTCCTGACAAAAGAGTGGTTGCTTTAAACTCGTTTGGGTATTAGCTTTCCCACTTGTTAAGTCAATCATTTATTACACACTAGACTTTTTTCACAGAAGGCTTCCTGATCTTTCTTTCAGTCATTAAAAATGTTTAAGGTCAGCCAGAGCCAAGGCTAGTGAACAAGAGGTGTGATCTGGTCAGGAAATTCTGATGTGAATGAGATAATGATGAACTCTTAAACAGTAGGGGAGCATTTCCTGTTTTGCTCACAAGCTGAATTTGAATGTCACTGTGACTTGAAGGAATTAAAACTTAAAGAGTGGATGCAGATATGTGTTTGCATTTCCTCCCGAAGTTCCCAAAGAGTAAGAACTGCAACTATTTGGTTAATAAATAACCGCAACTTTGTGGAGTACTTAGTGCTTTGTCAGGTATTATGAAAGTAATTTCCACGGGTAATTTTATTTACTCATTGTACAAACCCTAAGCATGTCTAGAAGCAGCATGGACTAGGGGATTGGGGAAGACAAATGGGGATTCCACGCCCCATCATAGTCAAATGTACTGAGCACATAATGTGTGTCAGTCACTGTCCTAAGTACTTGTGTACGTTCCTCATTTCTCATATCATCACGAGGTAGAAAATTCCATTATACCATTTTCCATGAGAAGACAAAAGCAAAGCAGAACTATTTCTCAGATCTAATAAGTGACAGTCTCGATAAATAGAAGGAGAAAATAGGAGGATAGATATAGACACAGTTATAAATATGGATATAGATATACTTATAAATACATACTAGATAGGAGGCAAAATTATTTAAAATACCTGGTGAACAAGGCTAGTACTATTGAACACTTCTAAACCTTCCAATGAACTCAGCCTGACTCCAGAGCCTGCACTTACACACCTGGTCTCCTTCCTTCAGGGTTTTATTTTCATGATGGCCTTCTATGTGTTTTACATCCAGTTTCTCCATTTCCTCAAACATAAGTTGGGACAATGAGAAATTTTGTGCAAATTAAAGGAGCTTGTTAGTGACTTTGCTCTAAAAGAAAGCATGGGCCAGAAGGATTGGGATAGGTGTTCCATGTGATAAGCTTAGCGGTAAATGCTCCATGGTGTTGGTTATGGCAGTGAAAGAGGTGGCGTTTGGAGGTTGAGTTCATTTCATTTAGTGCATTAGGTTATTGACTTTGAGAAATAAGCTCTGATTGATTAATTAATTAATATATGTATATGTGTATGCATGCTTAACAAGCACTTATGTGCTAAATAAATATGAACTCATTTAATCTTCACGACATTATATCATAGCGTTATCATTTGTCATCATGTAGTGTTACTGAATCACAGTGTTGTCCTTATTTTAATGATGAAGAACTTGAAGCACAGAGAAGGGAAGTAAGTTGCCCAAAGTCACATACCTGGTAAATGGCAGAGCAAGGATTCCAAGCCTGGCATTATGTCTCCATTATTAATATTCTTAATACTAAGCTTTATCTATAAAGCAGATATTTAGGTTCAAAAATAATACATGAAAAACCTTTTGTTGGGTTCAACAAGCCTGGTATTGGGCCTATTCTGTGGCTATGGCATTTCAAGCTTCACGATTCGCACAGGCTTATCCTGGGATACAAGCCTATTTTTTTCAGTTAGATTTTAACCACTGTTACCTGAGCACCTGGCTTAGGCCTTCGAGCACATGGGATTTTGACCTTAATTGATCTCTGCAATTTAGGACAATTGTGTGCAAAGGCAAGTGATATGTTTTATAGAATTACTACCATATTTACAAGTTCTTATGCAATAGGTGTTTGGGCCTTGTTTATTTTACACAAAAGTGAACTTCAGAAAAGATGTGAGCCATAGGGCTCAGTGCAAAAGTAAGAAGTTTTAGCCAGAATCAGTTGTGACCACTGCTTATATAGATTCTGATCTCTTCTCCATTTCTTTTTCCCAGTTGATGAGAGGGATGGGAGTTGCCATGGATATTTGTGGGATCCAGAAAAAGGGAAGTTAAAGTGGGGACACAACTTAGTTTGAGCTGAGAGGGGTATATGTATGTGGATCCTGATCACTTTCATGAAGGGTCAGAGTATTGTTAGCCATATTGGTATAGGCTGCGATTCCAGGAATATTCCTCCCATCTCTGTGCTGACCCACCCAAAGTCAGCATACATAGGAGCAGAACCAGAGGTCATAACTGATTTTGTAATGGAATTTCAGCATTATTTTTTTTGTAAGAGGATGCTACAAATTGTACAAACTTCGGATCCCACAAAACCTGAATATCACCGTGTCTACAGGCTCATCCCAGCCAGCTGGTCTCGAGTTAGCTCTGGATTAAATGACTCCTTGTGAAGGAAAAAGCACTACTGGGACAAATTCCACAATAAGAGGCAGTAGAAGCAGGCACTAGGCCAAAGGACTTAAAAGGCCTGATCAGGAAACAGTGGACACTATGTTACTGGAAGGAATTAATGAATCAGCAATTGTTTTCGAGGATAAAAGGAGAAAATAGGAGGATAGATATAGACACAGTTATAAATATGGATATAGATATACTTATAAATATGTACTAGATAGGAGGCAAAATTATTTAAAATACGTGGTGAACAAGGCTAGTACTATTGAACACTTCTAAACCTTGCAAGAAGATAGCAATAACTCAAATGACACCCTCTGATGGTCAGCACTGTGATATTGTGAATTTTATGCAGACTCTTTAAGAAGTGAGATAATGATGAAATTTATGAGATTAAAACAGAGAAAGAGAGACAGACAAAGACAAAGAGAGACACAGATAGAGAGACACAGAGGCTTCTGGCTGCTACAAAAGGACTCCTGACCCCACTGGGCATCAAGAAAGTCTTGCCAAAACTAAGCTGAATAAGAAGTTGGGAAGGAGAAATTTTAGGCTTGAATTCCTTGAACTTTAATTCACAAGGAAGAAAAATTTTATTTTAAGCATTAATTCCTATGGATTTTAACTTGCAAAGTTATTTAATTTTTAATTTTTTGACTTTAATTTCTTCTTGAAATTATATGACAGTTTAAATTAAATTTGGGAGCATTTTCATATTGTTGGCATTTTGAGATTCTTAATGACATTTAATTTTATTGTGGAATCACTAAAAGATATACTGTACAACATGGCTGGACGTAGTCTGAATTGGAAAATAGAATATAGAACAAATTTTTAACTTCAGTTTCTGACCATGATGGAATGAAATAGTGCAGAATTACCTTCCTGCTACATAAACTAAAAAGAAATGGACAAAATATAGTAAATAACTATGTTAATGTGTTGGACAACATGCAGTAAAAAAAATATGCCATAATAAAACAAATAAGATGAGCCCTACGATTGTTCAGCTTTCTGACTGGAGGAATTACAGAGTGAGGTGCAGTCAGGGCAAGCCAAACAGAAGCAGATCGTGCTGAGTGGAAGAGGCAGAGATCAAAGTAAGGAAGGCGAAGACAGCTGGAATATGTGGAGCTGAGTGCCTAAGAGAAGGGAGATCTATAGAAAAGAGCTCTTAAATATGTTATCTTTGCAGGGGTCTTCTTGAGTTTTTAGCTGAATACCAATCTGCTCACGTGTACAGTGAAACCTCACAAGGCAGATAAGAAAAATTCCCAGGGAAAGAAACATTCCTGGGGAGCTGCAAGCCAAATAATTCTCAGACATCACCCGGGTTGGATATTATTAGAGACCCCTCTGGGAGACACCTTGTTAAACACACAGGACAATCGGTAAAGACAAGAGGGGAACCGTGCCTTAGGAGTAAAGATTATTTTTTATAGAATAAATGCTACTCCTAATTCAATCCCCCTCTCCCCCCAAAACCCCTAAAAGCCATCTTCATAGTTTTTAAAATCCAGTGCATATTTGACTTACTGTTATGTTCAACATTTATTTCATCATAGAATCATGGTCTGTGGCACGGGCATAACAGTAATTTTCATTTTCTGGCAGTTGTGTAGCATATTAAAAGGTTTATTTGTTTAACAAGACTAGTTTACCAAGTATTAAATTAAATTTCCATTTACATTCTTCTGTAATGCTTTGGCAAGAACTGTGATAAAAATAATTTCATTGGATGCAATAAGCCATTTTTTAGTAAATCACCATTATATCTTACTTTATACAATAAATACACTAAATCAAATCTTGATTGAGACACAAAGGAATCAGATAATTTAAAGAAACTTGAAATTTTTAAAAACTTTGAAATCTTTTTGTAAAATAAAGAGTAGTCATTTCCCTTTCACTTAAAAATGCTCAAAATTATTGAACTAATGCAAAAGTAACTAAACTACCTGCCAGATAAAGCCTGATACACTTTAAAGGAGTAAAATAGAGGCTAGCAATCAAGCCCATAACATTCACAAACTCCAGCATTCAGTCAAAATCACTAGATTATGAAAAATCAGGGAAATGTGACCCACTGGAGGAAAATTGTTCAGCAGAAACAGATCTTGATGTAACAGAGATGATAGAATTAACTAAAAAGGACATTAAAACAGATATTATAATATGCTCCAGATATTTAAATAGATATTGGAAAAATGATTATGATTTTCAGAAGGGAATATCTAAAAAAGACCCAGAGAACCTGTAAATATGAGAAATATGATACCAGAAATGAAAAATGCACTGAATAGTACTAATAGCAGTTTAGATACTCATGAAGAAAAGATCAACAAACTTGAAAACCCAATAAAAACTGTTCAAAATGAAATAACAGAGACAATAAATACTATAATAAATATATATATGACAGGCATATAATTAACATATATATGTTAATTGACATATACATATGTTAATTTTGTGTGTCAATTGAGTGGGCCGGGAGTGCCCAGATATTTGGTCACACGTTATTCTGGGTGTGTCTGTGAGGGTGTTTGTGGATGAGGTTAACATGTAAATTGGTAGACTGAGTAAAGTAGATTACTCTCCCAAATGTAGAGGGTCCTCATCCAATCAGTTGAAGACCCGAATAGAACAAAAAGGATGAGCCTCCCTTGAGTAAGAGGGAGCTCCTCACGCCTGACCACTTGACTTGGAATGTGAGTTTTTTCCTGCCCTTGCATGCACACTGCAATGTTGGCTCATCTTGTGTCTCAAGCCTGCTGGCTTTGGCTTTTGAACTAGAACTACACTAGCGGCTTTCCTGGGTCTCCATCTTGCTGAATGCAGATCTTGAGGCTTCTTTGCTTATGTGATTGCTCACTTAATATTGTCCCACAGGTCACAATATTATAAAGTAGTATACATAATACTATATAGTATTATGTTGTGAGATGTCTCATCATACTAGTTAAGAGATATGCAAGTCTCAAACTTTTTTTTTTTTTAAAGATTGGCAGTTGAGCTAACCTCTGTTGCCAATCTTCTTTTTTATTTCCCTCCCAAAGCCCCCAGTACATAGTTGTATACTCTAGTTGTAGATCCTCTGGTTGTGGCATGTGGGACACTGCCTCAGCATGGCTTGATGAGCAGTACCATGTCTCTGTGCCGGATCCAAACTGGGGAAATCCCTGGCCACTGAATCAAAGCATGCAAGCTTAACCACTTGGCCACGGAGCTGGCCCCCAAATCTCAAGCTTTTACGTTTATCTTCTCGTTTGTATAGTAGTATACATAATACTATATAGTATTGTGACCTGCAGGACAACATTAAGTGATGCAACACGTATGTAATTGGAGTATCAGAAAGAAAGATGAGAGAAAGGTAGAAAAAAATCTTAAGACAAAATAATGATCAAAATAAGTAATAGTCAAATCAAGTGATAAAGAGAAATCTTTGAACATCAAGAGAGAAAAGATACATTTCCTACAGAGAAACAAAGAGAGAGAGTAAAGCATACCTTTTATTACTTTGTCGTATTTCTCTTTCTGATTTAGAATGCAGGCAGGAAAGGGATACTCTATTTATTAAATTTCCTTAAATCTGACCAAGTTAAATGTCAATATAATACAAAAAGGCATAGTAGTGAAACAGTAAAAACTTTAAAAGTGGAAAGTTTGGATGTATCTTCTCCCTTGCTGATTTCCATTCTGCTTATTATGACATTAGTTTGTGCTAGCCTAGTTAAGTGGATTTTCAGTTTATATTATCCAGTTTATGTAAACTCATTGTCTCATAACAAACAAATGGTTTACAATTCCAGCACAGAAACTGTCAAAGCTAATTCTTCCCTTCCTTCTAATATAAGCTCACTCTTAGCTACAATATACGTTTAAAGTCATGCTAAAATTGGATATAAGAAGTTAATCGAGAGAATGTTGAGTCAGAAAACATTATCTGAAGTATGATTGTTATTTGTCTTCCTTAATAAGGAATTCTGTACATCCTGTACATCATGCTTAGAGTTGAATCTGTATCCAAATTGTGTATATGTATATCATTCACATACACATATCGGGTGGGTATACAATTTAAAAAAGTTGGAGCCCAGTGGTTTCAATAACTTTTATGAGATCTGATAGTACTGAGTTCAAACCTTTCTTCTAACACATACTAGTTGAGAAATGTGCAAGTCTCTTAAATTTTTATGGTTACTTTCTCTTTTGTAGATAAGGAATGATAAAACATCACTTAGCCATTTTAACTATCAGTTAAAGCTGTGTACATATATTACTTAATATACTGTCTGACACATCGTGCTCAGCAAGTTGCATCTTTTCTTGATTATGGTGGTAGTATATCTTTTTCTATTGAATACAGGATGCAATTTCTTGAAATGTTTTTTCTCACATAAGAATATATAGACCATTTTTCCAAGCCAATAAATATACTAGACTATATCTTTAAATAAGTGAAGATAATTTCATTGTTTGATTTTACCATAAATTAATTAATTCCCTATTGTAAGATATTTAGGTTTTTTCAAGATTTTAGAATATATAAATGATGTTTTACAAATATCTATATTGCTACATCTTGAAGTTTTTGGCCAATTGTTTTAGTCAGCTCAGGCAGCTATAACAAATCACCATAGACTGGGGGGCTTAGACAATACTTCTATTTCTCACAGTTCTGGAGGCTGAGCAGTCTAAGATCAACGTGCTGGCCGATTTGCTTCTTGGTGAAGATCTTCCTAGCTTGTGGGTGACCACCTTCTCACTGTGTCCTCACATGAAAGAGAGAGCTACGGTGTCTCTTCCTTTTCTTATAAGGGCACTAATCCCATCATGAGTGTCCCACCCTCATGATCTCACCTACACTATTTTCCAAAGACCCCGTCTCCTAATACCACCCATCACATTGGTGGTTAGTGCTTCAACATATGGATTGAGGAGAGGGCATAATTCCGTTCACAGCATCAATTATTTCTTCATGATCAATACTTAGATATTCCATGTTTAGATAGTATGAATACATAACAAAATATTAGAAACCTACTCTCTGAGAAAATCGTACTATTATTCTGTTACATTTACTCGTAAAAGTGCCTGTTTCACCAATACTAAAAATAATGTGCTATTCTTTGCTTATATACTAGAATAACAAGATACTTTCTTGTTTCATTTTAAAAATTCTCATTGATAATTAATGGGATAAAAGATTATTATGTTCATTGGTTATTTATGTTACTTAATCTACTAATCTAATCATATGTTTTGCTTATTTTACATTAAGGTTTTTTTTTTTTTTTTTGAGGAAGATTAGCCCTGAGCTAACTGCTGCCAATCCTCCTCTTTTTGCTGAGGAAGACTGGCCCTGAGCTAACATCCATGCCCATCTTCCTCTACTTTATATGTGGGCCGCCTGCCACAGCATGGCTTGCCAAGTGGTTCCATGTCCACACCGGGATCTGAACCAGCGAAGGCTGGGCCGCTGAAGTGGAATGTGCCAACTTAACCCCTGCTAGTCCAAATACATTAAGATTTTTAAATTTGTTTTCCTTTGTTTTAAATTTTAAGCTCTCCTATATCTTATTTATCAAAACTTTTCTATCACACTTTAAAGTATTTTTAAAAAGTTTTGTGCATCATAGTTTTATTTCGTGATAACTTACAACTTATCAATATTCTTAAGTAGGAAGACCAATCAACCTCATTGTACAGCCTCTAAGACTGACATTTACATCCTATCACCTAGGGATGGAGATGAAATTTTTACCCAGGTGTTGTGATTATGGAATTTTTGCTCTTAATTCCCATGTCATAATACTACATGACTCTGGACAAGTAAGTCACTTAGCATCTCTGATTTTTCCTCATATGAGGGGAGAGTAGCAATATACATCTTATAAGGATTGTGAAGGATAAACGTAAAATGTAAAGCACCGAACATATGGAAGGTACTGAACAAATGTCAGTTTCCTCATTAAAAAGTATAAATTAACTCTTCGTAATTGGAAACAGCACGCAGTTACCCAGTATACCTTCCAATATTATATAATTTGAAATTTCAATTAGGGTGGCCTCATGCTTCTTTCTTCTTCCCTCTACGTACGAAGGACCTGATGACAAATGTAAGAGGAATGCAAAAAATGAACCATTTGAAAAAATCTCTGAGTGCTCTGAAGGATTACTTCTCCATTTGTTGAAGGACAGGTCCTTCATTAGAGGTAGATAATGGCATTCTTTATAAACCATTTCCCATTAACCAGATCTAAAAAGCAAGCTCTTGTGTATGCAGTCACATTACCTGAGCCAACACTTGAAGCCTCCTTCAGAGCTGAAAGTTTTACATACTCCGAGAAGCAGCAAGCCTGAGCAGTTTTGATTACCAGTGGAAAAACACGCTTTGAGCAGTTCCAGGAAACTAAAACAGTCAGGTGGAAAGGGACAGTGGAACAATTCATACCCCAAATTTACAAAAGAAGCCTTGGTAGGGAGGGAGGCAAAATGCTTGCTTTCTTTTAACTGCTGCCATTAAAAGTGAAATTTATATTTTACTTTAAAAAACCATGGCATTCCAAGCTGAAGGTTGTGACATTTGGCCACACACCTTTAGTTGTACAAATAAACACATTAATCTCAATGGAGCTATGGATTTGCTTTTTTTGTATTAGTGCCAACCTCAGAATGTGCTCTGATTGCCTGGCTTTAAAGAAAACAGGATGTTAAAATTGGATGAGGTGATGCTTGCATGTTAATGCAATTCTTCGGAGTTAATGTTAGAAAATTGCTCTTCTATTTAAGGCAGTACCTGATGTGAGTGTTTCTTGTAGTGTTCCAGAAGGTTGTTTTGTAAGTGTAACTGGACAAGAGACCCTGATATCTTTGAGGGAACAGTCACTACTTATACTTCATTCCTCTTATATGATACTACAGATACTATATTATATGCCACTGACCTTGCAGGAGAGAGAATGCTATTTTCCTCTAGGTTGGAGGCAGATTTTCTAAGAAGGGTAAGTTATGCCTCATGTCAGTATCTTGCGGAGATTGTTGCTTCTCATACCGGAAACCAGAACTGGGAAAGAACTCCAAGTGGGGATAACATTTTTGGCCTTGATGAGGAAGGGAGCTTGATGAACAGGAGAAGGACAATGAAGATAGGTTTTAGGATGGAGCCAATGATATAGAAGAGCTAAGAGATTAGGAAGTAGCCCTCCAATACGTGTGCCTATCAGAACTCATGATTCTGGTGACATCTCCATCCATGTGTAGAAGAGAGCAAGTTAACTCCAGGAACTTGAAAAGGTTATAATTTTAAATTATGTTGTTTATATTCTATCATAATGACATCAAAGTGACATAGTCAAGCCCATGCGGCTTAGGCGTGTGAAAGCTGACATGAAAGGAGGCATATCAAAATAGAGCTGCAGCAGCAATATCAGAGGAATTGCCTTGCACATCTTGTTTTCTTTATCTTCCTAACTGGACCAAACTGCAAACATTCCAAGTAGTCAGTAAGGACAAGAATATTTTGTTTGTAAGGAGTGAAGAAGTTGGACTTTGCTGATCACCAAATCGCCAATCAATCAATGAAGTACAAGTCTAGCCTTTTACCTAATGATGGACTCTCAAACCAATTTATGAAGTACATACCTACCCTTACTTTGTCTTGCACCAATGAACATACAACTTAACTTACTTTAATACAACTTATCTCATTTCTTCCCTTTTTTCCCATAAAAACTTTATGAGTCTCTCTCCTGTAATCGAGATTCTATTTGAGTTTATACCTGAATCTACGCTCCCCAAATTGCAATTCTTCCATCCAAAATAAATGCTTCTCTGCCTCTCATTTTGGCTATTTTAGGTTAACAGGTGGAAGCTACTGAATCAACGAATCTTCATTCCTTGACCTAGTACTATTCCCTCCAGAAAATATTGCCTTTTCTATCATTCCCTTTGCCCCATTTGGCCAAAGTTCAACTTTTTAGCATGATCTTTTTCTTTTCAACAAGATGGAATTGTTTTATAGTTGATTAGGATTCAATCAGTAACCTAGTAAACTAATCAGAAACCAAGTAACCCCTTGGTTTCAAACCCACTCCCTTGTTTTTAAGAATTACACAAGAAGAGATGATAGCATTGACAGATCGAGTTTGACACTAAAATCAGGTTCGTACATCAGGCTTTCAGCGCAGGCAGAACAACAGAGACAAGGCAAAGAGGCAGAGTTAGCAAACATCTTTGAGCACTGAAGCAGGCACCTGTACTTGAGAAACAGAGGGCACACATTGCTCATTGAAGTTTGGAGCCGAACATTAATAGAATCAACATGTCTTCTAAATCTAGGACTTCCTTTGGTGGAAGGGGACATAGAGGGCAGGAATGACACCTTTATCTGACACAAATAAGCAAAAAATGTAATGTGGAGAAAAGGACATTGACATTGGGATTAAATTGACAAATATTAGAACGTCAGCCCTTCCATGTCCTAGGTAAGTTATTGGTCCTAGCTGAGCCCCAGTTACCTAATCAATAAACTGAGGTTAAGAATAATACCTTAGAGTTGCTCTAGTTATCAAATGAACTAAATCAGAGGTCATAACTTATAGCTTATGGCTAAATTTAGCCACTACCTTCTTTTGTAAACAACAATTTATTAGAACACAGCCATGCCTACTTGTTTACGTATCATCCATGGCAACAACCGCAGAGTTGGGTAGTTGTGATGGAGACCTACCCTATGCCTGCAAATACTAAAATATTTAACATCTGGTTCTTTACAGAAAAAAATTTTCCAGCACTTGAACTAAACTATGTAAACTAAACTAAACTAAGTAAAATACCTATTATTCTGGCACATAAGTAGTACTCACTTTTGAGCAACAATTGTTAATCTCATTAATACTATTATCACCTACCGATAAAAGACTCTGTCCAGCTGATGAAAGCAAATGTTACTGTGTTTATCATTACTTAAATTCTAAATCCTAAATCTCAGAAAACTTGACTAGCTTTCTACTTTTGTGTTTAATTCATGAGCCACTTAAACATATGGACTAGAATATTCTTTATTACTTTCTAACATGCAGCTTCTAGTTTCTATTAGTTTCCCACAATGAGGAGCAGTTCTTGACTATGTGTTGTCATTAAGAGCATCATTTCTTTCTTAAGTTCAAGGTCCAGATTGATGTCAGTCTGAAAAGCCTTTTTCTTTATTTCCTGCCTGTTTCTTTGGAACTTTTCTTTTCAACTGTGATCAAAGGAAAAGGAAGCATTGAGACTTCCCCTCCAATCAATTAGAGCAAGAATCATACCATCTATACATCAGTTCTCTAAGGGCTCACTCTGGTCCTGCTCAGGCTTCCCAAATTCTAAGCATCTCTCAAGTAGGAAACACTCCCAGGAAGTATGGCATTACACCTCCTGGGTGATGAAACCAAAAGTGAGTGTTCTTGTTGGCAAAGTCTTAAAATTGGTGAGGCCTAAGAGGAAGCTTCACGTCCTAATCCCCTTACTACACATTAGTTTAGCTTTTTGTTTGAATATTAGTAGCTTGGCATGCTACTAACGCTCCTTGCCACATATTAGTTTATCTTTTACTTTATATATTAATAGCTTCAAACATTAGTATCATGGGGATAAGAGAGTAATGAGTGAGAACCACAAAAAGAAAGAAATATTTGGCAATTTTTATAACTTATTCATCCTCACCTTTTACTTTATGCCAGTCACTTCCAAAATTGCCAGTCATTTCCACGAGGACACCACTGAGTAACCTCAAGGACTCTATTATGTCCTTGACTCATATGTTTCCCTACTCAGTGATGGAGTTCTGAGATGGAGTGGACTTGACTAACCCAAGAGCTAAGACTGAGGAAGTACAGAACAAATAAGAGGTGTGGAAAGCCTTCGGATTTGGAAATCTAAATCCGTCATGTCGGAGATGCAGAAACTGAGATCCAGTGAGTCACCAACCCGCCTTAAGCCATGAAGCACAGGATGTAAAGATGTAAGAGGTCTTACAATTCTCAAACTGCATTCTTTATAAATACTTAAAAGTTATATTATCACATTATGTTTTATATAAAAGTTAATATATTGCATTTGGGGTAAATTTTTATGAATAAAGGAATATCCAATAAAACTTTAAGTTCATTTTTCTTTACCAATGTTTTGGAGGAGAATGATGTTTACTCCTTCCACAGATATTTATTGAGCAATAACTAGGATCCAGGAATACATAAATGAGCAAAATAGACAAAAGTATTTACCGTTATGGACCTTACAGTTTAAACAGAGGAACCAGAAAATTAACAAATAAAAGAATAAAATGTATAGTACCACTCATGGTGATAAGTTGTATGATGAAAAGTAAAGCTGGGAAGGGGAAGTAGCTCCTAGGTTAAGGGTATCATTCAACATTAAATCAGTGAATTCTGGAAGATGCTTCTGCAAAGGCCTGTGGAAAGGGAGTGAGCAGGTGGTGTAGATTTTGGGGAATGAAATTTCCAGGCCAGGGAAGTGACAGAGAAAAGACCCTGAGGCAGGAGGCTACATAGTGTTTGAGGAGCAATCATTAAGTCAGTGTAGCTGGATTAGAGTGAATGAGAGGGCAGCCCAGTAGGATGTGAGAAGAATGAAGGGAGAAAGCATGCCATCTCCTATAAACTATTTTCAGCTAGATTTTATTTTGAGTGAAATCATTAAAGGTATTGCAAAAGTGTTAAGTGGTCCAACTCAAATTGGCTGCTGTTTGAGAATAGATTTAAAAGGAAAAATGTAACATGTCTTTCTGCTACAGGAAAGGAAAAAAAAAAATATTCAGAACTCCAACCCGGCAGGAAAGGCTTTCCATATCCTGGTTTCATCCATACATTCCATGTGACGTTTCCTCCAGGAAGATCATCTTCAAACTTCTCCAAGAACCCTATGGAAAACTGGTGCTCCCTCTGCCTGGCCTTGTTTCCCCATCTTCTCAGCAAATCCAGTGTCTACATAGCTTTCGAGATTCAGCACGATGAATCTTGACTTTTCTGTTAGAAGACACGTTTCAGCTCTGTTAGGTGTGGTCACTTTACTCTAGGGGCTCCTGCAGTACCGTGGGCATACCTCAACCCTAGGACTTGACTCGAGAATTTTTCGTATACATTCTTGCGTCTGCTTCTGCAGCTGGACTCTGAGTGTATAGACAACCACTCTTCAGCTTTGGATCAGTGCTCAGTATCTGTGAAGTAAATATATCAATAAATAATTGAAAGAAATAATGAATGAACAAGTTCTAGAGATCTGCTGTACAACATGGTTCCTATAGTTAACAGTACGATACTGTGCACTTCAAAATTTGTTAAGAGGGTAGATCTAACGCTAAATGTTCTTCACACACACGCACACAAAAACAAACAAAAAGCAGAGGGATACAAGGAAACTGAGAGGTGTTGGATATGTCTGTTGCCTTGATTGTGGTGATGGTATCACAGGTATTTACATCAGTCCCAAATCATCAAACGGTACACATTAAATATGGGTGTAATGTTTATATCAATCACACCTCAATATATCTGTCAAAAAAAGAGAGAATGAGGCCAAAGTATTTCACTTTTCAGCCATCATATTCACTATCTCCATGACATTGACGTTCTTAAACTCCAACGAGGCATGATTCTCCAGGCTCCCTCTCCTTCCTTTCATCTACCTCCCTTCTTAACAGCATTGACTAGGGTGTCTCAGCCCACAAGCGAGGACTTTTACAGACATTAAAACGTTTTCCACAGGCATGAAAGACACAGATCTCTTTTGAAGAGCTGTTTACATTATCAATCCAGGATGTGTTTCTTCTTGAAGAAACGTGAGAACCTTTGATGAGTTCTATGTACATATATTTTTATGTCACCTGAGAGTCTTCTTATTTTTTATTTGCCATTGGTTCTTGAGGTACCATATTTTACTTCATCAAAAGCAGCCTCCCAGAAAGAGGGAGCAGAGAAAAATGAAGAGAATAAAAACGCATCAAGATGTATCAGCTCGTAAAAGTTCTCTGCACTGGGCTATTAATTACCACCTGTGCAATTTGATGAGTTGGGACACATGCAAACACCCATGAAACTGTTACCACCATAAAGTGACCTTAATAAAGCTGTTAAAAAAATTGAAAAATATTACAACCTGTACAAATGTCCCTTTCTATCTCTGCCTCAATCAAGTCGTCTCCACCCCAAACTACCTAATACGGTTTTTGTGGAGTTTTCCAAGTACTATGAGGTCATAAGACCATAGAAAAGCTGGACTAAAATTACCTGAGGAGAGGAAGACAAAAGAAAGAAATAAAAGGTTATTTTGTTTGTTAAAGGTCAGTCTAGCTGGGCTCCACACATTGATTTTCTTAGCTGCTACAGTTAAACAAGTCTCAAAAATAAATGTATTATAGGCAATGGTATGTTTGCAGCCATTGAGCTGAGCTTTAATTTGAGAATGCAATCAATAAGCCTTTGCGTTTCCATACAGAACATGAGCAGAAAATCTGTGATGGGGGCATATATGTTTGTACAGTTGCTGATATTTCAGGCCAATGACGGCTTTGACAAATGATACTCTGCTTCCAATCAATAACTCATAAGCCACAATTTACTCCTTTTTTACCTTGAACGGTAACCAAAAGGAGGTAAACATCAGCATCATTTCCACTTAAAACATGGGTAAGAGTTGATTGTGTGTTTGCATATATGTGTGCGTATGGCCCAAAGGGCAAACCATGACCACCAGAAACAGTAGACTCCTCTGTTGGGAACTGTGTGAAGACCCATATTTGTGGTGGGTGGAAATACTACTAAAAAAATTTGGCAATATGCCTTACTACCATCCTTTGACTCTAAATTGCATTTTGTCTGAATCTGTTCAGTGGAAATAACCCATTGATTTGGGGAACGGGAGATTACATACAAAGCTATTTATTGTAGCATTACTTATAACAGAAAAAAATAAAAGCAAGCTAACTTTCCAACAAGAGTCATGGTGAATATCCTGAGTTGGGTGTACACAGCCAATATTAATGCCATCAGAAAATGTTAAGATAAAAAGTGAAAGAGGAAATTAGACACTTAGTATTATTTCAAATATGCAGACAGATATACATAATACAAATGGGAGATATAAATATGCTAAAATATGTCTAGTGATGGTTTTAAGGTTTTGGGAATATGAAGGAATTTTTCCCCCTCACTATGTATTTCCATATTTATTACAAAGAGTAGCATTATTCTTAAAATGAAAACTTTTACGAAATAACTTTGACTTCTTAAAATACTCATCAAAGGAAGAAACTCTAAAGGAAAAGCCTAATAAATTACTTTCTAAACATTAATAAGGACAATTACCTATGTTCAAAAACATTATAAATAGGGGATGGCCCCGTGGCCGAGTGGTTAAGTTCGCGCGCTCTGCTGCAGGCGGCCCAGTGTTTCGTTGGTTCGAATCCTGGGCGCAGACATGGCACTGCTCATCAAACCACACTGAGGCAGCGTCCCACATGCCACAACTAGAAGGACCAACAACGAAGAATATACAACTATGTACCGGGGGGCTTTGGGAAGGAAAAAATAAATAAATAAAATTAAAAAAAAATTATAAATAAAACTAAAAGTCAAAGGACAAATGCAGGTGGGAAATAGACCATAGATGTTAATTTTCTTAATATTAAAAATATTTAAAAATTAAATATTAAAACAAATATTTAAAATATTAAATCACATTTTATATATTAAGAATATTTACTTATATGTTGCATATCATATAATTATAAATATTAAGATTCTATTATATAATAATATACATAATTACAACATATAAATATTCTTAATATACAAAACCAGTAAAATAGACAAATCAAAATAGATAAGTCAGTAAAAGAATCAATCGTAAAATTTCCAAAAGAGGAAATACAAATGGACCGCAGCTGAGCATCAAGCCTAGGACTTAATTGTAAGAGTAGCAGTTCTCCAGAGAAGACTAAATTGTCAACCCCAGAAAGACTACTATACCAAGTTCAGGGATACAGTGAGACCCAGAAGGGGGAACTCTGACTCAATGCACTAAAGAACTTTGAAACCCAATATTCTCCTGAACCCTCCGGGCCTGCAGAAGTGGCCCACTTCTTCCTCCTCATGGTTAACACTCCTTACTTGCGTAGAGACAATGCAGAGGGCTCTGCTTTACAGAACAGCATGTGCCTTCCTTAGGAGTTTCCCCCACTTTCTTAGCCGACTATCAGACCAAGAATTCAGGTCAAATCACTGGCCTGGGAGGTGATGGACTTTCTAGGTAAATAAAGGGATTAATTGACTTTTACATTTAAAGAAACTGACATATAGGTGCTAACTTTCCTATGCAGAATGGTTATGACAATTTTATATGGTGAAACAGAAATAGATTTTGGTTTGTTTCTTCAATTTTAAGCTGCTGAGCTAATAATATATCTATTGAGATTTATAAGAGAACAACACATACTACTCCTACAAGTATCAACAGAATAATCTGGAATTTTATATTCCCTTTTGTTAAGTTTTTTTGTCATGATTAGTGATGAAATACATTTTTACTAATGGAGTGTCCATGCCATAAATCACTAACTGTTGAATTTTAAGGAAATTCAGGAAAGTGATGTTAAAATTTCAATAGGCAATTATATTGTGTAGAATACAATTCTGGAACTCCATTAGGTATTATTTTTATCTCTAAGCACAAAGACATCACAGTAAATGCTAAAATAATGTAAAGCAGGTAGGAAAAAATTTAGTCAATATCCATATGCAATCACATTTATTGCACCTTGAACTATTTTTCATTTTACTTGTGTTTATTTTTATTACATCTAGGTCCTTCTTATGTCCTTCATATTTCTTGGTGGATTCCAGCACCTAGCACAGTGCCTTTCACATAGAACTTCTACTGATTTTTGTTCTTAGGACTAGATTAATCAACTGAAGGCAAATCATATGATGCTTCATGGGATGTAAGCCCAGACACATTCATTTATTCATGATACATGTACAGAGTTCCTACTCTGTGCCAAGAACCCTGCTAGGTACTGAGACCACTGGCTTGACTAAAGCATGATCTTTGCTCCCAAGGGAATCACATATTTATGCCTTGAAATTAACAGGTGCAACAACCAAAACCTATTTGATAAAAAACATTCTCTATGAATGCTGGATCTATGTGGGTAATAATAGCTTAGCTTCTCAGATAAAAACATTGGTCTATTTCTGCAATTAGAATTAGGTTTCATCACAACTCACTCTGACACTTACATTGAAAATAATACCAAAAATTTAATGCTTTGATAGTTTAATGTAATTCATGTTATTCAGATTCAAATTTTACCAAACCTGTTCAAGAAAGTTACACTCTATAGTAGGCTTTTTTGCATACATCATGCAATCTATTTAGTGTCTCCTTTCATTTTGTCTTTTGTGCAAATAGCTGGTCACACTATTCTGCCTTGTTCCAGCCCTTAGAACATAGCAATGAATAAGAATATTTACTGCACTCAACTTGGAAAATATTAGTCCTCTTTCAAGACCCACCTCAACTGTAAGTTATTCTGTGATGCCTTCCATGATTCTCCTTAAAAGTATAAACTACTCCTCTTTTTTTACTCCTATGATTTTTTGTGTTCATACTCAAAGAGGAAAAGGAGATAATTAGAAAAAGAATGAAGAGAAATAACACCAGAGAGTCTCCTCAATTCATAATATGAGCACAATTCAACATGTCACTGAGTTCAATTTTCCTTATTGGAAGAATGTATAAAATATTTTTAATAATACTTTTCAATTTTAAAGTTGCTCTCAAAGCATACTGGAGAAATATGGTCTGTAACTCTGATGGTTACGAGGCTATGTGTACATACAGATATCAAATATTTATAGAAAGCATAAAATGTCTAGTGGGCACTCAACATGATAATGATGTTCAATATTATTTTCATGTTGTCACTGTTATTATTGCTGAAATTTGTGTAGACTATTCAGTAAGCACATGCCTGTTGGAGTCTCCCAAATTTCTATTCAAGTTATAACTCATCTACTCAGTAGACCAAGCCTCGATGATCTCATCTGCAAAATCATAATAATAGTATTTAACTTCACAAAATTACTGCAAATATTAAATGTCATAAACAAACAAAACTCTTAAAATAGTGCTTGGCATATAGAAAGCATTCAAAAAATGTTAATTTTCATTTTATTAACTCATTCTCTTAAGGAAGGGGAAAAGTTATCTCCTATAAGGTGTTTGCTTTCTGGAATTTATAGAGAGATGCTTATTTCTTGCTAGACTCCATGTATGTCTTTTAACTTTATTTCCTGCCATCTGTTAAATATTTTGCTAATTGAAAAATACCATACAAATATAGTAGAAGTTGAAATTGATTATAATGATAATTATTATTTTGTAGAAGAGATAATGTGGCTAAATAAAAAATGCATAATCTCTTAAATCATAAAAGTTAGGTTAACAATGTTTATTAGGTCAGTGACAATGGCAAAATCATTTTAAACTCTGTTTTTGTAAAATGTGTAAAATACGTTGGTTGGAACTTTCATATATGTAGCATCATTGTTACAACAAATTTGCGAATCATATGTCATTCCCATTTGCCAATGGGGAAACTGAGGCTCAGAAAGGTGCTTACTGAAAATAACTTGACTAGGATATGCTTGGTAATCTAACAATTAGTTCTGTATATTTATCTCAACCTGATCCAGGTTTCTCGTCCATAAAATATAGCTGAGAATAATATTAACTTTTAGAGTTGACATGATAATCAAATTAAATATTGCATATATATATAGATGTTTTGTAAAACACCCATTAATAAAGACATGTTATTATTGTTACTCTTACTGCTACTATTATTTCACTTATTGTTTACTTCTCCACTATTCATTTACCTTTACGCATTTTTATCTTCTCTAAAATTCAACACCATTGAGACTCTACCTTCAGTCCTTGTCCATTCCTTATAAGACCGGAATTTTCCACATCAGTGTTAAGTGCAAAACAGCCTTCAGGTACCACCTATGTACTACAATGAAATTGCTGAAATCTGCTTACTTTATTTTAGGAAGAGAGTTCCAAATCTGCAAACATCACCATAAGTCAATAAACCAGTGGAGGCAATCCATAAAAATCTTAGTCTTACCCACTCCCCTATCCTTCTCCCCTCTGGGTACAAACTTCTGGTTATAAAATAAATAAGCTATGAGAAGATAATACACATCATAGGGAATATAGTCAATAATATTGTAACAACTTTATAGGGAAACAAATGGTAACTAGACTTACTGTGATGATCATTTTGTAATGTTTATAAATATCAGATCCTAATGTTGTACACCTGATACTAACACATTACTAACACTTCAATAAAAAAAAAATCTTAGTCTTGTTTAATTTTCTGGGTGAATTTTGATCCTCATTCAGAAGGCATATCTATCATTTTGTTTTCAATTCAGACTTGCCAAGAAATAGGTTAAAACAGAAATAATCATAGAAATAGATAAATATAATAATACTTGGCACTTGCCCTGTTTTCTTTTGTTGAATTAACCTCTGGTTGTTGAATGCCTGCTCTTAAGCAAAGAGAAATAACATGGAAACAAAAGTAGCACTTCAGAGAAAATCTTTCACAAGGAGAGAGAAGTTACAACCTGTGCCTTGATACATATACACTATTTCATTTCTGTTGGATTTAGTTTAGAAAGTACTGAAGTTTGGTCAAAAGCGTTACAGAATATTTATTCTTTGCAAAGAACACTGTGAGGCCCTGGGGTCAAATATAAAATCACAGAATTTGTTCTCAGCGATTCTTTTAATGAATTATTTGACTTAAGGCAATACAAGCCACCTTCTGTGACTCACTGAGGTCAATTCTGATACAAGGTCATTGGATAGAATGATGTTAGGTACACTTCTACATCTAAATTATAATATAGTGAGAGTCTATTGTAAATAATTTTGGGAGACGGGAGAAGTTTTATGTAACTTGCTAGTATACTGACCTATCAACATACCTAACGAATTTTAAGTGCCAACATGCACGTATGTGTTTTCTAAATCCCCTTCAAGTATGGTTTACAAGACACTGAACATCAGGCTGTAAGGGACAGTGATCCCGAGAGCTGGACAAAAAGGAGGTGAGTCCTACTATTTTCCAGTCTTATTTCATTGAGTGTTTTCAGGATTCAGTGCAGGGATGCAGGAGCCTGGAGAGTCCTTCAGTCTGTGAATTCAGGAGACAAAGTCGAGAGTCTGTGCAGACCCAGAGAGCTAGAGTGTACACTGTGGAATACCAAGAGGGGAGAGTTGCACAGAGAAAAATCTCTGAACATCTGAAGAGAATACGTTTGAGTGTTTGGCAGAACAGCACATGCATGTGAGGAAATTATCTGAGGCTGGGGGAACTAAGAACATCTGAAAGAATTAGAGAGCCAGAAATAGTACCTGGTCCCACCAGCCCAACTAGAAAACCTCATGATTCCTCAGGCACTGGGTCTTGCCTCAAAGAAGGGTTGCATACAAAAGGGTCTTTCCTCAATAGTGGTTAATAATTATCCGTAGACTGAGAACTGGTCTGATTACACCTAAAAGATTTAGCATAATTAGAAAAGATCAAACTGTTTCCAAGAAACTTTACTGTGTCCAACAAAAATGTGCAGGTGTTTTCATACTAACTCAAAAATGCTCAGCACCACACAAGGTAAAATTTGCAATGTCTGGCATCTATTCAAAGATTACCAGACATACAAATAAGTAAGAAAATATGAACCATAATAAGAAGAAAAATCAATCAGAAACTGATCCAATTGTGACAGATGGAAATCAGATATTAGCAGATAAGGACATAAAAGTAGTTGTTATAAATGTATTCTATATGTTTCAAAAAATAACAGATATAGAAGACATATAAAAAAACCCAAGCTGAATTTCTAGTGATAAAAATTACAATATTTGGTATAGAAAAATACATTGGATGAGATTATTGGCAGAACAGACATTACAGAAGAAAAGATTAATGGACCTGAAGATGGAGCAATAGAAACTAAGATCAAACGCAGAGAGAAAAAAACAATTAAAAAATCAACTGTTCATCACTGAACTGTGAGAAAAATGAAAACAGCCTGAAATACTGTACTGGAAGTCCCCAAAAGGAGAAAAGATAAAGAAAATAACTATTTGAAAAATAATGGTGAAAAAAATTTCTACATTTGATGATGTCTATAAACTCAAAGATCCAAGGAGCTCAATGAACCCAAGTATTTGCACTGCACGTGTGCACACACATACCCACAAACAATATGAAGAAAACTACAGTGTGCACAACATAATCAAACTTCTCATAATTAGTAATAATCACGGAATCTTAAAACTTTCAAGGAAACATAGATAAGGGAGTTAAAGAGGAACATTGATAAAGGTGATAGAATATATATTGTTCAAAACAATGCAAGCTAGAAGACAGTGGACCTGTATCGTTTAAATCCTGAAAGAAAAACATCTTAAAGCCTAGAATTCTATACCCAGAAAAGTTATCTTTAAAAATAAAAGTAAAATAATTACTTTTTTTGATGAACAATGGCTGAAAAAAGTTCATCACCAGCAGACTCATAATATAAGAAATATTAGAGGAAGTTCTTCAGGAGGAAAGAAAATGATGCCAGATGGAAATATGGATCTATATAAATGAATAGAAAGCAAAGGAAATAATAACTACATAGATAAATACATAAAATAGTGTTATTTTTTCAAAAATCACTTAAGAAATAACTGTTTAAATAATAATAATCTTTAGTGTTTATACCATATGTAAAAGTAAACTGTATGGCCCTGATGACACAAACATTGGGAAGCGTTCAAGTGTATTATTGTAAGTAGTATATGAAAGTAGTATAACATCACTTGAAGACAGAGAGTAATAAGTAAAAGATCCAAATCTAAATAAACCACTAAAACAACAAAACAAAGAGTTATGGTTAATAAGCCAACATATATAAGATTGAATTATAAAATTTATTGAATTAATAAAAATAAATGGAAAAATAGGAGAAAGTGAACCAAGAAATGATGAGATAAACAGAAAACAAATAGCAAGATAATGAAAGCTAACCATATCAATAATCACATTACGTGTAAACAATCTAAATAACACAATTTAACTAATTCAATTTATCTAAGTTTGTATCAAAAAGGACAGCTCAACTACATGCTGCCTAGATAAACATACTTTAATATAAAAGAACAAACAAGTTAAATGTCAAAAGATGAAAAATTATATTCTTTGTTCTGGAGGAGGATTTCAGAGCAAAGACTAAAGTTGGGTTAAACAAGGTCATTTCATAATGATAATGCAGTCAGTTCAATAAGAGAACATAACAGTCTTAAATGTTCATGTACCTAACAATACAGCCATAACATACATGAAGCTAACAGTAATAAAATTAAAGGAGAAACAGTTAAATCTACAGTTAAAGTTAGGGATTTCAATACCTCTTTTTCAATAATTGATGGAACGAGTAGACAGGAAATCAGCAAGTATATCAAAGATTTGAAGAGTATAATAAACCAACTTGATCTAATTAATATTTATAGAACACTCCACACAACAACAGCAGACTACGATGAAGACAGGTTAAAGAAGATTTAAATAAATGGAAAGATACGCCCTGCTCATTGGTCAAAAGATTCAGCATTGTTAAAATGTCAGTTCTTCCCAAACTGCTCTATAGGTTCAATGCAACCATAATCAAAATCCCAGCAGACTTGCTGTTTTTTACAAATTGACAAGATGATGCTAAAATATATATGGAAATCAAAAATTCCTAGAATGATCAAAACAATCCTGAGAAAGAAGATTAAAGTTGGAAGTGTCAGACTACTCTATTTCAAATCTTACTATAAAGTGGCAGCCAGCAAGATAACGTGCTATTGTCAATGTGGTATTGTTCTGTGGAAAAGATTGAAGAGCCTAGAATTAGAATTGCACATTTATGGACTACTGACTTCTGGAAAAGATGAAAAGGTAATTCAGTGGAGAAAGAGTAGCTTTTAAACAAATAGTGCTGGATAGTTGTATATTCATATCTAAGAAATGAACTTCAATATGTACTTTATATCATATACAAAAATGAAATACAATGCATCACATGCCTAAATGTGAAACTGAGAGCTATAAGTATTCTAGGAGAAAACTAGTGTGATCTTGGGTTAGGCAAATATTTCTTAGCTACGGCATCAAAAGTGTGATCCAGAAAAGAACAATGGATAAATTAGACTTCTTCAAAATTGTGAAGAATTGCTTTTCAAACTATACAAGATAATGAAAAGGTAAGCCAAAGATTGGAGAAAGTATTTAATTATCATGCATCTGTTAAAGGACTTATATTCATAATATATAAAGAATTCTCAAAACTCAGTAAACGATCCATTAAAAATGAGCAAAAGACTTGAACGTATTATTTTTCACTAAAAAGATATATAGATGGCAAATAAGCACATGAAAAGATACCCAATATCATCAGTCATTAGGAAATACAAATTAAACTTACAATGAGATACACCAAAAATGTTTTAGAATGGTTAAAACTATAATGATTGAGCATGCCAAGTGAAATTTGTATTTGAATGTTCATAGCAACTTTATTCATAATAGCCCCAATCTGGAAACAACCCAAAATGTCTATTTACAGGTGACTGGGTAAACTGTCCTTCAGTACCCATTTGTTGAAAAACTATTCAGTAATAATAAGGAAAAACTTATTGATATACTCTACAACATGGATGAATCTCAAAATAATTCTGAGTAATGGAAGTCACACACAAAAAAGAGAATGTACAGTATGATTCCATTTATATAATTACAAGAAAATGAAAACCAATCCATAGTGACCGAAAGCAGAGGAATGGTTTCCTGGTCAGGGGTAGAGGTGTGGTAGGAAGGGATTGGTCAGAGGGATTACAAAGTATATGAGGAAAAATGGGTAAATTACTTTTGTAATTTTAATTTGGAAAATTAAAATAATTCAAATGATTAACTCCAAATATTAAGCCTTGGCACTAATAAAGGAAATGAAAAGGAAGTGTTTCATTATACTGATTCTTTTTTTTTACTAATCAAAGATTTAAAATAATGATACTCATTGGTAACAAAGATAAAGGAGAGGGCCATTCACATAACTATTAATGGAACTAAAAATTGACGTGTTCTGACCTAAGAACAATTTGTCTCAATGTACATAAAGACTCCAATTTTTTCAAATCAATGCCTAGAAGATAATCTGACATGTAGATAAGTATTGATGTCAACATCTTTTAAACATTTTTACAATAGCAAGGATTTTATAATAATATAAATGTCCCAAATTGGATATACCATATGCCGAAGTGCTTAAAATGATATTTTTGCAGAATATTTAATAATATGAGAAATGCTATGATTATCTATGTTCAGTAGAAAAGATGGATAAATATAAAAGGACTGATTACTTACAGTATGAAAAACATATATTAAAAAAATAAAGGTTAACATGGTAGATAATAAAAAGAGAATTAGGTACATTGATTTTCATATTATCTATTATATTGATAGATCTATTTATTAATGCGTAGAAAGGGGACTGAAAGGATGAGTGACAAACATGCATGATTCTCTTAAATCAAGGAAGAGAACTGAACATTGGTAGGAATGGGAGAGGATGTTTGGAAGGTGGACTTTGGTGTTTCGCTTTGTACAAATCTGTAAAGTTTAGCTATTTAACAATATGACTGTATTTGTATATTGCCTCCATAATATGCTAATAGTCTGTATATGCCGAAGACTCCAACATTAATATCTCTAGTCTTGACCTCTCCCTTAGCTCCAAATTTATGTATACTTCATGAAGAGATGTGGATAATTGTTATACAATTCATATTTTAAATAATTTATAGACAAATTGCCACTATAATGCATACACATGCGCCTACACATACTCACACACACACTTGCAGAATAGTCTAGGGAAAGATCTCTTAAATTAGATTTATTTTGCAAGCAACCTAACAGTGCACTTTTGGCATACTGTTCACTACATCAGTACTCTCTTCTTCAATTAAACAGTCCTGGGACTCTGTGGGTGGTTAATGTAGGAGGAAAATGATACCGAGCACTTTTACTGTTAATAGAAAGGGGAGGTAACAACAACATCAATGTAATCTCAAGAATTTTGTACTCTAGTTGGGGTGACGCACAATAAAGAAATGGCTTAAAAGCAAGTTTTCTTTAGACAATATTGCTCTGAGAACACGTTGCTTGAGTTTCTGTTATTGAGGAGACATAGTACTATTGATAAAAATCAACAAGTCCATTTGGGATTAATTGGTATGAAATATTTGGCATGGAAATTTTACCTAGTTTAAGACTTAAATGGGTATTTGGAAAAGTCTTTTTATTGCTACTCTTATTAAGCCTCTAATCATTCCATTAACATTTATTGAGTGCCAGCACTTGGTCAGCTGCAATCACACCTGCTCTTAGAAAACTTTACTTTTCAAAGTATTTGCTCTATTTAAAGCTCCACGTTTTAGAAATAAGCTTTGTGCACTTAAACAGAGAACATACAAAAACTAGATAGTCTGTGAGTGGATTTATTATTGCCACGTGATCATGTGTAATGTGTTCCATATTAACACCTGTGATTTTCTTCCTTAGCACTTCTAAACTCTGTGCCCCTGTGGTTTTCTCCTCCCAAGAAAACTCAATGCTAGAGAATCATATTACTATTCACTTGTCAGCTTGAGCCTGGGGCCTTCGAAAGTAGGCAGAACTTGTCCTAGTCTGGGATCCACTGGGACCTGGTAGAAGGAAGTGAGAGTCACTAACTTTGAGGAGCCTCAAGGCACCTCAGGGCCAACTCTACAATAGGGCACCGTGCTACTTAACTGCCAAGAAAAGACCAAAGGCCACTCAGGGCTGGTCCTGTTGCTTAACTAAACCTTGATTTGGTGCCTAATGGGGGTACCAAGGGACTTGGAAGGAAGATCATGATTATCCTCGTAACAAATAACCCCCTTCTGGATTATTTGTGCATGAGAGACAAACTTTATCAAAGACCAAAAGTTCCTCCTAGCTGCTATCTCTGTGACCTTGGGCAGTGTGCTCCGTCACTCTGAGACTCAATTTCATCAACTACCAAAGGAAGCTAATGAGAGCTGCCCTACCTTCTCTGATATGCAGTGATGCTCTAACTAATTAATTTAGCAGATATGAATAGAGGCTTGGCTTTGTATGTGCCTGATTCAGTAAAAGGAAGCACAGACACAAGCATGAATAAAACATGTCCCTACTCAAAGAGGAGTAGCTATGTCCATCAGGAGAGACAAACAGGTGAGTAACTAATGGTGCCAGAGGGCAGGGATGCCATGATAAAGCTACAGGCTGTATGTTATGGGAGGCTTAAATGAGAGAATAATTAATTCTGCTGTGAGAGGGAAGGCTTCACAGAAAGGACGATTTTTTAACATCATCTTGAGAAATGAGTAGGGGTTTGCCAGGTAGGGAAGAGTTGAAGGACATTGCACAAAGTGAAGAGCAGTCAGTAAAGAAACTGCGCAGAAGAGAGGTATATGGGGTAAATGTGTGCATTTCATGATGTGTATGCTGTGCTCTGCCATCTGTAATGTGGTTTACATGTGTGAGGTGGCATTATTGTCAAAAACACATTGAAGTCTTTTAGAGCAGAACTCATCTCTGTTCACTCCCATGCCCATGGCATAGTTACCAGTCTGGTCTTCGTGACGTCTTGTGTTGTTTTGCTAAACTGTATTCTTATCAAGGTTAACATATGCATCTAATTCGAAAAAGTCAAGTAGCACTAAAAGTCTTAAAACACTCCACTCCCAACTCCCATTTCACAAAGATGATAGCTTACCAATTACTATAGCTACTCCTGGTATTTCTAAATAATATGTCTTTACTGTGTTTGTCTCTTTTTTCCTTTGTGATACTATTTGTCGACTTTTCCTTATGAAAGATAAACTTTAGCCGTCTTTCACCATCAGTCCCCATTTACATGTTACTACCCTATGTACCAAAAGTGGTTATTTAACAATTGTTTCTTAAGTAATTATTAGGTGTAGTATATAAATTATGACCATGTAAATAGTGTTCAAAGCTAAGCCTTGCTGTGTACTGTTGTATATTATAATGAATCATTTCCTTCCTTGCATGATATTATTTATTGGTTAATTTTACCAATTGCTTTGTTTTTCTTGGTTTGGGTTTCTATGTATCTATCCTTAATTATCCTCTCCACAAATATCTAATGGAAGTATGAAACTCTTTTAAAGTGTTCTTTTTTAAAAAAATGTATCTATTTGTTGCTCTTTTGTGTGTATGTGTGTGTGTGTGTGAGGAAGATTGACCCTGAGCTAACGCTGTTACCGATCTTCCTCTTTTTTTTAAATGTTGTTTTCTCCCCAAAGCCCCAGTACATAGTTGTATATCCTAGTTGTAGGTCATTCTAGTTCTTCTATGTGGGACGCCATGACAGTGTGGCTTGATGAATGGTGTGTAGGTCTGTGCTCAGGATCCGAACTGGTGAACCCCAGGTCGCCGAAGTGGAGCTTGCAAAGTTAAACACTCAGCCACGAGGCCAGCCCCTGAAACTCTTTTAAATAGAGACAAACACATAAGGTAAGACTTTTATTTATTTAATTTTTCTTTTCTAAATTTTTTTTTTTTTTGCAGGGGAAGATTCGTCCTGAGCTAACATCTGTTGCCAATCTTCCTCCTTTCACTACCCCAAAGCCCCCGTACATAGGTGTGTATAATTGTGAGTTCTCCTGATTCTCCTATGTGAGCTGCTACCACAGCATGGCCACTGACAGATGATTGGTGTGGTTTTTTGGGGGGAGGGGAAAAGTGACACATCTTCTTATCCCAGTTTGCACTGATTACTCTTTAGTCCTCCTGTACACCTGTTTAAATGGGAATTTCTTTGAGTTTTTTTTTATGTCTAATGTTTTGTTTTCTGTATCACGTGAATTCCCGTTTCTTGGTTCACTCCCTTTTTTGGAGGATTTTCTTCCCAGATTACCTTCCTAGAGTAGAAAGGGGATTATTATTTTTTTAAGATGTCAAGGATCTGAGAACTACTTTGTTTTTATCCTCATTCTTGATTGATAGTTTAACAGAAAATAGAACTATTTTTGGAAATCCTTCCCTTCAGAATGCATTTCCCTTGTCAAACTTCTGAAGAGTGGTGACCAAGGAGAAGTACAACTCTGATCTTCCTGAAAGGAGGAACTTGAATTTGCCCTGCGATTGTGGTGACATTGTGGTCACTGCAACATTGGAGTGTGGGACCCTTTTCCAGAGCAGCTCCAGCCAATGAGTGAACATGGTGAAATCTCAAGGCCTGTCCATTTCTTCCCAAACTAGGAGTCCTATAATGGGCATTCTTTCCTGGGGAATTCCCCTTTGGGTCAGCTGAGATTTTATCAGATCTGCATTCTGGTATGAGGCTCTTCCTACCCTGCCCTACTTCCTCTCCTCATCCTTTCACAGATATAAAATTTTCACCATGGTCTTACATCTACTGTAGAGACTTTTTAGAAAAAAGTCTTATTTATAGCTCCTTGCCTCACTGTACCTTCCATTTTTTCTGTTGTTCTTAAGTCAGTAGACAGTTAGGGTTCAGCATTGCCCATTCTGCTTTTCTAAGTCAGCTACTATGTATCCATCAACTTTTCTTTTTACAGAATGATGTTTATAACTCTTGTCTGATGAATCATTATAGTGGGGACCTAGACACTCATTTCTTCCAGTTCCCAGGAGTTCTGGCTATCATGTAGATGGCTCACAGTTGAGCCCTCCTCCAGTAGTTGCCCTCAGCATAAGAGAGCTGCTCACCCAAGTTCATGTCTCTCTTTCGTGGCAGCCTGCTTCCAATCACTGGTTAATGTGTGGTTGCAAAGATCTCATACCCACACTTCCATTAGGAACAATCTATAGGGCCTTCTTAGCTCCAAAGGTTCCCTTAAGCTCAACTGACTTCTTTCTTTGCAATTAGAATCACAGTTCAATCTCTCCCTATGCACAATACTTACTCCCTCACAGGTCTTAATTCTAAGGATACTCCCTAATGAACTTTTGACACACACATCTCATCTTAGAGTCTTTTTCCCAGGGAACACGAACTTAGACACATCTCCCTTTTCAAATTCCTTGTTCTTTTGTTTTATGCCTTCTAAAAAATTTTCCACAACATTTTACTGGGATTTTAGAAGAGGGCAGAGATCATTCATGCATTTAATCTGCCATAATTAAACAAAAGTTTGATCCACTGTACTTCTCCCAGTTTGTGAAGAATAGCTGATGGACTTTTTGTTTCTCTGTCTAGCAGCTCCAAGAAGAGTCAGAGACAAAATGGAGAAAGAATGTCTTCAAAAATCCATAGTTAGGTCTATTTATAGGGATAGGGAGCAGGATTTCTAGCAGAAGGACAAATAACAGAAATAAAAATCTTCTTCATGGTTCATGGTTTCTCTTTTATGGCCAAGAGTCTAAATCACTGACTATACACTTACCATGAACTCCGTAGTTCTCTAAGAGGCATAACATGGAGAAATACGAAGAAAACATGTGTACTCTTTACTGTGAGCTCAACCTTCAGTCCAGATTTCTCTTTGGCCTTTTCCTTGGAGATCTAGTGGAACCATACTCTTTAGGACTGAGACCTCTTATTCTTTTTAGCGTATGCTTAGTATTCACCCTGGCTAGAATAGCTGACCTATGTCCTCTTTCCCATGGGCCTCTACTTGGACCTACTTGCCAGGTCCTGCTAATTTCACTGCCAACTGTGAGGCTGCCTTCCAAAAATGGTAAAGCTCTTGGTCTCTCTGCTCACCATGAAAACTTGAGATGAAAGGGAGACAATACAGAGAAACTATACTCTCTGCAGTATATTTATATACCCTTCTCTCCTTTCTCTAAAAATAAATCTTCTGGAAGATTAGCTACCTAAAGAATCTTAAGAAATTCATTTTTCCCTTCACCATTCTCACAAATTTTTACTTACCCATATGAAGTGTAGGAAAGGTCCTTGATCTTTCCTTCAGTCCAGAATGCAAACAAATGCATTACTAGTATATGCTAAGCCCATTGTTAGTTTGAGAAAGTCAGATGTATTCAACAGAGACCTTGCTTCCATCTTAAGTATTTTCTTTAGAATAGGAGTGCACCTTGGTCCATGAGAGAAAGGAATCAGAGGAGTTGACAGAGAAATGATGGCTTCTGAACATGGTTGGCATTGTTTAAACCAAAATCGTCTGGTTGGGAGGAAGAATATGGGATCTTTTCAGTTCTTAGTACTGCTCCCCCAGGTTGGGTGGCTTGCACAGCAGGAAAGGAATGAACCATTTCAATCCAGATTGGGTAAGGCAGTACTTCTTCTGTGACATTTCATAAGTACGTTAAACTGATTTAATACTGTTCAAAAGGAAGTTTAGTCAGGTGTCAGATCAACCAAAAGAAGAGTTTTGGTTACTTATTTACTATTTCCAAACTTCACTGACCTTTTGTACCATAACATAATGCAAGATGTGTTTGAGGGCCTTTCATGGAAAGAAGTAGAAGTGAAGGAGATATATATCTGTCACATCCTTGCTATACGCCATGCACTGTTACAGTTACCTTATCTTGTTTAAAGCTTTTTATTATTTTACATTTAGGATAATGCAACCTACCTAGAGATGAAAAAACTGAAGGACAGAAAGGTTAAGTACTTATTAAATATCACATAGCTAATAAGTAACAGAACCCAGATTGGAAACACAAGTTGAGGTGACATCAAAGTCCATGAGTTTTTGCCCAATATAAGCTGATTCATTTCAATTTCCTTCCAGCACATTTTGTTAGTTTATTTTTAATGCTTATTTTTATTTTATAAATAAAAAGATGACAGAGAAAATGAAAAATGAGATTTGGGTAGCTGTTCCTTATAATTTGTTCCTTTTTCATTACTTTCATATTCTTTTCAGTATTTATCTCAATAAATCTTCCTTCTATCCATGGCCAGGGGAAAGTAAGATAGAGAGCCCCTCTAGAGAATAGAAGCAACATAAATACAAGATAATCTGTCTTGGTGACCATAACCATGACCATTATCCATGAGGCAAAAACAGTTTCAACTCTGTTCTTAGAACCTCTAGGACTTTCATACATGAGCTCCAAGATGTATCAAGATGGCTCCTGGGTCACAGACAGGGTTATTACTCACTGTTGATAAGCAGTTTACAGTACTTCATTTTTAAAGGATGGATGGAGGAATCTACAATACTAAGTAAGTTATAGAAAGAACAACCTTTTTGAGGATCAAGTAACATCAATCTACCGCTAATTCTCTGAGAAATTATGATGGAATCATATTCTTCTATAAGTTTCTGTTATTATAATATAGGAACAATGTTGTCAAAGGTGGATCTTTTCCCACATAAAATTGAACAAAATGAAGTAGTGAAGTAGTATTATTTTGGAATCATAAATCCCAAGATGTTTAATCCTAGTTCATATGTTTATGCCTTGAGATGGAAATGAAATCCTGTTGCCTCTCTGAGCCTCGTGCAGGACTTCAGACCAGTCTGAATCCTGGACATGTTTGCAGATGCTTATGGGAATTTGACCTTTGCTTTATCCAGCCTTATGTTAAATACTCAGGAAAGTGTTACCTGCAGGTGGTCTTCAGAAAGCATTAAGCTAACGTGTCCAGAACTGTGGGGGAAAGGTGTGAGAGTCTTAAAAGCTCCTAATAATAGCCTCACAACCAGATGTGCATTCCTGTGGTGAAATCCCACCTCCTTCTGTTGTGAGCAGTGTTTTCTCCACCTTGTCTCCAGGTTTTCCAAGAATGTTTGTTTTTAAAGAATAAAACAAGTTCTCTATCTGTGACTCTTGAATGTCTCTTTCATTCACATTATTGGCTCATCATGCCAAGCATGCAGATCTTAAATTTATTTACCATAAAATGATGCATGAATTATTATGTCTTACACCACAAAATTCGTGGTAGGTCTATGTTAGTGTATATATGAACATTTTTTTTAAACCATGAGAGTTTTATTTCTCAAGTGATCAAATGAATAGCTCAACCAAAGTGCATTAGACAACTGACAGTAAGGACTATTCTTGATGGAATATGTCACGTGGCACAGATAGTGTATTTATAAAATCCAGTTTCTAAATATTCCTTTAGTCAAAGATATCTATAATATTCTTCTGAATTTTTCACTGAGTGGTTATCTCTGTAACAGTGTGTAGAGGAAAAAAAAACTATAAAAGTCAATAGAAAAATCACAACCTTACCCTTTTTTATCTTTTATGGCATATATTTATTTATATATTTTCTAAAGATTTGTAACTCTATTGATTGTACAAAAAAAGAAGTACAGTACTTTACAAACTATAACTTATTTGAATGATGTGATCTGTTCATTAATTGGAAATGCTTATAATTTATGTATAATGACCATACGTTTCTAAACTCAAATCCGAATATATAATCTGACAAAAGTTTTCTTTTTGTATGCTTGGTGAGTTTATGTGAAAAGTTTCCATTAAAATTCAACAAATTATACATTTAAAATTTTTAGGAAGGATGGAAAAGATATATTTACTTGAAATATGGGGAAAATAGGGACTTTTCTTTCTTTTAATTTTCTCTGACACGATGTTTATTGAAAGGCAATAAGTTTAAGTTTAAAGAGATGATGTTTGAAAGTTCAAAGATGTGAGATTTCAGCTCCACCACTTACTAATCATATGATCTTTAGTAAATTATTAGTATTGTAAGGAAACAGTCTTGTTTTATCTCTCCTCTCCCCATTTCCCACTCCAATCAGGAAGTTAGATCAGGAGTGACCCTCTCTGTGAAGACCTAGTTCTTGCACACAGCTAATTCACCAAGGGGTGAGCATGTGACCAAGACATGCCAATTAGAATTCCCTTCCAAAAATTTCTGAAATAAACTTAGGGAAGAAACTAGTCTCTCTGTGATGGCAAAGATGTTAGTTGTTAGGTTTAGCAGTTGCTGTTTTGTTTAAAAGAATGAAGCCTGTGTACAGCAATACACAGGGATGAGAGAGAAAGAGAAGTCGCTTTATTGGATCAAGTTGTTCCTCAATCCCAGCTCTACGCCTGCTCCGCACATTATTTGCTTCTTTACCTTCCTGGGTCGTCTATTCTTGTTTAATTACATAAGCCAGGGAATTATCCTTTTACTTAAATTATTTGACTTTTGTTTCTTACATTTGATAGAGAAGAATTCCTGATATATACTCTCTGTGTCTGTAATGTATTTTGTAAAATGTGATGATAATGATAAAATTATCTTGATGAATAAGTCAATTGATACAGTACTTCTGTGAAGCACAGAGTATAGTACCTAATGCTCACCAGCGGCAGACTCCTTTTAACCATTCTCTACTTAAATAATTAATATGATACAAGAACATCAAATTAATCTGTTTATTATCAATTTGAAATAAAAACTATTGAGTCATAAACAAAAATATATGTATGGCATTTTGAAATAAGATAAATGAAGAGAATTTTGAGAAATGAAATTTTAACCTAAGTTTATAACTTTCTAAATGTATGCAGTTTTGGACAATTTGCTTAAAAATTCTGCATCTCAGTTCCCTCATTTATAAAAAAGGTATTCTAGTCCTCTTTTCACATGACTGATATGAGATGTAATGACAGGGCGAATGTAGTAAGTACTAAAATGATCTTACTTTCCTTTTCTCCCTGAAAATGCCTATTCATATAGACTCCAGCTGTGATTTGAAGTTATGAACGTAATTTCATAGAGCAATTTGTGATGTCCGATATCAAGTCTATATAACGTATGTTCAGATGAAACAATAACTAATAATCAAGAAGAATGAGACAAATGTAGAAAATGTGATCCATCTCTTCACTATTTTAATGGTAGAAAAAAGGGACTCCAACCCTCCCTTTGGGATGAGAGTGGAGCTTCCACCTGAAAAGAATCAACACAATATTATTTATTCCCATTCATTTTTAATTTCCTCCTCAAATTATGAAATTGAATTGGTTAAGAATATAAATGTGGGGGATAAGTAGGAAGTTGAGGTCAGAGAGGGCTCCAAGCTTCTTTTGGCTTGAACAACTGGATTAGAGAGTGGTGTCTTTTACTCAAGTCGATAAACGAGAGGAGAGGTTTATTTGCTTAAGGCAGAACATCTAGGGGGATGAGATTTGCAGCTTAGGAGAATGTGTTCAGTTCGAGGTGCCAGTGCAACTGGAGAAGCTCAGTAGAGATATTCAGCGTAGGATATAACTGGAGCTGAGGACACAGGTTGGAGCTGGAGACACTGACTTGGGGGTGGTGAGACTCCTCAGGAAGAATACATAGAATGTGAGAGAAGGAGGCCGAGGGCAGACCCTAGAGACACTGATTAAAAATGAGAGAAGAAAGGCTTTCAAAAAAGTCTGAAAAAGAACAGAGAGAAAAGCAAACATGTAAACCTGTAGAGAATCTGAAGATATGGTGGACGTTGGAGGATTAATGAGTCTTGGGAATTGTCAGGGATAGAATACAGAGTGGAATTGGAGATAGTAGCATTAGATCATCCCGTTTTTATGACAGGAGGGAAAGATAAATGGATGAGTGTAGATAAAGACAGGCTTATAGTTTTGTTGGCATCTAAAACTAACATGTATAGAGCTGTACTACTTATGTTTCCTTCCAAATATTGCAATTTTCTATATAGGATATATTATATGAGAAAATAACCCAATATACCGAAAGCCTTTCTCTAGAAATAGCAATACTGCTTCAAAGTGTATAAATATACCTCTCTAAATTCATATATATTTAGTTAGTTGCTTTCTAAAATAGAAGCACCAACTTGTAAGATCACACATACTGTTTCCTGATTGCCAGTATTATAACGTACCTTTTTTTACTAATGATGTGTTTAAATTTATTTGTATATGATTCCATGACTTCACGCCGTCTCAAAATGTGATAGCCCTTTAGCTCTCCGGCCCCATCTTCTATTACTTCTATCCTCATTTAGTCTTCTCTAGCCACATTGCCTTCCATTAAGCTTACATGATGAAGGTCATAATTTTAGTTCATAGAATCTACACATGGCTTTCATAAGCAAACTTTGATAAAGACAAAGACCTAGGATTTAGGGACAAATTTGAGCACCAAACACAACTGCTATGAGGTAAAATCTCAATTTTTCTCTATGTATGTCTTTATTTTCTTTGACTGTAGACCAACTATCCTCATACATCATAGGAACCGTCACCAACTGTGGCTTCCAGAGGCCACACATATAATCTTTTACCTAGATTGATACAGAAGGATTTATAGAAGGGAAGCACATTAGGACACAATGGAATTTAATATTGGTAGGATTTATAAATAATTTGGCTATGGCTGTGTCATAAACACATTAAATACGAGAGAAAAGAAGAAAAAAGTTGTTTCCAAAAATAAGAATGTACATATATTTTTGTATTCAAGTTTTTATGCTTACCATTATAATAATTTTATAGGCTACTATTTAGTTTCCAAAATCATAATCTTAAATAACTGTAAAGTATTTAATCTGGTGCAAATATTATTTTTGTGAGATAATGGTCCCATTATTGGACATTTAGTTTATATTAATGCAGCCAATATAAATTATTCTTCTGTAACCGTCTTTGTGCATATTGGATTACTAGAAAAGTTTAATAATCGTTCGTCGAATGAAGTAAAATATAGTCAGAAATAATTGTTTCAAATACTTTTAAATGCTGTGCTCTTTCAGTTCTTTTTGTTTAATAAGCATTTGGCATTATTGGACAACGGTGTTCTTAGATGCTGTGGCAATGTTTGTTTTCTCACCTCCGTGTAGCCAGCTGTGACTTTAAAGGTGATAGATTTCATTCAGGGAACAAATTATGGCCACATAAAGGAATTTTGACACATAGCTGATGAATCCTGCTTTTCCTACGTTGGACAAAATGATTTATAGAGTCAAAGGCCATCAGTAAACAGATGGATCTGAAAGCTGTTAAAATTTATAAATAATTTGACTGTGTATTACACTTTATGGCTGCACCTAAACACATTGAAAAATGGAGGGTCTAAGAAATAAATGGCTTGAAACCCCAGAACCAATAGGCTATGAACTCTCCCAATGCTGTCTGTGACCCAAGGTGGGGAGGAGGGCCTTTGTTCAAAGGGCAGTGAGACATGGGGCTGTCAACTGCTTTCATAAACTAATTGCAATTTTTAACTAATGATCTATGGTATCTCATTCTACGGAGTTGGGTTGAATTCTATGTCTGAGACCTAAACATTCCATGACTATTAGTATACCACTTATCTTTCTAAATTTGAATTTTCTTTTTTTGTAAAATAGGGGAAATACCTATTTCCAGGAAGGATATTAAAAATAATGATGACTGGTACAGCAAAGGCACTGGCAACCCAGAGAGGATGCTGGTTATAGAACCGGTGCAGCTAATTGGAGCCTCACCTGGGCCAGATGTACTTTCTCATCTGCTGGATTGTGGGGAGCTCTGAAGACTGCTGAGGGGAAAAACACAGCTGAGCCAGCTGATGAGGAAAGGAACCAGGACAGTTGGGAAGCAGTCATTACTCTTTTAATGGAAGCATTTCAATATTTTCATGAGTAGGTCTACTCTAGTGTGTGTGACCAACCATTGATCCTATTTCATAATGTTTTTGTGAGGATTGAATGAGCAAATATATTTGAAGTATTTTACATTGTGTTTGTACCATAGTAAGAATTTGATAAATAATAATAGTAACATTGGAATTTAATAAATTCTGCTATCATAATTCACATTAAAGAGACTATCATGAAATAAAAGCTTTGGTGTGTAGGGGAAAAAATATGAGGAAATGGTGGAGAAAGGGTTTTTAAACACAATTCTCTTTGCTTTTCCTACAATAAATTCTTGAGGAAGTTCAGGACATCCACAAGCAGTTGGGTTCAAATGGGGCTACCAACCACGTGGCCTTACCTGCTTTGCCCCAGAGATGATCACAGGATTGAAACCAGGCCAAACACACACATTTGTGGGAACTTAACCCTTGAATGAAGTGATACAGAATGTTGTTGAAATACTCAATTTTACAAAACTGTCATTCTCCCTCTATTAATCAGTAGATTTGAAACAGTTCCAATAAAATTCTCAGTATGTTTTGACATCTAATTTATCAAATGAGTTTAAAATTTATATTAAAAATCAAGGTTCAAATTCTCTATAATAATTCTAGAGGAAAAGACAAATACAGGAAAAGTGGACTTGCACTACCAAACACAAAGATTTTTAAAGCTGTATGGCTCAAGGCAGTGTGATATTTGCAAAGTGACAGATACACATGGGGAGATACAGAGCCTAGAAACTGAACTCAAACACTTATGGTAATTTGAAATCTACTAGAAATACCTGTGGGGAAAGGACAGGCTATCATTTATTCAACATATAGTGTTTGGATAAATGTTCTTTTCCACATGGAATAATAACATAATTAACTCATGTTACACACCAAAATAAGTTCTACGTGGATTAAACACACACACACTCATCTATACCCAAATTATAAAAATTATAGAACATTTTTAACATATCAGAAAAGGGAAAGACTTCTTAAGACAAAGAGTGGAGGCACCATTGAGTGTGGCAAGCCTGGAATGCCCAATGTCCCTGTTGTGGGAAGGCCACATGAAACAATCACTGGGCTACTCCAGGGCTGCGAGGGGGCTGAGGGACAGCGTGTTTTGGACATGTCCTCACCCCAGCACTGGTGACCATTCATGCAGTCACCAAAACAGGAAGAATGGCCTCTTCCTCCTGAAATGTACCCCCAGCACCCTCTGCTGGGAAAGCTTAACATGGTGATCTACATTTGTCACTGTAGAGCGCCCTCTACAGTCAAAGTTTTCATTGTAAAGGAGAAATGCTTAAAAGAGTTGTGGGTAGTTTTGAGGGGGTAAATTTGGAGCTGAGAGACAAGAAACGTATAGTTGGAATGGTATTTACTTGGCTTCCATGTCTGTGTGCTGGCGTTTTAGGCTGGGCTCGGTTCAGTGGTTATTCTGGTCTAATGTGGGTTTGCTCTCATATTTGTGGTTTGGTTGAGATTTGGATGACCTAGGATGGTCTTGACTGCAGTCGTCAAGTGTCAGCTTGTCTCCATGTGACTCATTTTCCAGCAAGCTTGATAATGTTTATTTTCATGGTGATCATAGAGAGAAAGAAAGCAAGCATATATACACAGAATATTTGAGTTTAGTTTTGAAACTGGCATGCCATCACTACTCTTGCATTCTACTGGCCAAAGTGAAACCACAAGGTCAGCCCAGATTCGAGGGATAGGAAGATAGACTCTGCCTTTTATGACAGGAACTCTAAAGTAACCAAAAAAATAGATGGAAGAACGGGAGAATAATTTGGGACTTTGATGCAATCAATCTACCACATAATTATTGCTTTATTACACACATCCATAAATCCTAGTATCTGAAGTCTATGTGTTCTGTCAGTCCCACTGTTTCTAGCTCGAGTATGGTTTTTTTCTTCATGTGCCTGGATATCATTGACTAAGTGATAGTCATTGCTCTTGAAAAAAATATTTTTGGAGATTTCATGAAGTCTGAGGTAAATTTGCCCTCCTCTAGAAGTGGTGTTTGCTTCTGTTAGGTGCCTGGGGACAACACCATTTGGGGACCACCACAAACCAGGATCATGACTTGATGTTTCTGAACCCTCCCAGATAATGTGCATAGAGTACTCTTGCAATACACATGAAGGCTGATCTGTGGACTCAACTTCTCAGGGAAAATAACTTTCCTCTTCATTTCTTTTTTCTTCTCTTGCTTTGCTCTGCATCATGACAACCTTATCTACAGTAGCCTGGAATTAGAATAGGATTGTTTAATTCAGGTTTGCCTTTTTCTTGAGGTTAAAGCTTTTTGAACTCCCAGTAAAGTTGGTTCCTATGGTTTTTGCATGTTGTTTATCCTGCACAGTTTCAGGGGATACAATTTACACTGTACTGTATCAGAATGGCCCCTTCCCACCTTGGACTTTTGCAGTATACAACCTGTGCAGTTGTACTTGATGGACCTGTTCTCAGCTTAATAATGGAAAGAGTGGCTTTGAGATTGTCCTTGTTGGATGGTCACTGTACCTGGGATTCTGTCCTCATAACTCCAGTAAAACATAGAAACTCCAGTTCAAGCATATGATATTTATAAGCCCCCTTACTGCATATTTGATGCTCCAATAGTCTGGTTACTTCCCTGGGTTCAAATAATTCTCCAAAATTTGATCTGGCACTTTTTGCTCCATCTTTTCAGCTCTTCCAAGACTCTGTGGTGATTAACAAATATTTTATCTGGTATATTTAATTATATTTAGTGGAAGAATCTATCCATATAATCTTGCCTAGAGCATTTGATCGATGTTTTTAAAAGATTATTTTTGGCAACCAGGTGAGCATGAGAGGAGACCAAGGATGAAAAGAGGGAGACAAGCAGAGCCTTTTGCAATACTTCAAGCAATAGCCTGAACCAAGGTAGCAGGGGTATAGGTGGTAAGAAGTGATTTCTTACTGAGAAGAGTTTAGAGAAATTCTTCTGTGACTTCTGCATATCCTAGTGAGAATCTGAGTGACAACTTTTGGACCCTCAAGGTTGTAGACGAGGGCTGCAGTCTGCTCCATGCCACTGGATGAAAGATAAATTTTTTGCTGTGTACTCAGGCATATCTGAATACAAATTGCCTTCAATATCAAGTATGCTTAAGATTGTGTCTATATGTTTTAGAGTGTTATTTACAGGAAGAGAAATGATGGATGAAATAATGCAATTCATTCCATCATGTTAATCATCAGAGTTGTAATGTAATCAGTCTAATTTAACTGGCAAAGATGTAAAGTTATAAGTAAATCAGTCCAGTAGATTTGGCTTTTTTATCTTCCTGAAAATTATGCATTGAAATAATATGTTCTCCGTTTCACTCTAACTATTAATAATCATAGCTCATCTTTATTGTTTACTTTATACATTTATAAACATGCTTTTATAATACCCTCAGATAGGCATTTCTGACTACTGCTTCTGCCACAGCAAACATTGCCAGTTTTCCAGGCAATACCCTTCCTGACCTTGTCTGCCAACTCTAGTTTCAGAATCTAGCTAAAATTGATTAATATATAACTATTATCATGTTATACAAATTCTTTCATTAGCAGAGGGCATGCATAGTTTTGCACATTTGAAATTAAAGAGTAACCAGTTTTGTATTTTGCCCTTCGCCATTTTTTTACATCAATCATTTGAATTATTATATCATAAACATGTTTCAAAGGTGCTATAACATCTTTATAATTATCAATTTAAGTAAAAGAAAACTATTTCATAAAGTTAATGTACCAATTACCCCTCATTTTGATAACAAGAAATGTAGTCTTTGAGTGACCCGAATGATTTCACAGCTAATTTAGGCAGAACTGGACTGAGTCTGCTAATTTCCTAGCTAAGTAAACTTGCTACTGGGTCAAACCACAGGGAGCGTGTATCAGAGTAGACTTAGGAGCATATATAGAAGAGGTAAAAAAAGTACCTCAATGAAGACAGTTTATAAGCCAAAGAGTCTTGATTAACAACTTCCTGAAGGTTTAACTCACCAATTTAGAAATGTTCTCTCCTTTATATTTCTTCTTCTTATTTTTTAAATATATGTATTCTGAAGTCTTGAAATACACTTGAGAATGACTCACTATTTTAAGCTGCAGGATGAGGCATTTTAAATACATTTTTCCCCATTGTGTGCAGGAATTTAGACATAGTCTCCTAGGGCCACGAGGTTATGTATTCAAGAACCCTTGACCTACCCGGTGATCTGGTCCAACTCCTTCTGAAGGCTCTTCTGAGGCATGGAGCAGATGGCCAGGCTGACCTGGTGACTATCCCATCTGTCTAAGTGAGCTAAATTCCAAGCTGAGAGCAATTAGAGGCCATATTAATACACGGCAGGGACTGTAAAGACTGGTTGGGTGGTCTGCTGGTTGGATATGAACAATCTCAACATCACTTAGGCTCACAAGCCAGACGTTCCCAAACAAGCCAGAGGCATTCAGGAAATTATAGCTTTAAATGGTGTTGAAAAGAGTTTGTTTTCACTCAAAAAAATGAACTTGGGTTAAACAGAGAGGACATTAATGGAAACAACAAGGAATATTGCTCCTTTCCCTTCCCCTTTTTATTCCAGACCCCTTCAACTCCATCACGTGTTTTTATAGAAAATATGAGCTTTTCCTCTGGAAGCTAATTGCACTGAGAGGTTGATGGGTGATAGAGAGGAAGCTAAAAGCAACTAAATCCATAAATCTTTGGTAGCATATCATGTGGGCTACAAAATCACATTCATTTATTTCAAAGAATATGTTCTTTCAAGAGGCCTGGGATATCAAGAGTGATTTGGTGAGTTGATCATTCAGAGGATTCAGGAAAATTCGATTTGCTACCCTACGTGTATATTGAATTTTACCATTTCAAAACGCTTTTGTCTTACAATACCTCATTTAATCTTCACAACGATTATTTCTTTCATTTTCTTTTTTTTTTTTTTTTGGAAGAATAAATGGGATTGAGGATAATAGGGTTCGGGAGATGTAAAGAAATGTCAGAATGGCCATAATGTTTATTGTTTTTAGTCATTAGCAGTTCTCATCCTAGCTTCCCAGTTCCCTCAAAATCAAGCAGTGTTGCTGGATCTGTAAACAACATACTTCACAGGTATGAGAGTCACTCATATTCTGGGGTGATAATTTTCCCAAAAGACTCATTCAGTGACAATCTTTCCAAACAGTCCCTCCATGGTTTTATACAGTATCCCAACCTGACATTGTCTTCAAAGTGTCTGCAGATTTCTCTTCACCTGGCCTGAGGGGGGCCATTTTGCAAATACCACATGAGCAGCATCTTAATATTTGGCTGTTGTAACAAGGTGACCCATTGCTCAGCCAAAATGCAACAGAGGACAGACGCATTGCAAGATTATTTCACAAACTGACTTTTATCTCTGATGCCAATTTCAGCTCTTTCTACATTTACTTGTATTAAAATTAACTTACCCCATTAAATCTGGTGATATGTGATGACACTATATCTTCTATATTTTGTTTTAGGCTACATATTAAAAAACATATTTAAAGTAATGCATGCACATGCATATAATACCCAGCAATATACAGAAAGCAAACAATGAAAGGCAAGAGCCCTTCTTCCAAACTACCACATCCCTAGTGGGATTATCTCAAAATAATGCGAGGATGCTATTTTAATTAACATTTCACAGTTTCTATTGAATTTATTTGATGGAGGAGTAGTTCTCTGATGTATGTCATATCACTTCCCTGTTATCCCTTCCGCCTCCTCCTAATATCACACTATATTCACTTCCTCTACTGGTTAAGTCTGTAAATTCAAATAACAGGCTTACACCTACAGTTCTATCCTGACAGCAATACATGACATCCCAGGAATCTCCTTTATGTCATATGAGGACATCAGCTCAACGACATGTCTTTGAACCTGCCGACCTTAGAAATTTTATTTTCCATCATCAGCATGCATATTTCCATTCTATTTTGTAGTCATAAATAAGTCTTCCACAGTTTATCTACATATTGATTCTGAAAGTTGAAAATGAATGCAAAGCATAGCTTAGAAATTGCAATTAGTATGTCTTTTTTCTTTTTCTTTTTTTGGACTGCAAAGCCAAACCTCACAGGATGATTGTGGGCAGCTGGTGCACAGAACAAATTTAGTATTTTACCTCCAGAATCATCATCATTACTACACAATAGAAAAACATATAATGTATGCAGGGAATTCACAGAAGGAAAATAATCCAGTGAACATATGAAAACACATCTAACCTAAAGAATGATCAGGACATTCAAATTAAGCAACAATTAAATACCGTTGATATACTGGTGTTAAGCCTTCAGTCAGGTAAAAGTTAAAAGTCTGATAATATTATAAAATGACAATATGTAGGGAAATAGAGACTTTCATTCATGTCTGGTGGAAGTCTAATTAGAGCTACTTTGGGGAGCAATTTTACCCTACCTTGCTGAAAATGTTCATTCCACATATCATGGTGATTTCTCCTCTTCATAGGTAACCAAGACAAACTCTCACATATTTGCTCAAGGAACCCTAAAGCAATGCTCATTGCACCATTGTTTCTGAAGTAACTTTTTTAAATGAAAAATCCTAAACATCCATTAAAATGAGTATGAGTAAATAAAATGTAATGTATTCATGTGAGAGAGGAATATATATAAATTAAAAGAACACATTAATTATTTTATTCCCTTGATGGCAACATAGAAAGGACTCCAAAATTAAGATGAATTAAAAAAGTCAAAATTGATGAATGATATGTTTATGAATTTAAATATACATAAAGCTATAATAAGGAAAACCGATATTTACTGAGTGCTTAATATCTGCCAGGTTCTCTTCACAGAGCTTCATATATTCATAATTCTTATGATATCCGCATAAGGTTGGGGTTGGTAGTATGATCTCTCCACTTCACAGATGAGACAAATAAGTCCAGAGGATAAGAAATATTTTCGATTTCCCGCAGCTGGGTAAAAATGCTATACACTTTCCAATATTCTGCAAACAACACTAAATTGGTTATAAGTGTGTGTGTGTGTGTACATGTGTGCAGATGCACATGTAAATTAAAAAATTTTAGTACACACCTGTGGGTAAGGAAGAGGAAAATCAGACTGGAACTGGTCATCTAAAGGGACTATAGTAATGCAAACCGTAACGTTTTGGTTGACTTTTTAAAAAAATAAAATAAAAAGAAAGAAAGTATTGTGGAGTATAAATGCTGGGTGAGTAACATAATAAAGAAATGTATTCAATGTACTTCCTTAAATAATTAGTGTAATTAGTACTTGCGCACATACAAGCTGTGAATAAGAGCATAAAATATAATACATATCAACATTTTTTTCTCTATAGGTGTAGGACAAAAACTCCCAAGACAATAGCTAATTAGCATTTTAGATTTTATAAGTGTTTATATCCAAGAGCTGGCATTGACCTTTAATTTCCTTGGGTTGATTTAATGATAAATGCAGACTTGAAAAACATCAACATATTGCCAGTTGAGCAAAACAAAAGGCATTTTGTTCTCTCAGATGGATATAAACAAGAGGAACTCTTAATTTTTCTCTATGCAAATGCATGCATTAAGAAAAATAAAACACCTCTCCCATGCACATAGCTAGCAGTTTGTAAGACTGACTCACACATCTGTTATGGTAATCTAAATCAAGCTGCTGCAATATTGCTGTTGTTTTTTAATATGTCGTGAGCAGTTTTCTCAGTAAGATCGAGTTAGAACAGCTGGTTATGTCTGAAGAATTTAACCTATCCAATTTAACATCTACTAAGCACTGTCCTCGGTGTGGTTGGAGAATCAAAGGTGAATAAGTATGATCCTGATAATTTTGGAACTCAAAATCGATTAGAGGACTCTTATAAGCACATGCATAATTATAAGTTGGCCTATTGTGGTAACAGGAATTTTATAAAATTGCTCTGGGACTGCAGAAGAGCAAGCAAGTCATTCTAACTGGGAAGATTGGAGAAGGACTTGCAGAGGTTCCTCTGGAACTGCTGTTTGGAACATAATATCAGAATGATGGCAGGGAGAACTTTCTAGATAGAGGGAGTCAAACATTTTTATTGCATTTTAATCCACATTATGATTCGTAATTAGTAAGAGCAATTTAGCAACCATATTGCACCACACATTTTGCATACGTTATTATTATCATTCCTGTAGTTCCTGGCTGACGTTATTCACTGATTGCCACATAGCGTCAACTGGGCTAAGAATTTTATATATTTTAGTTCATTTACTCCCCAAATGAACACTACCAGATAGATGTTATTATGTCCATTTTATGAAAGACGTAACTGAGGTTCAAAAATATTAAATGGCATCTAAAAATGACATATCCAGTTTTCAAGCCCAGGTCGGCTGCTTTGAAGACTGTGCTCTCTTGAGATGGACTCTGCCATTTGAATGGGGAAATTAGTAAGTGGCGGAGTGGAGATTCCCACTGACGGTGGTCTGGCTCCAAAGAATTTGGTTTTTCCTTCTTGCAGCAGGACCCTACCATGTTGGTAAGACATGGGGTGATACAGTTTTTACCTGAGAGAGTACAAGTCCTTAAAGCAGAAAAATATATCCATAGCAATAATTTTCAAAATTGCTCATCTATTTAATAAACAAATAAATAGAGCACCTGCCCCACACTGGGAATTTCCATGTGAATGTCCCACTGACACCTCAACATTTATATTTCTCAAACTTAACTCTCTGAATCCTTCTTCATGATGCTTAAAGGGTGCCATAATCCAGTTTGTCACACATGCTAGAACTTGGAGGGTACTCTTGATTTTTCCCTTTGCCCAATACCTACATCCATTTTCTGCCCAAATGGTATTGATTTTGTTTTGCAAGTATGCGTAAAACTAGCCCCCACTGTTTCATTCCCACAAATTTGAACCTAATCAAGCTGGTATCATGACCTGTCTATGGCATCCTTATAGTAAGACTTTTGCCCCTCAGCATTTCTTCCTCTCATCTGTCATCTACAACCCTGCCAGTGTTCTCTTGCTAAAAGCAACCAGATTCTCACTTTTTAAAAAAAAAAAAAAATTTTTTTTTTCCTTTTTCTCCCCAAAGACCCCCAGTACATAGTTGTATATTCTTTGTTGTGGGTTCTTCTAATTGTGGCATGTGGGACACTACCTCAGCGTGGTTTGATGAGCAGTGCCATGTCCGCACTCAGGATTCGAACCAACAAAACACTGGGCCACCTGCTGCGGAGCACACGAACTTAACCACTCGGCCACAGGGCCAGCCCCTGATTCTCACTTTTGTGGTTAAATCCTTGAATCCTTATTACAGTATGCAAAATCCTTCACTACCTGCTCTCGGGTTACCTTATAGCATGGTGATTAAGGGTCAAGATTCCAGAATCAGTTTGCAAGTGCTCCAGTCCCGGCTCTGACACTTGTTAGCTGTGTCACCTTGGACAATTTCTTTAACCCCTTAGTGTCTATTTTCTCACCTCTGAAATGAAGATAATGGTGTATACTTAATAAAATTTTGCATGGATTAAATGAGCTTAATGTAAAATGCTTAGATTAATGACAGAAATTACGACTAAATGTTTGCTATCATTATTGTTTTATCTCATGCTACACTGCACTCGTTCAGATTGCTAGGCCTAGGCATACACTTCTCTCTCCCTGCTGTGTCTTTCCCTTTGTCTATCTGGCAAATTCTTCTTATCCTTTAGTAACCCAATTCCAATAGTCTTTATGCTGTGATGCCTTCCTTGTCTCTCCTCTACGAAATAATTTTCTTCTCAGTGTTCCCATAGCAGTTTGTTAAGACTGTGATTATAGCATTTATAATGCTTTGCAAACTTTTGTTTAAGTGTCACTCAACCACACTAAGTTCCTTCAGAGCCGAACTTATATTTTATTCTGCTCTGTGTCCCAGCAGCAAACACAAAGCTGAGAGAGAGTGAGGCGATTGTGACTGAGGAAAGGTAACCGGCAGGAGGAGAAATGAACGAATGGAGAAGGAGAAGCTAGAGGCAGGATAATAGGCCAGGAGGTTACTCGTAGTTCAGACAAAGGATAGTAAAGACAATGGTAATGAAACATTCAATTCCAAAGGACTTTGGAAGTTGAATTGAAAATATATAACAGGTAATGGGGGTCAATAAGGAAAAGCTTTTGCTTGGGTGTAAAGAGGGAAAACTTGTTTTGTGTTGTCAGTCCTCTTCCTCCTCCTTCCTCTCCTTTTCCTCCTGTTCTTTATCTCCTTCCTGCTCCTCCTCCTGTTCTTCCTCTTCCTTCATTAATAGGTCCACATATGCTGATCTTTTTATTGTCAAAATATTTAGAGCATATTTGAATGGCACAATTGCAATGATGATTTTGAAAGTATAAATCAATATATAAATTGTAGCATGGGATATTGAAAAGAAGATGAAGCGGAATTCTTGGGTATTTGTCCTAATGCTAACGTTTATTAGTTACATGACTTTTTGGTCTCCTAATCACCTTATGAGTTTGTACAATTGTTATCATAAAATGCAAATGATGAACACGCAAATCCATTTTAAAATATATAAGGAGCTCTACAAATGGGAGGTATCACTTTTCTTATTACCAGAGTGTTGTAACAGGTTTCTACATAAAGAGTTTAATTTTGCCTTGCTTCTAGGGAATGTAGTACTTGTATGTAGATTGCATGTATATAATCTGGTTGAGGTTTCTAGGTTATTATTCAAACCTCAACAATGTTTGCCAAAACTTACTAACTTGATTTGCTCCAAGTGCCTTTTTTATTGAACATATGCAGGGAATGTGTTTGTATCCAAAGGAAGTATGCTTATATATCACCTTTTAAAATTTCAGTAAAGAAATAAAAGAGCCAGGGTCATTTCTTCACATTACTTTTGGCTATTTATCTTCTAACAGACTAACAGAGTCTATAGCCTTGTCAAATGTCAAATCGAGTTAAAACTTAGCCTGCACCCAACCCTTGCTCCATTGAATGGAGGGCAAGTTATGTCCTTTAAATAGTGCCTGGAGATCTAAGGACAAGGAGAACTTACAATAAAGTGTTTTTGATGTTATTTTTGACACATTGTTAAAAATATGCTTCCTTCACATCCTTTGTACTGAAATTTTTGCCGTCTCTCCTAATCTAAAATAACATGCGGTGACCTTACGTTAAATGCCACTAGATGATTAATTAAGACAAGGCATCAGAACTATAATAATCTGTGACAAAATATTTGCAAAGTAACTTTAAAAGTGTCCTTTGCTAAGCTAACATACGTTTTTAAGACAACATACCCAGCAATTACTTGATGATGTATCAAACTCCTAACCTATAAAAATACTTTTGAAATCTGTGTACCAAAACAGATTGTAAAATAAAGATATTTAATAGCAGTAATATTGTAATTATTATTTTCATGAGAATGTCGAGAACTATGAAACATCTGAGTTGCCAGCCGCCATTTCATAGACACCAGTAGAAGACATGAGATTCCTGTTTCAAAGATGAAGGATGGTTTATTACTTATGACAATAACAAAAGCCTGAGTCTCAGCATTTTTGTACTCTTTTTCTGAGGCTTAATTCCTATAAAGTGATGTGAGGAGGCCAGATGACAACTGCACAAATATTGAGTTGCATTATTGTCAGTTCACAACCTCACCAGTTAGAAACTGGCCCTCTGAACATGAAGAGCTAGGAGAGACTGAAGAAAGAGGCAGATCACTCAAGATTGATGGGTAGTAGTTTTAATAAGCAAGGGAACTTGCCTATGAGGCTTGTCTTAGATGGCCCCAATAAGAGTAGATCTCTACATTGGCCCACCGGAATCTTGAAAGTTTATATGGAGGCCTTAACTGGGTTCAGTCATGTATTTGTAACTGAACTCAGTGGGTTTGTCTCTTGGTGAGTGCAGAGCTGAAAAGCACAACCAAGGCAGAAGTAGGTGAAGAAAAGATTTATTGTTTGCACAAACAATGGAGAACACTGGGGATATCTCCCAAAAGCAAAGTCTCCCTGAGCTCGGTGCTGGTGGAGACTTTATACCCAAGAGAGCAGAGGATAACAGGTTTATTTGTAACAACTGTGCTCTTTCAGGGCGCATGCATAGCAGGTAAACATGCTACTACATACATCACATGATCTGAAAGCGGCTGCTTGGGCTCTCCCAGAGGAGGTGAATTTAAGATGCTAATTGAGTTTAAGGTAACTCTAGGACACTTGGTGCTGGAACATTTTGCTGGGGTCCTGCTGCAAATGTGCAAGTTACTCTGCCAGATAGCAACATCTGTAAAATGGGAGCATTAATTTCTGCAAAGCAGAACACATAGTTTCTTCCTGTCTGAAAAACATTTGACAGATCGTGTTAGTTGTTTATCAGATCCTCAGTAACCCTTTCTTTGCCTGATTCCCTAGTCATATATTCAGTCCAATTGGTCTCAACCCCATTACAATCTCAAGGCTGCATCCTTGAAACAGTTTCTGCTGTGGGAACGGTGGGGAGAGCATACAGTTCAAGGACTCAAGTACAGAGGGTGGGATGAGAAGTCTCCAATTGCCTGAGTTCAGCTTACAAGTCAACTGGCAGTCATGTCCTCTCGATGATGTCTTTCAACAATTACAGGAGAAGAATCTTGAGTTTAGGGAAGCAAGTCTTTTCTAATAGGCTGAAAGTATGCCTGCTTTTTGCTCCAGGTGGAGACACTATGCTTATTTTTCAAATCAGCAAGCACACAAGCCATTTACTCTGGAGGGAAACACTACTTCTGTCTTCCAAGGATGTTCACTATACTAACATCCTTGGAAAGACTGGAAGAAAGGACAGTTAATGCCTCCCTTGCATGACATGCAGAAACACCGTAGATCCCTGGATATAACTATTGTCTCCCGATGGAGAGATAGTACCTCTTGAGCTCTGGAGCTAATGTTGCCAGGATTTGAATATCATCTCCACCGGTTACTTACTTCATGGTCTTAGGCAATTTACTCCTCATAGTTGTCTAAGTGTTTTCATCTGTAAATTGGGATAATAAGATTCCCTATCATAAAAAGTTATTATGAAGATTAGATGAATTACTACATAAAAAGCCTTTAGAACTATGTATATACTGTAAGCTCTAAAGAAATGTTACCTATTATAGACAAGGTATATTATAAATAAACTATTGATTGATTTTTCTTAGTTCTAAAGTATCACTTAAATATTCCAAAAATATATTAAAAGATTACGTCAGATTCTTTTTTGGAGTTAAAATAGTCTCACATTTATTATTCGATTTTTTTAACTTTTGGCAGTAGAAGTGCACATTTTATATCTCTTCAACTTATTTATGAGCTATAGAATTTCCTATGTTGCTGTACTAATTTTGTTATGTATATTTATTTTATTTTATCTTCACAGATAACTTGGAGGTGGATGGCCTAGCCCCAGGGAATAAAGTCAAGCTTTAACCTAGTTCTATATGTGCCCTTAATTTATATACCTTTTCCAATTAGATATAAAATACTCTGTTAAGAGATATGTCTAACCTTTGAATCTATCATAGTGCACAAGATTAGTTGAATGAGAGGTCCTGGAAAATTACCCTTCATCAAGATGGACTCATGAATCCCTCTGTTTTTCTATTGTGGTGTCCACATGGGCACCTTGCTTCTTTCGTGGAAAATCAGGAACAAGAATCCAGAGGTAGGTGTGGGAAACAAGACTTGATTTTACTCTCAAGGACCCTAGATTACTTCAATCTTGTGCCAAATAGCAGCCAACTTTTCACTCAAAGATGAAAGATGAAGAACATGAAAGTGATGCTACTTTTAGATGGGCTTGTGATATATGTTTGTATTAAAGTATGCCAGCTAAGGTAACATCTTAGGGTTTTACAATACTTCAGAAGTCAAAGGCTGGGATAATGGGTAGCAGGATCTAATCTGGCAGAAGAAGATAATAAGTTGTATATAAGATGTCAGATTCCTGAAGAGTAAGAATGTGATTTTGTAGATGGACTGTAGTTTTAATAAGTGAAGTGCAAGTTTAATAACTGAAGATGACCCCAGTGATAGACAGGAGCTTGATCTTACCCACTTCAGATGGAGGCTAGGTACAGTTTAATGGGTACTCAGGTGCTCAGAGTTTTAGTTGCAAGACTCAGTCTGAATCTCATTCATTATTTAGCCCTAAATAGAAGTATGTAAAAGTGCCCCCACAAGGACTTTCCCAAGGTAGCAGGTCTTGAGATTATGTCAACATGGAAACTCCCAAGAGATCTTAATATTGAGTTATCAAATGAGAAGCCTGAATTTTGGTCTGTAGGGAGCTAATATCTTAGCTAGAAAGTTAATATAAATTTTCAAATCTCAAAGAGAAAGTAATATGCAAAACAGATGGAAGAGTAATGAAGCCATAGACCAGAAGAACCAAGAGAGGTTTGGATCACAGAGCTAGAGGAACGTAAGTTTAATTTATTCAGAACTACTATTGTGAATGGTAAAAAAAATCTGAAGTTTTCCCTTCTTGTAGTATATGGGATAGGAATGGGGGGAAAGAGGTAGGAATGTCTTTTGGATACAAGAGGTATTATGTCTAGGGCAGCAAAATTTATTCCAGATCCATTCAATTGAGGGTTGAAGCTAACAGGATGCTTCCTGCTCTGGGGAAGACTAGTTCATACAGTGGAAAGACTAAGTCTACTTCCAGACAGACAACCAAAGGGGCTCAGACAGGTAGAGAAAGCAAGGGATAACAGCAGCTTGCCAGGCAGTAAAAAGGAGGAAATAAAGATGATTCCTACACATAATGAAATTCCGAAATCCTAGCTGTGATGTAAATTGTGCCCAGCTCGTTAAAACCAAGCAAAGAAGATTTTGATTTTTGCCTCAGAGGTTATTAAGGAAGGTTAAAGCAAACATGATCAGTTTTTGACCTCTCAGAGTCATGAGACATATTTGAACTTTGCTACTAAACAAAGGTATGGAAGACACTCTTTAATTAGGATTTTCCCAATACAGACACCATTAGAGACACTTTATTTTTAACCCATATGTATACACGCCTTTGTTCTAGCCACTGCTTAAGTCAGAAGCACTCCTAGTGCTCTCATATTTATGAGAACCCGCAAAAGCAGGAAATGAATTTAACTGCGTGCATTCCAAGTTGGTTTGTTATAATTGTTAAAAAATAAAATTCCTCTGAGAAAATTTTAGATCTTATTGACTTTACTCAGTGATTCATGAGTTGGGCAGTGCCTAACCTAGCAGATAGAAAGGAGCTCCAAGGAGCTGTACAAAATGAAAGACCTTTATAGACAGAAGGGATTGGGAACAAGAAAGTTAAAGTAGCAAAAAATGAATTGGTTGCGGCGAGGTCACTTTCCTTTAGGGGATGGTGGGGTCTATCAGGCAAATTACCTCACTAGTGCTGACTAGGTGGTTCTTGATGGACTGGTTTAATATTCCATACATGAGAGAGGCCAAAACTCTAATTCATCTCGGTTTGGTGATATGGGGCTTAGCATAAGTGACTCCAGTTTGAGACTGTGTCTTGTTTTATAACATAATGAGATCTTACCAAATCCATGCCGTGTAGAACATAGCTATATATTTCACATTTATGATCTATTTAGTTCTTGCTTGACACTAGCCCCATCCTGGCTTGTCCAGAATGTGGTCAGGAGATTGCAGGATGTGTGGTGGGGACTATTATGCCTGTGTAGCTCCAATGCCCAGAGACATTGTCAAACAGCTGCATTCTAGTCTGATGAGATGTCTACAGATACTGATATTTCTCTCTTCTCTTTCCAAGACACCAGCTGGTTACCATACTTCCATTCTCTTTCTCATATTCTCTGTTAAATGTCTCCTATCTGTCCTCTTCAGATCAATTCTCCCACTAAACACAATGCTTGGCATTATTTTTATTCTTTCAGGTACTCCCTAAGTCAGTTTTGGAATTTGGACAGCCTGATCTTCTCCATCGGAAGTTAGCATCACTGACCAAAAACCCCGGCCGTTCCTGCTAGATCCTTGTTCCCAGTTGCCATATGAAAGGAAACATAAGACCCTTAAAATTTCAACCCCACTCTGTTTCACAGTAAATATTGACCAGAATAGAAATTATAATAGATATTTCCAGACTTCAAGTAACAGGTACCTGGAAATATTCTTGCTGTCTGAAATCTAGAACCTGATATATAGACTGATCTTTACCATGTACCTCCCAATTCTTAGGGCCTTCCCAACCCTTCCTGTGCTTTGTCTGTTCAACAGAATTACAGCTTCATTTTACTGTTCAGCAGGAACTGGAAGCTTGCCCTGACTGAAATCCACTCTGATTCCTAGGGATACTCTCGCTAGCTTGGCCTTTGTTGGACCTCCAATTTCTCAGAGGATTGAACTCTGATTAGAATTTCTAACGATTGGCTGAGTGGAGTTCTGGTGGAAAATTCTCCCAAACTCCACCATCTGGCCGCAAGTATTGTCACCACCTGCATACTCCCATTGCCTTGCCCCTATTCCCTAGAGCCAATGCTCTGAGATACAAATGCCAAACCAGAGAAAGTGTGAGCTCTCCGTGGTCCTTTGGGGACTATACATACTTTGAGTTGCTTTCCTTTCCTGTAATGAAGGCAGGTGTTTCAAACTTATTCAACATAACTTATGTAGTGAGTCTCCTGAGCAAGAACAATTTCTGACATTATTAAGGAGAACCTAGCAGCAGTTTAGTTCCTCTTTAATAGTGAGTTCTTTCTTAGCTCACTCCACTCTAGCCCCAGGGAATCAGGAACATAGGGCAGTAGCAGAGCAAAGGGGTCAGCTCTTAAGCTTCCCTTGTTCCGATTAGCAAACCACCTGCTGAGCTTCAAGAATGACTTCTCACAGAGCTGTTTAACATGTGTTTTCTCAACCGGGCCCAGGTGTGGGTCATGCTGTCTAGGAACTCACAGGCATTTTAAACCTTTCCAAGCAACCAGAGCTTCTAGGTCACCTTAGTACAAGACCAAATGAACACAATGTTTGGTAAGAGTCAACATGACCACCTCAATTTTTAAAAGATAAAAATAAAATAAAAAGAGAAAGTGCCAACAGCTTTATTTGACATGAATTCTGACATAAGTAATTTATACTTTAAAAGAGACTACTGGTGTCGTGAAATTAGGCAAAAATTAAGAGAAGGATGTATCTTTATTTCTATAAAATAATATAATTGTGATTTATTTTTTGATGACTTCCAAGTTACAATTTGCATGTCATGAGACAGATTTGTGTGAAGATGCAGTGATTCTTTTCCACTTGAGAATGGAGAAGATGAGCTATTATTTGGCAGTCCTGGTTATTTTTAATAATTATAATCTTCAATAGTAGCTTTGTTTAGTAAAGGAGAGGCTTTTGATCTTTCTGGCTTCTATCCTTGAGTCTTTATTAAATTTGTTCTATTGTATTAATACAAACTTAAATACACAAAACCTGTGAAATACTGTGACCAATGGTTATTTGTGTGCTTCAGGTGTGGTAATTACCATTTTCCAATACTGGCAGCTTTCTTTCGTGGAGAAACTCTGAAACACATGTGTTCAAATGAATGAATGAGAACATTCATTGAGCACATTCGTGAGCTCAGTTAATGAGAACAAACTCCTATGTCAGAAAAGGACATCTATAAGACTTTTCTATAAGTACTTATAATATGAATTTTCTTGCTGACAAACGTTGAGAAATGAAACATCTTTGTTTTCATTTTTCACAAAGGTGTTCCTTTATAGCTATCTGGTCTGCCCTATCATACTCATAGAGATAGTCATGGTTGGCGGTTTGAGAACGTGCAAAAAGAGAGAAAGGGTAAGTGAGAGCATTTCATAATTTATCATGGTATGAATACATGGCATCACGGTAAAAAAAAAATAGAACTCTGCATTAAATATAACAGGGAATAAATATTTTTATGGATATAGCTTAATAAAAAATCTTTGCATCACTGATGTTCCAAAATGATTCTAAGATACTCTGTGAAAATATAAAACTGAACTATATTTCTGCCATGGCATATAGTAAGAGCAAACAATTTTTAATAGAAGAATACAATTGTGAGTTTTAACAAGCAAATGACTTCAATAATCTCTATCCATATTGGATACAATACAGGTATCTTTTCTTTGGACTATTGAACTAGTATTCGTTATAACCTATTCATGTTTTGGAAGGAGTTAAGGTCCTACTGTTTGTTTCCATTTTGTCGTCAACTGAAGTCCTCAGGATTCTATATAAGTACTGTTCTTAAGTATTCTGGATTCCAAAGATATGCACATAAATCTTTGAACCTAATATAGGACTTTATCCTGAGTCTTATTGTTTTGTATCTGCAGACCAGGGCTACCAAGTGGTTCTTGAATCTGATTTCTGTTACTTTCTTATCATTTAAAATCTTTGTCAACCCCAAATTTGACATTATGCTTTCTCTGGCTTCTTCAAAGACATCAGCAAAAAAGTTGAATAAAATAGAAAAGATTCTAGAAAAATCCATGCAATGAATCTCTAGGACCTCCCTCTTTATTGATCTTCTTGCATTCACTTATTAATTCACTCCTTTGCCATTTACCGATAAACAGCTATGTCTGAGGCTTTTTGCTAGCTGCTGTTATAGAGCAATGATTAATACATAATTGCAACCTCTCAAAGCTCATAAGTTAGTTGGTGAGAAGTATATTTAAGTCAGCAAGAGCATAGAAGATTACTGCAGATGCTATGATTGTAGTATATTCAGAATAAACAAGGAAACAAGGGTAAGAGAGGTTAGTTTTAGCTGAGGGTCATAGGTATCAGTGAGCTGAGTTTTGAAAGATGAACATAGGAATCTGGGATGGTGTGAGATGGGTTGGGTTGAATGATGAGGAAGATTTTACAAGCAAAGAGATCTAAATGTGTGAAGTCAGAAAGCATGAACTACTATGGAGTTTTCAGGCAATTGAAGCAGTCTGGTGTAATTGTGGTGTGGTGTGCTATCAAACAGTATGGTGCCATGGAAAGTGGGACTGGAAATAGTAGGTGGGAGTCAAGCTAAAGAGGATCTGGTAGACCATGCCAGGTGTTGGGGTTTAATCTATAGGCACTAAAGAAGTGTCAAGGTGTTTCAAGGAAGAGGGCATCACAGAATTGAATCTTGGAGAATGAGTCATAATTCACCAGATTTGGAGGGAGATAGAAAGATAAGAAACATAGATTTAATGTTCAGTATGAGACAGTGAGACTCAAAAGGCTACGGAACCACTCTTGATATCATTCCCCAATACATATTTTCTCAGCTTTTCCATAAGGCCAGGAGCAGCACCCCTATGTTCATTGCAGCATTATTCACAATAACCAAGATGTAGAAGCAACTCAAGTGCCCAAGGACTAATGATTGGATAAAGATATATATATACACAATGGAATACCACTCAGGCATAAAAAAGACATAATCATCCCATTTCCAACCACATGGATGCACCCTGAGGACATCATGTTAAGCGAAATAAGCCAGACAGAGAAAAACAAACACCATATGATTTCACGCACGTGTGGGATATAAACAAAGTTATGGACAAAGAGAACAATTTAGTGGTTACCAGGGGGAAGGGGCAGGAGAGTGCACACAAGGGGTGCAGGGGCACATTTATACGGTATTTAACAAATATTAATGCACAACTGAAATTTCACAATGTTATAAACTATTTAGACTACAATAAAAACATTTTTTTAAAAATCTTGAAATTTAAGTTTTCTATACCTATGGCATTCTCGTGACCCATTTTCTTCTAATGTCAATCAAAATAGAGTGGGATTCACTTGAAATGTTGTGTTTGCTGAGTTCTCAAGATTACTTCTGTAGATCACATTTTATTTTTTCCATAAACACAAAAACAATTTAATAATTATTATTATTATATCCCCGCTGCACATTGAGTGCTCACTAAGTACCTAGCACATTACAGTTATTTTTTCAGTCTATGACAATCCCAAGAAGAACATTAAAATATTGTGGATTACTAATTTAATGGGCTCTTATACAGCTGTGATAAACTAACTGCTACTACATGAAAAATATGGATGACTCACAAACGTAATGTGGAATGAAAGAAAGCAGACACACACGAGTATCTGCTGTATGATTCCATTTATATGAATAACACAAAGCAAAGCTTATCTATGGTGATAGAAAATAGGCTAGCAAGTATTTTCGGGGTAGATGGACTGGGTGCTGGTATAGGAGTGAGTTTGGGCTTTGAAGATTCATGGAGTTGTACATTTTTGACATAAACATTTTCCTGGTTTCACATTATAATTCATTACAAAGTTTTTCACTCTCACTAACATATGAAGAATGGGTTGCTGTGAGACAAGTGTGGAATGAAGGAGGCCAGATAGTGAGCCATTGTACTCATGTGGGCAAGAGAGAATGATGGGTCAACCTAGGGAAGTGAAGGGAAGACTGAGAGAAATGGAAATATTTAGGATATAATGTATTTTATTTTTTAATTGAGATTATGCTACTTTACAACATTGTGAAATTTCAGCTGTATGTTATTTTTTGTCAGTCATCTTATAGGTGCACCACTTCACCCTTTGTACCCATTCCCCACCCCCCTTGCCCTTGGTAATCACTAATCTGTTCTCTTTGTCCATGTGTTTATCTTCCACATATGAGTGGAATCATACAGAAGTCTTTCTCTATTTGGCTTATTTCACTTAACATAGTATCCTCAAGTTCCATCCATATTGCGAATGGGATGATTTTATCATTTTTTATGGCTCAGTAGTATTCCATTGTATTTATATACCACATCTTCTTTATCCAGTCATCAGTCGAAGGGGACTTAGGTTGCTTCCACATCTTGGTTACTGGGAGTAACGCTGCAATGAACATGGGGGTGCATGAGTCTCTTCAAATTTCTGATTTCAGGTTCTTTGGTTAGATACCCAGTAGTGGGATGGCAGGGTCATATGATATTTCTTTTTTTAATCTTTTGAGAAATTTTCATACTGATTTACATAGTGACTGCCCCAGTTTGCATTCCTACCAGCAGTGTATGAGGGTTCCTTTTTCGTCACAACCTCTCCAACACTTGTTATTTTTCGTCTTTGTTATTTTAGGAATTCTCATGGGTATAAGGTGATATCTTAGTGTAGTTTTGATTTGCATTTCCCTGATGATCATTGATGATGAGCATCCATATATCTTTTTTGGAGAAATATCTGTCCATATTTCCTGCCCATTTTTTGATTGGGTTGTTTTACTTTTTGTTGTTGAGTTGTGTGAGTTCTTCGTATATTATGGAGATTAACCCTTTGTCGGATATATGATTTGCAAATATTTTTTCCCAGTTGGTGGGTTGTCTTTTCGTTTCAATCCTGTTTTCCCTTGCCTTGTAGAAGCTCTTAGTCTAATGAAGTCCCATTTGTTTATTCTTTCTCTTGTTTCCCTTGTCCAAGAAGACATGGTGTCCGAAAATATCCTTTTAAGACTGATGTCAAAGAGTGTGCTGCCTATATTTTCTTCTAGAAGTCTTATGGTTTCAGGTCTTACCTTTAAATCTTTGATCCACTTTGAGTTTATTTTTGTGAATGGTGTAAGAGAATGGTCTATTTTCGTTCTTTTGTACATGGCAATCCAGTTTTCCCAACACCATTTTAGGATATAATTTGATGCTAAAGCCAACAAGACTTAATTATGAGTTAGATACTGGAGGATGGCAGAAAAAGAAGAATCAAGAATGATCAACAGGGCACTAACGTTGCATAGTGGTTAAGTTTATGTGCTCCACTTCGGCAGTCTAGGGTTTGCCAGTTCGGATTCTGGGCACGGACCTTGGCAACACTTATCAAGCCTTGCTGTGGCAGGCATCCCACACATATAAAAAGAAAAAGTGGAGGAATATGTGCACAGATGTTGGCTTAGGGCCAATCTTCCTCAGCAGGAAGAGGAGGATTGTTGGCAAATGTTGGCTCAAAGCTAATCTTCCTCAAAAAAAAAAAAAAGAATGATCAATAGGTTTTACCTTAAAAATCTAAGTGAACGATGGAACCATTTATTGGTTGGGGAAGATTGGTGAAAAAAATGGGTTTGGGGAGGGTTTTGATCATAAGAGTTTGCTTCTGGATATGTTAAGTGCGAGATATTCAAGTGAAGAAGTCAAGAAGGCAGTTGAATACAGAGAAGAGGAGGTGTGAGTGGTGAAATTGAGAATTATCTGCTCAAAGAATAAATTGTCACAAGATTCAATGAGATTAACTAAGGAAAGCAAGTGGAGAGAGAAGATAGGAGAACTCACGATAAGTTTTCTTTTTAGAATAAGTATGTCACAAATAGTTCATGAGACACACTTATTCTGAAAACAAAAAGTGCTTATTTTACCTTTTTTTAAAAAAAATCTGTAACTAAAACTTAGGAATATTTTCTAAAGCTAGCAATCATAAGCTAGCACCAAGTCCTGGAGTGCACTGACGTAAGGGATTGAGCAGAACAAGAGAAGTAAACAAAGGAGCCTGAGAGGGATCCGTCAGTGAAAATCCACAAGTTGTGACAGTTCAAAAAGCAGGAGAAAAAATTTGAAAAGTACTTAATTTCCAAAGCATCACTGATCTTGAAGACTTGAGGCCAGGACCAAATGGATATCTTATTCAGTTCATTTAAGTAAGCATAGGCGTTTGTTATGTCCCTTGTATGGAGGTGGCTCTACCTGGATGCAGAGGGCTTTGGAGCACCTTTCTGTGACCTTAGCTTTTACATATTGGGACAGAGTACATGAGCAGTGAGTACATCATGGGCTGCCCACTTCTAGATTCTTACCTCTTGCCCTCACGTTCTAGAGGTTCCCCTGACTCTGACTCTGGTAAGGTCAATACTCACAGTGCATCCTAGTGTAGGTACTGTAAAGTCACAAATTAGAAGTGTCTTCACAGCAGAATGTCAGCTCTGACGTCAGCACATCTGGATTAGGAGCATATGAATCTATCTTTAATCAACAACATAGCACAGCGACACTTCAGGCACATTGGAGAATTCAGCCATGAGATGACTCTAATCAAGCACTGTCAAAGGGCTGCCAAGATCATCATTTTTAGAACAGTGCATTTCAAACTAGCTGTGCAGAACAAACTTTTAAGTACTACTTTACTTACTCTTGAATCTCCAGTCTTACAGTGCATAATTATCATATAGCTAGTACAAGTGAGTTCCATGCTCCATTCACCATAAGCAAGTCTGCTGGTCATGTGCAAGTCTTGCTGGTCAAGTTTGGTGGTCATGATAATGCTAAATTGCTATAGCAGTTTCTACACTTCTCAATTTCTGTACTTAACTATTTATGGACGGGTACCAGTTTGTGAACCATACTCTCAGTCACTCTGTACTTAAAACTAAAACCTCTGCTCACCTGCTTAGAAATGCCCATCGGCTCCTTTTTCTAATAGGTTGAAATGTGATTCACGAATCTCAGCGTGATTATGCCCTGGAGCATATTACTTAATTCGCTATTACAGCTTCTATCATGTTTATCAGTATTTTTTTGTTTACATGTCTGTATACTAGCTACATGTGTGCTCCTGGAAGGCAGCGACAGGGTCATAAACATATGTATATCCCCAGCAACTGGCACCGTCCTTGATAAATAAGAAGACAACAGTGAGCTCATTTGGACACTTAGTCTATATTTATTAAGAACCTGCCATGAGGCAGGACCCATTTTAGGTACTAGAAACGTAGTGATGATGAACAATACTGACAAAATCCCTCCCCTCATGGAACGTTAATTCTGTTGGGGAGACAGAAAATAAGTGAGATTAAAACAAAGTAAGATATGCATTTGTTTAGTTGGCGATAATTACTGAGGAGGAAAAATAAAGCAGGGGCAAAAAGTTGTTGAAATTTTATAAATGTTTTCTACATGATTGAAAATAGAGCTGAGTCAAAACTCCTTCATCACCTGGTTAAAATAATATCTTTCTAGTCACCTCTATGACCACACACAGTGACATGCTCACAGAACCTGAGTACCTTCTTGAATCTAAATTTCTCTCCGGAAATTTCCTGCCTTTTCTACTTAGAAAATACCGGCTTACCATTTAAGACCCAGGTCAAGCTTTATCTCTGAGAAGGCATCCCTGACTCTATGGGAGGGGGATAGTTAGCTACTCTCAAGGCATTCTCAACATAACTGTATAGTCGTCATGATCACATTGACTTTTGATTATTTGCTTGTGACAAGCTGTCTGCAAGAGTCTGCAAGGGTTGGAAGACAAAGGCCTGTTTTTCTTTCTTTCTGAATTCCCAGCGGCCGATGTGGCATCTGGGATATCAGGGAAGCTCAAGAAACATCTGTTGAAATAGATTCAAAGTAAAATGAGTTGAGAGAAGCTATCTAAGGGATATAGGAATTTCCGTTTCTTGGGTTTGTGGGTTTTGTCTTCATCAGAAAATAACACACTTAGAGTATATTAGTTTAAATATCTACAAAGATGTTTGCCTGAACATAATTTTACCTTTTTGGAATATATGATAGAAAGATAAGAAACATCCTTTTAAAAACTATTTCCACATCTTTGACATATCTGTCTCTCCAAACTGTACATTTAAGGATCTTAGCAATGGTATTCTTCTAGAGTTCAGGTGAAAAACTATATATACATCATTTTATATTATATATATAATTTTTAGAGTGCTGCTTCTGTAACAGTAGATATACCATATGTCTTCCTATGTGACATCTTTTAATTTCTCACAAGGGCTCAGTAAGTTTCTAATAGTTTAAATTTTCAGATGAGTAAACTGAAACTGGGTGTTTTTTCTTAACAGTATGAAGAGCTATCATTTATTGAGCACTTACTAAGTGTTGATCACTGTGCCACACTCCTCCTATGCATTATCCTACTTGGTTCTTCCATGGCCTAATCAAAGACTTGAGTTATTAAGGATTAGAGAGTATACATGATTATTGCCCAAGAACACACATTCAGAACTTTGAATAAGGCCGGGACAGTCTCTTGACTACTGCCCACTTGCGTATGCACTACAATGTTTTCTGCCTTATAGTCAGGTGATATGCGTGAAGCCACGTTTGGCATCAGGTCATTTGATCCAAAGGCCAAATTGTGTTGTGCACTAAGAAATATTCTTCAGTGGCTCTTGTAGGCAGCCTGGGCTATCCACAGACTCTTGTGCAAAGATTTACAAATGCCAATGTGTACAATCTACTTCATAATAATTGATACTCAACTTATTTTAAAAATATATTCTAGAAGTATGCTATTCATACTTAAAATAAGTACATGCCCAATAACTGCAAAACCTGACACATTTTGCCAAACTGAACACACTTGTGTTGAAAAAACAAAACATTGCCAGGACCCCAGAAGCTTCTGTGGTTTTCCAGTTACCTTCCCCCACCCTCACTAAAGGCCACACACATTCTGAGTTCTAGTAGTATAGACGCATTTTGCCAATTTTTCTACTTTGTAAATAGAATCACCTTATAAAACTAATATTATTTATAATAAGTGTCATCATACAGCCAACTCCCTTTGAGTATGCCTGTCTACCAGAAATTCTAGGAAATGGTGCAACATACGAAGGAGCACCAGACTAAAGGTCAATGACCTCACGATGCTGCACAGTCTGTTACTAACTCGATATCACAGAAGAGAAGTTGAGGACTCAATGGACCCATAGTGCTTCCTCCAAGTTCTTGAGATTCTCAGTGGCTTTCAGGTGAGCCTGTGAGAAATCCCACAGCCCCTCACCTTTGGCGCAGAAGGATGAAGTTACCAGCAATAGGTCCCCTGACTTTTGCTCCTCCAGCCCTAACAGCTTCGTGTGAGCCTCTAAGTTCCTGTATTAATTGGCTTTCATATTTGGAATACATAGATGGGCAACTATCTTCCTGACCAAAATTTGATACCCTTTTAATTTATTTGAATTTTGTTGTTTATTAAGCTTATGGTCACCAATTTCACCTATTTTCACTTAAGTTTCCTAACCCCTAAAGTGAGACAGTTGAGTATCACAGCCTCTAAGATTAATCCTAATTCTAATATTACTATATTTGTGAACTCAACTGTGTTTGGAATGGGAAGCCAGATAGCATACAGCAAAGACCACTGGGGACCTTGGCTTAAGAGTGACTGTTTATGGCCCTGCTCCATCCCTAACTAGTTGTGTGACCTTGAAACAAGTGTCTCATCTTCACGGAGGCCTGTATATTCCTCTGTAAATGAATCATAAGTATCTGTTAGTTACAGCAATATTGAATAGAGCTAGTGTTTGATAATTTGCAAACATTCAATGACTGTTTAATGCTTTCTGTTCTTTCCACTCTATTTCACTAAGAAGGTGCATGATGCATTTAAGGAAGCATCAGTTAAGTGACAAAATAAACACAAATTTTCAATTAAATAAGTATTTTTCAGTTATCTGAAAACTTCAACTCACATGGAAGGTTTTCTTCCCCATGAAATTGGAGGGATGGATGAAGTGTACTATATTTAATGATAATTATGTTCTTCAGAATATTACTCAGAATAGATTTCTTGTATTGATTAGTGTAATATGCTGATACATGGGATTAATTTTGATCATCTTGAATTTATGTTATAAAGAATTTTAAGAAGTCAAAATTGGAGACATCCTAGAAAGCAGTTTTAGGACCTCTAGCCTATATGCACATCCAATGTGTTTATCATCACCTTGCAGTCAAAAAGCATGGAGCAGTCTTCTAGCTTCAGTACAAAGATAGCAGAGTTAACAAGGTTGCAGAAGCATTTACACTCTGACCATAGAGATGAAAACGTAATAGTAATACAAAAATTTCTATGCTGCAGAAATTTCTTCCCTGTCTAAAGCCAAACTTAAAACATTTAAAAAGAAAAATACACAAGATGATAGTATAAAATGAAAATTCATGTTATTTTGATAAACAGTATTCATTTTTTCTGTTGTTTTCATATTTTGCTTAATGTAGTAGAAGATAAAATAATTTTAATTCAAATGATTCTAGCTTTGTGTTCATGAGTAAATCACTTAAATTCTCTAAGCATCAGAAAATAGTTTTTAAAAGATAGGAACATAATATCTGCTTTATCAGTCAGAAAAGACTGGTCATGCTGTAGTAACAAATGACCCCAAAGTCTTAGTGACTTATAACGATAAATGTATATTTCTTGCTTGCTATACATGCCCATCATAGGACTTGTAGAGATGGAGTTGATCATTGCAGTTTTTCAGAGCCTTGGCTGATGAAGCAGCTACTGTCCTAAACATTACCAGTCACTTAACAGAAAGAAAGGAGAATGCAGAGAAAGATTACATGGCCCCATAGTGGTACATGTCACTTCCTTTCTTGGTTCACTGGCCAAAACTAATCATAGGTTCTCACAAAACTTCAAGTAGGCACGGAAATGGAATACTCCTATACCAAAATGGTAGTATTTTGGAATGTGCCCAAAAGAAAAGAGAGAGCCAGAATATTCATGAGCAGCCCTCATGAATCATCCTTGCCCCACCATCTTCACAGGGTATGGGGAGGATTAAATGAGTTAACTATGTGGAAAGAGTTTGCAAATTGTATAAAGAACTATAGAAATATAAGAGATAGTAAGTTGTAATAAATATAATTATTAAAAAATTGGAAAACAGAATATGGGACTCCAGATTAGATTTCATTTACTAAGGATATGAGATATTTTATGAGTCGAGAAAATGTTAGCAACAGAATACCTTATATACTTGTAGTTTAATATATTTATCTTTAGACAAACTCTCTTTATCATTTTGTGCACTTCATAGTAATTCATGTTCATATTCCCATCCCTCAGATTAATTAGGGCCTACAACTGTGACCACATTTTCCCATCAGTGGTTCCTTGACTAGTGATTCTCAACTAGTCTTGTAAAAGTACAAGTAGTCTACATCTCATAATTTACTGGACATTATCTGAAATCAAGCAATAAATACGTATTAGACACCTATTCTATGCATACAGTGGCTGGTCCCTGAGACAAGTGTAAGAACAAGCGATCAGTCTGTGGTCTTTTGGATAAATCAAGTGCATAATAATGGGATTAGTTATGATAATAAAGGCAAGTTATTAGTTATAATAATAAAGTCATTTTCAAGCACCCACTAGATATTCTAAATCATATTAAGCAATTTTGTTCTCTGTATTTTAATTAACCCTCACAATGACTGATGAGAAGAATATCATTATTCTTTGTATTGTTTTTTGTATGAGGATCCTCATGTTTGGATTGCTTAAGAAATTTGCCCCAGGGGCCGGCTCAGTGGTGGAGCTGTTAAGTTTGCATATTCCGCTTCCGCAGCCTGGGGTTCGCCGGTTCGGATCCCAGGTGCAGACATGGCACTGCTTGTCAAACCATGCTGTGATAGGTGTCCTACAAATAAAGTAGAGGAAGATGGGCACGGATGTTAGCTCAGGGCCAGTCTTTCTCAGCAAAAAGAGGAGGATTGGTGGCAGATGTTAACTCGGGCTAATCTTCCTCAAAAAAACAAAAAAGAAAGAAATTTGCCCCACATTGCATATTATTATATGACAGAGCCTGGAAACAAGTCCTGTCTGACTCCAGATTCTAAGCAGAATTCAAAGCTTGGGGGCTGACATTCCTGACTTAAGAACAAGACATCCATACATTAAGATTAAACAATGAAGTATTAAAGAATAGTCTAATTCAACAATACTGAGGCATCACAATCCAGTTTGTGATTGACAAGCATGCACTGAAAACAATAAACGGTATTGTTTTCCAAAGAGACCAGAGGAATCACGATGAGGTAGAATTTGCTGTACAGACTTTTTTTTTATGAGGGTTTTATTTACCTTACAATAAATAGTCCCATCACTGAGATGAATCAGACAAGTATACTGGGACTACACTAGACACAGGAAGCGTCGGGTTTTTTTCCTCTCATTTATCTGCTGTTCAACCTTGTGCAAGTTATTTATGTTGTCTGAGCCTGCGTTTCCTGGTTTGCAAACTAGAAGTAATATAGTTTACCCCACCTATTACACAGAATTGATGAGATAATGGAGATAATGAGACAACAAGAAAACTGGAAACCCTTAAACCGACGTGAGGAGTCTTTGTATTTCAAATAATTTGATCAAATATCAAGGATTTGTAGGTGCTATGAATATTATCTCATTGTTTACACTATGTTAGCTTTTCCAGAAAAAGGAAAATGGATTGTATGTTGTGGTATTTTAATACCTAGGAGAGACCTTGTTTCCTCTGAGCTATTGCTTCCAGTGTCCACTCGTCCACCGAGTCACCTTTCACTTCTGGTGTCAGGCTTTAAAACACTTGATTGGCAAAACCCCAGAGTCTAGATGATCTGTCGTGTTTTGTTTTTCAGTTGCCAAAACTTCCTCTGGCATATTGTTGATTCTCAAAGTTTGAATGAATGAATGTAATTATGTATACGTGACTAGAAAGATGGAGGAACGTGGGCTGGCTGGATGGCACAGAAAGATGGTTGAGTGGATGACTTGTGGGTGGCTCAGACACAGAGCTGAGTCCATGGTCTTCCTTCCTTCCTTAAAAAGTATTCATTGTTCAGCCCAGGAAAGCCATCATGATAAATGGAATGACATATATAACATGGTCCTTGTCTTAAAAACTTAAGTTCTAGCACAGAAAACTATCTAATCCAAGACTTAAAGATAGGTGAATCTTGAGAGAGATGTGGATAAATCTGAATAAAAATTCAAAAAGTTATAGATTTTGTGAAGGATGGGATGAATCAGGGAAAGTTTGTGAAAAGGTAATATTACAAGATGGAATATTGTATGTTCAAAAGTTTGAAGGGAAAAAGAGGGCAAAATCATGTTGGTCCAAATCCGTGTGTGCTGGAGGAGCTATTTGGCAGCGTGTGCTCGTTCCTCACTTTTCTAGTAGTCAACTCCTGGAATAATCTCCCGTCTCCTGGCAACAAGCTATAGTGGTAAGAGGACTTATGTCTGAATCCTGTATAAAACCTTTCACTGAAGGCACAGTGTACCATCAGCAAGTTACTTAATCTCTTTAACCCTCACAAGACTCATACATACAATGGGAATTACAATGCTTACTTTGTAGGAACACAGTGCCTAGCTTAAAGTTCAGACTCCAGAGACGTTTGTCTAATGAATGAATGCTACCATAAATGGAATTCAAGAACCAGTGTGAGTAAGTATGCTTACAGGGGCATGAGGTGAACTCTAAAGTGTTTTTCAGCTCTTTGCTTCGAATTAGTGATACTTTTTAAAATTTTGTTGTGCAATATTGGAATATTTGATATTGGGAGAGAGGGGCAGTAGAGATAAAATAGAAGAGTAGGTTGTAACAAATGGCAGTACTAAGTTACTTTTACACAGGACATGAGAGTTTAGTTGAGTGTCCCCTCGAACTCATTATTTTATACTGCAGTACCCTTTGACAGGGAGCCCTGTATATTTGAAACAGCATAGAAACTTCACTGATGAGATAAATATTCTGTACTGGGGTTTTATGTAGAAGTACACGTTTTCAGAAATATCACACTTTAATATATTTAGCAATTGCATGGGTAATCTACTATCTCTGAACTAAAATTACTCTCTCTATAAATAATCTGCAATTTGGCAGGATTTTGTGCAGATGCCTCAGTGCCCTCCTCATTGTGTATGTGTGCATTTATTTTTAACGTTTGCATTTTTTATTGACTCTTCACAATTTTGGCAAGTTGAAGGGCTTGTGGTGGTTAGGGAGCATGTGTTAGTATTGCAGTTGGTTTGAATGGAATGCTTTTGCCACTGAGCAACTCACACCATTTAGTTGCTGAGCTGCCACTCTCCAATGGATTGCCATCACTCTAAAGCACGCTTGGTTGGTCGAGGAAATTATTTGAACTGTGCTGGAGACTTCAGTCAATGGTTCAGTAATCACACTGCTCCTTTGATTCTGAATGATCCATCTCAAACAACTTTATCACACAGCGTTCTTTTATCTTATGCGATTTTCCCTAATAAGACAAGAGTGCCCACTGAGAATCATCACCATATTATATCTGCTGCTCACATAGCACCTCTCACTGCACTGTGACCCCCCGCCCCGCACCGGAATTATGGAGAGGAATATCTGTCTTATCAGTCGTCCAATTTAAAGCAGCCAGGAACAACGGCTTTAGTTTCTAGCTGAGGAATCCTAGAGTTCTCCTATGACAGTGTTCATATCAGAATCAACTAGAAATCATCTCATATTATTGAGATTTTGATAGTCTCTTTGAGACAAAAGCTTACGTAGAAAAATGTAAAGAGCTCCGACACAAGTCTAGTTTAATGACTGTAAATAAATAACTGGGTCCAAAAATAAAAGTGTTCTTTCCTTTTTTAAAAATAATGAGTAAATACAATAATTTTCAAGTTGATTTGAAAAATAAAGTCACCATGAAAACTGAACTATTTTGATCATTATTTAATGTCTCAATATTCCCCCATGTATATGTTTACGATATTATAAGCTTTTGTCCATATACATGCATGTAGATGTGTATGCTTTTATGTATGTGTGTATGATAAAGTTCTTAGAAAGAATAGAATTTGCCTAATACTCCTACCTTGAAAGTTTGGCTTGTTAGTTCACTGGGCATGCATTCTTACATCTAATACAATATCGTCATCAACTTTAGATAGAAAAAAGAGGTAAAAAATGTATGAAAATGAATATCTGCCTGGTTAACCAATCACAAAAAATTCTTTGTACATGAGAATCACATGTATAACATAGTATATATATAAACAATATAAAACACATATATAGTGTACATATATATACTGTTTGTATGTATGTGTGTATATTTGTGTATGCATATATATGTATGTGTATATTTACATATATACACACACGAGATTATAAACATATATATACACACATATGTATAGCTTTTAGATGTTGAAATATATTTGAGACTTGCTTCTTGCTTTAACACCTCCAGAGAGATTTACATATACATTAGTATGTCAAATGCTCTGAGGTATCCTGCAGTAAAGAAATTCCTTTAGTATTGTTTAATCTGGAGTGGGACTTACTCAAAATTATTTGACTGAGAGCCAATTTTCCACAGAAATGCATAGCCACATTAGGTTTTTGTAGAAAAGGTGTTATACTGTTCTTACTTTTGGAAATGTTGAATTAAACACTTCATATAAATTTTCTCATTTACTCTTACAACATCTCCATGGGTTATTGTAAAGAATATTCTTATTTTATTTTTGCTAAGCCAAACCCTTTTTTTCTGGCAAAATAGAACCTTGAACTTCCTTTGGGAGGAAAAAACCACTCTTCCCTACCCCCAGCATCAACTTCAGAGGCAAGCCCTGTGTGATTGAAATGATCTATTCATTCAATAAAATGTACGGAGCTTTATCTGATATGCCAGGTACTTTTATAGATACTTGAGATATAGCTTCAAAGAAAACAGATAAAATACACTGCAGTGATAGAATGTACAAACAAACAAATACTTAAATGAAATATAGAGAATTTTAGATGGTGAAGAATGCTAGGGAGAAAGAATAAAGCAGAGAGAGGGGAATTGAATGCTGTAGGGGGGCGGGGCACAGTGTCTATTGCCCATAGTAATTTATGGAGAGGAAAGGGATGATCTCAGAGTCCTGGGCTTCTTATGGTGCCTGAAATAAGTAGGGTTGAAATAACAAGGTTGGCTTTGAGTTATTCATTTAGGAAATATTTATTGAGTGGCTACCATACTCCAGGGAAAGTTTAGATATTGCTAATATGGAAGTTAATAAAACAAAGATCTCTAATCTGGTGGTTACAGTGCTGTGCTGAAAAATGTTTGAAAACTGGCTGTTGATAAAATAAAAGGATCATAATTTGGAGTGTTTGTGGATTTTTGTGATCTAAAAAACCTACCATGACCAGTTGCAAGCTACCACTTGGATATAGAATTAGAAAAGGATGCACGAAATCAGCTCTTGTATGAAAGTAAGGGTAGACACATGTACCTTATATTCTATCATGTAAATATAAACGTACTAAGTGATAAGTTAAACACATGCATTAGAAGATGATAGGTGCCAGCAAATAAAAGAAAGTACAGCAGCATAAGAAGGGATGAAAATGCTGAAAGGAGGAGAAGTAGAGTGGAGTAGTAAGTAGGGAGGCTGAAATTGACCTTACTTAGAAGGTAATATTTCAGCAAAGATTTTAAGGTTAGAAACACAGAAAACCAGATCCAGGAGGCAAGAATCTTTCAGGCATCAAGACACCTAGATTCTAACATGAAATCATATTTTGCTTGTGTTGGGGGACCGCCTAGAGGCCAGTATGCCTGGAGCAGAATGAGTGAAGGGAAGAATATTAGATGAAGCAGGGGCACAGATCATGTACAGTCTTATAGACCAGTGAAATGGACTTTAGATTTGACTCTCAGTTAAATTGGGAGCCGTTGTAGAGTTTTGAGCACAGAATTAACATGATCTGACTCTTATTTTAAAGAACATTTCTAGTTGCTAGGCTGAGAATAAAATATAGGCAAGGAAACCAGTTAGTATTCATTCAAGTGGTTCAGATCAGGGTGGTAACAGTGGAGGTAGTGATAAGCAGTTAGATTCAGAATACATATAGATGGAAAAGTCAACAGGATTTCTTGATAGGTTGGTGGCATCCTGTGAAAGAAAAAAGAGAGAGCAATGGTGAATCCAAGATTTTTGGCCTGAGCACAGGGAAGGACGTGGTTTCAATCAAACAGGATTGAAAAGGCTTTGTGTGGTGGTGGTTGGGGGGGGTGATTGGGTGGGATCAGGACATCAGTATTAGATTTGTTGAGTCTGAGATGTTTTTAGCATCCAAGAGTGGATATTTAGTAAGTAAGAAGTTGGAAACATGAGTTTAGAGTTTGGGGTAGAAGTCTGGGCTAAAGATAAATATTTTGTGTTCTGTATGTAGATTTTAAAGCCATGTATCTAGAGAGGATTGCCAAATGAATAAGTACAGATAGAAAAGAGAACCAGGAAATGTCTCTTAGGGCACTACAACACTGAGAGCTCACAGTAAAGCAGAGGATTCTGCACAAGAGGCTGAAAAACATTGATCAGTGAGATAGGATAAAAGCCAAGAGTGTGATGTCCTGGAAGTCAAGCCTGTCAAGCAGGAGGGAGGACTAATTATTTCAAACGGTGCCAGAGGTCAGGTAGTATGAGGTCTAAGAATTGACCAATGAATCTATAAACATGGTAGTTATTGTTAATATTTACAGCAATTATGTCAACGGATGGAGGGTGAGAAAGCTTTTTAGTGGGTCCAAGAGAGCTAATAGGGAAAGAAGTGATATCAGGACAGTATTTAGAATGAGCTTGTGATTTGTGGAGGAAGTTGTGGGATCTTTCTTGGTGTACTTAGAGTTTGGTACTCTCTATTCAATGCCATCCTCACAAGTGAAAAAGAGGATAGGGAAAGGGGAATTATTATCTAGAGAGTTAAGGGTTTCTGACTTCTTTTGCCTCTCCTGCTCTGAGATGCTAAGACTAGGGAAGGGTGGCCTTATTTGAAACTTCCAGGTGAAACTCAGTGGCTCTCTTTTGACTCCTGCTGATAGAGATGCAAGTGAGGCCAACTTATCAGGAGCACTGGAGACATGTTGTTAAGCTAAGCCATGTATTTCATTTCTCCAGTCCAAAGATCAGATAAAAAACCAATGAGAGTCAGGTTTCCATTTTTGGCTTGCCTATTGGAGGAGAAATGCTCTTTTATGCTGGATTTGAGTCTTGGGGTGCAGGGGGAGTGTCTAAGTGATATCTAGTTGGCACAGTAATCTTAGTTTTGTCTGGATGGAGCCTGGAGCTAACAGAGGGCAACAAGTGGATCAACCAAATGGTGATAGAGCCAAGAGATGGGAAGAGGCCAAGTCTTCTTGTCTTCACTAAATCCTCAATCCAACCATGCTTTCAGCCTCCCCTAGCTCTGACCATTTCATTTACCTAAGCTAATAAAATTCCCTTTTTGGCTTAAGTCACTTCAAGTCAGATTTTCTCTCAAGGTTTCTAACTGAGCCAGGTAGATATTATTATCACCACATTGGTATAGATTGGTCTCACTGGTACAGATGAGAACACTGAGGCTTATTTTTCGGTGAATGACTAAATGCCCAGGCTCACACAACAAATGAATGAAACCAGGTGTGTCTCAGGGCTACCCACTTTCTCTCTTCTGCTAAGGAAAAAAAAAATTCAATGAGTTAGGGAAAAATATGGCTCAAGAAAAGAGATGAAAAATTAACTTCCTAAGAGTCTGCCACTGGAAGGGACTTTCACTATTGTTTTTTTGTACTATTGTAAGGAAACTGTACCTTAGGGGACTAAGGAATAAGGGTCCGAGGGAGAGGGTTTAACCAGCAAAGGAAAAATTGTACTCAGTTTCTGATTCTATACCCAAGCCTCAAGCTTCCTTCAACTCCACATTATTCCACTTCAAAAACCCCAAACAAATGAAAATAAATAGAGTTAGACATTAGAAGTGATGAAAAAAGAGTAAGGCCTAAATAGCACTTAAGAAGAAACTCTACAAAATTCAATTAGGACAAAAGGCCAATTAAGGTGAAATCCATATCTCCTCTACGTTAGTGTTAAGAAAGTAGAGGAAATTACAATTGTTTAGGTAAATAGCTGAGAGTGTGTCATGGGAATTTGGGGTTTTATTGAGAAATCCAATGAGGGGTAAATCCCACTCAATGGTGCTCCCTAAAGAAGAACTGATGAAAAACTTGGGAGAGAAGACTATGAATCTTTAGCCAATGAGTTCATGGCAATTTTTGGGTGGGAACAGCAGGAAAAATAGACAGGTAAGCTACACGAAGGGCGAAGTGAAAAGTTAGTTAATAAAAGCATATTTTTGAGTATCCACTATCTGCTAGTATTTTGTGGGATGTCTAGAACTTACAAAGAGTCATATTATCTACCCTATGCCTCAGAAAATAAATAAGTAAATAAATAAAGCAACAAATAAGAGGAAGGCATGGCCATTGATAGCTCTCACTTTGTCCTCCGGTTGAGATTGTTACAGTTTGCACTGTAACCGGCAATAAAGGAGAGTCCTCAACTCTGTATCATTATACTATTATCAAATATTTTTGCTCTTTCTCAATCTGATAGGTGAAAAGTGATATAGTACTGTAGCTTTGTTTTTGCATTTCTCTTATGAGTGAAATGGAGTATCTTTTTATGTTTTGTGACTGTGTTTGCTCTCCTGTGAAACTTTGTTTTGCTGATAATGTTCATGAGCTGTTGGTGTTTTCTTATTAATTTTAATTTACTATACCTTAAGAAAACAAGGTTTTCACTTAAGACATGTGCTACAAACTTTTAACCAAACCTTTGTTTAAATTTTTTGTTTATTTTTGCCTTGCAAAATGTTTTATGTTTTCTATGTTGTCATTTTAAAAGTTTTATGGCTTCTGGCTTTCATCACTACTAATTTCTTTTCCATAGGACTTGTGAAAAACAAAATCCTCCCAAGTTATCTTAATTCTTAACTCATTCTGAGCCTTTTTGCTTTCATATAAACATCATATGCATTCATCTTTACACCATAAGCTTGAGAAAGGAAGGCATAGTCTTTATCCTTTCAGGAATTAGAATTCATTGACATCAAAATAATTGAATAAGATGGCAAGTTTTATCTACTGTTTTGTACGTGCTTCGATGTCAAGCACTGAGGAACATGAATTAAATGGATAATATATTTCTATTTCTTTCCCTGGTAGCTCCTAGAGTTTTCCTATATTAGTGTTAGTGATATATTCTGAACTAAATGTATAGTATTTAAAACTTCTTGACCTCTATTAGAACATATAAGCTTTATTGCAAATGGCTCTTGTTGTTCTTTATTTCTTTTTTAGTTCATTCTTGAATAATATTAAGATTTGAGTCCATCCCTTCATCTACATTTTCTCAGTATAAAATTGCCCATATTTCTATTTCTCAACCTCTCTGAGTCAAGTTATAGTCATATTCTTTTCTTTTGTAATCCAAAATGGTATTCTTATATCCAAATAGATAATTTTATTTTTATTTCTTGATATGAAATATATACTTGGTCTTAATTGTGTCTTGTATTTTATGTGATGCTCTCTGCTTTCACTCCTCCTTTCTAAAATCTTTTACTACCTGAAGAGTATTTCTTTGCTATTTGTGTGTGTGCATCCCTTGATAATTTAGAATTATGGTCCATTAATTGCTCTTCTTAATGTTACTTTTATAACTACAGCTTTATATAAATTCTTGCAATTTCATTGATTTACACAGCAACTATTGAATCCCCACAATGAGCAATTATAAGATTACAACACTATTTCTTTGTGTAGGTCTCCCAGAAGCAGATATTGAGGCAAAGACTTGAGGGTAAGTTGTTTGTTAGGAGATAATGGCATGAAAGTTGGGAAGGGAATGCAGGCATTAAGGTGGCATTATCAAGTCAGGTCCCACCATGGGTGACTAGAGTGAAATCCTGCTGGGGAACTCTTAGAATGAGAGTAAAACACTGTTCTCAGGATCTCCTCATCTGAAGGTAAGGAAGTGGGGTAATTATACACCAATTCATACTACTAATTTACTGAGGGCTGCTCGCAGGGGTGTTAATTTCCCTGTACTTGTGGCTTTTCTCAGAGTCAGAGGATGTTACATCAATAACAGAAGATCTAAGGCAGAGAAATGCAGGTACTAGAAGTTGGAATTCGAGCTGTCCTGTCCAGAAATGGAAAGGATACAGAGATATGCGCAGGACACTCACATCATTACATCATTCTGATTCACTCGTGTCCTATGTTGAATTCCTGTCAGCAGTTATTTGAAATGATGGCCTGTCCCAAATTCTAAAAGAAAATGGAAGATTTACAAAAGGAGGTTTGATAGGACAAACTCTAGTCCCCATTGCTAAAGGTGGTCCTAGAGCCTTGATTGGTATACATCACTGCCTGTCTCTACCTGTCTCTAGAGTTCCCCTATCAGCATTTCTGATTGTCCCCTGGTTATGATGCCCTTGTTAGGTTACGGTTGTTACAATTGTCCCTTTACATTTTTATAGGACAGAACATGGAAGCACCAAAATGTTCCCCCAGAAATCCCTTGAATCCCACACTTACTGCTCCCTGTCACCACTATATAATAGCAACATTATCTTCTTGTGATTATTGAGGTCAATTACCCTTACCAATTATATAACTTCTTTGCTCGCTAGCACACTAGTATGAAGATCCATATGCTGGGAGACATAGCAGCATTCTCACTGTATCTCTGGAAAGAGCATTCCCCTTCCTCTCCTGGCAAGGATATCCTCCTGTCCCTGAAACTAGACCTCTAGTCTAGCTAGAGTAAATCCCAGTAAATAGGAAAAAGATTCCTTCCAGGCAAAGAGGGTCCAGTGAAATTGCTGCCAAGTGGCAGGTTAGTTAGTCTTCTTGAAAGGATGATTCAATATCATATGCTCAGTGTCTGTCTCTGCTGCTGACAGTTTGAGCATTCAGTAGCTGCAGTAACTAAGTCAACTGTAATGAGAAGGGAGCCCATTATGTCAAGTCCAAGCATTGTCTCCACCCATGCCACCATAGCGTCTCTGTGCACACGGTTGCTCTGGACCTTGGCTGATCTCCATTGAATGAAGTCTGCTGTCTCCTTGGTTATTCAGCGCCTCCAGTATTGTGACTGCTGTTACAATAGTGGAGGACTTTGTGTTTATTTTTAAAGGACCATTCCTATACCTCTTGATCTAATATATTTTTCTTTGATCTTTTAATCTTTCTCCTTCCAGGACCCTGACCAACCAAACAAGCCATTTGTCACTGTCTATGAGTCCATGTATATTCTTTACTCAGACTACTTCTTTCTCTACACTAAGTTGATGACTAGAGGTTTAATGCTTGTAGCTCTGCCCGGTACAAGGATTTTCCTAATCAGTATCTTTTAAAGCCACTTTTGAGTGAGACTACAGTGCAAGAGAGGTCCTTTTTGAGCTCACACTTACATATCAAGATGGCTCATCCATAAACTCATCCATAACCCCAGGTTTTCCTGTTTGATCCTCCCTACAAGGCCATAGGAGTGAGATCAGTGAAAGATGTAATGACAAAAGTAGGTGATATGGAATTCTATACCACTTGTTTGTATAAACAACCTGTGTCATCTACACATGCGTGGATCATGATGGATTGCTGCTATGCCCACCTGACTTTTTGACTTGGTGAGTCTGACAATGTTAGCTCTGGACAATTTCGTTAGGATAATCACTTGGTGTCCTATAATCGTGCACTCAGGATAAGTTTTACCAGGATCCAATAGCATATCAGAGATTGCTTTAAAAACAGTAAAGTTCTCTGTTGCAGAAAGTATGCCCTTGTTCCAGAAACTTAGAGATTTGTGCTTTGACTCTTTTGCCAGAGACTTCACAGAGTGTTTATTTCTATCACAGATACTTGTAGCAATATAGTATCTGCCAGGTCCTAGAGGCCACTTGGGGAGATTTTTGTACCACAACTTGGTAGCCTTCTGAGTCACCTAGTATATGGGCCAGATTAGGATTCTCATGTTTAGCATATCTTGTCTCCATAATCTGAAGAGTCTTTCAAGTACTGCACTTTTTTTTTCAGTGATGGGAGTTATAATCACTTCTCCCTTTCTCTTGAAAATTATGCTCTGATGTTCCCCAGATCATTGGACCCCTAAAAATTTATCAATGTGGTTGGTGCCTAAATCGTTCATTGTAGTATTTATCACACACCCTGTAGTGTGCGTATATCCAACCAGAACATGCAGTGTACTTGCCACTTCCTGCTCTCCAGGTGTATTTACCATGACTTTATCAATATAATGGACCAGAATGACGTTCTGGAATATCCAAAGATAATCAACCTCTCTGCAGACTATATTATAAAAGAAAATAAAAGTCCTGGGATAAGAATATATCCTCTGTTTAACCCAAGGGAATACAAAATGCTTCTGATCCTTTTTGTCGATAGGGAATGAAAAGAAAATGAATTTTCCAGATCAATAACCATATACTAAGTACCATATTGTTGTGTTGATCTGCCATATTAGTTTGATTCATATAAAACAACCACTTTTGTAGGTAAAAATGATCAAATGTTGGTAATTTTCTGTGGTTTAACCTAGAGTAAGATACTTCATTTACCACATCAGATGCAACCAGGATTATTAAGTTTACTATGACCACCATCAGTCACTATGATTCAGTTGAGGTTGTTGCTAGGACAAAATTGTTCAATCAAGTAGATAACGATTTTGTACCACCAGCCTACACCTTTAAGCCGTTGAGGATGACACTAAATTACTGCCATCATAACCAGAATATGGCAATGATTCTGATTTACTCTTTCAGCCAGTGGACAAAGAGTAAGTATTTCCTAATATATGGCTCTTCCACCACAATTCAGGAAAACAGGGTGAGCATTCAATCAGGGTTAATTTTATTAAGCATCTTTTTAATCATTTGATAATTAGGAAAATGAACACAGGGTAGGTCCATAGACTATTCGACCCATTCTGAGATGAATTGGGCCATGACTCCATTTATATTTTGGCATCTGTGTGCCCCCTTCTCTAGTAATAAGGTCAGAGTCAGTTCAGACCCTGGATCTGACAGCCCTCAATACACTCAGCTGTTCCTATTCCCCCAGTGTACATTACTCATATAAATGGCCATAAGTCTCTTCAGAGAAGGATTTTTAGAAATTCTACAATGTATATTTGTAGAAATGTAGGATCCTCCTCAAGGTCACCTGCCTTCCCTTTTAGTTAATGGTCTCTGGGTCTTAAAAATAGTTCAGTTCTGAAATTTGGACTATGTGTGATATTGTTGCAAGGCCGATATCGGCCTTTGGCTCATCCTTTTGGTCTTATTTTATTTGTGAATCAAGCAATGCCCTCTTTGCCTACCCATCCATCTTGCCCCTATGAATGTCTATTGGCCATCCTGGTTTACCTGTGTTTTATGGTAGTTATATCCTCCTTGCTTCTGATGAGTAAATATTTCTTTCTGGATACTTCTATTCTAGAACTCTATCATCCACATTGACATGAGAGAGCTCAGTTCTGCAGCATTCTCAGATCCTGCCAACATTGGTCTGCAAGGAACATCTATCATCAAGTTTCTCATCAATGCTTATCTCTCATGAGCATATTCCTCATTGTTTTTGTAAAAGGAATGTCCTCTAGGCCCTCCTGGAAAACATAGACAACTATTTGGTTCTCTGTTTTAATGTAATAAATCAATGCTAAAATATCCAACTACTTGAGTTTTTAGATTTTTTCCTTAATACTCTGCCAAGCTAGTTCTGGAAAATCCACCTCATTGTTTGATTCAAGCTTCAAGGGATTCTCCTTACAATGAATTTGGATTTGGCTCCATGTGTCCCTGTCTGAAAGTTAAATCCTAAGTCATGAGAGAGATCCTTCATATCAATAATTCTTCCTTATCCAGTTATATATTCTCTCTCCACTCTTGTCCGACATCTTCAAGCTCCACTCCTAATCACTTTCTCCTGGTTCCTGCTAATAAATATTAGCCTGACTTTATTATCTTCTTGATGAATAACCTTACCATCCTGGAACCAAGGCCGTATTCTCTCAGGCCATCTACGATGTGACCTGTTATTAGTCTACTAATTATAAAGGGAGGTGGGAACAAATCTTGAGAATGACAACTATAATCTTGTGATGTATTTACCTCAGGTGAAAACTCTCCAAGTCAGCATGGTCTCTAAGCAAAAGGAATCTGCTAGCAAAGGGAAGCTAGCAAGGGGTTCGGGTGGGGGAAATGTGACAGCTGCAGAACTAGAAGTTTCAGGACAATCTTAGAATTCAAATTTCCCATGAATATTGACCTAGTGGTTCCCAAGCCAGGTCTGAGGCTCCCACTTTCCTATCATGCCTTAACTTAATATGGGGAATTTTTGGAAGATTGTGAATTTTCCTTAATGATAATTCAGCTCCTTTAAATCAGATCTTGCACCTGATTTTCAGCAAAGTCTTCATTCCACTTGCAAAAGATGGGAGACTCCTTACATACAACACATATGTCCTTTTGGCTTTCACGTTGTGCCCTCATTTAGTAATTGCTTGATGTGAGCTTTCATTTCTTCCTTCAGTGTTTCAGTTGCACTTAACAATAACCAATTCCATAGTAGTTTTTAGTAACTATTGCCTTTTTATCTCCTGAATGCTAGAGAGACTGCATTAGTTGGAGCATCTCCCTCTATTTGTATCGCATCCCAAGTCACCACAGGTGAGTGTAATTGTATGATCGATGCTGGCTAAAGCACACCAGGTGTGAGCACTTCCCATCATAAAAAATAGCCTCGTTGTTGCCTTCTGGTTGGTAAGTGATCCAATTTCAGGATCGCATCATGAGCATCCGCTTCCTAGGAGCGCTTTTCTTACCAGCTGTCTTAGTTTGTGTTCCATCAGAATCAGACCCAGAACCAAGGATTCTAGTCCAAGTGTTGATCTGAGAAGAAAAGGTAGGAGACTGGGGAGGGAAAGACTGACAGTAAGAGGGCCTGGTACCACTTGAGTGGCTGGAGAAACTTGAGAAGCCAGTGTAGTGTACTTGCTTGTGTTCCATTGTTATCCCACCTGAGGGGGAGAGACTTAGGTTGAGGGCTGATCTGAGGGGTGTTTATTTCCTGGCATTTCTAGGCTGACATTTGGGTAGACGAAATGCTCGTCTTGCAACAGAAAGCCAAGGCTTCTTGGAGAAAAAATTCTGCTGGCAGTTATAATTTGACATACACCGAAGTGGTAAGAGTGAAGAGAAGCGGGTGGGACACTGATAGTGTCTGCTGTAATTATTTTTTCTTAATAAAATGACTTCTTTGTCCTTAATATGCTAGTATTCAACTTTATAAATTTCAATATGCTTGTATCATTATAACCTTATTTATCCACTTTAAATTATATAATTTTGAGAGCTTGGTTACACGAGATGAGGAAATGAAACTTCTTAAACTCTCTCCACACTCTCATTCCCTTTCCTTCATTCCTTTACTGTTTACAGTTTCTGCATTTCTAGGTTTATAACATTTTTATTCTGTTCAGTAAATATTTTGTATTATAGTTGTCCTAACCTTAGTTCTATATGTATGTGGAGTCAAAGTCTGCTGTGGTTTCCTTTCCCAAAGATTTTCTATTCATCTTAAGTTTGCTAAAATTTGTCTTCCAGTACTTTTTTAAAAAAGGTTCATGCAAAATATGTGATTCCTGGTATGCTCAAAAATATTTTATTATATATCCAACCATCTATTCAGCTTCCCTGGTTGGATTTCCAATAGGTATCCCAAGTTGTACAATTTCCAAAGTGGGCTTCTGATCTTCCTCCTACCAAAGCTGAAGTCTGTTCCTCCCACAATTTCCCCAGTAAATGGCAATTCCATTTCTTTTGGTGGCTTAGAACAAAAACACTTGGAGTCATCTTTGACTCCTCTCTATTTTTTTAGTAGACTTTATTTTTGTAAAGCCATTTTAGATTTGCATGAATATTGAGAGGATACATAGATTTCCCGTATACCTCTTGGACCCCACCCATGCGTAGTCTCCCCCATTATCAACATACCCCACCAGAGTGGTACATTTGTTACAGTTGATGAATCTACATTGACACATCCTTATCACTCAAGGCCCATGGTTTACATTAGAGTTCACTCTTGGTGTTGTGCATACTGTTTGGACAAAGGTATGAGGACATATATCCATGATTATAGTATCATAAATAATAGTTTTACTGCCCTAAAAGTCCTCTGCGCACTGCCTATTTATCCACCTCTCTCCTCTAACCCCTGATAATCACTAATCTTTTTACTGTCTCCACAGTTTTGCCTTCTCCAGGATGTCATATGGCTGGAATCACGAAGTATGCAGCCTTTTCAGATTGGCTTCTTTTACTTAATAATATGTATTTAAGGTTTTTCTCATGGCTTGATAGCTCATTTCTTTATAGCATCTAATAATATTCCATTTTCTGGATGCACCACAATTTATTTATCCATTCACCTACTGAAAGACATCTTGGTTACTTCCAAGTTTGGGCAGTTTGAATAAGGCTGCTATAGACATCCATGTGCATGTTTTTGTGTAGATGTAAGTTTTCAACTCCTTGTGGTCAATATCACAGAGCAGCATTGATGGATTGTATGGGATGAGCATGTTTAGTTTTCTAAGAAACTGCCAAACTATCTGCCAAAGTGGCTGCACCATCTTGTATTCCTACCAGGAATGAAAAATATCTTTACTCTTATTTTTAAATCCTACACGCAGTTCATAAGCCCTTTGTCACTGCTTGTATTGCTACCATCTAGGTTCAAGCCATCATCAGATTTAACTAGTATTACTTAATATCCTCCTAAATAGACTCCCTATGTCTACCTTCAGTATTTTTTAAATTCAGAAGACAGAGCAAGGGAATTAAAATATAAAAGAGATCATGTCACTCATATTCTTAAAACACTCCAATGACTTCCCATATTAATCATAGTAAAACCTCAGATACTTACAATAGCCAGCATGATGCACTTCTTTCCACATTACCTTCCTGAACTCATCTTCTTCTTGTTGCCTCTTCCTTACTCTGTTCCAGCCATACTGACTTCCTTCTTATGCTTTGAACACTCCAGGCACTTTCATGCTTAAGGGCCTTAATAGTCACTATTCTTTTCCATGTTGTTTCCTTGGATATATGCAAGCCTTACTCCTTTACTCATATGTTGGAAAACCAGGAGCTGGTGTGTTAAGAATATGTAGATTATGACCTGCTGAATGAAGAGGCACAAACCAACCACAGGAGGTCAGCAGGTAGCTCCCTCAGCATCTGCGCTCCCACTTTGAAGAAGTGAAAACCCCTGGGCCATTTTGATTGAAGGCACAGTTTCAATACACTCACACAAAAGAGTAATGTCACAAGGCTTATTAGGTACAGATATCCCAGAAGGTAGGTGAAATGAGCCAGGGGAAGGGCAGTCCTCCATCGTAGGTCATGAGTGAGAGGTGATAGAGAAAAACAAGGTAGCAAGCATCTATTACTTATAATGTACTTGGGGTGACAATCACTAGTGTTTTACAAGCTCAACTCTAAGTGGCTGTTTTAAAAGGTGCCCCAGGGAAAGCAAAATGGAAACTTATGGTGGGAATCCTAAGCTCAGGTCCTTATCTAAACATCCAGACTCTGGATGTCAGCAGGTTGTCACACTGTAAAACGCCTCGGTAGCAACTCAAAATGGCTGTTTTCTCATCACAGTTCATTCATGTTTTTATTCACATGTTGCCTCTCATTAAAGCTTTACGTGGTCATTCTTTCTAAAATGGCAATGACTCTGACAATCTCTATCTACTTTCTGTGCTTTCTTTTTCTTTCGAGATTTATTACTTATTATCTCCTCACCTACTATGCTTCTTAACATCTCATTAACGGCTCTGTTTATTCCTCCAATTAGAATGTAAGCTCCATGAGGCAGGGTTTTTTCTCTGCTAGTCTTTATTATTCTTACTGCTCTTGTATTTCCTGCAGTCAGAATTCTTGACAATAATGGCACACAATAAATATTTTCAGAACAAATGAATAAACACTGCCTTTTTGGCTAGACGAAAATTTAGTTGGGCTAAAAATCTTGTTTCTCTAAGGATGTTGTACCCACATGCTTCTCAGTCTTCTAACAATGAATGTTGCTGTGAATCATTTTGAATCTAACCTAATTTTTTATCACATAGATGATTCAGTCACTTTTCCTACATGCCAAAAGTATCTTTCTTTACCTTAGAAGACCAGTAACCTCAAGTGTTCAGCATTCTCTTTTCAAAAAGTCTTGGGTCATAGGGTCCCCTTTCAATGTACATAATTAGAGCTTCTTTTACATCTGAAATGTTTATTAAATCATATCTTTAAAAACACAGTTATTCTATTTTTGGAGCTAACTTTCATAGGGATGTGTGTATGTTTGTATGTTAAGTTTTTTTTTCTTTCCTTTGTTTCATATCTGCCGCCTGCAATCTTTTGAAACTCTGTTCATTTCTCTTTTATTTTCTCTCTTTAGTCTGTCATGGCCTCACTGTGTTTTGAGCAGCTTCTATTTTCCTTTGTGCTGCTTCCAGTGCAGACATGATTTTATAGATGATATTTTTCCTTTTTCCTTTCCACTTCTTTCTCACATTCTGCCAGCTCATGTTTCATCTCTTTTTGTTACTGTGACATATCCTACTAGTGCACTTTCTTTTAAAGGTATTTTTAAAATTTTATTTATGGCTGTGTGTTTGCTCATATTTTACATCTGTTCTGTGGTAATATTTTTCTGGTGAAGTTTAGTCATCTTTCATATTTTTCTGTTCCTTCTTGTTTCTTGCAGTATCTTTGTATGGAACCTGTGCTGTTTCCTTTTTAATGATTTCTCATCTTTGAATAGGATAAGTTCTTATAGGACCAGCTATTGGAGATTTGGGTTATGCTGAGGCCAGACTGGTTTTTGCATCAACGGTTTTTCTCACGTAACAGAATGGGGTAGCTTAGTTGGGAGGGGTATATGAGTGTAAATTGTTCGAGCCTTTGCTTCTTCTCAGAAAGCAGACCTCCACAGCAGCCAGGTTGCTCCCCAGTGAGGATATCTCCTCCGTAAGAAACTGCTTCAAGGTTTCCTGAAACCACCCTGCTTTGCCCACATCTCAGTGCTATGGGATGGGTGGCAGGAATGTTCTTCTGGCTAGTCTGCATGCCCTGTTGTAGTTGCTCAAAGAAATGAGTGTTGCATTTGCTCTTTATGCATTGCACTTTCTTTTGGGCACTGTTTTGGTAATTTTGTTATACAGATTTGCCGTTACAAACATCGCTTTCAACAAGTGTCTTTGACCCTCACTGCATTTGGCAACTCTTTCTCATCTATTGTGATTCAAGGTTACAGTTGTCTTTAAATTTTTTAAAGACAAGTTTAAATGCGGTAGAGTTTCATTGTATCACACTGCCTCTCAGAGCATTTTTATGTATAGTTTTGTATAGGAAGAAGAAAAGAGAGGTAGACATGGATACTTGAAGAACAACAATATTTGAGGAGGAGGTGCAAAGACTTTAAAAAGAGAAGATGGACAAGAGACACTACAGGGTATAGACAGATAGAGGAGGACTCAGGATGTCTACTTGGTGAATGCTGGTGACCATTTGATCAGATACAAAACTGAGAGGAGAAAGATTTGGGAAGGAGGACAATGAGCTCTGATTTGCACACGTTCTGTTTAAAGCATTTGTGGGCTATCCTAGTAGAGCCCTCCAGCCCTCATTGAATATTGAAAGATAAAGGTTGTGAGGAGGATGGGTTTGAGATAGAAGTTTAGAAGTTGCTACGGCACATGGTAATTAGAAAAGAAAAGTATAGAATGCAATAATTGAGATAAAGTGTGTATTATCAGAAAAGCAGAGGGTGATATGGCAGATTTTCCATGCTCTGGGCCTAGGAAAACGTGCCACATTTGGAAACAGAGAGAGAAGAATGATAGAGGGACAAGAAGAACTTCCCTTGTCTGCAAGAAATGTTGAGCCAGATTATTTTGACAATGCCATTTTAATGGTATTTTGTTGTTGTTCCTACACAAAATTCTTATTGTTATTTATCAATTCATCTAACACATATTTATTAAGCCTCTTTTATGTGCCATGCCAGGCCCTGGGGAAAGAGTGATGGGTAAGACACAGCTCTGGTCTTCAATTATTTTAATCATTTCAGGCTGCTAGAACAAAAATACCATAGAGGGGGTGGCTTCAATAACAGCCATTTGCTTCTCACATTCCTGGAGGTGAAGTCAAGGTCAAGGTGCTGCAGATTTCTCGTTTCTGCAGTTGGCTGATTTCTGGTTTCTGCAGTTGTCTGATGAAAACCCTCTTCCTTGTTCCTGCTGTGTCCTCGCATGGCAGAACGAAGGTGAGAGAGCTCTGTAGGGTCTCTTTCATAAAGGCACTCATCCCATTCCTGAGAGTTCCACCCTCATGACCTAATTAACTCCCAAAGGCCTCCCCTCCAAATACTGTTACATTGGGGCTTAGGATTCCAACATATGAATTTGAGGGAGGGACACAAACAATCAATCCATTGCAATTATGATTCTTCATGGAAAGAATAAAGAGTGATCTTCACTTTTGGGGGGCGGGAGGTGGGATGGGAAATCCAAATGGAAATACTTGAGGACCTAATTCATCAATTCAGCAAATACTTATTGAGAATCTATTATGTGACAGACACTTATCCAGGTGCTGTTGTCAGGGAACAACACAGACAGACATCTTTACTCTCATGAAATTTCATTGGAAAATTGATGGTTCTCTCCCCAAGGAGGAAAAAAAATGCACTTATGAATATTGGATGATGTCTTTTTGAATAAAAACTTTAAGAGAGCACAAACGTATGAATCCTGTTATGGGTTAAGAATCACTGATTTAGGGTTTATACAAAGACTAAATAGATTCTTTTGTAGACAATAAATGAAGGAAAGATAAAAGCATACAAAGATTTCTGAGGATGAAAAAGACTACAGTGATCACACTCCCTCACAAAAATTCAGTGAGGTGTATCATCCTCATCTTACATTTAAATCACCCAAATGTCAGAGCTTAAAGTACCTTTCCCAGGGTCACACAGGTGCTCAGTGGAGGGACCCGAGTTCTGGCCCAGGCTTCTGTGACTTATTCCACCTCACTCCATTGCCCACTAAATTATTGCCCACCTAGATTCCAGGAGTATGGCTTTAGCCTGAATAAATAAAGCCACTCTGTTATTCTGTTTCTGTTCTCCAACTCCAGCTGTTCTCACCTATGGTGAGGACGACAGCATGCTCCTTCTTCTCTCTCTTCTGCTCACATGCCCCAAAGTAAGTGTTAATTAATAAAGCTGTTTCGTTTCCCAAACATCTGAAAGACATAAAAAATATGGAGGATTGAAACCACAGCCTTTCTTCTTTTCTAGCCAGTGATCTGAAAACTTTTAGAGGCAACTGTAGGTGCTGGAAGAAATAAATAGATGCAATTTGTGGCAAAACACGTCAAGACTGAACAACCGTGAAGAGTTTCTCCACTGAGTAAATGGTGCTAAACTACAACTAAAACCAGCCATCGAAGGCAGTATCTTTCCACATAAAAGGAATATTAATTTGACTAAATGTCCCAAGGCCTTGTTATGTAAACATAACTCAAACTCCCTGAATGGCAAATAAAAGAGAAATGTGGCAGATAAAGCTGTTCACAGCTAAATATATGAAAACCAGCAAGTGTGGAGAGCATTCCTTTGTTTACTCTGGATTTTGTAGTCTTTGTTCAGAACAAAAGCAGTTGTAGTTTCCACTTCAGAAACTTGTCTTCAGTCTCTTGCACTGGGTGGAAAGTGTGTGGGGATTTTTGTGCCTGTATTTGTGTGAGCTCGCACGCATGTTGAACTGTGAGAGCTCATGATTTGAGTGCATCTGTCTGAGAAATTGTGTCTGTGTATCCTGTGTGCATATCCTTGTGAGTGCTGGGTTTGCAGGCATATATATGAGCCTATGGGCATGTGTGCACACAAAGCTGAATCTATGATCCTGTGTGTGTGTGTGTGTTTGCAGATGTATAAGTGTCTGTGTGCATGCAGATGTGAAGGGTTGCATGTGTGAGTAAATTTAAGTCCTTAAGGGTACGTGTACGTGTGAGCACCTGTGTGGGGAGGAGGGGAGGAGCATGAGTGCCTCTATGTGCAAGCTCCTCACTTTCTGTGTAAGCACGCCTGTGCAAGCCCAGGTGTATATTGGTATTTGTAAGAATGTGTGCATGCTTATGTGTGTTGTATAAGCCTAGGGGAAAGTAAGGGGTCTGTCAGCAATGTTGAAGAATGACAAAGTGTTACTGGAGGGGCTATTTCTCAATCGTCATGCTTCACTGTCAGTGTGGATGCCTTTTCCAGAAACAGCTACTGCTGATTTGTCGCGCTGTTAATTGATGTCAAAGCTGTGTCTGTTGGGTCTGGCACTCAAGCGGTAAAGTGAAATTTCCAAACAAGTCCAGGGCCCCGGAAGCTGTCCTGAGTTTACAAGGTGATTGAAAACAGACATTTCTAGAAAGAAAGAAAGATTACATTTTTGGTGGTACTTCATCTAGAGGGCCAGTTTGACAGGTCTATGTGTAACAGGCTGGGGGTAGGTTAGTGGGGTGAGGACAGGAATGGAAGAGGAGGCAGGGAATTGGGTGAAAGGGCAATTAGCCAAGCTCCACCTGAGATAGATTCTCCTTGCATTTTCCCAGACTTTGAGTAGCTGTTAACCATTCAGGGCTTTTTACCCCAAAGAGTAAGATCCTGGAACTTGGTGAGACACCATCCAGAAGACCCTCTTCACTGAGATTTTAGGAAACGGAGGCCCAGAGTGGGAAGGCTGCTTCCCTGATATAGTAAGAGGCAGACTTCAGGTTCCAACCCAAATTAACAAAAAATGACAACTGTTTATAAAATTCAGTATTTATTTCCTTCTAAAATTCTTTGATTTTCTTTTTTGCTATCAATCAATGTTTATTTTTTTTTTTTAAAATTCTAACAAACCAGGGGCTAGGCATGTGTAGATTTAGTCGAGGAAGGAAAGAAACAAGGGCCCTAGGGCAGCGCTCATGGCCCATCATTTCTTTCCCTCATTCCTGCACAAATCCTTTCATCTGAAACCTAAACACACACAAATACATGCACTTCTTCTCTTTCTCTCAATAGGTAATTTGAAATATTGATGTAGCACATAAAGTACCTCTTACTGGAAGACACTTTTAATTCCCTTCCTACCCACTGTGCAGATTTTAACTGAACATCATTTTTCTCAATTGATGCTACAATACACTTAATAAGCAATATATGCTTATATTTATGCAATTCACCATAAGGGTGCAAATGTGAATTTACAACGCATGTGACAATGAAGGTAAACTATGTTTTTTTTTGTGATATACACCAAGTACTAACTTGCTATACAAAGAAACAGATTTAGGACCAGTGGTAAAGTTAGGGCAAATAATTAAGAATGGTTTTAAGCATCTGTGTAAAGTGTTTCCCAAGATGACCAGATCTGCACAAGGAAAACTAAAAATGCCTGTGTCTTTAGAAGAGGTGCAACAGTTTATTCCCAGAATAAAGGCATGGCTTTGAAAGGGACCATACTTGGAAGAGATATCTCACTTAGTATAATCAAAGTGTTAATGGGAGACTTAACTTCTAGAAGATCAAAACACCATCCCTATTCCTAAGGACATTATTGCTCCAAATCACCAGAGAACAGAGTTCCAGTTTGATTAGCAAACACATTACATATTTTTAGGACCTCTTTTAGTGACTGTTTTTTTCCCCCTTTGAATTGTTTCTGTTGCTCTTTGTCTTCTTTGGGATTTTTCAGCACGTCCCTGAAGCCCTCATGGAACTGGTGAACCAAATCAGGCCTGAAGTTGCCTCCTATGTGGCAGAGCTCCCTGACGGGCAGCCGAGGGTAAAAGCGTCTGTTTAGATCACTTGTACAGTAAGTAAGGAGCCTTCTCCTTCCTTCTGCTTTCAGAACACTGAGACTTCTACAGCTCATGGTCAGAATGAGGAACTAAAAAATAGTCCAGAAGTCTACTCCATCTGAATTAAGATGTGTCACCTAGATTTGTGGCCTAAAAAGTGTTTTAACACTTTACTTCTAGAGTCTTAGAGGTGGGTGACTGTCAACTGTGGCTTCACATCAGGGCCATTTAGGAGAGTTTTCTTAAAACATTAATGCCCAGGAACCCCCAAAGATTCTGATACAGTTGGCCAGGAGTGGTTTGAGGTCTTCGGCTAGAAGGAGTAAAGGAATTGAGGCTCAGATGTGGATTAACCTAAAGGTTAAGAAAATAAAGGCTTGGGACCAAAACCTTATTATAATACCATTCATACATTTGCCTGGAGTGATGCTTCCACATATCTTCCTTTGCGACTTTCAGTACTGAAAGGCAGCTTTGGGAGTCAGAGATTCAAGGACCTGGATATCATCTTTCCATCCAAGGCAGGGTTAACGTGAAATAACTTATGATGATCCAGGTTAGGAGGAGACATTCTTATCACCTCCCCACACTCTTCCCTGGGCCAAACGTCTTGGAAGCATTGGCGATGTGGCTTCTGTACTTCCTCCTGGTTCCTCAATCATCTGTCATGAAGTCTTGACTTACAGGATTAATGCAACTGGGAGAAAGAATGGCTGCTCCTCTGTAGCTCAAGCCTTTCATAGACTCTCCCTGAGGCAGAGTATCTCAGTGGTTTAGATCTTGCCACCGAAAAGTTTTATCGAGGGACCAGCAACCTCTGCATCAGTTGGGAGCTTATAAGAAATGCAGATGCTCTGGTTCTTCCCCAGGACCACTGAATCAGAATCTGCATTTTCACAAGGTTTTCAGGGATGCACATGCACATTAAAGTGTTTAAGCTTCTTTCTCCATCCTGGCTCTCTAACCAAATCATATGAGGAGCTTTTTAAAAGGTAAACTGAAGCCCAAGCCTCATCCAAAACCACTTACATCAGAATCTGTTGGGTGGGACTGGGGCATAAGTATTTTTAGAAGCTCCTCACATGAATGTGAAGCTGGATTGCGTGGTGCTGTGCTAAAGCCCAGGAGAAAATTATTTAAAAGTTTAATTTAGACACAGGTCTAAGTTACAAAGTCAAATTCATATATATAAGCAGTTAAAACCAATATTTTTGTTTTCATCCCAATGATTTCACTCTCTTTATCTTAATTGGTTCCGGACACATAGGGATAAAAATCTGATATTTTATTTTGTCCGTTTTAAATGCCAACAAACTAGTAGGTCCCATATGAAATTCCGTGTGTTGCTGCAGAAAAATTGTAATCCTGGACTCAGACCATAGGTGGGTACGTGCTAAATAAAAATATTCCCTACCTCTCCTATGTGATTGCACAGGTTCATTAGAAGAATAAATGAGAAGAAGCTAAGATGTTGTTGCCCCTTCCACTATCATTTTGTTTTGTTATCATTATGTTTTGTCCAACAGTTGTGGGAGCTTCCTCCACACGTGTAAACACTCACTGGCCCCTTCTTTTACCCTGAGCATGGTGTCTGAAAGTAGTCATCTATACCTTATTTAACCTCTAATATTTCTTCGTGTGGGGGCTGAGTGGAGGTGTACCTACCAAATGGATAGGCATGTTGAAACTTTTTTTTTCTGGGTTGAGTAAGGACATATACGATGTTGATGGCGTGAGAATCAACACTGAACAAGGAGGTGGGAGGCAAGTTATGAAAATCTTCCCAACCACCTCTAAAGTTGCATTGTACAACATCCCCTATTCTCACATAAAGCAAAGACCACAATCTCACATAAAACAAAGACCACAATCTGACAGCCAATAGGAAAAGTCTGGCATGTATATATGTTTTAAACATTTGTTTTGAAATACCTGCCGAATGTTAGAAATTGAGAAATCTGATATAAATTTTGGACTTCTGACTTCTCATAGAATATGGAAAGAACTGGCAATATATTTTCCTAGTTCAAAGGCTTAGTAGTTAGGAAACCTTAAGCAAGTGGATAGCTGTTGGGAATCTCAATGTCCTTGTTTATAAAATAAGATATTTACTTACGTCATATTGTTATTGTGAAAATTAAATGGGGCAATATAAGTAACTCACCTTGCACATTTTCAGAGTTATAGTAGGATATCAATAAATGGAGTTTTGTATTATTATTATTCAATAAGTTACAAAGAATATACAGGCATAAAATACAGTAATTTTGATGTTAAATACCAAGATTATCTCATCATTTATTGATAAAAATTGTACATAATAGTTCTTAAAGTTTTGCCTCTATTCTGATTTAGTCTGAGTTATTTGTTTCTTTTGATTTTAATTATCACTTTTTAACATGAACTTTTGATTAATTTTGTTCTCTCCAAAGTTGTACAGACTAGCCTTGGATTTCTCTGATATCCATGTGCTCTGAACAGAATACTTCCTATAGTGGTGGGTGTGGGAGAACGTATCGTGTTTTCCAGCTTCAGGGAAGCTGAGTCCTTTGGGAAAACACTCCACGTTACCCATATGTACATCATTAGTTCAAACTGCCCTGTTGAATATAGGCAGCATTGGCTATAAATCTCTTTTTTACAACAACATTCTACCTTAGTTGGACAAATTTTTAACTGTTTCAAGCCTGCTGCATGTGGCTTAGGACACATTGATACGCATGACTAATCTTAATATGATGTTTAAAACATGAACCAAGAATGTTTTGGCATCTTAGAAATAAAAATACACTGATGACCATCAGGTGTCTGACCCTGGACTGAGCGATAGTGTACAGAGGCCAAAGAAAAGTCTTTAAAAGCTTAATTTCTTGAATGAAAATTCCATTCCAGCTGTGTCTCTCTGATGTGAGATCTTGACTTTTCTGCCAAATTAAAATTGCAACAGTAATTTGACATGTTCAGCTGGTAAAACTTCTTATAGGAATAAATACCAACCACTGAATGAAGTTAGCCATGATGTCCGTGCTTGTTTATAACTGCCAGTGATTTAATTGAAACACAGCTGCAGGATTACAAACATAATAATGTTTAGCCTTTTCTAACATTTTCACATCTTTTATCCAATAAAACCCCTAAATCAACTCCTTAAGACTGTTAATGAAGTTAATTAGTTAAGATGGACTAGGTTATGTTCTGCTAACCAATCATGTCTAAAAGTCAGTGGCTTAACAAAATAAGTTAATTTCTTGCCCACACAATTTTTTACTCATTGAAATTCCAGGTGACTCATTGATCCAGACTCTTTCTGTTTTATAACAATGCTATCTTAACACATGGACTCTATTCTGGCTATAAGAAAGAGAGAGTTAGAACAACACTCTCCATTAGAAACAGAATGCTACCACAGATGCAAGCTGCTTTGTGTGAAGAAAAGTAGTGTCCTTTTATTGATTACAGCGTAAGAACCTGGGTTATGGGCCTAGATCCCACTTAACAGCAGTGGGATTGAGCACTGCTTCAAGTGTCATTAGCCTCAGTATTCTCTTTAATAAATGGAAACAGCAATATTTGTCTTGCATTCAATGATAGAATGCAGTGAAAGCTCTTTGAGCATTATGTAATATGAGGCAAAAATAAATGATTCTTATAAAGTGATCTAGATTATCTTATATTAAGTTAAAGTTGTTGTGATATTCAACTTTATGTGTTGACGTGACTAGGCTATAGTCTCCAGTTATTCAAGCAAACACTAATCCAAGTGTGCTGTGAAGGTATTTTGTAGATGTGATTAAAGTTTATAGTCAGTAAACTTTAAGTAAATATTACCCTTGATATTCTGTGTGGGCCTGATTCAATCAATCAAAAGGTCTTAAGAGCAGAACTGAGGCTTCCCTAATGAAGAAGAAATTTCACCTGTGGACTGCAGCTTCAGATCAAACTGGAGAGTTCCCTGATGGCTTGCCCTATGGATTTCAAACTTGAACTGCCTCAAAACACACAGAGAATTTGATTTTTTCCTAAAATGTTAAGAAATATTGCTGATGACACAGTGATCAACATGACTTGATTTCTACCCTCAAGAAGCTTCTAATTTAAGATGATAAGAAGATGTCTTCCCAAACAACTATGGGATAAAGAATGCAGTGATGAATGGCATAAAAGTGAAAAGGATGGGAAAGGAAAGCGATATTTTTGAACATTTATTATGTCCTACAAACTGATCTAGGGTTTTAGAGTCTTTACGTAATAGAGCACATTTAACACACAACCATCTCATGATCTGTGTAATCAACGATTTTGAAGAGGAAATTGAAGGCCAGAAAAGTGATAGCATTTTTCCACATTTCACAAGAGAAAAGGAATCAAGACTTGAAGTCAGGTCTTTCTTACTCCAAAGAACATCTTTAACTGTATGTGGTGGTAATTCAAAGGGCAGATAAGGAGAGGGTAAGGGGGGACACAATGTGCATCAAATCTTTGGGAAATAAACTCTTTTCCATTCAAACTGGTGTTCATTTTCCCATATCACTTCTCCTACACAGGAAGACTCTCCATTCTCTCTGCCTACCTGAAAACTTCCAAGAAATCAACATGAGGAGCTAGTTTTTCATGAAAACTTTATGACTTTATAACTTAAATTCCACTCATCAATTTCTCTATTCTTCAAACTCCTGTGTCTCTTACATCCTGCATTAGTTTTTCTTGTGGCCATTGTTAGATAGCTGATTCACTTGAGCATGGAAGAACCTAAGTAAATATGAACAAACTGAGTGAAAGTTTAGATTCTTAGCTTATTCTCTGAACTCAGTGTGATTCTACCCCCAACTTTGCTACTATCTGTGTAACTTTGTACAAGCGATGCTATATGTAGCTCTTAAATATTCATTTGTGAAATAGACGATTTAAATGGACTTTAAAGCACTTTCCACCTCTAATGTTCACTCATTATTTCAAGAAAGATCTACTGTAGACCTCTCTGTTGATCTTCTGGACCAATAATAATGACGTGGAGTTTAAGATATAATAGAGAAGATATTAACAGAAATTTTACGTGTCATTAGCGTATTTATATATATATAGAATAACTTAGTGTATTACCTCATATGTGATAAGATTCAATGAAAACAATTCCTTTTTTCTCCCTTTCTTTTTTGTACTACTCTGCAGTCACTGTCAAAGTAAATTCGATCTGGCACGTCAGCCGTCACCCTAAATCCACAGATGATGTGTTACCTCTCTAAAAGGCAACAGATGAGACTCTTTGCCAAGCCCCTGCTCTCTATATCACTGTTTCATCCTTCATCATCTCCTGGAGACAGATTCACAATCCTCAGTGGTTTCACAGACTGAAAGCATTGTTATTATTTACACTTAGTTTCTTCCCACCTGCTTCTGGAAAAAAAAAAAGAATGGTTTGTATGCATACAGAAAGAAAACAAAAATTTGCATGCTCTATCAATCTCCCTGTCTCCTAAGATGGTAAGATTTACAAGGGCAGAAGGCAGTAGTAGAAGGAACACTAGATAAGGAGATAGAAGACTGCTTTCTGGGTTAGAGGAAATGATTTAAGGACAAGTGCTCCATGAGTAGAAAATGCTATCTACATGTCAGGCATCCTTATCATGATTCTGAGTGTTTTTTGTTGCCATAACTAGTTTTTATGCCTGGGAATGCCATTACATCCCTCAGTTTACTCTCCTGTAGAATGATGGGTTTTGACTAATTATTATTATCAATATAATATTCAGCCTAAAGATATCTGTTTGCTTAAAAACATATTATCTCTAAATTTTGAACGACCCATTGTTTCCAGTACTAAAGGATAACAGACATTATCTATTGGCATTAGAGAGAAGGGAAAAGCGCAACCAATTGGAAATAACTGTGCTAAATAAATATTTAAAAAGCTTATTTTTGCTGTTATTATTATTCCAAGTTTGAACCTCATTCTTCATATCTAAACTCACTCCTTTAACTATCTTTAGTCCTTATAGTGCTGCTTATTCTCCCAGGCAAAATCCATCCGTGGTCCCAATGTGGCTATCATGGATCCAGTCGTCACATCTGGAAGCAAAAACTGGACAGCATAGCCTATCCCCATCCTCTCCAATGGCTCATTTTTTTCAAGAAAGAAAAGATTTCACAGAAGTTCCCTCAGCAGCCTTTCTCTTGTGTTACATGTTGGAGTCGTGTGATCACTAGTCATTGGCTATGGTGGGGAAATATTGGAGTTATTCTAACCCAATCAAGACTCACACTTTGGTTTGGGTAGTAGGCCAAAACCAGCTGAAGCCAAACCTTGCTGATAGGTAAACATTGGGACTACAGTAGTAAGGAAAGCAGGTATATGGCCTAGGCAGTCAACGATGTCAGCAGTATTCTCTTGTGTCCCTCAGCCTCTCAGAACATCCCTCGACCCACCTTCTCCATGTCATTACATGTCCACTTCTAAAAGCAAAGATTTAGTTGAGTCACAGCACACCTGCTTGAACTGTCCAAACATGGTTTTAAAAAAGAATATATTAGCAAAGCAAATTCAATCTATATATGAACAAATGCACACATCTAATTCATATAAATATTGGTGAATGCATATGTAAATTAGCCATGTGTAAATAATTTACATATTCATTATAAATATTGAAATAGCATACCTGTATATACTGAATGTGGTAAATGAGCATCCCATATTATAGCAGAAAAACTTTAAAGAGAATTATTGAAATTACATAAATCTATTTAATTATGTGGGGGTATATATATTTCTTTAATTGTGTATTAAAGTAAATACACGTAACGTGTGAATATATACACACACACAAACACACACATAGGTGTGTGTGTGTGGGTTGTGAGAGACAGAAAAAATGCTCCTTGGTTTTCTACCAGCTCTAGTTTGCACTTGTAGTGGGATGAGTTTTCTGCTTGTTCCTCATTGCAACTTCCAAACTATTTCTTCCACTAGCTACATTTAAAAAAAACAGCACTCTTTTAAAGTATGTGTCATTATGTTTTATCACCCATTACCCCCTTCTTCTTTTTTTCTGTCATCAACTATTCACAAATCCGAAACTCTTATCCCTTGTTGCCTTTAGCATCTGGCTTATGGTCTTCTCCACCACTAACTCGTGTTAACATTATTGGTGGTCTTCAACAACACTGTGATGATATTATCCAATAACTAGACTTTCATTTACTTGATATTCCAGCTCCCATGACCTTGTCCCCCCTTGCTCCCATTTACTGGTGCCCAACTCCCATAGTCGTACACTGGATTTTGTCTCATCTTTGACTGCTCAGCCACTAAGATATCAATTTTAAGTGTCCCGTTCTCTAGCCACCATCTTATTCTAAGTAAGAAACCATGCTTTCTAAATAAACGTATTTTCTCCTCGCCCAGAAAACTATTTTACATATTTGACTCTCTCCTAAAAATGTCAACATTCTCCATGCCCACACACAAGACTAACTAATGACCATTACTAAATGTTACACAAAGCCAGTAGTATAAGTATGACTTTATCTTTTACCATTAAGATTCTGGTCTGTCTGTATCTGTACTCATAGTCTCATCCTTCTATCCTATTAAAATATGTGGACTTACTCTTCTCTCTAATTCCAACTTTTCTACTCTCCCCTACTCAATTTGTTCACAGGTGAAATTATCCATTATGTTCTTTCTATTCTGTATTATTTTCTATGAGTTTCTTAAAAATAAATCTTCATATCCTTCCAATATCCTTTTATAGAGGTATCACCCCCTGCTCAGCACTTCTGCTGGCTGGGGTTGCTTACTAGGTAGAGTGAGCCAGACCTTCATCCCCAAATCTCTGAGTCTTTTGTTGCTTTGCCTTGTCAGGCTATGTTTGTTGAAACTGCATATTCACTATGACGTCTAAGCCTGGAAGCATCTAGCAAAGCTACAGGTCCAGTGAACAGGCTAAGCTAGGTGAACCCAAATCACCTTTCTTGCACTTACCTGCTGCAGAATACCATGACTAATATCTGCCTCTTCTATAAAACCTTGCCTCTACTGAGGCTTCATTGCTGGCTCAGCACATGGGTTATTATGCCACCTACTTAATTCCATATTTTATTCAATCATTCATTGTAGCTTTATAGGTGTATCTCCTGTCGCTTCCTCTAGATGGCAAGAGATTTTGTCTTTTTAAGCCCTAGATATTATCTTCACTGACCAAATAAAAGTGCTTGTATACAACTTTTATTTATAAAGTGAATTTTCAAGTGAATATTTTATTGGTCTCCTGTTAAGCCAACTGTTTTTGTCAGCAGCCCTTGGATAAGCGGTTCCAGCTACGTTGTTCATTTTCTCTGTCATCCTTAACTTGTGATTTTTTGAAACTGTTTTTGTCCCTAGGCTACTTAGAGAATCTCAGTAGAACTCCCCTCCACCTGGTGACACCCTTACAGTGGCTTATTTAAACATCTAATGACTGCTAGGGAGGTGGCAAAATTTTCACATCTCCAAAAATCTCTCTAGTGCTTTGCCACAGAAACTTGTATCTTCATTATTAGATACTTCTAGTAAGAAATCAAACCTAGAAGGTCCCTTCCACTTAGCAGGAGTCTGGGGAGGAAATTCTATTTAGATCGTCATGATAACAACAAGGGTAAGTTTCATATAAACTCTTTTTACTTTTTTCCATTTTATGAAGCAGTTTGTACTTTTGCGCTTTTGACTCTATGTAGGTGTTACTTTTGTGATGTTGTACATTCATGGACCCTGAACTATGGCAGACCTGAGCCCAATTCTGGGTTCTTCCGTTTACTAACTAGCAGCACACTTGGCCTCTCTGAGGATTACTTTTCTAGTCTTAAAAATGAGAAAAACAATAGTATAATCTTATAGGATTACCATATGTTTTCAGTCAGTTAATGCATGTGAAGTACTCAGTACACACTCAGAATAAAAACCTAATGAATGCTGGACATAGTGCCATCATCACTGGGGAAATCAATGTTAAGAAAATCTTCTTATACCTAGTGAAAATGTTCATGTGCAAATGTTATTTATCACTGTGATATTTATGAAATTACATAACAAATAAAAATCCAAATGAGCAATATTAGAAGGAAGAATATATATGATGAGATAGTATGTATTAAAGTTATCCTTATAAATACTTTGAAGTAACATATAAATATGGTTTTGCTTCAAAGTTAAGTAATCAGAACAGAAGATTTAATATGTATTATGATCTTCGCGACATACAAACAAATTTTCCACATATATAAACATGGCTAGTACAAGCTGATGATAATGATTAGGGTAAAGGCATATGGCCTGATGGTTTTGTTGGCAGTGCTGGCAGGAGAGAAGCACCAGAGAGTGGCTTACTTGGGCATTGTGTACCAGCCCAATGGTGTAGCACATTGAGAAGGAAGGAAAGAGGTAATGGAGCAGTAAAGATGGTGGCCTCATCCTAATGGTCGGGATCCATGGATCCCACTTCGTTAACCCACTAAGACATCTAGGGCAAGGCACTTTCCTTCCATGGACCTATTTCTGTGTCAGTAGAAAAAAATCACAATAAATTAGGGTAAACAAATGAAAATGACAACCAGCATTTTCTGAGGGCCTACTAAGTGTCATGCAAGATTTTTATTTTGCCTCCAATTCTCACAACAGCCCTGTAGAGTAGCTATTATTATCCCTTTTTTATAGGTAAAATAATAGGCTCAGAAAAACAGGAACATTTCTAGACCTGCACAGATAATATTTTGTAGAGCTGAGATTTGCGCATGGTTTTATCAGGTCCTAAAAATCATGTTCCTTCTTTTAGGCCATGTGACTGTGAATATAACAATCTCAGCATGGGGAAGCAGGATAGAAGAGGATATATTACTCAGCTAACGTGTGTAGGAAAAGAGAATCAGCACATAGCCAAGGAACAGATCAAAGAACAATTGCTTATCTTTCTTTCCTGGTTTAATTTTGTCTCCTGCTGCTGCATTCCAACTTGTGCCTCAAGGCTGAATGAACTCCCTCAAGCAAAGGTCGGAACTCACTATTTTGCTCTAAAATTTGCCCCTATGTCAGGGAAATTGAATTCGTCATCCTCTCCCTCTGATCTTTCCTCATAACCACCCCAGCAGTATCTCCCATGATACCTACACCAATCCTCCACTCTAGTCTGACTGGTCCTTCAACATTCCCCATTTGCACACTATGACCTATGAGCCTATCTCCTTTTCACCAGGCTTTTACTTGTAGCATCCCCCCAACCCCAACCTTAGAACACATGCCCTTTTTCTACAAGCTTCGAAGGCTTAGATTTTAATCAGAAGATCCTTGTTCTTAGTAGAAAAAGAAACTGAGATCACTTAAAGATTGAAGTGGCCATAGCTGGGTAGATAGAGAATCTTCGGCTTCGAGTGGCTTGTAGGTTTCAATGCAGAAGAGCTGCTAGAAACACCACAGAAATGCAGCAGGATGGAAGATGTGTAGACGAATTTTATGATGTTTTGAATACCTCAAACTGCAGTTGTTAGTTACAGCACATTGCTTATAATGGTGATATACGACAATATATAATTGCCGTTAATTAATTTCATAAATCTATTAATTCATATGTAGATTTTTACTGTATAAACTATATTAGTGCATTTGTGTTTATATAATTTTATAGCTTATGGACATGAATAATACATTTTTTAATTTTAACCTTATTTTAGTAGTATGAAAACTCTTTTTCTCTGGGGAATATATTATAATAAGAGTAATTCTTTATATTCAAAGAGCTCTTTATATTTAAAAGATATTTTTAGGTTATTATCTTGTTTGATATTTGAAGCATTGCTTAAAAGATAAGAGATGTTAAGTAATTTTTCTCCAGCTACACAGCATCCAAGAGAACCCCAGATCAGAATACATGACAAACAATTTTATTCTCTTCTCCATAGGTCATAATATTTCTTTTCAAAAATAAAGAGGATCATTTAAAATTCAAAGTTTTGTGTATTTTTCAGTCCATTCCTGGAAGGTAAGAGGTGGGAGTGGAGTGTCTTTTCTTGCCTATTGAATTTTGAATTTATTTTCTTTATTCCAAATTATATAAAAAGGAGAGAATTCTTCATTGATTTCCTTTCTTCTTGGTGAAAGTCCGTTGTATGTTTAGCAGACATCTTTTTGATAACCATGCCATTTGCTTTTGATATTCCTTTTACTCATATTCATATTCCTAAAAGGCAAATTTATCAGCAACTGCAAAAAATGTCACCATCATCATCACTCACAATATTATTTTCATCAAGTACAAAATATAAAGGATGGCTTGGCCGAAATATATTGATCATATTTCTTTGGAAAATCATGAAACTTCCTCTGAGATATACTATTTGTCATAACTGTATTTTTAGTCAAGAATAATGAATAACTGATCAAATGAAATATGGTAGGACATAATTGGCAAATGGAGAGCATTTTGCAGAAATCACTCAAAGTATTTTGAATTTCATTTCTAGTCATGGTTTATTTAATACTAGCTGAGCACTCAGAGTCATGCACAAAAGATTGATGATCTTTTACAGCGATTCCTAAGTGTAATATTATGTCTTAAAGAATTATGCCACTCTCTTTAAGGGTGCTGAGAAAGATGTTAGGAGGCATCAATAACAATTCAAGTATTACTAACCATCTGCATTTTGTAAATCAAGTAGACAGAGGGTTTCCCCATACACCCCCTAAAGGAATTACATGATCCCAAAAGACATTTACTAAAGCATTTGTATAACAGTGTAATTTGTTATTGAAAAGTAATGAATTTGTGAATAACCCTAGATGTCCCAAGAAGAAGAATGAAATAGAAATAATACAAGAATCTACACAAGGGAGGATTTCTATAAGTTCATGTTGGCATCAATGTTTCAGCTGCGTTTACCGAAGAATCACTTTTGCTCCCAATAGGGAAGTCATAAGTGTTCTGTCTTCTGAGTGTTGTTCTAAATAGTTCTCCTGTGTCCTAAAACTTTTTATGAGGTTCTCTCAGTACATATGCTACCTCCAGAAAAGAATTTATTCATTGAGAATCTTTAGATCTTATAGACTTGAGAAGTTGATGTTTGTAGTAAGTGCTTTCTACACAGCTTTCTCATTTCTTTCTTTCTTGCTTGCCTTCTGTGCTTCCTTTATCTTCTCTTCAGGCTGTGGGATCTTGTGAAATTAGTATAGGTTTAGAGTCAGAAGACTTGATTGGAGTTGCAGATCTGGTATCTATTATCGTTCATCTATAGACAAGTTACTTGGCTTCCCTGTGCCTCGGTTTTTTCATCTAGAAAATAGAGATAATAATAGTACTTCGGAGCAACGCTTAGAAAAATGATACAGAATAGATGCTAGTTAACAGTAAGCTATTATTATTAAGCCTCTTAACCCTTCTAAATCAGAGATTCCTCTTTTAAAAATTGGGAAAATACACAATTCTGAGCTTACCTACTGGTTGCATCTGATCAAAAAAGGGAAAAGAGTCAGAAATGTTTGGGTAAAATAGTTTTTCTTTTTTTTTTTTTTTTTGGAAGGAGGTAGTCTGTTTTGGTATATTGGAGTCAGAGGATCTGGTTTTGACTCCTGATGAAAAATAATTTTACCTGTGAACAAATCATTTGGCCTATTTAAGATGCTGTTTCTATCTTTGAAAATTAAAATAATTCTGTCTTATCTAGTTCACTGTGAGACTCCAAATGGGGCAGTGTACACAATTGTATAGCTCTGAAGAATGGGAAAGGGATATGTTAATGTTAGCTATTAATATAACAATTACTAAGACCCAAATGGATTGTCATTCCTCTCCCTTTTATCTGTTTCTAGAAAAGAAATGGAGACATCGTGCTTTCTTTCCCATGCACTCAATTCAAAATGGTGCCTCTCCCTAATGAATTGCACTTAAATCCTAAATCAATTGCTTAAAGGAAGACAAATCATCTTTCAGGAGTCATGAGTCTTTGCCAGTCTGCGTCTTAGCTACTATGGAGGACACAGAGTTAAGACATACGTGGATGTTTTCTTCAGGGTGTTAGGAGTCTAGTGGGAGAAATAAGTCTAAACACACACATACAACTATAAAATGAGGCAGAATAAGGTATGCATTAGTTAAAAGAAAGTTATGGTTAAGTGTTAGAGGATCTCAGAGGAGGAGAAAACACAATTATACGGTAGAAGGGGCTTATGAATGAGATGACATTTGAAGTATATGGTGAAGATCAATTGGATCGACTCTTGTGGGAAACGGAAAAGAGATAAGTAGCATTCATAGGAAAACTATGATGAATGTGTTAGAGGGAGAGGATTGGGAGGGAAAAGGGGGATATATAGAATAAAGAGAAATTTCCTTTTGACTAGAATCCTGTATATTGTGGAGAAATTGAGTAGGCCTAAAAGTAGGCGGGCTTAGGAAGCTGGGCTTTATCCAGAAGATACGGGAGAGCTAGTATAATTTTTAAAGCCAGAGTGAGACATTATCAGAACTGTGCTTTGACAAGGCGTCCTATTTTTATGCAAGTTCCAGCATAAGCTTTGAAGCGGTTGGTGGTGTACAGATCTTTCAATGATCATCTCTTTCTATCACCCTACTGAGGCAGCCCTAGGAAACTCCCATTCTTTTTCTTCCCCAGCATTCATCTGCACACAAGATTCCTCTCCTTTCCCACATCACACATACCTTCCCACCCCTGTTCTTTGGCTTCTTTCTATTCCATCCACAAAAATGTCCTTAGCCATCTCGTAACCTTACAGATCTACTCATTGCTCTGCAGTGCTTTCTCAGATGATCTAGCGAGATTCCACTGCCTACTCAATTGTTTGCCTGATGCTGTCCAAGAAACTCTACAGTACCAGATGCCATATCACAGGTCATATATTGGTTTGTCCACATGCCTGTTTCTCTAGATAAACTGTAAGCCTCTTGATGAAATGATCCATTTTTGCTTCTTTTCTGTAAGTGCACTTTACTTCACTTTATCACCAACAGGCACCATCTTATAGTTATGAAATATAATATTGCTGATGTTGAGCACCAGACAATCCAATTTGAAATTAGTAGTCTGACGCTCTATCCCCTTAAGGTCTAATGTATTCATCCTATGATTTCCTTTAAATCAGCCTATGCTTTGTTGCTATAATTTTAATGCTATATTCATTCATTTATTAAGTACATATTTATTGAGAGGAAGTCAGATTGTATGAAAACTATCCTGAGATGAGTATCAATAAGCCTAAATTCTGGTTCTAGTTATTCCTCCAAGTAAATCTATGACCTTAGACAATTGTTTAAAATTTGTAGAGCTAAGTTTCTTAGCTGTGAATTGAGACACTGGTTGCATGCTTGCTACAATTCCTTTCAGCTCTAGCATGCTACAGTGTGCATTGTGGTAAGCATAAGAAAGCGTTCTTATGACTGACAGAATAAGATAAAAACTGCTGAAGTTTGGAGGAAATTTATAATTCTCCCTTCCTGCCCACCAGATTATAGACCAACTGACACACAGGAGCTAGGTAAACATTAAAACACATAATCCACTTTATTTCTTGTAGATATTAAATTAGAAAGTGTAGCCTGGACTTGAAGTCAGAATAAGAATTCTTATCACCTCTCCTGTGAATTGAGCACTGTTGTAGACGGACATTCAAGAGGATTCAAGAAGACTACAGGAAGCTTAGTCCACCACAGCAGGAATACATGAAGAAACGTGCTCCACTTGTAGGCAGGTCCCTTGAGAGAGAGACAAAAGGCAGGAACATACACTACTTTTAACTTTGATTAGTAGTGTAGCCAACAAATATCCAGCTTTCACCCATGGCAGTACTTCCTTCGATCCTTCAGGGAGTATTCAGTGACAGGCAGCAAGAAGACAGGAAGAATCTGCCCCAACATTTCCTGGAGAGGTGGAAGAATTGAGGAGAATTCCTATTTCTGGGCAGAGAAGACCATACAGTGAAGAAAAACACCCTCTACCAACACCATCACCAGCACCAACACACACAAAATCTGTTCTATAGAATCAATGCAATGAGGTGATTTTTAACAGAAATGATCAAAAATGTGTTCTTTAGAGCCTAGAATCAGATGTTATTGAGATTTGGGGGCTACAGATAATGCATTTACCACTTAGAACATTTACCTTTCTGATCTCATTCCCATCTCACGAAATTTTTATTATTAAAATAATTCTAAAATATTCAAAAGTATATTCATTGGTTCAGTTTTCAAACTCATATATCTTTTGGCAGAAATGTTAAGTGAACATGATTCAAAGGCAGAAAATTAGGTATTGCAATAATAAATCCTTCAACGCCCCCCCCCCCGCCCCCCGTCTCTAAAAAAATAAGTAAATGCAAAGAACAATGGGTATGGGCTCTCTTTACTTCTCTAGAAACACCTCCATACATTTTTTTCACATGCTCCTCCCTTGGCGTATAATGTTCTTCCTTACCTCGCCTGTCTCTAAGTCCTCAAAGCTAAAGCAAGCTTTTCAACCTTCTCACTCATTGATACAAATCTCTCATGGCCTCAACTATGATATCTTCCCTGACCTGTGAACTAAGTATAAAGTAGTCGCTCTTCCTCCCTCTCTCCCTCTCCATTGTGGTGTCTCCTGTAGTCCTCTGTTTAAAGACTTGTCATGCTGCAATCTCATTTTAGTTCATTTGTCTCTCTAATCACTAGAAAGTGCATTGCTGAAGACCAAATATATATTATATACGTAAGACGTTCCCAATAAATCTTTGCCCAATGAAGGAATAATAGATGTTTTAAAAGAAATTTTACAGATGTAGTTAAATAATTTGGTTTAATGGACAATTTTATAAATACAAATGTAGTAAGGCTGGAATTCTTGAGAAGAAGCTAACACAAATACATGAATGCAAGTGATTTATTAGTGATATAACCACAGAAATTGTGGGAGGGGAGTAGAGAGGTGATGTGAGGAAGAGAAAAAAGTCAATAAAAGTTGTGCTAATTAACTGGTTACCATTGTGGGTCACTAGGCCTCAATCTTGCTAGAGATCCCTGGAAAACTGAAAAGAGTAAACCTCAGGATTCTCCCACCCAAGAAGCAAAGAAGCTGACATTTTTAAGCACCAACTCCTGTTAATGATAAGTTTAATGCTACTTCTACATTGCTAATTTATTGGTACCTCCAGCCTGTTTTTGTGAGTGCCAAATCTGTTCCAGTGGCCAGATAATCCCTTTGGCAAATGTGCCCAGGTACTTGTAGCAGGAAGTTACCAAGTCAGTAAAACACAGGAACACTGAGTGCAAAGGGGATGAGTATGGTATCTCAACAACATCTTCAGGGATGGCCAAACCCAAATCCAGAAAATATATCAATTCTTGTAGGGACAAGTTTCTGACCCTGTGCAAGTGCTACAGTTCTTACGTCGTTTATCCTTAACCGGCTGATTGATCTTCTTATTATGTATCACCATAGCAAGGGCCAAATTGCTGCTTTTGCTACTGGTAGGTTTGATATCAGCAGCACAACATTTATCACAGCCTTGATAAAGGAAGCCTATAATGATTGACCCATGAATAGCCTCCAGTCCTACCACCATGAATGTTCACTGTATGGGCATGTTATGCAGGCACTGGGGTGGACAAAATGGGAGGCTGGCTGCTCTCAATTGGATGAATTCATCTTGGTTATCTGATTGTTTATGGTTTTTGTTGATATGGATACTCTTCTAGTGGGTGTTGCCCTGAGACAAAAAGATCTACACCTTTTGGGTTCAATTTCATAGGTCCATCCCCAAGCATCTGTGACAATTTTTTTATTTCATTATCCTCAATTTCTAATCTTTTCCAGGCTAAGTCATTTACCACTGCTCAAGTGTCTCGATGTATTCTTATCTGTGACCACTTTTCCCACCAAGTGGATGAACAGATGTACTGCTAAAGATGTGTCCACTGGGGAGGAATAATCACCATTATTATATTTTATGGATATTGGGGTTATTCTGCAGAAATTTTCTGTTTTCTGCTTGTACCAACATATGAAGTTGACTCATTTATGAACCAGTTTCAGGTTATTCTTCTAAACTCAACTGGTCCTATGAAATATCTAATAGGGCTATAGGTATGAGCTGAGAAGAGGCATTGGCCATGAGAGTCTGGTGACATAAGGATCTGGGCCACCCATTTGTATAAATTATTTGTATCCTTCTGTCCTACACATTCCCAATTCCTAAAGTACCGTTTCTATAACATAATAAATAGATGTCATGCTCTCTTGACAATAATTGGCTCATAATGGGCTCACCATATGGTATGAAGGATAACGTATATGAACTGACATATGAGTATATCCATTGCATACTCACTAGCTGCCTCATGGTCTATTATAAAGTTTTTACTAATGTCCAGTGGCTTGTAAAAAGTTGTTCAAAAGTGAATAGTGCTCTAGTACAAAGAATACAGTTTGGCTTCAGAGCCTTGCCAGGGAGTCAACAGGTGGTGGACCACCATGGATAACACATAGATACCTTTACATCCTTTAATGCACCCATTTGAATCTCTTCCTGAACTTACTGGAGAAGTCTCTATTGTTCTAAATTTACTCAAATCTGGCAGCCTAATGAGTCATCTAATAAATGAATCAGAGCTATATTGTTAAAAGTGCTACATGCTGTCTTCAAAACTTGAAATGGCCATTCAAGCACTGTCCCAGTTTCTTAGTGGTAGGAAGCACAAGTGAAATATCTTGAAATTTACTTTTGAAGAAATGTCTCAGTATTACCCAAACTCTCAGACCTCTAAAAACTTAACAGATATGTCAAGTCCCCAAAACTTTATAGCATTTAATAGCCCACCCTCTGATGCATAAGTGCCTTTCCAGCATTTCCTGAGTGCTTGTCTTTTCATGGTCACTAGGTCAAATTAAATGATGTCATCAATATAGTGCAGAGGTATGAAAACTACAATCCCCAAGCCAAATGCAGCCTGTCTTCTGTTTTCACATATAAAATTTTGTCGGGGCACAGTCATACCCATTAATTTACATGATGTCTATGACTGCTAAGTGGCAGAGTTTAGCAGTTGAGACAAAGACTGTATGGTCTGCAAAGCCTAAAATATTTTCTACTTGACCCTTTACAATAAAAGTTTGCTGAACTCTGGTATAGTGGAATAGAGTAATGCATGACAACATGTCCAGATGATCAAGGTCCCTTCAATCTACATTGAGACCGAAAGCAGGAGATTAACATAGCCTTGAGACAAGATTGGGATAGTGTATTGCTGTCTTTTCAAATGAATGCTAATGACATCAGATCCTCTTTCCTGATAGGCATTGAAAAATGTAGCTTTCCCAGATCAAGAGCTATGTACCAAGAGCGAGCAAGGAATGATGATTTCTTCTAGAAGAGATGCAACTTCAACACAGAAACTATTATTGGGGCTACCTCTTATATTTATGAAAGATTACCATCATCTGTCAAGATTCATCTCTTTTTTACTTTTCTACATTCCGTATTAGTGAATTAAGCAGGATGAAATGAGGCCCACCATTGCTATATCCTTTTAGAGGGTGACATTATCTCTACCACTTCATTCAGGATGTACTATTACTTGAGATTTACATGAATGGGGGATGCGGGGAGTTTCATGAACTGCCATTTGGCCCTTTACAGCATAATATCTCTTCATCCTCAGCTGAGGGAACAAGATGATGGTTCTTCCAGCTGCTAATTATATCCATGTGGATTGGCCTATCTGAGACTGGTGAAATGACTCAGTCACTATGTACTCAGAAACTGAGATGGGACATATTTGGGTCAGGAGTCTAATTATTATGTGCTCTCTGTACACACACAGTCTAAAAGGGTAATTATACTCATTCCTCTGTTACCAGTAGTATTTCAGATCCTCTATCCAATAAGCCCCCTCAACATCTAGATGCTTCTTTTTCTTCAGTGAAGAGTTACTTTTATAAATAGCTGTATGTTGCTTTGGGAAGACATAACTATTGTACATATTTGCTGTAGTATTAAAGGGCCCTTCCTTAAACAACTATGATCTTCCTTTCAATCAACAGACTCTGGAGTCCAACAATTGGCTTAGGTCTGGAAACTGGGTAAGAGAGAGTGATTTCCCAATGGATCAGTTGACATTAGCCTTCTTACCTATCCCTAATCTTTTTTTTATATATAAATAAAACATTATTCTCATTGGATGTCTATCTTGCCAATTGAAACGCCATCACTGAGATCCTTGGTTACCTTCCTGGACTTGCTACCTGTCCACTTTACCTCTAATAATTTGTATCCATTTTACCTCTAATAAATATGTGTACTACTTGGCTTAAACTATTCTAAAATCCTTTCATCCATATCTATTAAAGCCATTCTGGCATCTTTTCTTCATTTATTCCTAGACCAACATTTTTTCTAAGCCACAAGGACCAATTGCAAAAGTGTAGTAGGATTGACTTAAGGCATCCTTGCTGATGTGTTAAGTCCTAAGTCACTGTAGAATGCCTCAAGTCAGTAAACTCTCCCCCATCAGGCCATATATTCTGCTGGACCCTCCAGATCCCTCCCCAGGCAGGTTCTGTTGAATCCTGATGGTGTGTACTATCTACCTTTCTTTCAGGATATACCCTTTTGTCCTTGGGTCATGCTCACACTAAATATTGGTCTTTTAGAACAATGAAGAGAGCAACAGATCTTGAGATGGTATCATTGGCTGGCATTCACCTTGGCCCTGGCCCTGGCATGGTCTTCATACAATGAGAGATTGTCCTTCTTTAGTAAATAGTAGAAAGCCACTCTGCAGCCTAGAAGATTTAGGGAAGTCCTATTCTTTTCTTACCAAGGACTTAACTTTACCACAGAAGACTTGCTGGACCTGTGAATTCAGCCTTCATCCTAACTCTGAAACCCTTATAATCAAAGTTAGGCCTGATACTCAACAAAGTCTATTCTCCAGGTGAAGTTGAGGGTCTTTTTAAACATTTCCATTGAAGCTTAATTCCTTTTACGATGTTCCCTGGGTTAATAGTTGGCTAAACTGAGACTAGTATTTTCTTCTTTCAGAGCTCTATGGCAGTTGTTAACAACCAGAATCTTTACATTTCCCATAATCCCATAACCCAGTTCATCTTCTCACTCCTATATCTATCCCGTCACCATCCACCATGATTGTAATCTTATTAACCTGATTTATCATACTCTATGGTATCATGTTATCATTTTGTCGTTATCAATCTAATCACAGAACTCTGCTCCTATGATCTATAATCCTACTTTTCATTCCAGTTACCGTAGGTTGTGTTTCCCTTGTAGCAGATCCTGATTCAAGGCTTTGAGTGAAATAGTCTATTTTGGCATGGGTCACAAGGTGCACCAGTACAGAATGGGGAAGTGAAGCAGGAAAAAAAAAGGGTCTCAATATACTGTGTGGTAATGAATAGTTATTACTAGGGTCAACTGGGGCTCTATCCCTCTGCTGACCTCTGGGAGACTGTATGAAAATGCTTCATTGTTAGACACATGCTATGTGGCAAATATTGAACTGAATGTAAATAAATCAGGAAATAAAATGTCCAATCCTTCAGAAAGTAATCTGGGACTTAAAGTTTAATAAGGATAACTGAAATGTGAGTCCATGGATAAAGGATTAAAATATTCATAAGTGCTATTCCAGAGATAAAATCCAGGAAGAAAATACATTTTAAAAACCTTTCACTTTTAAATATCAGATAGTGAGTGGCATCAAAAAAACAAGTAATATAAAAGGCCTTGTGATGAAAAGTATCAATTTCCTATTCCAAACTCCTCCATTACTGGTCGTACTTCCCAGGATCATCTGATATTAACAATTTATGAATTTAGTTCTTATGATAGTTATTACATAAACATACGTTGCCTTTACAACCATTGCTTTACTAAGAGCTATTTATGTTCCATCACCCCCTCTCCTATTCCTCTTCTTCTCAATTTTTAATACTAGAATTATTGCTTATTTCTTCTATTCAGTTGACTTTTAAATTTTAAATATATATATATATATGTATATATATATATATATATATATATATATACAGAGAGAGAGAGATCTACTAATATTCTAAAATTTTAGATAGCATCTCTTGGGATGAGGATAATAGTTTCCCTACTTTTCCCTGGGAGAAAGAAAGTTGGATTTGGCTCTTTCAATGATGCAATTTGACTTTCAGGATTAGTAAACGTGTGCATTGGCAAACCAGCCCCTCAACCTACGTAACATCAAGTGAATTAATGGAAAAACAAAAGCAAAATAAAATCAACAAAGATAAATAGAACAAACATCAACAAAAAGTAAAGATAGGAAATTAAGGCCATTCCTAGCAAATATTCTCAGGCAGCTATGAGGTGTTTCTTTTAGTCTTTTCCTTGATTTTTCACCTTCTGTTCAATGATTTTGATGTTTTAAATCTATATCTTTCATTACTCTTTTCTTTGGCTCTTAATCCTGGATATTAGCTACAGAGAAAGTTATTCTAACCTATTAGGCAAAGTTCTTAACTTCAAAAGCTGATTTTCAAGTTACATTGGCAATAACGAACATATTTTAGATACATGCTCGAAAGCCTAAAACAAACCTATCTATACAGGAGGAACAAAGAGCCTTGGAAGGATGGGAATAGGTCTGGACTAAGTGTCTGTACACCCGGGGTCAGGCTTCATTGATCAAAATAAATCTTAAAATCAAAAATGAGCATCTAGTTCACACTAGCTCAGTGCTAAGCACTAAGATTAGAACAAAGAATGAGGCACAGATCTTATGGTCTTGGAATAAAAATTATACTTAATATTTATCAAGTGTGATAAGTAGAACAAAGAAGTAGGGAGGAATTGACCAACGAAACCCAGAGGTGGAGCCCTCATACCAGTTCTGGTAGTCCAGGAGGTTTTCTGGAGGCACAGGTGTTTTTGTTGAAGTCTAAAGGAGGACAGGAGTTTTTGAGGAGAATTGTAGTGGCTTATGTGAAAAGAAAGAACATTTTCAGTAGAGATTGTTCATGTTAGCCTAGTTGTGAGACAGAGTATAAGTTCAAAAGCATTACAAATTATTTCATGTATCTAGAGCATAGATCATCAAACCTATAAAGGGCCGTATAGTAAGTATGTTAGGCTTTGGAAGCCATCAATCTCTGTTGCAACTACTGGAGATATGGTGGGGATAGTATGGATAATACGTAGAAAAATGGGCATGGCTAAGCCCTAATACAACTTTATCAACAAAATCAATTAGTGGGCAGTAGATTGAAAACCCCTGATCTAGACTTTAGAGGGCATGGGGATTTTGAGAAATTTGGGGTTGCTGTAGCAAGCAGTGGCCAGACGATGAATGATCTTGAGAAAGAATGCTGTAGGTCTTCTTTCATCATTAATGAGTGGCCGTTAAAGTGCGCAAGCAAAGAGAAGAGATCATCAGACCTGTAATTTTCTCTTTCTCTTTCTAGTTATAAAGTCATGAGTAGATTAAGGAGGTGAAATAGGAACAGATAAACGAATTGGGGGCATTCAGCAACCAAAGTAAATAAGAATGAGCTGAACTAAGCAACACCAGTGAGAACCAAGAGATGAAAATCCTTAGATGTTTAAGAAGTGATTGATGGTACGAGCAGGGAGGAAATTGATTAGGAATAGGAAGGTCAAGAATGATGCCAGGATTCTGGATTGGGAAACTCGGCGGTAGTGAGGAGACTCACTAAGAACAGGGATGTGAAGGGAGGCTGAGTTTGAAGGTAAAGATAACAAATTTGATTTTGAATATGTTGACTTGAGAGTGTCCATGGTTCATCCAAATGTGAATTCCTAGTGTACAAAGTTGTCAGATAAAATACAGGTCATCCAGTAAATTTGAACTTCAGATAAACAATAAATAATTTTAATATAAATATGCACAAAATATTTCATAGTACAAGCTTATACTAAACAATCATTTGGGGTCTTTTTACCTGGATTTCCCTTTAGCTGGGCACCTTGAGTTTTTATTTGCTAAATCTGGTAAACTTACAAGTATACAGTTGATATAGTTTATAACCAGGAGAGAGAGTTATGTATGTGAAATATGAATTTGGTAATCATCTACACATAACTGATGTTGGAAACTCTGCTGCTAACTGGCTCTCTGACTCTGGCTAAGTTAACCTCACCTCACATTTGTATAATATGGAGACTCTTTTAATTGATTTTCTTTAGCCTTGTCTGTTTTAAGATAATATTTAACTATAAGTACACTTTCTTGAATATATTTACTTGTTATTGTTGTACTGTTGGCTACTATGAACAAAATTTACTGTAATTTCACAGAGTTCGTTGCCATATTGAATTTTTAGGGAAGAGCAAATTATTATTTGCATGCAGAAATGTCTCTGGCTCTGTTTTTTTTCAAAGCTTTTATAAAAATTAATGGCAAGCCATTCTGGTATAGAAATGTTTATTTCTCGAATACCACTTTCTCGTATTCATTCACTTTGGTCACAGTATGCCATATTTGGATCATAAATTTTGATTTATACTCAAGTCACACTGAGAGGATATTGATTCACTTGAACATATTTGATGCATTGCACTTCTGAATGCTACAGTTGCCTATAAAACAGCAAAATTATTTCTCCCTATTTTTATTCTCAAGGGAACTTCATATTTGAGAAATGATCACATTTCATTCCCGTATAGGTTTTAGACCATATTCTAAATAGCCACTCAGCAGAAGATAAGAAACTCTTCCGTATGCCAGCATAATGATGTTAGGATCCCTGGACTCCATGGTTTTAAGAATGATCATAAAATAAATTGAGTTATATTTTAATAATTTACTAATACTGATAGCTACAACCAACTACATTGTGAAGGATTCAATATTGTTATCATAATCACTACAGGTAGTGAAAATGAAGCTCAGAATGGCTAGATGATTTACCAGAAGTAGTTCCCCTGTGAACAAAGGAACTAATATTGAGCAAGCACAGGGTTTCTGGTCTCAAAGCTTATCCTTTCTTCATTGTACCATGCTGTCCTTCTTGATTTCATAGGCGTTCCTCACAAATAACTGGAGTCATCTTCAAGGAAATTACACAAGTGAATGATATAAAGAACATTAGGAAAATCTAGGACAGATTTAAAAAGAGAGGGGTCAAGTTTACAGTCCTCCACTCTACCAGCTGAGATATCAGAAAGTGCACTTCAAATTGTACTAAAAGGATAAATCTCATGCTAAGCATTCTTACCACAAAAATAAGACAAAATAACAAAAGGACACATAGACACACTGGGAAGTGCTGGATATGTCTATTACCTTAATTGTGGTGATGGTATCACTGGTGTATACATATGTCAAAACTCATCAAATTGTACACATTTAATATGAACAGATCCTTTTGATCAATTATATCTCAATAAAACTGTTACAAAATAAAATAAAGGTAAAGGGCAAATTCTTATCTCTCAAGGAATTAGAATAGATGATCTGAAGACTGTGAAGTTCAGGAATGGCTAGATACAAAAGATTCTTGAATAGCATATATAATTAAATATCATCTATAGCACTGTATTCTCTTCTGTTATTGATGAATCAGTATGTATCCAGATGTGGGCAATTGGAATTTTGAGAAACTAGCCATGGAAACAACACTTGAAGGAGTTTTAGACATTTAAATTGGAGAAGAAGATATGGATGAGGCTGAATGTCATATGAGGGAGGTAGACTCATTCTTCCTGACCCCAAAGGGCAGAGCTAGGGCCAAACACTAATGGGAAGAAAAAGAATGAGAAAGCAGGGAGAAGGAAGAGGAGGAAGGGAAAGGCAAGTAAGCTAATATCTAGTAAGCACCTCCTGTGCACCAAGGAGTCTGAACATGCCATCTCACTGCCCCTCGTAATTTACACAGAGGTCCTGAGCTGAGAATTTAATAGATATAGTACTGTACTTGGTATAAATTTATCTTCTAATCACTTTTGTACTACAAAAGTAAAGAAAAACTGTGACTATCTCAAAGAGTCACAGTCCCCAGTACAGATACGAAGCTGCCAAATATGCCTTTCGTTTCCCCATCTTACTGAGCACTTTATCTTATGATGTCCAAAGATGAGGGATGGTGAACATTTGCTAAACTTCACTGTCCAGCTTCTGTTCCCTTTTCTTCTGGTGACTGACTCTGCGACTTTCCTTGGTAATCCTTCCTCCCCCCAGTTGTAGCCTATGTGTTTTGGGTGGTTCAGATTCCTCACTGTTCTATGGGTGGTCACGATTCCAGACAGTGATTCCATTTACACATCCCTGTGCCTATGTCACCAGACGGGTCACAAAAATGGTTTTGCTATCCACTGTGGAAGAATGAATATCAGATTTAGGGCATCTTCTCTCCCTCCCTCTCTCTCTTCCTTCTTTCCGTCTTTTCCTTCTTCTCTTTAAAAAATATTTGGGTACAGTGAAACATTGTTCGTTGGTTTTAATGCTGCAGGGACATGAGCCTGGAGCTGCTAGAGACATCATGTTGGAGAATTATGAAATGGAATTGTGGAATTATTCTATAATTTTTTTTATAGGGGAAAGGTAGAATGTCAATGATTAAACTTTCTTTGAGATCTTGGATATAGCAAAGAGTGAAGTCAGGCCCACCCTTGAATTTTGTAGATAGCGAAAAGCACTTATTTTAAATGATGTCCTTTTGGGGATGCTTTCCATCATTGATAATTGATTAACATAAGGGAGTGTCCTCTACTTGGGCACTCTTCAGCTATATCATTCCTTATGTCCTTTCTTTTGTTTCTAAAACTCTAGGATCCAGCAACTCTAACATGAAACTCATTGCAACTATCTATAAATATATCTGCAAGTAGCAGTCAGTGTAGACAGAACACTGGTTCAAATTCCAGTTCCGCCACTCACTGACTGTGTGATCTTCATCTGCCCCAGAAATATGTTTATATAAGCAGAAGTTCAACAAGTTGCTCTAGAGTTAAGGAAAGTTATTTCTTTCAAAATGAAATAGAATTTACTAAAAAATAAATTGAATCTCACTCTTATACTTTGATGAGTAAAGGTCCCTAAATAGTCACATTTGTTTTTATAAGATGCAATTGTAGTTTAGTAGAGGTCATACTGGAAGAAGAAGAGGAAAAGCTATTTATGTGACCCTTTCTGTTCCATGCCACTTTTGAATTCCTAAGCAGATCATTTAATCTCTTGAAAATTAGTTTACTCATCTCTAAAATGGAATTAATAATATTTATTTTGCAATTTTTTTAGTATTGAGCATACATAGATGTAATTAGAACAGAATTTCAGAGATTCGAATGCCATAGCTAGAACATGCTAAATAATCAGTAACTATAGGTAAAATTGGTTCCAATGGAGTATTTAGCTAAGAGAGAATAAACCTAATGATCTTTATAGAAGAGAACATTAATTCTGTTGAGATCATGACTATTAGTGGTGAATATAGGCTTCCATATAGCAAGAATCTCTTCTCTCTCTCTCACCACTGATTCCACAGTATTTAGCTCAATGGTTGGCACATAAGGCATATTCAAGTATTAATCCTTGTATTAATTAACTAGATTAATTCATAACTTGAATTTTTAAAAAAGTTAATTTATACTAATTATTGTGTTAACTTTTATTCAAAGGAATACATGGGGAGACTTGATCACTATTCCAGTTTCAAATGGCTGAGAAATGTTCCAGTGAAGTGACCAGTCAAAACAGGAAAAAAATGATTGAGGCCAGAGCATTAGAAATATTCTCAGAAATCAGTTAGTCCTTTACAGGGTTACCATATATTCCAGTTTGCCCAGAAGAGTTTTGATTTAAACTTACTGTCTAGAAGTAATTATAAATGAACTCCCTTTTATTTCAATGGTGTCTGAGTTTAGATCATAAATTATTTGAGACACTAGTCCTACTGCCTGTTACAGAAGAAATAAAGCCTTTCTCTAGCATTACCAAGTGATGGAGAGCTCAGGAAATCATACATGGCTCAATCTACTGTTCAACAGCCTAAATCCTAGAAAGTGTACATCCTTATAGTTCTTATAATTCTCCTTCACCCACCCATTTTTCCCCAGAACCATGGAGTAAACAAAGACTGATTCCATTTTCCTGGTCTCTTAATGGAATTCCTATGAATATTTGAAGATCACTATGTATTCCCATTATGTCTTCTCATTTTTGCACGTTATTCCTAGTTACTTTTTTTCCCCATAATTTGTCATTTCTAAATTTCTCATAGCTCTGAGCACACTCCTCTGGATGAACCCTAAGTCATTAATTAAAGCTCAGAATCTTAAGGTATCCTTGTCTTCTCTTTAATTATACATTTCACGTATTTGTTTTTTCTGTTTCTCTTTCAGTCTTTCATTCTTTGTTTTTCCCTCAACAAGAGACAGCTAAGTTTTTGCTTACTGCTCTTTCTATCTGTTGTGTTCTTGAACTTTATCTCTAACCCTGCTGTTACTCTATTTCTCTTTCTCCTGTGCTATATCTCTGTCCCTTCCTCTGCTTTCATTTTGCATCATTGTTCCTGTCTTCTGATTCCTCTCTCTTCTCTTTGTCTTTCTGCTATCTCCCTCCTCTCTGGACTAACTGTGTATCACAGGTGTGGGCCTATTATTAATATAGTAACACCCTTCTCCATTGTCACTGACTAACTGGCAGCTGTGAGCAATATGAGTAGCAAGGTCAGGCTGTCAAAAAATTGTAGTCTGAAATGTCAAATCTAAGGGTACCAGAAACTATTTTTATCCATATTCTACTTCCATTTTCCTTCAGATCACATTGTGTTCTAAACTTCTGTGAAACAATATTACAGATTTTCCATTATCATCACACCTAGCATTCAGCAGAGCTGATCTCTAAAAAAAAAAAAAAAACAAGAAGAAGAATGAAGTTTCGGTAAGATTCTAAGTGTGAAATTAACCCAAATAGAAAAGGTTTGTGTTCTGAAGAAGCCCCGAGGAATAAAGAGCATTAAATTGCAAAGACAGACTTGACCCGCCACATAGATGCATTTTGGTTGGTTGGTGAAAGGACAAATTCAGAGTTGGAGGTGTCAAAATGCAGTAGTTTTTTTACTTAAAGAGTCTTTCATTAAATTTGTGATTAACTGAATAGACTCGCTTAAGTTCCCATTGAAATACGAGATTTAGGACTATATATGAACCTCCATAGAGGTCTATTTACTAAATTTTAGAAAGAACTATTACATATTTGGTGCTCAGTTTGTTACTGGCACCGTGCTAGGCATTTTCAGACATTTTAAAAAGTGTTAATGTGAGCACCTCCTGTGCACCAAGGAGTCTGAACATGCCATCTCACTGCCTCTAGTAATTTACACAGTCTTATTAAGGAGATGAAAAAACCAGTACTAGAGTTTCCATATACCAGTGGTTCTCAACTGGGGGTGATTTTATTCCTTCTCCTTTGAGGATATTAAGCAATGTCTTGATAAATTTTTGGTTGTCACAACTAAGATGAGGCTGCTATCAGCATCTAGTAGGTAGAGGCCAAGGATGCTACTAAACATCCTACAATACACAGGACAGCTCCCAACAACAAACAGTCATCTGGCCTCAAGTGCCAATAGTTCTGAGGTTGAGAAATACTGCCATATGTCCTTCATCCAGATTATCTAATTGTTAACTTCTTACATAGCCGTAGAACAATGATTAAAAAAATAGGAAAAGTAGGAAATTAACATAGATATCTTACTGTGATCTAATCTATAGGCCATATTCAATTTTTTTCAATTGTTCCACTAATATCTCTTTTCTTATCCAGAATCCAACCCAGGATTCTGCATTTGGTTGAAATGCCTCCTTAGTCTCCTTAAATCTTTCATGACCTTGACACTTTTGAAGACCATTGGCCAGGCATTTGGTAAAATTTCCCTCGATTTTGTAGAATATTTTATTTTAAAATTCAGGTTATGTGTTTTGATAGGAATATCACAGAAATGATGTGTCCATCTTAGTGAATCAAAGGAGGAAGCAGACGAAATTGGTTTATTTCGTTAGTGGTGATAACTTTGATCACTTAATTAAGGTGGCGTTTTCTAGGTTTGTTCACTATACTGTTACTACTTTCCGCTTTGTAATTAATAGGCATCCTGTGAGTTACTTTTAGATTATGCAAATATCTCATTTCTCATCTTATATTCATCTATTAATTTCAGTACTCATCAATGATTCTTGCCTGAAAAGTTATTTTAGATCTTGACCAATGATGTTTTTTACTTATTTGCATCATTTCTTTTATATTTATTTGTTGGAATTCTCTTGTAAAGAAGAGCTTTCCCTTAGTCTCCAGGTATCTGCTTATTCAAATATTCATTGATTTCAGCATAGATCCAAAAGAGTCTATTTTTTTTCCTAGGATCATATCCCTTTACTTCCGTTGTTATTATTATTATTATTTTGCTCAATGTATACCATATTTGACTATTGAGAACCCCTTCAAGTTACCTTTTATGCATATTTGAAATGTCTTCAAGTTTTGAGCACTTCCTTCCTTCCTGGTTCTACTAGATGTTTCAGGCTCATCTTGCACTTTCTCTGTTCTGATCCTGGAATCAACTGTCTCTCCAAGGAGTCCTAGTTCGTTTTATTTGAGAGTGGTATTTAGAAACTAAGTTTTGGTAGTGAGTGTCTTCAGTAGCACTGGGTATAATTTCTTCTAGTTTCTCTTGGTACACAGAGTTAGGAAACATAGATATGCATATCTGTATTTCCATATCTATCTATCTGTATATATAGTTAGACACATATATTTAATACGTATACCTCCAATTTCAACACAACACCAACAGATTCTACCTTTTCCTCTTTCCTTGTTTGAAACATTTTTCTCTGACAGAGAGAAATTTGGCTTTCATTATTTGCAATATATTTACTTTTTAGCTCCATCATAAAATACAAATAATGTAGTTTTAGCAATGCTAACTCATATCAGTGTGAAAACACACCTAAAAACTAACATAAGATATTTGTGTACAGTGTTTTTGGTCTTTAGTCTTAGAGTCTATAAGATAAAAGCTTCGTTTCAAACTTACCTTAATTATCCCCCTCTTCTCATTTAATATTGTTTTGCTATTTATTTCTAATACAATTATGTCCATTTGCTTCTTTTGGCATTCCATTTTGGATTTTCTCTTCATTATTGCTAGATTTGGACTTTTTTAATTATAAAAATATTAAAAGTTAGCATTATACAAAAAGCTATATTCAGAGAAGTGTCACTCTCCACACCCAACTCCTCTACCCTCGTCCACTTCTCCCATCCATCCCACTCTGCTTCTGTTCACCTCTGTAGAGAAGCACTATTAGTGGTTTCTGCTTTATCTTTCTTTTGTTTCTTTTCACACAAATGGGCAGATACATGCCTATCTCCTTATGTTAATCTATTTTTTACATGAAAGAGAACATAATATAACCACTCTTTTTCTTCTAGACACATTGCTTTACTTAATTATTGAAAGAATCCTTTGAAATATTAGAAGTAAAATTATTTGAGAAGCCCTAAAAATGATTACCAAGGAATTCTTCTAATGGTTCTTGGTCAATCTCTTACATGTAATAGGTTCACAGTTTCTGTTGAATTAAATTTAATGAAAAAGTTGTATTTTTTCAGGATGTCTATTAAAATTACTTATCTACTTTCCTTAAAATCTTTATTGGTTCTCTGGCACACAAAATAAAATACGGACTCATTAGCCTGACATAAAAGTCTCTCTATATTCTGATTAATTATCTGCCCTTATCACTTGCCACTCTCCTTCCCGATCTCAGTTCTCGAATATTCCTTGCACATACTCTAAGCTAAAGTCACACTGAACCAGAGTATATAACAGTTTTCCAGAAATATCAATTTCTTCCATGCCTAGTGAATCTTCACAGACTGATTCTTCCCTGATTAATGAGGGATCTAATTGGAAAAATCCTCTAGGCATTTAAGGCAGGTAAGTGTCATCTCCTGTGTAACAAATGTACTCTCTTCCCAAGAACAAATGACGTTATTCTTCTTGGTCCTATAACTGCAACCTCTACATATTTATATTTGTCACTCTGTATTTTAACTTCCTGTTTCTCTCCCTTGAGAGTAACCTCCTTGAAAGCAGGGTCCAAGTTACGGACCTCTCATAAATGTCTAAGACTTTAAATAATATCTGACATCTTTGAGGTGACTAGTGAATTGTATATTGAATTCCGTACCACTAAAAATGAGCACTTTTAGTGTAAAGAAATCATTAATAGGTATTCCAAAATTTAGACCTGAGGATAATGTTTTACAATTCTTGTTTATTTTCTATAAAAGACTGTTTATAAACTCATTTCTACTACACAGCTCATTCTATGTTTACATACCAAAAAAATTCTGATTTCCATTTATCTTCCAGCACAAATTTATTTTACAATATGAATTTAATTATATTTTTGCTTTCAAATAGATGACATTTATTGTTTAAATTCTACTTTAGATGATCTAAATTTCTGGCAATTGTTTTTTATTCCTAAACAGCATATATTCTGCTCTATTCAGGTAGTAACCTCAATATACAGTGAAAACTTACCCTTTTCTCTTATTAGTCTTCTAGTTTACTATGGGTTGTGTATGTAACTCAGGCATGTTCAGTAACATCCTGGCATAGCCCTTTTCACTGTGATTGGTTCAAGAATAAGCATGTGACCTAATTAGAGTCAATAAGAATCAACTCAGTGTAGTGCTTCTGTTGAAATACTAAGAAAGTAAAATTCAGTCATAGTGAAGGAGTTGCTGTGAGGACTGAATGTAAACCTGGAGCCTGTTGGACATATCTCTTCTCCAAAAGAATGGAAACTTCACAGAGAAAACAAAGCTAAGGCTGGGAGAAGCAGAACAAAACCTTCATGTCATTAACTGAGCACTTGAAACCAGCTCTACTACTGAACTTGTCAATTATGAAGTCCCCTTATTGGTGGAACCAACTGAGAAAGTTGTTGGTTAAGGCAGAAAGAGAAATCCAAGCAGCAAACTCCCTGGAGCAAGGGTTGGCAATTTTCTTTTTTCTGTAAAGGGTCAGATAGTAAATATTTTAGGCTTTGTGAGTAATATGATCTGGTGACAACCACTCAACTATGTTGTGGTAATGCAAAAATAACCACAGACAATGCATAAATGTGTGTAGCTGTGTTCCAATAAAATTTTATTCATGGGCATTGATATTTGAATTTCATATAATTTTCAAGGGTCTGTAAATATTATTCTTGATTTGATCCTCTCTAGCCCCTTAAAAATGCAAAAGATATTCTTAGCTCATATGTCATATATTTCCAGGCAGCAGGAAGTATGTGGTCCGTGGGCCACAGTTTACCAGCTCCTGTTCTAGAGTAGCATGAAACCTTATATGAGACACCAGGAGAGACGACGTTTTCCTAGACCAGATTTCTGATTTCTGGGATTTCCTCTAAAACAGAATAGAATTCCTATCCTACGAAGCAAGTAGAATAGGTATGATGATATGGATATATAATATTAATCATAGCGTGTATGTATTCAAAGGGGGAATCTGTGCTGTCGTCAAAGGAAAAGATATCAACACAAGTCAGTAAAAGTAAAATGAATTAAAGGATTAAATTAAGAGAACGTTTTACATAAATGGGTCCCATGATAGATTGATCTCACTAGTGGCTCAAACCCTTCACTTCTTTCTGTAATCATGCTCTTTGCCATATGTCTTTACCAACAGATAACCAACTCTTAGACATGTGAACAAGCTGAGCCAGGATCAGAGGCATCACCTGTCTGACCATCCAGATGCTTAAGCAAATAAGCACTTATGTTTTGTTGTGCTCCTGATGTGTTGTGTATATTTCTTATGCAGCATTATTGTTTCAAAAGTCAATTGATATAAAACCTTATGGAATGGTAAGCAAAACTGTGCTGGATAAACAAAGATCCACAGGCAGTGGTTAAGTTCACACGTTCCACTTTGGCTGCCTGGGGTGTGCCAGTTCGGATCCAGGGTGTGGATCTACGCACTGTTTGTCGAGACATGCTGTGGCAGGCATCTCACATATAAAACAGAAGAAGATGAGCATGGATGTTAGCTCAGGCCAGTCTTCCTCAGCAAAAAGAGGAGGATTGGCAGCAGATGTTAGCTCAGGGCTACTCTTCCTCAAAAAAAAAAAAAAAAAAGCTCCACAGTTTTGAAACATTGTCCTTTCTTTCTTGCGGCCACAAAAATGAAATGAGCCAAGAATATCATGGGAATTTCACCGTATAGAGAAGTGAGTTTTCGGGTAAAGACTGAACTATACACATTCTGCCCAGATGTCTTAGTATGGAAACTCAACTTAATAGTAAAGATTTTACTAATCAAAAAGCCACATGGAAATAAAATGAATGGTTATTAGAGGAGGAACACCAAGTGGTCTCAAGAGCTCCATATTGGAGGAAGGCATCAAAAAAGAAGTTTATAGGGATCAGGCTGGTGGTGTAGTGGGTAAGTTCACACACTCTGCTTCAGCAACCCGGGACTCGTGGGTTCAGATCCTGACGGTGTACTTACACACCGTTCATCAAGCCATGCTGTGGTAGCATGTCATATAAGAAGATTGTCACAGATGTTAGCTCAGGGACAATGTTCCTCAAGCAAAAAGAAGATTGTCAACAGATGTTAGTTCACGGCTGATCTTCCTTACCAAAAAAAAAAAAAGTTTGTCACAGAGAAGAATGAAGTCTTGAGGAGAAGAGTTTGAGTTTAGAACAAAATAGCAAAAAATGTGAGTCTAAATATTCAACAGGTTTTGGGATGGAATTGATAGGCGGTATCTCTTGATCAAAGTCCATGTCAATATTAAGTCATGCAACTGTCAAGCATGCAGTGTTGCCCATGCTGTTTGATGGCAAAGCAATCTGAAAATAGCCTGGGACTGAATCACTGTGAGGGCTCCTTCTCTCAGTTATCAGTGTAAGAATTGATCAGCGGAGACTATCAACTACCTACTTAGATGTTTCCCCTGACCAAGGATGTTAACCTCTTCTGGGAGTGGGGGCAGGACATGCGAGTAGAACAACAATGATAATAGTAGGAATAATAATAACATCCACATTTATTGAGTTCTTCATGTTCCAGGCACAGCGAGTGCTAAGGAATTTACCTGCATCATATTAGTGATCTGTCCTAGCATACTATAAGGATAAGTATTATTATTACTCTCATTAGTTTATAGGTAAGGAAACTGAGCATTAAGTAGGTCAAGTCATTTACCTAAGCTCACACAGCTAGTAAGTGCAGGGGAAGAGTCTTTAGTAAAGTTTGAGTTTGAGCTCAGTGCTGGCAGAGAAGAAGAGATGATCAATAATTTTTAGTAACCAGAGAAGTCATAAAAGAAAGATGCTGGTTCTGGGTCTTTAAGAATGTATAGAAGAGGGGCCGGCCCATGGCAGAGTGGTTAAGTTCGCGCACTCCACTGCAGCGGCCCAGGGTTTTGCTGGTTTGGACCCTGGGTGAGGACATGGCACTACTCATCAGGCCACGCTGAGGCAGTGTCCCACGTGCCACAACTAGAAGGGCCCACAACTAAAACAATATACAGCTATGTACTGGGGGGATTTGGGGAGAAAAAGCAGAAAGAAAAAAATAAGAATGTATAGAAGAATATAAGATCTCAACAGGTATATCATGGAAAAGGAGAAAGTCATTTCAGGAAGAGAAAATATTCTTTGCCAAGACACCAAGGCATGTGCTTGAAGTGTAAGAAGTTTGAGATGGCTGGAAAACATTGTGTCAAGGTGGCATCTGCAATGAATCATATTGGGAACAGACAAGAAAATACAGTGGAGGTTCTTTTCTGCCATATTCCAAAGTGTAGGTTTCATTTTATAGGCCATTAGAAAGCCTTGAAAGACTTTAGGCTGGAAAATGACATGGTCGGTTTCAGATTTTAGAGTGTTCACTTGCTCCCACTGTGCAGAGAGTAGTCTGGAAATGAGTGAGACCAATTTCATTTTCACACATTACGAACAGAATCGGTTCAATGTAGGCAAATTATCTCTATGTAGATTCAACAATATTCCATTAATACAGAGCCCGTTTGAAGTATGTTGGACTGAGAACTAATAAAGTGATTTAAAAGAAATGTATTGGCCTCAAAGATTAGCATAGGGGACCATACAGTGTTAGACTTTAGATCTATAAGAAAAAGAGAAAGGTCCGCTATTTCACCTCTACACTCCAACTAGCTTCAGAAACATAGCTTTTCCTTTCTAAAATTGAGGGACAAACAATCACGTAACTTCTAACGAAAAAGCAATGGTCTCAGTTGAATTCTAGGCTATTTTAGTGCTTCAAATTTCAAGAATCTTCACTTTCTCATTTCACAATCATTATAAAAATCAAATAGCTTCTTATTTTTTTATTTCAGTTCTGTTAATTAATCTTCTTAATATTCTTCTTCCCTGAGGAGCCCTCAGTAGAATTGAGGTGCTTCTTAGACCTTAAAACCACTGAAACCTAGCTTCAAATGTAAAACTAGGATCACTTTAAAAATCTTGTTTGTGCAATAGAATAATGAGGCCACACACACACACACACACACATGCACATTTCATTGGAATATAATAAAAAATACATCAACAGAACCAAACATCATAAAATGTTGATACAGCTCTCTATTTGTGTACCCTCCACTCCTGCTGGATCCTTGGGGCTAACCATATACATATAAAGTTAATCTTCAAGAATCCAGTAGAAATCCTTTATATATGTGTGTGTGTGTGTGTGTGTGTGTGTGTGTGTGTGTAACACTTGAAAAGCACTTATTCATTAATTTGATAACATATTTAAATACCCACTACGGGCCAGGCAATATGCGAGGTATCCAGTATATTGTGGCTAGTAAGACAAACTTGATTCCTACTCTTATGGAGCTCAGTGGCATTGTACACTTCACTTGAGATGTTAGCCCTTAATCCTTCTCTGGTAAACAGGGCTGGGTCACCTGTTATCCTGGAGCACCTCTAGCCTCTTTAGTTTAAAGCCTAGAATAGACTCTCCTGAGAAATCTGCCTGGTGCTCCCTTTCCTTCAGATCCTGTTTGGGAGATAAAGAATGGAGCTGCTATTTTGCCTGAGTTAGAAATCAGATGTAAGAAAGTTGGAGTCAGGCAGATGGAAGTCAAAATGGCAGCTTTGTTACTGATAGAGCTGATGACGGCAAAGAGGGCTTAGATATGTTAACCAGTCTATGAAACACTGAGCTCTACATTTAGAAAGACTTCCACATCCAGTCACAGGCAATGCTAGACAATCTCAGCACTGTGCCTCCATCCCCACATCTCATCAGCACTGCCCCCATGCTCCAAAAGGGCCATAACTTTTACCACTAAGCTTGTCCCATGGCTTAATGTCGAAGAGAGTACACGCTCCCTCAGACAGCCAGATACCAAAGAGAGAAGTGGAGGAAAAGGACAAAACTGTGCAATCCCAATTCAAGGTCCCGAGTGAGCTTGAATTGTTATTCAGATAACACACTCCTCACCTGGAAAGGAGAGTGAATGAGCAAAGACAGGCCAAAAATGTTACATGTAATTAGTGTCCCTTTACATGGAGATATGGAACAAGAGAAGGAATAAATCTCACTTGGTTAACCATAACACAACATAGCAAGTATTATTTGTTTTATATGTTTATGGATTTATGTTGCTAATATATTTCTGAGGATCATTTCACCAATATTCATATGAAATGTTAGCCCGTAGTTATCTTTTCTTGTGTGCCTTTATCTGGTTTTGGTGGCCAGATAATACTGGCCTCCTAGAGTAAGTTAAGAAGCGTTCTTTCCCCTTCTATTTTTTGGAAGCATTTGTGTAGGATCAGAGTTAATTATTCTTTAGATGTTTAGTTGAATTTATCAGTGAAGCCATCTGGTCCTAAGATTTTGTTTGTGGGAAGTTGTTTAATTACTAATTCAATCTCTTTAATTGTTATGGATCTGTCTAGATATTATATTTTCTTTTGAGTTGCTTTTAATAGCTTGTATCTTTTTGCAAATTTGCCCATTTCATCTAGGTTGCACAATTCGTTGACAAATAATTTTTCACAGTATAGCATTATAAAACTTGCTATTTTCTAACATTGGTAGTGGTATTGCCTCTTTCATTCTTGATTTTAATATATAAGTATTTTCTCTTTTTCTCCTTATTATTTATATTTTGCTAATCTAGCTAAAGGTTTGTCAATCTTTTTTTATCTTTTCATAGAACCAACCTTTACTTTTGTTGATTGTTTCCATTGTTTTTCCTGTTCTCTACATCATTTATTTATTTTCTAATATTTATAATTTCCTTCCTTCTGCTTAGTTTGGGTTTAATTTGCTCTTCTCTTTCCAGTTTGTCATGATGAAAGTTTAGGTTATTTACTTGTGATCATAGTTCTTTCTTTAACTTATGTGTTCAGAGCTAAAAGTTCCTTTAAAAACTCTGCTTTAGCTGCATTCTGTAAGTTTTAGTATGCACTGTACTTTTGTTTTCATTCATCTCAATGTTTTCTCTGCTTTCCCTTGTGCTTTCTTCTCTCATCCATTGGTTAAGTAAGAATATGTTTTTACAAGAGGCACACTTTACATTCAAAGATACAAATCAGTTAAAGGCTAAAGGATAGAAAATGTTTACTATGCTATGGTAACCTTTGAGCTGAGATGGGGGTCAGCCGGTGGTGTAGTGGTTAAGTTCATGCACTCTGCTTCAGCACCCAGGGTTTGCTGGTTCAGATCATGGGCACAGACCTAGCACCACTGGTCAAGCCATGCTGAGGTGGCATCCCACATAGAAGAACTAGAAGGATGTACAATTAGGGTATATAGCTATATACTGGGGCTTTGGGGAGGAAAAAAAGAAGAAGAAAAAAGAGGAAAATTGGCAACAGATGTTAGCTCAGGGCCAATCTTCCTCACCAAAAAGAAAAGAACTAAGATGGCTATATAAATATCAGACAAAATAAAATGAATTTAAGACAAAATTATTATTAGAGATAAAAAAAGATATTTTATAATGATAGAAGGATCAGACCATCAAGACAAAAAAATTATTTTTAACATATATGCACCTAGCAATAGAAATATAAAATGCACAAAAGAAAAAATACCTGGCAGAATTAAATGGAAAAATAGACAATTTATCAATAAAAGTTAGAGACCTCAATACCCAATTTTCAAGAATGTATAGCGCTATACAGAAAATCAACAAATGAATGGAAGATTGAACAACATTATAAACCGTCTAGGCCTAAGACATTCTTCTGAAGTGCACATAGAACATTCTCCAGGGGAAACCATAGATTAGACCATAAAGCAGGTATCAATACATTTAAAATGGTTATAATTACATAAAACTTGTTTTCCTATCATAGTAGAATTAAATAAGGAAGCAATAACTAAAAGAAATTTTGGAAATTCACAAATATTTGAAAATTTACAAACATATTTACCTTTGACTTGCTCTATGGTGTGTATGAGTTGATGTAATGGTAGGGGAAGTGTTTGAGATGTCATTGGTAAATAAACCAATGAAAATAATGTAACATGATCAGTGCCAGGAGGAAATTATCCCCAGATAGATGTAGGTATGATGGAGAAAAACATCACACGAGCGAGAAGGAATTCTCAAAGAGAGAAGACAGAGAAAGAACCAAAACCAAGGAGAGTAAAAATAAATTTCAGACCAGTGCAGTTCGCTGTTGTTTAAGACTCCCTTAAGAGGCATTAGAGTTAGGAATGCAGAGCACATTGGGAGGGCAGTCACTAACTTAAGCAAGAAAGGATGCACATCATTTGTTGAGACCAGAAAGAGATAGTCAAGGACAAGTGCAGACATAAATATTTTGAAGATTACATTTATTCTTGCTCTTCACCACAAGGTACTCTGCTGAAAGTGAGGAGAACGTGGGAAAATTACTTAGCCTTGTTAAGCCTCAGTTTTCTTATCTAAAACATGGAATAAATATATCTCGTAGCAGACTTCCTGCTGAGGTAAGAGTTATGCTGAAATGTGAAGGCTGAGAAGAAGCCTATTGTGTGTAGAGTTGATGAAACAGTGTTCCAGGTGAAAGTGACAGCAGGTGTCAAGGCTGAAAGGTGTCAGGATTACAGATAGGGCTATCGCATATGGAGGCCAGTGAGTGAGGGGCAGGTTGGAAGAATAATAAAATCCATGCCATTAGGCAAGTGGGAGCCTGACAGGAGACCATGATGGGTCAAATTAAAGAGATTAAATTGTAATAGGAGTATATTGGAGAGTATCAGGCATAGTGTGAAATGTCTTGATTTATGTTTTTAGATGTTTTGGAGATAGATGGTAGTGGTGATTGTCCAGTATTGTGAATGCAACCAATGACACTAAATTTTATCCTAAAAATTGCAAATGACATGTTACGTATGTTTTGTCACAATTTTAAAAAGATGGGAAAAAAATCTGTGGTTGGAATGTGAGGAACAAATTTGAAAGAGGAGGAGAAGAATCAAGGAATGCAGTTAAGAAGGAGATGGCTCCTCATCAAGCCCTCACAAACACCACACTGTGTTAGGAATTGTTTCCACACATGGAAACGAAGATCCAGAGATATTCTGAAATGCCAAAAGTTGAAAGACATTCTAAAGCAGGGCTTGGAGAGAGGCCATCCCTCTTAGCATGAAATTGAGAAGTGCATTTATTTCCAAACGCATGCCCCTCTACCTCCTCAGTGCTCAATTTTGATGTTTAAATAAGCTTTGCTTTTTGAAGCCTCAGATATCAATTGTCTTTTTTCAACTATGCATGAAAATTCCCATAAACAGAACTATTAACAGTTTTCTTGTTATAACAGTGCAATTATGCCATATATAGCAGCAATTACAGTACATGCATTAAAATAGTCATCACATTGTCTGAAATTTCTGGCAGAAAAAACAATTAAGATATTTTCCCATTTAAGTAGTAGTTATTCCACTAGTCGTACCAGTGTCTTTTAAATTGATACGTGTTGAATTTTTTAGATTAAAAAACACCATAGAGAATAAATTTTAAAAGAGGGTTTTCCCCAAAAAAATCTGTAAATTAAAAAAAAAGTCTGTTTCATGGGATTCATGTCACCTTCATTATTCTTTCTGCAAACTCTTATAGTAAGTAAAAAGAAATCTCTGATACTTAAAGTCTTATAACAGAAGATCTCCAAAGATAAGTATAATCAGAGGAAAAATGTATCAGAATTGAAGTACCTTTGACAATACTCTAATCACGTTGGGCAATTGAAAGCATTTGTCTAGAGAGAATAAATTCCAATGACTAAGATTTAGGCATTTGGGTATTATAAAAGGAGCCCACAAACTCCCAGATCAGTTAAAATGGAATTGTCTTCAATTTGCAATAATAATTTCCATAATTGAACCATGAAAATAGAAGCAGGGTAATTCAATATTAGAATAATTTTGATATGAGCTTATGATATCTCTATAGTGCAAAAATATGTCTGGTATTTATCTCTGAATGCCTAGAAGAAGTCTTAACACTGGTGTAGATCAAAGTAATGATAAATCTCATGAAACCACTTTTTCCTATGGAAAACTACCTCTTCAACTTTAATTCTGGAAGGTTTCTTTCAACAACATCTACCTGTTTATGTTCGTTTATATGCAATTCACTCCACACACATTTATTATGAGTCTAATCTATGGTACGTTTCCAAAATATGAATAAGCTGATATTTTAGCATGGTGAGGAAAGAGGATAATTGTTCTGAAGTACTAAAGACTTGATTGTATTACTTATTAATTCTGTGACCTTATAAAAATCCTATAAATTTACTCAGTACAAATTTCTTAATCTGTAAAAGTGGACATACAATTTATCTTACATGGCTGTTATGAGGATTAAGCAGGATGATCCATATAAAGCGCTTAGCACTGATTCTGCTTCATAACATATGTGCCCTTTACTGTAACACTCTTCCTCTGTCCCTCAGTCTCGGCAAGTTCACATTGGTGAGAGCAATTAAAATTTTAAAAAGTTGGTAAACTTACTGAATATGTGCTGCATTTCATGCACATTATATGCATTACTCCTTTATTATACTATGCAATGCATGCTTATTAAACCTTTTCTGTGTGCTAGATCATGGTATAGGTATTGAGAAAAATAGCCCCAAACAAGAAAATATCCCCAGTCTCATGGGGTTTACATTCTAGTATGCAAAACAATGAGCTAGCAAAGTGATAAATAACAGTAGCATACATTTTTATGGCACTTGCCAGTGCCAGGGACTGACCTACTTGTTTAATGAGGATTAACTCATTTAATCCTGAAAACAACCCTATGTAGCAGACACTACTATTTTCATTCCCATTTTACATTTGAGAAAATTGAAGCAGAGAAGGATAAAGTAAATTACCCACAGTAGCGTGTGGCAGAGCTTGGATTCAAATCTGGGCAGATTGTCTTTCAAACACTGTCTTGTACTGCTGTTTCTTTAAACATGTAAGGAATTTAGATTGTATATTTAGCTACACAGAGAGGTGGGAAACTAGACAGCTGCCTATCATTTATGGCAAGTAATTGGACACTATTCAAAGTGTAATTGGAGGTTGTTAGAAGGTTTTAAGCAACAGAGTGATGAAAACATCTCTATGGTTTATAAATTCAATCTATTATGTGCATAGAAAGATTTGGGGAGAGTGTTGAGGAACTATGAAAAAGAGTTAGGATTTGATTTTAGAAGTCCTGGTGGAAAATGATGAGAGCTTGGACATATTGGTTGTGTTGGAGACAGTGAGAATTTATTGATATGGGATCCATTTGCACGTCTAGCCTACAGAACTTGTTGATAGGTTGGATGTGGAGGGAGGAGAGCAATCAAAGATGACTCCTATGTTTTTATCTTGAGCAACTGCACGGAGGGTGGTGCTGTGATTGTTGACGGGAAAGTGACCGGCGTGGTATAGGAAACAACAGTTTGGTTTTGGAATTGGTGAATTTAACATGTGTACTAAAATCCGCTTGGATGCACACATCTGGAACTTAGTGAAAACTTAATGGCTAGTGATAAAAACTTGAATGTATAATCATAGAGTGGTCTTTAAAAATTTGAGATCAAGTAAACTCTTATAGTGAGACTGTATAGAGAAAGAAAAAAAATTAGAACCAAACTCTGAAGGCTTTGAAATACTTAGAGATTGAATCAAAGAGATTGAAGCCAGCCACGGAGACTGGAGGAAGAACGGCTAGTGAGGTCAGAGAAAATCCAAGGAAGCGGAGAGATCAGAAGCCAAAAAAAGAGCATGTCCCATTTAAGTATCCTAACAATCACCCTGACAAGTGGGTATTTTTATCACCTATGTATTATAGATAAGGAAAGGGAGGCTCCAAGTGGTAAATAACTTGGCCAGTGTCACAGTGAAGATATGACCCACATTTTAGATCATGCTTTTGTACAGTAAATAAATTCATATATATATACCTCCTATTAACTCTATAAATAGTACTAATAATAGTACTCTAATCAAAGGATATATTAAGCATTTGCAGATGCTAAGGAGGGGATTAATATTAATTTCTTTCCATAAAATAATACAAAAAGGGTAATATTTTCCCTGGGACCTGACAAATAGTTAAGAATTCCTCACAGTGACAGAAATGGCAGGATGAAGTGGCAAGCATTCTAGACAGAGAAATCATTAGAAGTATATTGAGTAAAGACACCATGGAGAGAAGTGCATGGTATTAAGGTTGTGTGTGTGTGTGTGTTTTCCTGGGGAATGACTCATCATCTAGAGTATGTAAAGTATAAGAGCAGAAAGACAGTGGATATAGAAAAGACTTGAAAAAAAAATGTGATTGGATTTTGTAGGATTTTTTTAATCACACAAATGAGTTTGCACTTTAATCTGTAGGCACCATAGGGAAACTAAAGTTTTATAAACCAAGTAGTATGTCAGAGAAAGTAATTTTGACTCCTAGAATACATAAGTTATTTTTGTTGGTTCAGCATCTTCTTTAAGAGACAGCCTTGCTCCACTCTCAAATGGTTCCAATGGAACTATTGTTCATCACACCTTCCCTCACTTTGTCCATAGGGATGAATACCTGGCTCAGATTGAGACATTTGTAGTGCACCAACCCACTGGACCCAGTGATCAAATGTGGGGTAATTCATGTCCTTATCTTGTATATCATATAGCTACCAAGAGAACGAAGCTCTCTTTTCACTGGTGCTGCAAAGTTGGGATCACAAGAAGCTAGAACTGCCAGTCATTGTATCTCAAGTTGTCTGAAAGAGGAAGTCTGCAGAGACAGAACCCTGAGGCGTCATTCTGGATCTAGCTATTCCTGGCACACTTTTCTCACCTAGACTTCACAGTTAAATGAATGAGTGAATTCCTTTTATCCTTGGGTATGTTTGAGTCCTGTCTACTGGACTGCAGTGGGAAAACCCGGGAACATACATTAGCTTGTTGCGTCAATAATCATGGTAAGAAATCAGGAAGATAAAACCGTGGCTGCAAAAATAGTAACACCAAAGGGACAGATTTGAAGCATTTTGGAGGGAACTGGTGTTCAATTTATTGTAAATGATGTTGACGTGTTTAGAAAAATTAGTGCTTTCTTTGAAAACTGAATGGTTATTGATATGAGCATTCATATGTGACCATGCCACACCTCAGCCATGGCAGATGTGGAGAAGACAGATGAGGAGAGAGTTTATTTAAAGGTTTAAAAGTGAGCGCTGCTTAGTGCTCATGGAATTTGAGGTGTGTGTAGAAGAAGGTATAGGTACAAGCAGTTTAAAAAGGCAGAAACAATGGTGTGAAGTTCAAAGCACTGTCTCAGCTAGAGTGTAGATTTGGGGATCATTAGCATATCCCTGGTATGTAAGCCATGAGAGTTGAAAAGTGTTTTCAGAGAAAGGAAGAAAGAACTGTGCGGGGAAGGAGTCATACCATACTATTGCACGTTCTTTGAAAGTGGGGGTCGGATTTATTCTTTGGTGTATCCTGTGACACTAGCAGAGTGGTTTATGAACAAATGAATGAATGTGCCAGGGTCAGTGCTAGCGTGTTGTGTTTGTAGTACCCTTTAATCCTCCTAAAATGCTCTGAAATGGGTTTCCATTTCTATCTCCATTTTACACGGAAGGAAGGTGATAAGCTCACTTGCAGTTTAAAATTGGTAAAATTCTAGAGTTTTATGATTCTATATCCAGTTCTGTGTGTGTGTGAGTTTAATAATTTAAAAAAAAATAAAAAAGATGCTTATGCCTCAAGTTCTTAAGCACATCTCTACATGTTAAAACTATGTGGTTATCTTAAGTTCATTTTGTTTATGTTCAATCAACTGCGTAAAGTCCTGTGGAGCACTTTGGCTGTCCCAGGATCCAGTCAAAGTCAGTCAGGCAATGATCAGCATTAATCTTTACTGTGCAGCCATTGCGATTTACTGGCAGTGTTGTTTCTTATTCGGTGCTCTTAAAACAGAAGCAAATTCACTTTCTCAGAGATTATTCAAAGCATTAGCCAAAATAATTTTTGCTAAAAAACTAAAGATTTAATACATGTGCAGAAATAATTAATTTTAAATTAGTTTTTTAAAAAATACTGTTGGTGACTATAATTAAGTTATTGTGAGAGAAACGGACTCAATGAAAACCTGCATTCAGCATTAAATAAATAAATTCACAATTGGGGAGTTCTAGATCATTGTTTTTATATGCTTCTGTTTAAATACATTTATATATACTAGAGAATATAAGCAACCATGATTAAAAAATAAATCAACGAATAAACCCCAGCATCATCTAATTTAGTCTGAAAATATTATTTTAATGAATTATGCTTAATCTGTAAGTTTTAACAAATATCTTTCTTTGCACTTATTTTTCTAGTCCTAGGAAGACTCACTTTAGGAACAATTAATCATATTAATTAAGTGATACAATGTAATTAAGTGCACTTGAGATTGTAAACAACCAAGTTGATAATCATTAACTATTTAATGATGGTTAAGTAATTTACAAATATGATGCAATTTAAAAGTGAAATAAAAATGATAAGTTAAGAAACAGGGGAATATAAATGTTTGCCTTTTTCTATACAGGATATATCACACTCCATTAGAAAACTGGGCATTAATTCATTTATCCCTCTAAGACTCTTCTCAGAAAACTTCATTAGGAATCAAAGGTTCATTATTTCATTTCACTCCTTAACGGATATCAGTAGAGGTGGGATGTGTCGTGGGCTTAATTTTGACTCAGGAGAGAAAACACCTTATTTATTGTCAAGGATTTGACTCCTACTATCTGTTTCTTTGACCAATTCATTGCATTTATAAGACCTTCAGTTTCTTAAAGTGTAAATTTGGAATATTATGCCTTCCTGTATTTTCCTCATACTTTTGATGCAGGAACCAAAGGAGATAAGGATGATCATTGCTTATATACGTCTAAAATTTTCACATCTTTTAGTCTTCATGCACTTAAAGGAGGCTACACAGAAATTTCTAGGACAGAGTCTGGCTAGTCCCTGGGGCAAGGGCTCATCAAATGCCAATTTTCAGAGCGAATGCCACATTCTGAAAGTGTGTCCTCCTGCTTTACAGGTCTAGAAATTTCCTACTTTGTAGGTTTATATTCAGTCAGGAACTATTTATATTAAAAAAGACTGACAAATAAACCGACACGATGAAACTTTAACTTATAATAAATGTTAGCCTTTTAGAGATAGCCATTATCTAGGCTTCCTCACGATAAGCTATCTTGGAAGCTGCATAAATCATCAGAGGGGTACTTATTGATTGCAGAATTAGTGCAAAGTGATGGTCTGAAGGGATATTTTATCCTGATGAACTCTGGTAGCCCCACCTCTCTGAGGTTGCCAGGATGTTTGGGTCCAGCCGATGCCACCTAAAACAAAGTACTAAAGATATATGTACATATTTCTGTTCTCCGCCTCTCCTTTTCATAAGCTCCAAGCAGAACTTCCCTCTTTCATTATGATCATTTTCTCAGAAAATGCCTTTCTGTTATCACTTTAATTGTGCTAACTAAAACAGTTTTCTCCAAATTCATCTGCACTTCAGCAGTAAATCTTTTGAATTAGTTCTACATAGATGATTCATTTAATCATTAATTTAGGAAGTAAAAGCTAATTTTATTTTAAGTCATATGGAGACATACTACTGTAAAACAAATGAGCATCCGTAATTAAAATGAGCTTACTCTTTTTATTATTCCTACTATTTACTTACTCTATTTAGTTAATTTTATGTTAGGTGTTCTATGAAATTTTCTTATTTAGGTTTTAGAGATTTCCAGAAGAGGAAACTGAAGCTTAGTGAAGTTGAATAATTTTTTAAGGTTAGATAACTAGTAAACCAGGAATTGTCGGAGATGAGATTTGATTCCAGGTTGAGCGCAGAGTCCAACTTTTTAACCATTGTTTTATTTATTAAAATAAAGTCTCAAAATCATTTGCTAATATATCTGAGAGTCCTTCATAACCATACATTGGTATACGAAATGGCCATTTCCTAGCTTCATGGCAAGAGTAGTATTCTATCATCCAGATGGATGTGAAATCACATACGTAGTGTATTATTTGCTCCAAATGCTTGTATCAAAGCGTATGCTTGATTCTTATGTTTCTTTGTTTAAATTATCTGTTGACTACTGCCTTCTTGGGGGGATAGTATATAGTCAGTGGCAGAGGAGAGTTTTGGGGTAAGATAACCTTGTGTCATGGCTCCATTACTTACTTGCTGTGTGCAGTTGGATAAATTATGTAACCCACATGCTTCAAAATTGGTAAAATGAAAATTTACTGCTCATTCATATGCTTTCACGGCTAGGCACTAGAGTCCAGACTAAGATTAAAAATAAAAGTAAAATATAGGTGGTAGCCCTCATGGAGAGAATAATTTAGTGAGGATGACGTAATAATTTAATGAAATTGCATTGTTACTAGGAACAAGAACACAAGCAGTGTTGTGCTGGTAAACTGGCTCTCTGGACAGAAAAAATAAAATTATTGTTTGTTGATTCCTGTGGGGAAAACACTTCCACCATGGCCAATTTCAAGCTACCAATGAGCTCACAAAAATCCCTGAATGTTTTACAGTCTGCTCGTGTGAGCCAATAGAAGCAAATTTCTGTACCACTAAGTGTTCGGTAGGGAGGGTTTTCCTGTCAAGAAGCTTCCATGAACTCAGAGGGGTTAACGGAGCTAGCGCATGTAAATTGCTTGATGGAATTTTATTTTTGCAGAACAAATTTCCATAAACACCAGTGCTTTTTTATTCCACGTACCTCCTTAAGATGTTGCTTGCTTCTATTTAATAGATTGAAGATCTACACAAGGGTTAAAGCTGAACAAATTTTTGTATCTGTATAGGGAGTCTTTTACAGAACCATGACTTAAAATTATATGGTAAAGCATTTGAATTTGTGCATTAGGAGTCAGAATATGTAAGAAATGGAAGGCAAAGCATTTTTAAAAGTCCCAGGAGCAAAGAATAATACACATGCTCTGATCGATAGATGGGATAAAATGGTCATCCACAAGGTATTAATTTTCTCCTAGCACTTGCAGTCCTGTTGAGAGTAAATAAAATCAACATTTTTTCAAACCTTTGTGTTGAAACTTTCATTTACCCTTTGCCATCTTAACTTTATTATTATTTTTTTCATTTCTCTTTTCCAATATCCTTTTCAAATTCATTATAATGTCATTCTTCCTCCATATTTCCCTCAGCCTTCCATCAAACTGTTAGGGTTCATTTATTTTCTCTTTTATCTTAAATCATTGCTATTCCTTTTTTCTTCATCTTCTTTCTTCTATTAATCTAATTGTATTTAGTGCAATGCAACTTTCTAGCTTCTACTTTAACTTTAGTTTGGAGGCGATAACTGAAGTACAATTTGCATATAAGAAAATGCACAGATTTTATCATAGTTTGATGAATTCTGACAAGCATATGCATCCATTTAACAACCACCTCAATGACGAGAAAAGACATATTGACCACTTCCGAAAGTTTCCTCATGTTCCTTTCCGGATAGTCCTGTGCCCCAAGACAATTATTGCCTAGATTTCTATCACATAGAGTAGTTAAGCCTGTTCTTGATTTCCATACAAATGTAATCATGTACTATATATTCTTTTGTGATTGGCTTTTTAAAATTTAATATAATGTTTCTGAAATAATTTGTTTTGTTGCTTTTATCATTGTGTTACACTTTATAATTACTGAGTAATATATCGTTGTATGAATATATCCTCATTTGTATATGGGTATTCTCTTGTTGATGGACATTCTTTTTTTGAGTTTGGACTATTTACGCATAATGCTTCCATGAACATTCTTTTTCAAGTCTTATCTAGGTCATATGTTTTTGTTTTTTTTCCTGAGGAAGACTAGCCCTGAGCTAACATCTGTGCCAATCTTACTCTACTTTATATGTGGGTCACTGCCACAGCATGGCCAATGAGTGGTGTAGGTCCACACTCGGGATCTGAACTCGTAAATGTGGGCCAGTGAAGTGGAGTACACTGAACTTAACCACTACGTCACGGGGTCAGCCCCCATAGGTTTGTACTTTTGGGTAGAGGAGTGTAAATACCTCAGGGAGGAATTGATTGATTAAAGGATAGATGTAGGGGCCAGCCTGGTGGTGCAGCAGTTAAGTTCGCATGTTCCACTTCGGCGGCCTGCGGTTTGCTGGTTCAGATCCCAGGTGGGGACATGCGCCACTTGGCAAGTCATGCTGTGGCGGGTGTCCCACATATAAAGTAGAGGAAGATGGGCACAGATGTTAGCTTAGGGCCAGTCTTCCTCAGCAAAAAGAGGAAGATCAGCAGCAGTTAGCTCAGGGCGAATCTTCCTCAAAAAGAAAAACTTAAAAAAAAAAAGGCTAGATGTATAAATAATGTTTATAAGAAACTGTTAAACCATTTTCCAAAATGACTATGACATTTTAATTTCTATCATCAATGTAAAAGAGTTCCAGTTACACCACATCCTTACCACATTTGGTATTTCTGGCTTTTAATTTTAGCCATTCCAGTGGGTATGCAGTGGTGTCTCATTGAAATTTTAAACTGAAATTTCCTAAAGTCTGATGATGGTAAGGCTTTTTTCATGTGCTTATTAACTTTCATATATCTGTTTTTGTGAAGTTTCATTTTTCTCTTTTTTTATGGGTTGCTTGCATTTTTATTATTGATTTGTAGAAACTTTATATATTATGGGTATGAGTTTTTTTATCAGATATAAGTATTGCTAATACTTTTCACTAGTCTTTAACATGCATTCTTATTTGTCCACAAAGTCTTTTGAGAGGCAGAAATTTTTATGTTTGATTGAGTGCAAAGTTACACACATATACATATATGTGTATTTGTTAACATAAACACATATATGTGTTTATGTTACCTGGTGTATAGGACAGAGCCATATTTCTCCAGATCTTGAAGGTATTGCACTTCTTTTTTGGAATGGAGTAATTAGGAAATGGTAATTTGACCTTTACATTGAAGAGTATGTCCTGGAACATCCTTGATCGCCACGCCCTTAAAAATTTCACTGAAAAGACAAATCTCTGAAACCTCATAGGGTTTGTCTCCATGCTCCTGGAGAACACATACCCTTGCATGGTCTCCAGCATGCTTGCCACTTCTTGCTCATCCACCATGAGGTTATTGGTATAATGGATCAATGTGATATTCTGTAGGATTCCCAAATGGTCCAGATCTTTCTGTATTATGTCATGGCACAGAACCAGAAAGTTAACATAGCCCTAAGACAACACTCTCAATGTTGCCTGCTTTATGTGAATATGATCTGTTTCTAATCCTCTTTCTTTATTCAAATTGAAATAAAATGGATTTGCTAAATCAATAGCCAAATACCATATCTGAGGACCAATAATTCTGATAGCATGATGGTTTTAACTGAGCCTACTAACTGGTTGAGTTTTCTGTAGGTCTTAGTCATTCTATAGGACATATCTATTGCTGTAGAAGCCAGGCTAGAACATTATTTGGAGACATGTGATCACTCCATCTTGCATTCTTTAAATCTTTAGTGGTGGCTTTAATCTCTGCCACTTCTCTTCTTTCTTCCCCTGTCAGAATATAAGACATGTTAATATTTTGATTTATTACCCTAAATGGGGAGAAGAGGAGTTCCACGGGCTCCCTATAACAGTTATTGCTCTATAGGCTAAGGACCCAATGACAAATACATCAACAACAATTATATATTCAGGAGCTTGGAAATTACCAATGGGTCCATGGACCCAGCAGACCTACTGTGAGCTGGATTTAGTCAAGACTCCACTTATTATTACCTGGGTCCCAAAAGCCCCTAACTCTAATGGAGAGGTCATGATGATGCTGTAGGTCTCTGCGTGACCTGTATCTAAAAGTCATTTGAAATATCTGGCTATTCCAGTTTATCTAATGTACAGTCACCTTAGTAAATGACCATAGTTTGTTTGGGCAACTACTGGCAGAATTACTACCACATATACTTGTGGTATTTCTGGGTTTTTCCTCCTAGAGAAGTGGTCTCTTCTTCAGTGAATACATTTTAGGTCCAGGAATTTAACAATGATTTATGACTTTTTATTGTAGCAAATTTCCCTCAACTACCTGATCATATATTCTTTCTTTCTTTTAGAAAAAAATAATTATCTATCTATCTACCTATCTATCTATCATCTGGAAGTACCCTAATGGCTGCCCATCTCTTTGCTGCTAAAGATGCAATACTTTCTTAACTATTTTCACGACTCTGTAGATCAAGACCCCTTGGCTAGTATTACAAAGGCTTTGCCAGCACAACTGAGATCTCTACAGTAAGTATTATTTGCTAGAGAAGTCCCTCATTGCATGGAAATGGCTAAGCCTTTGTATCACAGTGTTGTTCAGTCACTGATGTGTGGCATCCAAAGAAGAACATGTTATTACCTCAAAACCTGTGATATCTTAGGGAGCTAACAGCTGCATGTGGTCATTTAACTGCACTCCTCACAGCTACTATACTAAAATGAAATTTATTTTTGCATATGGACCCTGTTTCTGTAATTTTGCTGAATTGACATTTTAAAAAATTTTTTGGGGTGGTGGAAGATTCTTAAGATTTTCTATGGGCATGGTTATATCATCTATCTATAAAGATGGTTTTATTCTTTCCTTTAAATCCTTATGACATATGGCTTTTTTTGTTTCTTTTTTTTTGTTTTGTTTTTTCTTTTTCATTCTTTCCTTCCTTTGTTCTTCCCTTCTCTCTCCCTCCCTCCCTCTCTCTCTCTCTCTCTCTACCCTGTTTCCCTCTCTCTTTGTTTTTCTTTCTGGATTCAGTTCAAGGAATTTTAACAATTGTGCAAACACGTGTAACCACTACTCAGTACAAGATATAGAACATTCCCGCCACCCTAGAAAGTTCCTATATAAACAAATTGTTGAATACTCGTGCAATTATTTAAATCATCAATAAATAGGAACAACTCTTGAAACATACAACGACATAGAGGAATCTCAAAAACATTATGTTAAGTAAAGTAAGTCAGACAAAAATAATTATTTTTGAAAATTTACTTCTTTCACTGGAAAGAGGAACAAAGGACTGTTCCGTTTATTGATGAAGGGATATCCATTTATTGATGATTTAAATAATTGCACGAGTATTCAACAATTGTTTATACATCTTCCTATAGATGGACATTTGGGTTGTTTTCAATTTGGGACTGTTATGAGTAAGGCAGCCATAGAATACTCTTCAGTAAATGTACTTGTGAACTTTTGTTTTCGTTTCTTTTGTGTAAATACCTAATAGTGAAATTTCTGAGTCATAGGATAAATCTTTGGAGAACTTTATAAGAAATTGCCATACAGATTTCCAAAGTGGTTACAACATTTTTACTCTGACCAGCAATATATGAATGTTTTAGTTGGCCAAGCTCTTTAACGTTTTATTTTGGTCAGTATGACCACTCGTAGAGCAGCAGCAGAGGAAGAGGGTGTGGTGGGGTTTTAAAGCTTTCAGCAGTCAAATATCAAAAGTGGAGTCAGACTCTTTCTTACACGTGTTTATATTTTTATTGATGATTTGAAAGAAATATTTACATATAATAGATAAGGGTGTTTTGCCAGATATATCTGTTGTGGACATTTTTCAAGTCTGTAGTTTGTCTATTCATTTTTTAAATATTAAAGAGAAGACATTTTTAGTTTTGATGACGTTCTACATAACATTTTGTTCTTTTAGGTTTTGTGCTCATTGTGATCTGCCCTAAAATCTTTGCCCTCTTCAATGTCATGAAGATATTTTCCTAAATTTTCTTCTAGAAACTTTTTGAGTTGGGTTTTAGGTCAGGCCAATGATCCATTTCAAACTATTATTTTCTGAATCAAGTCAGCTAGGATTTGAGGTTTTTGTTTTTGTTTTCCCATGCAGATATCCTCTTGTTCTAGAAGCATTTGTTTAGCAAATCTTTTCTTTTTCCCATTGAAATAACTTGGTATCTTGGTCAAAATCCATCGACTGCATTTGTGTGGGTCGATCAGAACACCCTATGCCGCTCCTTTGATCTGTTAGTTATCCTTAAGATGAATCCACATTCTCTTGCATCCTGTGGTTTTATAGTAAGTGCTAAAATCAGGAAGTGAAAATCCTCCAACATTTTTCTTCTTTTTCGAAAGTGTTTTGGTTACGCTCAGCCCTTTGAGTTTCCATACAAATTTGAGAATTAGCTTGACCGTTCCTTCAAAAGAGGTTAATTTAGTTTTGATAGGGATTTCGTTGAATCTATGAATCAATTTTGTGAAAAAAATCTTAAAAATATTACATTTCCAATTCATGCATATAATACAGGCAGTCCTCGCTTTGCACGACACTGATGTGCACAGATTTCAGTTACCATGGTTTCGAAGTTCTAAATCAAAAGGAAAAGGTGGACTGAGTGATTCAAAGATGAGGTCAGTGAGAATTTGGGGCCCCAAAATATAAAAACTACTGTTTCTCTTCGCTGTGGAAATGATGTCCTCCAATTTATTATGCTACAATCTACCGTCTCTTTAACTTCACCAAGTTTCTCCTCTGGGATAGTACAGAACAAAGGATGAGAGGGCAGTGGAATAAAGCATTAAGGCCTCCCTATGGTTAGGAGAGCAGCCAACTTTTCCTCCTGCCTTGTTCCTCAAACCAAACTGTTTGCCACTTCATTTTATCACAGTGACCATAGGACTGGGATTTCCCTGGCTCTAATTAGACACGTTTTTGCTTTCAGTATCAGAGTCCTGTCCTTAAGCACCATGCTAGTGTTGGGTGGCTGTCCTACCCACTTTGTATTGAATGCCTGCTTGCTGAGGCCTCTCCAGAGAGCACAGTCAGAGGTTTCCTTGTTGGAACCTCCACACTGCACCATTTCTATTTCCTCTCAGATTGCTGCTCATTTTGTCTAGATTTTTTCAAATTATCACACAAGGAAGTAATGAAACATACTTCCTCTGATGATAATGTTAATGCATATATGTTTAACGTCATTTTAAAAGCACTAAAATGCACAGTGAAAAAATAATTAAATTCACTCAAAATCTTCCATCCCAGAGAGGTAGCTATAATGGCTTATAATTTTATAAGGTGATATGTATACACATACACATCATTCTACATTTGTTGATTTTGAAAATTTTATTATATTTACTTACTGCTTAAATCACATGAAAACATTCCCCTCTTAAAAATACATACATTAGAGGCAAGCTCTGTGGCTGAGTGGTTAAAGTTCCATGCACACCATTTCGGAGGCCTGGGTTTGCAGGTTTGGATCCTGGGTGCGGACATACTCCACTTGCCAACCATGCTGTTGAGGCATCCCACATACAAAGTAGAGGAGGATTGGCAGAGATGTCAGCTCAGGGCTAATCTTCCTCCACCAAAATAGAGGATGATTGGCAATGTATCTTAGCTCAGGACGAATCTTCTTCACAAAAATAATAAATAAATGAAAACAATACAAACATTAAGGATAAAGCTAAATTCTCTATTAAGAGCTGCCTTGGCTGCCTGAGGTCATGCACTTCCCAGGGGAGCCCATGTCTGGTAGCTGAGCAAGGCAGGGGTACAAAGGCCCTGGGTATTTATCCCAATGCAGGACAATTCAGAGGTGCAGATCTTCCTGCAAAGCTGCTTGGTGGGTTGCCCGAGGTTTGCTATATACTTTTGGGTCCCAAACTCTGTCTCAGTGTTTGCTTCCAAAGAACCCAACCTATCAAAACCTCCTTGACCTTGACCTTCTTCACAGACACTCAGATGCACATCCTAAGTACAGTCCCTAACCCCAGAGATAACTACTGTTATCAATTTCTGTACATCATTATTGTGTGTGCGTGTGCACTCACACACACCCACATGAAAATTATGTTGTACTCATTACGGACTGAATGTTTGTGTCTTCTCCATCTGACGTTCATATGTCTAAATTCTAACCCTCCAATATGATGGGATTAGGAAGTGGGGCATTTGGGAGGTGATTGGGTCACAAGAGTGAGACCCTCCTGAATGGGATGAGTGCTCTTATAAAAGAGACCCCAGAGAGCACTCTTGCACCTTCCGCCATGTGAGGACACAGTGAGAAGACTGCTGTCCACGAACCAGGAAGAGGGCCCTCACCAGACACCAAACCTGCAGGCACCTTCATCTTGGATTTCCAACCTCCAGACCTGTGAGAAATAAATGTTTCTTGTCTAAACACCCAGTCTATGATAATCTGTTATAGCAGCCAGGACTAAGACAGTATTGTTGTGTAATTTTTATGAAAATTATATCATACACATTTATCATTGGGCAACTTTATTATTTTTCTTCTCAAAAGCATATTTAGAGATTTATTCACATCTGTGTTTGTAGATCTGTCTCATCATTTTAAGTTCTTTATTCCATATTCATATACTCTTGATATGACAGCACATTTAGTTATTTCTATATTGACAAACTTTTAAGTCATTCCTGTTTTTTACATACCTACCAATAATACCAAAAAGAATACCTTTGCTTATGACTCCTTCTGCAGAGATGCGACTGTGTCCCTAGGTAGGTACTAAGAAGTGGAATTACTGGGTAGTAATAAAAGCCCTGTTGTCATCCTGTTCCCTCCAGCATGGTTGTACTAATTTAGACTCTTCAGCAGTGAATATAAGAACATATTCCCTCCATCCTCTCTCCCACACTTGATGCATTCAAGAACGTTTTGCCAATTTTATCCTGTAAATGTACTGCTAATGTCTTCTTTAAAATGTTTATTGAGATGCATTTATCTTTCTATATTTTTCTTTTCCCTCTTTTATTTCAATGCCATCCTCCAAACTTTACAACTCACATTTTGCCTTCACGTCTATAATCTCATTTTATCCTCACAACAGTTCTATAGAGTAGGCAGAGCAGCAATTTTTGTTAATGAAGTTTGAGAGAGAAGATTTCAATATAAATGTTCTGCTATAATATAATAACATGTAAATACATTTAGAAGTGAAGTTCTGCAGTATTTATGTTTAATATTTTAACATTTTGTTTTGCTATTTCCTGAGAAAAACATTTTCTATTTCTAAACCTTGTTGAATCAGTTGCTCAGTAGAAAAATATCGTAATTCAAGGGCAATAGAGAGAGTTTCTTCATTTTAAATACAGGACTGCTTTCCCGCTGAGGAAATTGTGTCTATTATTTTTTGTGTATGCTATTAATTGTCTTCACAGTTGCCTAAGTTCAGAACCCAAGACCATTTGCTTTGTTATTGCTTAAAACAGTGTAAAATCATCTGTCTAAAAATTATCCAACAACTACTGAAACTTTAATTAAATTTTCATCCTTGCTGTAACAGAAATGGAATTTTTCTTAGATAAAATGCACATATAAACTCGACTCTGAAATTAGCAGATCAAGGAGTGTAATGCAATTTTTAATGAGCTACTATAGGAAACCAATAGACAAGATATGACAATGGATTGTAAAATATAATTTATGGCACCATCCTTCATTTTCAAGCTAATTAGACTTCCGGAAAGTTTGGTGCTGCCTTAAATAAAGAGTGATTAAACACCTGGTGAATATACAAATATGATCAATTCAAGTCCCATCTTTTCAGGGATATTTTTGCCTATAATTCTAGGAACCCTCAATATTTTAATTTTTTTAAAAATCATTTAATTTTTGCTTTACTGAATTATGCATCTCAGTACTCATTTCTTTGTCAGTTCTTTCTTTTTCCTATCCTTGTAGTTCTAAGATTTTCTCAGCTGAGTTCACTTACTGGATGCCGTCTCACTGCCAATCTGAATATCAGAAGCCTCTGCTCCACCAGCAAGAACAAACTTGGAATATACTCTGCTCCCTATACCAGGGCTAGTGACCAGACAAGACAGGCTGTCACTACCTTCAAGTCTTGTTGTCCTTTTTGCCTTTATGTATTATTCAAGGTTCTCCAGAAAACAGAACCAATAGGATATACAGGTAGATATTTGGATAGAAATAGAGATAGAGAAAGAGACAGAGATAGAAATGATAGAGGTAGAGGTAGAGATGCAGAGAGAGCTGGGGAAGGATTTATTTTAAGGACTTATGTGATTGTGAAGGCTGGGCAAGTCTCAACTCTACAGAGCAGGCCTGTAGGCTGAAGACTCAGGCAGTCTTTGTACGTTTCAGTCTTCTTGAGGCTGAATTCCTTCTTCCAGAACCACGTCTTTGCTTTTAAGGCCTCCGACTGATCAAAAGAGTCCCACCTAATTTACAAAGGATCATCAGCTTTACTCAGTCTATTTACTTAAATGTTAATCACATCCAAAAAATACCTTCACAGCAATATCCAGACTGGTGTTTGACCAAACAACTGGGCGCCATAGCCTAGCCAAGTTGACACATAAAATTAACCATCACACTCTACAATAAGACTCAAGCCTTAGTATTGAAGGACAAAGGAAAGAAATGAGAAACAAAACAAAAGAAAAGCAAAACCCAGAAACAGTCACACAAACACAGACACCTCATATTTTCATTACTTTAATTGGCACTTTTTGTTCTTAAAATTTGTCTGGAATTAACGTGTTTATTTGCATGTCACTTCTTTCTTAATTTCTTTGTTTTTTATGGAAATGCTGAAAAATAATATGGCTGCCAGTTCTTCAGTGCAAGGCACTGAAACTCATATAAGTTAAAAAACTTTATCCATCATCATACAGCCGACAAGGAGTCTTAAAATGTACTTTCTGAAGATAATCAAAAGAGTAGTAGAGGTTTGATCTGGCAAGAAGCCCTGGCTGAGGAAAGTTAGCTCCTTTAGTTTATGCAAGGAGAAGAGGCAAAAAAAACCCAGAGCACTTATAAAGCATTAATTACAGTGGAATGTGTGCTGGTTATGGAAGGAAGTGAAAATAGGAGGGATGGATTCACAGTAAAATAAGGATTGAAGCTAATGGACTTAAAGAGGTGAAGAATTGCTGTCATGAGCATCCCAGAACAGGTGAACTTGGATAGTGGCATGGGAGCTGTGCAATTATGCTGTGAGAGCAGTGCTGTTGTTAAAGACGTAAGATCCAGGTGTGTGATCCTGGAAGCAGGAGCCTGGTGAAGCATGAAAGTAAAGGCTTTTGGAAGAGGTAAAGGAATTGAGAGGCCAAGTGATGTATGAGTTATCTATTCATATTTTGATATGTCTGTGAACTATGACAAGAATAGTGGTGAGAAGGAACATTATGGAGCCAGCAGCCAAGGACTTCAACAAATGGAAGGAAATGACTGTATGCTTCATGCACAACCACACGTGGATAGTGTAGCTAGCGGTATAGTTCTGTGATACAAGCTTCAAAAGAACTGGAGGTGGAGAGTGGGAAAGGAAGTAAGCGGAATATTTAGGGAGTGCCAATGGCCCATAGGCACTGGAGTGGAAAACATGCCCTAATATAGGGTCATGACCGCAAGAAGGAATAGTAATTCTGCCACCAAGCACATTCTGCTAGTGGAGATGAAGCCAAAGATTTGGATGCAAGAAATATTCAGAGCCCAAACAAGTGCAAGCAACAGTTGGTGTTAGAAGCAAGGAAATCCAAGAGTTTGGAGCCTTTGTCTTGGCAGAGTTGAGATGCTCAGCTTTCTATTGGATGATATTTTTATGATGTCTGGGTTGATTCTACAGGAGCAGAAAAGCTATCTGAAGTTAGTTTTCTCCCTACCTGATTCTATTTTATGCCTACTATGTGGTGGGATTATGCTCAGTTATAACTTTCTCCACATTCCTAACTTTGGGAGCAAAGATCTGAAGTAAATGGCAGTTTGAACAGAAAATGATACCCATGTAATGAGCATCAAGGGGTCACCATTCTCTTCTTCCAATTTTATAAAATGGGCCATTTCTTCTTTAAATGACATGACAGTAATGCCAGTCACTGCCAGCTATCTGTCATTTTGATGGCAAAAATCATCACACTCTTGTATCACAGATATTAGAGACTCACATGAATAAACGTGTTGACACTTTTCACTCATAATAATATGAGTTTGATTGTTTCCATCTTTAATTTATCCAAAAATATATGTGAGAAAAATGTGCAGTGACTGAATCATGAATGATAGTGGCTGAGGGGAAGATGGTAAGACTATAGAAATAACCACCTACAAGAATTACAGGTAAGAAGTGTTTAGTAGCAAAATAATCCTATTGGGTGGTTTAGAAACAAACATGAAGAAATTCAGTGATTCTTCTGGATTATCCATTGTAATAAATTTGATATATAGCAACCAATATAAATGTTGCTTTGATGAGGTATGCAGAAACATGCATAACCTACTTTCTTCACATCTTAAAGAAAATTCCAGTTATTGGTGATTTTATCAGAATTATAGAATTCCAGCACTGGCAAGATTCTTAGAGATTTTCTAAATCCAGTTCGCTATTTTATTGATGAGGAAACTGAGGAACAGTTCATTTGGCAATTGTCAAAATTCATGAGTCATGCCCTTTTGTAGGCTAAGCAAGACCCATTATTTAGTTCTTTTTAAATAAGAGTTCAATTTGGAATTTCAGGACACCAAGAAACCTGGAGACCTGTAAGAGAATTATTATGCTGCTCCTTTGTTTAACTACAAAAAAAAAAGTTTAAAAAACCCAGTTATTATCACAATGCTTTCAGCCCTCTGCTTATGAGATAAAGTATCTTTTTTTTCCTAGAGCTAAGCATAGAGAGACACTGTGCCACTCATATTCACTTGCTTCTTGTAGTAACTTCACCCCATATGTGAACAGCTTCTCCAGGATTTTGATTGGTCTTCTTTCCTGGGAATCTTATAAGAAGAGAGATAGTAGGACAAACTACAGCTCTTGAAGCTGCAGTTGATCTCAAGGCTGTACCTGATACTCATCCTCTGTTTGCTCTGCCACATATTCTACCAACTAGTGAGCATCTTTGTTGCTCTAGATTACTTGCCTGGTGGGGCAACCCAGAACCTCATCCTTAAGAATTCATTCTTGGTTATCGTGCCTATATCTTATCTTAGCTGATGTATCTGTCCATTTATCATTAAAACTGGTCATGAGAACACTAGGAGACACTCCAGTTTATCACTTGCGTGCCAAATGTATTCATCCCTTCCTTATGATGGTGGAGAAAGTCAGTATCTTCATAATTGGTATCAATTAACCCTGCAAGTATGACGATAACTTTCCTTACATATTAATCTTTTGGAATAAGGAGCTCAATATGATCAAGCGACAGCTATGGCTTAAAGTTCAGTGGGTCTTCTACAGTGCTACCAGGTAAAAACATCCCCCCTATAGGAATCAAGGTCTCTTAACCCACAGAGCCTAAATCTGGGGTTATAGAGAGTGTATATTCCCTGATTAGATGAATGGGAGTAATGGTGAGTGGGGCGACTCCTACTTCCACTTTTAGTTACTGAGTGGGTGCATTCTACGTCTAGAAGAACCCTGTAACAATCATTGATTTAAGGTATATGTTCAATCTTCATGAATGGTAAGCCATCTCCAAACTGACACCTCAACTACGTATATAAGAGGTATGTCCACCAACGCATTTGCCAAGGAGCTGTGAGTTGTTGTAATAAGTGATAGGCGCAGTCAGAGAGGAATCTGTGAGTTATTGGCAGCGAATGCTCCCAGGAACTGGGGGATGAATGTGCCAAATCTGAAGAAGAGACACAGAACGCTTAAGTGGTTATTGATGCCACCTCCTTGATACTGAGTATAGCATGATTACATGCTAATCCTGTGGACAATCATTTTGTGGACATGTATTCACTGAGGACCTACTATCTGATATGTAAGAGTTTATCATCATGCAAGAAGCTAGAGAAAAAGTTGTTTACTGAAATAAGTACTAGGAAAGATGTCAGCAAGGATCAATCTGAGTTTTGGTGAGGGCTGAATAAGATATTGCTGATGAATTTACCTTAAAACAGTACTTTGTTTATACTAGATAGTCAAAAATTGTTGTCTTAACGTCTATATCTAGATTTTTAGACAGGAAGAACAGCTATTGTAACACCCTTGACAAATGAACAATTTCTGTGAATTTGAAGATCAGCCTCTTTTTTTGAGTGTCCAGATTTTAAAAGCAGTATAGTTGGAGGGAGATCAACAAAGGAAGGGGTTACCTGTCTGCCTATCAAAGAAATTTAATTAAGCCTGGGATCAGTTAAGTGGTAATTTCAGCACCTGGCTCACCTTCATAATTTTGTTTGTGTAGAGGTATAACATTTTTTTGCACCCTAGACAGCAGAGTAATCTCCTGATAGTGTGGTAAGAAGACAGTAGAGAAGGACCCTTAGGGTGTAGTGAGATTTTACACTAGCCAGGGAGGGTGATAATAAAGGGAGGTGGTTGAGGACAAGAAAAGCTTTCAGAAGAGTTGATGGGCCAGATGAGAGTCACAGTGAGCATCCTGAAGTGTGTCAGGAAGCTTAGTTGGTGCAGTGAAACTGGCATATTTCAGATATTTTATCCAAGTAATTCACAATCCACTAGATATGGCAGAGCAGCAGACATCTGCATGTTGCAGATGAGTGGCAGCAGTGTGGTTCCAGGTGGTCTATGTGTATGGAAGCCAGAGGCAAGGCACCCTCCTAAAAGAGAAGTCAATAAATCAAATGCCCACTGGGACCAGGAAGATAGGGTAAATGAGTGACTCAGGTCAGTTGCTGCAAAGAGATTGGCAAGGCAAAGATGTAATGGGAAGCACATGCATACCTTTTGTGAAGGGGTTGGCTAGAACGTAGCCTTAGCCAATGGTGCTTTTGTGGGAAATGGGCCAGCTTTGCAAGACTTCAGGCATTTTTAGAGATATTTATGTTATGTTTATTTAAATTTATGTGAATTTTAGGTTTTAAATGTCAGAACAAAATCAAAATTTTTAAACCTGGCTGGGCCAAATAATATGAATCTGAAGATCAGATGTTACCTGTAAGCCTCCTCTTTGCAACTCTGAGATAAAAATTTGTCAGAGTCCTAATGCAAAGGATAGAGCTTCAGAGAAGGGCTCCTGTGTCATTCTGGGTTCTAAATATGAATCAGAAAATTGAGACAGCATTCTAGTCATCAGGGTTTGAGTATCACTGAAGGAGTGAGAAAAAAATCTAGAGTTCTGTGGGCAAGCTGGGGCCATAGTATTCACCATATTTGTCAGAAAGGCTAAATTTCTCTGTCTAGTTTTTGAGCCTTCCATACTGAGAGGCCCACCTACTTTCAATGGAGGGTAAAAATAAAATCTAAATAATAGTCCAAGGTATTCATGAAATTAGTCATACTTATTTACTTTTACTCACTTTCTTGGGATTATTGGTTTCCTACTTCTATGCTAGCTTTAAAATCTGCTTGTAGTAACTCTGGTTTAGGGGTACCTTTGATTCTCTTGTTGGCTTGTGCTTTTTCTTTTCTTTGGATTCCAGTTGAGCTCTGGTCAATACTCATCACTCTGGTTTTGGTGTCTTCTGCGGTCAACATCTAGAAGTATGTGGGCCCCATGGCATCCCAGTGATGAAGCCTGTTTCTGGGTACCAATAAAGGAATAATTGAAAAGACATCTTTATGAGATCTTTAAACTTTCAGAATTGCCTCTGGAATTTTGGGTGGGATGGAACCTAAGATCTTTGCCCCTAGGCAAGGAGACATGGTACCTTATAGAACTGCACAGGTTTGGAAGTATAACTTGAGTTGGTTCCCAATCTCTAGAGTTTTCCCGACTGAAATTCAAAACTGATCTGCATACATAGAGGGCAAGGAGAGACTGAAGAAAGAGGAAGACCATTCTAGATTGGTAGGTGGCAGTTTTAATAAGTAAGGGAACTCACATATGAGACCTGTCTTCGGCGGCTGCAAGACAAGTAGATCTCCATACGTGCCTGCCAGTACCTTAAATGTTTACATGGAGGCCTGAACTGGGTTCAATTATGTATTCAGTCCAGATGGTCTCAATAACACCTTACTCTCTCAAGGTTGGGTAATTGAAACTCTCCCGCTATGGGAACATTGGGCTAAATGTACATTCCAACAACAGGAGAGGGGGTAAGGAGCCTCTGAGTCCAGCACTAGGGTCAACCAGAGATCACATCCTTCAGGTGACTTCCTCCAGCAAGTGAGTGCACTGTTTATTCTTTCTTAGACTCAATATAAGCATCTGCAATTATAGATAATAATACCACAGACTTCACAGAGTTCTTGAAAATGTGAGATAGTTGATTGGCATGCAACATGATTGATGCACCATAACATTGTCTTTTCCTCTCTGTCCTCCCACTGAAGAAGACAGAGAATGCTGAGGGGAATTCCTGGTGTTCATTTCTCTTCCAGCAATATTTTTGGTAAGTGTGTATGTGTATTTTTTTCTTTGTAAAAGATACCTCTGAAGCTTTTAAATTGTACTTGATAATTTTCATGTATCATCTACTATGCAATCTACACCCACTCCCTTCCCTCCTACAAAATAAATGAAGAGGCAAATACAAAAATTACTTTGGTAAAAGCTAAGCAAGGCTATGAAAATGACATATTATATAGGAGTATGACCCAGGGACTTTTATAAAACAATTTAGCAGAAGTTCCTTTTGATGAGTAGTATAATAAAACCCCTGAAACTACCATCTCAACTTTAGGAAAGGCCAGAGGATAAAAAGAGACGAGGTTCACATTTGTTTTTAGAATCTCTCACCTTGACTATTTTTCCTTTCAAACTGAGCTCAGGCCGGATTTAGAAGTGAACTACAAAGTCAGGTTAAGAAGAATATACTGTTGAATGCCATGCTATGGATTGCTCTTGCTGGAAATAGGACATTTCTTGGCAAAGAACTGTTAGGTGCATAACTAGAAAAAGATAAGCCCTGGTGCAAATCTAATGCCCTCTCCTCCTTGACGGCACACTTCTGTACACTGAAGATGCTTACTTTTCTTTATTCTTTAAGCAAGGAAACTACAGAGTAAAAATTTGTGTCAAGGAACACTCACCCTCAACCCATCTGGACAGGTTGTGGTTTTGATGCAAAAGGTCAGTTCCTTTGTCTGAAGGGAATCCTGCATTATGATCGCCTAGGAGTGGACATTGCTATACATACAACACTAAGAATAGGTTATAGGTTAATGCAGGTTAAATTCTTTTTATTTATTGAATGTTTATTGCAGGTATTTTTCTCATAGCTTTTTTCAGAGGTAAATATTATAACCTGAATTTTATAGATGTAGAAACAAACTCACAGAAGATAAATAATCTAACATTCTGCTGGCTTTTACGTGCCCTTATATGACTTTGTATTTGTACATCTACTAGTATTTGAGGCTGGTTTGCAGTTGTGTATGTGAGATCTCCTTACTAACTTTTGATACAAGGGTTATGCTGATTTTGAAAAATGATTTGGCAATTGCTTTCTGTGCTCTAAAAGAATTTCTATAGCATCAACATTATGTATGTCTAGAAAATGTGTAAAAGCTAACTTGTTCAACTATCTATACTCAGAGGCTTTTTGAGAATAACTAAAATACAAATGACTGATTATTTTGTCCCAAACTGTTTGCCTATTCAGGGTTTCTATTGCATCTTTATCTAACTAAAGTAATTTGTATTTTTCCAGAAAATTATTAATATGCCATAATATATTTTCAATTTATTAGAAGAAAATGTAGTGATATTTTTGGTGATTTTGTAAGTATTTCAATAAAAAATCTTGGGAAGGTGAATCAGCTATTGATGGTTAGTTTTTCATGATTTGCTCATTTTTTAGTGAGCTTAAACTAAGGATAAGAGTAGTGGCTCTAAAAGTATTCTGTCTGCAAGAAACAAGAGGAGAATGATATTGCTATTTCATATTGACATGAAAATCAAAACCAAAACATCCAGGACAAAAATAATAAGCACTTATATTCTTTGTTCCACAACTCCAGAACCAAAATGTGCATTCCATTATCAATAAGGATGTTTAAGGAGACTACAATTTCAAAATGAGTTAAACAGCAGAGTGGATGGATGGATCATCATGCAGGTATTTAGGTTGCCCAACAGTCGCAAAGAATGCCATGGCTTGTGTTTAAATGCTATAGAAAGTCGAAAACAAGAATTTTTAACTGGTATCAAATAAAAATTGTATAATGAATAGACTATCCATCTAATTTTGTTATATAAGATGGAAATGCCAAATGTACCTGGAGCACTTTACCACATGCCCCACGTGTGTCCTTTAACTTATTGCTTCAGTCATATCATTATGGAGCATCTGCTCAGATCTAGGCACTGTGATAAATTCATGAATAGGACAGACAAGTCCCTTAATCTTATGGAGCTTATGCATCGTAGAGGAGGACAATAATAAGCAAGTAAACTAACAAATGACTCAATCCCGAATGCTATTAGTGCTATGAAGGACATGATCATGGTGATGTGATAGAGAAAAGAGGTTGGTCCTTCTTCAGAAGACCCAAAGGAAGGTTTTTCTGAGGACATGAAGTTAACATGAGGAAATAAAGATGACAGCCAGATATGTGAGGTCCCAGTGGAAGAGCATTTCAAGCATGTGAAAAAATAAGCATAAGAGTCATTAGGTAAAAGAGAGTTTGGCACATCCTAGGACTCTACCCAGGTGTCCCAAGCTTTGGGAGTGATGGAGAGAGCAAGATGCGATGAAGTTAGTGTGATGGGCCAACTCAGGACTACAAAGGTCTTATTTAGGAAGCCAAAGAATTTATGTTTTAGCTTTAGTGCAGTGAAAGGTCACAGGTGGTAGAGAAATAGCAAGTAAACAGGAGTAATTAACATAATTTCTATATGCTGAGGTGGTTCTTCAGAGTCCTAACCTGGCAGGAAGAGGAGTTCCTACTGAAGTCTACACTTTTGAAATTGACCTTGTAACATAAAATAGAACACCATGCACTCTCAATTTCAAAAGTGGCTGACTTTGCCCTTAGGTATTCAACACATTCTCATTTAGGAGTTGAGTTTAACATGATGGCAGAATGTGATTTTAGATTTGTATGAGGGAGTCATGGATAGATTTGGTTTAGAGAGTGAGATGAAAACATATTCTTTTTTAGTGGTGTTCAGGAATAACTGTTTATGTAATTTTTGCACTGATATAAAAGTTTAAATTTATGTCATCTTTTAATTCTTAAATTCTTCCCTGGGGTGGTGGAGTTCATTCATACTTGAGCAGTAGAGTTGAGTGCCCTAGAAAAAAATTGAAATTTCTCATACTCTCTATTGTCATCTTCCCAACCTTGCAACATTTTTGTTTTGCCTCAAAAGAAAATGAAAAGACATGGTAAATGTAAACTGTTCATATTTTAAATGCTTTAAAAAGGAAAATTTTAGATGTGACATCAGTATCATGACAGAGTAAGTTCTCCTGGTAATCTGTCCCCTCCAACATACAATGAAAATGACATTAATACTCCAAAAGAGGACATACAAACACAACGAAAAAAATGTCGGCAAGACCCATGCAGCCACATGATGGCGGATGGAGAGGGTAGAGCCCCCCTGGGAGGAGGTGGAACGAGGTAAGAGAAAACTTTGCTCCCTCCCCTAAAGACTGCAATCTGGGACCATGGGAGTCCTCTGAGAGGGAAGGAACAGGGGGGGATGTTTTCTTATGGGAGGAATATCAAGGATCCCCAAGGGCCCTTTCAGCCTAAAGAAAAGCCCTCTACTGGGGCAAAAGCTTTCTCAGGGAGTGATCTCATCAAGCCAACATCCCAGGAGAGCAGATAGCAAGAACAGAGTGAGAAAATCCAGAGAGTACACAGGAGAAAGCACCCCTCCCCCCACCCACTCAGTGAGGCTCCAGTGCCTTGGATCTCAGATGAAGGCAGAGGGCTCAGAATACGCAACTCTTGACCCCCAGCAAATGGCGATAGATGGTAGCTATGACCAAATAACACCAAGATGTGAAAAAACAGAGTAACTCCCTCTTGCAATATCAAACATTATATTTGATCTCCAGACTAGAGAGAAAATGACAAGTACCCAGAAATCAGTCCTGAGGACACAGAAATATGTAATCTAAATGACAAAGAATTCAAAATAGCTATTATAAAAAACTCAACAAATTAAAAGAGAATGTACAGGAATAATTCAACCAGTTCAGGAGCTGCTTCACAAGAGATTGAAACTATGAAGAAGAATCAATCAGAAATATTAGAGATAAAGAAGACACAATGGAAGAAATAAAACAAAATATAGATTCCCTAGAAAGCTTGAGCAGACATCACAGAGGAGCATATCAGCATAATTGAAGATAGACATATTGAAATGCTCCAGATAGAGGAGGAGAGACAACAAAGACTAAAAAGAAATGAAGATAGTCTCCAAGAAATAGCCGACTCAATTAAGAAATGCAAAATAAGGATTATAGGTATTCCAGGGGCTGGCCCCATGGCCAAGTGGTTAAGTTCCCGTGCTGTGCTTTGGTGGCCCAGCATTTCATCAGTTTGAATCCTGGGCATGGACATGGCAGCACTCATCAAGCCATGCTGAGGCAGGATCCCACAAGCCACAACTAGAAGGACCCACAACTAACAATACAAAACTATGTCCTGGGGGGCTTTGGGAGAAAAAGGAAAAATAAAATCTTCAAAAAAAATTAAAACATAAAAAAATAAAGAATTATAGATATTCCAGAAGGAAAAGAGAAGGAGAATGGAACAGAAATCTTGTTCAAAAAAATAATAGCAGAGAACTTCCTAAACCTAGGGAAGGAGATGGAAATTCATGTGGAAGAAGATATCAGATCTCCTAAATATGTCAATGTAAAAAAGACCTACTGCAAGGCATATAGTATTGAAACTGGCAAAAGTGAATGACAAATAAAGAATACTAAAGGCAGTAAGGCAGAAGAAAATAACTTACAAAGGAATCCCTATCAGAGTTTCAGTGGATTTCTCTGCAGAAACTTTACAGGCTAGGAGAGACTGGAATGACATATTCAAGTCTTTGAAGGACAAAAACCTCAGCCAAAAATACTCTATCAAGCAAAAATATCCTTCAGATATGATAGAGAAATAAAAACTTTCCCAGACAAACATAAGCTAAGGAAGTTCATAGCCACAAGAAACCCCCTACAAGAAATCCTCAACAAGGCACTCATATCTGAACAAAAAGGGAGAAAAGGGTTACAAAGCACAGAGTAAGGAGATAAATAGACAGAATCAGAACAGTATAGCAAATACTCGAGTATAGCATTAAAGACAAAGGGAAGGAAAACACCAAAAACAAAGATAATCTTGTCATTTTAACCACAAACTCATAACACAAGATGGAATAAGATATGAGAAAAACAACACAGGAGGGGAAGAGGAAAGGGACTGAATCGGTATAGTCTGAGGAAATGAGAGGCCATCAGAAAAAGGATTATCTTATCCATGAGATTTTGAATACAAATCTCTTGGTAACCACTAAACAAAAAAGCAGAATAGAGACAAATAATAAATAAGGTGAAAACAAAGAAACACAACATAAATGATTGCACAAGTCAACTGATGGATCAAAATACACAGGATGAGAAACAAAGGGAATGCAGGAGAACCAGAAAACAAGTCATAAAATGGCAGCATTAAGCCCTCATATTTCAAAAATCACCCTAAACATAAATGGAATAAATTATCCAATAAAAAGACATAAAGTGGAGAGATGGATTAAAGAACAAGACCTAACAATATACTGCCTCCAGGAAACACATCTCAGCTCCAATGACAAACACAGGCTCAGAGTGAAGGGATGGAAGATGATACTCCAAGCTAATGGCAAACAAGAGAAAGGAGGGGTTGCAATACTTATATCAGAGAAAGTAGACTTCAAGATGAGACAGGTAAAGAGAGACAAAGAGGGGCAGGATATAATGATCAAAGGGACATTCTATCAAGAAGAAAAAATACTTGTAAATATCTATGCATCCAACACAGGAGCACCAAAGTACATAAAGCAACTATTAGCAAACCTAAAAGAAGATATCAATGATAACACAATAATAGTAGGGGACCTCAATGCTCTACTCACATCAATGGATAGATCATCCAGACAGAAAATCAACAAGGAAACAGTGGAAGTAAATGAAAAGCTAGACCAGTTGGACTTAACAGACATATACAGAACACTCCATCCAAAAAGAGCAGAATACACATTCTTCTCAAGTTCGCATGGAACATTCTCAAGGACAGACCATATTCTGGGAAACATGGTAAGCCTCAATAAATTTAAGAAGATTGAAATAATAACAAGCATCTTCTCTGATCACAATGCTAAAAGCTACAGATTAATTACAAGGAAAAAAGCTGAGAAAGGGACAAAGATGTCTAGACTAAACCACATGCTATTGAACAAGCAATGTATCATTGAAGAAATTAAATGAGAAATCAAAAAATATCTGGAGACAAATCAAAATGCAACCATACCATACCAACTCATATGGGATGCAGCAAAATCCATATTAAGAGGGAAATTCATTACAATACAGGCTCACCTTAACAAACAAGAAAAGTATCAAATAAGTTATCTCAAACTACACCTAATTGATCTAGAAAAAGAAGAACAAACATTTCCCAAAGTCAGCAGAAGCAGAGAAATAATAAAAATCAGAGCAGAAATAAATGCTATTGAAACAAAAAAGGCAGTAGAAAGGATGAGTGAAACAAAGAGCTGGTTCTTTGAGAAGATTAATAAAATTGAGAAACCCCTAGCCAGATTTACAAAGACAAAAATAGAGAAAGCTCAGATACATAAAATTAGAAATGGAAAAGGAGAAATAACAGATACCACAAAAATACAACAGATTATAAGAAAATGCTGTGAAAAACTATTTGCCAACAGAATGGATAATCTAGAGTAAATGGATAAATTCTTAGACTCTTATAACTTCCCAAAGCTGAATCAAGAAGAAATAAAGAGTCTGAACGACCAATCACAAGTAAAGAAATTGAAACAGTAATCAAAAACATCCCAAAGAATAAAAGCCCAGGACCAGATGGCTTCCCTGGGGAATCTACCAAACTTTCAGAGAGGATTTATTACCTATCCTTCTCAAGCTATTCCAAAAAACTAGTGAAGATGGAATGCTTCCTAACACACTCTATGAGGCCAACATCACTTTGATGTCAGTCTGACAAGGACAACATAAAAAAAGGAAATTACAGGCCAATATTTTTGATGAACATAGATGCAAAAATCTTCAACAAAATATTGGCATCCCCAATACAGCAATACATCAATAAGATCATACATCATGATCAAGTGGGATTTAAACCCGGGACACAAGGATGGTTCAACACCTGCAAATCAATCAATGTGATACACCACATTAACAAAGTGAGGAATAAAAACCAGTTGATCATCTCAATAGATGCAGAGAAAGCATTTGACGAGATCCAACAGCCATTTATGATAAAAACTCTGAGCAAAATGGGGATAGAAGGAAATTACCTCAAGATAAGAAAGGCCATATATGACAAACCCACAGCCAACATCATACTCAATGGGGAAAAACTGAACGCCATCCCTCTGAGAACAGGAGCAAACAAGGATGCCCTCTATCACCACTCTTATTCAACATTGTACTGGAGGTTTGGGCCAGAGCAATTAGGCAAGAGAAAAAGGAATAAAAGGAATCCAAATAGGAAGTGAAGCGAAACTCTCACTGTTTGCAGATGACATGATCTTATATATAGAAAACACTAAAGAATCTATTGGAAAACTGTTAGAAATAATTAACAACTACAGTAAAGTTGCAGGGTACAAATTCAACTTACAAAAATCAGTTACATTTCTATACTCTAATAATGAACTTACAGAAAGAGAACTCAAGAATACAATTCCACTCACAATCGCAACTAAAAGAATAAAGTACCTAGGAATAAGTTAACTAATGAGGTGAAGGACTTATACAAAGAAAACTATAGGACATTATTGAAAGAAATAGATAATGACATAAAGAGATGGAAAGAGATTCCATGCACATGAGTTGGAAGAATTTGTGGAAGTAGACCATTATCTCATGCCATACGCAAAAATAAACTCAAAATGTATCAAAGACTTGAAAATAAGTCCTGAAACCATAAAACTCCTGGAAGATAATATAGGTAGTACACTCTTTGACTTCAAACTTAAAAGGATCTTTTCAAATACCACATCTTCTCAGACAAGGGAAACAAAGAAGAAATGAACAAGTGGGACTTCATCAGACTGAAGAGCTTCTGCAAGGCAAAAACAACTAGGATCAAAACAAAAAGACAACCCACCGACTGGGAGAAAATATTTGCAAATCATATATCTGATAAGGAGTTAATCTCCATAATATATAAGGAACTTACACAACTGAGCAACAACAAAAAAAAAACCAGCTCGATCAAAAAATGGGCAGAGGAGAACAGATATTTTTCCAAATAAGATATTTTTCCAAAGAAGATATACAGATGGCCAACAAACACATGAAAAGATGTTCAACATCATGAATCATCAGGGAAATGCAAATCAAAACTACACTAAGATACCACCTTACACCTGTTAAATTGGCTATAACCACTAAGACTAAAAATGGCAAATGTCGGAGAGGGTGTGGAGAAAAGGGAACCCTCATACACTGCTGGTGGGAATGCAAACTGGTGCAGCCACTATGGAAAACAGTATGGAGACTCCTCAAAAAACTAAAAATAGAACTACCATATGACCCAGTTATCCCACTACTGGGTATCTACCTAAACAATTTGAGATCAACAATCCATATGACCCAGCTATCCCATTATTGGGTATCTACCTAAACAACTTGAAATCAACAATCCAAAGTAACATACGCAACCCTGTGTTCCTTGCAGCACTATTCACAATAACTGAGACATGGAAACAATCTAAGCGCCCATTGACTAATGATTGGATAAAGAATATGTGGTACATATATACAGTGGAATACTACTCAGGCATAAAACAAGACAAAATCATCCCATTTGCAACAACATGGATGGATCTGGAGGGAATTATGGTAAGTGAAATAAGCCAGACCGAGAAAGGCAAACACCATATGATTTCACTCATATGTGGAATATAAACAAACATATGGACAAAGGAAACAATTCAGTGGTTACCAGGGGAAGTAGGGCGGGGGGGTGGGCACAGGGTGTGAAGGGGAGCACTTACATAGTGACAGACAAGAAATAATGTACAACTAAAATTTCACAATAATGTAAACTATTATGAACTCAAATTTTAAAAAACGGAAAATTTCGTAAGAAGGAAATTGTTGAGCTTAAATGTCTTTTAAAAACCTGGTACGGGACTTTTAAATATAATTATCAGGAGAATAGATATTGTTAGCAAAGATTTTAAATAAATAATACTCTCTCCAACCATATCTTCTTATGCTCTGCGTTTACCTACTTGAAAACATCTGACTAGAGTGAGTTGTCATCCCCTACTGTGTATTTAATTTCTATTGCTGCTGTGACAAGTTAATGCATACTTAATGGCTTAAAACAACACAAATCTATTATTTTACGGGCTTGGAGGTCAGAAGTCTGAAATCAGTTTTATATGTATAAAGTCAATGTGCCACCATGACCAGTTCCTTCAGGAAGATCTGAGGGGAATCTGTTTCCTTGCCTTTTTCAGCTCCTAGCGGCAGCAGGTTTTCCTTGGCTTGTGGCTCTTTCCTCCATCTTCAAAGATCATCACTCTAATCTCTGCTGCCATCATCACATTGCCTTCTCTTCTGATGCTGACTCCTCCTGGGTCTCTCTTACAAAGACAGTTGTGATTAAACCAGGTCAACCCAGATCACTCAGGGTAATCTCCCTGTCTCAAGATCTTTAACTTAAACACATCTACAAAGTCTCTTTAGCCACATAAGGTAACATTCCCAAGTCCCAAGGTTTAGGACATGGACATACTTGGGGGTGTAGGAAGCATTATTCAGCCTACCACGCCCTGTAAACCAAATTCATCCATGGTTTTGTATTCTGGTTCACATAACCAGTTCTCTATGAGCCTTCTCTCTTTGCCCATTTCCAGAATTTTTAGTGATAATCTTTCCTTCAAAAGAGCCTGAGAACACCAAAATCATAGTACTAATCACAACACAATTTTTTCTCTCTCCCTGAAATATTTCCGACCACCTAAGTCTTATTAAGATGTTTACACCAGTTCCTGAAAAATAGTAAATATTCACTAAACATGTCGAATGGCTGAGTTAAATGAAATAATGTCTTCCTTAGCCTTCTGTGTTTTATGTCAAAAAACGTATATTCTGGGAGGGTGTAGAGAATATAAGCTGAGGCATTTTATAATCTTCAAAATTATAAGATTTTTCTCTCACTGTATATTTTTTTCCATAAAATGCAGGCTACACACCTGAATGACCTAGATTTGCTCAAGGATTTTCAAGCAGTCCATGACAACTTAAGAAAGGGTCAGCTACCAGCTGGGAGCTGGATCAAAGACTGAGCTGGTACCACAGTGTGGATTGTTTGATAAGGACAGTGAGACCATAAGGGAAAAAATATTAAAGTGTATATTTGGCCTCTTCTTTTATCTCTGACACTTTGTAAAGCTGCCCTCACGCAAAGTTAGTGACCTTGAGATTTCAAGCAAACAAAAGTGTATTTTATAATCTATTTGACTAGCGCTTACTATTTCTTTAATAAAGTCACAATATAGGTGTCTCTACATTTTTCTCATAGTTTCCAGAATGTCTTATGTACTCCTCCCAACCTTCCCAGACAAGCAACACTCATCTCTATTGTTTTTTATTTTATTTCCTTCAGTCAATCTAGATCCCTCTGTTCCCTGTAGTGATGAACTCTGACCATGTTTGGGTGATGTTGGAGTTAGCTCAATAGATTCACTGCTTGATAGGGACTCATATACCATAAGGCTTGCTGGTGAGAGGCTGACCTCATGCTGAGTCAAGCTGGGACAATGAATGGGGGCGGGAGGAAGATGAGGTGAGGCTCTGCATCTGGCAGAACCTTGGCAGGCTCTGCAAGGAAATGGAGATGGCTGGAGGGAGGGAAGCTTTGGATTCCTCAACACAAAGTTAGACAGACAAGTAGGAAAAGAAGTACACTTTTTTGTTTTGTTTTGTTTTGTTTTGTTTTAATGCCAAAGTAAGAAAGTCTACCAGGAGCATGGTCAGGAGTTCAGGGTTATTACCTGATTGTTTCTGGTTTTGACCTTGCGTCAAATATTCTCTTATTTTTTTTTTCTTTTTTAATGAAAATATCTGTCAATAAACCTGAGACTGCCTAGTTTGCAGTCAAAGCCACTGAGGCTCGAAGATTCTTAAGTAACTTGCCCAAGAACACAGCTAATAAGCTGCAGAGTTGGAATTTAAAACCACCAGTTTGGTAAATCGAGTTCATAGTGTATCTAGAATCACGTTGTTGCAAAGATATGAGCACTGCTCTATCTTGCTCGCAGGGTATGCCATGTGGAATCTGTGCTGGTGGCACAGCTAACCTGGAGGCGATGTCATGCTATCCAGTGAGAGAAGTAGTGCTCATGAAGCCAGGCTATCTTTACAAGGGTTAAAATAGTCAAGAAAGATATATTATGTTTGAGGATAAATGTGTGTTTTTGCACATGTTGCGGGGGGGGGTTAGTGGGAAAACATTGAGTAGTAGTTGAGATTCAGATAGATTTGTGTTCTGATTTAAATTCTGTCACTTACAACTGTGCGATCTTTTGAAAGATACTTAACCTTTCTAAACTCTAGTCTCCTTATTCATAAAATGGGGAAGCTAATAGAATTATAGTGCTAGTTAAATTAGTTAACTCTAATTAATGCTGATCTGCTTAGTACAGGATCAGAATAAGTGCTCAGTAAATATTATTTTTATCATTAGTAACATATATTATCTTTTCAAACTACAAAGCAGAGGCATTTTAAAATCCTTGAATAACGCACATCCTCTCTACATTATTACTGTAACCGTGCAGCATAAAGTCAGTAGATCTTGGCTATTAATTTTGTATCCTAAGGACAAGCATTTACAATCAACAATGGCAAACTGTCAGTCCTATAACATCAGGAGTGGACTTCTAAAATATGGAGCCAAAGCAGATAAAAGAGACACAAGTCATCACAAAGTGGCGTGAGGAACAGTTGAGGGAAGTGGAGATATTTAACCTGGAGAAGAAAACCGGCTTAAAGAATTCTCTAGAGGGGCTGGCCCCGTGGCCGAGTGGTTAAGTTCGCGCGCTCTGCTGCAGGCGGCCCAGTGTTTCGTTGGTTCGAATCCTGGGCGCGGACATGTCACTGCTCATCAGACCACGCTGAGGCAGCGTCTCACATGCCACAACTAGAAGGACCCACAACGAAGAATATACAACTATGTACTGGGGGGCTTTGGGGAGAAAAAGGAAAAAATAAAATCTTTAAAAAAAAAAAAAAAGGAATTCTCTAGAAACTCAGAGAGTCATCCTAACAAAGAAGAATTTGACTTTTTAAAAAGAGTCTTTAGAGAGAAGATCTATGACCAATAAGTGATAGTTACAGAGAGAGAGCATGAACTTCAATCGCTATTGAAAGTTGGAATGGGCTATTGTGTGAAGTAATGAGATCCCTATCACAAGATTTCAGTAGCATCAAGATTACTGAGATCAAGGACACGTGAGGCAATCTTATAAGGAGTTTATAATATTTTCTTTTACTTCCCTCTGTTTTTCCACTATGTTGACACTATCACTTGCCTGAGAGATCTCTTTGTTTCTCTTGGCCACATGGGATATAAGGGACCAGAGATTTTATGGAAACACTGGTGCTAATGCTTCTCTACTTTCCAGGCGCAATCACCAGGATGATGGCCCAGACTGGAATTTGAGCCTAAAGACTTTGCTCTTAAGAGTGTGCATTTTCTTGGAGTATCTGTTCTCTATCGTCTTTGCAAACCAAGAAAGGTCACAACAGGAAGTGAACCGAGTTTTGAATTCATTTTTCTGGGTGCATTAAACAAAACTATTAAGACTAGCTTATTATCCTTACAGTCTTGTTTATCTCTTAAAGTCTCAAATTCTGCCCAATATTTTAAATTGAGAATTTATATCATCTTCCACGTATTAGTAAAATTATCTATTTACCTATCTTTATATTGATAATCCAGTTTTCAATATATCTTTGAATAATATGAAGCTCATCATTAGTTCCCAGTGTCTTAAGAGTACCATTTATTGCTTTGATCAACTCCTAGCAAAGAAGGTCAGTGTCCTTCAACATCTAGGTCACTCTCAATGCATATAAACTTCTTAGTTAGGTCATACTCTGAGCCAACAGTTTGCATGTATCGTTTATGAAATTAGAGATTTACACGTGGATTCATTTTTCTCTTGTCCAGTTTGGCATGGAACCAACCGCAACCTTTCCTGCAAATGCAGGCTTCAAGTACTTAGGCTTCATATGAATAACAGATTTTATCCATGTAGGGCTTACACCTGATCCATAACTACCCTGCTTTGCCACTCATAAAATGCTCACCTTAATTAGTGAATTACCACCTCATCAAGTTGATGCCAAAGATGTGAAAGTTTGAGAATCTTCACTGAAGCTAATGAAAATATGTTTAGAAATTGCTTCTACAAATGAGTCCCTAGCAAGAAATCAGCTTTTTATTGTAGACTGTATTTGGTTCTGAAAAATCAATCTTCCCTTCAGCTCTGTCATCTAGCAGCTCATCAGATATTTAAAGCATCAAATGAGCTGTCTGCCTTTAACCATTCTTAGAAATTGGGGCATTTTCACAGTTTATCAAGTGACATTAGGACCATTATTATACAGATTCAAAACACATCTACAGCAAAATAAATGACTGACTGTTACGCTTTTTTAAATATAACCGTTCTGTTCACTTTTAGTCAGCATTGGTTAAAAAATAGCTGCCTTTCTTTGAAAGGTACAGATTCCAGGAGAGACGTAGTTAAGAATACTAAACATCATAGATTATTTCAAACATCTGTAAGTGTTTGTATTGCACATTATGAAAACTCTGATGTAAAATGCCACAATTGAACAGGAAAATATTAAAAATGTCAGTGCTATAATATCATTTCTGAAGACCAATTTGCCTTTTTTTTTTTTTTAAGGTTGTAATGAGCCTGCTTCATTTTGCTTCCTACCATTTATCTTTTCAGTAGTAATAGAAAATTTCCCCCTTAGGCACCACACGCTATTCTTGTCTTAGACGATTAGACAGAAATGAAGATCATAAAGGTGAGAGATTTTTCCGCAAACAATATGATGCTCAATACAGTAGCTTGCACAATTTAGACTGAGGAATTCCAACTGAACTCAAGGATGGTGGTATTGTGATATAGCAGGGCCTATAGAAAACAGGTAACAACGATTCCGTCTCTTACCATACTGGGAGGTATGTGGGAAGGCAAAGTTCAGACTTTGCCTCAGCCTTTCCTTGGTGCTCAATAAACTGTCACACAATATAATTGAACTGGAGAATGTACAGTGCTGATCTCAAATGCACTGAGACTGGAAAAACAGGAATGAAATAATTGTAGGGCTATCATATTTAAACTGGTAGAAAAACAGTTTTTTTCAGTAATTATTCTTTGTTGAGGATACATTTGTGTATCAGATGTGTCTGGAACAAAGAAGCCTCATTGACTGTTATGCTCCAGAAGCAAAGGTATTAATTGTGCTTTTGAGAAAGAACATGAATTTTGGAGCAGCCAAAACTGAAAGTTACTCCTGGCTCTATCACTCTCTGCTAATATAAATGTACAGAGGTTATTTAAATCCACTCAGCCTATTTCCTTACCTGGAAGTGGAGTTACATATGTTTGAACCATGTTGCTACTTGACCTTTTTTTACCTACCAAAGTGGCAAATTGTTAGTTTACATTGTTGCCATGTTAAGCAATGAAAAAACCACCAGCCAACCAAACTCACAAACAACACATACGATTGTGCAATCAATTCCCTTTCTCAATCAATTCCCTTTCTTCTTCCGTAATGAACCCTCAAAGCCTTCCAGATGCTGCACTGGCACTAGTACCTTGCTGAGAATAAGGAAGTATCCTGTAATGATGTATATGATTTCACTTATTAATCAATAACTATGAATAGAGCTTTGTGTGCAGTATCTCCTTTAATTAATGCTTGCATTATGAGATAAGTCTTATGATTATCTCCATAATGTGGGTTTGCAAAATGTCACATATTAGGAACTGGACACAGGAAAAATAACTGGAGTACCTGTGGTCATAAGCAGCCCCCTGTAATACATCCTGAAAGGTCAGGGACCTGTTTTCTTTTTCTTTTTTTTTTTTGTAAGGAAGATCAGCCCTGAGCTAACTACTACCAATCCTCTTTTTGCTGAGGAAGACTGGCTTGAGCTAACATCCATGCCCATCTTCCTCTACTTTATACTGGGACTCCTACCACAGCATGGCTTTTGCCAAGCGGTGCCATATCCACACCCAGGATCCCAACCAGTGAACACCGGGCTGCCAAGAAGCAGAATGTGCGAACTTAAACCGCTGCGCCACTGGGCCGGCCCCAGGGACGTCTTTTCAATGTTATAAAAAGAACCTCCTTGCTCAAGGCTCCTTTACAGTCTTCATGGTACCTTGATGTTTAGAATGTTTTAGGCATGCAGATTCTATAATTAGGCTTTTAGGATTCAAGTCCCAGATCCTTAATTTTTTAGCTATATGACCTTGTAACATTGGAAAAACTACATTTTATTTATTTATTTAACTTATTTTTAGCAAATATTTATCGATCCCATAGGTAATAGCCACTGTTCTAGACACTTTTCTCACATTATCCTCTTTAACACTCATAACAATCCCAGTAGATGGCATAAGATTTCTATTTTGCAGAGGTGGAAACAGGCGCAGAGAATCTGTATAACTACTCAAGGTCATACAGCTGGAGGGCAGAGCCAGGATGTGAACCTGGCTGTCTGCTTCTAGGTCTCACACTCTGAACGATTATGCTGAATTTAACCTCTAATCTCCATTTCCTCAATGTTTCAATGGAATTTAATGAGAATACACAGGAAAAGGCCTGGCACATGCTATTTTCAAGAAAAATGTCCTATTATTATTATTTTTATTATATTTTATTGGCCACTTTCTTACAAACCCTGCAACAATGATACTTGTTGTTTAAGGATTGTTGGTCTTAATTTCAGATGAAAAACTGAGCCTTGTCAGATTAGATTAATTTGCCCAAAAGACACATCAGAAGATCCTAGAAACTACAGCTTTTGACTCAATCCACTGCTTTTCTCAATCTCCTCCGTTATTTTTCCACTGTAAATGTTTATTATTAATTCGTAATTTTATCTGAATTTTATCAATTCAATTTTACATTATAACAGTTAATTTTAATTTCCTGTACATCCAATATCATTGCTGTATGTGGGTAATAACTCTCTATAGTGCCTAATATAGTACATCTATGAAAGCTTGTTAATAATTTTCTAATATCAACATGCTTAAGTTCTTTTATATTTTAAAAATCTGTATGCATCTTGTACAAACTAGAAGGATGAGAAATCTCTTATTACTATTTTTTTAATTAGAAGGAAAAGGAGACAACTGGGCACAAAAAACTTGGGTGTCTTTGCTAGAATATCATGTGATTCTGTTGTTGGAATAGCTTTTACATAGATGGCTTCTCTGTATTCGCTGGACACCTACATGTAATAAAAAACTAAAAAGAGAGTCTTGCTCCCTGAGACTTAATTTCCATAGTGTACACGTTGACAAAGCCTAGTGGATGCTCTGGTACACCACCCAGAACCTTCCTTCAAGAATGAGGCACTCATTTCCCAGCTGCTGAGCCTGCTGTGACTCATAACTCGTAGCTGAGTTGATTTCCAAACAGAGTCACCTTGCCCAATGTCACACCTCTTCCTGCAAAAATTCCTGCAGGCAGCCTTTATTCAACAACTGGTCAGTGAAAAGATACAAAACACTGACTTTTTGTCTCCAGGTGGGGAGACTTTGAAGGGCTACACTAGTTTCGGAGTTCTTGGTGCATTCTAGAATTAGCAGAGGGCTTTGTTTATCTCTGAGGGGGAACAGGGACTAGGGCACAACTTCTCACTTTTCTCAATACTACACCCTTCTTTCACCCACAGGCCTGGAGCCAGAGAGTTCTCCCCAGTAAAATCCCTACACACAGATCTCTATCTAGGAGTGTGTTTCCTGAAGAACTTGATCTAAAACACCCAGGTTTTCAGGAATGGAGACCTGCTTTGCTCCTTACCTTAATGTTATCTGATACTAGAACATTTCAACGATTCCCAGACTTGGTTGGGCCATATTGACTGTGATTAAGGCTCTCTGATTATGACCATTGCCTACTTCCACCACGATCTTTCAATACTTTCAGCCTTGCAGTACATCATAGCTGACCCATAACAACAAAATGCAGATCTTTTCAATTATTCTCAGCAATTGTCTCAATTCCTTGTCTTTGGCTCTGATGTCTTGGCTTCACTCCACTAGCTTAATCTCCATCTTTGACCTCTCTCACATGTGGCACCATTTCCAATGTTCCTGGTATTTGAATCTTATACTCTGCTCTTGATTTCTGGTTTTGTACATTTCCAAGGACAAATAACTTATTTTGTTATAGGTGAGCCCTCTTCACTCTGGTTCCCTCCTGGAATTAAATGTTTAACCCCTATCGTCCCTCAGAGATGAATTGAGTCATCATCTGACTGCCCATGTCGTCATATGTCAGGATAAACCTCACTCTTTGAACTTATTCATCACTTCCCAAATTTCATTGCATGGAACTAGAATCTCATAAGTTAAAGGTGTTCCTCAAGAAAAGAAAGGAAAACACATTTTGAAAAAGTCGTTTGGTAAAATTGCCTTTCTAAATCCCCTTTTAATGATTCACATTTTACTTTACATCTTAAAGGTTCTCATAATTTCTGCACCCAAGAAATTCTTTATGCTTATATCCACTAACCCCTAACTATTTCTGAAATCTGAATTGACCACAGGATGCTTTTTGCTTCTCTGTTTTGTACAATATCTGGCAATCTGTCACAGAGCTATAGTTTGCCTTGGAACAAGTTTCCGGAGCACAAATGTAGTTCAACCTCTGATCCAATTTAGGATCCCTTTCTATATCTGAGGGTGATTCCCTAACATGGGAAGGATTTATTACATTTGTATTTCACTTGATTTTTGCTTTCCATTTCAGATATTTGGGTTCATTTTCTGCATACAGGTAGAGGGCATGAAAATGAATAAAAAAGCAGTCATCATACATCATATCTTCCCTGTGCTCCAGGATAGAACAGCCCTAGTTGAATGGAAATTTAACGAATAGGGACCAGGTTGGCCCTCCAGCCTTGCCATGAACATCTCTAGGGAATAAAGAGCATAGCCTTCCATAAGGCAGGCAGTTCACCGGTAGGCTGTTTTAATTTTTATGAATTATCTTCATTATAATTTTTGTACAGTCATCTCATATTGGGCCTCTAGAGCAATATCAAAAACTAGTTTTATTATTATTATTATTATTATTATTATTTTTAATAATGTTGACATCCCTTCAGACATTTGAAAGCAATCAACTTAACACTACTCAAGACTTCTTGTCTCCAGACTTAACATAAATGGATTACCTAATGTTCCACAGTTGGCATGTTTTGCAGAATCCTTTTAAAATGTCTTCCTCACATGGACATATGTTAATTTATCACTAGAATTCATGTCTGCAACTTTTGGCTACTTTGAACTACCATATTTCTATAATAACATTGAGTTGTTCAGGCAGTCACTCGAAGGTGCACCAAAATGAAATAGAATGTTGCTTCGTTGTTTCAGAGGAATGAGGGAATTTTGCATTTTCCTCCCAGCGTTTCCCTTTAAATAAAGGATTAGATGAAAAAATAGATAGGACTTATATTTTTAGTCTTGACTGTGATTAAAAGACCTCCTGTGCTGTGATGGTTGCATTCTTTTGTGATTTACACACCAGCTGGCGTAAGTGTCATTTAAGAAATGGGAGCCAGAGGATTGGGGATTACTAAATAGTATTAGGTCCTCCCTGGGAAATGAAAATCAACACTTATTTTGCTTTACTTCCCCAACTTACAGAATTACCATCGTTCTTGCCAATATTTGACATTTTAAACTTCAAACAAATTACCCTTAGGCACAAAGCCACTTCACACAGATTTTCTTATTTAAACAAAATGTCATTGAGAGGAAATCACACTACTGAAAATCACTACTTTCTCAGTGACTAAGTGTGGTTGAGGTCCTGTACTGGGAGTAGGTATAGTTTGATAATGAAAGCATTGAATATGATTTATCCCAGTGAATATAAATGCACTCTACTAAATCATGTTTTCTATCAAAATAGGGCAATAAGAAACTAAATAGGGAATAATTTAGACGTATTAGACTTATTAACAAAGCAAGATAAAGAGAGTTTGTTTAATTATATTATCGTTTTTCCTTTTAAGTCAGTGTTTATTTCATTTTACCTAAAGAGAAAGTTAAATGTAGGTTGTGGTATTCAAATCTACCTTGTCATCTTGTGCCTAATCTAGGCCATAACTACTCTACTTGTTGACTGCATACTGGACAGCTTTCATTAACTCCATTTTATTTTGTTTGGGATAGAAGAAGTAACTAGATAGATGAGAAAAGGAATGGGTGTTTTCCTGATAATCCCTCCCTGGAAGAGTTAAGTAGTGTCTCATCCAAGCTGATGTCATCATTTTGACCTCTCTACTACCTCACTGGGTGGAGGTGAGGGGAAATTGTGCAATTCTATTTCTTCTTTAAATATAAATGTTTTGTTTGATGGGAAGCTCAGGTTGGTAGATTCTGTTAGCTCTGTTGGCTCCTTCATAAATGAATCTGACACTTCGGGAATCTCAAAAATTTATTCAGATCCCAAAAGAGTTGAATATTATAGTCAAATTAGACGTAAGAGTCCTGGCAGTCAGAAAGTTGAAGATGTAAGCAGCAAAAGCTATGGGGACAATCTAAGTTGCTCCTTTTCAAATGAAAAACAAATATTAAACAATGAAGAAAATATAAACATATAATGAGGCAAAATTTAAAAAGAAAACATTAGTCAAGATTCATAAATATTTTATAGACGCCTAACTTTTAAAATGAAATCTCTGGAGAATGAAGAGAAACTTATCAGCCATAAATGCATTTTGAAACCTTAGATCAAACATTTGCTAGAGATTTTCTCCATTTGAAATATAAATAATAATATATATTTCCAAGGGTAAAAGGTAGATATGATATACAATAGTTATTGACATCTTCTGCCTCTTCTCCATAGTCTCAGTTTGAAACCATCAAAGCATCAGAAAACTTGACTTTGATTAGCTGTATTTATTCTGAGTCTCAGTTCTCCCATCTGCTAAGAGTTCAACAACAACGAAGTGAACAAAAAACCTAGCAAACCAAAATGTAAATGAAACCAAACCAAAAAGAATACAGAGACCTTCCGATGCCTTCACATATCATTGTACAGTTTGTGTCCAGAAAGAACGCTACTAGGGGCTGACATTATTATTTTAACTTAGTTAATTAATATCTAATAAAGAGTCTACACAGGGCCAGTCATTGATTCAAGCCCTGTATATACATTGTCTCATTTATTCCTTAAAATAACCTTAAGAACCAGATACTATTATTATTCTCATTTTCTAAGGAAACTGATGGACAGAGCAATTGAGTAGCTAACTCAAGTTCACACAGCTAGTAGGTGGTGGAACTGGCTTTGACCCTGGCAGTCAGGCTCTCTAGCCTCTTTTTCTTCATGCCATTGCGTTCTGTGGGTTCCCCTAAAGTCTTACTCCGATACGACGGATCATTCTTTTACTTCACTTCTTACTATTTAATAAGAACATGAATCTAACTTAAATAAGTTGTATAATTTTCTATCTAGAACCTGATACACAGTAGTAGTCAATAAATAGAAAGTATCTTGTCTCCTATTTTCCATTTCAGAATTTTAAATCTGTCTTTGCATGAACCCAGGAAAACCTACTCTGTCACATACTAAATCAGGTTACTTAAATGCTTATGGGATCCTGATAAATATCATGAAGCAAACATTATTACCTGAATATTTTGGAGACTAACATTTGTAGGAAAATAGAGATAATTTGTGAGGCTCATTTTGGTAAGGGCAGCATCACTGTATCTTCCTCCTCATTCCCACTAATCCTCATGTCACCCGAAGTCTTGGTAACAGAAAGTTATGGGATGGACACTGGAAAATAATTTAAAAATTGTGTTAGTCAATATTAACACAGATGAGAAAAGATTCTATCTTGTTGATGTTCCACCAAAGACGTTGTAAGATTTAAAGTCTTTCCCATTAAAGCGTAGAAGCTACAAACCAGAGGTTTCCTCACCAGAATAAAGCAGGTGCAAGGAGTGAAGAATGTGAGTGGAGGAGAACAGTACAAGAGACAAGAAGAGAGAAGGGATCCTCAATACCAGCCAAGAGGAGCTCTTTATGGATTGGAAGATCTGCACCATGTGTTAAACTGGGTTTGACAGTGACCTTCTAATTCTAAGAATGTTTTAGGAATGACCTGCAACTTCACAACCTTTTCACACAATGTGGGAGAGCCAAGGGATTGATTTATTGAAGATAGCCCTAAGTATTGAGTTAAGGAGAAAACAGGTGAATTTCAGAAGGGCAGTTTTCATTATGCTTACTAAAATTTTACTGTAAAAGTCATGACAATTAAAAAACTCCAATGCCCATGTAGGTCTTTTATCCTCAGCTACATAGATTCAGATCTGAGGTTTCCCACTGAGGAAGCTCAATAGGGTAAGCTACTCTCTGGCCCTTGTTTGTCCCCTTCCAACATAGATCTATAATAAAAGTGATGCTAAAGTCCTGGTTCACTTTCAAATTGAATGTTACCTGGAAGCACTTCATTTTGTCTTCTCACTGTACCATCTGACCTGAAGTTAAGTCACCGGTAGTAGAAATACCTTAAATTGCTATTTGCAAGCTTGACTTTTGGTACCCCCAATGAAGACAATTAAGCACACTTCATAATGCCGTAATTTAAATGTTAACAGATAATTGCCCATGTAATTATTCCAAGTCATTTTATTATCGTTAGAGGAGGATAAAAGTCAGTGATATAATTTAATATCAAATATTACTCGATTACTGAGATACACTCAATGGTAATGCATCTGTTTTATAACAACTTGGGAGTTTTCATTTTGCCTGAAGGCAAATAAAATGCTGATTTGGGGCATAGGAAGCATTTTAGAAGGCAAGAATGGTGCCCTGGTGTCTGTCATTTACAGGGTTATGCTCATCTCATTTGTCCTCAACAATAGCTTCTAAAATTGTTGGCCTTTGCCCTGAAATTTCTCCTACATGCAACATGTGGGTGAGAGCAAGTTGTTCCCTATACAAAATGGGAAGTAGAGGTGATGACGCTTCAATTTTGTTTATTTCATTGGTGCATCCTTTCTCAGTCACGGGGCAACTCTGTGGTTGCTCCTTTCTTTCTGGTATCTTGGGAGCCTCCTATTAGCTCCCTTCCACTGATCTGACACTTGTCTGTTCACCATTCATGTATTAGTTATTTCAGAATTTTCTGTACTACTTTTGTTTAATTTTACTTAAATTTAAGTTAAATTAATATTTAAAAATTAAAACAGTGAGATTGATTATGTGATTACAACCCAAAGAGTTAGCATTTTTATCATTGCTCTGTTATTAAGTACCTGACAATATAAAAAATGGGGACCCGATCTTGTACTTTAGTAAATAATCATTTCAATATCACCTACTTTGGATTTCCATCATTTACTCTTTTCTGATGGTACCTCAATCTTTCCCCAGATCCCTCCCTTAATATCTTCAAAATCTTCTATAGGTTTGTATTTTTCCTATTAAGTTATTTAGCAAGGCTTTGTTCTAGGTTTCCTATTCTAACAATTGTTTGAGAAATACAGATCATATGTAAAAATCATGATTGTCAAATTTAGTATCAGAAGAGTTGTACACGTTAACAGTTGGTCAGGGGTCAGTAAAATTGTCTCAAAAATATAATTAAACTGTCCTTACCATACATAATTATGGCATAGATATGTAACATAATACAAGCAAGTATAACATTTTGGATTACTTTTTAAAATTCAAAGTTGAAAAAAGACAAGTTGAAAAAATAGAAATATTTAGTTGGTGTATTTTCCTTCCTCCTTTGATTTGGAACTAAAAACTGACATATTTTCTTTTGTATCATGATGTCATTGTCAGTTCCTGTATTTTTTGTTGTGATGTTCAGTACGAAGTCAGCATTGAATCATTTATCTGGGAATGACATATACTCGTTTATTTGTGTAACGGAAAAATGCTGTTCACCTATAATACAGATAGATTGTGTAAAGAGATATTTGATCAGTGGCTTATTTAATAGATAGAGTAGCAATTTCGGATATATTTAAGGTTTGTGATACTCCAAATGGTCATATTTATTGTTTCTGATCATGTTACACTACAGTTCAAATCATTGATTTTGGAACTCCTCATTCTTTGATCATTCTTAACTGAAAAAAGCAAATTGTAATGTTAATTCATTGTCATAAAATTGAGAATCAAAGAACATTTTTGGAAATCAATTTTCAACTTCACAATTTTGAGCATATAGCTCAGGCCGCTACTTTGACTTTTGGAAATGAATTAAGCACAAGAAAGTGTCCCAGATTACTCTTTCTTTGGTGAATTTCTAAAGAAGTGAATTCCAGTAAAAAATAATAAAAAACTCACTTATTTTAAATTATTTTTTATTTCCCTTGAAGACAAATATTTAGAGTTTGTATGGTTATAATGTCAAACAAAAATGCCTAATTGTTGATATAACTTTTATTGGAGAGCTGGAGGTAGGATTTTTCCCAGCTTGGCATGAGCAAGTAAATTTCAACAGATCAAAAATTGCCCCAACATCTTCCATTACTTAGTTGCTCAGCTATAAGGTGTATGACAGATGAAACGTATATCCATTTCATCAAGCAAAGCTTTAACTGTCTATGACTAAAACCATGGGAACATTTCCAGTTCTAATTCATAGCATTATTCATTTTTGTGTGCCTGATAGGGACCATATGAAACTCTTTAGCGCAGGTGGTTATTAGTAAACAATGCAATGGATGGATTTAAATTTGATATCTTTCGAAATTGTCAAACATGGTTTGTTATTTTCATACAGAGATATCATCAACCATCAGATTCCAAACCAATTCAGACTTGTCTGTCTTCAAGTTTCCAATACCCAAGAAGAAGCCATCTTAGGATATGTGTTTTTTTATGGACACATATATATATATAAGTCTCTTGGTTGCATATAAATTGTCCTTAATAAAAATAGTGTTCTGTGGATTTACCCTTTTTCCTTCAATATACTAAACGATTCCATTTCTGTATGAATTTTCATTTACAAATGCTTGTTTCGGTTTAGGTCTCATAATTTATGCTGTACTTAGAAAAAAACTTTTATAATCTTGCCTTTGGTAAATGATTTTGGTATTCATGTCACTTTTTTCACTTACATTTTACAGAAGCATTGCTTAATCTGTTGTTACTCAGAAACAAAACCAGCTGAAACTTTAGTCTTTTAGGTTTAGGTTATCAAATTGTTCTTGATGCAACTACTGCATTTACCAGTCATAGTACTTAATATGCTTTGTTTATCAGTGACACCTTAATTTGTATGCATTGACAAAGACATATTTTGTTTGCACAGTAAGTATGTAGAAATTCTTTTTATTTCCAAAGGGGAAATACATTTTCTCATGTTTTTGTTAAAACATGAGGCTTTCATAATCCATTTTTAATTTTTCCTTTTTAGATAAAAATACAGGTACAAAAGCGTTTCACTTTCCTCTTAAATTTTCTATAAAATCAAAATAGCATGATGATGGATTGCAATTGAAATAGTGCTCAGTGTTTGAAATACAAAAGAGAACAATGAGGACTGTGACATGGAAAGGAGAAAATGCTCATTGGCTCCAGGAGATTGGAGCCACTTCACAGATATCCTGAGCTTTTAGAGAGAGGAAGTATACTCAGAGTTTTATATACAATCTCCTAATTTGTGATGTTTGAAAATGAATTATTTTAACTTTGTGAGATGAAAGTAAATACTTGTTTTGTAGCTAGTTTGTGCCTTCTATTATGAATAATTATGAAACATCAAATTTTTCATTTAACTTTTCTCTCAAATGTTTCTGTTGAATAAAAATGACCAATGACTCTTATTAAATAAAACAACATTACTTGAAGGAATATGGGAAATTTTGGATAAAAAGAAATGATGGTAATATTTTCAGTTCAAACTAGTTTTCATTTAGAGTTTCATTTTAAGTCTGGACTATGCACATTGTAAATTAAGAAGAAATTTTGGACCAAAAAAAAATCTAAATAAATTATTTCAGGGATGGCCTTCACTCCTGAAGATGATTTTGATGACCATCATTTCCAAAATAATCTTGAGTGTGACTAGAATTGAGGCTGTTGAGAGGGTTCCATGAGAGTGGTGATAAAACCCAGTCAAAGCTCAAAAATTTTATAATGTAATCCAGAATCTGCTGTGGAATTTTATGAAGTTGTCCTCTGGTTTTCTTTTCTAACATCAAATGCTTGGTGTGCACAAACTATGTGCATGACATTGTGCTTACTCCATGGGGATATGTAGATTTGAGTTATAATCTAATAGAAGACACAAATGTACACTTACATAATACAGGATAAAGCAAGATGTAAGTTCCACAGTGTATGGAAATATGTGTAATGGTTTGGAGGGATAGCATCATAAGGAAGGGCAAAGAATAATTGATAAGACAGATAATCTTTGTAAGCTCTCTATCTCTATATCTGGAAGCCAGATTTTGATCTGACTGAATTAAATAATATTTGTCAAAAATGTAATTTAAATGATTCCTTTTAACTCACGATAAAGTATTTAATGTTGTTCTCTTCTAATCTCACTGCTTCTTCTGTCAGAGTCCTATTTAATCTCAACATTTTCACCTAGAATGCCGTTACCATCATGAGGACATCCTTCCCAACCTAGATAGATATAATAAAGCTCTCTTAATTCTTATAACAACTTGTATACGTCTATTTATTAGTAGTAAATACTGCAATTACGTCTTTATGCAATTGTCTTCTTCAACAGAATCTAAGATATACATGGGTTAGCATCTTTTGGGGAATTATGTCCCCAGTGCCAAGCATGGTTAATGTCTGTGGGCCGAATAAATGAACAAGTGATTTGGCAAAAGCAACCAGGTTGAAAGATTAACGTGCTGTATGGTTGCTATTTTATTTTTTTACCTTCATTTCTGCTGAGACAAATTAGCTGGTGATAGATTAATGAGGTATTCTTAAAATAAGGAAGCTATCACAGATACTTCTAGATTTGCCCGCCACATGTCTTAGCCATCTGACATACAATTCCAGTAGTTATGGAAATTAATGTCCTCTTATGTTAAATATATTTACGTTGTATGCATTTAATTTACATTTGTCTTTTTAAAGATGTTCATTAGAGATTCATGGTATATGAAACTATTGTGTAAAATTATGTGGAGCAGGACATCAATGAAAATGATGATGTAAGGACCTCCAAAAATTTTCTTCTCCATAGCATTAAGAGAAAACTGTCATAAAATTGTCAGAATCAGCTTTTCAGAACACTAGAAATTAACTAAAGTCTTTTCAGCAATTCACAAAATGTGCATTTGAGAAAAACAGCTGAATCTCGGTAGGAACAGTGAGCTTTGTGGTACCTTAGTTTTCCATATTCCCATTCTGCACTTCCCGCCTCCAGGGTACACCTGAAAATCAAGAGACCACAATCACTATGAACACCAGCAATCTGATAGCTAAAGGAGGGGGGGATACTGGGTTGGACCTCCTTCAAAGCCCCATTCCTAGAGAACTGGCATTATTGGACTGATCTGGTAGTTCCCTGGAAACCCAGTTGCAATTCTGTCTTTATTTGCCCTGACTGAGAGTTCTCCCAATACAAACAGCCTTTTCCATAGGGGCATTTTTCTAAAACAGTCAGAGGTAAATGTTGAACATCGCAGCTACCCGAGGCAAAGCATAACATTTCAGACAAATAGGCTAACCAAGAAGTTTAAGAGAAAAAGCTGGAAATGAGAAGTCTCTAGAGGGCTCTGAAAAACTCGGTTGCATTTCTGAGAATCTTAAAGACCACTTGCATATGTAGGATTGTGGGTTTGGAGGGATATACATTCTCATAAAGACCAAAGAAAATCATATGTTCTCAGCTGTGCTTGATCTTGAGGCTGTGCAAGCAGAAAGTTAAGGCTAAGGTAGAATTGTTAACTGCATGACTAAGTGTTAAATGCATGCCCTAACATGCACCCTGAACATTTCATGAAAGTTTGGGAAGTGTATTGGTGCCAGGAATTGAAGCAAGTCTCTGTCAACCCATAAACTGACCAGTAAGCTAAATGAGCAGATACTTTAGTGGCCACAAATAACAAAGAAGAGATACTTCGTAGTAATAGTTCAGAAAAGTCACTAAACAAACAAAAAACAACTACAAACAGCAACAACAATAAAACCTGAGAAGGGAGGGTCTGGTTTCCAGAATTTTCAGATTATATTGTTTTGAATGTCCAGTTTTCAACAAAAAATTATGAGGCATGCAAACAAATAAGAGTGTATGGCCCATATAAAGGAGAGAAAGTCAACAGAAACCATACCTGGGGAAGCTCTAATATTTACTTACTAGGATAAGACTTTTTAATCAGATATTTTAAATATGATCAAAAAACTAAGGAAAACTCTGTCTGAAAAACTAAATGAAGTACAAAAATAATGTCTTCCCAAACGGACAATATCAATCACAGGATAGAAATTTTTAAAAAGAACCAAATAGAAAGTCTGGAGCTGAAAAGTAAATTAAATGAAAAGAAAAAACTCACTGGAGAGGTTCCACATGAGATTTGAGGAAGAAGAAGAAAGAAAAATCATTCTGGAAGAAAGGTTAATTGAGATTATGCAGTTCAAGGAACAGAAATGAAAAATAATGAATAAAAAATAAAAAGAGCTTCAGAGACCTGTGGGACATATTCAAGCAGACCAACAAAAAATTGTATATGGACTCTCAGCATAATGGGAGTCCCAGAATGAAAAGAAAAGAAAGAGAGAAAGAGAGACAGAAAGAGAGAGAGAGAGAGAAGGTGGGGAGAGAGGGAGGGAGAGAGGGAAGGAGGGAGGGAGGAAGGGAGGGAGGAAGGAAGGAAGGAAGGAAGGATGGATATTTTCAAAAATACTGTCCAAAAAAATTCCCTAATAGGAAGGACAGCATTAGTTGACCTATTCAAGAAGCATAACAAACTCCAAGTTGAATAAACTCAAAGAGATTCATACCTGGACACATCATTATCAGTCAAAAACCAAAGGCAGATAGAAAATCTTAAAGCAGCAAGGGATAAGAGGCTCATCGTGTACAGAGAATCTTTTATGAGATTAAGGCTGACTTTATACCATAAGACACGAAGGTCAGAAGGTATAGGATGACATATTCAAATTGCTGAAAGAAAAGGGCTATCAACCCAAAATTCTCAATATAATAAAACTATCATTTAAAAATAAGAAGATATCCCAGATAAACAAAAAACTGAAAGAATTTGTCATTAGTAGACTGATGTCCCACAAGAAATACTAAGACAAGTCCTGCAGGCTAAAATGAAATGATACTGGACAATAACTCAAATCCTTGAGAAGAAAGAAAAAGCATCATTAAAGTTAACTACTTAGATAAATATAAGATTGAGCAAGCCATTTTTTTCACATGTCTTCTTTTCTCCCTTCTGAATTTAAAGACAGCTGCATAAGGCAATGGTTTTAAATCTGTGTTGATGGGAATTATAATGTGAAAAGATATAATTTGTATGACAATAATAGTATAAAGGATAAGGGATAGAGACGGATAGGAATAAATTTTGTATACTATTATAATTAAGTTGGTATTAATTCAAAATATATTGTTCTAAATTAAGATAATAATGGTAATCCCCAGGGCAACCACTGAGAAAATAACTTAAAGAGATATAGCAAATGAAATGGCAAGGGAATTAAAATGTGAACTATAAAATATCTATTCAACATAAGAGAAGGAAGAAACGAAGAAACAAACTGGAAGAAGAGGAAAATCACATAAGACATATAGGAAATAAATAGAAAAATGGCAAATGTGAGTCCTAATGTGTCAGAATTACATTGAATACAAATGAATTAAATACTCCAATTATCAAGTTAAAAGGTAAAAATTGCAAGAATGGAAAAAATACATAACTATACACTATCTACAAAAGATATATTTTACATTCAATGATACAAATAGATTGAAAGAAAAAGGTGGAAAAAGATAAAACAAGTGAACAATAACCTAAGGAGACCTGGGGTGGTTATACTAACATCTGGCAAAATCTACTTTAAGACAAAATGGCATTACTAACGACAAAGAATGATACTCTTTAATAATACAATGATCAATCAAACAAGAAGATATATTAACACATGTGTACCTAACACCAGAGTTCCAAGATACATGAAGCAGACTGATATAATTAGAGGGAAAAACAGACAACTCAACAGTAATAGCTGAAGATCTCAATACCAAACTTTGAATTACGGATAAGACAATGAGACATGAGATGAACAAGGAAATAGAAGATTTAAAAAACAATGTAAATTAACTAGATGTAGAAGACATCTATCAAATAAGCGGAAGAGCAGAAGACATATTCTTCTCAAATGCACATGGAATTTTCCTCATAATAGACCATAAATTAAGCCATAAAACAGTTGTCAATAGAGTTAAATGGTTGAAATCGTGCTAAGTTTATTCTCCAACAACAATGAAATGAAATTGGAAATAAATTAATAGAAGAAAAGGTGAAAAACTACAGATATGTGGAAATTAAGTCATTTTCTCTTAAATAGTCAATAGATCAAAGAGGAAGTCACAAGAAAAGTTATAAAATACTTCAAATAAATGAAAGCAAATGCATAGTATGCCAAAAGTTATGAGATACAGCTAAAGTACTGTATAGAGGAAAATTTATGGGTGCAAATGCCTATGTGTAAAAAGAAGAAAGATCTCAAATCCATAACTAACCTTCTACCCTTTTTAAGAGACTAGAAAAAGAAAATGAAAGTAAAACTAGATCAAACAGAAGGAAAGAAATAATAAAAATTGAGTGAAAATAAATGTGACAGAAAATAGAAAAACAATAGAGAAAATCAACAAAATCAGTTTGATTTTGGAAAAATATTAACAAAATTGACACACCATTAGCTAGAATGAAAGGGTCAAATTATTAAAATCAGTATGAAAAATGAGTCCTTGTTTTCAAAGGAAAAAAATTATAACAGAATACAAGAAACGATTATATGCCAACAAATTCACTAAATTAAAGGAAAATGATAAATTCCTAGAAAGATACAAACTACTTTTTTTCAAAATCAAATAGGAAATGAGAATGAACTTATAACAAGTAAAGAGATTAAATTAGTAATCAAAAATCTTGCCACAAAGAAAACCTTAGGGTCACATGGCTTTATTGGTGAATAAAAACTTTCCCCAAACATTTCAAAAATTAATACCAATCCTTCACAAACTTTTGTAAAACTAGAATAGAAGTGAGCACTTCCCAACTTATTCTATGTGGCAGGTATTACCCTCATGCTAAAACCAGACAAAGACATCATAGGAAAAAATTACTACAGACCAATATCTCTTATGAATATAAGTGCAAAAAATTATCAGCGAAATACTGGCTAACCAAGTACAGAAACATATAAAAAGAATTATACCAGGTGGGTCAAAATTGGATGAAATGGGATTTATCCCAGAAATACAGATAAATTCAACATATGAAAATCAATAGTATAACATACCACATTAATAAGATGGGAAAAAACACACGTGATTTTATAGACAGAGAAAAAGTATTTGACAAAGTCCAACATAAATTCATAATAAAAACACTCAACAAACTAAGAATAGCAGATAATTACCTGAACCTGATAAAGAATGTTTACAAAAAATCCATAGATAACATCATGCTCAATGCTAAAGAAAAAATGAACAAAGTCTTGCTCCTAAGATCATGAACAAGACGAGGATGTCCATTCTCACTGTGTTGGAAGGTCTAGCCTTGGTATTCAGGCAAGAAAAAGAAGCAAGAGACACCCAGATTGCAGGAGAAGAGTTAAAACTATCTCTATTTGAAGATGATATGAACTTATAAATAAAAAATCCTAAAAAATGCACCAAAAAAATCCATTATAGCTCATAAACAATTTCAAATAAATTTGCAGGATTCAAGCTCAATACATAACATTCAGTTGTATTACTCTACACTAGCAATGAATAATTTGAAAATGAATTGAGAAGCTATTTAAAATAACATCAAAACTAATAAAATATTTGAGAATAAATTTAACCAAATAAATACGAGATTTGTGCACTGAAAACCACAAAAATTATTGAGAGAAGTTAACGACCTAAATAAATGGAGAGACACCCCATGTTCTTGGACTGAAAGGCTCAATATTGTTAAAATGGCAATATTAATCAGATAGATTTACAGATTCAACAAAATTGGTGTCAAAATCCCAGATTCTTTTTTTGCAGAAGTTGACAAGTTGATCATAAAACTCATGTGGAAATGCCAGGGACAAGAGTACTCAAAACAATCTTGAAGAAGAACAAAATTGGAGGACTCACTCTTCTTGATTTCAAACCTTTCTACAAAGCTGCAGTAATCAAGACCACGTGGTACTAGTATAAGGGTAAACATAGAGATCAATGGAATAGAATTGAGTCCATAAATAAACCCATGTATCTATGGTCAGTGATTTTTGTCCAGGGTTCCAAGACAACATAATGTGGAAACAATAGTCATTTCAACAAATGGTGCTGGAAAAGCTAGATATCCACACGCAAAAGAATACATTTCTACTCCCACCTCACCTCATATAAAAACTCAAATCAAATGGATCAAAGACCTAATTGTAAGAGCTAAAACTAAAAAAAAATCTTAGCAGAAAACATAGGAGTAAATCTTGGGACTTTGGATCAGGCAATACTTTTTTACACAGGACACCAAATACAAAAGCAACAAAACAAAAAATGTATAAATTGAACTTCATTGAAATGAACAACTTTTGTTCTGAAAATATAAACCACGGAATGGGAGAAATTAACTGGAAATCAAATACCTAAAAAAGAATTTGCATCCTGAATATATTAAAAAAATTCTTACAGTTCAATAATAAATAGACAAATTAAATGATGGGTAAAGAATATAGATAGACATTTCTCCAAAAAAGATATGCAAATGGACAATTAGTATATGGAAATATGCTTGACATGAATAGTCACTAAGAAATGCAAATAAAAACCACAATGAAACACCATTTCACACCCACTGGGATGGCTATAATCAAAAAATCAGACAACAAGTCATGGCGAGGATGTGGAGAAATTGGAACCCTCATACGCTGTGAATTGGAATGTGGAATAGTGTAGCAACTTTGTAAAACAGTTTCACAGTTCTTCAAAACGTTAAATATAGAATTACCATATGGCCCCCCATTTCCACTTCTGGGTACATACCCAAGAGGAATAAAAATATATATCCACACACAAACTTGTATATGAATTTTCGTAGTACATTATTCACAATAGCTAAAATATGGAAACTTCAGTTAGTTGATAGGCTCCAAATGCCCATCAACTTATGAATGGATAAGCAATACGTGGAATTTGTACAACAATGGAATATTATTTGGCAATAAAAAGGAATGATGGGGCTGGCTTGGTGGCAACATGGTTAAGTTTGCATGCTGCACTTCGGCAGCCCGGGGTTCGCTGGTTCGGATCCTGGGTGCGGACCTGCACACCATTTATCTAGCCATGCTGTGGCAGGCATCCCACATATAAAGGAGAGGAAGATGGGCACACATGTTAGCTCAGGGCCAATCTTCCTCACAAAAAGAGGAGGATTGGTGGCAGATGTTAGCTCAGAGCTAATCTTCCTCAAAAAAAAAAAAAAAAAAAGGAATGAAGTACCAATTCGTGATACAACGTGGATGAACCTTGAAAATATTAAGTCAAAGAAGCCAAGAACGTGAGGCCACATACTGTGATTCCATCTACATAAAATGTCCAGAATAGACAAATCCATAAATGCATAATGTAGATTACTGGTCAATAAAGGGTGTGGGGAGAGAGAAATGGAATTTGACTGCTAATGATGTGAAATGTCTTTTTGAGATTATAAAAATATTCTGAAATTACATGGTGGTGAAGATTGCACAACTTTGTGAACATAATGCAAACCATTAAACTGTACACTTAAAAAAGACAGCTTTAAATGGGTGAAGTGAAATCATAAAGCATGCAATCTTTGACTTTTGGCTTCTCTCACTCAATCCTGTTTGTGAGATTCATTTAAGTTGTTGAATGTAATAGCAGACCATTCATTTTCATTGCTGTATAGAATTCCATGGTGTGAATCTACCACTATTTATCCATCCAACTGTCCACCTACCACTAACTACCCATCCAAATGATGGGCATGTGGGTAGTATTCAATTTTGGGCCATTATGAATAAAACTGTTACATCTCTTGATGAACATATGTATGCATTTGTTAGATAGCAACCTAAGAATAGGGTTTCTGGGTCAAAGCTAATTTTTTATATTTTTGTATTTATTTTATTGAGGTCATAATGGTTTACAACATTGTGTAATTTCAGGTATACATTATTAATTATCAGTTTCTGTATAGACTACATCTTACATAAAGTTTAAAAACAGGCTAAGCTAAGACAATAGAAGTCGGGATGGTGCTCACCCTTACAGGGATGTGGTGTTCAGCAGAGGGCATATGGCAGGCTTCTGGGTGGGGCAGTGCTCTGCCTGCAGTGCTAGTCGGAATGGCTTTGTGAAAAGTTCATGGGCTCTAGTGTGCACATTTTTCTGTATGTATGTTATATTTCAATAAAAATTATTTTGTCACGTCACAAAAAAAGAGTGAAGTATACCTGAATTAAAAAAAAATACTTGGAGATTACAACGCTAAAATAACTGCTGTCTAAAACCAAAGTTTCCTGGAAGCATGTGCACAAAATATACAAAGATGCAGATGCCCTGCATCAAGGGTGAAATGTTGCTATTGGGCTGAATGCAGTGCTAGCTGGCATTTGATTCTCACCATAACGAATATTGAACACTTACTATATTCTAGGACGTTTCTTAGGCACTTTACCTGCACATTTTTGTCTAAATACTCACAAAATTCAGTGAGGATTTATAAAATCTCTGACTTTATGAATGGAAAAAACAAACCTTTAGTGATTAAGAAATTAGTCCAAAGCTTCTCCATTAGTGTGTAGCCGGATTTGAATTGAGATATGTCTGACTCCAAAGTCCACAGTTTTCTGCTGAAGTATAACCTTTCATTAATCAATTGATAAATTATATTCTCTATTCAATAAGCATGTTTTTAGTTTCTTCCATGGGTCACTTTTAGAAGCAGGCAAATATCAGGAAACATCAATGCTTTCATGGAGACAGCATCTTGTGGGGGTGGGTAACAACGAGCAAACAAATTAATTATGGTGCGAACCCTGACAAAGTAAATTATGTGGATGTGACAAAGGGAGATTGAGTGGCCAGAGGAGCTGTTGCAGAGAAGGTGATTTGTAAGTTAAGACCTGAATGATGAAACAAACCAACTCTGCAGAAACCTAGAGGGAGAGAATCTCAGGCATTGCTGCTGCTAGCGCAAAAGCCTTGAGGCGAGAATGTGCTTGGACAGAAGAAAGGCAGATCTTGCTAGAATGAAACGATGGAGGTGGAATGGCAAGATGTGAGGTCTGTGAGCCAGGCAGGGACCAAATCATACAAGGCTTTGCAGACCCAAGTAACAGGTTAGAAGGAGGAAGAGAATGACAGTCATGATGAGGGTGACAATGATGATGATGATTGTAACTCTACCAAAAACAAGCAAAATCAATGTGTATACCTGATATGTGCAAGCATTTTTCTAAGAGTTGTACATACATTTTTCTCACTTATTTCTCAAAAAGCATGGTAAGATGAGAGTCATCTCCACTTTATACAAGAGAAACCAAGGCTCAGAGATGTTAGCTACCTATCAAAAGATCACACAGCTAAATGAATGCTAGAGGAGTTTGAATCTATGTGATTTCTTTACCACAATTGCTAGGCCCAGTTACTTTCCAAAGGGGAAATTCTGTGGCAGAACACTATGTACTGTTACCATTCAAAAATATTTTTTAGTTGAGTGAATTAGAAGTTTATTTTGCCCACCAAATGTTTCTCGCATGTGTTCTACTCTCTCTGTGGTTGGTAAGAATTCTTAAAGATTCGATGTTCATTACTTTTTTTTCTTTTTTCTGCAAGGAAGATTGGCCCTGAGCTAACATATGTTGCCTATCTTCCTCTTTTTGCTTGAGAAAGATTGTCACTGAGCTAACATCTGTGCCAATCTTCCTCTGTTTTGCATGTGGGATGCCGTCACAGCATGGGTTGATGAGTGGTACAAGGTCCGTGCCCGGAATCTGAACCTATGTACCTTGGGCTGCCGAAGTGGAGCACGCGAACTTAACCACTATGCCACCAGGCCAGCTCCCTGATGTTCATTATTTATATCTCTGGGACTCTAAGAATACCAGTGTCGTGATTTGAGAAAGAACCCCTACCTCACGAGTTGTCTTTCTGGGTCACCACCCTTGAGGCTATTTTAAGCATGTACTTTATGTTCTAGGGACAAAATATCCCAATCTCACTGCAAAAGCCAGCTTTCACAACTCAAAGGCTGTGACAGGTTTAGACAGTCAGTTATTAAGCAGGGTTTTCTAAATAAGCAGGCAAGATCTTGTTATTTTGACATGCAGTTACAGAAAAGAGCTGGTGGCCCCAGGAGCATAAAATGAAATGTCAAAGAGTCCGGGGATATGTCGTTGTCCACGAAAAGCCATCAGCCACCGCCTGAGAAAACATCAGATTTACATTTACTCCACCAAGCAGTAAACAGTATTGACAAGCAAAATGTTTCTCGTGTTGTGTCCCCTGGGAGGATTTTAAGAAAGACAAATGATACCTTTTTGTGGTTGTTTTTTAAGAGGTTCAAATGTGGGTCAAAGTAGTGAGGAAAAGCTGCAGAGCTGTTGTGAGAGAACACTCTGCCCTTTTACAGAAACGCAGCCCATCTGAGAGTAATTGTGGAGGAGTGAGAACAAGGGAAATTCTTGTTATCTCTGTTCTCATATAAAGTTTGAGCTCTGCTAATTATTTCTGGGAAACTGAGGCTAACAACCGGGGAGCTTTCCCAAGGCGTCATTGCTAGCTAGAAGCAGAGCCAGGGTTGTAACCTAGGCAGGCTGCTCCGAGATCCTGCAGACACTCTCTATATGAAGAAGGAACCGTACATATATCTCTTTCTGGGAGGAAAAATTATCCTAGTCATACTAGTTGGCCAGGTTGAATATCACATCCAATGAAATGCCTTCCCAAGACCCTGAGGCACAATAAGTTACTAACGCCTTTATTTAAAAAAAAAATTCTCTACTCAGAGTGCTTTGGAATGCTTTAGCATCTATCGCATTGTATAAATATTGTTAGTTTATGTACTTATCTGCATATCCCAACCTCATTCCCAACTAGAATACTACCTCAAGAGATGCAGTGATTTCTATTTTATATCCTTCATCTTTAGCAAAGAACCTGAAAAGCAGTAAATAAGTTAATGATTAAAGAAATTAATAACTCTGGCGGGAAATAATCTAGCAAATGATACTTCGGAAGCTTTTGACAACCTTGATGATAACATCATGGCTTAGACACTTTTTCCAATTTCCTGAGATAAAATTGTTCAACGTTCAACCTTTGACTTGCCCTGGAGAAGAAGGCCGATTTAGCATCATTTATCTTCCAGGTAAGTTCAGAATTATGTGTCAGGTGCTATGAATTATGGTAAAGTTTTCATTTTAATAAAGGAGAGAAATAGCTACCTCTTTCCCAGACTTTCAACATAGCCTATTCCAGGATGAAAAGCATAGGTGGGTTGTATCCAGTCTTGTTTGTTCTCCATTGAGCAGATTTATATAATTATTTATTTTTCTTGGAGATACTGCCGTTTATCTCTGTAGGCGCCCAAATATCTGTAAAGCAACGAGGCAAGGATTTTCAGAGGTTCTTGACCTGAGGTAGCCAGTATGGTGGTGGATTAGCCTTTCATTGATCATCTGATGGGCCCTGATGTGTGAAAGGGACACACTAAATGAGCAGTCCAGGTTTTAATCTTGAAATAAAATCATTTGTGTCTGCAGAAAGGATTAAGAAAACAGTCTGTTTCTCTCCTGTTAACATAAGCTCTAGCTCTATTGTCATCACTTGATGGCTTCAAGCGTCCCAGTGACATCTGGTCAATCAACCTACTGTAGTCCTACTGAGTTCCTAATGGACTATGGATTGGAATATTAGCAGAGCAGAAGTGGTAATAACATCATGAAGCCAAGATCCAAGTCCAGCCCTGGTGGCCTAATGTTTAAGTTCGGCACACTCTGCTGCAGTGGCCTGGTTTTGGTTCCCGGACACAGACCTACATCACTCATCTATCAAAGGCCATGCTGTGATGGTGGCTCACATATGAAATAGAAGAAGATTGGCAATAAATATTAGCTCAGGGCGTATATCCATCAACAACAACAATAAAAGAAGCCGAGATTTGTACCTTCCAATCATATATTCTGACATATACTCAGAGTTCCTAAAATTCAAATCCTATTAACATATGATGAGTATCAACTCTGTTCCAGGCACCACCCTAGGCTATTTATATAGTTCACTTAATCTTTACCAGAAAGGCAAATACTATTGCTTCTATTTTACAGATGCAGAAATTGGGAATCAAAGATATTCAATGGTCAAAACAGAGTATAATTCAGTTTTCTGGACGCTTATACTATTGGTCTCTCTATTAGGCCAAAGATAATTAAGACCAGTTAATAGCTAGGATATTTGTACTAATAATCATGACATTTTAAAGTCTGTTATAATCCTATGCTGAAGGTGAATTTTTGTCCATGGATCAATAGATGACATGCATACACCTGTAAGTGAAAAGCGAGTATGAATAAGATGTCCATTTATGATCCTGGTTTTTCTATCTCACAAATAGCCCTCAAATCCTTCCAAACCTCTTTTTATGTATTTCCATCACTCTGGTTTAAGCCACAGTCATCTCTTGGTGAGACTACTTCACTAATCATCTAACTTGGCTGCCCATTTTGGCTCTTCTGCCCACTCTAATTCATTCTCTCATCTATAGCTAGAGGTAACATTTTGAAAATGGTAGTCTAATCATTTAATTGCCTTTAAAATGAATCAAAAATATTTAATATGTCCCAAAATCTTTTCTTAACTCTCTATCCTCACCCGAAGCCATTACTCCCTGTGCCCTTTTATTGGATGTCTAATAGGCATCTCAAAGAAAAATGTCCAAAACAGGACTCTTGACAGCTGTTCCAGTTATTTAGTGCTCCATAATATACCATTACAAAAATCAGTGGCTTAAAACAATCACAACATTTGTTTTTCACCTGAATTCACCTGAAGTTTGATCACTTATATGTAGAGTGGTTGATGGTGGCTGTGGATTGAGACATTAGCTGGAACTGTCAGGCAGAACATCTTTAAGTGACCTCTCCATGAGGACTGGACTTCCTCACAACATGGCAGCTGGGTTCTAAGGGTGAGTGTCTCAAGAAACAGAACACCAAGTGGAAGCTGTACTCCTGGTTGTGTCCTAGCATTCAAACTCAGACATTCTATTTGTTGAGGCAACCATAAAGCCCACACAATTTCAAAAGAAGGACAAATATACTCTCTTTCTACAGAAGGGAGAGAATGGTGACATTCTATAAGAGCATGTAGGACTGGAAAAAGCCCTGTGGCCCCTTCAATGGCCAGAGCTAATGTGTATGCGTGTGTGTGTGTGTGTGTGTGTGTGTATACATACACATAAATATGGAGATAGAGAGATTTACAAATTAATTTATATCTATTATCTCTATTATTGAAATCTATAAATCCATGAATTAATACTAATATTTCCAATCCAATGATTTCTATCCAATGTCACAGTGTTTATTCTACTTTTCTTTCTTTTTGTATCTGTAACTCCATTCCCTGACAGTGAGGCTCCCCTTTCCCTAATATACTAATTTATTTGATCAATTTCCCTCTATGCCACCAATCTCTCATTGTCACCACTACTACTTTGCATATGTGAACACTTTATTTAACTTTGTTCAGCTTCTTCCGCTGTGCTCAAGGCTGCCCATTTGCAGATAGCCTCCTCTCTTTATTAGTCTGCATGCTGTGTGGATGCCCTCTTTATCCTTTTCAAGATCTAAATTCCCACACCAGCTGCCCTGACTAGAGCTCTGTTCTCACTCTGCTTTGGCTCTGTACTCATGAGTTGGTGTGCCCATGCATATGGATGCCCTTCTTATTTCATTGGACTCTCAGCCTCCATATCAGGCTTCTTACTCCCCCTGCCCCTCACCCAGCATGGACACCTTCTTATCCTACTTGTGCTCCAACTCCCAACAAGGACATTCCTCCATGAAGACATTCTCATTACCATGCTTGGGTTCTGAAACTCTAAGCTTTGCCACCCACAGTCATGGATGCCCTCCTCATCCAGCTGGGCTAATTCCCCATGACAACCTGATTTCCCATGACAGTCCCTTCCAACCCATGTGTAGAAACCCTCTTCTACTTGTCTGGGTTTTGATATCACACACAAAGTTACCCTTCCAGGTCAGTAACTAATGGCTTTAGGACTAAATTGTTCAAGAAGTTGCAGGGAAAGGTGTGTCACTTAGGTGATTTGGAAAGCAGACACTGAAATGAAGTTAAGAATGCAAAAGATTTATTGTGGAATAGCACCTGAAAAGTAATAGGACAAAGCGAGGCTTGCTGTCAGCCCATCTGGCGGGGAGACTCAGATGACAACTGTGAAACTGTGAGGCAGATATATCAAGCCTCTGCTGGACCTGTGGAGAGCTCTGGAGCCAATATTGCCCTTCAGATGAGTACTGTGTTATTCTTGGCCCTTATACAACAAGCTTGCTCAATCAAGAAAAGTTTGACCTCAACTCAATCTCTAAGGCAGAGCTGAAGAACTTATAGCTAGCAAGTGCCAGTGGCATAATCCTCACAGCCTGTCAGTAAGTTCTTTCTTGAAGAGGGATGTGCGAGGCACATTTCTGCATCTACCATAGACAGGGTATGGGAAAAGAAAGGGTAGAAATTTCTATTAACTTTTTATATGTGCTAAATAGCAACATAAACACACAGACATATCCTAAATAACTCAATCCTGAAACCCACAAAAATTCAATATCTAGATTATTGGTTCTCAAATATCACTGTCTTTCAACATCACCCTGGGTAATTGGCAAAAATATAGATCCAAGTAACCCACATCATAAATCTAGAATTGGAACCCAAGTCTTAGGAATTTGCATTTGTAACTTTAAGTAACTCAAGTCATTGAAAACATTTTTTTTTTTTTTTAATTTTAAGATTTTATTTTTTCCTTTTTCTCCCCAAAGCCCCCAGTACATAGTTGTATATTCTTCGTTGTGGATTCTTCTAGTTGTGATACATGGGATGCTGCCCCAGCGTGGCTTGATGAGCAGTGCCATGTCCGCGCCCAGGATTCGAACCAACGAAACACTGGGCTGCCTGCAGCGGAGCGCGCGAACTTAACCACTCGGCCACGGGGCCAGCCCCCATTGAAAACATTTTTAACTCTGCCTTTGGATCCCTCATCCACTCAACGAGTATTTCTTGTAAGTCCACTTTTATCACCATAGTGTGTTGACTGAGCTGGCACTTCAGTCCAGCCCATAACTCTGGGAACTGTAACTATTGTTTTGCTGAGTGCAACATCTTGTTCTTTTGCTGTAAATCTGTTTTGCTCTGGGGCACACTTTTATAGGTCAAGATCTTTGCTGTGTTATTGAGAAATGTAGGTTGGACTGTAAAGAGCAATTGTTTCCTGCAAAGTCACAAAGTTGGGCTTATTATGATGGATATTCTTAGGTTATGTGTGTTATAACATTCCTTGAAAATTAAAGTTATCTTGATAGTATTTTTTATTAATCTGACTTGCCTTGCCAACATGAAACATTAGATATTAGGAGCATGTACAAGAGGAAATATGAGCAAAAGCCAACAGTTTCTGATATTTTCTTAAGTGACACTTCAACCAGACTATTTTAACCTTATTCCTTGTTTTCTGGTTTTCTTTGACATGCTAACCTCTTGACTCTGAGCCTTGACTCTGGATCACTTCTTAAACTTTTCCTTGCTTTGAAACATTCTTCTTCATCTTTGACTGCAACACTATATATTTTTGGCATGTTTTGTTTATTTCCCCTGACAAACAGAAATAGCAAGCAATAGGATATATTGGAGAATATGAGGAAGCCATTTAGTGTAAACCTAATTCAGTCTGACTTTGTTTTTCCAAAAGGGCCTGACGTGGCCATTGAGCATGCATTGTATATCTGCTTTAAATGTTTACTATGGCAAGAAAAAATGCCCTGAAGATAAAGGTACAACTTCCCCCACTTTGGCATTTCCTTAAGGATAAGCATCTCTTCCTAGGCTAGGAACTGATTTCTGAGCTCACCCTTGACCACTCAGCTCACTTGTGACCACCCAGCTCGAGACAGCAGATCTGCCACCCTGCTATGTCCACTGAGACAGCAGACCTACCTGCTGTGTCCATCAATCGTGGTGCCAACAGAGCAGTCTTGTGACAATTGTAAAAGGGACATTTCAATCATATGTGAAACATCCTCTTTGGGGGTATATAACCACTCTGTACACCCCACTTCTTTGGTGGCTTTTTTTCTTTTGGGAAGAGAGTCTCTGTGCCATGGTCTTCACATTTTAGCTCAGAATAAATTTACCCAAATTTTCATTTATAGATTGGTTATGGATTATTTTCATCGACACCCCTGTCTATACACATAAACACATACAATTGTTAAATAAACAAAGTGCCCCCTCTGTTTGAGCTAGGAAACTTGATCCAATGAGGAGGCTGATCCTACAAGGGAAGGTAGTCGTTCAATGAACAGTATCCAAAGGTCACTGATAATTTGGTTGTCATGGACTGTTAACAGTATGGTTCATTCTATTTGGTAGAGTCCAGTAGAAAGATTAGTGTAGTTGATGTTATGTTCTAAGACTGGCATACACCAGGATAAGAATGCCAAGAAATGTTCATTCATGAAAAGACAACATCATGGGATATATGCGGCCAAGACTCAATTCTGTTAGCATGGAGAAGGCCATGATCTGAGCAGGATTGAGAGTCCAATTGAAGCTAATTGAACCTTGCAATATTTATCTCATTCTCAAAGAGTGTTTCATAGGAAGCAGATATGAAAGAGGGAAGTTATGCTTTATTACTTATGTAACATGTACATTGTGCTAGGTGTTGCCCACACACTAGGTTGCTACAAGATTTCTCCTAACTTCCTTCTTTCTCGATTTTTGCCTTTCCATTCTTCGGAAAGTTGCATCCTATACAGCTCAAGGATAGAGACAAAGCACTGAAGTAGGCTAATGACTAGGGTCAGGATAGGAGAGCAGTCCAAAGTTCTGTTCCCATTCTGAGATTTGTCTTCTCCAACTCAGACTTCTGTGGGAGTGCTACAGGGCCTGGGACATACCCACATCTTTGGAAGGTTTAATAGGATCAGTACGGGATCAAAGGAAAGGAAGTGTGGAATGAGCAGCGTGAGACTGATTTTCATTTAGAATGTCTCAAAAAAGATTAGAAACAGTTCTTAAGTTTGTTTATGACACCTCTGAGTTCTCAAGCATAGACAATAAGAACTTTATGAAAGAAAATAGTGATAAAGAGAACTCATTTACCTAAAGTTTCTTTTATGTTCCAGATCATTCAGAACGAGACGGCTAGATTTAAATTTGAGGTCTTAGTATACCTTGACAGGCACCCATCTTGTGCTTGGCATTTACTTACAAGAAATCATTTAATCCTAATAACAATTCTGCAAAGCCGTCATATTAGTTTCCTATAGCTATTGTAAAATTTTCCATAAACTTGGTGGCTTTAAAACAATACGCATTCATGCTCTGACACTTCTGGAGGTCCAATGTTAAAAATCTGTTTCACTGGGTTGAGATGAAGATGTTAGTAGGGCCATGCTGTCTCCTAGGGCTTTAGGACATAATCTGTTTCTTTGCCTTTTCAAGATTCAAGAACTTCATTCATTGCATTCCTTGGCTCTTGGACCCTTCCTCCATCTTCAAAGCCAGCAGTGTAAGTTTTTCCTTCAGCAATCACAATGCCTTCATCTGTTGTTGTAAAATCTTCTATTTCCCCTTATAAGGACAAACCTCCCATTCTCAAGATTCTTAACTTAATCACTTACGTAAATTTTCTTTTGCCACTTAATATTCACAGGTTCCTGGGATAAGACTCAAAAACTGTTGGAGACCATTTTTCAGCTTACCAAAGCCATACTTCCCTGCATTTTAAATGAAGTCACATTGAACTAGAGCCTGGACTAAAATTCATATTTTCCATTGGCTTATAATTTTTTCTCCCTTACCCACAACTACTCTATTGCCTTAATCCTAGGAAATGTACAACATTCTTAGACATAAGGAATTCTACTCCCACAAGGATTCCAGAGTGCACAGAGCTCATCCAGAAACACGAGATACCAGGTATGGATGGCAGCAAATTTAATGAGAAAGTGCTTCATCAAGAGAAAACGTGGCAGGAGCTGAGGCACTTTCTCCATCATCAATTATACATATAGCGAGAGACAGATATTTTTACTCCTCTGAGACTCATTTTCCTCATTTTCAAAATGGGAAAATTATAAGTGCCCAATAACCTCATAAGGATATTGCAAAGATTAGATGAGGAAAAAAGAAGAAAAGCTATTTAAATAATGAAACACTATGATCAGGTACAATCTTCAGGGTTTATGAATCTCTATCCAAACAATGCTGAAGGAAGTAGAATTTTTATTTTTCTGATAATGAACCATCACTCCTTGATTCTTCATCTTCTGGGGATTGTATGAAATACTTGGCTTAAATTTTAACTTTTATCTGAAGCTGCAGATATTACTGGCAAAACTTATTCGTAGACAGCAAGAAATAGATTTTGGCCTTCTGAACATGCTAGCAAAACTAATGTTTGCTTTATAAACATTGAAAAAAAACTGAATTAAAAAGTCCCTTAGAAAGAAAACTGATTTTTTAATGGAACAGCTGGACTATTACATTGACTACTTTACAATCTGATTTTATTTTCCTGTCTTTCTGGTTCATTCATATTGATGTATTTCTCCTTATACAAGCATAACATAATCCTGCAGACCACAGGAAAATTTCAGTGGCCAAATGCATTCTGAATAATTGCTACTCAACTGACATAAATCTGTTTGCAACTCCAGGATCATAAAGCAATAGGATTGGAACTGACCTCAGGAGTTGCCAAGGGGATGTGTGATAAAACAGAAGGATCACTGGACTGGGAGCCTGGAATAGTTAGAACCTTCCGGGGATATTCATCATTTAAATTAAGGAGGAAAAAGAAAGGACTAATAAGATCAAAACAATGATAGGAAAATACTAGTTTTTTGAAGTTAATAAAGTATAAGTCAAAGAAGTACAAGTGTGGAAGGCAAGAGCACTCAGATTTGGACAACATATTCTCCTGCTCAGGTCTGTAAAATGGGAGTGAGCTAGGGTTTGGACAGGAAATAATGAAGGGCATACCAAGGTACTTCATGGGAGCTCCTCTGAGCTGTAGTATTTTCTGAGTCTCTGAATCTAGATGTCAAAGGGGTATGGGTGTAAGATCTCTTGTGCCCCCAGAATGGAAGAGTTTTAGTAGCCAGACTCGGACGTGAATGGCGTTAGAACTTATAACATTTACTGCATTCATCTTCAGACTAATCAAATTGCTATTATCCAACTAACAGTTTTGCAAGTAGTTTAGGTACTTTGAGAGTGAAAAGTGTTTAACAATGAAATTGCTTTCTTAAGTTCTATTTAATAGCATCTTATAGACAAAAGGTATCATTAAAGAATTCCCGTTATTCTCTGGAGAGGTTAGTGGATTATACTCTGCCTAGTTTCGAAATGTCATGGTCACAATAAAATACATTAAAGAGATTGCATAATAAAAATTATCTCTCAATAAAAATCATAGATAAAAGGTAAACTTATAGTAATGCTTAAGAACAAGCAATACTCTAAAGGATGGGAGAAGGAGAGTACAAGACATCCTCCTTATTTTTATCATCTCCTCCCCGTCATCCCCTCCTCTTTTTTCTCCTCCTCTTCCTCATACTCCTTCCCTCTCATAAATCAACCTTACTTTACTAGTGCTAAAATAAGCTAAACATTGGAAAACAAATAAATATACTGTTGTAATTCTGTCTTATATTTTTGTGCTAACAAACTTACATTTAGTGCTAAATCAGTAAAAAAAAATCAGTAAAAATGATATGCATCATCATCATCGTCATCATCATCCCTGATGCAGGCAAGGGTGATGTAAAATAAACTGTGAGTGAGAAAAATGGTAAAACCTTTATAAGAAGCCCCTTAGAGATATGTATTGACAGAGTAATATAAGCTTAATAAACTTAGATCCAATAACTACATTTCTGGAACTCTATCTGAAGAAGTAGTCCTAAATATGCAAATATCAGTATGTTCGAAAACATTTAACATAGTTATTTATAATACTAACAAACTTGAAACAACTTAAATGACCAAGAAAATTGGAATGATTAAACAAATTATAGTATATATACTCAATGGATATCATACAGGATTTAAACTGAATGCCTATGAAGAGGATGTCATAAATTATATTATAACGATTTCCCTTATTAAGGGAAACAGCAGGATAGCTACTATATATAAAGTATGATTATAATCATGTTAAACTTGTTCAGAAAAATGAATCTAAATAAATATGTTACCACTGTAAAATTCAGGCTGTGGGAGAGTTCTCCTCCTCTCCGTTTATTTGTGTTTTACAAATTTTATTTGATGACTCTGAATTGATTTTTATAATGAGATAAAAATAAACATATTTTTGGATGAAGTTATTTTGGAAATTTTGGAGGCCAATGCTTTTTAGTTAACCCAAATTTACATATCATGCTGTGAACAAGCAACTCGTGTGCCAGGCACTCTTATAAGCACAGGGAAGGAAGAGATGTTGAAGACACCTTCCCTGTGCTCAACAACGCAGTACCAAGAGGGGGATGCAGATGTGAACCCAATTAAACATAAAGTGAGCCAATGCTGAAGGAGTCCACAAGACAAATTTAAACTAAGCTCTTTGAGGGCACAAAGAAGGAAACGTTAGTTCTAAGCAGTGGACTCAGGAATGGTTGCGAAATTTGAAATAGCGTTTGTATGAGGGGCACCATTTCCACTGACATGATTTGGTAAGGTTAGCTCTGGAGGAAAGTGTTTCCCCAGTAAAGCCCCAGTTAAGATGCGGGAACTCTATTCAGGGAAAAGAGGATAGATCGGCTTTCTGGGAAGCATTCTCTGGAAGCATAATCTCAACAACAGCTGGAGATTTTGTTTGTGCACACACACACAGAGCTCACAGGGAGAAAAAGTGTTGATATGGGTTAAAACACAGGGCCTACTTTAAGAGGAAGAGGAACAGCCAATTAGCAGAGGACAAGAAGTGAAAAATACCTTCTTTTCATAGTAAACATTATACACGATTCACTCTGAGGTATCTGCATACTGCTACTTAGAAAGTCTTTTCCCATTGGGAAGGCTGACAGGGTCAGTGTGTCGAATGGAAGACGGGAGCCATGGAGGGAATTCACTTCTGGCCAATCAAATGTACACAAACCTATTGTGTGAACTTTGGATTAAAGCTGTGTAAACAGGAAGCTGACTTACCTGAGAAGAGACCCCTTTTGTCTTTCCCGTTCCTCTTTCTTGCTGCTTGGAATGTGGATGTGGTAGCAGGAGCTCTAATATTCATTTTGGACTATGGAGGTAATCTTGAGCATGGAAGCCTGTGTGAGGATAAACAAAAAGGAGAATGAAAGTGACCATCCTGGCCCCAAGCTGCCCATCTCCAAGATTTCTTTTATGGCAGAGAAAAAGTGTATTCTAGAAGTCACTGTTGGTTAGTGTTCCATTTTGTTATATGCAGATAAAGTTAATCCTAACTAAAGAAACAAATGTTTACAGAACTATGGTTTATTTTAGGCATTGTGATTACATATATATATATGTAGTAAATATATGTGTGTGTATATATGTGATATATGTACATGCATATGTATGTGATAACTATGTATTTAATCTTCATAATAATTTTTATAACAACAGTGATATATATATTGATTCTGCCTTTTTATAGAGTAGAAAACAGGATGAGAGAGACTAAATAACGTGTTCAAGATCAAATAGTGTATGAGTAGTGTGAACAAACAGCAAATCTCCATCTTTGTGTAACCAAAGCTATGGACTTCTACACAACGTATGTGCTATTTCTAATTAGCGAAAACACACTATGCTTTCTCTATTTTCCATTTCTGATCTTTCTGGCCATGATCCGTATTTTATGATTCAAATTGACTGTCTTTTTCTTTGCAATTATTTTTTGAGTTCATTTTAACTTAAAAAACTAGTAAAAGCATAAAATATTCCACCTTCCAGTGAGACATTTCTACTCAAACTGGGCAAAAATGTCATACGGCTACTTCTAACTTCAAAAGGGGCAGGGCAAGATCGTCTTCCAGGTGTGTGGGAAAAGAGGAAGGAGTGAAGTATTTACAAACAGCCATAAGGACTAAGCAGGAATTTGACATACTAGCAAATCAGCTTCATAAACAATTGTATCAATTTATTTTGCAAACTCCTAGAGGTTCTGCAGCATGGGTCTTTTATTACTTATACATTCCATGATCTGGCAGGACATGAGAGGAAGACCGCACAGTGAGCAGGTCCAGCAGGGAATCTGATGTCACTTAGTAGAATCTTTCTCAGTTTATCACAATTGTTGCCGTCAGTAAAATGGCAACATAAGAAGTCAGGAGTATACTTCTGGATTTTTGCTTATCTTAGTCTTTTTATAGGAACATATATTCTGTGTTCTGCATTGTTCCTAGAGATACTGGGACTCCTAGGAGTATCTAATCCTACTGTGAGATTTTCATTCAATTCAGTGTCCTTCTATAAATGAGAAGCTTTGTTGGAAGAAGCTCCACTTCCTTTAGACTTTTTGTTTGGTGTCTCCATGAATGAGTTTCCAGACTGAAAAGAAAGGGGACACAGTTTCATAACGTCAGAGATGAAGAAGGGTTTTGCTTATTTGGTCAGTTTATTTAGTTTCAGGCAAGAGTTTTCAAATTATATATCTGCTCTCCCTTGTTTCCCAGGCTTTTAACCTGAGTCTCTGATTGCCACCACCCCAGTTCTTGGGTAGCACAATAGAACGGCAGAAACCAAACCCCACATCCTCACGAGCACTGCAGAATGCCACTTCTCAGCCTCTGCTGTGATGTCCTTTTGTGTGAGTTCCTTTGTCTCTTTTAACTGATCACAAAAATAATGAATTAAAAGGAAGAGATTCTAAAATTCATTCTCTTTTCTTTAACTTTGTCTATAACCAGATGCATACATTGGAAATGTACACGAGTTAGCTTGTTATTGAGGAATATTTTGTTCCAAAGGAGAATGCCAACTCTAAAAATACATTTTTATGTACGTATATATTTTTACCTTACCTAAATACACAGGAAGGATTAATTCTGTGTGTGTGTGTATTTATATGTATTATCTCCCCATCTGATATGAGAGATTCTAGTCCCTGACTTTTTAGAAGGTGCTAAAAGAAATCATGTACCAGGCCTCTGCTGTTAATCATATTCCTTCAAGTTACCTTGGTGATTTGACTTTTTAATGTGTATTATTGAAACAATATGCATTCACTGATTTGCATGACAAATAAATTACCAGTTTGAAGTGTTGAATGCCTAAAGAAATTTAATCACGGTGTTTCAGAGAAATTATAGTTACAATGTGCTTTCTGTTTAAAAAGCAACTCATAATTTCTGTTCAGTTCAACAAATTTACTGAGGATTTATCCTGTGCCCAACACTTTGCTTTCTGTGGAAGACAAAGAGGGAGAAGAGACAGCCCTTTGCTATAAGAAGCCCACAGTTTGCTGTATTCAGATGGATAAGTGACTTTAATGGCTTCTTCTTCGCTAAGGTGTAGGCCCCAAGCGTCCCAGGAAAGATTCTACAGCAAACGTCTTTAAATCATGAGGTTTTTTCAGGCCTAGATTTCCCTCTTCTGATTTGAAGTGTTCATAAATTTTGGATTCCCTAAGTTTTGGTCTGTCCACCTCATACACTTGATCTCCTCTTTGCATAATCAATGTACAGTAAATATTTCTGGGCACTGAGCTTGGCACTGGAGAAGAATGGTGAGCAACAGAGACAGAAGCTCAGCCTTCCTAGAAGTAGACTCTCTCCCTAGAGCAGCAGGGTGAGCGCATGTGAGTTCTTGACCCAGAGTGACGGTGGTGGCAGCAGTTAACTATTCTGGCATTTGTATGCCTGAGCTAGTCTGAGGAAAAAGAGATATTAAGCTGTTTAAATAATCCATAAAGAATTAAATTCTAAACCAGAGCCTTGGGCACTAATAGTATAAATGTAGAAATTGTAAAAGTAATATCAGCATAATTTCAAAACTGATAGAGTGTGGAAACAAAGCAGAGGGAGAAATATATGTTATCTTGAGGATTTTCTCTTAATTTCCTTGGTAAATCGGGATGCTATTAACTAAAGTAGGGAATAAAGAAAAAAAAAGTGTGGAGATGGGTTATGATTTAGGGAGACTATATATGCCATTTTAAACACGCTAGATTTGAGTGTTTAGAAGATCATTTAAATGGCTATATTCAAGAGAAAGTTTATTTATGAAGTCTAAATCTCAAAGAGGAAATCAGAGCCAGAGATGAATAAGAAGACCTCATCTGCATGCAGTTACCAGTTATGTCAAAGAGAGGTTGAAGAAATCATGTGTAGTGTGAACTGTTATTATTAATCCTATTTTTTTCAAATGAGGACTGAAATGAACTGAATGTTTTTGTCTTCCTCAAATTCATGTGTTGAAACCTAATCCTCAATGTGACTGTATTAGGAAGTATGGCCTTTGGGAAGAGATTCCGTACTGAGGGTGGAGCCTTCATTAATAGGATTGGTGTTCTTATAAAAGAGATCCCCAGAGAACTCCCTTCCTCATCTCTTCTACCAGTGAGACACAGCGAGAAGGTGGGCTGTGAATGAACGATGAAGTAGGTCCCCACCACACACCGAATCTGCCGATGCCTTGGTCTTGGATTTCTCAGAATAATTAAGTGACTTGACTGGAGTCATGTGGCAAATTAGTACTAGAGCACAAATACAGTATTATTATTTTTTTTTATTATGTTACTACTAATTCTGAAAGAGAATCTGATAGAAGAAGAAGAAAAGAAGAAGATGATGATGATAGATAAATAGATCACATTTCATTGAATAATTACTATTTGACAAGCCATAATAAATGTTCGTAGACATTATCTTATTTTATATTCACAACACTGCTAGGTGTCACCCCTTTATTACACACATTTTACAGAAGAGAATCCTGAAATCCAGAGCAGCTAAGAAATGGATCAGCCAGGATGATAACCCTGATTTGTCTGACAGTAAAAGTATTCTTTTAGCACCCACACCATTCTCTTTTGCCTTTCATTTGTCCCTCCGTTCATCTATCCAGGCTATCAATTAACCGACCAGTATTCTGTTCAAGCTGGGAGGCAAACTAAAAGCAGAATCTCAAAGGGAAGGGCTGCAATAGAGAACAAGTAAGCACAAAATATAGCTCCTGGGAAAGTTGATCATATATTGTTATGCTACAGCCCAGCCTCTTTTGAAAAATTTTGTTACCTATCCCCAAGTGACTTGTCTGCTTAGTTTTGAGGACACAGGACTCTAAGCCAACTACCTGATTCTAAGGTATTTATTTCTGTCTCTGGAGTCTGATTCTCTTGCCATGATTTTGACTCTGTAATCAAGAAACTAGAATGTATGGATCAAAATAAGTTGCACTTGCTAAGAAATCCTGTAGGAGGCAGAGGGTGCCTGATTATGCATGTATTAATCTGTACCATTTATTGAGCACTTACTCTGTTCCAGGTAGTTTCCATCCATGATTTAGTGCAATTCTTACTATAAAATTTAGATACTGATACTAGATATTATTACACTAATTTTTACCTCAAATCCAAAGCTTAGAGATAACTCAAGCAATTTGCACTAGTCCAGAAATAATAAGTGGTGAAGCCAAAATTCAAAGTAGGTCTTGCTTTTTATCACTATTATGCATTACAAAACTATTTTCCAGGTCTAGGTTCAAATGTACTTTACAGTGCCTCTCACAAAGAGGCATTGTACTATATGAAGGAGAGTAATGGGCCCTCAAAATAAAAAAATCAAGCAAATACACAAAAAATTATTCTTCTTGGTGTACTAGGAATTATTCTTTGATCTCTCACCTTATTTATAACCTTGTTTTATCCCTTACCTTATTTATAAGTTTTGACCAGAAATTAAAATAAAAATAAAATCAGTCCTTCAGAGTTAACAATTTCTCATTATAATAAATGTTTCAAAACATGCTGTAGGACCTATGAGGATACTCCAAGGGTTTGAGTAATGAAAGCATATTTAACCTTGTACTATTACTACTGTTGATAATAATAACTAATGTCTATTGTTAATTCACAGTTTTAAACTTTGTTATTTTCATTGCTTCATAAAATCAAGTAAACTCTCGAGGGTCTACTTTGAAGATGACTCACTTGAACATCCAAATTAGAATAATGCATCATCTCAAATGAATCGGATACATAAATATAAAAATAAATACACATGATCTTGTATTAAGGGAAATGAGGCATCTTAAAGCCCTTTGTAAACTCTAAAGTTCTGCACCAATGTAGGAACCATTATTAATCTTACAATAACTCAAATATTTTCCTAGGGAAAAGACTCATTCAACAATGTCTGGATAGGTAGTGTCTTGGCCTCTAGTGATAAGGAATCTCAATACCTTATGGAGCAGCTTCCTCCTTTTTTACAAACATCTTCCAAATAATGAGAGAAAGAACTTTGTTATCTTAGGTCAAAATCTATTTTGGTACATGCTAAGGTTTCGGAAAGCCAATCAATACCATGTTTTCTTTCTGGAGTCTGGAACTCCTTGAGAACTAGAAGAAAGAATGGAGATAAAGCTATTAACTTTGTGATTGATAAGTAGAATTGGAAAATATTGCTTGAGCCCGGCTACAACTAAATCCCCTAACCTGTTTCTCTCTCATGAATAGAACCTTGCCTGTAAAGCTACATGTTTTCAGGCATGTTTACCCCCTGGATCAGTAGAGAAGTATGAGTCACTTGAGGACGAGTCATTCAGAAAGAAAACAAGAAAGGGACTGAGCTACAAATACTCTATCTTTCTCTCCTGCTACACCAACAAGATAAATCACTTACAAAGAAAGTAACAATGGAAGCCTTAAGAGAATAAGAGAAATCTCCTGCACCTCCTGGAGAATGGACGATTTCTTTGCTCCATGGGAACAGGAGGAAGGAGAAGTAAGTGTGTCTTCATAACTTCTTAATTTCTTAGGTTTTGCTCCTTAAACTCTTGGTCTTATTAATTTTATGGCTGACAAGACATGTGACTGTCCCCCTCAGGAGACTAGAACACTAGCTTTTAGGGCAGTACTTAATCTTCGTTCATGAGTCTTTTCTCTACTACCAAGCATTGCTCCTTTGTTTTTCCTTCCAGAACCACTAGTGGATAGTTTATCTTTTCCCCTTCCACCAATGCTAAATAGAACAGAACAGTAATCAGAATTAATCCTAAAACCCTATGGTACCCAAGGACCAAATTGTGTTCCTTGTTCTATTATGCACAACCATTCCATGTAGCATATAATGCTTCACTGGTTAGCAGTAACTACATAGGACAGCTTAAAGGTACTCATTTATTACAGTGTTCTCAACACAAAATACCCCCAATTTTCATGTAAACACGTTTCTACTCTCAAATCCTCAGAGAAGATATAAAGCTTGAATATCCCATGTCCTTTCTCCTTTAGGTTAAATTAACAATACCATTCTTTACCCACTCTTCATTCTGGGCCAGTCTTACTCAGAACTCCACAAAGGGGTAGCTGTCTTCCGGTGTCCAAAGGTGAGTTAATTCAACAGCACCTTTCTTCCATACTTCACTTTTAAGAGTTCAGGTGTTAATATGACCTTATAGACTTCCTCATCACCAGTTCAACACATTCTACATTGACTAAACACAAGCAAAACCAGAGTAATATCCACTCTCAGCACTATTTCATGTAGCTGTTCATTCACTCGTTTTACAGATATTTATTGAGTGCCTACTCTGTAACAGACACTATGCCAGAAGTTAGGGACACAGCAATGAACCAAACAGATGGAAATTCCCTCACTCACGGAACTTACGTTGAATTGGGCAAGGAAAAAATATTTAAAAGATACACAAACAAATATATGTGGGTTTGATGTTGACCTGCCAAGAAGAGAAAACATACTAAGCTGGGAAGGAGGCAGAAAATATTTTGGGGGTGGGGTATGGAATAATGTTCTAAATAAAGTAGCCAGGGCTGGCCTCACTCTCTCAAACATAAAGGAAAGACCAATGCATAAGTAGAGATAGATACCAAATGCATTTTCATGGATGCCTAGAGGGAGGAGAGAAGTAAGAGTGGGGACTGGAGATAAAGAGGGAATTTATAGAAATAAAATAAAAAGCAAGATTCTTTCCTGGTACCTATTAAGAAAGTGTGACCTGAACTAAAAAGTATGAATAACTCAACTATATGCATTGACTCTAAAAATGGAAAAACACTTAGACCCTAGGAGCAGTTACTCCAGGTAAAATTAAGTCTCAAGATCCAGTACTTGGTGCAATGCAGAGCCATGTTCCTGTTACCCATCAAAGAGCCTATTGGGGATGCAGTATTTGAGAGACTGCGAGGGCAGAAAAATTATTGCTTTCTGTCTCTCCAGGATACCAGTTAGTCTGTCTGTGCTAAGCATCCAGACAGTAAAACCTGTGACCTTAACCTCTGTTAAGCAGGATCACCCACTGAGAGGAGTGTCAGTTGTAATCCATACCTACTCTTATAGCATGACATCAAGGATATTACCCATTTTCTTGCAAAGGTAGTTGGCAGCCCCAACCACCACATAGTATTACCTTCCCCTCACGTTCAAGGCTCCTAAAATTAATTTCACTCTGAGCCCTGGACTTCTGGTGCTCTGGCTTTGCACTGGGTATGGGCTTCTCTGTGGCTCAGGCTCCATCTCATAAGCAGCCATTCTTAGTTTCATCCCACAGTGCCTCCTGCCATGGCCTTTTGCCATGGAATCTCCTAGGACTATGGGAAACTGTCTGCTAAGGGACAATTTCCTCCTTGGCATCATATGTGTTTCTGTTGGAGGATCACTTTCCGTAGAATCCAGACCAAAGGCCACTGGAGACAGTTACGATGCTTGTGCTCTTAGGCACCTAAGGGAGCATATTAGTTTCAGTTATTTTTCAGTCTACCACAGCAAGAATCAATACCTTTGCTTCAAACTCCTCAAGACTCTGTCTACCTTCAGTTTTTGAGCTTTTCAGGCTTCAAGTGATTTTTCTGCTATCTCTTTTTCAGAATAAGATAGGGCCCCCATGTTCTATTTCCATCTAATTTTCTTTCCCTATACTCCTTTAAGGAAGGTTCAATGCTTTAATCCAATTTAGCCACTTTTTCTGTCGCTCCCTGTCCTTAGCCATTATGCCAAACAGTTGACTGGATCTGAGCACCATCTTTCATTTCTCTTTCTTTTGAGGCATAGGTAGTTGTTCCTAGAACCTTCTCTGTATGTTTTCATCATAATGAGAGGTACAAAGCAAATGATTTGTGAGTCTGACAAAAAAGCATCCATTGTCCAGAACAATCCTGCCCTCTCTCACCTTCCTTAGTAGGATAACCCCACCCTGGTGGCATTCTCCTTCATACTAACATCTACGCAAGTCCCCTTCTTGATTTATCGTTGTTCTGCCTGGTTCCCTTTGGAGTGGCACAGGCTCCCTGTGCCTTCCTTAGAGTCCTAATCCCTATCATGCTCACTCAGGGCAACGGGATAGCTGCATCCCTAACTACACCTGAGCTGCTTGCAATACACTTTCTGTGGTTTTGAGTAGCCAATATCCCCCTCCTTGATCTTTCCTTCTCCAATCAGAGCAAATTGTCTGTTATCACTCTGTAAAGCTGTTCTGGTCTTCTATGGAATTTTTCCCTTTTATTATGATAAAGCTCTTAAAGGCCTTGGATATTTCCTGTATTTGGCTTCCTTCTGGGGGTCTCTGCACTCTGCTGTCTGGAATACAGCCTTCTTATGCATAACTGGGTGCAGAGACATCGTCCTCTCTGATCTAATATCAACAGAGACCTGCCTCTTCTCTAAACTCCCTTCAAGGGCATTCAACCCAAGTGAGTCCCTTTTCCCATTTCATATTTGTCCAGTCTGGCCTCAATGATCCAAGCTCTACCTATGAAACCACCCATTCTTTCTGCACAAACACATTGTTTTTTCTCATATGTCTGTCATTCTCCACTGTTGCTATTGTGATAGAAAGACAGAAACACAAATTTCAAACCAATTCAATTTGAGAAAAAAATTCCTAGAGATGAAGTGGATGCTACAAGCACAGGCCTTTTTTAATGTGTTTTTCTTAATCTTTGAGTTGGGAATTGTTTTATTTCATTGAGTTCCTTTCTACCTCAATCCAAGAATAGTAGCCTCTCTATAGAAAAGATGTTATTCCTTTTTATTTATTTGTTAGTAAAATCCACTACCCTTTCTCCAGGAGGCTGCAGCTCTGTAATCTAATACCATTACTCAGAGTACATGTCTGTTAGGGCACTTTATGAATGCAAAGGCTACACCTCATGCTTTGTAGCTTATGCTGAACACCACGCAGTCATAGTGTTAAGTCAATGCTGGGGGCTTTTGCAAAAGAAAACTCACAATGGGAGCAAAAATCATCTCATCTGCTAGTGCCTAAAATGTCTCTTCACTAAGGAGTCTTAATTGGGCCCAAATATTTTCCCTATAACCTGCTACCTGACTCAGCCCCACTATGTTAAGTCAGGTCAAGGTTGGCTACAGAGTCCTGTAAGCTAAGGCCCCTGGGATGTGCTTAATAAGAGCCAACGGGGCATCACTCAGGCCCTCACCTTTTTAAAAATAGCTACATGTCTATGACTGAGGGTAGTTGAGATCCACTGCATTCGAAAAGAATTTAGTGACCTGAACTTACTAAAGCTTACATCCTAAAGCATCTCATCCTGGCACAGCCAAAAGTCTCAGTCCATCTGAATTTTATGTGCCTAATTTTAGTCCCTAATTCCTAAGACTTTGAGCCCTTGTGCCCATATATAACAGCACCTTGTGTTCCTCTAATCAAATTAAAACCCATTCATGAGGAATCAGAAAAAAAGTTAAAATGTTATCTTTATTACTGATATAGCTGATGAGAATATTACTAATACAGTCTTAGAACTGCTACCAACAGGCTTTCAATACATCCTCTTCCTGTGAATTAAACTTACCCACCTAGTCCCTGGGAGTGCTGGAAAAATCAGAACCCTGCATGCAAAAAGGAGGCGGAAAAGGATGCGAGGGTTAATTTTATGGGTCTATTTGGTTGGACCACAGTGCCTGGATATTTGGTCAAATACTCTTCTGGATGTTTCTGTGAGTGTATTTTTGGATGAGATTTACAAAGAAATTGGTGAATTCTGAGTAAAACAGATTTCCCTCCATAACGTGGATGGGCCTCATCCAATCAGTTGAAGGCTTTACTAGAAAAAAACGATTGACCTCCCCTAAGCAAGAAGGAATGAGTCTGCCAGCAGACTGCTTGTGGACTTCATCTGCAACATGGGTTCTTTCTTGTCAGCCAGTAGACTGCATTTGGACTTGAACTGCAACTCTTTTGAACTGTCAGCCTCCACCATCAGAATTTGGACTCACCAAGTCTCCCCAACTGCATGAGCCAATTCCTTAAAATAAATCTCTTTCTCTATATGTATATACTCATCCTATCAGCTCTCCTTCTCTGGAGAACTCCATCCAATACAGGGGGTCTAGAAGGGAATGTTACTGTACATTCTCGGTTCGCATTCCAAACTCATCATCTCATCGGCCTGATGAATCTTTTTTCTTCCTCAGCAACCAGAGGCTGAGGTGGGGAGATAGGTCAGTAGTGGTTTTCCCATATTTTCCTCCTGGAGCATGAGGAGTGGGAAATGAGCTTTCCTCAACTTCTAACATTTGGGCCCTCTTCCTTCTAGAGTGACAAAGACCCAGTTCAATCTTTCTTATACACAATAGCCTCATACTCATTTTTGCCAGTTTTGATCTTCCAGATAGTCACTTCCAGACTAAATAGAGAACTTTCAACCTTTTGCCTCTTCTGCTAAAACTGATTCACTTTGCATCTGAGTCACAACCCGGGGGCCAGGTGTAAGGCAGCAAATACAGACTTCGATTCAGACAAACCTGATTTCAAACCACAGGTGCTCCCATTTCTACGTTCTTTGGCATTGAATTGCAGAGTCTCTCTGACTCATACTTGCCTCTGTTGTAGATGTGAAATAATAACAACCTTCCTAACAGAATTTTCACGAGAATTAAATTAGACAGTAAAGGTGAAAATGTCTTGCACAGCGTCTAGGGAACAGTTACCAGTTATCACTGCACTTCTGAGGTTGTGAAGATGCTCTGATGAAAAGGAGGCCCAGAATTCCCCAAACTCTGCTTTGTCAACATGCTGCTTCTCTTCTGTTAGTTTCTGAGGAAGACATTGACAAAGATTCTCTTCTTGACCAAACTTTAGTCAGGCTCCTGAATCTTCTCCTGGGCCCATCTGTGAACTTCCTTATAGAATCTACTTTTAACAAGAACCTCCAGTCAGTTTAGCAAGAATCCCTGACCCTTGGTATCTGTTCACCCAGGCCTGCCTTCAGCAAAACTCCTGTTAGTTTTGTTTCTCCAGAATTCCCCCAGGCTTTATGTCCCCTCTTAGTAATTTCCATTCACTGGCCCTACTCTGCTACTTGGCTAAGTGAGAAAAGACTCCGCTACTAGTCTAAGTGAGAAAATGAGAATGCCGGTTCAGAAAGTTGTAAAATCCAGCGATAGTGTGGCTTGAGGCACAACTGCATCTAGGTGTTTGTGATGCAGTTGCATCCCTGTCTTTTACTATATCTCTTAGTTGTACTTTCCACTGTATGATCTCCATTCTTTGGTTTTCCTGCCACATGTCAAAGTGATACAGTCAGAAGTTTCAAGCCTGTATGGTACTTAAGATTCCTGATCTAAGAAGAGTGATCAACTATCTTTCAACATCCATACCACTTACCCAAGTCTCACGGGCCCTGCCTGGCCCATATATTTCCACCTTAATTTAACTTTAGTTCCAGGGAGATGGGACCCTCTCACTGGCCAGAGTAGTGAATGTCTACTACATTAGTAGCAGTAGGAATAGTAGTACCATATCTTATGGATATCCCATATCTTTTAGGATTCTTCCTATGTTTAGAGAATTCCCCCAAAACGAATCTAGCCTCTCCAAGGTATTACCTTGGAATGCCCTTTTCCAGCCTCCCTTGCATCGAGGGAATAGGCGTGAGTGCTACATTCAACCTGTTGGACTCATCCAAGTGAAATTCATTCATAACAGAGCAATGAGAGGGAGCAGATGACATTTCAAATGTATCCACGGCAAGGGTAGCTGCTGGCATAACAGGTTTCAGATTTGTTTAGTCGGTGTCTTCAGGCTTCATTTCTGGACATTTGTCCTTATGTGTGAATGACTCTGTGACACTCTGAGTTTCTTGGTGCCACCTGATAGCAAGAAATTCATTTTCTCACTACATTAGGAAGAATTGATTCAAATGTTTGCAACTAATTACCCTACTGTTATAGTGAACCTAAATCAGAGGCCCACCCTGTTGATGGGAAGTGGAGCTCCTAGTTTGACATTGATAGCGTATTGACATAGTTTGGGAAATGGTCAACTCTCCAATGAAAGTAATGCTGTACTGTCAAAAAGACTCAGATATCTACATAGGTCTGTCATAATGTGCCAGAAGTATTCAGTTATTGATTCATTGGTTTGTTAATTAATGAGAAATTCTCTGGAACATCCTTTGGTGAAAGAAGAATTTCCTTATTTTCATCTGCTTGGCTGGCCCTCCTCTGGCCCTTTATGTGCAACCAACCAGCACAAACTTTCTGCTGGGGAAGGCCCCTGACCCTGCCATGATGACCAGGACCACACGCCTCTAACTCCTTCTCCCCTCTTCACCTCCAATTCTGACTCCTGGATACTGGTTCCTTCCATCAATATTTAATTGTTTCCTTAATTCTCTTCCACTTTTAGGGTAATCTACTTCTTTCTTTGGCTTTTTGGTCTGTTTATCAGCTTGTCTGCAATTCTGCCTGTTTCTTTAATTTGTGTATTTCCCACAGAGGTTCAGTAGGAGTTCTTCCATCTTGCTTTATTAGACTTTATTGGCCCAGTCAATTCCCACTCTCCACCTGATAAGGGAAAGATAACTTAGACACCCCCTGTTGCGTGTAGGTGTCCTTATTGACACTGAAATCTCCACCATATTTTCTATTATGGTAGGGAGTCCAAACTCATTCCCTTTCCATTCTCTAAATGCTACCATTGAGCAATTTATTTCTATTGTTTACGTTAATGAAAGATCCACAGAAGGAGAATATCCAGCTGACATCTTAATACAATTGGATTTGAGTTATTGATGAAGCCCTGCTTTTTCAGATCAATTTTCTATGAAATTTTGTATGGTTTCGTGACAATTTTCAACTCAGCTTTTATAGGCCCAATTAATGATGCTGCAACTTTCCCTGGGGGTTTACTGGTCCCAGGTGCTTGTGGGTGGCAGATGTTACAAAGCCGCTGAAGATGCTGGGCTTTGCATAGACACTACAAATCATATGTATTGGAAATAAAATGTGTATTTTATAACAAAGTGTAACTAAATTGTTCGTGAATCAGTGTCACTCTTTAGAATAGGAAGACGGGATGCATTTTGATCAAGGAAGATGCTAAGATACTGCAGTTAAGAGACTTGAGTTCTAGTTCCACACTCTAAGACTGTGTAAACTTGAGCAAGTCCTGTCATCCCTCAGAGGCTCACGCTCTTCATCTGCAAAATGAGGGCTTTGGACTAAATCAGGCATTGGCAAACATATTTTGTTGTAAATATTTTAGGCTTTGTGGGCCATGTATTCTCTGTTGTAACTACTCAGTTCTACCATTTTAGTGTGAAAACAGCCACAGACACTATATAAGTGAATGAACATGGCTGCATTCCAACGAAACTTTGTTTACAAAAGCTGGCAGTGGGTCAATTTGACCTGCGTGGTGTAGTTTGCCACCTCCTTGACTAATGATCTCTAAAGGTCATGCACATTCTCTCTAGTATTACCTGATCCCAAATACATGTAAGATATCTACTAGAGCAAAATTCCCAAAATAAATGTAAAATTAGATTATAGCAGTGATATTTTATTTGCATTGAAGTTGTCTTTTGTGATATTTTCCATGATCTGTCATCCCTCATCCTAGTTCCTCAATACCACCACCTCTTCAGTTTGCATGGGCACACACACACACATGCACACACAAACACACACATACATTTCCCTCACAAGTTCAAACTGACGCAGTCTCAAGTTGTTGCCACCTGAAAATCAGTGTTCTAAATGTGCTCACAACTTACAAGCAATTTTGATAACTTCTAAAGTGTAGGCTGTGTCCCTAACAAGCTGAGCTAGTAACAATCTCATTATTCCCTCAATTCAATGATTATTTGTTAAACACTCACATACTTGGCACTGTGCTTGGAGCTGGTGATAAAATAGTGGGTAAAACATATGATCCAGATCTTCACGGTCTAAATAGTCCGGCATAATTGATGTAATATTTCAGCATCTCATCTGCTTAATAAGGTTTATTAATCTAGTACTAAAAATACAGAAACATGACCCCAAAAGACCTGTGTTCTTATCTTAATTTACTATCTGAATGTCTTTGATTCATTTCTTTAAGTTTTGTGAGCTTCACTTTCCTCAACTATAAAACAGGGACAGTTATGTACTTACTTTAAAGATAGGTATTTATTCTCAAAGCATAAAAATGTTCGTTCATATGAAATGTTATCTGTAAACTGTGTTTTTTACATGTAATATGCTATTGAGTGAAAGCTTTTATTTTTTTTTTACCTAATTTTTTTAGTTCAAGGTTGTCAGATGTATGTTCACAATTGTATCTTTCTTTCATGCCTATTTCAGAATTGTTTTTATCAGACACACCTGGATAATGCTACTTTACTTTCTAAGTGTATGTTTAATTTTGCATTTTAGTAAAAGGTAGAACTGGTTTTCCTTATGGGTATATAGCCCTTATATTAAAATTGGCATATTAATTGAGAGTCATCCTCATTGTGGTCACTATAGGAAAATAGATTTGTTGAGGCTCCCATTTTCATTGCAGGTTCTATCACACTCATTTCTCCTCCTTGACCTCCCACCCCTAGATGGAGGTAAATTGTAAACCAGTACTAGTAATGCCAATTGTGTAACTTCAAAACAGGACCCTAAGGTAATTAATTTAGCTAACTAATAAAAAAACCACATTGTATTAAATATTATTTACTGATCCAACCATGTTCCTGGGTACCTAATACATATTATTGTATCTTTTATTGCACAAATACCTGTTTGATATTCTTTCCATTTTAAAACATGTCACAATTAACAAGCAGGTGGACCAGGATTCAAGCCCAAGTTAGTCTGACTTTAAAACACCTCCTCATTCTGCCAATTATACTGTGTTCTCTCTTTCTGTGTTTTCTTCTTCAGATTGCATCTAAACTTAGTTTTCATATAGTCTAGAACAATCCTGGAGAACCATTGAGATAACTCGATTTCTATTCAAATAAGAAAAGAAAAACCTTCCTGAGTAAGCACTCCTCCTAAGGGAGAGACCAGATGCTGGAATAGAGTTCAAATACAGCGAATCAGAATCAGAGGGCTGGGAGGACCTTGAGAATATTCCACTCACATAATCCTCTGATTCATTCCTTTCCTCTTGTTCCTGTATCTCTTCTTGGGAGCTGGGGCCAGGGCTGGTGGGAGAGGTAGTGCAATAGAAGATAAAATAATCTTAAAAGAGAAAGACATGGGGTATCCAGCACATCAACAGCCCAAGTGGCTGGCCTTCCAGATCAGCACTTGTGCCTGAAGCACATTGAGGCTGTCCTGGGTACAGATAGCAGCACCCTTAACATTTGCCTCAATAGCAACGTTCACCCTCGGTGGAAAACAGCAGTTGCACTCTCTACAGCTGCTACTTCAAGTCTGCTGCTCCCTATTTTCTTAAAAAGCGTGAATAATTCCACAGTTAGCTGAGAGAAAAAAGCAGAAAAATATCCAGAACTGTCCAATAGAAATTTTCTAGGGATTCAGGTTTCCACAGGCCAATTGGTGGCAGAATTTTATATATATATATATATATATATATAAAATATATATAAATATATTTAATATATATATATAATATATATAAATATATTTAATATATATATATACATAATACCTTCTGTTTTTAGGGTCATCAGTGCTAGACTCCATCTTTATTCGCCATTTTAGTTCATGAGACAGTCTTTATTGTACAAAAATAGTGGTGACTATAAGAGTTCCTAATCATTTTATGTTCATTTACTGTCACGTTCTTCATAAAATTCTATAAAAGCATATAGATTAAAAATTGCAAATTACCCCCATCCACCTTATTACCATTCACAGGCTTCCCACAGTTTGTTGTGTATCCTTCCAGTCCTTTTGAATGTCAAGTCCATGGAGTTCCTGCTTCCCTGCTCCAAGGATGATTTGGACTGACCAGAGAGGATTGGGGGAGGCGGAGAGCAAAAGGAGTAAAAGGGCACCTGTGTACGGTGAAGGATGGTAATCGGTCTTCGGGTGGTGAACATGATGTAGTCTACGTAGAAATCAAGATATAACAATGTATACCTGAAACATATATAATGTTATAAACCAATGTTACCTCAATAAAAAAATAGAAAAAGACCAAAAAAGAGGAAAGGAAAATAAAGACCTCATTTATTCTCTTTCTTCTGTCTAGAGCCAATCCTAAACACCGAGGGTCATATTCTGCCCCTCAGAAAACTACTCTGGTCACCTGACACCCATTGAATCAAAGATGCTCCTTCTGCGAGTGAAAGGAAAAGAGAAAAAGCTATTTAGAGGGACCCACAAAGGCTTTAACACTTTTGCCTGCTAACCTAAGCCCACATCCCATGCCTTTTCTCTACCAAACCTCCTGCTGTGAGCTCTGCTTTCCCAGGAGAGGTTCTGAGGAGGGATCCAGCAGTATATTTGGGGAAATGAGAGGGCTTCAGGAAAACAATGTAATTAAATTCCATATCTAGTATCTTTTAGAGGCAAGGCTTTGGAGAAGTTGCTTATACTTTCTAACCCTCAGTTTCTCTTTAGTGAAATAGGATTAATAAATACTACACCGGTTAGCTCCATTTGTACTGTTTACCACCCAGAACAGTGCCTGGCAGGGGAAGATAACCATTTAACAAAATAAAGGAAGGAGGAGTGGGAAGGAAGGAGACAGAGAGGATGAAATAGAGGAAAGTAACAGAATTATTTCTATAAAGTGACTATGTCTTAGTAAGCCCTTTGATTAATGCTATTTTCTATTCTCTTTCTCTCCCCTTCCCACCCCAGTGAGGATGTTACCAGATCTTTCTCCCAACTAAGCTGTCCTAAATGTTTATGTTTCATTGTTTTGTATTTTTACACCATTCTAGCTTTGCACATCCTTGGTCTTAGATGCCTAACTATAATGTAATAAAGAAATGGGATGTGGACCAACACTGGACATTTTAGGTCCCCTCCCCTCTGTATATCTCACAGGTGATTGTGAATCCTTGCGTAATGATTGTGATGCATCAGGACCCACCTTTATGATGTGTTTCTCCATTTCAAATGTTTGAAGTAAAAAACAGACTATCTTGCTTTCCTCCCTTCCTCTATCTCTTCCTTGTTCTCCTTTTTCCTTTTTTCATTCCTATCCACTTTTCTTCCTTCCTTCTTTTCTCTAAGACCAGACTTCTCTGGAGTTTCCTTCTTCACTGGCTAATAGTCTTGTGGTTTTGTTTACGGAATATGTTATGTCTTGGGTTGAATTGTGTATCCTACCAAAAATTCATATATTGAAGTTCCAACCCTCAGTACCTCAGAGTGAGTCCTTATTTGCAAATAGGGCTGTTGTAAATGTAATTAATTGAGATGAGGTCATACTGGAATAGGGCAGGGCCTTATCTAATGTGATCACTGTTCTTATAAGAAGAGAAATTTGGACACATGCACACACATGAGGGAGAACAGGAAAGCAGAGATCAGGGTGATGCCCCTACAAACTAAAGAACACCAAAGATGCCAAGAAACCACCAGAAACTAGGAAAGAGGCATGGACTAGATCCTTCCTGGCATTTTCCAAGACAATGGCCCTGCTGACACCTTGATCTCAGACTTGTAGCCTCCAGAACTGTGAGACAATTAACTTCTGGTGTTTAAACCACACAGTTTGTGGTACTTTGTTACAGCAGCCACAGGAAACCATCACACATTATAAGTTTATCTTTCTAGACTACTCTTTCTAATTCTAAATGGTTCTCCCTTATTGATTCACTTCCCTCTTTAAGCTTTTATCTTTACAAGAGCCAAATTGATCTTTAAAGCATTAAATATAATCATTTCCCCCTGCCCCATGTCTTAAAATACTCTAATAGCTCCCTCACCCATAGAGTGAGGCAGATAGGACCCTGTGTGTCCTGGCTCCACTGCTGTCCCCAGTCTCATGTCACCTGCTCCCCCTTACCTTCTATGTTACAGCAACACAGGAGGCCTCTCAGCTCCCCTCATCTCTTTTCTGGTCCTACTGCAGACTGGAGTCTGAATACCATTTCCTGAGCTAGATGTGAATGGCACACAGTGGTCAGCCCGCTTCCCTAACCATCTGTTGTCCAGTTGTCATGTAGCACACGACAAACACATTCTTCTATGATTTTTAGGATTTTGCTGGTTTAAAAGATAGTTATTTGTATAGTTTAAATTCTCTTTGAATCCCCTCAGGCCCAGTATCATAAGATTCAGTAATAAACCAAGCAAACACATCAAAGAAATATAGCTTTCCTGAGCTTCAGTCCTGAATCACCGAAAAACTGTCCTTTAGCACTCTGGCAAAAATCTGCTTTTAGCTTGATGGTTTTTCCATTGCATTAATTCTTGATTTTAAAGGCATTAGCTGGAAGGGAAGGTGATAGCTCCTCATGGTCTTCAAAACTGGGAGGAATTGAAAACACTTAAAATTCCCATTATGCTTGAACTGCTCCCCTCCACTTAACTGCGATCTTTGGGTTTTTCATTATCTTCTTACTAGTAATTAACTTACCTGAGCATAATCAACAAATAATAAAATGCTGTGGCAGAAGAAATTAGTCTCTAAGCATTTTCTAGAATTATTGCGAGAATAACGGAAACAATATGTTCAAGATGTAGCTGTCTCTCTGGAGAACTGCACTTACTTTCAGCCATCAGACCCCAGTTCTGATTGTAGTGATTTTCCCAGAGTTCAATCTCTGGGCTCTTATAAAACTATTTTCTGCACACAGCCTTGCTTATGTAACAGGTCTACAGAATCAAAATATTCTGCTACCTTCTAGAAAGAAGGAAGAGGAAATTGTTTGGAATATGAAATGAGTGAGGAGGCCTGAAAGTTTCCCAGAAAGTAATTTCTTCTTGAATGAAACATAGTTAGGACTGAAGCAGTGAGTACTGAATCTCTACTTTGAGGCCTTTCTCTAAGATTGAGGGACACTTTTGATACAGAGCCTGGAAAGGTGATTGGATTGTTAATGTTTCCCATTTATTTTTGCCTTGAATGTGAAAGAAAGACAAAAAGAAAAGAGATGATCTTCTACTCTCTGAAATAGGGGGGTTAGATCGCAGGGAATGTGATTTGCGTTTTATAAGCTGTGGGCTGAAATCAAACCATTCCACCGTCTTAATTCCACAGTCAATTCCACTCTGTGCTAATTAACATGGTAGAGTGATGCTGAGCTGAAGGATTAAGTTACTTTCCTGAAAGAACTTCACGAAGTCTAATTTTGTGAAACCTAAAAATGGTATAATGGAGTTTGGGGGTTGCAGATCTCACCGGATGCTTGCAATAGGGTTACTCAGGGAAATGGAAGCCTGAGAAGGAATTAGGAGAGATCCAGAGCAGTTGTCAGACATGAGAGAAGTGTTCTTCACCTACCCTGCTTATCTCATCTTTTAATCCTTTATACCCTGGAGTAGAATGTGAAAAATAGTGCATGGAGTTAAAGACTGAACACTTAAAGGCTTGAGAACCGACATTGTGGCTTGCTAGTGGCTTCTGGCAAATTGATTAACCTCTTTGACCCTCTACTTCTTCATTCAAAAAATTGAAAGTATCATACCCCCTTCAGGGGTTATTATGAGGATAGAATGATGCACTGTATAGGAAACATTTTGAACTAACAATAAGTAAATTCCTAGTAATGCTTATCATATGCTCGTCTTGTATAAGCACTTTAAAGGTGTTTTAGCAAATAACAGACTTATAACTGAGTATTATTATTATCCCTATTATATGGATAAATAATAGGCACCAAAATGTTTTGTTTCAAAAACTATAAATATATATAGTGTGCATCTATTATTATTATTATCATTACCATTTTTTTTCATTTATAATCTCATTACTTCTCAGTAGCGTTAAATGCAAAAATAAGCTGGAACAAAAGGAAGATATTTAAATGTGTAGATGTAAGAGTATAATATTCCGACTCTTACCCTTTTATTTGACTACTTTGTTTATTCCTGGATACATCATTGTGGATATATTCCAGATAAACAGTTTACGAGCATATCAATAAGCAGCACTTGGTTTGGTTTAGTGTACTTCTGTCCATCTCTTCTGTCACCAACCAAGCCACCATCTTGTCCAGTCTGTATTAAAGAAACAAACTCCTCACTGAGCTTCTTGACTAGAGCCTCACTCACTTCCTATCTAATCTCCACACTCTGTGCAATCTTTCTAAAACATAATTGGTTCTATTCTTCAGAGTTTATGAATGACCTTATGACAAAGTTCAAACAACTTATGTTTTGACCTTCAATGACCTTGGCTTTCTCAGCTCCACACTTCATCTTCCAACTCCTCCTCTTCCCCACTTTCCATCCTTGCCCCTGCAGTCTATGCCAGCAAAGCACCTGGATTTCTTTCAGTTATAGTCAGTTCTGCTATAACATGGTATGTGCCTTCCTAAAAATCATGGCACTTTGCAAAAGTATGTAGTATAAACCACAAGGCTTATGGGGTCAAGGGCATAACACTCGAAATTTTCATTTGTGACACATATAAAAAGAAAATAGAAACCTAGTGAAAATAGGAACCCAGTTTCACACATGCCAAATGGATAAGAAATGAATAAATGCTACAAAATAAACTGGACCTGCACCTTGGAAAAAAGACGTGAAGTTTGTTTATGGACGTGACAATTGGCAGGGGGCAGCATGTAAGAAATTGTAAAGTGGTAGCAGGAGGATTATGTAAAATTGGAGGGAAAGTTGTCACACCAGATGTGGAAAGGTAAGTGTGGATCAAAATACACGGGGTGGACTGTGGTGGCCAGTGTATATTTAAGGTGTTGCATGTGGGTGTTTAGTGAATTCCTACACAGCTTTGTTCAGCCAGGTGTGATTTTTCTGCATTCACCAGTGTTTCTCACAGAGAAAATTACTCATAAGCAAATGCAAAATTTACTCGTGCTTAAATCATTCCCTAATATACCAATTGTATCAGAAAAACCTCATTTTTTAAAAACAAGTGTGATGGCCTGACTGTGTTTTGATACGTGGTGGTTTATCTAGCTCCTGGGCCTGAACCCCACTAGGCCTTTCCACGGAACCCTCACCTGTCCTCCTGTTCACTTTCCTCACTCCTAGATATTCTTTAAATCTTATCTTAAACCTAATTTATTCCAAGGAGGCTTCTTTCAAAAGAATTCCAACACATGCCAAGTAAACTATTCTTAAACTAACCTCACCTTATTTTCACTGTAATTGCTCCTAAACCTGGACTCATTGACTTAAATACATTGTGGGAACATGTGTTTCCTTAGCTCTTCTCTCCCTCAACAAACTCACCTCCCCCACAGTCTTCCTCATCTCAATAGACGGAAACTTCATTCTTCTAGTTAATCACAAACTTGGCATCATCCTTAGCTACTCTTTTATACCTCACATTCAATCCATCAAGTAAGTTTGTTGGTTTTGCCCTCAAAATATATTTAAAATCCAACCACGTTTTGCCAACATCACTGTTGTCCTTGTTTAAGGACAACACCACCTCTTGCCTGGGAATAGCGGTGTTTTAACTGGTTTCTTTCCGGCTAGTTTTGCCCCCTCTAGTCTATCTTTAACACAGAAGCACAGTGATACTTTTAACATGTAAATCATGTTACTTTTCTGCCCAAAATGGCATCCACAAACCTACCCATCAGCTTACAAGGACTTAAATGATCTCCTCCCATCCCCTGTCCAACTCCAACTCACCTTCAGTTGTCCTCTCCTGTCTCTACTCTCCAACCATAGCAACTCCTTTGCAATTTCTTGAGTATGCCAAGCACATCACTTCAAGGCTTTAGCCTTGTCCTTTATCTGAAACACTCTTGGCTCAGATAGTGATATAGCTGGATTTCTTGCTCCTTCAAGTCTCTGCCTAAATATTACTTTAGGGGTGAGCTTTTTCCTGACCACCCTAATTTAAGCAGCAAAAATATTGTCCCTTCACTATCAGCATGGTTGTCCCTGTTACCCATCCTGATTCATTTTTGTCTACAGCACTCTACATTTTTCTTCTTTATTTTATTATGATCTCACTTTTCCAACTAGATCATGAGGACATAGGATTTTTGTTCATAGCTGTATCCTCAGCAGGGAGAACATCGTCTGGCGTGGAGCAGGCGTTCAATAAATGTTTGTTAAATAAAAATTTCAGATTCAAGGTGATTGCATAAGCTACAAATTGTTTTTAAAAATTACTTACTACAGAGGTATCAATATTTTTTTTCTGAAATTGGCTATATTTTTAGAAATCCAAACAGTATCAGCATGATTTGTTTTTTTTGATAGTCATGTTCAAAGAGGTTCCATTTGAACAATTCATTTTGGAAGTGGTTCAATTATGAGTTTATTCTCTAAAGAAGTCTAATCTAATAATCTAAGGGATTAGTCTAATCCCTTAGTTGATTAGGTCTACTAATCTAAGTTTGGAAAAAATAACAATAATACTGTTAATGATAGAGTACCCATATTCTAGGAGTGTGTATCCCATAGAAAATTAGTATGGCAGGTGGCATCTATTAATTGAAAAGTTGGAGTTCTGACCTCCTCTTATTCTTCATGCTGCATAATCATCATTATCTATTGGTAATGATTACACAGCTATAAGGAAGAAATGATGCTTAAGGTTTAAGGGTTTACCAGTTAAGTTTAGCTGGCTAAGAGGTTATTTTACTGCTTTATATATGTACTTACATATTCATTTGTTTTTCTTATTTGTTTCCAACTTCTGAGGTGGCAAAACCTTGGTCTAGCCATGTATTGAAAACCTAAAGCTTAAAATGTGAGTGCCAGAGAGGAAGCATGGGCTTGATGTCAGAACTGAGCTCTAATCTTAGTCTTACCTCCTGTTATTTGTATATCTTTGTGAAGGTCAGGTAAATTCACACTTCTCAGGACCTACCGAGCAAGGGGCAGCAGCATCAATTAGTGTGCTAATTGGATTTTTCTAGGAGAAACTGCTTTCTTGCAGTGAAATTCAGTCTCACCTGTAATGTTGTGTGTAAATTTAAGCTGGTTGGCTTGGCTCTTGTGTGATTTTTGTGATTGATGAGTTTTTGTATTTTCATGACAGTATTTCTCTGGGAGAAGGAACAACACTGGGGCCAGATTGCTAACAATATCATTATGATTTTATTATTGTCCTGGTTCTGGAAATCCATAACTTGGTTTTCTATTAGCACATTACTCAAGTGAGACAGTAGGAAAGCAATCACTTTTGTTGTGGGGCAGCACGAGCCACCTGGCTTTTGGAATTGCCAGTTTGGATACATTAGAAACGAGAAAACTAAGTGAAATGACCAGCATGAAAGGTGGTTTTCCTTCCTTGTGTATCTGTATCTAGTGAGTGAGATTATAGTCCCCCTGGAAAGGGAAATGCATAAGACCCATTAACATTTGGAAGATAAATGCATACTCACCAAGAGGTAAATACGCCTATTAGAGTAAGAAACATGTATCAATTTCATTGGCAGTCTCACGCAGGCAAACATTAATGTTGTAAGTCCAGGAAGATTCTAGTGGGACCTGAAATTGATAGGTTTTAATTCAAGAAACATTATAAGAAAAAAAAAATAGTTATCGTGACCTTAAAAAGATGAGGAAAATTTGGCATGGAAATCTGAATGTAATTCCTGTGGCTTTTCTGTCCGTGGGATTCCAGGACTTGTGGAAAGCTCAAGAAGAGAAAAGAATGATGTGGAAGCACTTCCACATTACTGAATATGCTCTTATCTATTTAAATATAAATTTAGGATAAATCATAACCTCATTGTATTAGTTTACTGGTGCTGACTAACAGAGTGCCACAGGCTGGGGGGCTTAAATAGAAATTTATCTCACATTCTGGAGGCTAGAAGTCTGAGACCAAAATGTCAGCAGAGATGGTTTCTTGGGAGGCCTCTCTCGTTGCCTTGAAGATGGCCATCTTTTCATTGTGTCTTCACCTGATCTTCCTTCTGTTTATCTGTGTCCTGATCTCCTCTGCTTTTAAGGATACCACTCATATTGGATTAGAGCCCCCTTGCTGACCTCATTTAACCTTAATTACTTCTTTAAAGAACATATCTATAAATACAGTCATTCTTAGGTACTGGGTGTTAGTAATCAGCATATTAGTGATCAACATTTTTTTTTTTTTATGATCAGCACTTTAGTAATCAACAGTTTTTCTTGTGGGGCGGAGGGTAGTAAAATTCAGCCCATAACACTTCTCCATGCAAAATTCAAAGGGTAGATCTTCCAAGCCCATTTTCCAGAAGAGAAAATGGAAGTTCTGAAAGGTCAAAAGCTATCATATTGAAACAGCTAAAAAAGGAGAGAGATTGAATCAGGAAAAACAGTACCATTCCACCTCTCCTCCAAGGTGCCCTTTGCTTTATTTATTAACATTTAAAGAGGAAGGACCCAGAAAAGGGAAGAAAAAAAATAAAATCATAATACTGTTCTAACTTCTGGGTTTTCATATCAATACAAAATTACTGAGAGAGTACCAATAACAGTGAAAGCATTCATTTAATTTCTCACAAAATTAGATAAGCAATTGAACTTATATCTTCTTCAGTTTCTTTCAATTATAGGTATAGGTCTTTCACCTCTTTGGTTGAATGTATCTGTATATATTTTATTCTTTTTGTTGAGATTGTAAATGGGATTGAATTCTTGACTTCTCTTCCTGCTAGTTTGTTATTATTATATAGAAATGCAACTGATTTCTGTAAGTTATTTTGAAACCTGCAACTTTGCTGTGGTTGTTGATTATTCCTAGTAGTTTTCTGATGGATTCTTTAGGGTTTTCTGTATAAAGAATCATGTCATCTGCCAACAGGTAGAGTTTCATTTTTTCTTTTCCAATTTGAATTCCTTTTATTTCTTTTTCATGCCTAATTGCTCTGGCCAAAACCTCCAATACTGTGTTGAATAGGAGTGGCAAGAGTGGGCACACTTGTCTTGTTCCTGTTCTCAGAGGGATGGCTTTCAGTTTTTCAACGTAAAGTATGATGTTGTCTGTGGGTTTGTCATATATGGCCTTTATTATATTGAAGTACTTTCCTTCTATACCCATTTTATTGAGAGCTTTAATAATAAACGGATGTTGGATCTTGTCAAATGCTTTCTCTGCACCTATTGTGATGATCATGTGATTTTTATGCCTCATTTTGTTAATGTGGTTTATCACATTGATCAATTTGTGAATGTTGAACCATCTCTGTGTCCTTGGTCTTGGCATTGATCATTTTAATGTATTGCTGTATTTGGTTTGCCAATATTTTGTTGAGAATTTTTGCATCTATGTTCATCCGTGATATTGGCCTATAATTATCCTTCTTTGTGTTGTCCTTGCCTGGTTTTTGTATCAGGGTGATGTTGTCCTCACAGGATGAGTTAAGAAGCATTCCATCTTCTTCAATTGTTTGGAATAGTTTGAGAAGGAAGGGTATTAAACCTTCTTTGAATGTTTGGTAGAATTCTCCAGAGAAGCCATCTGGTCCTGGGCTTTTGTTTTTGGGCAGGTTTTTGATTGCTGTTTCAATCATGTTACTTGTGATTGATGTATTCAGATTCTCTATTTCTCCTTGATTCAGTTTGTGGAGGTCGTATGAGTCTCAGAATGTATTCATTTCTCTAGGCTATCTTTGTGGGCGTATAGTTTTTCATAATATTCTCTTATAATTCTTTGTATTTCTGTGGTATCCATTGTAATTTCTCCTCTTTCATTTCTAATTTTATTTATTTGAGCCTTCTCTCTTTTTTCCTTAGTGACTCTGGCTAAGGGTTTGTCAATTTTGTTTATCTTCTCAAAGAATCAGCTCTTAGTTTCATTGATCTTTTCTACTGTTCTTTTGGTTTCAATTCATTTATTTCTGCCCTAATTTTTATTATTTCCCTCTTTCTGTTGATTTTGGGGTTTGTTTGTTCTTCTTTTTTATTTCTGTTATGAGTAGTTTAAGTTGAATTATTTGAGATTTTTCTTGTTTGTTGAGGTGGGCCTGCATTGCTATGAATTTCCCTCTTACAACTGAGTTTGCCATATCCCAGAAGAGTTAGTACGTTGTATTTTCATTTTAATTTATTTCTTTATATTTTTTAATTTCTCCTTTGATTTCTTCACTGATCCAATGGTTGTTCAGTAGCATGTTGTTTAGTCTCCACATATTTGTCACTTTCCCAGCTGTTTTCTTGTAACTGATTTCTAGTTTCATGGTATTGTGATTGGAAAAGATGTTTGATATAATTTCTGTCTTCTCAGATTTATTGAGGCTTGCCTTGTTTACCAACACATGGTCTATCTTTGAGAATGTTCCATATGCACTTGAGAGGAATGTGTGTTCTGCTCTTTTTGGATAGAATGCTGTATAAATATCTATTAAATCCATATGATCAAGTGTTTCACTTAAATCCACTATTTCCTTGTTAACTTTCTGTCTGGAAGATCTATCCATTGATGTAAGTGGGGTGGTGAGGTCCCCTACTATTATTGTGATACTATTAATTTCTTTCTTTAGGTCTGTTAATCATTGCTTTATATACTTTGTTGCTCCTGTGTTAGGTGCATATATATTCATAGATGTTATGTACTCTTGGTAGAAAGTCTGTTTTATCATTATATACTGCCCTTTTTGGTCTCTCATTATCTTTTTTATATTGAAGTCTGCTTTGTCTGATATAACTATGCAAACACCTGCTTTCTTTTGTTTTCCATTTACTTGGATATCATCTTCCGTCCTTTAACTCTGAGCCTGTGTTCATCTTTAGAGCTGAGATGTCTTTCCTGGGGGCAGCATATTGGTGGGTCTTTTTTTCAACCCATCCAACTACTCTCTGTCTTTTGATTTGAGAATTCAATCCATTTACATTTAGAGTTCTTATTGATAAATGAGGGCTTGATCATAAAATTTTATCACTTGTTTTCCAGTTGTTCTATATTTCTACTTTTTCTCTTCCTTTGTATTTCTGACTGCCATTTCATTTTGGTGGTTTTATGTGGTTGTTTCCTCATTTTTCTCTTTTTGTATGAATTGTGGATCTGCTCTGACTTTTTTGTTTGGTGGTTTCCGTGAGGTTTGTATAAAAGATCTCATAGATGAGATAGCACATTTTCTTATAGCCTGTTCTCTTCATTAGCCTAAGCAGGTTCTATCCCTTTCCTCTTCCCCTTCTGAGTTATTGTGTCACAAATTATTCCATTTTGTGTAGTTGGTTTGTGACTAAGTTGAAGTGTTTATAGTTACTTTTGATACTCTTCTTCCTTTTTATCTTTTAAGTTATAATTAAGTATTTGCTACTCTGTTCTGAAAGAGAGCTGCAATTTGATGATTTTGTCTGTCTGTTTATCTCCTTGATCAGAGCCTTGTAGATCTTTGCCTTTTTGTTTCAGGCATGAGGACATTTTTTGATCATTTCTTAGAGGAGAGATTTAGTGGTGATGAACTCCCTCGGCTTTTGTTTATCTGGAAAAGCTTTTATTTCCCCATCATATCTGAAGGATAGTTTCACTGGTTATAGTCTTCTTGGCTGAAAGTTTTTGTCTTTCAATATTTTGAATATACCATTCCATTCTCTTCTAGCCTGTAAAGTTTCTGCTGAGAAATCTGCTGACAGCCTGATGCAGGGTTCCTTTGTAGGTTATTTTCTTCTACCTTGCTGAACTTAATATTTTTTCTTTGTCATTGATTTTTGCCAATTTTACTACTATATGCCTTGGAGAAGGTCTTTTTGCATTGATGTAATTAGGGATTCTATTGGGTTCATGTATTTGTAAGTCTAGTTCCTTCCCCAGATTTGGGAAGTTCTCAGCTATTATACAATCTCTGCTTCTTTCTCTCTGTCCTCCCTCTTGAAGACCTATAATTGTTATATTGCTTTTATCAATTGAGTCAGATATTTCTTGAAGAATTCCTTCATTTTTAATAAAAGCTTAGTTCTCTCTCCTCCTCCACCTGAAGTATTTTTATATTTCTATTTTTTAAATCACTTATTCTTTCCTCCATAACATCAGCTCTATTTCTTAAGGATTCTAGATTATTTTTATCTCTTTAATTGTGTTCTTCATGTCTAGAATTTATGCTTGTTTTTCTTTTTATAGTTTTAATCTCTTTGGTGAAGCATTCCTTCTTCTCACTAATTTTATTCCTGATCTGATTGAATTCTTTCTGAGTTTTATTGTAACTTGTTGAATTTCTTTATGACAGCTATTTTGAATTCTCTGTCATTTAGATTGTAAATTTCTGTGACTGCATGGTTGGTTTCTGAAGACTTGTCATTTTCCTTCTGCTCTGAATTACTGTAGTAGTTTCTTAGGGTTTTTGACAAACTAATCCTTTGCCACTGCATTTGTGGTAGTATCAGGAAAGAAAGTCCATCTCTTACTGCTGGGGGGAAGCAGCAGCTGTGTTTCTGATCCCACCCCATCTACTGGATGTTGTGGGAGTACGGTGGGCACTCCCTCAAGCTAAGATAGTGTTTATACATGGACTCAGGACTGCTGCTACCTCTTCTTACAGTTGCACCAAGGTGCATTCCCAATTTCAGCACTGTAGTGGCACTATGGGCACTCCTGTCAGCAGGGGAAGAATTTGCGTGCATGACAGGGCTGCCAGGGAAGGTTTAGAGAATGCTCACCTACCTCCCCTACTTCCTGGGGGACACAGTCTATCCACTGTCAAATGTATAGCTGTGTGGGTCTCTCAGGCGTCCTGTTGTGCTGTTTGGATATCCTCCATTAGTCAATGAATGCTCATTTAGTTGTAGTTCAAAGGGGAAGAGATAAAGGAAACAGCTCACTCTGCCATGTAGCTTCACATTTTCTTTCTTTATTCATCTGCTGATGGACTTTTGGGTTGTTTTCATATCTTGGCTATTGTGAATATTGCTTCAATGAATATGAGGGTGCAGATATCTCTTCTGGATCCTGATTTTAATTCTTTTGGATATAAACCCAGAAGTGGGATTGTTGGATAAAATGCTAGATTTATTTTTAATTTTTTGAAGGACTTTCATACTGTTTTCATGTGGCTGCACCATTTTGCATTCCCACCAACATTGTATAAGGGTACCAATTTCTCCACATCTTCAGCAATGCTTTTCTTTTTCTTTTTTTTAATAACAGACATCCTAAGAGGTATGAAGTGATATCTCATTGTGGTTTTAGTTTGCATTTCCCTAATAATTAGTGATATTGAGCACCTTTTCATACACCTGTTGGCCAATTGAAAGTTTTCTTTGGAGAAATGTTGTTCAAGTCCTTTGTCCATTTTTTAATCATGTTATTTATTTTGTTTTGCTATTGAGTTGTAGAAGTTTCTTATATGTTTTGAAATGAACCTCTTATCAGATACACGGTTTGCAAATATTTTCTCCATTCTGTGGGTTATCTTTTCACTTTGTTGATTATTTAGTTTACAGATCTTTAAATCGATAGAAACTATCCTGGAGCTGTCACACAGAAGGAGCTTCATCTGGTTATGGACCTGATTTTGATTATGGGATTCTAGACTTACAGCTGATGCCATAATGGAACAAAAGCTTTTGGAGTGTTAGCACAAAGTATGAGTGTATTTTGTATGTTGGACGGACGTAAATTTTTATGACCAGAGGGCAGACTGTGGCAAGTTGTTTCTATAAAAGATGGCCATGACAACATCACACATGCTTTTTTATAGTGTGAAGTTCAAGATTTGGGGATGAGGTCAGGGGTTTATGACTACTTTGAATATGGCAGAAGTGATGTTGCAATTTCCAAGGCTTGATCCTAAAAGGTGATGGAACTTTTGCTTTATCCATTGCAACACTCACACTTGAAGCCCCAGCTGTTACTTAGACAGTCCAACTGCCCTGAAGCTGCCATTCTGTGAGAAAGCCAAGTGGCATAGTGAGATCACATGTATGCTCTACAGTCAGCAGACCTCATTCTCAATTCATTTGGTCCCAGGCACCAGACATGTCAGATAATTCCAGCCCCCAGCCATCAACTTATGGCCAGTCTTTAATTCATTCAAGCTGAGACCACAGACATCATGGAGCAGAGAAAAGATGTCTCTGCTGTACTCTCCCCAAGTTGCTAACCTTCAGAATTTGAGAACATAAGACATGTTTTAAGCCACTAACCTATGATTTAATGTGTTATGCACAAAAGTGACCAGAATAGTACATTCTAGAGAAAACTTTTTAGAACATATTTTAAGTTAACATCCCTGTTGTAAAATAATTCAAGAAAGAATATAAAGACAAATTAAAAGGCCCCTTCACACACATACCTTCAAGCCATGCCTCTTAGTAAAAAATATCCCCTATTTTAAGCTAGATATGCATTTTTGCAGATGGGTTCTATATTTATATACTTTACATATAAAAGCATACTTTGTGGAAGTATAATTTGTGGAACGCTATTTATATTGCTCAAAATATTATTGTTTGAATTCAACAGGTTGCCTTTGAAATTTTAACATTGCAGCTTATGTAAGTACGTATCATTGCTTTTAATAGCTGCATGAAGAGCCGAAGTAAGACTTTCATGGGCCCTTTCTACATTAAAACAATGTTAAAAGTGATCTTTTATGACTAGATTAGGATAAAACAGAATATAATCTAGGATGAAATAATTATATAATTATTATTATATTTATATTTTTTATGATTTTCAAAGAAATTAAAATTAAAATATTTGTCTGCACCCTAGGCATTGAGCCTAATGTTGAAGTTGGCTCTGGCTGAATAGAAACTCTTATCATGAATATTCACATTCATTTAACCATTTTTTAATTGAATAAGTTTTAAGATGATTCTACCACATACACAATTTTCACTAATGAAGTGATGCTGCAGTTGACATGCTTGTACTCTCTCTCTCTTTTTTAGGACCATTTATAAGTATTTTTCTAGAGCACATACCTAGAATTACTCCATTGGTGGATATATGTATTTTAAAATTTTTGATAAATGTCCCCAAATTACCTTCTCAAAAGACTATAGCAATTTACAATATTTTCAACAAAGGGAATGGCAAGGCCATTTCCCTTATGTTAAAAGCCATATTTTATAGGGACCAACCCAGTGGTGTAGTGGTTAATTTTGCATGCCCTGCTTCAGCAGCCCGGGGTCCACGGTTTCAGGTCCTGGGCACAGACCTACACACTGCTCATCAAGTCATGGTCTGGCAGCATCTCACATACAAAAAACAGAGGGAGATTTGTAAAACTGTTAGCTCAGTGGCAATCTTCCTCAAGCAAAAAGAGGAAGATTGGCAAGAAATTTTAGCTCAGAGCAATCTTCCTCATTAAAAAACAAAAAAAAATTATAATGTCAATCATGTATATATAAAATAGCATTTTTGAAAATCTTTTAACGGAAAAATTCAATGAGTGTGTGCCTGTGTGTGTTTGTCTATGATTATGCTAACATAAGAAATGATATAGAATGATTTGCACAGGCTGTTAATATTGGTTACTTGGGTATGATAATGGAGAGAGGGCAAGGATGGAAGAAAAAAATAAAAAAATCAAGAATTTCAGAAATTGTTTTAAAAATGAACGTTTTAAATCAGAAAGTTTAATATATGATCTTATAAACAATGATATAAATCCTTTTCTGTTTACAATATATATCCAGACCTCTAGTGAGGGAAGTAGTCTAATTCTGACCCTTAATCAAGAAATGACCATTGGTTTGGTCAGAATTGGACACCTAACCTCAAGCATTCAATCCCTAGGCTGTCCAGAAACCTGTGAGGTTTAAATCAATAGGTGACAAAGAATAGGATGGAAGATCTATGACCTGTTGCCACAGAAGGAAAATCTAGTAGCTGATTCTTGGAGCCTGCAGCATAGTGTAGCTCTCCATTCATAGGTGTTAAGCAAAAGCAAACAAACAAAAAAAGTTGCAAATCATGTATATACAGCATGATTCCATTTATATTAAAAACTATGTGTAGATGTCTCAATTTTGGTTTTGCCCATGAATTACCTGTTTCTTTTGGTTTTAATATCTTTTTTCATTTTAATCCTACCTTTTGTGCATTGGTTTTCCTCAAATGCTTGGTGATTCATGTTTCTTTCTTTAAGGGATTGAGAATGTGTTTCATGTGTGTCTGTTTAGACCTGAAGGAGACACTCAAGTTAGAAATCACTAACTCTATGCCTCTAAAAGATGGCATTTAGGGGAGTAGCCCTTCTAAAAAGTGATTAGGAAGCTGTGTGGAGTGTGTGAACATGCACTTCCTACTGATTTCACACACCAGAAAGAATGTTTTCAGCTGCTCTGTTACACATTGGACAATTGGTATAACTAATAGTCATTTTTTTAAAAGTGGACATTGTGTAAGCAGATAGAAGTCCACAAAAGAGAAATAACTAAGAAATGGTAGTTTTGTGTGTGTCTGTTTTTAAGTATATAAACAAAGAAAGTCAAATTATATTGAGTAATTTGTGATGGAGTTTTGAGCTGAAAATCCTTTTGTGTAAAAACTTCAGTCACCTCTAATCTCAAAACTGATCTGGCCATAAATCCCTTCATGGAGATAGGCTCACATTCCACTTTTAAGCTTACCTTTCTCGTTTCCTTCCCTATACGTCTTCACTCTTTCTTCTTACATCCTTCATCCTCCAGTGAGGAGGGAGCAGAATGTCACCTGATAAGTGAGCTTAAGCAGTCATATCTAACCAAGACATGGTTAGAATGCTAAAACCAAGCACAATGAACAAATTATGGAGTCAAATTTACACCCTTTAAAAAGGATCTTCAGCATATTACTAGTTAAGGTTATGTAAACATTGGTGGCTAGAAAATAACTACCAGGGATGGAAAACCTGAAACTAAGCAAAGGATCAGTTAGCATAAAAGAGTGTCCGTGAACCCCAGATCTGCTAAGGATAAAAGCTGCACAAACGAGTAGTTTCTAATAATGTTACTATTATTAAAAAATCCAAAAATGGTTTTCATGCTTACATTGATTGCTTTTTGTTGAGTAGCGAGGTAAGGAAGTGGGTTCAGTCTGCCATCTTGTGTTTATTACCCCATTAATGATAATTCATCCACTGAGAAATCCATTTGTTTTCACAGCATTATTTGCCAATTGTACTTATAAGAGCCTCAAAATTCTTTCAACAGTAATAACAAATCCACAACCAAAGCAGGTTCTAGTCTGTATTTAGCACAACTCAGATTCATGAACCTTCAAATATGCTGTTTTGTTTTAATATTTAACATCTCTTATTGGTCTCAAGATCATCTAAAATCAATCAATATGTATTACATATTCATAAAGTTCTTACTGGGAGCTAGGTAATTCCATAGCAATAATTTTCAAACGTTGATGTCTTTCTTTCTGTTTTTGCTTGTTACATCCTTTCCTCTCTTTAGCTCATTTCTGTCTGTCTTTCTTTTCCCCTTTAAGTCACAGGAGCTTTCATGACTATGTCTTGTTTTGAAAAGGGACTGTAAACGTGACTAACACTATATTTACCTAAGATCCCATTGTAAGTAGAAAAGCTTGGAAAAGCACCCGGTTCTTCTATTCTGTCCAGGACTTTTCTGTATAGTTTGGAATTTTCCCGATTATAATTCAAAACCATACTCCAAAGATTTATATGTGTGTGTGCATGGTTCTATGTCATTTGAAAGTCAGTTGCTAAATACTCATTTTACCAATCCCAAAATGCCGGTAATGGTAATGGCTATGTGCCAAAGATATGACGGATATATGACTTTGAGACCTTTGTGTTTTCTGTGCCTACAGCAATTGACCCCAAAATAACTATGGTTTCCCAGGCCCTCCTGTCGTTAAAGGTCTGTCTTTTTCCCTTGTAGGACGTTTTTGCCTTTTCTTGCTCTAGCAGAGCCGCGTGGCTTGAGATTGACTAGTAGCCTCTTTGCAGATGTCACTTCTCAAGAATCAACAGCTCTGCCACATTGCTTCCAATTATGTTTGACAGTATACTTGTAAAAATCTGTTGACATCCTATTTCAGCTTGTCACACGTGAATTATATTTTCCTTGCTTGTTGCCCCAGCAACAGATATTAGGCCCAAACAAACTACATGGTCCTGATAGTGAATTAAAAACTTCAGAGGACCTCTCCCATGAATGATATAAATTCACTCTTGGATGAAACAAATTTATCATGGAGATATTGCTGATTAAATTTATTGGTAACCAATGATAGGGGATGTCATTGGATGTGATGGCTCTGAAGGCCATAGTTACAGGAAATCTGCAATCACACGTTAATTTATACAGCAGAGTCAGGAGTCACATATCTGGATGCTGAAGGAAACTGCTGATGTGATATCTGAACAGCTGTCATTGCACATTGAGAAATCCTAAAGGAAGGGAGAAGTGCCAGGAGCTATAAAGGTGAGAAACTGTCCCGATTTTTTAAAGAGAAGAAAATAACTCATATCATAAATTGCAGATTTTTGGCACCATCGAGAGTAGGCAATTAAATAAATATTGTATTTGAATTTTTAGAATATGTGACATCTCTGGTATAGATCCTTAAGAAATATCCGATAAACTGAATTGACTCAGATCGAGTGGAATTAGTGATCACTGAAGAACTAAGTGGACTGTTTAAGAGCAAGTCTTGCCAAACTCCTCCAGTACCTTTTTTGGATGAAGGAAGTAATATTTCATCGTGGAGTTAACATAGTGAGATGAAAGTGGGATATTATTTTTATTTTATTTGAAGCAGATTTGGCAATCCTTTTGTCTTAAACAGACAAGAGTTTTCTAGAGGAAGAATTCAGTGATTATCCTTAGCTTTGTTCCCTTGAGAATTTTATATGATTTGAATAAAGGTATAAAAGATCTGTTTAGCAAACTCGGAACAAGTTTAAGATCTCTATTTACCAGAATATAAACTGCATGAAGGCAGAGATTTCTGTCTGATTCATTGTTTTATTTCAAATATGTGTTTGACTGACACACGTGTTCAATATAATTTTGTTTAATAATGTACAAAACCAGGGCAAAGGGCATATACAAAAATGCATTTCACCAGTTCTGCAGGAACTCCAGTGCTCCTTGGTATCTCTCATCCAGTCTTAGACCATCAAATGAATTGGTTCATATTAATCTCCAACCTACCCTTGGCGGCCCAATTGTAGCCATAATTTTCCTTCTTTCCCACTCTATCCAAGTGTGACTTGGTCAGAGTAAATGCCTATCAAAGGCACAACTGCCTTGGGACCCACGTGTCATCTCTATTGATGATTCCTAGGCTAAAGCTGTCAAAAGCCAAAAAGAAAAAAAACTGGTGAGAAAGATGCTCCTGAAAGTGCCAACATCTATGAAGAGACTGTTGCTATGGACTTTCAGAATGCTCAAGACTGGGAACACTCATCTTTGGCCTCACTTCTAGTTCCCCAGTGTGGAGGTAACCTCCTGGCAGTGGATTGGAATAAGTTTGAGGGGGGAGTAACTTTATGATAAATGCAGATATTACATGCCATATATCATCACTACTGTTGCAAATATTGCTACTTTCATTGTGGCTTTGCTGTTATAGGCAATTGTGTCTTCATTGTCAGTATTTTTATTTTTCATTGCTATGCAGAAAAGAGATAACTCAGCATATCGGAGACTGCTTTCCTTAGAAAGGCTTCTTTGTAGGGTTGGCCCTCGGCTGGTGTCTGGGAACTTAGATTCCCTATCATTCCCAGAACTGATAAATATAGCTCACGATGCTTAAACTGTGCAAACACGATGGTTTATGCTGAATACCTGCTTTTCAGTTGGGGTCCCAAATTTTGGTGCATTGGGAGGCAGAGGGTGTCTGTGTGACCAGCCACTAATAAAAACTCTGGTCATGCGTCTGTAATGAGCTTCCCTTGTGGATATTTCACATGTGTGGTCATGACTCCTTGTTTGAGGAATTAAGTGTATCTGGTGTGACTCCACCATGAGAAGATTCTTGGAAGCTTGCACTGATTCCTCTGGACTTTGCTCCATGTGCCTTTTCCTTTGCTAATTGCACTTTGTATCCTTTCACTTCAATAAATGATAGTCATGAGTGTAATTATATACTGATTCCTGTGAGCTCTCCTAGTGAATCTCTGAACCTGGGGGTCTTCCTGAGGACTCCTGACACAATTGTCCAGGAAGAGACCACATTAACCACTACTGATTCTGTCTGACTCTCAATGTCCCTGGAGATTATCATAACTCAACGTTTTTACTTGTACTTGTTCCTTAATAATTTTTTCCCATTTGAGTTAAAAATCAAGTATGATCCCATAAGAAAACATGAATAAAATAAATACTAATCAAATAATAGCTAAAATTTATTGAGCTTATTTGATTTATTGAGCTTATTTGTATATTTACTCTGTGTGATTCTTCCTGGGCACTATGATTAGTACATGGACTGCATTTTCTCATTTAAGCCTTACAACAGCTCTACGAGATATGGAATTTTAACATCATAAATTTATAGATAGAGAAACTGAGGCACAAGGAAGTTAAATGCCTTGTTAAAAGTTCCACAGTTGAAAAGTAATGGAGTTGGGATTTGAAGCAAGAGTTTTGTAACATCAGACTTTGAGACACAACACTACAGAGGCTGAAATTTTACTGTCTTCAGATTTACCATACAATCAGACTCTAATTTGCCTCAGACCAATCATTATGCTCATTGTAGATCTCTGTTTTAGGGTTTTTTTTTTTTTTTTTTTACAAAAAAACCCTGAGTCTGTCGATCATATAGAAGATATATGATGTATGTACATACCAGCAGTTCTTCAATAATCTGAGATATGTCTGAATCATAGGGAAAAATGAGTCTAGGTTGTGTCAGGGACAAAACTAAGCCTTCACAGAAGCATTTGAAAGTTGGCGGTAGAGTTCATTATGTTTTCAACTTGCTGTTGCCAAAATCCTTGAGAGCAGGAATTCAGTGTTAAACATGCATGCACAGTTTCTGGCACATACTAGGTATTTAATCTTAAAAAAATGTGGTTGGTGGATAAACAGATGAGTGTTAGGCTACAGAATTTGTTTGGAGATTTGGTCAGATGGAATGTCATCCAGAAAATTCAGTGTTGAAGGCACAATTTGGACTAGAGGTTTGGGCAAATAAATAGAAGTGTATTCATATTATATTCATAGCTAAAAGACATTATGAATTCATAAAATAAACATGACTCAAAAACAAACTAAGGAAGAAACTTTCATTTTCAACGATAGAAAAAGTGGCTGATTGCATCCGTACTATTGATCCGTTAAGAAGAATGAGGTATATCTTTTCCGTTATGTGTTAAATAAAAAATGCAAATTTCAGTCCTATGAATATGAAATGATTGCAATTTCATTAAAATAATATATGTGTGTGCATATAAAAATGTGCATGTGCACATATATGTATAGGTTTTAATGGGTGTACGTTTTGATATCATATTACATTGTTTTTATATATAACATACATTTAATTTTCTAAAAAGGAGGAATGATGCATATCAATTTGTCAACCAGGGTTTACCTTATGGAGGTGGGATGGAATAGGTTTGGGGAAATTTAGCTTCTATCAAAAATATAAATATTATTTTTCTAACTATAGTCAGATTATGGATTTTTTAATTATTTTTTCACCAATATCTATATAAATAAGTTGATGAGTTAGATTGATGAGTCTTTCAAGTAAATATCTTCATTTTATGTTAAGTGAAGAAATGCAGAATTACAAAGAAGTAGCTTGTTTACTAAGACTGTGTGCAGGTGTGTTATACGTATATGTATGTATTTGTCTGGAAGATAAACTAAACCGTGACTGTGTGTGGAGTAGATTCATATAGGGATTTTATTTTTTGATTTGGTTATTTCTATTTGTTTTCAATGAACTGGATTATTTTACGAAATAAATAAAAACAAACAAGCCAGAAAGACAATATCAGTGCTGATGTAACAGAACCAATAATTCTGCTATGATGACGGCTAGGAAATAAATGCTTCCCTTTTATTTATGGAAGCAATGTCTTCTCTATGTCCTAAGCGATGAGGTAAAATTCAAACTTCTAAACCTGGCAAGCAGCAGGCCCCACAATCTGGCCTTAATATAGCATTTTGACCTTGAATCCCATATTTCTCATAAATTCCATTCTATAAAACTGTTTTGCTCATATCCTTAGAAAGCACTCTGCAGTGTCCTGCTCCCACAAATATCCTCATATCAAATTTTATCACCTGGAGTGACTTTTCTTTTCCTCTCTACCTTTTGTAGTTCTGTATTCTGTTGTTATTTGAATTTTTCCTTCTCCTTAAAAGCTATGGCTTCCTGAGATCCAGTGTCGAGTTCCAGTTCAGATTGTCAAAGCTAAGGAGAATTTATTGAACTTACAATGTTCATTAGCGTCTTAGGAATAGATGATGGCTCTAAGAGTAAAATTTTCCCAAAGTTTATATATGTTAGGCATGTCCCACTTTGATGTCCCCCACACATGCATACACAAAACATGACTGTAACGTCAGCCCACTGCAACAAATATTTAAGGACATTAAAAAAGAGAGAGAGGGGCCGGCCCTGTGGCAGAGTGGTTAAGTTCGTGAGCTCTGCTTCTCCGGCCTAGGGCTTTGCTGGTTCGGATCCTGGGCACGGACATGGCACCACTCATCAAGCCATGCTGAGGTGGCATCCCACATGCCACAAGAAGAAGGACACACAACAAAAATATATAACTATATACTGGGGGGGATTTGGGGCGAAAAAAAGGAGAAAAGTAAAACAATAATAATAATAAAGAGATTGAAAACAGTTGTTAGCTCAGGTGCCAATCTTTAAAAACAAAAAAAGAGAGCGAGAGACATAGAGGTTTATACTACCCCATTTTAGAGATTCATTTATTTCTAAATCCATTTTCAAAAACCATTGCAGGCTATTCGCATATTTTAATTTATAGCTTCTTCCAATTAGCCCCAGAGAGAGCCAACTTTTCCAACTCACTAGCTGCCAAGTAAGGAATGTAGATGAAAGGTCAAGAATTGGAGCACTGAAGCAGGATGACATTCAGGGTTTGGAACCCAGCATCTTTGCTTACTACCTGTGTGACTGTGAGCAAATTAACTAACTTCTCTGAACATCAGTTTCCTTATTTATAAAGTAGGAGTGAGAATAATACTGATTGCATGGAGTTATGAAATTTTATTACGTAATATGTGTAAAGTTGCTGTCAGTGACAAATTCACATCCCTTACCATTTTGGGGAATGACTGTTCAACTTCCAGCTACCAGCATTTACTGTTCCTTGCCTGATGGTTTAACTCACTACTGAGTCTTTTCTGCCTGAAAATGGGCAGAGTGTATGCTTCCTTCCTCAACAGCAGGACTGTACTGTGACTTTTGGGAGCTGGCCTTTAAAAACCCAATTCTCTCTCCCTTGGGTAGGATACATCTAAAGTGCTGTTTTGTATTGTCTTCCAGCTTCCCCAGGGAAATTAAGCCCTCAGTAGTAATTTGCTGACAACATACCTTTCATAGGTTTTTTTGCTTTCTCTGTCACATTTTTCTCTATTCCCATACGTACATTTCCTAGAGTCATCTCTCAATTAAACCACTTGTGCTTTAGTCCTTGTCTCAGAGTCTGCTTCTAGGGGAACCCAAACTAGCACAACAGAGAGCGCGTATTATGGATGGAGTGTTTGTGTTCCCCAACATTCATATGTTGAAATCCCAACTGCCAGTGTGAAGGTTGGGCCTTTGGGAGGTGATTAGGTCATGAAGGTGGAACCCTCATGAATGCAATGAATGCCCTTATGAAAGAGACCCCCAGAGAGCTCTCTCACCCCTTCTCACCATATGAGGACACCCATGAAAAGGTGGCTGTCTATGAACTAGATCAGGCTCTCACCAGACACTGAACCTGCCAGAACCTTGTTCTTGGACTTCCCAGTCTCCAGAACTCTGAGAAATACATTTCTGTTGTTCAAACCACCCAGCTCATGGTACTTTTTATAGCAGCCTGAGCTGACTAAGGCAGTATGGCATATAATAAGCATGTAGCAAATGTTAAGTTGCGTGTTGAGCGCTTCTACACTATTTATCTTAATAATTCATATTGTATTTTTCACCATGATTCAGTATCCATACCGCAAAAGAAAGTAAGCCTGGAAGTTTAATACACGTTACATAGAAAATAGGAAAAGGCAAAAGCTTACATTTCTAATTATCTATGATGTAGTCATCATTGAAGCTGTCAAAACTACCCTGAGGTAAAGTGGAATAGCTCTGGAAAGTTATACAAAGAAAAGAAGTGCTCAGGGCACATGGTACAAATCAAGCCAATTTGCCTTATAAATGTTTTCAGTGCAGTGTCATATGTACGCTCTACACTTGAAGCCAACCCAGTCAAATCCATCCATTGACTGTCTGCTCTGGAATGACATCTCTCATAGCGCCTTCTCCCTCAACATCAGATATATGGTATATATCATGTAATGACTTGCTAACTAGTTTTCTCTTCATTTATAGGTATATTAAATTGATCAAATTGTACTTGATAGTCTTTATAGTGAATTATAATAACATATAAACATCATGACTCACTAAGTTATTTCACATCCATTCTCTCTCTGTCATTTCACATCCAATACTACAAAGAAATCTGAGTGTGTTTTACCAGCCTCTTAAAACAGATGAAGAACCTATTATTTAGAGAAAATAAATTATTTACTCAAGGACACAGCCAGAAAGTACTAGTTAAGAGTTGATGGACTTGAGGCCATTAAATTACCTTGCACTTATTAGAAGACTGACTTCAATGTTCTCAGTAGCTAATTGGTACCGGTTTAAGAATAGACATAAAGGTATGTACAAATTTCCAACACAGTGATATTCAATTAACTTTATCCCTTACGATTTTGATCTCCAAATTCAAGTTAGGTACACCTCCTATATTCTATAACACCTCTTCCATCACACTATTTTTGCTTGTCTGTTACCTTGTGGTTATCCACTTCCAGATGCCCTGTGCAGCAAGTGCAGTGACCATCGTACCAGAATGCGTTTGTGCGTGGCAGCACCTCAGTTGTCTGGAGCAGTGCCTGGTACTAGAGTAGGGGCATTCTAAATATTTACTGAATGTAACACAGATTAACCATTCGGGACATGTGATGTTTTTCTTGTATAGAAGTACTGATTTAGAAATGTGTTTTAAAAAACAGTTCTTAGCTTCCTGGCAGATATCTGCTGGAATGCTTCCTGCCGTTGTAAATCAAAGGAGGTTAAGGGTCAGGGAATTGTTTTCTGTGAAAAAATTATTCCTAGTACTTGTGAGGTCAATGGGATTGTGTCATGTTGTAGAAAAAGACTCTGTGGCCAGGATACCAGTATGAATACCCACTTTGCATTTCTGCACTGTGAAACTTTGACAAAGATACATTTCGGTATCTACAGTCTTCTGTGAAATGGAAATGATGTTAATTTTTGTGACTATTGGGATTGAAAAAATGTATATGAAATAACTTCACATTATAAGTATTCAATAAATGGGACAGTCATTCTCTTATCTTGGTGTTTTACCTTGCCCTGTTGGATTTTTCAACATAATACTTATTAATGGACACGTCTGTTTATTAGTGTATTTATTGTCTGTCTCACTCCCAACCAGAATAGCAGCTCTCCGAGAGCAGAGACTGTTGTATACATTGCTGTATTTCCTCTTAGAACAGTGTCTAGAACAGAGTATGTGCTCAATTACTCTATTTTGAGTAAATGAATGTCTCTCTTTTGTAAATCGATGGCCCTTTCAGCATGCTTACTCTAAAATAACACAAATGTTTGAACACAATTTGAAGATATTGTTTTATCCTGCCATGGTCAGACCTTACGTCATGAAAATTCAGAGGATTTCAGGTTTGTTGGGGACAAATGAGTGTCAAAATGACTCATCTTCTAACTAATTACAAAGTGCAAAGCAATTAACAACAAAATTTGATTCAAAACCAGGTCCCTTGATTTAAATTTATGTTCCTCCTATTCTGCCATCCAGACTTCAATCAGTAACAGTATATTTAAAAAATAGTATATGTGTCAACCACCAGCATTTCATGTACTCTGGGAGTCTGTTCGGATGTAACTCTCAGGATAACTTCCTCTTTTCCTCTTCCCCTGTTTTCTCTCCTTAGTTTTGATCGGTATTTGGTTTGTTTATTTTTATCCCTTTGCATGTCTCCTGACTTTTTTTAATACTATCTTAAATGACAAGTTTTCATTTTCTCGAAAAATCTGTTCTTTAGTAGAACGGAATAATCTTTATAAACACACACTCAGCAAAAGTAGCAGTTTATTACAGCATGCATGAAACGAATATTCAAAATCATGCATATTCCATGTACAAATACAAATTAGGTTATTTATGATCATGTTTACACGATTCAGACCTAAACAGTAAACAGAAGGAAACTGTAATTTCTCACTATGACTGGGGCCAACACGTTGAGACACATCTTTGTGATTGGAAAATTGGAATGTTTATTTTTAGAATAGATATCTGAAAAGTGTGCTCTCCTCTAATAAAAGTATTTCCACTCTAAAAGCACCATGCACTTATAAATATTCTGTATTTTCTCCTTTAAAGTTGCCGGGCATTTTTTTTTGAGACTTGAAAATCTCATTTCCATGAGAAAAAAGCAGCTGTGTTCCTCTTATAGAACTGAGACACGACTGCTTTACAAGTGGGCCCTGACAGATTAATTCAAACTTTTCCCATCTTCAGTTGTTAGACATTCGGTGAAAAGGCAGTGATGGGCTATGGAAAATGTAAGGAGTACTAAAAAATATATTTTCCACCTAAGCTCAGTATTTTCTTGAAAATAAAAAAAGAAAAACAATGAAGCACTTGTCTTTACTTGGTACTTTTTTTCTGTTTATCTTTCTTCACATATGTATTCCTACAAAAGCATCTTCACACCAGCTGAGATTTCCGTCCTGTGTCACAGCCTTGAATAGGAGCATCCTAACCAAGAACCTTGGGAAATTGAATTTCAGAGGTTAAATGTATTATAGATTGAAACAGGACATTCTAATTAAAATGAAGACTTATCAAAGGGATCATCAATATTTCCCAGGTGATCATTTTTTGCTGCCCTATTTTTCTTGCCCATACTACATATATTATGGATTCTTTAAAGCAGTAGCTCAAATTAATACATCTCTATACCCACGCTTGGCGATGCTAATCATTCTTTAACAAGAAATAACTTTAGAATGTTACACTTAGACAACTTTGAATAAAACCCGTTGATTTTACCAAAGGGGAAACTGAGGCTCAGAGAAGGAAAATGGTTTTTCATATGACACTTCCAATTTTTGAAATTTTAAAGTCCTGATGATATTGAGAGTAATGGTGGCGATAATGCTATGCACACACAAGCACGATCCAGGATAATCCAAGTGGATTGTTCTACTGATTCACATATTATTCATCTAGGACCTGCTTAATGGGCAATGCATATTGAGAAAAGAATGTAGGGGATAAATTATTTTCTTGCCTTTGTTGGTAGTTATTCAAGTATCGTTACTAGAAACCAAGTTATTACTAAGAAGTTTTTTGCAGAATTAATTCTTGAATTTAATATATATATCAATCAAGAAACTCATAAGATTTCATGTAATGAAAACAAATAGCCCAAAGCTGCACAGAAAGTTTGTAGTGAAATGAGTCCCCACAGCTCCTAACACTGTAGCAACAGCACTAGGTTGATTATTTGACTCCTTTTGAGGGTCAAAACTGTTTATGTTTGTTTTTGTCTCTATATGGCTTTTAAAAAAAATAAAACTAAAATGCAGACTTTATTTTGATTACACCAGTTTTTCCATTAATGTTCTTCTTCGGTTCCAGAATTTAATCCAGGATCCTAATTTCATTTAGTTATCTTATCTCCCCAGCTTTCTCTATCTGTGACAGTTCCTCACACTTTCCTTGTCTTTCATGACCTTGGATGTTTTGAACAGTACTTGTCCGTTATTTTGTAGGATAACTTTCAATATAGGTTTGCCTGAATTTTCTCACGATTAAATTGAGTAATATTAATTTATGGATATGCCTAATTGGGAGTGATACCACAGAGATGATGTGGCTTTCTCACAAAAGACTATTTTTTAAATACTAAATAGTGATACCTATAGATAACATCATTAGCAATTTTATCACTGAGTTATTTCATCCAGCCACCATTTAAGGATTTCAGGTGCATCATTCCTTTCAGTTGTCCTAGTACTCATACTTTCTCTCTTCCGGTTGCTTGAAGAGATAAATTTCAATTACACACAAAGAAACTGAGGCCCAAGAAGACGGTATGATTTAAAGTCATGCAACTAGCAGAAGAGCTATGCCTTAAATTTTTGTCTTCAGAGCCTTAGTTCATAGATCTCCCCACAAAGTTCACTGTGAAAACTTAGGAGACTCATGACCTCAGGGTGTCCTAAAAAGATTCCTGTGAACTCCACATTTCCTTTTATTTCCAGTCACAAGGCCCTAATTAGACATGCTACTTTTCAGCTTCATATGTAAGATTCATGAAGAATGTTTCCTTAGAAATTCATCATCAGTACATTGGACTTCCATCCTCTTTCTTCCTCCTCTCCAGGAGTAACTCCATCTCTGCATGGCCATGAGGGAAAGGAGTGCTTCCTGCTTCCCCTAATTGGAGTGAGATATGCCACCGCTCAGAGCTGAGGATTCTTGGTGTGCCTTCGAAATAAATCTGACTCCTGAATAATGATTTGGCTCTGCAAAAATCGCTGCCTTGGAATCCTGCTGAGGTGCTGCCATCAAAACAGAAAAAATCAAATTTTACTCTGAATGGAGCCTTAATAACAGTCGGAAACTTCAGCCTCCTGCCTATAATTTATTTATAAAGAATCTTTTTGAAGGGAACTATCTTGGAGAATTCTGTGTGGCTTTGATGTTTGCAAAAGTAACCCTGTCAAGATAGAAAGATGATAGATAGAAAAATAGTTGGATAAACCTACAGATAGAATATAAGGCAGATTAAAACAAGAAATCTTGTGTCAAGTAACTCAAATGTAAGCATTTGATTCTTACATTTTTTCTATGGCTGGACCTACCCTCACTTGACCCTAGGAACTGTTTTAATCATTTATGACCAAAGTCTTAGCATAGCTCTTCCATAAACATTCTTAGACAACATATTTAGTGAAAGTAGATTTGTTTTTGGGGAGTGGGGGTGGGGGTCAGGATGTGATACACAGAAGGGAAGAAGCTGTTAAATGGTGTGTTAAGGACTGAATTGTGTCCTCCTAAAATTCACAGGTCAAAGCCCTAATCCCGACATGATTATACTTGGAGATAGGACCATTAAGGATGCAATTCAAGTTAAACAAAGTCATAAGAGTTGGGCTCTAATCCAATAGGACTAGTGTCCTTACAGGAAGAAGATGAGACCCCAGAACTCTCTATCTCTCTTTGTGCGAGCATAGAGGAAACGCCATTTGAGGACCCAGCGAGAAGGTGGCTATCTGCAAGCCAGGAAGACAGCCTCGCCTGAAACCTGTCCTGCTGGCACCTTGATTGGGCTTGCCTCCAGAACTGTGAGAAAATAAATGTTTGTTGTTTAAGTCATCTCATCTGTGGTGTTTTGTTATGGCAGCCTGAGCTGACTAATAAAGGGCGCATCATTTATCCGGCTAGCACAGTGAGCAACTGAAGCATATTTTTTCTGGGAAACCCTGGGAGTTGGTGTACCTAAGATTTATCTCCTCCCAAGGGATGAAGAAGCTGGAGCATTTACACTTCAACTTATAACAAGCATGGGCTGATGACTGCTCTCATGGGTTATCAATTTCTCCAAACATTCATCTAGATGCAGAGTGGCTTCCCACAATTTAGGTAAAAAAAGGAGGCCTCTGGAATGCATGCAGATACCGGCAGTCGGGAGTGGTCATGAGCATAGTGAAAGGGACAGTGAATTCAAATAGGGCTCTAACAGTGTCTAACACACCCAAAATACATACCCAATTCAATTCCAGAAGAGTTCTTGCTTCCTAGTTTTTCCTACAAGGAAACTGATGCCAGAATCTGTAATGTGTGTGCAAATACAGGCAAATGTGAGGTGTGTGTATGCATGTGATTCACATGCGTATGCATGTATGATATATGTGATATATTCCCCCATTTTACCAGATTAGGGGTAAAAATGAGGTCCCACTACCAGTAATAGTCTGATCAGGCTAGTTATCAGGTCCATCTGCCAACAGTGTCTCCAGCCCCAGCTACATCATCTCCCTTCATGGTAAATCCATGGAGTTGTTCACAGATGCTCACAAGAATGTTCTGTCAGTTTTACAAGGAATAAATCATGCTCTTCTCTTCTGGACTTAGTCCCTTTGGTGAGACTTTTTTTTTTTTTTTGAAGACTGGCACCCGAGCTAACAACTGTTGCCAATCTCCCCTCCGCCTTCTTCTTCTCCCCAAAGTCCCCCAGTACATAGTTGTATATTCTAGTTGTGGGTGCCTCTGGTTGTGCTATGTGGGACGGCACCTCAACATGACTTGGTGAGCATTTCCATGTCCATGTCCAGGATCCGAACCCGCGAAATCCTGCGCTTCTGAAGTAGAGCGCACGAACTTAACCACTTGGCAATGGGGCTGGCGCCTGGTGAGAGTTTTGACTGATGTCTGTGAAGCTACATATAATATACTTACTCCAAGGCAGTTCCAGAAGCTGTCCGGGGAATCTGATCTTATTCGAATCAACGTTTACTTCTCCATCTGAATCTTGCTTCATTCCTCAGCCCCTTTCACCTAAGTACAGTAATCTGCCAGTAGGACTTGCAATATGTGTTCTGTTCTTAAATCACGCTAAAGTTGTAATAGTAAGTTACTGCAAAAGCCCTTAATATGAACTTTGAAAATCAAATACAGAACTGTATAAAGTAAAAGCGATTTTTCTTTTTTAAACTCACTTTTCGATCTTAGCAGTAGATAGTTAAAAAAAAATCAACACAACATAATACGTAAAATATATGAAGTATCATATTATAATAAATATAATAGGAAGTTACCACAGCAGCAGAAACAAGAGGTAATTTGATTAATATTTTGTGTGTAGAAATTTTTCTCCCATTGAGTTTTAGCAGGTCACTATATAGACCCACTTAGTGTGTGATATAAGCATGTATTTCAAATACGTGAATCTCCCTTCATAAATGATGGAGATTTATTTGGTTAAGAAATAGATGTTTACTTGCCACCTAGATTTGCATACTAGAGATTTTATCTGAAACACCTTGAAATGAGGAAACAGCAGAAATCTTTAATTCAGTATATCACCATTGCATCTATATTTTAGACACTTCTTTTTAAAGAAACTCCTTCTATTATCAGAAAAAAATGTTATGGCTCTATAAGGATCTGCATGAGTCCTTGTAATTTACTAATGTCTAGAATAAAATTAGTATGGGACAATTAATGGTGATTTTAACGTAAACAATAAATTGAACTTATAATGTGTTCACAAGGAACCAGGAGAAAACAAGTTGTTCTCAGTCTATTATATGTGAAACACTTTCACGAATAAATAAATTCAGTAAAGAGCTGATGGACATAGATTAGAAAAAAAGATCAAGTAAAATTTTTCTAAAGTGCTCATAATTTAGAAAATGCAGTAAGACAGTTGGGGGAAATTATCCTGAGAGCGACACAAATATCAGCACTTGCTGTTTCCATGGAGAGGTATTTCTCTAAAGCCAGTTTTGCAAGGTGCGAAAAAGATGGCTCCACTTCAAGGATACCTGAACAGGAACTTCAAGGAAAAGAAAAGTTTTGTCTAGAAAGGCCTGGATCATCAGCCCATCCATGTTTCTGGCTTATCTAACTACTGCAAAAAAGACTCTCTTTTATTTTTAATACCATCAATAAAATGTTACGGAAGAGTCAGTGATTCCCTGGCTCTCAAGCCCTTCTTCCACCCACAATCAACATCAAATAAACATTTGTTAAATATCCGTGCTTTATACCAAGGTCTGTGTTGAAGTTTGGAGGGAAAAGCTGACAATTATCAAACTTCACACCATTAACAGCCTAGTGAAAGGGTAGATAAATATAGTTTAACCAACGCAACAATAGAAATTTGTAAAAGTGGCAAACTATCTGAGGTGGTCAAAGAAGGCCTCCTGGAAAGAGTTGTATTGAGCTGGGTCTTGAAAAACAACGGCAATAACCAATACTCATCAATGCTGGAGCATTTGTACGGGGAGTTCATTGCCTCATTGCCACACTCACTGTCTTCCAACATCACCTTTACTCGCCCCACCCTACAGACAAGGAAATGGGGGCAAAGAAAAGCTGAGTAAGCCACCCAAGGTGACAGGATTCGTGAATATCAAAGGGTTTTTGTTGTTTTGGTCTCCAAAATCATGTTATCGCTGTACTAATTGTGAGTTAAAGTTTGCCAAGATAGATTGTGGTAGAGAGCGTGGCTACTGGAGTATCTGAATAATCCCAAAAGTGAACACTTACAAGGTTAGCCTGATCCAGTTTTAGGGAGAAATTGGCCTGTGGGCTGAAGTGATTTTATTGGCCTAGGTAATTAATAAATGTGATTTAATGCCCATTTGAGCAGGTTGCTGGCCTTCTCTGACCCTGTGCTCCCAGGCTTCTCCTTGATCTTCTGATAACCTCTCCACTTTGAACTACACTTCTAGAAGATGTATGTGTACATAAAGCACTGACTCATTAGATTTAAAAGAAATTTTAGATCGGGATTATTTTGATGTAATATAAGTATAGATGGTTAAATTTCATCTTTTTATTATCAATAAACATACAGAACATTTATTCGCTTATTCATCTATCCATTCATCCATCCATGGTCTCGTATAGTCATTCACTTAAACATTTTATTGAGTGTCTTCTATGTGTCCGACATTGGTCGAGGTGCTAGTGGAGAAAAGAGAGCAAGAGAACACATGGCATTGTCAGTCCACATGAAGCCTCTTACAGTCTAGTGAGAAAGACATAATCATATTAAAAATATGAAATTCAACATTGAGAAGTGTTACAAAGAAGCGCCATCATTATCCCTAACCTTAAGTTATAGCTCAAGTACATGAGAAAGGAGGGATAGTGATGGGGAAATTCAAGGATGTAAATAAAACAATTTTATATTTTGACATAATGGCTTTGATATAAGTATCAAATAAATACACAATGAGTCTATCATGCAAAATGTCTTCCTTCACGCTTTAATGTATTGTTAACAACCATAGCTAAGAGGTAGCAGAGAATTACTGTGTTATAGATGCTGGGGTAAATGTGTTACACTCATTGTCTCATTTAATCTGCCCTACTACCCCTATTTCAAGTGAGAAAAATGTAACATCAAAAAACAAACTCACCAAATGTCACACACATTGAGTGGGACAGCCCAAACTTCAACCAGGTGAGTTGGGCCTGAAGGTTCACATTCTCAACCCTTCTGCTGTACTTCCTGTGGCAGACAAACTCCAGGATGGCCCTCAATGAACCTTACATCCTGGCATATATGCCCTTGTGTAATCTGTATTTGAATATGTGTTGGATTTACTGACTTGCTTCTAACCAATAGGATACAGCAAAGATGATGGGCTATCACTTTCATGATTATCTTAAGATTGCAACCTCAGTCTTGCTAGCAGACTCTCTCTATTGCCTTCTTGGCTTGTATGGTTGGATGAAGCCAGCTGCCATGTTGGTGAGGCCCGTGTGGAAAGGAACTGAGGCTTGTCTCCAGCCAATAGCCAATGAAGAATTTCATCTGTCAGTTCAATTGCCCAACGAGGAATTCAGACCCTCAATCTTACAACCCACAGGGAAATGAATTCTACTAAAAATCATGTAAATTTGGAGTCAGATCCTTCTCTAGTCAAGCCTTCAAATGAAACTCTAGCCCTGAACAGCATCTTAATTTCAGGTCTGTAAGAGACCTTTAAGCGAAAGACTCAACTAAGCCATGCCCATTTTCCTGACCTACAGAAGTTGTGAGACAATAAACGTGTGTTGTTTTAAGCCACTAAGTTTGTGTTAATTTGTTACACAGCAATATAGAACTAGTGTGTTGGCTATAGAGTATCTGGAACTACTTTATTTTCTGTGGGTAGTTATTCTCTGGATACAATGCCTGGGGTATAGAAATAGAGCCTTCTTTCCTTTTGCCTGCATTTCTCACGGTAAGAAAAAAATTCCAAGCTAGTTGGCTGGATTTTTGGATACCTCTTGACAACCTACCAAAATAACAACTTACTGCCTATTTTTCTGTACTTTTGAATATTCACTTTGCCAAACTCTGCCATTTAAGACATCCTGACTAATCCTAATTCAAAGATGGTTGGTTATAGTGGAAAGTGTGTGGACTTTGGAGCCAAATATGCCAAGGTTTGAGTCTTTTCTCTGCCATTTATATGCTGATTCTGTTGGCAAATGCGTATAGCAATATAGGCTACTATATGACTTCAAAATAACATATGTTTATATAATTATATAATAATATGTATTCCTCCTGCCATATAGTGGATCCTTGATTAATATTAGCTATTATTAATTTTATACTTACTGTTGCATATCCTTCAAGATTACATTTCAATTAATTTTCTTTTCCTATACTCTTCAAATACCTAATTTCTGCCTTCCTGGTTGAAATCCCAGCCAAAGATTACAAGTGGGTCATTTATTTCCCACTCTTTTGAGTATTCATTGTATGTCAGATGTTTTCTTTTTTTTAATGTTAAATGCCCATGACACTGAGACATTTTTATTACTAATAACTTCATTTCTTAGAGGAAAATTTGGAAGCTTAGATGGTCAGTAGTATGGTAAGGATTGGAATCCACATCCTGCCTCAAAGTAGAGTGTGTTTTGAACAAGTACACATCTGCACCTATTCACCATTAATTCTGGACCTTTCAGAAGTATATACCAAAAAAATGTATTGTGGTAGGCAGGATTCTAAATGGACTCAAAGCTTTCTTTCCCCTGGTGTATAGTTTTGATTACTCCATTAAGTAAGGGAAAGACTTATGAATGTGATGAATGTCCCTCTTGATTAGGTTACTTTATATGGAAAAGATAAAGATATTTTGCAAATTAAGGCCCTTAAAGGGTTGATTTTAACTTAATCAAAAAGGCTGCATCATGGGTCCATCTGACCTAATCAGATGAGCCCTGTAAGGGAGGATCAGGAAGTCAGAGATAAGAGAAGTCAGAGAGATTTAAAGCAACACAGATACTCTTTTAGCCAGCTGTGGTGGTCTAGTGGTTAAGATTTGGTGTTCTCACTGCAGTGACCAGGTTTCTTTCCCAATCAGGGAACCATACTACCTATCTGTCAGTTGTCATACAGTGACAGCTGTTTGTGCTGGGATGTTGAAAGCTCTGCCTCCAGCATTTTAAATACCAGCAGGATACTTATGGTGGGCAGATTTCAGCAGAGCTTCCAGAGTAGGACAGACTAGGAAGGAGGACCTGGCCACCCACTTCTGAAAGAACTGGCCATGAAAACCCTATGAATAACAGTGGAATATTGTCTGATATTGCCCTGGAATGTGAGAGGATGGCACAAAAAGACCAGGCAGAGTTCCGCTCTGCTGTCCACAGGGTTATTAGGAGTTGGAGTCAACTCTTTGACTCTACAGCACTAAAAACAAAGATGCTGTTTTGCTGGTCTTAAAGCAGAAAACTCATATTGTGAAGAGGACTGAACGGCAATCAGCTTCTGTAAGCTGAGCGCTTCAATCAAAAGGAACTGAATTTTGCAAACAACCAGTTAGCCTGGAAGAGACCCAGCCAATATTCTGATTTCAGCCTGGTGAGACCCTAGGCAGACGACCCAACTAATAAGTGCCTGGAATCTTGACTATAAAAACGGTGGGATAATTATATTTGTGTTATTTTAAGCTCAAAGTTTGTGGTAAATTGTTATGCAGCAATAGAAAACTAATATACACATATATAGAAAAATATTTAATTTTTCTAGAATAATGCCTTATGTTATAAATATTTCTTTCTTTAATTACTTGAGTCATTAAACTTGTGTCACTACCCAGCTCAAAATGTTTCTTGTCATTTATCCCCAATTCTGCCAAGTCCATCTGAAACAAACCAAGTAACAAGCATTTCTTCCATCCAGTTCAATTTATGTCCTTATTTGGGGCTGACCCAGTTAAAAACTGGTCAGCAATTAACGAGTAATTTGCCTGAGTCATCATTCTTGAGTGCTCATTTCTGAAAGGAGGCTTTGTCAAAATGTCAATCCTTGTATTCTGCTGTGCCTATAATCTGGTGTCTTTCCAGTTCTTGCTGAATAAGGAGCTAAATATGCATTTCTATTTTTGCTTCTAATTAAATGTGCATGATATAGTGGAGTTGAGAAGAACGGAGCTCACTACTGTTCTTGTTCTCTTTCTGGTGAATGCTGTAAACCAGAAGTAGAGTGAGACCAGCTTCATTACATATTAGCTTTTCATTTTAAATATTAACAATATATCCTGGGAACCAAGCAGGTTAACATTCACACAATTGTATTTTATTGTATATGTGATCTTTATGGCCAAAAGAAAAGCAACAGACAGTTTGGGGAAAGGACCTTGTAGTTTGAGGACTAAGAAAGTTTAGGGGAATAAGCTATAATTTTTGACCTTGGAAAAAATCATTTAACTCATCTGAGCTTCAAGTTTCTCATTTGTATTTTAAAATTCCCTTTGCTCTTTCTCTTACCTAAATAAATGAATGTCCTTATTATTTTCCACAATGTCCCTCTCACCCATCCCATCCTATCAATCTCCACTTCTTTTTAACTTCTTCTAGCCAAAATGATTTCACCTGTACTATTTTAATAGTCTCACTGTCTACATTTTTTATCTTTCCAATTTATCCTTCACACTGAAGCCAGAATTATCTCTCCCACATACATTTGTATAGGTGATGAATCACCCTTCCTCAAAACCCCGATCATTTTGCAAGTTCCTCATTCCTATGAGACTAACTGGTACAATCCCTTAGCATCCCATACAAGGTGAGTGGTGACGTCATATCCTTGCCAGACCTAAAATCCAATGCATCCTGTGTTCAAGCTACTGAGGACTACTTATAATTTCAAAATAGATTTTCCTCTCTGTGCCTGTTTTCATGCTGTCTTCCTCTTCCTTTGTCTGTTGAAACCCATTCGTCTTTCAAAGACCTAGCTAGGATGAGTTTCCTTAGAAAAGCCTTCTCCCTCACTTGTTAGATAAAATAAATCCACTCTCCTCTGCACTCCCATAGCACTTTACTTATACAACTACCATGACACCAAAGCAGTTGATTTTAATGACAGCTCTCTCCCATGCTGAATAGGGAGCACCATGAAAACAAATTGTTTATTTCACTATTCTTTAATATGTTCACTGAACCTTACGTGCTCACTGTAAGCTTAGTAAATGTGCATTAATGAATAAGAGTTGAATGAATGAATGTGGTAATAATAATTATTACTAACTTTTATTGATTATTTGCTAAATGTTTGTTGCTTGCTAAGAGCTTTATATGGATTAAGCCTCTTGATTCTTACAATAGTTCTTCAGGGTAAATATCACTATGTTCTCCATGTTGTAGAAAGTTCAAACTAAGTTTAAGGTAAGTATTTCCTCTAAAGTCAAACAGCTAGTAAGAGGAATGAGTTAAAAGAATGTCATAGGATTTGTTACATATTTAAAATGTCTTTATTTTCTTTCATTATCAGAAGGCAGATTATTCTAACAAGTATTGTAATATTTTTGTGGCCTGGCACATTACAATTCTCAAAGGGGATCATCCTAAATAGCAATTCTCATTGTAAAGCATTTTAAATATCAGAAAGGTAGGAAATTTGGGGTGAATCAGTAGTTGTTGGAAGGTGCTTTTGAAATAAAGGGAGTGTAAATGCACGGCACAAACTTATTTCCTTATATTTTAAGATTTGACAGCTATACAATGAAGACTTCCAAAATTATAGAATGTTTTGGGCTTTCATTATAACTTTACTACATTTAGTATAAACTTTCCCAGCATGAATCATAGTAATATTTAAAGAATTCATAGACATTACTTATTTGGAAGACATTAATTTAGGAGAATTGAATGATTGCTATAAATTATATCATCTAGTGTTTCAGACCAGGTAACATCTTTGTGAAAGATCGTCTAAAAATTAAATATCTCAGTTTGAACAAATTATGTGGTTACTGAAGATATCGGATGTCCTTTAATTGTCTTGTATTGTCCTATATATTTTATGCGATGGGGTTTCTTGCCATTGGTCCATAGGTACTGCACATTTGAATTTTTCCTATAACTCAATGAGTCTGCCACACCTCATCCTTTTGGATTTCTAATGTTCAAGAGATAACTGAGAGTGGAGACTATTGAAATGGAAGGAAGGACACTAAGCAGACATATTCATGAACTAAATTTACTGCTTTGCCTGCCAAGCACCATATTTTTAACCAGACAAGCTAACTTGTTATGAGTCTCCTTCATTCTTAGCAGTCTCTGAGAAACCTGGCATCTGAATTTGCTTTCTCCAAGAGTATCTATTTTAGAAATTATGTTCTTTCTTTTGTGTTTCCTTGAAAGAAAAGAAAAACTAAAAAATAAAAAGGTAGGGGAAATGAAATTGATGGTAGAGAAGTTGCTGATCCAAGAAACTGCTTTTTAAAAGTATATATTTTAGGGGCCAGCCTGGCGGTGCAATGGTTAAGCTCGCACGTTTCGCTTTGGCAGCTTGGGGTTCTCTGGTTCTGATCCTAGGGGTGGACCTATGCACAGCTTGTCAAGCCATGCTGTGGCAGGCGTCCCACATATAAAGTGGAGGAATACGGGCACAGATGTTAGCTCAGGGCCAGTCTTCCTCAGCAGAAAGAGGAGGTTTGATGGCAGATGTTAGTTTGGGGCTACTCTTCCTCAAAAAAAAAAAAATATATATATATATATATAATATTACTTAAAGAGGAAAAAAATGTTGAGACTGAGTGAAAATTCTATTGAAATTAGGGCAGTCTTTTTCTACATTCTGGGCAATAGCTAAAACAGGCAAAGCTAAGCTTTTTACTCTGTTAAACTGTTAAACTGCTAAACTGTTTTTAACTGTGCATTGGGGAGTAAATTAGCTGGATAAGTCTTGGTATACATGATGATTTTCTCAAAGATTCATAGGTGTCACAGACCACTTTTTGTTCATGAATCATTCAAACTTCCCTGAGATCCTGGAGCCGTGATAATTTTGGAAGGTGGGCTACGTGAATTTCCACTTCCTGTGGCATTAAATCTCTCTCATCGTGATTGATGTCATTGTACATATTTCTTTGGAATAGTGGAAGGGTGGAGGACTGCAAATAATCTCTAGAGATGGAGCTGACTCAGGCTAAAGAAAGGCCGGGAGGTGGGACAGAAACATAATCATGAAGCTTCAAAGTGAATCAGAAAAATAAGGTAAGAAGGAATGGGCAGCTGAGCAAGCATCGCGGGCAAGGGCCTGGGGTGGCATAGAGCAGCAGTTTATTCCGAAGGTGGGGGAACAGTGCTGGAAAGATATCAGGGCCAGATTATGAGACCCTCTGGAATACCAAGCCCTGCACGAACACTGATCTGGCAGCACCAGTAACAGACTAAAAGTTGTTTAATGCCCACTGTGTATTTCACACAATGATTTACAAAAGTGTTCCTAACAAAAGGGAAACATGAGGACACCCTCTGTAGTTACTTTGACATGAATAAACAGTGTTCTCTCTTTGAAGACAGAATTCATCACAGGCACACAGAGGGTCGAATTCAACATTCTGTCTTTGAACAACTCAAGCTAGCTTCTTGTGGAACCTATACAAAGCTTCACCCCAGGAATACATGATGATTTTTAAGGCCTTTGACTTTGGCCGAAAAGTAGAATGATTCATAATGCTAAAATGCCTCAGCTACCACAAACACTTGATTTTGCCCGAATGTTTATCCCTAAGAAGAGTGAAGTGTAAATATAGTTCTCTAACAAAACTCAGTGGAACTGAATGATGCTTTGAGAACAAATAATAACAGTGATGTTTTCCATCAAAGAATCTAAAAGAATGAGGAATCCAAAAAGGTCAGTTAATCCAACCTAAAAAACGATACTGAAATATCATTAACCACCCAAAAATACTTGCTGAATCGTCAACTACATTTTGCTTGAATACTCTAGCTAGAGTCAGTTATAGCTAACTAATGTATCCTTTCCATTTTTGTGGAAAATGCAATTGTGAGAAAAATGTACCTGATACTGAGCAAAGTTACCACACTTCCCCTAACTCCATCCAAAATTTCTATCCCTGGGGCAAATAAAATTTATTTTCCATGTAACAGCTATTCCTATAGACTAGGAGTTATTTTTACTTACATCCACTCAACAGACTCACTGGAATAACCAATGATCTTTATTCCCTCTGAAATTTGTACTGGCTGATGCCCACTGCACGCTGAATGCTCCTAGGCAATATGCCCCTACTCTCACGCAAGCACTTGAGTTGTAAACCTACCAAGAGCCAAGAGCTTTTATTTCCAAACTTGTTGACACTAAGTGTGCTTGTTATTGTAATTATGTAATTTAATTATTGAGTAGTATAAGAAATCATGAATAAAGAGAGTTGAATTGTTTGGAAAGACTAATAAGAGATGAGCTACTATGAAGAAACAGTAAATTATCTGTGGGCAAAATAACTTTAAAAGAGGAGGAAGCTCTCTAAACTCTTGTTCTTAAAGAGAACAAATTAGCAGTCAAGTACAGATGTGGTTTTATTTAAAAAAGTGGAGTGAAGTCCCTTGGTTCCTCACACACAATCCCTTGACACTCTCCATCTCCACTCACATCAGAAAAACTTTCTGGTGCAGCATTTGCAGTTGTTGGTGTAAAGTCTTTTGCTTCCAAAGCTCTCTTTACCCCCCAAGCCTGGGAGCCCAGAAATTCCTCAAAATTAACATCCCCTGGGAACACTCCTCAACAAATGATTGACAGAAATGGATGTATAGGTACTCCGCTCCATAGCCCCATGGCGGAACGTCTCTGAAGGCCATGTTCTATATTGGCACTTAGTTTCCCCAGTGAGCTCAGATTCTGCTTACTCACAGTCTTAACTTGCCTCATAAATAACTCTTTTACCCGCTGTCTTCCATTTCCTGTCTCTTGTCTCCAGTTTCCTACCGAAATTTCCTGGAATCACTTCCCAATAAACTACATATATTGGAATTCTAGTCTCTCTGAATGTGCTTCTTGTGGCATCTTAGTCAGCTCAGGCTGGCATAACAAAATACCATGACTGGATGGCTTAAACAACTGAAATTTATTTTCTCACAGTTCTGGAGACTGGAAGTCTGAGATCAGAGAGTCAGCAGGGTCAGTTTCTGCTGAAGGCTCTCTGTTTTGCAGATGGCCACCTTCTCCTTGTGTCCTCACATGGTGGAGAGAGAGATTGAGTTCCGTTCTCTCCTCCTCTTCTTATACAGCCGTAAATCTCATCACGAGAGCCCTGTCCTCATGACCTCCTTTATGACTCTATGACCTTCAAAGGTTTTGTCTCTAAACCCATCACAAGCAAGTTTAGGACTTCAACACATGAGTTTAGGAGGGCCACAATTCAGTCTATAGCAGATACTCAGCCCCTTTGCCTCAATGTGTAGTAACTCTGAAGAGCCATCTAGCTCCAGAACTTCCTGTAGGACGGGCTGGGAACTCAGTTACAAACATATTGTGACTTGGCTTCTCACTCTTCCCTTTTCCGCTTTTCTCACTTTCTTATCTCTTCCTAGGGCAATATCCTCTAAATTTTTTGCACACAACTCTCCATCTTTCAGTGTGCCTACAGGGAACCCAATGGAAAGGAAACATAAATATATTTGTTATTGTTTTATGTGCTTTAAAATTTACATAAATAGAATCATACTGCTTTATTCACTCTTTTATGATTTTCAGATATACCCATATTGATACATATGGATATAATTCAACTTAACTGCTATGTAGAATATGATTATATGAATAAACCATGATTTATTAATTTATTCCTCTACTGAGAAACAGTTTATTCCACTTTTGCTATTGCAATCACTTTTTCAATGAAACATTCTTTTCTTTTGCATATAAGTGTGAGTTTCTGCATAATAGACATCAAGATGCATACTACTCATTGAGAGATTATGATGCTACATTTTACCAACCATTTTCCAATAGCTTTCTAAAGTGGTTGTAACTATTTTAATTCCTGCCAATAATATGAGTTCCCATCTCCCTACATGCTTGTCAAAACATCTTGTTAAAAATATTAACATGTTAATTTTTGCAAGTTTTTAAGCGTGACACATGAAATTTTACTTACTTAAAACTTGGGTTTTGCCAATTACTAGTGAGACAAAGCGTCTTTTCATGTTTTGTGCTTTTTTTGCCATTCATATTTCTTCCTCTGTAAACTACCTGCATATTATTTTATAAATATATATAAAAATTTTCTTTATGTTTATTAGATTCAATCTTTTGTTGGTTACATACCAAATCTGGGGTGTGACCTTCTACTGTATTTATTGTTCCTTTACCTCATTTAAGAGGTTTAAGCTAGTGGGGAAAAAAGAACAAAAGAGCATCAGGAAATAATGTTCCCAGTTCAGAGGTGCTATGAAAACGTAGAAGAGGGCAAGTTAAATCAATTTTCAAGTTGCATATGAAGTAAGAGAAGAGAATAAACGGAGGGGTTGTTTTTGAGAAGGTGCTTCACATCTAACTTTTAAAAAATAAGTGGTATTGTTCTAGCGAAAGTAGTGGAGATGGTTTGTGTGCAAGTAGGATCCCTGAGAAGGTGACTGAGGAAACTTGCCTGGAGGAAGTCTGTTCGGGAGGGCTCTCAGGAGCTACATCTGTCAGGGAGGGAGGAATTAGGAAGCAAGATTCATTTTCCAGAAGAATTTGGATTGATATACAGCTTAATAGAGAATTCAGCTGATTCCATGCGACCTCTGGAGCTGCAACTGCCAGTTTTACAAGCCAGGAATGCCCTTCTCAAGGACCTGGGAATTATCTCTGTGAAACGTAATCATCGAGATAGACAGTGACTCTATCTCCCAGTCTCTGTGAGAGGGTAGGGGCCACTTTGGTAAGGGATAATTAGCAAACACAGATTCCCCAATTACATTGACCAATCTAACATCGTCTAATACTTTTCCACTACCTCACCCAGTGCTTAAAACCTCTCCTACGCTTTGTTTCAGGGGAGTTAAGTTCAATCTCTCTCCTTTATTGCAATAGTCTTGAATAAAGTTTTGTCTGTTTAACTCATCTGGTGCAATATTTCTTTGACATGCATCATCGTGGACAGGAGGAGATCTGGTCCCGAGCAAAGCAGTTCTCTTCTGCAATGGACAATTTCCAGGGATGAACTTGGCTGTGATTTGTTGGTAGTCCACACTCCCAGCAGGTGGGGACATAAGATTCTCTGTTCTGAAGTGTGAGATCTGGGCAGCACAGCATGACCTCCACTATATGGGCATTCCAAGAAGATTTGTAAACAAAAGTCAACCGCCCTGGCTTTTACAGAGTCTTGCACATTGAAAGAAAGAGCTTCAGTAATGCCTTCCTATGTCATACGTTATACTTAAAAAATTATTAAGATATGTGTCATCTAGAGCATTTCTAAGTTTTCTCCAAAAGGTGAATGCTCTTCTTTGCAATTTATTTCTTCCTTTTGTATTCTGTGACTGGGTTCCTAAGGCTGTAGTCTTTCTACCTCAGCTTCTCCTCTCCAAATTCTGGACCAAAATTCTTATTAGCTGTCCAATTAAAATTAAAAATCAAGCCCAAGGGACTGGCCCCATGGCCGAGTGGTTAAGTTCGCATGCTCCGCTGCAGGCAGCCCAGTGTTTTGTTGGTTCGAATCCTGGGCATGGACATGGCACTGCTCATCAAACCACGCTGAGGCAGTGTCCCACATGCCACAACTAGAAGGACCCACAGCGAAGAATATACAACTATGTACCGAGCGGCTTTGGGGAGAAAAAAGGAAAAAATAAAATCTTAAAAAAAAAAATCAACCCAAATACGTGCAGTCAGTATTCTTCTCAAAGACCAAGTGTGTTCACAGCAGTACCATTCCAATATTTAAAATGGTCATACTTCTACCATCTTATTGCAAAATTTCTCAAAGTCAACCTAAGACTACTATTTTATTGATCCTTCCTTGACTGTAGACCCCATGGACAAGGATTTTGTTGGGGTTGGGCTGCATGATTTTAATATAAATCCCCAGTTTACTGATGTTTGTATGAACCAGAAACTTAATACCACCTTGAAAGCCAGGATCTGCAGAATAAGTTTTCAGATAACCTAGAAAATAATGGCAAAATGATGAAATAGGAATGTGTAATGAATAGCTTTCTTCTTTTGCTAATTTGAATATTAAAGCTTTTCAAACCTTTTGAAATATTTCTATTGAGGAATAGCATTCATTGAAAGATGTGCACAAATCAGAGGTATACAGCTCCATACATTACCAAGAAATGAACACATCCATATAACATCACACAAATCAATAAATAGAATATTAATACTTCCAAAAATACCATTCTGCCCCCACCCAAATATTAACTTCATTCTCTTCCCCAAATGTAACTACTATTTTGATTTCTTACACCATAGATTTTTTTATGTTTTCCAAGTTTATATAAATAGAATAATACAGTATGATATTTATTGTATCTGGCTTCTTTTGCTCAAAATTATGTTTATGAGATTGATCCTTATTATGTTTAGTTAGAATTTATTTATTTTCATGAGTGTATAGTATCCTATTATATGAATACTCAAGAATTTAAGTATCCATTCAGTTGTTAATGGAATTTGGGGTTGTTTCCAGAATTTGGTTACAATTAATACTGCTATGGACCATGTTGTATTTTTTGGTGCACCTGTGTAAATGTCCCTGCTGAGATACACCTAGGCATGTAATTGCTGGATTATGTGGTATATATCATGTTGTGTGCTGGTATGTATATTCAGTTTTAGTAAATTCTGCCAATTTTTAAAGTAGTATACCAATACCCTTTTGCCATGTATGAGAATTCCACCTGATTCATATTCTTCTCAATACTTACTTTTTAAATTTGGCAATTCAGGTATTATGTAGTGAAACTGATATTTCATTATAGTTTTACTGATTTGATTTGCATTTTACTTATGATTAATGAGGTTGAGCATTTTTCCAATGCTTTATTTGGATATATCTCTTTTGTGAAGTGCCTAATCAAATATTCTGTCCACCTTTATACTGTTGTTTGTCCTTTTCAAGTCATTTGTATTAATCTTTCCATATTCTGAAAACAAGACCTATGTCAGTCATTATTGCTGGAAGTTCATTTTACCCCCCTGTTGCTTGCTTTTTCATTCTGCTTACAGTGTATTTTGAAAACTGAAAGTTCCTAATTTCACTAAGTTCCTAAACTCACTTTATCAATCTTTCCCTTTATGGTCAATGTTTTCCTTTAAATTTCATTTCCTAAGTGTTTATTGCTATATATAGGAATACAATTAAATATTGTATTTTGACTTTAGATGAATAAATTTAGTAAGATTTATGATTTATAATTCTCTGTCAGTTGTCTCAATTTCTATTAATTAGTTTGATAAATTAATCACTCCTTTTTTAAAATCCATGTCTGAGAACTGATTCTCTATTCTCAGTATTGTCTATTGTCTCTATCCATTTTCAGTTACACCTTTTCTCCTGTGTGCTTGGTTATTTTGATAATTTCTGCATAATGGTCTCTTGCTCTAGAAAGATTTTAGCCTCTGAAAGTAAAGTAGGAAAAGGCACAAGTAGCTTCAGATGATGTTAATCATATCAGGAATTGAGATCATTCAAATCCGGGCTTCGATCTCTGTGAGAGTTGATATATTTCTGGTTCATCCTTACTCTTTGAGACTGGCTATTCTGAGATTCAACCCAGACCTGAGCTTTTACCTGGGCTTTCCTCCATGATAAACCTTGAATTCTATTTTCTTTTTTCCTTCCAGTTTTATGAGATTCTCAAAAGCTGTTTTCAGTTGTCTTTAGGAATCAGCAATAACTCAATTGGAAAAGCAGACCTAAATGTGCTTGCCACTTTCTGAGACTCCAGCCCCACAAAGCTTCATTGTATTGATAGCCCCCCATTTCCTTCAAACCAATTTTAATACAAATTCTGTGAACCTTTTCTTGTTCTTCTTTATGAGAGAGTTGGTGTGAACCACGTCATCAACAACTGCTAAAACATAATTTCTTCAAATCTTGAAGGTCTTGTTGGGATTTGAAAGACTCTATTAAATAATACCCTAGCTTTGACCCAAAGATTGAAAGTGATCGAGAGATGCAAGGGTCAGGAAGATGGAGACCACATATCAACTTTTTTGCTGAATAAAACTGGTTTGGAGATTTTGACTTACATGAATGGCAACAATGTACTTCCAAACAACAACCTTAGAATTTTGTCTGTTTGACACTCAATGATGGGGAGATAAAAAGTCAGAATGATCTCAGGTAATCTCTCTGACTCACACTGCCTCCACCCTTGCAGAGGCAAAACTTGTACAGTTAGGCTTATTTCATGTCTGAGACCAAAGAAAATCATGTCTTTTGTTTGTTTGTTTATTTAGCTGCAGCCTTTCTCCCTCCCTTCCCCTTCAAAGTGGAACTGAATTAGATACATACAGGTATTTAGCACAAATGCAGCAATCAGATCACTGTCTTTTCCTCCCTGAAAAGAATATCAGTAGCAGATAAAATCACATCTACTACTAAGATAGCATATCTTTTACATGACAAAGACGTAATTTTATTGCCCTAAGTGAGGGAAAGATTCAATATATTCGTTATTAAAATCTATTCAGGATGCATAGCTGATGATCATCCACTCTGATAAAAATCACAATTTGTGGCAGATTGCCTTCAACCTCAACAACTGGTCAACTCATGGGTTCCCCTCTAGCACATTTTGCAAACAGATTACTTTTTTCAGTATGACTAGGATATTCTGTAACTTAAAATTAGGTATTCAATCTATGCTGTACAATTTCTTGTTTGTTTATTACCCTGCTGGCCTTAATACTTGTTTTGACAATTCTTCATTCAAATATTTGTCCCTGACTTGGAGCTAACTCAGAACTGATTCCTGAGAGAAATTCTGGACCTGCTAACTTCATGCTGACCCTCAGGAAAATGTGTGACAACTATTTTTTTGGCACAAAATTCTTGTTCATCAGTTTTTATGAGTATATTATCTCTGCCCTTCACCCAGTTGATTGCCAAAGCATATACTTCTATATTACATCGATAAAATAGAACATTCAAACTCCTTGTTTCTGACATGTAATATCACCTTGAACTCTTTGTTGTCATTACACATCAAAACTTTGGTCATAGGAAATAATAATCATAAAAACAGATATGCAAGTCAGTTATGTGACTGAAGATTTGCCTTACATTTTTGGAGTTAAGTAATGCCTGATTGAGACAAGGTGAAATAGCCAGTAAGAATGTGGGTTCTGGCGCTAAACCACTTGTGCTAGAAATGTGGTTAAATCACTAATATATTATGTGAAGTCACTTAACTTCTCTGTAAATGCGTTTCTTCTTTTGTAAAATCATGATAGCGTTGTTTTAAGGAGTAAATTAATTAGTACATACGAAACACTTCAAATAATTCCTGGTACATAAGAAGTTCTGTAAATTTAGTTGCTTTTATTTTGATTTTTACACTTAAATTTTTATCTTAGCTAGTTTTAGAACTCTTACATTGACTGCAATTTCCATCAGTGCAGACCTCTTGTGTGTTCATTGCTTCACATTCTTCATGTAGTAGATGTTCAATAAATATTTGTTGAAAAGATGAATTTTGCATGGACCCCAAATTTGCCTTTTGATGTGTTAGCTGTCAGCCTTCTTTGAGGGATATATGCAAGATTCATAAAAAATGTGATATTACCTTTATTTGTGGCAATCTGTCAAGACAAATATTTGCACAATTATACAGCATCCACTTTGTAGGAGTTCATGGGAAAAGTCTCTAACAGATCTCAATTATAGGAAGATTTTATCCATCTTGAGGAGAACATGAGATTGCTACTGGGGACACGGAAATGCAGAAACGAAAACAATTTCTGGTCTTAGGACCTCCCAGTATTGTGGATATTGAGGCAATCTATTTAGAGATAGAAAATATGTTCTGAATCTGGATACAGAAAGAGAGCTGTAATTTTAGGGCACTAGTGCTGGTGGATGGAAGTACCATAACGAGAGAAAGAGAAAAGTTAAAATTAACACCCATACACACAAACACACACATACACAATCATCCTTGTGATTCCAATTACATTCTAATTCATCGCTCAGAAAAAAAATGAGAAGTTTTATAACTGCCTTTTGCAGCAATAGGAGATTATACTTGCTATAAAATCTAGGATCTGCCAAATTCAAATCTGTGATTAATGCTAATGCCAATTGCACCTTGTCAGCATACAGTGCACCTGCTCACACATTTCCAAGGACAAGCACCATATATTACCTTCAAATCAGTAAGAATTGTTTCCAAACTTGGAACTGATTTAACATATATTAACTCCCAGTGCAAGTATGTGTTGCGAGCTAATGCCAAAACATCTTGAAAGGCCACATTTTAAAAACAATACAGGAAACAAATTGTACTTAAAAAAAGCACAAAGTCTGTTGCCAAAACCTTACGTAAGATATGTTGTGTTCTATGATCATGAGGATCCTGGATGGGTTATATATTGTTTTCCCATAACCACTGAATTTTTGATTTTCAGTTTGAAAGAAGAGAGAGAAAAAAAAGACACATTTAGAAAATTATTAACAAAAAATTCTTGGCCTGCTACAATATTAGTAGAAAGGGTGAATATATTATATCCTAATTAATATTTGTGTAGTACCTGCACTTTTCTAAAAATATATCTTATAAACCTTATCTCATTTTGTGCAACATTAAAGTTGTTCTTATGCTCCCCTTCTTACAGGTAAGTAAGTAGAGGGTCTCTGTAACTAATAAATATCAATTGGGTGGTTTGACCGTGGTCATTTGTCTTTAGTGTACCCCATATTCCACAGACTGGGCTCCTACGAATGCTGTGAATTATAAATTGTCACTAGTGTATTACAGATTGCTCTTTCTCTGACTACATGAGTTATCATATGCAAGGCTCATAATGAGCACCTCATGACCATTTGTTGTTGTTGAACTATTAATATTAGTGGCAGTGTTGATGTTATTATTATCATTGTTCTAAGTGGGCATGCACCAAGGTCAGAAGTCTTTCTTATCCCCAATATCTATAAAGACACTAGATAAAAATAAATGAGTAGGCATTTAAGCAGGAGGCTAACCATAACAGAGTTTGAGAAAGTTTGGTCCCCTGAGATTGGTACAAATTTTTTCAGTTAACAATAAGTCCAATGTGTACAAAACTCAACCAAGATAGCTATCTGATAAAAAGCAATTGTGTAAAGTGAATTCCTCACTGAGGTCTGCTCTCAAATAGCAAATCAATAAAATAAGAATAACTCCAACCACTTATTTAATTAAACTGTTTATATCTATGAACCTTCTTTCTATTTACAAGGTGCAGCTGCAATGCAGTAACCTGGTTAGACTTAGGAACAAAGAGAACTCCTTTTAGCATCCCATTCTTTAATGCAGGGTCAAGATACTACAGGCTATGGTCCAAATTCAGCCTGCTGTGATCCAAATCAGGCCACATCCATTTCATTTGTCTACATACTGTCTACGGCTGCTTTGGGCTACAATGTCAGCATTGAACAGTTGCAATAGAGACTATATGGCCTGCAAAATCAAAAATATTTACTATGTGATCCTTTACAGAAAACAGTTTGTTGATTCTTGATTTAGATGCTCACTCCTATCACAAAAATGTACACACACACATACATACACAGAGAAAGAAAAAAATATGTATATACATATATTATATATATATGTATGTATGTGTGTGTATATATATAGCTAGCTTGGTGGTATAGTGGTTAACATTTGGTGCTCTCACCACTGTGGTCTGGGTTCAGTCCTCAGTCAGAGAACCACATGACCTGCAGGGTCACTCATGGTGGAGAGACTTCAGTGGAACTTCCAGACTAAGACAGACTAAGAAGAAGGCTCTGGGCCACACACTTATGAAAAATTGGCCATGAAAACTCTATGAATAGAAACACAGCATTGCCTGATACAGGCCTAGAAGATGAAGAGATGGCACAAAAAGACCAGGCAGGGTTCTGCTCCTCTGTATACAAGGACGCTAGCAGCAAGAATCAACTCAACAGCACTAACAACAAATATTAATATATTACGCAGTCACCTCAGTAATCGGGAATCTGGCTCTCAGGACCAGCCTGATGGGACCTATAACTCTGAACATTCAAACATTCACTCTTGGAATTAACACTATTTAAACCCTGCGAAATTCTCTGTACATCTCTAGCCTTATGGCATTTGCACATGGTAGCTGCATATTGCAGCTAAGGAATATTCGACAATTTTAAATATTTCATATTACTCTTACATTTATATATTCATTGGTCTAGAAATAACACACATGAAAGATGGTATTGATTCTTTAATTTGGCAACTAGATACACGTTGAATGCTGGAATTGAGAAATTTTATTTTTAGAAAATATTGAATAGAAGTGATTTCTTTTTTTTGATAAGAAAGATTCTAGCTGAGCTAACATCTATGCTATTCTTCCTCTACTTTGTATGTGGAACACCGCCACAGCATGGCTTGATGAACAGTGCGAAAGTCCACGCCCAGGATCCGAACCCACAAACCGTGGCCTGCCAAAGCAGAGCATGTGGCCTTAACCACTATGCCACCAGTCAGGTCCCAAAAAATGAATTTTAAAATAAAGCAATACTAACTTTATTAAAATAATCTTGATATAAAAATAATATTCCTTATTAAATTTGTATTTTAGCTTTAGCTTTGTTAGTCAGTTTGAATATTTAAAAAACATTGTTTGATAATAGATACAAAATAATTCTACTGTTTATATTTTACATTTATTGAAATTTACATTTCAGATAAAAATTTATTAACATTTACTAACCTTGGAATAAATTTAAGTTTTATTTTTAGCTGGAAAATTGTCAAAATAACAAAAACATAAAAATCTTAATTATACAACATGGTAATATTACTGAAATAAAGGTAATTAAAGTAAATTATAAAATAAATATATAAAAATTTATTCATTATATTTGTCTCTAATCAAATCATCCAAACACCTTTCCATCAATAGAACACCCAGACATGCACAATGATAATTAAATTAGGGCTTCTTTGATAACTTTGGACTTCTGTTGACTTCCAATGGTATAGAAGTTATACATATGTTTTTCTTTTGCAAACATATTTGGCAATAAAAGAGCACATAGCATATGTGTCTATTAGCTTGATTTATGATACTCAACCCTTCAAATATATGGTAAGTGGGCAAAGACCTGTGCACATGAATGGACTGAGATCCAGGTCAGAATATCAGCAGCGCCACGTGTTCCTTGCTGTTTAGGCTCAGATTACTAATCTAACCTCTCTGTAACCGATTTTCTTATCTGTACAGCTGAGCATCATCAGCCACATCATGAGATTTCTGTAATGATCATATGAGTCATTATATGTAAAAATGTCCAGCACAACACTTGGCTTACACTAATTTCTTCCCCTAAACTTATTGTATCACTCGAATCTCAAAATAGTGACATTGATTTTATTAAATTCTACCTATATTCCTCTTTAACAGATGATGAAACTGAGGTTGAGAGAAGATAGTATCTACTGGACATCATAAAGATTGTGAATGGAAGCTATGGGATCATCATGCCTGACATAATAGAAAGATGAAAATAAAGGGTATGTGGTCTTTAGGGCTGGGGATTTAGCTATAAATCCCATCTTGACCACTTACTGGCTATGTGTCCTTGAACGATTGTCCGTTGAGATCCAGAGTAGCTATTTCTAAAATTTGTAAGGATTAAATAAAGTAGCATAAAATACCACATAGATGTATATGATTTATTGTATAGTTTCCAAACTTATGTCTCTAAATTTGGGTTTATTGAATTCAAAACATACTTTTTGGCGGTGGGAATATTTCTTTCAAATAAAATTTTATGCATCCTATATTATTATGCCCCTATATTATTAATATATAACACATGACGAATAGCTTTGCATGAGTTAGAGCAAAGGACTCCTGTGTATCGGAATGCCACTTCTTTCCCTTGCTCTCCAAGACCATGGCAGCTCTTGAGGCACTTCCTCTGAACTTTAGGCCCCGGGAAACAAGATTTGAAATAAATGCCCTAAAACTATTTTACTTCTTACATCACTGCATATATCTACATAAGAAATCATCTGCATCTGGCTTTCTTCATGAAGCAGTTCTGACAGCCCAAGTGGAGAAGAATTTTCCATCTGCCTCTGTTGGCTGGCATTGCCATTTCTGAGCATCATGAAAATGTCTCCCCACGATGCCGCTCCCACTTGTCTTCCCTCACCCCATTTTGTTCCAAGGCTGGGCCAGTAGAGCATCAGGCATCACTATGACCTTGACTTACCTTGACTCAATCTCTTGTTCACACAAAAACATTTTGAGACTCTTCACACATCAGACTGGTGGCCAGAGGTATGCCACCAGTTTAAATGCCATCTGGCATTACCTGTGTTTGCTAACGCTAGGGTCACATTTTATACACCTGCTGTTTTCTTTTAGCTTTTCAGACAAGCCTAGATTTTGCCAACGCTGGCATTTTTCAGTAACAATGTATTTCCCTGACAGTCCCACTGAAAGCAAGTAGAGCTTAGCACCTTTCAGCACTGATATTGCCTTTGGCTCTCACACAGCTGTCTGTCATTGTAGCTTCTATTTTGGAGGTTCAGGAATGCATAAGGCTTGGATGACTGCACTATGCCAGTCATCAACATAAATCTGCTCATGTCACTCTGCTGCTTACTACTCTCCAAAGGTTTCCTGTAATACTTAAAACTCTTCATCGTGCCTTTAAAAACCTGCATAAGCTAATCCCTCCATACTCCTACAATTTCTGATAAGGTGGCTCTCCTCTCTCACTCTGCTCCATCCACAGTGACCCACTTTCTGTTCCATTGTCACCCAGAGCTTATTTCTGCAACAAACACTTTGGACTAACCTCTTCCTGTCTAATATTTCTCTTCCTGACTTCACATGACTGTTCCTTCATGTCATTCAAATTTCTGTTTAATTATCACATGCTCAAAGAGATCTTTGCTGACTACCTAATCTAAATTAGCTACTGAGAAATTCTTCATCACATAATGCTACAATGATTCTCTGCAAGTATCTGGCTGTATTCTTTAATTTTAAAAAATATTACATTTGGGGATTATTTTGTGTGTTTGTCTCTCATTTTGTCATGAAAACTCTGCAATGAACATCTATGTTTTGTTTACCACTGAATCTCCAGCATGTAAACAGAGCCTGACACAGAGTAGATATTCAATAAAGCTTGTTTAATTAACTGCTTAGCCACTCAACTCTTTGATGACCTTATTCCCATAATTTTAAATCTTTTAATTTAATATTAAACTGGACAAGAAGACACAATGCTACGTCAGTTCACTCAATCTCACTTGATATTCCTTCCATCTGGCCACACAAAATGAACCATACTGATCAGCCCTTTGTAGGTAGGCAGAGTTACCTTGCTTTCACTCATTAATTAATTATTTCACCAAACAAATATTAAGCATCTGCTGTTTGCTAGTCACTGTGGTTGGTATTGAAGGCACAAGCATGATTGTGGTTTTCATAGAATAAGTGTAAGACATTTAGCTAACAGAAATATAATTATACACAGTGAGATAATAGAGATATACATAAGTTCTACAGAAGTACAGAAGAGGAGTCCTCTAACTCCTTCTGGAATGTCAAGGAAGGCTTCCTGGGTGAGGTGATATTTGAAGTGAACCACAAAGGTAATGAAGAGATGTTTCCTAGGTATCAAGGAGAGAGGACATTTCAAGAGGAGGGAATAGACTTTGAATAGAGAAGTGTGCTGTGAGAAATGGACTTATATTGTCATAGTGAGAAAGGAATAGATTTTAGAAACATTTTCAAAGCTAATTAACAGGACTTTAAATAAGTAGGTAAGTCACAGGGAGCTATGAAGAATGACTCCTAGCTTTGTGCTCTGATAGAGCTATGTTCTGAGATAGGTAGACACTAGAAGAGGAATATGTTTTGGGGGGGTACACTCAGGTCAGTTACAGGCATGTTGACTTTGACGTGTTTTCCAGTTATCCAAGTGGATAATTCAAGCAAGAAGTTAGATATATAGAGCTCAGATAAAAAGTCTGGAAAAATGATGTATATTTGGGAATCATCACAACAAAAATATGCAAATTAGAACATGTGGGTAAGACAATTTTCAAGCAAAGACTATAACATGAGAAATTGATCTAGGATCAGCATCAAGGAAGTTCCTCATCTAACACGGAATGAAGGAGAATGAATCAGTAAAGACGACCGAGCAGAAAAATGGTAAACATAGGACAGAAACCATGAGATTTCAAAGCCAGAGGAAAACAGAGTTAATAAAGGATTGTCCACCACATGTGTAAAATTACCAAGAGATCAAGTAAAATGGGAAGCAATGAGAATCCTTTGATTAGAAGCATGGGAGTTATTACAAGCCTTAACAATAGAGGTGGAGCAGAGAAGGTAGAAACCATATTTGATTGAAAGGAGAGATGATAAATGAGACCTGGAGAAAGAAATCGTGAAGTGTGAACAACTATACAAGAGGTTCAGAAACAAAGAGAGAGTTGAGACAAAATGGACTTGTGGCAGAAATGGCCCAAGATACCAGTGCCATGACTCTTTTTTTTTCCTGAGCTTTGCACCCATTTGGCTTTAAAAGGGCATGAGCACTTCCCAATGAGAATTGATCAGAGTCCTTCTTGTCACATATCTGACCAACTTTTTTGAAGTGAATGTAAGTGAATCAGAGAGGTCAGAAGAACTCTTTGATCCCCTTCACTCCTTCCAACTTAAAATTCCACCTCTGTCCAGAAGGTCTACCATGTTCCCAAGTGTTTTTAGGAACCCATTTCATTTTGTTCTTAATCAATTATGGGACAATTCTTTTTAATAAGGCCCTTGTGAAATGAAAGAATTTTGCACTTCCCAAGGGAAATCAAAGTTTGTGACCAATACATGTCAGGCTTCTATAAATCTCAGAATTTAGTAAATTGATAAGTAATACCATTTTATTCCATTACCTAAAATAGGGTCATGGTTTTGCAAGCAGCCATGACCAAGTGCTAAGGACTTTGATCCCATAAAGAAAGCTTCTGACTAAAACCTAGTGAAAAAACTTTCCTCAAAATACCAGTAAGTGTCCATTAAGTAGTTTTAGACAGACTTTAATAGTCCTCATTTTTAGGTCTGATTCTGCCACTTTTCCATGGAGAGAGATTTTGAAAAATCACTCTTCTCTAGGAGTTCATTTTCTTCATCTGTAAAGGAAGGGAAGTTAGCCTAAATTATTTTTCAACAGTTAAGTTTTGCATTGTATTACTTGTACAATTTACAATTAGATAGAAAAGATGCAAAGGCTTTATTCTGTCTGTTCAATTTTGTTCCTTAATAAAACGGAGTTTTCAGACTAAAGAGGATTACAGGGTTGTGTTAAGGACAATCCCCAAGGAAACTATGAAAAGTTAAACAGACATCTACTGGTGGCATTAATGCAGTAGTAGTGTTTTGCTATGATTCTGAAATGGATGGAAGCCATAAGTATACAAAAAAGAAGAGAGAAAAAAATTCGCTGCTGAAGGCAGTTATTCTGGGAACCTGGTGAGCTGCACACCAGGTATCATCCTAACCTGCCAATCATGAGATGATTTCAAAGAAGGTAGGTGAGTTATGATGCACCTAACTTCAGTCTCTGAGGAAGTTGGGAGCTGATGTGAGGAGAATACACTAATGAATGTAATCTGTCTAGACTTTGCAGGAGGCTGAAAGGATCACTTCCTGAGAGTGGAGGTTACATAGTAGTAGAACTGCATTGGCTACTCTAGAGGAGAGACAGCTCTTCCAACTTGCTAGCAGAGTTGAGTGATACTGATCAAAAATAATCTATATTAGTGAAAAAAGTAATTTCAGTATTGACTCCAGATTTTTAACTAAAAATAAAAATGCCACTGCTTTATTATCCTTGTTTGATTTGTCATAGCAATGCAAAGAACACAGCATGACTCCAGCCTTAGAGCAAAGAGGATGAGTCTTCCATAGAGATTCAGAGCAAGACAGCTTGGGTTCAAAGGCAACCTGGGAGTGACATCAGCATCATGGTGGGATGAGCTCTGCCCTTAGACTCTTCCCCATAAGATACAATGAAAAGGACATTCATAAACCAACAGAGGACATTCACACAACACAATAGATGTCTGGAAGACCCAAGCAGCCATACCTCTGAAGGTAGAGGTGCTAGACATCCAATGAGGAAATGGAAGGAGTAAGGGGATCTCCTCTCCCTCCCTGGCAGCAACCTAAGGCATGATGCTGCACTACTCTGAGAAAACGGGGGGGGATGACCCTCTGAAGGAATGTCTTCACTCTCAAACTTGCTTCCTATCAATGAGTAAGCTCTACACAGAAGAAGCTAAGCACTCCAGAAGGACAGATAGTGAGGGCAGAATAAGAATGCCCCTGGAAAGAAAACCTCCCTCTCTACCTGGTGCACCAGTCCACCCAGTCAGACATAGCAAGAGACCCTCACCAGAGCACTTGCACTTATGTTAGTAAAGCAGCAACTGTGAGTGGGGAATTGAAGATGGCCCCTGTCAGCATAGGGCCCTGTCCAATGCACAGGCACAGATGCCATGAATCACAGTGGGCCCCAAATACACAGATCCTGGCTCTGCCTCCCACCCCCAGTGATGGCAGGTGGAATCTGCAAGATACTAGCGACATGTGAAGGAAAAAATGCACTCCATAGAATAATATGAGGAAGTACATTAATACTCCAGACCAGAATGAAAATAACAAACACCCAGAAATCAATACTGAAGGCACAGAAATTTACAGTTTAAAAGATAGAGAATTCAAAAAAGATATAATAAAAAGCTCAATGAATCATAAGAAAATTCAGAAAGGGAGTTCAATGAAATCAGGAATAAAATTAATGAACAGAGGAAATTCTTCACCAAAGAGATTAAAGCTATAAAGAAAAACCAACCAGAAATCTTGGAGATGAAAAACACAACGAATAAGATAAAGAAAAATCTAGAGTCCTTGAATAACAGAGCTGATATTATGGAGGACAGAATTAGCAATTTGGAGCACAGAAACATAGAAATGCTTCAGATAGAGGAGGAGAGAGAAGTAAGACTGAAGAAAATGAGGAAATTCTCTGCAAAATATCTGACAATTAGGAAATGCAACATAAGGATTATAGCTATTCCAGAGGGAGAAGGAGCTGAAATCTTGTTCAAAGAAATGATAGCTGGGAACTTCCCAAACCTGGGGAAAAAGTTGGAATTACAAGTAAACGAAGCTAATAGAACTCTCAACTGCATCAATGTAAAAAGACTTTCTCCAAGGAATATATTAGTAAAACTGGCAAATGTAAATGACAAAGAAAAAATATTAATAGCAGCAAGGCAGAAGAAAATAACTTACAAAGGAAGCCCTGTCGGGCTTTCAGTGGATTTCTCAGCAGAAAGCTTACAGGCTAGGAGAGAATGGAATGATATGTTCAAATCTCTGAAGAACAAAAACTTTCAGCCAAGAATAGTCTATTCAGCAAAAACATCCTTCAGATATGATGGAGTAATAAAAACCCTCTCAGATAAACAAAAACTGAAGGAGTTCATAGCCACAAAACTCCCTCTACAAAAAAAGATCAAGAAGTCCCTCATTTCTGAAAAAAAAAGAAAGTTCATAAAGCCCTGAGTAAGGAGATAAATAGGCAGGCAATATCGGAAAATTACAGCTCTCTATCAAACACATTAGCAAACAGTTAATTATAACATTAAAGATAAAGGGAATGAAAACATCAAAAATAATATAATCTTGTCATTTTAACTACAAACTCACAACACAAAAAGGGAGAAGTTGGAACAGGAATAATTTAGAAGGTGAAGAAGAAAAGAATGGGACCTACTTAGACTAAGGAAATAAGAGGCTATCAGAAAATGCACTCTCTCATCTGTGAGATTTTTTTATACAAACCTCATGGTAACCATGAAACAAATAATCAGAACAGAGATATAAATGATAAATAGAGTGAAAACTGAGAAAACTATCATAGAGAACAACCAAACTTAATTGGCAGTCCAAAATACATGGGGCAAGAAACAAGAGAAATACAGAACAAGTAGAAAACAAGAGATAAAATGTCAGCATTAAGCACTCATGTATCAATAATTACTGTAAATGTAAGTGGATTGAATTCTCCAATCAAAAGACACAGAACGGCTGGATGGACTAAAAAAACAAGACACAAAGTTATGCTGCCTCCAGGCAACACATCTCAGCTGTAAAGACAAACACAGGCTCAGAGTGAAGGGATGGAAGACAATATTCCAAGCTAATGGCATATAAAGTAAAGCAGAAGTTGCCACAGTTATATCAGACACAGTAGACTTCAAGATAAAAAAGGAAACAAGAGACAAAGGGGGGTAGTATATAATGACAAAAGAGACTCTTCACCAAGAAGACATAATGCATAAATATATAGGTATGCAACACAGGAGCACCAAAGTACATAAAGCATCTATTATCAAACTTAAAACAGATATTAACAACAACACAATTATAGCAGGAGACCTCAACACCCTGCTTACATCAATGGCTAGATTATCCAAACAGAAAGTCAACAGGGAAATAATGGACTTAAATGAAAAACTAGACCAGGTGGACTTAATAGATGTATATAGAACACTCCATCCAAAAACAGCAGAATATACATTCCTCTCAAGTGCACATGGAACATTTTCAAAGATAGACCATATGTTGGGAAACAAGGCATGCCTCAATACATTTGAGAAGATTGAAATCTTATAAAGCATCTTTTCTGACCATAATACTATGAAACTAGACAGAAATCAACTGCAAGAAAAAAGCTGGGAAAGTGACAAATATGTGGAGACTAAACAACATACTACTGAACAATGAGTGGATCATTGAAGAAATTAAAGGAGAAATAAAAAAATATCTGGAGACAAATGAAAATGAACATACCATACCAACTCATATGAGATGCCACATAAGCAGTCTTAAGGGGGAAATCCATCTCAATATGGGCCCAACTTAATAAACAAGAAAAATATGAAATAAGCAATCTTAAACTACACCTAAAAGAGCTAGAAAAAGAAAAACAAATCCCAAAGTCAGCAGAATGAGGGAAATAATAAAAATTAGAGCAGAAATAAATGAATTGAAATGAAAAAAATGGTAGAAAGGATCAACAAATCTAAGAGGTGATTCTTTGAGAAGATAAATAAAAGTGAAAAACACGTAGCCAGATTCACTAAGAAAACAAGAGAGAAGTTTCAAATAAATAAAATTAAAAATGAAAGAGGAGAAATTACAACAAATACCACAGAAATACAAAGGATTATAAGAGAATACTATGAAAAATGGTACAACAACAAATTGGGCAATCTAGAAGAAACGGCTAAATTCTTAGACTCATACAACCTCCTAAAAGTGAATCAAGAAGTAAAAGAGAATCTGAATAAACTTATTACATTAAAGAGATTGAAACAGTAATCAAAAACCTCCCAAAAAATAAAAGTCCAGGACCAGATGGCTTCTCTGAAGAATTCTACCAAAGATTCAAAGAAAGTTTAATATCCATCCTTCTCAAACTATTCCAAAAAAGTGAAGAAGATGGAACACTTCCTAACACATTTAATGAGTCCAACATCACCCTGATCCCAAAGCCAGACAAGGACAACACAAAAACAGAAAATTACAGGCCAACATCACTGATGAACACGGGTGCAAAAACCCTCAACAAAATATTGGCAAACCACATACAGCAATACATTAAAAGGATCATACACCAAGATTAAGTGGGTTTTATACCAGGGATGGAGGGATGGTTCAACATCCACAAATCAATCAACATGATGTACCACGTTAACAAAATGAAGAATAAAAACCACATGATCATCTCAATAGATGAAGAGAAAGCATTTGACAAGATCCAACATTCATTATGATAAAACTCATTAAAACGAGTATAGAAGGAAAGTACCTCAACATAATAAAGGCCATGCATGACAAACCCACAATCAACATCATGCTCAATGGGGAAAAACTCAATGCCGTCCCCCTGAAAACAGGAACAAGACAAGTGTGCCCACTCTCACCACTCTTATTCAAGATAGTACTGGAGGTTTGGGCCACAGAAATTAGGCAAGGAACAGAAATAAAGGGTATCCAAAATGGCAACGAAGAAGTGAAACTCTCACTCTTTGCAGATGACATGATTTTATATGTAGAAAATACTAAAGAATCCATCAGATAACTACTGGAAATGATCAAAACCTACAGCAAAGTTGCAGGGTACAAAATCAACTTACAAAAATCAGTTGCAATTTCTATAACAACAACCTAACAGAAAGAGAACTCAAGAATACAATCCCATTTACAATTGCAACAAAAATAATAAAATATCTGGAAATAAATTTAACCAGGGAGGTGAAAGACCTACACAATGAAAACTGTAAGACTTTATTGAAAGAAATCAATGATGACATAAAGAAATGGAAAGATACTCCATGCATATGGATTGAAAGAATAAATATAGTTAAAATGCCCATACTAACTAAAGCAATTTACAGATTAAATGCAATCTCAATTAGAATCCCAAGGACATTCTTCATGGAAATAGAACAAAGAATCCTAAAATTCATGTAAGGCAACAAAAGACACCAAATAGCTAAAGCAATCCTGAGAAATAAGAACAAATTTGTAAGCATCACAGTCCCTGGCTTCAAAATATACTACAATTTTTCTTTTTCTTTTGAGGAAGATTAGCCCTGAGATAACTACTGCCAGTCTTCCTCTTTTTCTTTGCAGAGGAAGCCTGGCCCTGAGCTAACATTCATGCCCATCTTCCTCTACTTTATATGTAGGATGCCTACCACAGCATGGTGTGCCAAGCGGTGCCATGACCACATCCGGGATCCGAACCGGCAAACCCCGGGCCGCAGAGAAGCAGAAAGCACGAACTTAACCGCTGCGCCACAGGGCCGGCCCCTATACTACAAATCTATAGTAATCAAAACAGCACGGTACTGGTGCAAAAACAGGCACACAGTTCAATGAATGGAACACAACTGAAAGCCCAGAAATAAAACCACGCATCTGTGGACAGTTAATCTTCAACAGAGGAACCAAGAGCAAACAATGGAGAAACAAAGGCAGCCTTCATTTTTAAAAGAGTTGGAGACCTGAGCAACTTACTAATTCTTTCAGCATCAGTTTCCTTATCTGCAAAAGGAACCTTGATAGTACCTAACTCACAGGTTATTTTAAGAATTAAAAGAGTAACTATAAAAAAAATTGTAACAGGGCCGGCCCCATGGCCAAGTGGTTAAATTCTCTTGCTCCGCTTCGGTGGCCCAGGGTTTTGCAGGTTTGGATCCTGGGCATGGACATGGCACCGCTCATCAGGTCACGTTTGAGGCAGCATCCCACATGCCACAACTAGAGGGATCCACAACTACAATATACAACTATATACTGGGGGGATTAGGGGAGAAAAAAAAAGCAGAAGAAAAAAAAAAGATTGACAACAGTTGTTAGCTCAGGTGCCAATCTTTAAAGAAAAAAAAAATTGTAGCATACCTAACATACAGTATTATATTAGCTATTATTATTATCTCTGCATTTAGAATATCTGCCAAAGTCTGTTTACCTCTAAAGTGTACATTTCTAAAAGGCTGTATGATTTTAAATAATGAGGTTGTGCTAATAGCCATGTAACATACATTGACCTCCCAGTCTGAGAGGTGATAACAGCTCTAACAATGGAAATCCTCTGGAAGTGAAAGCCACTGAGGCAAATGTTTCCATTTACTTTCAACACTGTCCAGGAGAGAGAATATCATATCCTATGAAAATAAATAGTTCCCCCATGGAAGAAAGTGTGTCCATGTGGTAGAAATGAACTCAGTAATCCATCACATGACAATAACATCCACAGTTTTGATCTAACTAATTGAGTCCGCTCTGGTTCAATGCTCATTAAAAAAACTGTCTGATTACAATGTTACTTTTGGTATGGATTTGTAAACAGAACAAATGCATTGACTAGTAAACAGTATGTTATCTTTCTCAATATAAATTAGCAAATAGGTATTCTAATTTATATACAAGCTTCTTGGATAAGAAATTAGAATGAGTTATTCCTAGGAAGCCCATTCATTTTCAGGTGTACTACTGACTTTTTTAACTTACAAGACTAACAACTATTCCCTGGAAATCAAGGACATTTTCAAATTACCAGCCTCATTGACAGATCTCTCTGATGACTAGCCAGACTTCACCATGCAATGTCCTTCTGTAAGAGTCCTTTCAAATTGGAAGAAAGTCTCCAGTCATAAGTTGAATTGAATAAACCGAATGTAGGCATTTGGTGGCACCACTGAAGCTCATTTCAGGATTCTGAATACAGGTGTTCTTGAAAACAAATGTTATAACTTAATAGAACTCATTCCTTCATGTTCTCTTTCCTTCTCCACTCTTCTGAAAGTTTTTTTTCTCCTGCTCTGTCCTTAGAGTCGAGTTCCCACACAGGGTACTCGAACCACAGAATCATTTATGACTTGACCTGGCATGCATCGTAATGAGGAGGCCAGATTCCCGCTGTCCCATTCTGATCGGTTTCCTCTTGGGCCTATTAATGGGCACAACCAATGTCAGAAGCCAGAATGTCTGCAGACCTGAGTTCCCCCCATCTGCCTTCCATGGCTGTTTTAAAGCATATTTCACTCTTCTCTGAATTTTCCAACTGGAAACCATGAGGAAAAACATCAATTTCCAAATGAGATCATGTGATATCAAGCATATTTAAACCAGTCCTTGGGTCTCTGGGGGAGCATCATCACTTATTTGCGTAGTTTTTGTTTGTGTTTGTGCTTGTGTGGAAGGTGTATATATGAGTTTATATATATAAGTATATATATGAGAGTACGATTAACTATTTCTCTTCAACTCGCATAAATACTATTCCTTTAACAGCTATTTTAATATTCTCCTTTTCTAAACCTTCATTTTCTCACTTCTAAAATGGTAATGATAACAGTCATATCTGTTTAGGTTTGTTAGGAAAGTTAAGTGAGATAATACATCTAAAGTACTTAGTGCATTGCTCCGCACATTGAAGCACCGCTTCATGCCAGTTTAGCCGTTCATGTTACAGCATTTAGGGATTATTTGTTATTTCTTTTCATTATGACATGGTGTTTGACACTCACGGTCACTCCTTGGTACTCCCCACTCTCTTTCCATAATTTACCACATTACTTTCTATAGTACTTATCCTCTAAGGTGCCTTATTACTCATTTTTAACTTTGTACTTTCTCTCCCTACCCACTAAATTACAGAAACCATCAAGGTGGAACCCTGGGACTTCTTTGTTCACAGCTTTAGTCCCAATGCTCAGAACAGTGCCTGACCCATCACATGTGACCAGTAACTATTAGTCGGATGAATGACAGAAGGGCAACAGTCAGAGTGGGACTTATCCTCTTCATTTTGCAGCAGAGGAAGGTGAATCTCCCTGCGGTTTTGTCATTTACCCAAAACCACACAGCTAGAAATCCCCTGGCCCACTGGTAGAAACCTGGGGGTATATCTGAGCAAAGATTTGGAAGGAGGAAAACATCTGGAGTCGTCAGTCAGATTCTGAGGTTGGTGAGAATGTAGAGTGAAACTGACAAAGAGAGAAGCAACTTAGTGGGAGAAAATTAACTTGAATGAGTGAGGCTGGGACAGGTTATAGTGAATCTGGAATTTCAGCCTGGAAGGCTTGAAATGTATCAAAGAGGCAATGGGAACCAGTAAATATTTCAGAAGATGTAAATGGCATAGTCAGGTTGGGGTTTATGATTTCTGTATTAAAATGATTTTATTTATCCTCTGCTGGTATACTTATAACTTAATATGCTTTGGGGGAAGAAGTTTAGGGTTTATACAAATATATACTTTGTAATGTATACCATCTCCCAACTCTGACTCTCCTCCACTACATGACCCTGAAAAGGATGTGTGCCTGACATGTGATCTGGGCACAGCAAGTCTTGGATCCTTCAGGCAGTTGACTGTGAGATCCTTAGGCAGTTGATATTTCTGCCCATTGTTAAGACTTTTACTTAAAAACTCTAAACTCCTTAGTGATGAACGTAATGTAATTTATAATCTTGCTCCTTCCTCCTTCTGTAGGCTTGTCTATCACTATACCAGCCTCTTGCACACATGAACACATGTCCTCTGTGCCTGTCAGGGTGTATTCATGATAATTTCTGAGACTCCCAAGCTATCAACTCCCAGCCTTCTTTCTTGCTTCTATGGAGCCTAGAACACAAAAATATGTAGCATAGTGGCTATATCACAGAAAGCGCTAAAAAATTACATATTACATTATATTACACTTTATCATACAGATTGAGTTATATATGACCATTAAAATATTACACAAACATTCATATTCATAATATTATTACTCTACCCAACAATTCTTCTTAGTAAATTGACAAATATATATATATATTTCAGAAGTCTTTTTCTTGCCCAATTTCCCTACCCTCATCTCTGTGTCCTGACTCCACCTTGCATAGATGTTGGTTATATAACCTGGAATATTTTATTATTCATTTTTTATATATGTGCTTATCATACAAAATGTTCTTTTCCTAGGGACTAGGCTCTACCTTTTTCATGTCTGTATCTCCAGTCTCTACCAGCACTTGGCACGTGGTCAGTGCTCAGTTGTATTTATAAACTTAAGGAATAAGTGTATTCCCCATTGTAGATAAAGGCAAAGCCAAAAGGACTTCTGTCTTTTAAAATTTCCAGAGGTTTTCTTTGTCAGGCTTTCAAACCACTGAGTTTTCTTTAGCTCTTGTAATCTATTTCATTATAATTCATTTGAGGAGCTTATTAAAATCTATCCCTGAAATCCTCTTACTTTCTGAAAAAAGCAGAGCTAGTTCTGACACTTTAAACATTCTGTGCAGGAACGGCAATCAGAAGCCTCAGCCCTTTGGCTTTGTGGCCAACAGATAACTTTTTGCCTCTTTCACAGCTTGGCTGAATATATTCATCACCGCGGGGGGCTGCATATTCTGCGGAAACATTAAAACGACTCTAAATCATCCTTGGATTTGTGTAATTGCCTCGTCTATGTGACTCATAAAATCAAGCCTCCTGAAATTGCTTCCTCAATGTTCACTAGAAGCCTCTATGTCACTACTGTCAACTGCATCTCACCTGAAGAACTGGACCATGGCTCTGAGCTACCTCACACTTTTGAGGTACCTCATTTCAATGGCCAGAGTCAGTCCCAACTTAGAACTTTGGGACAAAGCAGCATTCACCATCCCCTCTCCAAAAAATTCCTAGATCATATAATATAAGATTATGAGGAGCCATTAAATTGCCTGGAAACACACACACACACACACACACTTTGCTGTTCTTTACTGGAAAACATGTTAGAACACACGCTTCCTTCTCGTCTCTTCCTCTTCTTCCTACTCCTTTCATGTGACCCTTTGGTAGGGCACATCTCCTTTGTGATACACCTAGTCCCATCTTAATGGAAAACAGAAAGCTGATTGCAGCTGTTCATCAATCATACCATCTGATAACTAGATCTGACCAAAGATGGAAAGTCACCTCTGCAGTCTTTTCCCAGAGGTCTCATCTCTTATACTCCATTCCAGGTATAATTCAGTCGCTCTCTGTTCATTCTTCTACAATTTCACTAATTCTATTGGACTAAGTATTGATGGGGGTGAGAGAATAAACTAGGATGTATTGAGTATCAGCTAATTTCCAGACCAGGTACTGGATGGACATATGCAAATGGGCATACATAGTATCACTTAATTGTCATTATTAGACTTTTGAAGTAATATTGTTGTTGTCTCCATACTTCCTGTGGGCTAATGGGGCTCAGAGAGATTTGGAGATTTCCCTGAGTCTAAGGACTGACAGCTGGTAAATGATAGAACTAAAATTACAAATCCTGAGCTGTATGACTCAGCAGCCTGTGCTCTTTCACTGTATGCTTTTCTCCATCCTATCCATGACTCCTTTATGCCTATGGCTTCTGCAGTGATCAGTACATGGTGCACCCTCATTAAATATTTGTTTACTGAATTAAATTATACTGACAACAACTAGCATGAGGATGACAAACTGTATATTGTTTTTCCAGACTTAGAGATTTCCTGGGACCTGGGACTTTCAGTGCTAAAAACAGGAAAATCCCAGGGACAGATTGGTTACCTTAAGCAGCACCGAAGTAAGAAGAACATGATATACTGCTTCACTCAAAACACATTTGTGTCCATTATCATTCCATCAAAGTCCTATTCCTCAATAGGTGTGAGAAAAGTAATGGAACACAATAGATTAGTGGGTGTCAAGCACCTGCTTTAAAAGTAAAAAGCTCTGTTATAACAATAACAACTTCAAAAATTGTCCTTCTTTCTATGAAGTGGAATTATGTTTAAAAATATGATAAAATACATCTATTTGCCTACCTACCTAGGCATACATAAAATATAACTACGTTTATTTTCAAACTTGGTTCTGATAATCATAATTGATGGTATAAGCACAAATAATCTGTACTTCCAGGAAAATAAACTATTTACAAGCTCCTCAGAAACATTGTATAGCTTTAGACTTGTCTAAAATTCTTGACTAACAATTCTGAGCTGATGATGGCAATGTATGTAGCACTTGTTACATTTCTAAAAGCACTTTCGTATATAACATTGTATTAGTTCCCCAAAACAAGTATGTTCTTAACCCATATCTCATTTAGCTTTTTATATATACTAGAAATTCTTTTACAAAGATCGCCTAAAATTGCTGATAAATAAACTGGAACCATGGAGATTAATTGATTTCACCAAGATAACTTGAACTTTTAAGTGACAAGGCCAGGATGAATAGCAGGTGTCTGTTCTTTCCAAAGTGCCAAACTTACTTTAGTTAATGGAAAAGTGAGAATGGAGCTGATGTTCTGTTCTCTGCAGCTTATTCCATATCTATTCACCATTGTCCTCTTACATTTTCAGGCCTTTAATCTGTGGTGATATTCTCCATGTAGGCAGCAACATCAATACTCTCCAATGTCAACTACTCCCACAGCATAGCCCAGAAATTTTTGTGTTTCCTCATCTTCCATTTCAATTTCTCAACAGTATGTAATTCAACATTTTTTCACTTTGCTCATGCTTCCGATCCTACTAAGAACCCCTTCATTCTTAGCTGGTGACCTAATCTCAAAATCCGCAGAAGTAGGAGAAATTTGGATAATAACTCTGTCGCACTCTTACCAAGAAGACGGAGGGATTATTTCTTCTTACTAGAGTCATCCCTCTGGTCTTCATTCCATGTCCTTCTTTTGAGGAAGCTGATTTATTACTATCTCTTTCAGTTCTGTATCTTCACACTCTCACTGTCTCTTAGTTCCTTTCCTTCTGTAATTAACTCACCCAACTTGCTTCGAGTTTTTAAGTGAGCAAGAGAAACAAACCAACAAGCCAACAACAACATTAGATACAACAAGTACAACACATTCTTGTTCTAGGAATCCCCTCTGGGGATTTATTGTACACATGAACTTGTGCAAAATGATGCATCAACAAGGTTATCCATTGTAGCCCGGTTGCAACAGAAAAAGATTGGGAGCAAGTTAAGGGTCCTCCAATAGAGAATTGGTTAAATAATGGATGATACAATGAGATAACATGAGGCTGTGAAAAAGAACAAGGAAGCTCTTTATGAGTTGACGTTGGAAAGATTCTTAAGATATACTATAAAGTGAAAAAGACAAGGAAAAGAATTGTATAAATAATATAAGTTCTGTTTAGCTAAGTGTGAAAAGATAAGAACCTATATTTTGATTTGCTATATATGTATAGGGAAACTTGTGAGGCTACATAGGAAACAACATAGTGGACATCGAGATGGGGTTAAAGTGGGAAGTGTGCAGGAATAGAGGGGGCCATGACAGAGACTTCTCACTATATAAGTTTGTATGCTTTTTGCTTTATGAACCATATGGATGCATTATCTATTTTTAAATTATGTTAAAACACCTTATTTCCACATCTCGCTCCAGTTACGAAATTCTCCCTACTTTTTCTTTCGTATCCAAATTTCTTGAAAGCTGTCCACTTTGTTGCATGAAAGTTTTCATCTCTCTTTTACCCTTTCCTCTATTGCTTTCCAACTTCAGCCTCCATCTGGATATTGAAACTGATCTCGCTAAATTTCTGCTTTCTAAATCTTATAGCCACCTCTCAATCAATCTAAATTAAACTATGTGTAACATTCAACATCTTTGCCTCTTTAAAATACTCCCTTCCTTGATCGCGTGATGTACTGTTTTCTTACCTTCCCCCTTCCTCTCTAGAATGCCTTCTCAGTTTGCTTGTGAGCTTTGAGATGGAATTGCCAGAATCTGAAAGGAGCTGGGGAGTACCAGTTGCATCTAGGTTGGAATGAGTACTCAACGCCTGAGGAATTAGACACAAATTCTCATCCCTCCTCTGTGTCAATTCAAATACTCAGTGATTTCCATTCCATGTCATTTCATGGAAGCTATATGCTGATAACTCATAAGTTAGTATTTCCACTTCCAGTTGCTCTCCTTAACTCCAAGTTCTTATATCCAGTGATCTATTCGCCATGTCTTTTTGGATGTTACTAAGAGCATCTCAATCTTAACATGTCTCAAACTGAACACTTGATTTCTCCTCTTCATCCACACTCTCACTCTCCTGCACCCTCCCTCTCTGGGACATCAGCACTCCCTCCTTTCTTCCAATTATCCCAGCCAAAGCCTTGGTGAGATGCTTACATCGTTCTATTTTTTTTATCCTCCATATCAATCAATCAATAAGTAAATCCAATTGTCTCTAACTTCTAAAATAATCCAACTATTTTTCACATCTTTAACCAAGACCACCCCAGTCAAAACCACCATCATCTTTCTCCTGGACTATTGCGATGGCCTCCTGCTGGCTATCCTGCATGGCTGCAGTCCATTCCCTTCAAGGTAGCCTGAACTATCCTCAAAAATAAAGGCAGACTATGCCATACCCTTATGCAAAGCACTTCCTGTCTGTGATCACCTTCTGTATCTGTTTTCTTTTGAGCATAAAAAATTACCACAAACTCATAGCTTGAAACAATAGCCATTTATTAACTCATAGCTCTATAGGTTAGAAGTCCAGGGATTGTGTAGCTGGGATCTCTGAGTTAGAAATTTCATGGGCTACAATGAAGATCTTGGCTAGGACTGTGGTTCCATTTGAGGCTTGGGGTCTTCTTCCAAGCATATTCAAGTCGTTGGCAGAATTCACTTTCTTACATCTGTAGAAGTCATACCAGCTTCCATCCTCTTCCAGGCCAGCAGAAAAAAATTTCTCACTTCAAATCCCAGGTCAGGCTCACTGAGGATAATCTCCCTTTTTAAAATCTTCTGTGCCATACAATGTTACCTATTCATGATAGTGACTATCCTTCATCTTCAGAGTCCACACTCTAGGGGAGGGGTTATGTGGCACATCTACAGCAGAGGGTGGATATCTTGTTATCTTGAGGGTCTTCACAAATTTCTGCCTACCACGTCTTCCCACTCAGAGTAAAATCCAGATCTTTGCTCTGGTCTGACAAGATCTGCCCCTGCCTACCTCTCCAGCCCCATCTTTCACATCTCTCCCCCTTATTCCCCATTATTTGTTCCAACTGCCCTGGTCTCTTCGCTGCTCCTCAAACTTGCCAAGCCTTTCAAGGGCTTTTGTATTTTCCATTTTCTCTACCTGTAATATTTGGTTATATATTCTCATAGCTAACTCCTTCTGCTTAAGTGTCATCTCAGCAAAGAGGCCATCCTATATCAAAGAACACCTAAGCACCAGTATCTCTCTTATCTGTATTTTCCTTTCCTTCAAAGCACATCAGCACTCTGAATGCCACATCTCTACTTGTTCATTTTGTGTGTGTGTGCATGCGTGTGTGTGTCTGTGTGTGTGTGTGTCCTCAACAGAAATATAAGTAACACATGAGCAGGGCTTTTGTTTGGTATAAACTGAATATCCCAGCATTTAGAGGAGTGACTGGCACATAGTGGGTATCAGTAAATATGGATTAAATCAATGAATGAAAATAATTTGACTGAGGAAATGAATTAATGGACAAGTAAATCAGGTCATGGAATTCAGTGTTTGGTTCTGAAACTTTGGTCTCCTTAAGAATTCATAGGTGAGATGCTAAGACCTCATCCCTAGATATTTTGAATGTCAATCTAGGATAGAATGTCAAAATGTACATTTTGTGTATTTCTCCTATTGTTAAGCTTCTGGAATCCATAGACTTCACTTACAAAATATCCATGATGCCATTGAGTTGTTTATTTGGGCCTTAAAAACTGCCCATAGCCACCTACCAAGTCAGATTTGTATCTAGGTCTAGAGCCAAGATCTGTATCTTCCCATCCAGTGACCTGTATTCATTAATTTAATGGCATATAATATGACAGAGGGTGCCCTAGGCAGCAAGTGGCAGCTGGGAACAAGTGTGAGAGGGAACCCTCATCCTCGCAGAACTTATGTGACTGTGGGAGAGACAGACAGTGGACAAGTGATGAATAACCATCCCATAATTCCTATTCAGGCCATCTTCAGCCAGCTTCCTCAGCTTTGATTTTGTGATGGTTGCAAACTACCTGAAAATTGTGCTGGGGAATTTATTTTAGACATCAATTTCAGTTCACTCAGTGATTTTATGTATCCTGTTCTTTGAATAGCCACCTCTCTGGAGAAGGCCTGGTGCGCTTATATCTTCCTTCTAGTAAATAATTAAAGGCACTCAGCCTAGGACAATTGTCAGGCTGCCTTTCCTGGACCTGGCCTTCTGACCTCCATAGAACACATGGGCTTCGTTTGACAAATGTCATTGGTCCCCAAAGCATGCTTATTCCTGGTAGCAAGTTTAATGATCTGAAGATTACTTATCATGTCCCCTTGTAAAGTTGAACGTGTATAAAAAGTACCTCCTACATCCTGCAATTAAAGCGCTGTCTGTAAAATAATTAGTCACAAAGAAAGAATGTCAGGCACTTTTAGGGGTTTGCAGGATGACATTAATTTCATCAGTAATTACTTAGGCAGGCCAAGATCTTTTCAGAAAGATACTAAAAGAAATAATTTCCATTCTACCAAATTTCATATCCACACGTTTCATTGTTTCAAAACAGTTAAAGGTAAGTGGCAAGGTGAGTGACACCAAATATGCACAGTAAGAGAAAGATGAGAGGAAATGTTGTTTTAAGAGGCAGTATAGTGCAGTGGGAAAATTATATGCTTAGGAGTCACTTAGAGCTAGTTAAATGTGTGATCTTGACCAGGTAACGTAAGCTTATCCTGCTTATTATCCACATCTGCAATAATGGAGGGAGTTAACATTTATTGCATAGGGTTACTCTGAGAGTTCTGGGAGCTAATATATAGATATGCCTCCCACAGAGATGTGAAAATGGGTAAAAGAGGATAAATTGACTGTAACAACAAAGAAGATGCTAAAAAGCATGTAATTGAAGAATGTAAGACCTGGGACAGATCTGAGGTGCTTGGTGGAAATCCCTTATTTTAGAGATAAAGAGATTGAATATGGTACTGTATCAAAGTCTTGGGACCTTATCCAGCAAATTTTGCTGGAATATCCTGGAGTATAATCCATGCCTTAGGATACCAAAGGCAATATTTATTCACCCAACCCACCCTCTTCCCCTTAATTCTTAGGTATTTTTAAAGCATACCCAAAAAGCTTTGTAATTTATTTTACAGGTGCTTTCATTAAAAAATTATGTATCGTTATTAATCAATAGGATTTAAAATTGGTCAAATAGCTGCTGGCCCCGTGGCCTAGTGGTTAAGTTCGCGTGCTCCAATTCAGCAGCCCAGGATTTGCAAGTTCGGATCTTGAGTGTGGACCTATGCACTGCTCGTCAAGCCATGCTGTGGTGGCATCCCACATAGAAGAACTAAAATGACCTACAACTAGGATATACAACTATTTACTGGGGCTTTGGGGAGGGAAAAAAACCCAGGAAAATTGGCAATAGATGTTAGCTCAGGGCCAATCTTCCTCACCAAAAAAAGCATACTTAAAAAAAAAAAACGTTTATAAAATTGGTCAAAGAATCATTGAACCTACCACTGTTCACTTAATAGAAGACAATAACATAAATGACAGTTTAGTTGCAAATATGCATATACACATATAAATAATACATTCATATTGAGATTAAAATGGTGAATTCGGACTTTTTAAAATTTTTCCAGTGGTGCAGGCTAATGGAAGCCAGATGCATGTAGTGGAAACAGATTTTAGAGGGATTATGCTCAGAATTTTAGTGGCTTTATTCTTATCTCAGATTTTGTTTCTCACTATTGGAAAAGAGTATGGACCAGTCTCACTCTGCTTGTTTGCTCGTCCAAGGTGAAGTCTGTTTGGAAATGGTTAATAAATGTAGCACAACGTCACCCCCTATCAGAATGAGCCGATCTGGGATAGTCAGGTTTCCATTACTTAAGGAACCAATCTCCCTTTTCTCCTTCCTCATTTGCTCTCCTTTAATACACCTGCTGCAGAGTAGTCAGCAGAGGGGGCATTTGAATAATAACAGTACTTAACATGTAAATGGGGCCTTTCACCCAACTATCTCAAGCCTCTCTGTAAACATTATCCAGCTGAATATAGATCATGAGCATCATTTTGAACCTAGGAAAATGCGTACCATGCAGGTAAGTGACTTTCCTAAGGTCACACATGCAGAATGGTGCTGCTCAGAGGATGCTACCAGTAATTTGAGGATTTACTCACCTCAATTCACCCAGGTAAGGGAATCTATCTGAATTGCAACTCAGAGCTTCTGTATATTCGTACTTAAGTATCATTCGTTATATTCATATAACCCACAATTACAGCCTTTCCATTCCGTCAGACCTTTCACCTCATAATCCATCTTACGACTTTCTGTCAATGTTGACAATTCGTGTAATGCCACATATCACTATAATTCTTGAGGTTAAAAGCAGTGTTTATGACTTTCCCTTGTTGAGTTTTAATTTCCACATTTTAAAACCTGGCTCAATGAAACATAACATAACGCAGTATGTAAAAGGGATAGTTTAGAATGAAGAGAGTATCCACAATTCTTACTTGCAAATCTAATCTGCAGGATAAATGAAATGCAAAGGTTGATGGTAATGGAACTATGAGTTTGCCAAGTGGAAGATTTTAAAACCTGGAAATGGAAAAGGCATTTCTACTCAATTATACAAATGTGATATTTATCGTGTTTGACTTCTGGAGGATGAGGCTAGGCTATCTGTGTTACAAAATATACATTGTAGAGTAACACATTTTAGGAGAAAAAGCTCAACTTTTCCACAGGAAGATGGCAATTTGTCATTAAATAATGTACGAAATGCTAAGAAATGTGAATGCATATAAGTCGCCAGCACCCTGTGGGAACTCCATGGTGCCTCTCCCCTTCCTTGCCCATTTAAGAGTAGGTATAATGCTCTCACGAGATCCAAAGGAGGGAGCACTCCAGTCCTGTCTTACAAAATGTGACCTCAACTGGAAAACAAGAGAGCTGGCTTGGTTTCAGTCCTGTTGTCACTTCCCTGTGTGGCCTTGGTAGATTATGCATCCTCTCTTGAATGCAATTCCTGCAACTGAAACAGAAAGATTTATATCACACGATCTCTCAAGTTTCTCCCAGATCTAAAATTTTATGAGTGTTCTATGATGTGAGCATGCTATGATTGACAATAGAGTTTTAAACTATGACATCAACTCTAGAATATTAAATATGTTGCTCCAAATAGCCCTAATTTCCCTAGATAGCTGCTTTTATTACTCTGTATCTCTGCCGTCCAATACGGAAGCAGCTAGCTTCATATGGCTATTAAACAACTGAAGCGCATCTGGTCCAAATTGGGATGTGCTCTAGGTATAAAATACACACTATATTTCAAGACTCATTAAAAATAAGCATCTAAAATGTCATTTTACTTTTTATTTTAAGTGGATGTTGAAGTGTTTTATTTTGATAAAATATAAATTAATTTTATCTCCTTTAACTTTTTTAACATGGCTTCTGGCAAACTTTAAATTTGGTAGTCTATTTCTATTTCTGTTGGACAGCACTAGCCTAGAAAATATGAAAAATATACACATGTATGCTTATATGAATACTAATGGGTATAATATGTGCATAATCAAAACGTAGGTTTTTACCTTGAATATAGCCTAAAACACCATTTGATTCAATTCCCTGACCTCAGTGCAGTCACATATTATTATTCCTATTTTACCGATGAGGCTCCAATAGATCAACTCAATGGCCCCAAGTCAGAAAGCCTGTAAAGGTGGCATAGTGCCCACAAAGGGGGGTCTCCTCCCATGGTGTACTTTCTAAAAACTGCTGTACAAAGTCACTTTAAAAATAGTATATATAACAGATTCTTTCATTTTCTGCTCATTTTTGTAAAGTGATATCTTATGCTTAAAAACATTTTTTGTCAATTTTAGAAAATGTTCTTTGACTCTAGCATTCTTGAATTCGATTCTTAAAGTTACTATCACCTGAACAAAAATATTAGGATCTGAGACTGCACTATAAATGGCACTACACCTTCTTACCTAAGTTGTGAACAGTTGAGAAATGAGACTAAGGAACGGCAAAAAGGAGAGGAGGGAAAAACACGCCTTTCATCACCAATAAGGCCTGAGTTGTTGGACTGCTGGACATGGTAATTAAAAGAAGAATAATACCTGCTTCTCCTTGACAATCCCCTTTCTGGAATTTCTGCTCTGTAGTTTATATTTTACCCTCAGAAGCCTCTCGGATCTGTCAGGACATTGATTACATGAATCACTCTGTTACTTAGAGTCCTTATTCCTTATTCTATTTCCCATCCCCACTTACATCCAGCCACATTGTCCAATACAGCAAATGTATTAACAGTTCTGAATGAACGAAATAAAAAAATAAGATTCTACAATAAAAATGTATAATGATATTCAGGTAATAAAACGCCAAAAAATGGACATATCCGAAACTAGAATATAAACTGCCTCTAATTATAAAATTTCCCAAGGAGAAATTAAAGTTCAAGAATTACTTCCCATTGCACTTTAAGTCTAAAGATGTTAAAGTCTGAAGGTATTAAAATCTGAAATCAAATTGTCTTGCCCTTGTGAGTTAAAATTTAAAGAAGTTAAAGTCTAAAATTAATTCTCTTCAACTTTCTATTCTTCTCAGTCTTAGCTGGAGGGTTATCAATGCCTGGATGGATTGGCATTCCCTTAGCAACTCCACCTGAGCTCTTTCTCCCTGGAATGGTAATCCCAGTGGTTGTATTCATTTAATACATGCTCTCAGGATGCTCACTTTTAACATGCCTTACAAGTGAAATGTGCACCCGTGAGTATCAAAGTGATGGCTCCATATTTACTGAATTTAGAGGCCAATGCTCAACTCTTAAAACAGCTATCCAAAGAAAATTGTGTTCCTAGAATGTGTATTTAGCATCGACAAAGATTGAAGTTTAAACCAGCAAGGCCTGCATTTAGAAGGATTCTTACTCCTATGGTTGAATCATTGTCAATCATATAGCAGAGACTCAGTGATATCTGAATAAAGGAGGATAGATGGGAAAGCAAACAAATAAAATGTTTTCTTGCTTTTGTCCTTACTAGGATATTGTCGACCTATACCAGTTGTCTAAAGTCTACAACAAATATACTTGAACTCGGTTGAAATAAATCCTCAACTGGTGGTTAATTTTCATTCTATCAGTTAACCATTTCTCAAGGAAGAAGACAGCTTGGGGAGGGGTCCACATATGCATAATATTTTTAATTCCATTTTTTCTTTTGAGTCTCATGTTTCTGGCACCTCAGCACTAAAATGAGCACAAGCTGTTTGTAATTGTATAATGTGCTGTTTTAATGAACCCAGGCATTTTCAGTTTTAACGGAATTGTCATTCACTGCCTACCTAAGGCTGGCCTGGACACTTCAAGCTATAACTTCGTTAGCTCGTTGTTGTAAACACAGAACTCAGTTGCCTTGAAGTTTAAAAGAAAATGGCCTATATTTAGAATGATTCTTACCCCTGTAGGTGAATCTTTTCTATGTTGCTTAGGAAAAGCTTTTCCTGTATAATATGTCTTGACCCTATCAGGCCCTATATGGCCCCTTCCAATCTTACTGAATTTTTACCCTTGTATGGGATCCCATTGCCTGCCCATGTAAGCTAAATGTAGTTCTTAGGCAAGCTGAGTAGAATGAACTCTAGTACCATCTTTTCTGAGTCATCTAAACTTTGCTGAGGACAGAGTGGCCAACATTTACTATCTAGAATGACTGGGTCTCCTGGGTCCAGTAATGAAGCCCATGGACTTTTACTAAAGTCTGAGCATCCCAGTATCCAGGTCTGCCTCTATAGAAACAGTCATTTTCCTTGGACAAAGTCATCTAACACTGTAGTCGTCCACCAAGGTCAAAAATCCTATAACCAGCTAAAGTCTTTTGGCTAAACTTCAGCAGTTAAAAGATATCACACAATTCTAACAACCTGCTCAGTCTAAGGTATTCCTCTACAAACCACCAACATCAAAATGCGTGTCCTATCCAAAGTGTGAAGACCCGACACACCAGCATAATCAGCCACTCTTTGCATTTTTTGCTCCATAATTTTTCTCCTTGTCTCATTTCTTGATTTTCTTGGCCTATCCACCCATTCTAGGGATCTTTAAGTGGCCCAATGAATAACACCTCTCTTCTATGCCCAGGTTATAAAAAAATTAAGAAATAGAACAAAGGAATAGAAGACAGCAGTAAAAATATTATCCTTACTACTAATAAAAGCTGGGTGGAAAATATGGCTTATGGTGGACATATCCGTAAGTAAGTCAACTTACAATCCGTAGACTCCAGAATTAGCTGGACTCACTCTTCCAGTTAGCAGCAACAGTGGATGAGACACACCTGCGTAGGTAGAATACACGCTCAGGTAAGGGTAGGACACAAACAATCAAAGACGTCCTTTCCCTGAGGCAGTCTCAATTCTAAAATGAAGAAAGGAGGTACTGAGTTGAATATAGTCATTTATCCACAAATTACCAATCATGTGAGTCTCCGCATCTCCACTTCAAAGGAGTTTAGAGACAGAATTGGGAGAGCTATACTAATGGCATTCTATCCAACATGAAGGAAATCTCAGGGTAAGGAAGCAGTCTTACCCCCAATTATAACTTTTATAAAATTAGAATATAATGGTGCATTCATCCAAATTTTATCTTTCAGCCTCATATTCCTACCTTGTACTAGTTTATCTAAATCAAGGTATTTGAATAAAAGTCAAATTGCTTGACTTCATATTCTCAGGTGTTTACAGCAAATGGAAAAACCAACTGTTTCTCCCAAGCTCTTATGTCAGCCCACATAACATCCTAGATTCCACTCATATTGATCCACCAAAAATTTCCTTAACATGTTCTGGGCTGTCGAGCCTGCCTACCTGTATTCACACAGTCCCATAAGTGAGAAATATCAGTTTTCAGTCTCTGTCTATTTCAACAATACTCATTCTATGAAGCCCAGTTAAAAGCCGAGAAAACTTTCTTTAAAATGTGGAATACCTTAGTAGAGTGCCTTCTCCCATCTGTGATGCCCATGGCACTTTGAAGTACTGGTACAAAACTTCCTACACGCTGCCTTATGTTATTGATATTTGCCTCTGTATTTGTTTGCCTTTCACAAACCAGCATTTACATTGCTAAAGAGCAGGAGTCATGCTATCCATCACCTCTGAATGTTCACAGTGCCTCCATGACTTATTCTGCATTGGAGGACTCTAACGATGCATTTGAGTTAAATTAATTGGCCCAAACGTTGAAATGTATAGAAGAGAGATGGTGGGATGCCCAGAAAAGGGCATTAGCTCAGCAATCTGTACTAGCTAGGACACTTCATGTCCATGGGAAGGAAACTCAGCTTAAATGGGTTTAAGCAAAAGAGGAATATGTTGGTTTATGTAACCGGGAAGCCTTTAGGTTAAAACCGGTTTCGGGCACAGTTGTATTCACGTTTCCAAGCATTGACATGAAGCAGCCATCTCTCTCTCCTTTTCTTGACTCCATTTGCCTTTGCCTTATTTTCAGACAGTTTTTGTATGAATCATGGCAAAAAAGCCTTACTGAGGCCCAAGTCCACCTTAAACTTATGGCTCTTAATTCCAGAGAGAATGAGGGCATTTTTTCCCTAATTGTCCAGAAGAAATGTCTGATTCACTCTGTTTGGTTGATGCACCTCCCCTTGAACCATATACTATTTCCAGGAAGCTGAAACACTTCCTCTGGATCAAAGAGGTTAGAATCAGCTTTACCTGGACTTCTCTGAATGAATGTTATTGCTAAGAATGGAGGATGGAATGTTTCCTCAAAGGAGGACACACTGTGTACACAAAATAGCAAATGTCTATTAAAGAATTAGACAGAACTAGGGTCAATCCTAGTGTTGCCATGTACTAGCTATTTGAACTCATGCTAGGTGTTAACCCTCTTTTAAACTCTTTGTAAGATTTTTGTGAGGATTAAATGAGACACTATAAATAAAGCACCTAAGATACATAACATACTCAATAAATGTAATTTTCCTAAAACACTTCCTGTATGTATTTCTTAATGTCATACCTATTTAAAATAAAGTGGTCCCGAAAAAAGTTAAATAGAAAATAGAGAAAGTGGGAGAAGGTGATAGATGGACATAGAAAAGTCTACTGAAACACAATATAAACCAACAGTGATGTGAATGTCAGAGGCCACATATATAAAAAATTGCATTGAAATCTCTTTTGGAGAAAAATATGTTGCTGTGTGAATGCACTTGCTAACAAGTGCCAGCACCACCTTACTTGTGTCCTTTGCTATGGTGTGATCCATTACACCCAGGTACCTTTCATTTATTTTTCAAAACTCATGTACCCAAGATACTTCAAGAAAAAATGTAAACATAAATAACATTGAGCATATTAGCATTCAAATATCATGTCACCTTCCCCTGTTGGCTTATGATTCTTACATCCATTACACCACAGATGACTCTTTAAACTGAAGAAGAATTCATTCACGTTAAGTTTTCAACAAAGATCTTGTGCTCACATTAGATAAACAAACATTGCTGCTGTGTAAAGGGAGTTTAATATTTCTGAAAGATGCCCATTGGGGAGTGGTGACAATGATGAAAAATATTTTTTAAATATGTAGACTCTTCTATGAAACCACACAACGATGGCAGAGCAGTTCTGAACTAATTCCAAATAATGACTAATTTGGCTGCCACAAGCCACTGCTCTTTAAGCTCATCACCCTTGGTTCTTTAACCACATGGCCTCCACTGTCATATAATTCCAACTATCCTCACGATAACAGTTTTCAAGCTAACTTTTCTGATTCCTGTCACTAATTGAGCTGATTATTAAATTTGCAGCAACTTTTAGAGCTTCTTGTTAAACACTGCATCTATTAAATGCTAAATTATACACATATAAAATTTAATAAATTCCATTAAAAACACAATTAGTAAATTTACAAAACTCATCACTCTCTAATTATTTTAATTTCTTCAAACAGTATATGCCCTTAAGGCACTGTTCCAAGATCTGGAGATGCAAGAGGATAACATACAGTCTTTGCCCTCCAAAGGCCCACAGCCTAGAGTTCAGCTATATTTCTCAGACTGTGGTTTGATGCACACGAGAAATGTCATATATTAATAAGGGCTAAGGGGGCCAGCCTGTGACCGAGTGGTTAAGTTGGCGCGCTCCGCCTTGGCAGCCCGGGTTTTGCTGAGTCGGATCCTGGGTGCAGACATGGCACCGCTTGTCAGGCCACGTTGAGGCGGAGTCCCACATGCCACAACTGGAAGGACCTGCAACTAAGATATACAACTATGTACCGGGGGGATTTGGGGAGATAAAGCAGGAAAAGAAAAAAAAAAACTGTTGTTATCTCAGGTGCCAATCTTTAAAAAGAAAAAAATAAATAAATAAAAAATAAGTGATAAGGCAGGGATGCATTCTATGGTCAAATGGATTTGGAATCAGTAGATTTTACAAAGTAAAATACATTATGCTACTGTAGAACTTTTCTGAAATGTTTATATGCTAACATACTTTGAAGAGCTCAAAAGGAAATGCAATAATCGGTATTTTTGGACTTAGTCAAATAGAATGCTTTTTGGAGGGATGTTCTTCTAGAACTAGGATCCATAGGATAGGATTTTGGGAAATAATGCTCTAACGAGACAATACTTGTACTCTTTTTGAGGACTCACCTTTTGTCATTTACTCTCTGATTTCATGCTCTATAATGACTGATAAGGGACTAGATCATTCCTGCCTACCCTTCCAACTTTCTTCGTGGTCAAGTCAGCTTCCTGCTAATACAGGAAAATTGGGCAGCTTCCAAAACACTTTCATTCATAAGTCAACCCACCAGCAAAGCAAATGACCTCTAAAAGTAGAGGAAGATTTAAAATATACTCTTGTAAGTAGTCATCTGACACTTTGTGTGAGGCAACTATTCATTCTCTTGAGGTATTTTTTGTAGCAATACTTTCCAGCTAGAATTTAGCATTGTTTAAAAGGACAGGTTGAATAATGAAAAAGAGTAATTCCATATAAATCAACCCAGGAGCAAATTAGGTTGATGGACTTAACAGAACACAGGGCTGGCAGATTGTCAATCCTCTAGGTCATCCATTGCTCTATGAGCTTTTGCTGAGAATTTCTCCGAAAAACTTACAGCAAATTATCACTGTATTCTGTGGATGTCTGAGGCCTATTTTATCGCCAGAGGAGACAGCTTTTAAAGCTTGGAAGGAAATTCAGTGTGCAGCCTTACATCTCAGGGTTTTGGTGAAGCTGTATTTCATCTTCTTGGAGAAAACCAATTCAGATATAGTACAAACCACTGATATCATACAATGCCACTTATCACACTGAACGCAATGTTCTTGCTTGATGTTGCACACATACGTGTGCACACATGCATGCATGCACACGTGCGCACACAAGATTTATCTGTGTGGCACATTGAATTTCAATCTTTTACCAGCATTGTTGTCATTGTAGCAGGTACCAGGTATCAAATCCAATAAAATTATCAAATTTTCTTCTATGCATTCTCCTTTGGGAATCTCAGGTAAAGTTTTCAGAATTCCTTATTTTCTCCATGTGATGATTACTATCAAATACTTTTGCTCAACCCTGAGCCTTCTTCTAATCTCCTGGACTGCATTTCTATCTTCCTGATGGGCATCTCTACCTGGATAACCCAACAGTAACACAAACTCAACATGACATGGATTGAACTCGATCTTCTCATTCCACGGTACTCCTATTTTCATGTTTACCGTTTGTATAAAAGACAACGTTCAGAGCCAGCCCAGTGGCACAGCAGTTAGGTTCACATGTTCCACTTTGGTGGCCCAGGGTTTGCCGGTTCAGATCCTGGGTATGGACCTATGCACAGCTTGCCAAGCCATGCTGTAGCAGGAGTCCCACATATAAAGTAGAGGAAGATGGGCACGGATGTTAGTTCAGGGCCAGTCTTCCTCAGTAAAAAGAGGAAGAATTGGTGGCAGATGTTAGCTCAGAGCTAATCTTCCTCCAGAAACAAAAAGTAAAATAAATAAATAAATAAATAGACAACTTTCTTCACTCCCTCTCCCACTCAGCCATTTAAGCATAAAACCTTTTTCTTTGTTTCTCACATTTCTTAGGCTGTTATATACTACATTCATGATGCTATAAAAAAATCTCATGAAGGAACATAAATTTGATATAAGAAAACAAACATTTGAAACTTCACTTTAACATAAGAATTCCATTTAATGAGCACTTTTAGACCATTGCTATGACCTAGGTAAACACAAACTGGCTGCATAACCTCAGGAAAGTCATTCAACCTTTCTGTGCTTCATTTTTATGGGGAAAAAGAAAATCTCAGCCTCACAAGATTATTGGGAGGATCCAAAGGGATGATGTCCATGGGGTTCTTTGCAAATAATAAAGCAGTAAAAAATGCAAATAGCTCAGCCATTTCTGTTCCATAAACTCACTGATACAACCTTAAATTCAAGCCTCAATAATTTCTTTCCTCCTAAAATAGTATTAGAATTTTAACAGGTTTTTCTTCCGGGCTCTGTTGCCTTCTGATCCACGAGAATTAAGCCTTCATTCATTTATTCATTCACTTACTTATTCACTCAACTAACATTTAATAAAGACTACAAAGAGCTCAGCATTATGCCATGGACATATCCTGAGCTTTATTATCTAAAAAACTAGTGATCACACTTCTACAGAGGGTTAGTAAGAGTTAATGGCTGAGATAGGTCTCCCAACACAATACCTGACATCAGGTAGTGGGTGTTTGTTACCTGTTAGTTACTACCCTTTTATTAGTGTTAATAGATAACACCCACTTTTCTTGGCTCCCTGCCCAGTTTTCTCTAGATATGAAACACTGTCTTCTTTACACAAACATTTTTTTTTCTTCTGCCTAAACAGCTAAGTCTCTATGATACACGCTCATATGTAGGCCTGTACATTGTGTCCCCGGGGATTTCAATATTGAATGAATAAACATTTAATGAATAAAACTTCCTAAATATCATATTGATGTGAAAAAAAATGGTTTTAAAGTTATTTTAAAACTTTTAAGGCAGTAGGCTATCAGGATACAAAGAGGCACCTGGCATCCATATCAACACCCACAGAACAGAATAATCCCTCTTCCTCCTCCTTTCTTTCCCAGGCACTTCAACTTTTCCAACCATTCATTTGCATTTCCTTTGAATCCTCAAGCAGTCTTCAAAAATAGCTCTTTTACAGAAAGCAAATTAATCAACAGACATGCAGTTCTCACAGGGAGCAACATCCCAAGGAACTCCCGCATTCCTGAGCTCACCAACACGGTCACCTCAGTCTCTCCCTCCCTCCCTTCCTCCCTCCCTCTCTCTCTCTCATACACACACTCCTGTTTATGTTCTCCTGTCTCTCTATGTATCCAAGAAATTTGGCTGAGTAAGCTTATTGGTGATGAATCACTTTGCCACTGCATTACGAAGTTAAAAAAGAATGCAGTTCAACAACTCTTGCTTTCCTCACATTTGATTAACTCAAACCCATTTCTATGGTTCCCCATAGTTGTTTCTATAAATATCTGCCAGAATAACAATAATACTAGTCATAATTTATAACAATCTGATCCATAGACCCCAGAATATACCTGATGTATAGGATTAAAACATGAAATTGCTGATAGTCAGCTGGTTTTGACATAGAAAAACAGCAATGTTATGACTTAACCTAAAAGAACACATGCCACAACTTTGTAACTGTTTTCTTGTTTCTCCCACCACTGGACTCAGTTCTCCTTCAGGATAGAAATTTTATCTTATTCTCTTTTGGTTGCAAGCCTCCAAGCCATGGTACCTAATAGGAACTCACAAATGCTTGTAGGTAGGAAACAATTCTTTTAGAGAGAATTCATGTGCATCATGCTGGATGATTGACAGAACACTTTTCAGGATAGATGAGGCAGGGACTATCAGAAAGGGTAACTGTGTTGCTGATGAAACAAATCTTGGGTCAACAGACCAGCCTTAGAATCAAGGCTTTACTCATAGCCAGCTCCATCATCTAAGCTAATTCATTTAATCTCATCGTCAAATCCCAATTCTCTCATCTATCGGATAACATTAACATGTTATCAGATATTTTTCAGTATTTAAATCTGGATAAGGCACCATGCAATTTGCCTCCATGACTTATTCAATAATCAAACCAACTTGATGAGTAAGAAATTATAGTTAATACCATTTTACAGACTTGACATGGAGTCCAAGGCCCTCTAACTAAGAGATACAGGAACTGGATTCCAGCAGGGTTTGTCCAACTTCAAAGTGAGAAAATAGCTCTTTTACAGAAAGCAAATTCCTAACCACTTCGTTATGATGTTCTCCCAAAGGCCTACCTAGCAAAATAGAGACGAAAATCAAATAAGATGATAAATGCTCAAATACTTTAGTTACCATTGATTGTACACCTAGGCTCATGCTCTATATTAGACACTTTATTTATTTTATCTTATTTAATCCGTAAAATAGAACTCAAAATTGGCACTATTTTCACCATTTAATAAATAAACTGAAGTTCAGAATAAAATGATGCCCATGGTCACTAAGCTGTTATGTAACAGTCTTAAAATCTTAACAACCTATGTGACCCAAGCACATCCTCATTGATCCCGTATCCGCCCAGTCATGGCACTCATCACATTCTGTCCCAATAATCTGGATTATTTCTCTAACTTCTCCACTGTATGTATATGCCAGAAAGGTGGTAGCATAACCTCCCTTATGATGACCATGTTGCTATATTCTAGTGACGTGTGCCTTACATTTACCAGATTTGAATGAATAAATTGTCAATTTCATGAATAAATTATTTAATGAATAAAATAAGTCCTTCACGTATTTGTCTCCCCAGAAGAGTTTAATCTCCATTGATGGCACTCCGTACATCTGGGTTGGTTAAACCTAAAAGCTCTACTTTTAGGTGAGGAATCGGGGATTCACCAAAGTGAAACATTTTCCCTAAGGTCACAGTCATACAATTATTAAAAGGAGAAGAGGGAACCAGAATCGGAGCCTTCTGACTTGAATCCAGGGCCCCGCCTCCTATTCCAGCGCTGGCAGGTAGTCACACTCATTACAGCCACCTTTATATTTAACTTCCCTTCTAATTTAGGCTCAGGTTTCCAGTATCGTACCTGGCAATTTAGCTTGTATTCACTGCTGATATGTATTTCTAAATATATGCAGTAAATTTGAATGAATAAGATGCCTGGTTGAGCGGAAAATCTGGATTATTATGTCCTGAAAGCAGATCAACACAACCATTATATGCACATAAAAATAACCTTAGGATTGTTAATATGAATAATACGTTTTTTCACCATTAAAGCAAGATTTAGATGTTTAGCCTTTTCTCACATAACAGGCTGTTCATTTTAGTGCAGGAAGACTCTTAATAAAAAAGATTAATGAGGTAAATAGCTTTCTTTTTATATACACAGTTTTTTCCTCTTTCGGAAATGATCTCTCTCCTGAAGACTCAGCTGCTCTCTTTGCCATAAATAAAGGCCACTTTTGGTCCCAAAGAAAAGACTGAACAGGTGTAGTCAACAAGAGATAATCTTAAATATTGAAACTAAAACACTTGTTGAAGAAAATTCCCTTACTAACTTATTAGTAGGTAAAATTAAACCTCTACAAGATCTCTCTTCCTCCAAACACTTTTTCAGCTGGTAAACATATATGGCCATGGTTAAGCCAAAGAAATGAAGCAGTAAAAATGAAAGGAGGTAAAATGTCTTCTTTTTCATTTAAAATTTGAATAGAACATCAAGTTTGATCTGAATTAATACTCTCTTCAACAATTCGAATTCTTTGTTCAATGGGAGGCAGAATTCTTGATTGCCAGTAATTCCTTCCAATTCATGTTCTCCTTAGACATTGATCCCTGAATCCTTTGGTTTAAGCGTCTTTGCTTCCTGTTAATAGACAGGTGATCTTGGGGAAGAGGCAAATAGTCCTAGGAAGAATGAGGTGTCTCTGACCTCAGGCCACTCAGGGATGCCTGAATTAAGCACTATTGTTCGCCAGTCTTCAGAGTGGCCCCCGATGATTCTTGCCTCCTGGCAGTGCCCTCCCCCTCTGAATAAGGCTGACTTGTGTAATAAGTAAGATATTGTGGAAATGATGAAGTACGGCTTCTGAGGCTAGGGAGTAAAAAACAATGTCCCCTTTTCCTTGCTGTCTTGAATCATTCTCACCAGAGAAAGCCAGTCTCGAAGCCATCAGGACACTTAAATGGCACTGTGACACGTATGGTAAGGAACTGAGGCCTCCTGCCAACAGCCATATGAATAAGCCATCTTGAGTATGAATTCTCCAGGCCCAGTCAAGCCTTCAAATAACTGGAGACCTGGATAGCATCTTAACTGCAACCACACGACAGACCCAGAGTCAGAAATACTCAGTTGACCTTCTCTCAGATTCCTGGTGCCCAGAAACTGTAAAGTAATACATTTTTTTCATTGAATCCACTAAAATCAGGATAATTAGTTACATAGCACTAGATAACTGATTAAAGCATTAATAAAATCAATTAAATGGCACTTTTACTTAGTAAACGTGTTAATGGCTGTTCCCATTTTAAAAGGCATAGAATTGCTGTATTACTATTGTTGTCAAATCAGGAAACAGGCCAGAGAGGATGGTAGAGCAAACTGGTGTCACATGGCTTGTAAATGGTAGAGCAAGAATTCAAACCCAGGTCTAGAGAATTCTAAAATTAACTTTTTCCCACCACTCTATGTTCAGAGTTTCAGTGTTCAAAGTTGCATTCAATCAGCTAACACATAGACAAACAAGGCAATCTGCCTAAGCTTCCAGGTCCAATGCCTGTGTTCTTCTTAGTATCTTGCAGGAAGGAGAACATCAGGGCTCCTGGACTCAGGCACTCATTCTCCCAGGTGCCAGGAGTCCACCCTGGGGGCAGATCACCTCCAGTGACTGGCTGACGTGAAGGAAGTGAGAAGGTAGGAAAGACATAGCCATAGTGCCTCAACTGAAGACTATCCTGAAGGCCCAAACCTGTTCCCAGCCTTTGTGGTCAAAGACCTTTATTGTGACGTCATTGCAGTTCCACTTCTTGTTCTGCCTGATCCTCTTGCTTTCACTTCCTCAGTGGTGGTGTTTGTGAGACCACGCCTCAAAAAGCTTCCTACATACGAATTTCTATTTCAGGGTCTATTTCTCAGATAACCTTCACAAATTTCCTTCTTCTCAATCCATTGCCCTGTTTTTGAAATGATTGAGCTGGCCTAGATATGTCTAGTCCCACAACCAGCTGTATTACTGACATCTAGGAAATTGAAAAAAATACAAATTCTCTCACTCTACCCCAGTCCTACCGAACCAGAATATTGAGAGGTGGAGGTCCAGTATGCCCCTGCTTCCCCCACTTCTACTGAAAGCAGTTGAAGATATAAAGTCAAATCTTGAGTATCTTATAGTCCGAGTAGGGAAGACATACTCTTAAAAGTAACTATAAAACAATGAGACTGAATATGATTATTGAGGATGACAAGAGCACAAGAAATACAGGTGAGGATGCGACAAAGACAGGGAAACCTGAAACTGAATGGTGTCTGTGGAAAGACTTGGAAAGGGTTGATTATAGACACCCTGGCTTGGCTGGAGTGGAAGTGATGATACAGGAGGATGCAGGAGATGCAGCTAGAGAACAAAGCAGAAGCAAGTTGACAAGCATCCTTCTGTGTCGGGTGAAAGAGTTGGAGTCTATCTTCGAGGCAGTGAGTGGACAATGAGAAAGTTTAATCAGTGGTGAAAGCTGGTGACATTTCTGCTTTAGGAAGATCACTACGCCAACCATGAGAAAGATAAATCTGAAAGCAGCAAGACCTTGCCTACCTTGGGGATAGCCCGAGGGCATCTTAGAGCCTCTGACAATGTGTGTCTCTGGTTTCTCTCGTATCAATTTTCACCCTGAAACGCTGCATACTGGAATATCATTAAGCAGCTCTCATGCACAGTTTAAACAACTCACAGTTGGAAATGCCTAGATGTTTTAAGGGTAGGCTATTTGATTTGCCTTTTTCTATTCCACATTAAAATGAAAAATAAATGGCTCCTAACCTGTGCCTCCAGCACTTCCTCTACACAAACCAGTATCAATTTAGACTATTAGGCCAAGCTGGCTTCTCCTCAAAGGCTGATTTGGGACTGAAGGATCAACCCAAAATTCTTGATAATACAGAAGAAATTGCCTGTCTAGGTCTAAATTTGCCATCCATAGCCCCCCATAGTCTATTGTTCTTACTGCCTTATTCTTTTACTTTACAGTATGTATCATTTTCTAGAGTTCTGCATGTATGTGGAGCTTTGTTTATGATTTGTTCTCACCACTAGACTGGCAGCTTATGAGCATCAACCATGTATCTCTCATTTGTTGTCCTCATGCTACTCAGCACAGTGCCTGTCACATAAAAATCAGTGGCTGAGTAAACATGATCAGAAGGGGAAATGATCTCATTTTGTCCAAATTCCATTTTCCAAAGAAAGCTTCAGGACTGTCACTCAAATCTGTGTTATAAAAGCTAAGCCTGATGAAGTATCACTTTGTAGTGGGAAAAGAAAGGTCTTTGGAGTCCAATAGACTCAGATTCAAAGCATGAATTTGCACAGACAGCTGTGTAACTTCGCATAATGTGTATTAGCTTCCTCTGGCTGCCTTAACAAATTACCAGATACTGGATGGCTTAAAACAACATAAATTTATTCTCTCATAGTTCTGGAGGTCAGAAGTCTGAAATCAAGGTAATAACAGGGCCGCACTCCCTCCAAAGGTTATAGAAGGTAACACTTCCTTGACTTTTCTAGATTTGGTGTCTCCTGGCATTCCTCAGCTTGTGGCAGCATAACTTCAAACACTGCCTCTGTCTTCACCTGGTCTTCATGCATCTCTGTGTATATTAGTTTGGGTTTTCCAGAGAAACAGAACCAACTGGAATTGGCTGTTGTGCTTATAGAGGCTGAGAAGTCTCAAGATCTGCAGTTGGCAAGCTCAAGACCCAGGAGAGGCAACAGTACAGTTCCAGTCTAAATCTGAAGGCCTGTGAACCAGGAGAGCTGATGATGTGAATTCTAGTCTAAGCCCAAGTCTGGAGCAGGAGAAGACTGATGTCCGACCGCTAAGATAGTCAGGTAGAGAGAGTGAATTCTCTTTTATCCTATTTAGGCTTTCAATGGGCCAGATGTAGCCCATTCACATTAGAGAGGACAGTCTATTTTACTGAATCTATGGATTCAAATGTTAATCTCATCCAGAAACACCCTCACAGACACACGCAAAATCATGTTTAACCAAATATCTGGACATCTCACGGCCCAGTCAAGCTGAGACATAAAATTAACCATCACATTGTATCCTTTTTTTTTTTGCCCTCCTTTATAAGGACATTCTCATTGGATTTAGGGCTGCTCTAATTCAAGATGATCTTATCTTGATCCTTACTTTAATTATATCTTTAAAGATCCTATTTTATAGGTGCTAAGGGTTAAGACTTGGACATATCTTTTTCTGAGAACTCAATTGAATTCATTACGGTATTAATTTTCTAGGACCACCATGACAAAATACCATAGACTGGTTGGTTTAAACAAAAGAAATTTATTCTCTCACAGTTCTGGAGGCTAGAAGTCTCCAGAGGAGGTAGCCCCACCCTTTGGACCCTTGGAGGAGATAGGCCCACCTTTGGGATCATTCTTCCCTTTTCTTGAAGGATAACACGTTTGCAGCTGTATCACTCTATTGGCTCATCCTATAGAATCACAGAAATATAACAGACTTCCCACATTTCGCCCCATCTCTGTGCCCTGCAGTCCAAGCTGGCAGTGTTTCTCTTGGTGTAACTCCATCTCTATTTCTGGTTTCTGCTGAGATGCCTGATTAGATTCATGAGTCACACCATAATCTCTTCATCAAATGATTTTTTACAGCCACACTCTTGGTGCTCTCTCCCCAACACATTTTCTCACTTTTTGCAGTATGGTAGACTGAGAAATTTCCAAATCTTCAAGTTCTGATTCATCTTCACTTTACAATTCCTTCAATTATCTCTCTCCTCTCATATTTTCCTATACACAGCAAAGAGAAATATTTTGCTTAGAAATAAACATACAAATGCATGGCTTACAATTTCTGCTTTCGACAAAACACAAGAATACAGTTTGGCCAAGATCTTTGCCACTTTATGACAAGGATCACCTTTCTTCCAGTTTCCAATAATATGTTCCTCATTTCTGTCTGAGAATGCACCAGAATCACACTCATATTTCTACCAACAACCACTTCTAGGCATTTTCTAGCATGCACCTGAAAATTCTTCTAGTGTCTATCCATTACCCAGTTCCAAGACCACTTTCACATTCTTAGGCATTTCTTACAGAAGCACTTCACTTCTCAGTACCAAAATCTTTTTTAGTTTGCTAGGGCTGCCATAACAAAATACCACAAACTGGGTGGCTTAAACAGCAGGAATTTATTATTTTTTTTACTGTTCTAGAGGCTTAATGTCCAAGATCATGGTGACAGCAAAGTTGGTTTCCTCTGAGGCTTCTCTCCTTGTCTTACAGATGGCTACGCTCTTGCTGACTTTTCATATGCCTGTTCCTCTGCACACACACATCCCTGGTGTCTCTCTTTGTGTGTCCAAATTTTATCTTCTTATATGGACAGCAGTCACACTGGATTAGGGACAATCTGTATGACCTCATTTAACTTTACCTACCCCTTTAAAGGCCCTATCTCTATATACAGTCACATTCTGAGGTGCTGAAGGTTAAAGCTTCAACAAATGAATTGGGGGGGGGGATTCATCTAGCAACATTTGTGCAATGTATGTACATGCTCAGAGGTAAATAGAAAACATTCTGTATGTGATATGGAAGAGCTCATGACCTGGACTATGTTATTGGGTGGCATTAGAATGATTCTCTCAAATGATGATCACAACCAAAACATTTTGTATCAGAAGCTCCAGTGCTCGGGCCCAAATCGTAATGCTTTTGAATCTCAAAGTCTTAAAGTTTGGCCTGATTTCCGTGGTCTGCAGGGAGAACCACCATTAGTACTGTGGATTCATATAACCAAGGTTGCATATCTGACATGGAAGAGAGAGCCTCCTCTTTTGCAAACAAGAGATAAGATAACCCTCAAAAAGCCAAACTTCTCCTTCTCTCTTCTGTATCTGTTTGGTAAATGCCAGCAATGAATCAGGACCTTCTTTAAGTGTGGGAAATACATAGCTCCTAGCAGGTTAAGCAAGATGACTAGTTACATGTCCCAAGGCAGCTTATATATTAGAGTGGGATAAAAATAAGAAATAAATATATAAAAAGATAAATATACTATGTGATAAGAGTTTAGAATAATAAGGATGATGGTATAAAGAATATATTGGGGCTGGAGTAGAGAAAATAAGAAGTCATTCCAGACTGAGTGGTCAGAAAACCTGTCTGAGGAAGACACTTGAATTGAGATCTGAAAAATGGAAAGTAATGTCAGGGCAAAAATGAAGGAAAATATTTTATACAAAAAGAATAATAAATTCAAATATCCAGGGAAAAGAAAGTAGTGCCATGTTCTAGTGAAAAAAATAATAATAAAAGGTAGGTAGTATGATTACAGTATGATGATTGAGGGAAAGTGTTAGGTTGGTGAGACAGTTGGAGTTTAGAATGACCTATTTTTTAAAAGATGGAAATATATTTCAGTTAAAAAATAAAGAGCTGAAGAATTTTAAGCCAGGAAATGACAAAATCTAAAATATATTTCTCAAGGAATGCTGTCAGCTGTGTGAAGAATTGCAACTTCTAGCTCAGGCCAAGAAGGAGTAAACTCACCACAGCTAACCTCTCCCCATGATTACACTAAAACTCAGTATTAAATACACAAAGAAACTGTTTGAAAACCCTGAGAAGTAAATAAAGCAGAAAGAGTGTGGAGAAGAGTTGAAACTTAGAGAGCAGGTGATGCAAAGGTAAAATCACTTAGTTTCTTCTTATACTTATGACTTTGTTCCAAGGGCAGGCCCAAGCTACAGTACTGCACATCCATGTCATTGAAGTCCCAGAAGGAGAGAGAAGGTTACACAAAAAAGTTCTGAGTAAATAATGACCAGAAACTGCCCAAATATCATGAAAGACATAAATTTGCATGTTCTGGAGCTTAGTGAATCCTAAGTAGGATAAACTAAAAGCAAACAATGTCCAGCATATCATAACCAGTCTTTTGAAAATTAAAGACAAAAGAAAGCTCTTTAAAACAACTAGAGTAATATAACATATTACATCATATGGGGAAATAATGGTTCAAAATTATGGATTTCTCATTAGACACTATGGAAGACAAAACAGAGTGAAAACAGCATTTTAAAATGCTGAGAGGAAAGAACTGCCCAACCAGAATTCCATATCCACTGGGAACATCCTAAAGAAAAGATGACAAAATAAAGAAACTCATGAATTAAGGACACTTCAGAGAAATGATTTCCAGAAGACTTGACGTAAAAGAAATAATAAAATAATGTCTTTACATTGAAGAGAAAAAATGTTAAGGGAAAACTTGGAGCTTCAGAAATAAAGATAAAAACAACAGAAATTGTAAATATATGGGTAAATATAAAAGTCTATTTTTGTTCTCTGAAATCCTTTAAAATATTCATGACTCTTGAAAGCAAAGACGGCAACATGGTTTAGCAGAGCATTCATTGTAGATGTAACTCTATAAGGTAGACGTCGTTAGTGTGTCACGGTGTAGTGTAGTGTTTTAGTGTAGTGTTGTAGTGTAGCATAGTGTTATAGTGTAGATGGCACTATAACATAAATGTCAATGAGGATGGATAAAGATCCTGATATGATTGCAAGACTTCTGCTCTTTGTTGAAACAGTAAAATAATAACTGTGTAAACAATGAAAGCTTAAACCCTAGAACAACCACTAAAAATAAATAAATACATGACATTGATACAAGATATGGCAGAAAACTCCAATGGATAAAAATTCAACTAATTAAAATAAAAGCAAGAAAGGGAGAATGGAGAAACAAAACCCAGAAAGGACAAACATAAAACCAATGATAAAATGGCAAACATAAATCAACCATATTAATATCACAATAAATGTAAATGGTCTAAATGCAGTGATTGAAAACCATGGACTGTCAGGTTGAAAAAAAAGGAAAATCCAACTATATATTTTCACAAAAACTCTACTTTAAATATAAAGATGCAGATAGGAGTAATTTTTTAAAAGATGAAAAATGTGATATAATAAAAGACATAAGTCAAAAGAAATCTTGGATGGCAATATTAATATCAGAGAAAGTAAACTTTAGTATAAGAAAAATTACCAAAGATAAAGAGGAAAATTACATAATGATATACTATTCAGTTTACCAAAAGGATTTTAAGTTTGTAAGTGTATATGGTCTTAACCATAGGATTTCAATGCTTGAAGTAAAACCAAAAGTAGATATAAGTCAATCCAATAATTTTAGTTGGAGATTTCAACAATCCATGTTCAGTAATACGTAGAAAAAATAGCCAGAATATTAGTAAGGACATAGAAGGCCTGAACAACACTAATAACAGATTTGAACTATTTGATATTTCTAGGCTAATCCACTCAACAAAAGCAGGATAAAAATTATTTTTAAGTGCACTTTGGATATGTGCTAAAATGGACTGTACTCTGAGACATACAATAAAACTCAGCAAATTAAAAAGTATAGAAAGCATCTAAAGTATGGGTTGTGTTCATAAAATAAAATTGAAGTCAGTAGCAGAAAAATACCTTGAAAATCTACAAGTATTTGAAAATTTAAAACACTTAACTAAAAAAATCCATGAGTCAAGAGGAATTCAAAATTAAATTGGAAGATATTTTTGTTGAATGAAAAATTTTAAAAATACGTATCAAAAACAGTGGGATATAGTTAAAGCAGTGCTTAGGGAGAAATTGATAGCATTACATACTTCTATTAGAATAAAAACAAAAGTTTTAAATCAGTAGTCTCATCTTTCACCTTAAAAAAGAGAGATATGACAGCAAATTAAACACAAAGCAAACAAAGAGAAATACTAAAGATAATATCCAAAATCAATTACACTGAAATCAGACAAGCGGAAAATAATACAATGAAAGTAAACTTGGTTCTTTGAAAATATAAATAAATTGATAAACATCTAGAAGTAATTTCATAGATTATTATTTTAAATAGGCCAGTTCTATAAAGACACAAACAGAACTTACTAAGAAGAAATAGAAGGCCAGAATAGTCCTATATTTAGTAAGAAACTTTAATTCTTAGTTTAATAACTTTCAGAAAGAAAACCTCAGTCACAGATGGCTTCACTGGTGATTCTTATCAAGCATTTAAGAAAGAAATACTACCAATGCTAAACAAACTTCTATAAAAGAGAATATGTGTGCACACTGAATTCATTTCATAAATCCAGAATGAGCCAAACCAGAGCAAAACATTAAAAGGACACCCACATATCAATATTTCTTATGAATGTAGATGCGAATGTAATGAGAAAATATTAACAAATCAAATACAGAAATATATAAAAAAATAATGCATCATGATAAAAATTAATGTTTTTCCTGAGACTGCAGAGCAGATTCACCATTTGGAAATCAAGTAATGTGATTTACCATATCAGCAGATTCACTAGATGCAGAGAAAGCGTTTGACAAAATTCAATGTCCATTCACACTGAAAACCCTTAGGAACAAGAAATAGAAGGGAACCTTGATAACTTGATATTTATTGATGAAAGACTGAATATTCCTTTTCTATGATTGAGATCAAGAAAAGATGTTTGCTCTTAACATTCTAATTCAACAACAAATTGGCTGTTCAAGATAGTGCAAAAAGGCAAATAAATGAATAGATAGGTGGTTGAAAGATAGGAAGGATATGAATTGAAAAAAAAACCTCTTTCTATTCACAAATGACATTATTTCCTGCATAAAGTAATGTCAAAGACTTAAGAAAAAAGATTATTGAACTAAAAATATTTAACAGTTCATAATATACAACATCATTATAAAGATCAATTTTATCTTTATATACTACCAATGAAGAATTGGAAATGGGAATTTTAAAAATAGCATAAAAAAACAATAAATACTTAGGTAAAACTAGCAAAACGTGCAGAATATGTGCATTGAAAACTACAATACATTGACAAAAGGAATCAGTGTAGACTTAAATGGAGTGATATACTGAGCTCATGGATTAGAAGACACAGCGTTAAGATTTCAGTTCTCACCAAATTGATCCATAGATATAATGAATTCTTTATTAAAATCCCAGCAGGATTTTTTTTAGTTGTCAACAAGCTTCTTAGAAAGTTCATATGGAAAATCAAAGGCTTGAAATAACCAAAATGATTTTGAAAAAGAAGAAAGTTGGAGGACCCACACTTCCTGATTTCAAGACTTACCATAAATCTACAATAATCAAGACAATGTGGTATTTATGAAAGGCTAGATATAGACCAATGAAATAGAATAGAGAATATAGGATCAGACTCCACGTATATGACCAATTGATTTTTGTCAAAGGTGACAAGGGATTCCAGTGGAGGAAATGTAGTCTTTTTAATAAGGAATGCTTAAAGTATTGGAAAACTATTGGCCTCCTCTCTGCCAAAAAGAAACAAAAAGAACCTTGACACACATCTGACATCTTTTACAAAAATTGTAACTCAAAATCAGTTATGGATATGACTATAAAACTTAAAATTATAAAACTGTGATCTTGGGCTGAGTGAAGGTATCTTAGATATGACATGAAAATCATGATCTAGAAAAGAAAAAAGACAGGTAAGTTAAACTTAATCACATTTAAACTTTCTCAGCAGAATACCTTGCTAAGAGAATAAAAGACTAGATATAGACTGGGATAAAATATTTGGAAACTCATATCTGACAAATAATATATAATAAATTTTCACCAAAAAATATTTACAAGTGGCAAATAAGCACATGAAAAGATGCTTAACATTACATATAATACTATAATATATAATACTATATATGTATAAAATGAAAATATGTTAAATTATGTACAGAATATATATATATATACACACATACATATATATATATCTTCAAGTGCTCAAGTGCTGGCAAGGATATAGAGCAATTGGAGCTCTCTCATACATTTCTCATGAAAATGAAAAGTGGTAAAGACAATCTGGAAAACAATTTGGCAGTTTTATGAAGTTAAACATACACATACCCAGCAATCCCACTCCTTGGAAATTACCAAAGTTCGATAAAAAGTTATGTTCACATAAAAATCTATGTGCGAATATACACAGTGACTTTATTCATAATAATCCTTAACTGAAACAACCCAAATGACCTGCAACTCGTTAATGGATAAACAAATTATAATATATCTTTACAAGGGAATACTACTCAGGAATGTGAAAGATCAAACTGCCAATATACACAACAACATGGATGAATCTCAAATGCATTTTTCTAAGTGAGAGAAGCCAGACTTAAAAGGTTGCACAACATATGATACCATTTTCATGGTATCCTAGAAAAGGCAAAATTATAGGAAAGGAAAGCAGATCAGTGGGATGTCACCGATTTGGACAGGGAAAGGAGCAGTAAGAAGGAATTTTGAAAGATAATGAAACTGTCTTGTATGTATTTGTCAAACTTCATAGAACTGTAAAAGAGTGATTTTACTCATGTAAAAACATTTAAAAAGTGAGTGAAGATTAGATTATAGGGAATGAAGATTAAATTATGGGGCTAATTAAAAAAGAATTGTGGTAGTCAAGGCAAGGAATAGAGGTTTGCACTGGGGCAGTGGAGATGGAGAGCAGCGAACGGATTTTGGGTGTGTTTTCAAAGTTTGATGGGCTTTGCAATAGTCATGACTAGGGGAGCAGAATCAGCCGACAAGACTCAGTTTTTGGCTGCGTCAATGAGTGTCTCTTAAAGGCATTTACTGAGACTAAAAGAGGGAAAGTTCTGGAAGATAGGTTGATGAAAGAGTTCAGGAGTTGTATTTTGGGAGCATTAATTGTTAGATGCCTACTCGGCATCAATATGTGGATTCCATCACCCAAAATGAGCCCGTTAAACAGAGATTTTCCCAGTCTCTCAATGCACCACATACATATAAATCTTTCATCAATCCTTTATCTGAATTTCTCTTTTTATTTTCCTCACAAAATTGTTTGGAGTATATTCTACTTACTGCGCTCATGACTCTCTGTCCATCCTTGATCTCTTACTGAAAACCATCCAAAACTGTAAGCGTAAGTGTGGTTCTCAACAGTACAATAACTTCTTCCTTAGACATTCTGTATGAGTCTTTTCCAATCCACAAATTCACAGACATTTCTGAGAGTATTGTATTTGCTTAGCACCATGCTACTCTGCTAACTGCTGAGACAAGTCATTTGTTCCAAAGGAGCTCTTAGTGGTTGGGAAAACACACACACTGTATACGCACACATGCGCACACACTCACCATCTCACACTATTACAGATCAAAGGACAGTCTAGTTAAACAGGAAGTTGTGAGATTTAAGGTAAAAATTGTTCTCTAAGCTAATGACAGAAGCCCAAGCTTCATGTGGGAGGTATGGTCTGACCTGAGCCTGGACGAATGAGAATAATCTGTTCACATCGAAGGCAGGAGTATGCCAGAATCCTCCTTCCATGCCAAAATTTGTGCTTATTTATGCTGAAGAGAAAACAATTGAAGCAATATGTGTACAATACTTTGTGAACAGTAATGTGCCATATAATTGTCAGTTCTACCATTATTGTTATTAATGTGTGCATTATTATCCCCTCAATCCATGCGCTGTGGCTGTTAAGCCTGGGTTTTAAAACCAATGAGTGTAACAGAATAATGTTTGCTGAGACTGAAATAAAAAACCGCAGCAATGTAAATCTGACACAGTTTTAGTGTTACGGTATGTTTAATTGTTATTGTCCACATGGCAATTCAGCAGCAGGACAAGGGGACAGAAAAGAGAGGTGGCCCTGGACTCAGTAGATTTGTGTTCTGGATTTATCCCTTCCATGAATTAACTCTGTGACCTTGGGCAAGACTCTTGCCCTCTCTGATCCTCAGATTTACCATCTGTACAGTGAAAGGGCAAGGTAACATGCTCTTCCAGGGTCCTTTCCCACATAACATTGCATGAAATTGTACGAACCGAACAGATGAAATCACGTCAGAGAGAACTCGCTAAATACATTTTATAAGGATGAGGCAGAGCCAGAGGAGAAAGTGAGCAGCAGTAGTTTTCATGGAACTGAGACACATGTATTGCGAGGGACACATAGCACAGCCGGCCCAGACCACCAGGCCAGGAGGCTACACAATCTAGAGTAATGCTGTGTTAAGATCTGGCCATGAATGTGTCAAGTTACTGAGAAGAAAATGTTACATAGATTGGCTAGACTCAAGTTGCTGCTTTTGATGGTTATGAATCTCAAGGCCTCACTCTGAGCAGAAGAGTTTCTACAGAGAAGTAAATTCTATCAATAATAATAACAACAATAACACTAATGGTATCATAGTTATTGTAATAATGGCTGGGTTTATTGTGTATTTACCCTGTTCAATGGTCAGACACTCTGAAATGCAGCTTGTACGTATAAAATCACATAATTTTCACAACTCTATAAAGTAGGTACTATTATTACCTCGAGTTTACAGATAAGGAAACTAAGACAAAGAAAAGCTAAGTTAATGGCCCACAGTCACACACTAGTAAGTGCTGGAGCTAGAATTCGTATTCTAGCAGTCTATCACCATAATTGGCAAGTGCATTCACTATGGTATAACACACACACCTTTCCATACAGACATGTTATCAAACGTCGAACACATCCACCATTACCATTGGATGACTATTTCCTGTTTACCTAAATCCAAATCTTTCAGTTTTTCTTTTTAATTTTACATTTTGTCTGTATAAATTTTACAGCAACATGCATCACTTTTGGTTCTCTCCTTGACAAAACTCAACATCCTTCGAGATCCTAGTGAAATGCCAACACAGCTGTAAAGAGTTGCTGACTCCTTTAGTGGAGTAACCCCCTATCCTCTGTGCTCACATCCCTTTGAGTTTACTCTTCCCGTTCCTTCCAACTTTGGTCAAGTTTACTTCATTGACTGTTTATGGAGATTTATAAATTCTGTCTATGTGATAGTGAGTGTCTCAGGCTCCAAAGAGGATGTTTTATACACTTTTGTATACCTAGTCTCTTCTGTTGTTCCTGGAATAGAGTAAGTGCTTGGTAAATGTTTGATGAATGAATGAATGAATGAGTAGCAAAATACATTGTCTCAACTGATCCTACCAACAGCCTTGTGAGCTAAGCAGGGCACCATTCATAGCCTCCATTTCCAAGAAAACAAAAATGAGGCTCAAAGAAGTAAAATGTATTCTCTGAGTTCTCCGTAGTTATCAGAAATATAGGAAGGCTAGAAGCTCAAGTCTTTTGACTCTCGGTCCAGAGCTCTGTCTAGCCTTGTTATAGCTTGTCCTAAGCTACTGAGAAACGTATGAAGACATAAGACTCTAGAGGTGCCTACAGGGCGGGAATGGTGACTGCAAATTCCCACGCAGGGGAGTGTTTCTTTCCCTTGGAGTCCTAGTACACCAAAGGGTGAGGCATAGATAATGCCTGGAATACCAGCTTTGGGATTCCACCATTCACTTGCTCACTCATTCATTCAACAAGAAATTTTTTGATTGTCGACTAAATTTCAGCTCCTGGTTTATGTGTTTTGACTAAATCAAAAAACGTAGAGAAAATAGACAAAGTCCTTGCTCTCATGGAGCTTATAATTTTGTAGGGAAGACAGAAATAAGCATATATGTATGCCAGATGTTGTTGATATTTTCTTATCCCTGCCCTTCTAAGCTTTCCTGGAGATATAAGGCTTTAAGTTCTCAAAAACTACATTTCCCAAATCTCTTGTAGTCAGGTCTCCTCTAGGAGTTCACCAATAAGAGATGCTTTCACAAAATCTGGAGAGTAGAAGAAAAAGAAAAGCCAAAATTCACCTGTGAAAGCTGAGGCAGACTGTTGAGCAGACGCCCAAGGTGGAGTTTGCAGCAGCTATCAGGCTAACTCTTGTGCATTCACATTCTTGAGGTTTGGCTGGCAGCTGAGGCCCCTGTTGCAGCTGCCTGGCAATTCCAGTTCTTCCAAATTTCCTGAATGTCATCTAAGGCTTTGCATGATGTTTGCTCTCCCATACCGTCATCCAGTGGTTTCACATTGAAGTGTTTCCTCTATTAAAATTTTCCGTCTTAAAATACCTACTGTTTCTGTTTTTCTGATTGAACTGTGAGTTATAATGCCAGGTAGCAATTAACGCGGAGGAACATGAAGCAGGTAAGTGGACCAAGTGAATGGGGTGCTACTTCAGAGATCCTAGAAGGCTTCTCTGAGGAGGTGACATTTGCAGAGAGAACTGAATGAAGAGGCCATGTGATATCTGAGGGAAGTGCATTCCAGCCCTAGGGAATGGCAAGGACAGTGGACAGATGGCAGGTACGTAATTGCTGTCTTCACAGAAAAAAAACTCAAGGCCAATATGGCTATAGGAGTGTGAGAAAAGGAATAATGGGTAGGAGATGATGTCAACGGAGAGGCAGGGCTCAGTTCAGAGAGAAACCTGAGTGCCAAACAGTTTGGATTTTATCATCAAAGGTTTTTGAGAAGGAGAATTACACAACAGAACAGGACTGGGGTACCCCACCCCATGTCAGCACAGCCCATGCCAAATTATCAACTCTGCTTCAATATTAAGGACTAATACACATGAAGAATTGTAAAGTTTACAAAATGATTTCATATTATTGCCTCATTAGATCTTCACATTAACTCTGAGATGTTACTGTTGTGGGTTTTATAGATTTGGAATCTGAAATTCAGGGAATTTGAATAGGGTACCTGAGATAAAACAGGTGCGAAGCGATAAAGTTAAGACTTAAATCCAGGTCTCCTGATTCAAAGTCATGAGGGCCTTCTGCTAGACCACAGGTGGCTTTGTGACCCAAGCGATGAAACCACCTCTCTTTGCATGTCCAATAATAATAGTTTAGAGATCCTTCACCTAAAGTGATGGACATTCAAAACAATGAGGCTTCAATCAAAATGCAGATTCCAGGGCCAGCCCAGTGGCACAGCAGTTAAGTTCACATGTTTGCTTTGGTGGCCCGGGGTTCGTCGGTTCGGATCCTGGGGGTGCACATGGCACTGCTTGTCAAGCCATGCTGTGGCAGGCGTCCCACATACGAAGTAGAGGAGGATGGGCACAGATGTTAGCTCAGGGTCAGTCTTCCTCAGCAAAAAGAGAAGGATTCGCAGCAGATATCAGCTCAGGGCTAATCTTCCTCAAAAAAAAAAAAAAATGCAATTTCCAATTCATTAGGACTGGAGCAAATCTGAATTCTACCTTTGCAACTACCTCTCAGGTGGGGCCAACGCTGCTTGCCCAAGACCACACTTTGACCCTACAGCACTGTGTCAAGTTAATTGTTTGCTCAAAAAATAGTTTTGAGTCTACAGTCCATGCTTGAGTCTGTGAGAACAGGCACATGGCAACTTCTAAGGCCAACAGCACACACTGAGAAATTTGAAAAGCAAAGTGATTGATATCCATTTAGATAAACTAGTTATGAGCCAATTGCAAAGGCTTTTGCTTTTGCTGCCAAAATATCTATCTTTGGACTCTATTCAATATTTTTATAAGAGACATCTCTGTGTTTCTCAGTTAAAATCCTCAATATGTTTCCTAAGACTTAAACATTTTACCATTCTGATGACTGAGATTTTGCTAATGAATATTGTCCATAAAAGAGTTAAATATTTTTATTTATTTAATAAAAGGAGAATTTTTCTGGAATAAGAAATCAATTAGTTTTGAAGAATTTGAAAAAATATACATGTGTGCTTTTCATTATAACTGAAGATTGATCTTAGATTAGGGATTATATAATGTTACTTTAATGGCTTTTACATATAAAATATGGCCATTTTACTGAATTATTGAGTACACTTAATTGCAGGTTGTATACTGTGAACTATTGATCCAATAATTACTCTTGTGGACTATTAAAAAAGAATGATTCATTTTTTATTTTACCATTTTAAGCAAGGCTTATATATTATTTACAATTTGAGAGCTAGGAATAAAATACTTTTTAGTACAATACAATATTTCTAATGTAGGGCAAGACTTTGTGGAAGTCCGAGGTAACATTATACAATCAAAAATTAAATAACTTTAAATTTCAGTAGGGGAAAAAAGATATTCCTTTCCTTCAGTTAAATATTTTAATTGCAGGACTATTCACTGGGAGTTATGAACCTTTCCAATGTAACTGAAATATTTAATATGAAGTATAAAATATTTTAAGTGCTCTGCAGATTTCTCAAAAAAAGTTGAAGGGTTTTTTTTTTTCTTTTCCTCTCCTAGAAAAGAATTTCCTCCTTAATTCAGTTATTTTTCCATATATATTAAGAGCAAAGGAATTGGGTCAGTGAAGAGTTTCAGCAAGGGGTATTTTGAGCTCATCACTTGACTGGTTAAAAAAGGCAATTTAATAAAATACTTTGTAGGTGTGGTGTCTTACTCTTGCTTTTATGCACCCTCCTTTGATTGGCAGGTCATCAGCACATTTCCACATTTGTGTTCACTGTGGATCTAGTGCTCTGATAGGTGGCAGATGCACCATTACTAATTAAGTACATACTATGTGCAGGTCTGGGGGCCGCCAGTGTTTTATGTGCATCATCTCATTTAAAATGATTCTGTCATTAACCTCCTTGTATAGATTAGTGAAATGAAAGGCAAAGAAGGTCAATTGAATTTCCAACCAAATAAATCCGGGAAAGGACAGAACTCAGATTCACAAGGCAACTCTGATTTTCACAAACTACTCTCTTTCTTGCCTACCATCATCTTACTTCAGCTATTGTGTGGCTGCGTTTCTCAACTGAGTGCTGTGGCACACAGGTGTTTGGTAAGGGCAGGAGACTGTTTCCTGCAGAGGGAGCAGCTTATGAAGAGCATCAAAGTGCAGGAGGCTGTGTTTAGGGAAAGCCAGGGTCAGGGGATTTAGGAAGAGGGTGGCAGAAGGCAGACCTTGCATGACAAAGAAAGGAGTTTCAATGTGAACATCGGGAGAATAGGAGACATTTCCATCAAGTTAATCTTATGATCATAGGTATGATTGGATATGCATGTTGGAAAGAAATGTGAAAGGCAGGTTAGAGATGGGTAAGAATAAATAGCAAAGAAACTAATAAGTAGTCCAGATGGCAGATGACTAAGGCAATAATTCAGGCTCTGTTCACACTTTACTGTTCCTACTAACCCCCTGGAGATGTTGTTAAAATGCAGAATATGATTCAGTAGATCTGGGATGGGGCCCCCAATTCTGCATTTCTAATCAGCTTCCAGGTGATGCTGATGTTGCTCTTGCATGGAACATACATCAAGTAGCATCAAACAGCAAGAAATGAGAACAGTGTTCTCAAAGTTTGATTCCTGGACCAACAGCATCAACATCACCCATGACTGAGAAGCACAAACTCTGCCCCACTCCAATTAAATCAGAATGTCTTGGGGCAGCATCACACATCATGTAAGGTTTAAACTTCCAAGGTGATTCTAATGTGCAGTTTTGAGAACTAACCAGTGACCTGGAGTGGGGAAAAGTAGGGATAGAAGAAAAAAATGACACCTGTAATATATATTTAGGGAGCAGAACCAATAGGGGTCAGTGAACAAGTAGTTTATTTAGAGTCTGTTTATGTTAACAGGGTTTAGAATGACCTAATTTTATGTTCAAACCTCTGCTTTTTTCCTTAAATATGAAAGTTCTTATAATCTTTCTGCCAAAAGCATAGGTCATGCTTGGAAAAATTTAACATCCTTTGTCAGACAATTAAGCAATTTAAACACTTACTTTAATTAACAATTGTGCCTAAACAAAAACCCATTGCATAAAAGAACTTTTAATGAAACGCAAGAATTAGCTGGAAAAATGCAGGGTGGTAATATGGAGTAAGAATGATGAAAATTATGATTTCCTAAACAAATAAACAAAATTACTTTCAACTTTTATTGTAAACCACCCATGAAATATCAGGCAATCTAAATGGAAAGAAAATGTTCTTGCTGCTTTGTGTAATACTGTATTTCATGTTAGAGAATGAACTTTAATTAGAACATCACTGGTGTCAAATTAGTAATAAATGTTTAAGACAAACTGAGATAACGAAACTGGGAATACTGCCACTAATGTAAAATCTGCTGTAAATTGCAAAGAATTTACATTTTCCATTAGCACACAGTCATAAGCATAAAAATGATAAAAGGTTACATACAGTTTGGATGTTCTTTAACACTGTTGAAATTATTGCAAAGAAATGGTGTTTCTGGTGCTTAAAAATGTGTGAGTTCAAGTCCCTCCACCTTTACTCTTTAGCTACATAATGTTGGGAAAACTACTTAACTTAAGCCTGGCTTGTCTTATTTGTGAAATGGGAAGGAATTATGGCTCCAGTCCCAGCAACACATAGGTCTCATACAGAATGTGGGACGGCAATGTGTCTTTACGGAAAGACCACAGAATTTAATATCAGAGAACTTCAACTCCAAAGTTTTAACTGTCTGCTCTGGGACAACAAAACTAGCGTTTCTGAATATCAGTTCCCTCACTGGCGATATGAAGATAAAATGCCTCTCTCAAAGTGGTGGTTGTGAAGCCATATGAAATAATGCAAGTAAAAAATGTGGCATGAAGAAGATCTTTAACAATAGCAATTAACACTATTACTAATAAACATAAAGATATTTTATATCCTCTGTAGACATTAAGGTCATTTTAATTTATTGTCATTTACCCCCTATAGAGTCTTTAAGACATGTCACTTGATAATATAGACACAACCATAAAAGGGCCTAATACTCTGTTTTCCTTCTTCTTATGGTGTGGAAGGTTCTGGGTGGATAAGTAATGTTCTACGTAAGTCTGGGGTGGTAGATTAAAGATGACCACACATTATCTGACATTCCTTTTACCAAAAGATAGGGTCTATTTCCCTCCCCGTGAGTCTGGGTTGCCCTGATACTGTTTTGACCAGTAGAACACAGGGCAGGTGAAGCTCTTCAGGTTCCAAGCTCCAACTCTCACCTGTAAGAGAACAGGCAACTCGTGGCCAGCCCAGTGGTGCAGCAGTTACGTGCGTACCATCTGCTTAAGCAGCCCGGGGTTCTCGGGTTCAGATCCCTGGTGCAGACCTGGCACCGCTTGGCAGGCCATGCTGTGGTAGGCATCCCACATATAAAGTAGAGGAAGATGGGCACGGATGTTAGCTCAGGGCCAGTCTTCCTCAGCAAAAAGAGAAGGATTGGTGGCAGATGTTAGCTCAGGGTTAATCTTCCTCAAAAAAAGAAAAAAAAAAAGAAAGAAAACAGGCATCTCCTGCCTTGGTGTCTGGGAGTTCTGAGTCCCCCAACTACCTTGCTGGAGAGAGCAGGTGGAAGAGCACTCATGGAGAGGGAGATGGGCACAGATAAGCCTGAACTTCCAGCTGTGCTTTCTAAGTCACAGGCGTGAAAGAGAAGCCACCACTTAAAAAGTCACAGAATGACCCAACTGATGCCACATGGGGAGGAATAATTGCCCAACTGGATCTTGTTTGAGTTCCTCACCCACAAAAGCATGAGCTGTAAGAAAATAGTTGGTCTTTTAGGTCACTGAGGTTTGGGTAGTTTGGTGTGACGCAGTAGATAACAGAAACCTCTGTCTTCCCAGGCACATGCTTCCTGCGGGGACTCCCTGCCACCCTTGTTTTCCAGGATAACCTGTTGATCACTCTGTTTGGTGCAAGTATCTTCTAATGTCCTCTAGCAGGAGTTGATCATATGGACATCTCAGTAGTATCAGGGATCTTTGCTTGAGGAAGTCAAAGAGCTAACAAGTAGATGAATCTTTGACTGTCACATGAAGAACTGAGATGTTAACTTGTTAGCACTGATGACCATTCTCTTGCATTTTTAGAATTTTCCAGACTCTGCATTACTATGTTCTCTTTGCACATGCTATTTTCACCATCTGGGAAATGGCATTTTTTTTCTCCCTCACTGCCCATTCCAAATGTTAATTCTTTAGGGAAAAGCGAAATGAGGAGTATTCCATGATTAAGTGAGAACTGTAAAATCTTTCAGCATTTAATGACTCTACCTAAACCTCTTTACTTAGAGACTTGATAAAACTCTAGTATGGCTTCTAGCAGCTTAAGCTGTGTCCCTAGGATGTCCTCTGAGACCTTAAAATACCTGCCTGAGACAGCTCAATGTTGCCAGGAGAATTTACTGTTCATTCCAGCCAAAACCTGAGAACAGAACGACAGGTCCCTGAGCCACCTTTAGAGTAGTTACTTTAGAAAGCTTTCAATGACAAATCCTTTATCTGCCCCTTTGAAATATGAATCTTCTATCCCCTTGAACTCTCTCCTCAAGGACTTGGGAGCATACTCTTGGAAATGCAGACATTCAAAGAGATAACTCAATCCCCGTCTCCCCCAGGCCTTGTGGTAGGAAAAGGCCCAGTTTGGTGGAAGCCTTGCTCCAACTTGCACAACTACCTCCTTCATCAAGAAGTTTGTTTCTCCCCCCTCCAGATAAGGGCCAATTAGCAAAGCCAGATGGACTCATATGGACCAACCACCCTCCCTTTATGCCCTTCAGAGCCTTTCATTTAACACATCCCAGCAGTAAAAAGTCTCCTGCTTTCCATTTGGACAAGATTGAGCTCAGTTTAGACTGGACTGGACTTTCTTCACTATTGTAGGATTTATCACTAAACAACATCTTTATTTACCGTCTTTAACTAGAGTCTAGCTTTGTTTCTCTTTAACACAAAGCATAAAATAGTTCGTGAGAGAGAGAAAGAGAGAGGGAGTGGGAGAGGAAGAAGAGAGTTGTTTCTTATGAGTGGATCTACGGATGAATGATGAAAATGAAATAGAATGAAACTTTCAGATGCTTGGGTCAGACTTGGAAGGTTTTGTTTCTCACAAGGAGGAGTGTGGATTTAGTTATGTGAGAAGTAGAGACACATTCTATGACTAGAAGAGCTTCTTTTTGATCACAGAAGATCCAGAACTCAGGGATATATTCAAATCTCATATATCTTCTCTTCACCTTCTCTCTGATATGTTGATTTATTGCTACTTTTCTTCTCCATCATTTAAAAATTATTATCAGGAAAGTCACTCACATTTTTTTCAGAATATATCACCTACTATGACCTTTAAATACAATCAATTCAGGTCTATACTCATGCTGAAATTTGCTTGGTTTTATATTGTCTACAGCCAAGATTTCTCCAAACTAATCTGACTCTGATAAGCTGCTGCAGAATTGATGTCAGTTCTCCAAGTAGAGGGATGTCTGCTGATACAAAACCAAAGTTAAAAAAAACAAAACCAAAACAAAACAAAGAACACATGTAATCTCAGATAGAATTCAGCAGTAGAACATGTGGAATTTTTTCTCATGGTGACTTGGAAAGATTTCCGTAGATAATCTGAGAGGTCTGTTTATTATTTCATCCTAAGAGTATTCTTACATTAGCTCATCCATTCAATAAATAATATCTGAAGACCTGTGCAATTCCAGGCACTGAACTCGGAAATCAATCCTGAAGAATGTGCAGCTACTCTCCTAAAGCACACTACAAGCTAGGGGCAGACAGGCATTGCCAACAGACAATTTTAATGCAACTTACTATTTTGTCCGTTTAAGTAGGACTAAAACTTGTCTAATCATAAGATTGATTGTGGAACTTATGAAAGTTAATGTTTACAGGCACCTCTATTGGAAGTTTTGATTTGGTTGACTTGGATCTAGTTCAGGAATCTGTTTTTTGCAAGGTTCCTCTGTGTGTGTGTGTGTGTGTGTGTGCGTGCTTGTGTTTTAAGATTGGCAGATTTTTGAAATATTGAGTTGAAAATTAGCTCCCAGTGTTATGGGAATGATGAGGAGGGGTACCCACCACGGCCTGGATGAAGGGAATGGCAAAAAGGGAGGAACAATGTGAATGGGAGTTTTCAGGATGTGTAGGAGTTCCCTAACAGACTAAGAGAAGATGACTCTATTGCAAGTATAGTGAACATTCTGTTCCAAATTACAGAGGCATGAACATAGCTAGCGCATTTGGGGAAGATAAGACACTAGGCGTTCATGGAATTAATATGAGAATGCAGAAAAGTCAAAGAATGAGGCATAAAAATATAATAGGAGGATTATCAAAAAGTGGCTTTTTAAGCCTTCATGTGGAATTTTGTAACTATCTATTGAATGGCTTTAAGTAGAGGGTTGACATGTAGCAAAGTGGAATCCAAACTAAAGATGAGGCAACAGTAGACTCCACACCACTTAAAAGGCTCTTGCAATAGTCCTGGCGAGCTCTGATGAGGATATATTTTACATGTATTACGGGAAGAATCAGATTTTAAGTCAATCAAACCTGGGACCTATCTTCTCCTGATCCTTAATGTACGTGATTAATCATAACTCTCTTTGCTCATCACTAAAATAAAGATAATCATAACTGCTTTCAGGAATCCATGAAAATTAACCCATAAAAAGCAGACAAAAAAACAAACCACATGTAAATCTGGTGGTGACATGACTCAGAACAGAGATATAAGAGCATTCAGGAGGCTGATGTATACAGTATCTGATTTAATTTCCACATTATTCCAAGATGCTAATTATTATATCCGTTGTATAAATGATAAAACATGCTCAGAGAAGTTATATATTTTGCCTAATAACGTAGAAACCAATAGCTAACCAAGATTCAAACCCAGGTCTGAACTTCAAAGCTGCAACTTCTCTCTTTGTCCAATTCACCCTGCCCAAACTTGCCTCCTGAACAATTTGCCTAAGTCATAGAAGGGGTTCAATATATGCTCTTTCTCATCCTCAAGACTGCCGCGTACTTTCCACATCCAGATACAGGCAGACAATATTCTTCGGTTTTATCTTGCACTGTTCCTCAGCTTACGCTGTTTGGGCTCCCTTACAGTTGATGCAATGCTGCTGAAGTAGCAAGCTGTGGCTTACTTCAGCAAGCTTTCTTAAGCACATATCATATTAAACACATACAGAGTAGCAGATAGTTACAAAGCACGGTGCATGCTGTTGGAAAACAAAAATAAGTACAGTTTGATTCCTGTTTTCAATAGAATGATACACTATTCTGAGGGTAAAGAGAACTGTCTCTGAAGTCAGAAGCTCGGGTTGAAAATTTCAGGTCTATCACTTACCAGCTATATGAACTTGAGAAAGTACTTCACTCCCTCTGACTCTCAGCTTCCCTTTCTATAAAATGGTGATGACAGCATGTACATCTCCCAGCTTATTGTGATTAAACTAGATAACACCTATACATGTAAACCACTTAGTGCCTGGTAGACCATGCACCATAGATTTTAGCCATTATTGTCATCATTATCATAATTGTCATCATCATTGCCATTTTATTGCTGTTATTTTTATTATAATTAGAAGTTCTAATATATTTATGGTTTTAGACTTGGAAATAACTAACTTCTACCTAGAATGAATTGAGTTAGAGTTATAACAGATGCTATAAGAGAGGTGTGATACTGACTGATGGATGGAGAAAGAAGCTTGAGAGAAGACTTGTTTAGGGTGAAAATTGCCCTGGGTTAAGAATAAGATGAACAGATTTGAGTCCTGAGTCTGCAACTGCCTGTCTGGTTGACTTTGCTACAGCCCTTTCAACTGTTTGAGGCTTATATATTTTTCCTTGGTAAAAAGGACATGATATCCTCACCACGCTCTGCTCTTCCTGGTGCTCTGAAGCTTGCCTGGGACAGCATTGTTGGAATTGTTGAGCTCCCTCTTCACCTCCTTGGGCCCTTCTGGAGGCAGAGCCTCATAGGCCAGCACTTGTCAGCTAAGATTTCCCAGATTCTCCACGGACAGTCAGCTCTGTGCCCACTTTCAGTTTGAAGAGATCCAGAAATTCCTATTCATGATTTGCCATTTCCCCACAGCTCAGTGACCCTTTTAAGAGCTTTGATTCTCTCATACTAGAGTCATTTGGCCAAGTGTGCATTTTAAGGCTCACCGAGCTTTGATCAAATGGTCTCAATATCAAAGCCCTCATCTCTGGTTCACTGGGACGCTGCTATTTCCTGCTTCTCTCTCGTTTGATCTGGCACTATCTCTTAAGGGGTAAACTTGGTCTGGCTTTCTCCTATTCATGTCCCACATTTATGCTCAGTTTGAATCTGCCCTGATGCTCAATTCAATTTTCCTATAGTCACTAATGTAAGCCCCAACTCCTCTTTTGAGTGTTTCCAACATCCATTCCAATCACTCAGAAAGGTGCACGTGACAAGAAATGGTCAAATGTCAGAAACTCCCTCATTCTAGTTAATCAAAATGGAATGCTGGTGTCATCAAAAATAAGTACACTAGCAACCAGCGTCCGTAAGCTGGGATGTTCCTCATAATCTAAATTCTTTGATAGACTGGCTTAGGTGCCAAATAGAGCTCATTTACTGATCCTCAGGAACCAGGGTAAAACGTGTGCGTGGTGTATGGGAAACAATGCAAAAACCAAAATGTTCAAACCTAAGCTCAGTGGCAAGTCCTTTTATCATTGTGTTTTCTAGATAATTTCCTTTAAAGCATCTGAAATAATCATTGGAAATGACCATGTATATGCACATATAGTGCCAGGAACAATACGGGTTCTTGCTAAAGAATTTAGGAGGATTATGATGATGATGATAATCATGACGATGATGATGATAATAATGACCATCATCATCGTAGTCTGTAGATATTGGCACTCTGGCTCACTAAACAGCCACATCCAGTTTGAAATCCCTTTACTGAATCATGCTGCAATATATTCCTTGCTTTTATGCAAATCTCCGGAAAGCACCATGATCAGCTAAAAGTTGGAAAGTCATATGAAGCAGATCAGGCAAAGTAACTGAGCACACTTTGTCCAGGAATAAGATTCATTTGGTACACATATGTAGTCCCTTAAATCTGAGTCTGCTGCATGTGACTGGCTCCTCAGTAGTGAACATTGATCAGGACTTAAATTGAAATGAAAATTTTCTCTCCTGGCTGATCAATCTCTTCATATCTACCTCCATTCAGCATGATAACCTTATATTTGTAGTTGTCTTTTTGCATATCTATCTCTCTCTTTAGACTTAAGCTCCCTGAGGGTAGGACCTTAGCTGTGACTTATTCATCTTGGTTTACTTACCATCTACTAGCATAGCCAGTGGAAATCAGTTGTTCAATAAGAAAGAAGAAAAGAAGGAAAGACTGACTTTTACAGGATATATACATTCAAGGAAAATACTCAAAACTGAGTGATACAGGCCTCAAGACACTCAATGAGGTGACTGAAGACTCTATCAGGTATATTCATAAAATTATATTTTGTGAAGAATTTTAATGGTCCAGCCTTGGCTGGGAGCTCTGCCTTCACAGTCAAACCTGGACAGTGACTTGTTCTATAGGCTTGAGCAAGTAGTATCATCTCTTTTAGTTAGTATCTGTTGATAAATTGATTTCCTCATTAATGTTTCATTCTATAAAGGGATTTTAAAGATTAGCTAATTAATGCACATAAAATGCTTCGATTAAGGTAATTGCTATTAGCTGCAGAGAGTCTCGTCAGTCCTGTTTTGGGAACAATCCAAAATAACTTCTTTCTCAAGAGAGTTCTGATAATTACTCCAATGTTCTCCAGATGGTCCTACATCAAAGGACCCATTTCTAAAATAATTAATTTTTCCTTTCTAAAAGTTTGACTCTAGTCATTAATATGTCCATAGTTCATCTCAGTCATCCTTTAGATGGACTTACACAACATTAGAGCTGGTGATGTTAGAGATAATCTACGGTTCTCGACCTTTTTACATAGCAAGGGACTGAGGCTCAGAAATATTAAGTAAATGGCCCAAGTAAAAAAATCTTTAGCAGCATAATAAGGCCTTAAACCGGGCTATTTCTTGAAAACTGTGGCAAAATTGTCCTCCCTAAATACTAAGCTGTATCCTACTTTTAAAGATGAAGAAAAGGTTGCCTACAATGGTGTGGTTCAAGGTATACCTTTCATTAGTGGCAGATGTGTTCTTTACATATTATGATGGAAGAAATGAGGTTTAGCTAAGCAAAAAAGTTTCAGAAACAATAATATTTATACACATATAGTTCTTTACAGAATATTTTTATTTATGCTGTCATATTTAATTTGTATCAGCTGCCTGCAAGCTGAGAACTATTATTACCTCTTTACATGATACAGTATACCTCAGGATGGTGGTTAAGTGTGGGTCTGTATATCTATACAATGGGATATTATTTAGCTATAAAAAAGGAGTAGAGTTCTGATACATGTTACAACATGGATGAGCCTTGAAAATATTATGCTAAGTGAAATATTCCAGATACAAAAAGATAAATATTGTATTTTACACTTATAAGAAATGTCTAGAATGTGCTAATTTATGGAGATGCAAATAGATTAGAGGTTGCCATGAGCTGGGGGAAAGGGAATGGTGACATTGCTTAGTGGCTACAGAGTTTCTGTAGGGGTGATGAGAGCTTTTTGAAAAATAGTTAGTGGTGGTGGTTGAACAATATTTTGAATTTAATTAATGACACTGAATTGCATGGTTAAAAATGGTCAAAATGGCAAATCTTCTGTTTTATAAATTTTACCACACTTACAAAATCAAAAAAGAGAGTGGCTCTGAAGTACATAGGGCCATCTGGGTTTGGAATCCATTCCACCACTTCCCGGCTGTTTGACATTTATCAATTCCTTATCTTTGTGTCTTCATTTGTAAAATGGGATAAAAGTAATAATGGTTTGGAGATGTTATTATTAATGAGCTGAGGAAGCCTAGATATAATCCCAAATTCAGATTGTAAATTCCCAGCAAAGTCTGAACTCAGTCCCAAGTCCTTTGACACTCAAAGTCTGCACTCTTTCCACTTTTTTACCACATTTTTGGAATTTAAATTGGGAATCTTCTATACATTTTATAAATTTCTAAATTTGTATCTTTCTCTTCTCCAATAATTCATAACTATTTTTCTGTAACATATTTGTTTGGATGATATTTAAACTCTCAAAGATAGATTGGTAGAAATAAGATGGGAAATAAAGTCTTATGAAACAGAAATTCAGTAGATTTGTTGTCTAATAGTAGTTCCATATAACCACATTCAAGCTATATACCTTTTCAATTTCAAAACTTCAATTTTCTCATCTTAGAAATATGTGAATCAGAAGTTCAGATGATCTCTTCATTCCAATCAAATTAAACTTTTGTGAGTTTTAAGTCACATAATGCTTCCCCGTGTGTGTGTGTGCTCATGCACATGCACGCACATGTGTAGAAGGAGGAGAAACAGAGAGAGTGAGGAGTTTGCATTAAGTTGTGGCAGATGTTAAGTGGTAGAGTTATGATGGAACCCAGGCAATCTGATGATTCCAGGGTCTGTGTGATAAGCCACCAAATTGTACTTCCTCTTTGTAGAAAGTACATGAAGATAGATTCGAAAATGAATGAGAATCCAAAATGAATTTGACTGATTAGTCCTACCATGTTATGATTACATAAGGAATTTTGGCCTAGGTCTGATGGGATTTTAAATATTAAATTATTATCTATATGAACTTGGGCAATTCATTCAGCATCTCTGAGTTTCACCTTCAAAAACTGAAATTTGGAAAGAACAATATTTAATTCATAGTTTTATTGGGAGATTATGCATATAAAGACTGGAGATGTAGCATCTGCCATAGAATAGGTCTCAATAAGTGGCTCTTATGTTTATTGCCCTTGTCCAGCCCAACACAGGTCCACTGATTTACTTTGGTTACCTGCTTGGTTTTATACTTTATTGTATTATGCTATCAAGCTTGATTGGATTTTCATTTTTAATCTTTTGTTTAGTGTTGCATTGATTTCACTTTTTATCTATGAGGATTAAACCTAAGTGGAAATTAATAAAACAACCTCATTTACAGTAGTGTAATAAAGACTAAAATACTTAGGAATAAAATTAAACAAGGATGTGAAAGTCTTGTACACTAAAAGCTACAAACATTGATGAAAGAAATTAAACAATACACAAATTAATGAAAAGATATCCTGTGTTCATGGTTGGAAAACATTATTGTTAAAATGTCCATCTTGCACAAAGAGATCTACAGACTCAATGTTATCCCCATGAAAAAAATCAATGACATTTTTTACAGAAATAGAAAAAATAATCTTAAAATTCATACAGAGACATAAAAGACTCAGAATTTTCAAAGCAATCTTGAAAAAAAATAACAAAGCTGGAAGCATCACAGTTCCTGATTTCAAAATATACTACAAAGCTACAGTAATTAAAACGCTATAGTACTGGCATAAAGACCAACTTGTAGACCAATGGAACAGAATCAGAGAGCCCAGAATTAAACTCACACGTATTTGGTCAACTGATCTTTGACAAGGATGCCAAGAATGCACAATGGAGAAAAGAATCTCTTCAACAAATGGTGTTGGGAAAACTGGATATCCACATGCAAATGAATGAAACTGAAGCCCTTTCTTACACCATACACAAAAATAAACTCAAAGTTTATTAAAGACTTAAACCATACACCTGAAACTATAAAATTCCTAGAAGAAAACATAGAGCAAAATCTTCTTAATGGTTGTCTTGGGAATGATTCCTTGGATATGACACTAAAAGCACTAGCAGCAAAAGCAAAATTAGACAAGTGGGATTATATCAAACTAAAAATCTTCCACACAGCAAAGGAAACAATCAACACAATGAAAAGGCAACCTAAAGAATGGGAGAAAATAAATGCAAGTCATATATATGATAAGTAGTTGATTTCCAAAATTTATAAGGAATTCCTACAATTTAATAGCAAAAAACAAAAACAACAAAGAAGCCAATTAAAAAACAGACAAATACGTGAACAAATTGTTTCTCCAAAGAAGATATACTGATAGCTATTAGGTATATAAAAAGATATCATAAATTAACAGGAAAGTGCAGATCAAAACTACAATGAGACATCATCCCAAATCTGTTAGATTGGCTCTTATTAAAAAAATAAAAGATACATCTTGGCTAGGATATGGAGAAGTGGAAACTCTTGTATAGTGTTGATAAGAATGTAATTTGCTGAAGCAACTATGAGAAATAGTGTGGGAGAACTTCAAAAATTTAAAAATAGAACTACCATTTGAGAGATCTTGTCAAGATGGATGCATAAGCAGACTATGAACTCATCTGCTCTCACGAAAACAACCAAGTTACAACTATTTTTCAAAAAATTACTCTGGATAGAAAACTGAAAACTGGATTAAAAAAAACCCACAGCAAGGGACAGTCCTGAGTAATGTGGAAGAGGCAGAAATTCCTTCTGAAGAGAAAAAAAAAAATCTTCAGGAGCAGCGGAGTTTCTCAGCCAGCCAGGTGGGAGCCACCCTAAGATACCCAGCCGTCCCTGGAGGAGTGAGGTCTGGAGCAGAGGCTGATGCTGCTATAAGCATCCTTCAGACTCAGCACAGCAGAGATGAGGGTATTACTGTCTGGCTTCTCTGGCTATTAACTGCAGTGGGGAATACCCCCAGAAAAGCTATTGGTTGAAAGCGGAAAACACCTGGGCCTTAAAGGGCCCATGCACAAACTCACCCATCTCAGCAACCTAAAATCACCAGAGAGAAGGCTGACAGTCCTTTGGTGAAATGAGACTCACCTGGTGGGTTCTGGGTGCATCTCGGTGAGAGTACAGTCCTCTCCAGAGACTGAAACATTGAGGATGGCCATTATTGTGATGCTGTCCAGGGGTGCTGACATGGAGCCTAACAGACACAATTGGAGTTCATCCCCTGGTCTGTTAGCCCAGGAGTCTGCCACACCCACTAGAGCGTAGATTCAAACAAGTTCAGCTAGGTCAGGCAGCTGGCCCTAGGGACAAGACCTGCCCAGCAGCAAGCCCTCAGGCTACTTGCTGGCTTGCATTCACTGGGTGCCTTGATCTTCTACAGGCAGGCAAGTGTGTCCACCTCTGTGGGGCAGGGCCTGTGTAAAGACCAGGTGAACTGTGGGGAGCATTGTTGGAGAGGTGGGAGCCTCTACAGTGGGGCATCAGGGTACACTCCAGGGGCTTGGGAAGTGTGCACAGACAAGGACTGTGTTGACGATGGGTGTGTGTGGTCCTGTGGGGGCTGAGGCTTATCTGCAGCGGAAGACCTGCGTTTCACAAATAGCCATAAAAAGGATCATCCCCACCTTCCAAAACCTGAAAAAAACCTGGCTCCTATGCCTAGAGCCAGCTCCACTCAGCTGCACCCCTAAGATAACTGATAACTGCCTTATAGTCCTGAGGCATAGAGCAACTGGAAGCCCCTGAGCCTGAACCAGCCTGAACCAGCTACAGAGGGTACCTACCCAATTAAGAGGAAAAATGCAACAAGAGTGTGCTGTTAGACCTTGTAGCCAATGGTGCTGAGGCTCCCCAAACTGGATTTAAAAACAGCTGGCTAGGGAAGGAAAGACTAGACTCCCTGGGTACCTGCATTAAAAGCAACTTTACCACGACAGAAGAACACAAGTAGCCCACAAAGGTGTCACTCCTGGATCATTGGACTGGTGACAAGACAGAAGCACACTGCTGGGCATTTAAAGGCATCTCTTACTTTAGGCCACTTCTCCAAGATCATGAAACATAGCCGACTCACCTAGTACATAGATATAAGCACAGGGAAAGAGGCATAATGAGGAGACAAAGGAATGCATTCCAAGCAAGGGAACAGGACAAAATCCCAGAAAAAGGACTAAATGAAAGAGAAATAAGCAATCTACCTCACAATGAGCTCAAACAAAAACTCATAACGATGCTCACAGATGTTGGGAGAGGACTGGATGAACACAGTGAGCTCATCAACAAAGAAATGGAAAATATAAAAAAGAACCAATCAGAAATGAAGAATACAATACTGTAAATGAAAAATTCACTAGAGGGACTCAATAGCAGAGAACATGATGCAGAAGAATGGATCAGCAAGCTAGATGAAAGACTAGAGGCAATCACCCAAGTTGAACAGAAAAGAGAATTAGACAGAATGAGAACAGTCTAAGGGGACTCTAGGACAATATCTAGCACACTAACATTTGTATTATAGGTGTCCCAGAAGGAGAAGAGAGAGACAAAGGGGCAGAAAATTTATTTGAAGAAATAATAGCTGAAAATTTTCCTAACCTGAGGAAGAAAACAGACATCCAAGTACAGGAAGCACAGAGAGCTCCAAACAAGATAAGACCAAAGAGGCCCACACCAAGACATATTATAATTAAAATGTGCAGAATTAAAGATAAAGAGAGAATCCTAAAAGTAGCAAGGGAAAGGCCACAAGTGACATACAAAGGAAAGCCCATAAGGATATCCACAGACTTCTCAGTTGAAACCCTACAGGTGAGAAGAGAAGGGCATAACATGTTTAAAGTGCTAAGAGGAAAAAACCTACAGCCAAGAATACTCTATCCATCAAGGTTGTCATTCAGAATGGAAGGAGAGATAAAGAGTTTCCCAGACAAGCAAAAATTAAAGGAGTTTATCACCAAGAAACCAGTTCTACAAGAAATGTTGAATGGACTTATTTAAGTGGGAAAGCAATGACCACAAATAGGGATAAAAAATTATCAAACTGCCCCCTCCCCCCAAAAAACAGGCAATAAAATCAATGGTAAAACATAAAAATATACTAAAGATAGAAGATCAGCCACCTGGGAAGATAATATGAAGGTTAAAAGACAAAAGTACTAACATAACCTGCTTCAATGATAAGAAGATAATGGATAGACACACACAAAACAAGATATTGGATATGATTTCAAAAACATAAAATGTGGGAAGAGGGGAGTGAAAAAGTAGAGTTTTAGAAAGAGGTCAAGCTAAAGAGTCTATCAACTCAATATAGACTGTTATATACATATAATATTATATGGGATCCTCATGGTAATCACAAATCAGAAAGCTATAAGTAAGTAAACAAGGAAGAAAAAAGAAATCAAACATATTACTAAAGAAAGCCATCAAACCACAGGGAAGAGAGCAAGAGAAAAAGAAAGAACAGAGAAGAACTACTAAAACACCCAGAAAAAAAGTAACAAAATGGCAATAAATACATATTTATCAATAGCTATTTTAAATGTCAATGCACTAAATGCTCCAATCAAAAGGCTTAGAGTGGCCAATTGGATCAAAAAAAACAAGACCCATATATATGCTGCATACAAGAGACACACTTCAGAACTAAAGACACTCAAAAACTGAAAGTGAAAGGACGGAAAATGATATTCCATGCAAATGGCAAAGAAAAGAATGTGGGGGTAGCAATACTTATATCAGACAAACTAGACTTTAAAGCAAAAACTGTAACAAGAGACAAAGAAGGACATTACATAATGATAAAGGGAACAATCCAACAAGAAGATATAACACTTGTAAATATTTATGCACCCAACATGGGATGGATTACATATTAGGCCACAAAACAAGTCTCAATAAATTTAAGAAGATCGAAATAATACCATGCATCTTTTCTGACCACAAAGAACTAGAAATCAACTATGGGAAGAAAACCAGAAATGCCACAAAAATGTGGAGATTAAATAAAATGCTACTGAACAATGATTGGATCAATGAAGAAATCAAAGGAGAAATAAAAAAATTCCTAGAAAACAAATGAAAATGAAAACACAACATGCCAAATTCTATGGGATACAGCAAAAGTGGTTCTAAGAGGGGAGTTTATTGCAATTCCGGCCTACTTCAAAAAAGAAGAAAAATCCTAAATAAACAATCTAACAGCACATCTAAAGGTACTGGAAAAAGAAGAACAAACAAAGCTCAAAATCAACAGAAGGAAGGAAACAATAAAAATCAGAGCAGAAATAAATGAAACACAGACTAAAAAAAATAGAAAAAATTCATGAACCCAAGAGCTTGTTCTGTGAAAAGATAATCAAAATTGACAAACTCTTAGCTAGACTCACCAAGAAAAAAAGAGAGAAGGCTCAAATAAATAAAATCAAAAATGAAGGAGAACTTATAACGGACACCTCAGAAATACAAAAGATAATAAAAGAATACTATGAAAAGCTATACGCCAACAAATTAGATAATCTGGAAGAAATGGATAAATACTTGGAAACATACTACCTTCCAAAACTGGACCAAGAAGAAGTAGAGATTTTGAATAGAGCAATCACCAGTAAGGAGATCGAAACATTAATCAAAAACTTCCCAGAAAATAAACGTCCAGGACCAGGTGGCTTCCCTGGTGAATTCTACCAAACATTCAAAGAAGACTTAATACCTATCCTTCTCAAACTCTTTCAAAAAATTGAAGAGGAGGGGAGCCTTCCTAACTCATTATATGAAGCAACATTATCCTGATATCAAAACCAGAAAGGGACAACGCAAAAAAAAGAAAATTAGAGGCCATTATCACTGATGAACATCGATGTAAAAATCCTCAACAAAATACTGGCAAATCGAATACAGCAATACATTAAAAAGACCATACAATATGATCAAGTGGGTTTCATTCCAGGGAGGAAGTGATGGTTCAACATCCACAAATATATCAACGTGATACACCACATTAACAAAATGAAGAATAAAAATCACATGATCATCTCAATAGATGAAGAGAAAGCATTTGACAAGATCCAACAGTCATTTATGATAAAAACTCATTAAAACAAGTATAGAAGGAAAGTACCTCAACATAATAAAGGCCATGTATGACAAACCCACAACCAACATCATACTCAATGGGGAAAAACTCAATGCCATCCCTCTGAAAACAGGAACAAGACAAGTGTTCCCACTCTCACCACTCTTATTTAACCTAGTATTGGAACTCCTAGACAGAGCAATCAGGCAAGAAAAAGAAATAAAAGTGATCCATATTGGAAAAGAAGAAGTGAAACTCACTCTTTGCAGATGACATGACTTAATATATAGAAAACCCTAAAGAATCCACTAAAAAACTTTTAGAAATAATAAATGAATGCAATTAAGTTCCAGGATACAAAATCAACATACAAAAATCAGTTGTGTTTCTATACACTAACAATGAAGTAGCAGAAAGAGAAATTAAGAATACAATCCCATTTACAATTACAACAAAAAGAATAAAATACTTAGGAATAAACTTAACCAAAGAGGTGAAAGATCCATACACTGAAAACTATAAAACATTGTTGAAAGAAATCGAAAAAGACACAAAGAAATGGAAAGATATCCTATGCTCTTAGATTGGAAGAATTAACATTGTTAAAATGTCCATACTTCCTAAAGCAATCTGTAGATTCAACTCAATCCCTATCAAATTTCCAACAACATTATTCACAGAAACAGAACAAATACTCCTAAAATTTATATGGAACAACAAAAGACCTCGAATAGCCATGATTCCTGAAAAAAAAGAACAAAGCTTGAGGTATCACACTCCCTGATTTCAAAATATACTACAAAGTCATAGTAACCAAAACAACATGGTACTAGCACAAAAACACACCCACAGATCAATGGAACCAAATCTAGAGTCCAGAAATAAACCTACACATTTCTGGACAACTAATATTCGACGAGGGAGCCAAGAGCATACAATGGAGAAAGGAGAGTGTCTTCAATAAATAGTGTTGGGAAAACTGGACAGCCACATGCAGAAGAATGAAAGTAGACCATTAACTTAGACCGTGCACAAAATTCAACTCAAAATGGATTAAAGACTTGAATGTAAGACCCGAAACCATGAAACTTCTAGAAGATAACATAGGCAGTGCGCTCTTTGACATCAGTCTTAGCAGAATATTTTCAAGTACCATGTCTGACCGGGCAAGGGAAACAAACGAAAAAAATTAACAAATGGGAGCAGATCAAACTAAAAATCTTCTGCACAGCAAAGGAAATCATCAACAAAACGAAAAGACAAGCTAACAATTGGGAGAAGATATTTGCAATCACATATGAGATAAGGGATTAACATCCAAAATATGCAAAGAACTCATACATCTCAACAACAAAAAAACCAACAACCAAATTAAAAAATGAGCAAAAGATCTGAACAGAGATTTCTCCAAAGAAGATATATGGATGGATAACAGGTATATAAAAAGATGCTCAACATAATTAGCTATCAGGGAAATGCAAATCAAACCTACAATAAGGTATCACCTCAGTCCGGTCAGAATGTCTATAATTAACAAGACAGGAAACAACAAATGTTGGAGAGGATGTTGAGAGAAGGGAACCCTCATACACTGCTGGTGGGAGTGCAAACTGGTGCAGCCACTATGGAAAGAAGTATGGAGTATCCTTAGAAAATTAAGAATAGATCCACCATATGATCCAGCTATTCCACTACTGGGTATTTATCCAAAGAACTTGAAAACACAAATGCATAAAGATACATGCACCCTTATGTTCATTGCAGCATTATTGACGATAGCCAAGACTTGGAAGCAACCTAGGTGCCCATCAAGGGACAAATGGATAAAGAAGATGTAGTATATATACACAATGGAATACTACTCAGCCATAAGAAATGATGAAATCCAGCCATTTGTGACAACATGGATGGACCTTGATGGTATTATGCTAAGTGAAACAAGTCAGAGGGAGAAAGTCAGATACCATATGATCTCGCTCATAAGTAGAAGATAAAACAATGACAAATGAACACATAGAAGTGGAGATTGGACTGGTGCTTACCATAGGGGAAGGGAGGACTGGGAAGGGCAAAAGGGGTGATTAGGTTGACACGTGAGGTGATGGACTATAATTAATTTTTGGGTGGTGAACATGATGTAATCTACACAGAATTTGAAATACATTACGAGGTACATCTGCAAGCTGTATAATTTTATAATCCAATCTTGCTGCAATAAATAAATAAATAAATAAATAAATACACACATACCTACATACATAAAAGCAAACTACCATTTGATCAGCAATCCCACTTCTGAGTATATATCCAAAATAATTGAAATCAGGATTGTGAAGCAATATATACACTCCCATGATCATTGCAGCTTTACAAGAACCAATAAATGGAAATACCCCCTGTCCATTGATGGATGAATAGATAAAGATAATGTGGCACCTACGTCAGCCATGAGAAAGAAGGAAATACCCCTGTTGGAGACAGCATAGATGAACCTGAAAGACATTAGTCAAAGTGAGATAAACCAGTCACAGAAGGACAAATACTGCACGATTCCACTTATATGAGGTACCTAAAATAGTCAAACTCATAGAAGCAGAGAACACAATAGTGGTTGCTGAATCCTGTGGGGTGGGGAAAAAGGGGATCTGCTCAATGGATACAAAGATTCAGCTTGGTTAAATGAATAAGTTCTAGTGATTTGCTGTACAATGTAGTGCCTAGAGTTAACAATATGGTATTATTCACTTCAAAATTTGTTAACAGGTTAGATCTCCTGTTAACAGTTCTTACCACACAAAACAAAAATATAGGGATACAGGAAAATTTGGAGAGGTTTTGGATATATCTGTTACGTTGATTGCGGTGGTGCTATCATAGGTATTTGTATATGTCCAAATTCATCAAATTGTACACATTCAGTATGTGCAGTTCTTTATCAATTATATTTCAATAAAGCTTTTTAAAAAACCTAAATGGAATTAAATACATCCATTTTAAACTCACATGTATCTAAGTCAAACTCTTACAGTTTAAGAGGGTGAATTAAGTTCTTTACACTGCCCTGAGAATCCTGCCACCAGGACAAAATCTGGCTCTAGGAGTAGAATAATCTTCTCATTCCACTGTGTCTCATTTTTATAGATTTTTTTAAGCTAGAAAGGACTTTCCGGATTAATCCATGTCCCTTATTTGAGAAAATAAGTATGTCTTTTAGAAGGTTCTTCCTGCCTGTTATTTTTATGCAGGATTGTTATAAATTGCTTCTTATACAGTACACAATCTGTGCTGAGAGCTCTGTCACCCTCAGTGGAAGTAGTGAGGGGAATAAGATGTGGTTTCCACCCTCCAGGCCCCCATAGATGATCAGGGTAATAAGAGAAATGGTACATAGCACTATTTCCTGAAGGCAGTCACAAGTTACAGCTCTCCCCTGCACCCTGGTCAGCAATTCCACAGTAATCATAAAGTATTGACCAGCTTTTGGACAGCCATTTACAATTTACACATTGCTTGTGCATGCAATGTCTTTTCCTCCTAACAATAGTCCATTGAGCAGCATAGACATTAGTATTCTCATTTATGAGATTCATAGAATTTGGTTAATGTTCTCAGAGTCATAGGCTAACAAATGATTGAGCTAAGATAGATCCTGGATATTCAGATTCACTTTTAATATCAACTGAACCAGTCAGCCACCTATTGACATTCTCTATGCCTTGTATCTCATTTTACGTTCTCCAGGGAAGATGCTTAATTGGAAAGAACATTATATATATTTAGTCTGAAAGGGTTTAGTTCTCCTTACAAGATGAATTTTAACAGAATGGGTAATGCCTTAAGTTAGGAGAAAAGAAAACTAGATTTTTATATTTGTAAATGATAGAGGTAGTCTGAGAAAGGGAGATTTTTGAGCTACTTTTTAATTCATCCTAATTTATGAACAACCTAGCTGATTTTCATCTATACACCTGTAATCGTCACTGTTACTAAAAATCATATGCATAAGAAATGAGGGTTTCTGTGAGAAGAATCACTTTTGCTACCTAGGTGTCGAGTGAGGGGATGCTATGACACACACAGAACACTCAGAATATGCAGAGACCATATTCATTCAAAATTTTTTCACGGGTTTGATCCTTGGAACCATCACACTCAGGCATTAAAATCACTGTACGACCTGAGGTGGGTGGAGCAGATCTAACTCCTATCTGTAAAGTTCTCAGCTTTCTTTTTTCACGGGCAGACTAATTTATTTCAGTGCAGAATGATATTATCTTTCAAGGTAAGAAATTCCACCCCCCCAGAAATACCTTAGAAGCTCCCACTGGATTAAAATTTGGAAATGAGGTTATGTTCAAAGGGGTAGCTTCAGGCCAACTTGAGTGTATTCATCTCAATGTGCACCACGATGTTAAATATTTCTCTCTGTTTTTCATCAGCGAATTAAAAAAGGAACATGCAGGGTTATGAATCAGCTAAATCTTATCTACACTTTTGTCCTGGTGAAGATTAAATATTTATCTTTTGTGGAGATATCGCTACAACTCATCTAGGGAGTGCCAATTACAACACACCATGTTCACTCTAGATAAACCTAGCTAGAAATGAAATGTCTTCTTTTCATTCAGCTTTTTCTATATTGCTGTGTTTGCCTTCCTTTTGATTACCCTATAAATTTCTTCTGTTTTCTTCACATTAGTAATAATAATCAAGTATAGTGTTATTTCTTCATGTCTATTTGACATGGCTGGTTTTCTTCTAGTGCTTCTTTATTGTTTTAATTTTTCTCATTTATTTTGTTCATTTTCTTGAAAACCTAATAATAGAATTTAAGTCCAGTTGTTACTAAAATCTTAGAGAATTACAATTTTCTTCCATAGGCCCAAATATTAACCATAGGCTTAATGATTGGAAAATTAATAATGGTGATAATATTCAAGAAGTAAAATTTATAAAACAATTTACACTTTCATATATATTGCCACATTTGATTTCTGTTAAGGTCGGAAAAGCAGATGACATTTTTAAGTTAAGAGATTTGATGTTTTATAAATGAAGAGTTTAAATTAAATGGGAAGAGAAGGCACTGAAAACATGTAATTCTGTGCCTGAGATTACACAGATAGGAAATTGCCAAGCCAAACCTCCTCCATCTTTGTGACTTTTAGATTGTGTAATCTTTCCACAATATTATGTTGTTTTACTTATACACAAAATGAAGGAGTAAGACAATATTTTCTACAGCTTAGAGGTAAGGCACTTTTTACCTCTTAGTGTTCATGTAATGACTGGTCATTTTCTGGGAGTGTTGGCACATTCTAAGAGGTAGGTCAATATATTTTTCCTATCATAATATTTGACAAGTGACCATTTTTTGCTGGCTTTTCTTTTCTCTAGATATCTGACACAATAGCTTCCTTTCTCACAACTTTTGCCCCAAACCTAGTTTATGTTTTCTGCAATTTGTTCTATGCATACCTCAAATTCAGATAAAAGTGACCTTTAGTATATTGCTTGAACATATTTATTCATGTCATTTATGTAAGAAGGGTCTAATTTTCAGAACGTCCCAAAGCCCACCTTGGATAAAGTGAGGTTCTGGACACTGCGGCATTGCCTGGTCTATATAAAAGAAAATGAAGTAATGTACACACAATGAGAGAATTTTTATTCATTTTTAAAGTTTCTATAAACATGATCTATGACTTTACAATGCAAAACGTTCCAAAAACAAATGCTAATTTACATTACTCTTTTATTATTTATTGGATTTTTTCTTTGACTTTATTTGATCTTTGCACTTTGTTCTACTCATTAAAAGAACTGAAATCCTCTGTCTTTTCCTTCTGAGTAAACATCATAAATAATTAAAAGCATCTCAATGCCAGTGAGACATATTGGGGAAAAATAGCATGAAGTCCCTGTCCATTTTGTACGCCCTTCAGGTCACATAAAGTGGGTGGTCCAAGAGGGAAGACTTAGCTTTTAAATTTCTGGGATTTTATCCAAGTCATAATACTGTTTTCCATTTACATAGTGAATATAAAGTTATAAGAACGAAAAAAAAGAAAGCAAAGTAGGTCATACATGAGCGCTGCAAGAAGACATATTATTGAATTAATTGAATAACACTATATACAAGAATTAAATATGATTGGAACTAAATCCATTTACATCAAAGCAACATTTTTCAAAGTCAGGAGTCATAATGGAAATGTTTCATAGAAAACACTATAAATCCAACACTGCATTTTCTTGTAGATTATTCATTCTTTCATACGTTCACTTAAAATATTTACAGAATGTGAATCTATAACAAGTAATATGTTAGCATTAGGAATTCAGAATAAAATAACATAACTCCTGCCCTTAAGGATTTTACTGTAAATGATTTGAAAAACTTTGTGTGCAAATAATAGAATTGGGTAAGGATTGTAAAGGAGATATAAATAAATGACTCTATAAGAAACAAGAGAAAGCTCATCTCATTAAGGACATTAGGAAAGGTTTGCTGGAGAAGGCAGCATTACAGTGCAGTGCAGAAGGATGAAGAAGTATGCATCAACCAGACAGACATGTTTCACACCCCCTCTTGGAGCATCACTGACTTGATACGCCAATGCCAGGGTTATGAGCTGTGCTTGACAATGAGGGTATTTACCAAGATAAAAAGTGTTGAGAAGTACGCAAATCATGTCAAGTGAGCTGGAGAAGCCATACCTATTATCAAATCTAAGAAACTTGCTCAAAACTGGACTTTACAGCAAGAAAAAAAGTGGATATTGCAATATTTAGATCAAGAATTTAAAAGCAAAGCTGTTTTGTCACAAACATAGCTGAGATACCCAAAGTTTCTTTTTATTGCTTGCTGGCCGTAAAATGACTGGGTAGGATATCCTTATTTTAGAACATATTTACTTAGAGCAGAAAATACGTTTGAAATGCAAGGCATTCTAATTAATTTGCAGTAATATACCTAACACTGTAGTAGGCATGTTTACACACTAATCTCATTATGTTCTAGAAGGTCATGGTTTCATTCCCTGCTGCCATGTACATATTACAAATGTCAAACTCTCAAAACTATCGCAACCTCTTGTCCTTCTGTGTGTTCTACTGCAAGAATGACTTCCAAATAACTTTGCTCATCTATTGTTCAATGTTGGGGGGGGTGGAAAACAGAAAGGTAAAAGCATTTGAAACTTGAACGCTGTGGTTCTTCCCTAGAACATGGCACCATCTGTCAAAAGAAAGGTAGAGAGTTAGTTAAAACAAATATTTACTGAGAATCTAATAGTTGACTTATATAGGGGTGGTTACAAGATGGTGAAATTAGATAGCCTTTGTGCTCTAGAAGCCCATCAAAAGACTGGCCAGGTGTTGAACCCCAAGAAAATTAAGAGAAGAGGGTAGATTCAGGTGCAGACAAGAAGAAAAGATACGCATGTAGGTGAGACAGAATCTAAAGGTCATCCCAAGGTTTAGAATTAATGAGATCTGACAAACATACTAGCTCCAAACATGGAGTTCAAAATGCTGGCACTTGTGTAGTCTGAAATAATATTCTCACACATTGCTGCCTCATTTAAAGACTTAGGAATGCATCTTTGAATGGATGGATACCTTTGCATATATAAATGTGACTCTCTTCCTTTATTCATATAGTTATTTTGTCACTCAGTGATTTAAGCAAATGTTTATGAAGCACCAACCATAAGCTCAAATGGGTTCTATGTGTGGGGGTACACCAGCAAATATATTGGGCATTGGTTCTCCTCCATAGAATTACAATTGTGGGGATTGCAAATAGTGAAAAAGGGGTACAAGTGAGATGAGCATTATGAAAAGGAAGTGCAGTATAGTAAGGAATAGCATTTTAGATGGGCATAACCTAGTTTGACACTGGGAACCTGATGATTTTCCTTAACTCTGCTAAAATAATCATATGTGCTGCAGAGAGACTTCACATTGAACATCTTGGCTTTGTAGAGAAAGGGCTTCAAGTGCTTCATTAGTTTAAAACTATCCAGATTTTGCTACATTTCCAGTCCCATATTTTGCTTCTTAATTACCACTATTTAAATGGCCTTTCAAGATCGTCTGTAAATTAAAATTGATCCACTGTCAGCAATCTCCAACAGTTGGCAGCAGACTATTGATACAGATGAAATTCCAGTTGCGTAGTGTCTTTCTGAGAAGACAAAAATGTAATGACATGAGCCGACTCTGCAGCTTGGCACAAAAGGCAAAATGTGATTTTCTCCAGTGGGAGAACTTAAATATAAATAACTAGCCACGTTTGGAAAATGCAAATAAATGTGTATGAAAAAAGAACCAGAGTTTAAATCTTTATGCCCTTCATAAATGCTTATGTAATCTTTTTCTTTTGTCTAAAAATATTCTTCCCTTTGAAAAAAAAAATGCCTAAAGGTATGCTGACAAGAACATATACTTCAGAGTTAGATATAAACTGAAATCTTGCTTTGTCTTTTACAAGTTGTGTGATTTAGAGAAACAACAAACACTTCATGTCTCAGCTTACTCATCTATAAGATATGTTAATAACTGTCCTATAGTCAATTAAATGAGAAGATAAAGGATATACCAACAGAATAATTAATATAGCACCTGGCACAAGGAAAAGGAATATCAAGGATGATGATGAAATCATACATGAATGGTGTGGTCAAAGGCCCTAGGTTATTTCTAGGAAGCTAAGTCTATGTGTATTCATTCTGAGATGCTCTCCTTCAGCCTCAGATTTGCTGACAGCAGAGCTGAGCTGGCTAAATGTTACCAAGGAGCTCCTCACTATGACACACATACAATCACACACACACACAAACACACATACACATATGCACATGGACAAAATTTTTAGTATAGCCAGATCTTTAGCCTTTGCTCATGGGGCCAGTTCATAGTAGATGGGTCCAACAGGTCCTTTCTGGGATTTTTCCACAGAGGCTGTGATCATATCTAAGGTAAGTTCTACGCTAGGAGTTAGAGTTCTTAAAAATAATTAAGTTATTCCCTTTTGCGTCTCCTTTGGAAGAGGTGGTGTATTTCCATGTTGGTACTCTGCGAATTGTGCCAAGTCATCCAGAGATGTTATGCTCTGGATGAACTGCCTAGAACTCTTGTAGAGTTTCCTAGGACCTTCAGAAGCCTGGATGGGAGAGCCCACTTCTGCCTTTCTGGAGAAGGGCACGACAAAAGTTCTATTTTTTTCTAAGAGCCACTTCAATCTTAATTCTCCAGCCACAAGACTCTATCTTTGAAAAAGAATGAGTGATTACCCATTATAAAGTCTCTGCATGTGTATGGAGCACACTTCTGTTTTGGGATGATTAGTTTCTCTTGAGGATTCAGATTTCTGCTCATATGTCATCCCTCAGACTGGCTTTACCTTGTCACACTAAAATAATCTATGTTCTCCTAAGTCACATATTATTCTATTGTCATGTTTCATTTTCTTCCAATCACTTGTCAGTAACTGAAATCATATTATTCTTTTATTAGAGTATTGATTCTCTCCTTCTTTATTAGAGTATGTGGTCTATGAGTGTAGGACCTGTTCTGTCTTTCTCATGGCTAAATCCCTCACAGAGGATGAAGTCATCACATATTGAGGCTTCAAGAATAAATGATAAAAAATTGGTCTCCCAAATTTCATAATTACGTGACAGCATATCATGTCCATCTAGGAACCTCAGTGCCAAAGAGTCAATGAGGTCCATGCTCAGCTAGGAGCTTCACTCTTCAGAACCAATTGACCATTGGTATAAATTTCAGTACTACCATCAACTTTCAGATTTGTTTTCTGGGTCTGGACTAGGCCAAGAATGGGGGAAAAATAGACTTGTGTATTGTTCCAATCTTAAGTGTGTGTTATTTCTATTGGGCATCTGCTCAAGGTTGAAAGTCTTAAGCCTGAGATTTTTTTATATCACACAACCAGAGGCAGCATAGCTATGGGAAAAGATCCAAAGAGATCATCCAGAAAGACTTGTTATATAGTAAAGAAAGGATAAAGGTCAGAAATTGAGAATTAGAGTGCTACTGAGGTCCTATAAAAAATCATAATAAAGGGGAAGCAGATTAATGGCAGGCAACAAGAATAAGAGTGATTTGAAATCAGTATTGTGATGTTGTTAAACTTAACTGTTAAGAAGAATGTTGGTTTGGTTTTGCTCTTTCTGATAAGAACATGATAGAAGTGCTGTATAATCATGGCCATCAATTAAAGAGAGTTTTCAGCAAACTGAATCACATTCAGATATCTGAAAGGAATGAGGACCAGATAAGTTAGGGATTTCATTGTAAGAGAAAGAAATCAACTCGGGTTATCATAAGCAAGAAGAGAATTTACTGGAAGGATATCGGGAGCTCACAGAAATGATGGGAGGCTGGAGAATAAGACTTAGAAAATGTGGACAATGATCAAGGGATCTCCATTGGAGCAGCAGAAACGACAGCCAAGCCATATCACAGGTATAGTTTGGGCCATACTGATGTTGCTACAGGCACGACAATGAATCTCACCTCCTGATAATTGCCCCTGTCCTCTTAATGCTTTTTTCAAGATTCACAATCCAGAACACCAGCTATGATTATGGTTGGGTAGAAGAAGGACCTAGTTTCTGGGCTTCCATGATGAGAAGCATTAATGGAGAGATGGTGTCAGTAATTATTTCTCACCAAATCTACATATGGGAATTTTCCCACAGGGCAAGGAAACTTAGAGGACAAACAAATAAAAAATTATACTTAATTGACATCAGTGACTATCGTTATGGACTGAATGTTTGTGTCCCCCCAGAAAATTCATTTATTGAAATTTGACCCCCAAATGCAATGGTATTTGAGGTGAAGATTTTGGGAGGTAATTAGCTTTAAATGAGATCATGAAGGTGGGGTCTCCATGATGGGATTAATGGCCTTATAGGAAAAGGAAGAAAGACCAGAGTGCTTTCAGTCTTTCTCTCTACTTTTTGAGGTGAGAAGCTGGTTGTCTCCAAACCAACAAGACAGGTCTCAATCAAAAATGAATCTTGGACTTCTTAGGCTCCAGAACTGCTAAAAACACTTCAAGAGCTCTCTGTTACTGACTAGGTATTACTCACCTCACACATCCTCACCCTTTTATTCCTGTTTGTTTTATATTGACTCTGTATCCTGAGGGTAAAATTATGTATTGCTTGTTCTGTACCATGTAAATACATTATTATTTTCTTTTTCATAAGACCTCTTCCAAAAGTCAGTGAAGTACTTATTACTATCCCCACAGCTGAGAGAATGATAGAGGGGACAAAATTCCTGTTAGTCTTGAAGACTCATAACACTAAGAAGGTGATCCCTGAAATGATAATAAAACAATTTCTGTTATTTAGGGCTTCATTTAAAAAATTGTTTCATAACCACTATTGTCGTTCATGTTCTCACTGTCTTTTATTAATTCATCAGTAAATATCTATTAAGTGCCTCCTATGTGCTAGGCATTTTGCTTGATAATGGAGGATAAAATAATAGGGGGAACAGATATGCTTCCTACCTACATGCATATTTCTATTCAGTTTGGAAACCAACATAAAAATAATCATGTGAAAAAGGAGGGGCTTAAAGGAGAGGTACAGGGCTCTACAGGAGCCTATCTGCATACAATGTTTTTACAAAAATATAATTAATTATAAATAGCATTCCTAATAAAATTAAGAACTGCAAGTTGGTCAGTGGCTGTATGCAACAGATAATGCATATTGTAAAAAGTTCCCAACATGTACCAACTCATTTAATCCACATAGCAACACTTTGAAGTGCATGTGATTAGTATATACATTTTAGGCAAGAATAAACTGAGCATGAAGAAACAAATGTTAAGTAAAATATCTAATGACACACAGAGCATCAGAGATGGCACCAGGCACAGAATTAGAGCTGCCTGACTGGAGTCATAGCTCTTTTTTTGTGAATGAGAAAGCTGAGGCCAAGAACAATTAGCTAATGCGTCCATGACCATACACCTATTGAACATGAATCTGAGAAGCCAGGTCACCTCATTTCATCCGTGATTGTCCTGTTGCCCCATCCTAATACTTGGCTCTCATCAGCTTTTTAAAGCTTTGCTGGGTATGTAGTGATGAGATACACATTTACTAGCCCAGTTAATTTATTAGTTCTTTAAGTAAATAATTATTGAGTAGCTACTACTTTCCAGACTTTACTCCAGTCATTAGAGATTCTACAACAATCTAAACAGACAAAAGTCCCTGCCCTCACGGAACTTATCTCTAATGGTGGAAAGAGACAACTATAACAATTAAGAACATTTAATGTGCCAGCTCAGATCTGCCCAAGCCAGTTCTCTCCATGTGTTTGTACATTACTCACAGACTACCCAGGCAATGGTGCTGAGAACTGATTTTGCAACACTGTTGGTCCTATAACCTAGCCTCTTTTCATACTTACCCTTTCCCTTGTAGATTTTGTTCAGCATAACAAGTAGGCTGTATCTTCGATGTCCTGCTTTGAACTCTAATTTCCCTGTTGGCCAGGAAACTTGGCATGCTTGGTCAGTTCCATAAGAACTCTGGCATTCTTCTTGCATAATAACGCCTCTCTGAGAATCCTGGTTCCTGTACTTCTATCCATCAGAGGCATGGAGGGATCCTTGGATTTCAGAAGGCTGCTGCCTGAGGACCACTCCTGTTTGGTTTGCTGAATCTACTCTCAGAAGTAATAGCTATTCCATTAGCCTTGACCCCACACTGTGGTATCTTCTAGCATTTCTTGGGAGCAGTCACTGCCTCAATCTATATCATAGTGCTTTCATGAAGATAATGAATACTCAAGAAGCAGTTCAAATCCTAAATATCTTCATCAAAGGGTTTTAAACTTTGTGTAATAAATTAATTTATTATTTAGCTCTTTTTGTTTCATTTTTTCTGAATTATCAGCAGTGAATATGTACTCATAATAAGAATTATATTGGTATATTAGAGTCATGTAATTGTGAGTTATTTATTTTTATTTCCCTTTGTCCTATTTTTAATAATTAAAAAAATGAAATGAAAGCATGAGAAAAATAAAATACAATTATAAAAAGCACCCCATCCTTTTCTTGCTTGCTTCTATGTATATCAGAATGATTTCCATCTCACTTAGCTAATTAAACCTGATCTTTTTGAAAGATAAAAGGAAGATGTATTATTTATGGAGCACTGACCCAATGCATCTTGCTTTATAACAGCAACCTAACGAATCACCCACTCTCTCTGCTGCACCCCTCCCCCAGAGTTCTGCTCCTCTCCTGACATCTAGGCACTCAGGACTAATTGCCACTCTTAATCATCTGCAGCTCTTTCCTGTAAGACCCATAAATACAACCCCAAAGTGCTTTACCGACAGGCAAGGCCCAGCAATCCTAGGACATCATTCAGCTGGAAGTGGCAATTAGACATTTTTAACAAGTTCTTTTAATACAAAATGGAGTAATTAAAACTTGCACATTGGAGGGGAAAACACTTTCAAGATTATGTTCATTTTATTAAGCTATTTCAAATACTAAAGTTTATTGCAATGCATAGTTCTTTCTTTCTCTTCCTTTAATTGAATTGCTGGCACTAACAACTCAGTGAAATGAATGTCTGACCCATTGAGAAGGAGATTAAGTTATGTAGGGTGTTTATTTTTAATTAGTATTGACCACAAACCCATACATTTCCACTAAAATTGGATTGAATTGGAAGATTCCTCTCTTTGATCTAAATATTATGGTTCAGACACTAAATTATTCCAGCTTTGGCTTAACCTATGTCAGCTATACTTTTAGGCTAATATCTCATTTTTGTTTGGGAGGTCAGCAGTTTCATGCATGGCTTACTAATGCCATAATCAGACATTTGGTTAATAATAGGATTATTCACTATGACTCAATAGTATTAACTCCAAACTTTATTGAATGCAAATTCAGAAGAAGGTATATTTCATTTGTTCCAGTGGCTATCTGTGAATGTTAAGTGGCAATAGAAAGCCAGCAGAGAATATTGAAATCAAGTTGGGTTTTGAGGGGCCAAACTCTGTTCCATATGCTAAGAGTCAGCTTCTCTGAATTTTTTTAATATGTGCAAAAAGGTTAGATATGTTAATTATCTCTTTATCAAGGGACTTCGTTCTTGGTCCCAGCACAGAGAGTCCACTCCTCTTTTATTATTTACCTCAGGGGAATTCCCTTTTGCTGCCTGACCCTCAGCCTTTTACCCATGTACTTCTTCCCTCTGAGCTACTGCTACCATCCAGCTTCCTAGCCCACATTGCTGGAAGCTCCCTCTGTCTCTCCATTAATTTCCTTGAAATTCAGTTCATTTCTGGCATCCTATCTCCTTTTATTGTATTGACCTGAGACAGAATAATCAACTCTTTAGCCTAGGGTCCATTATTTGTATCTATTAGTAAGCGCCAGCTTTATGAATCAAGAGTTATGAGCTTCGGCCTCAATTCTTCTTGACATTTCTTCTGGAACAATCTATTCTAGAACAAGGGACCTCCAGTAGGTCCCATAGCTCCTTGCCAGCTCATCACCTTTTAGGCTGTGACAAGTTAAATTGAGAAAAAGAAATTATAAAAAACTGATAATAGAGTATAATAAAATAAATACAAAATAAAATGATGTGATACCACTGTAGTGCAATGTCAGCTGTCAAATAAGTGATCCCAAACACACACGGAAAGGAATGGAGTAAAAAAGCCGAACAGGAAAGGAATGACAGTGTATTAATTTCCTATTGCTGCTGTAGCAAATTAACACAAACTTGATGGTTTCAACAACATAAATTTATTATCTTATAGTTCCAGGGGTCAGAAAATCAAAATGAGTCTCACTAGGCTAAAGTTAAGGCATCACCAAGGCTAGTTCCTTCTAGAGACTCTAGGGACGAATCCATTGTCTGCCCTTTTCCAGCTTCTAAGGCCGCCTTCATTCCTTGGCCTGCAGCCCCTTCCTCCATCTTCAAAACCATTAGCATAATATTTTCAAATCTTTCTCTAATTCACTGACCCATGCTGCTGTTGTCACATCTTCTCTGACCCTTCTGTCTCCCTCTTCTTAGTAGCCTTGTGCTACTAATCTGCCTCTTAAGATCTTTAACTTAATAATATCTGCAAAGTCCCCTTTGCCATGTAAGGTAGTATATCCATCTGTTAGAGGAATTAGAATGGGTATTTCTTTGGGGGTTATGATTCATCTTACAACAAACAGGAGCTCATGAGCTAAGCCCAAAGAATAATATAGAAATATCCAACTAGGGAAGATAATTTAAGTATGTATGATTGTGCAGATGGTTAATCAAAATTATGATCATGGAAACCTAGTCAATGTTTTCTTAGAGTTGCAAGTAGAGAAAATAGAGAGTTTGGCATGGGGAGAAGATGCAAATTCCCTGTGGTACTATCTGAGATTCCTTCTCAAAGACATTTGTTGGTGGAACATTCTCCAATGCTCTTGCATTCCTATCTGCATACCTACTTGGTTAACCTTCTGGTCATGGTCATTTTTATTCCACAGTTGAAGCTGGCCATCTCTGAGATCATGCCGTTCTTGTTCTTGAGCTTTAAACTCATAACCAGAGCATTCATGTGCAGAGGGATAAAGAGACAATGCTGGTAACATAGCTTTCCAAGTTCTCATCAGAACCTGTCCTGTATTTTGATTCTAGATGTCACAGGTAAGAAAGAAGAAACAGTCCACAGAGACAAATGCTATATTTACACAAGTAGCAGGCCTCACTATTTTTATGGAAAATAATAAATTTATTCCTGAGCATCAATATATTTTGTAGCAGAGATGGGGTATTACCTAGCAATGTCCTATGGCCCTAATAAATAGCTAATATAAAATCACTTGAAGCCCTCACACTTCTTGGACTTCATCTTAAGATTCAGTATTGCGTATCTTCCCATTACACTTTTAACAAAGCCTGAAGACATTCCATGGCCTTGAAGCCCTCCATGGGCTGACCATGGCTTGGTTTTAAGTCATGCTCCTCTCGCTTGCCATGGTTTACTTCACTGGGTTTCTTTCAACTCCCGGTACATTCCAAGCACATACCTTTCCTAGTACCTAGGTCCTCATTCTCCCCTCAGCCTATAGTCCATTGTTCCTGGATTTTCTAAGAATGAATCCTTCTCCTCATTGAGCTCTTAGCTCAAATTTCACCTCCTTAGAGGATCTTTAATCGCAATTGATAATTCCACTCTTTACCCCCACATTCTTCATCTCTAGTGAGTATGTAGCTTATTATCTTGTCTTATTTTCTTTGAAAAAACTGAAACTTCAATTCAGTGAGATCCAGAGACCTGGGAAAGGAGTGGAGAGGGCCACCGTCTCCATGCATGGGAGACCTGCAATCTCAAAGCCAATATCAGAAGTAACACCTTCAGAAGGTGCAAGATCCTAGCAAGGATGTCAAGTCTAAACTGATTTCAACATACAAATTGGGATAAACACTGAAAAAGAGCCAATGCAAAGGGAAAATGGAGACCAAAACAAAATCTTAAAAGAGGTGGCTAAAAATAGACAGCAGAGAAGAGCCGGAGTATTTCCCAAGCCAAACTGCGGAAGGTTAAAGTGATTTTTTTTTTTTTTTTTTGCTTCTTTATTAAACACATTTCTCAAGATGTTGCTTTGGTTATACTGACTACTTTTAAAATATAAGACAGAGTGACTGTGGCAAGCCAGATATTATCCAAGTCGTTTATGGTATAAATATTTACCAAACAGTGACCTCCCCTGACGGAGCTTGCTGTCTGTTAACATTCCTGGTTAGACCTGGACACTCTCTGAAGAAAGCATATTTGAAGGAAATAAGGGACATGTACAAGACTATATTTTTAAAATCAGTTACTATTAATTAAATAAAAGTAAATTTTCAGAATTCTACTAGATTTAAAACAGTAATTTTAGTAAATGATGCAGTGATAGCAAATATCTTCGTGAAGGATGACTAAGTGGTGGTATACTTATTATCACCTTTACTTTAGAATTGTTACTAAAGGGATCATTAGACAGGTGGCCACAAGAAACCTCAGAGAGTATCAAATCCACCCTCCTCATTTTGCAGATGATAGAACTAATGGATGGAATAACTCTCTCAAGGTCCAACAAATAGTTCATGGCAATTCCAGGATGAGGGCCAATGTCCAGTGCCCTTTTCATGTAATCACATTGCCTAATTTGCTGGAACAATTATTGTTTGAAGATTTACCCTGTCATAGTCCAGATGCTTAATGCATAAAAATGTGATCCTGAAACTAATGCTTTTGCATCGACAGTCAATGTGATTACTCTTCCTTACCAAAGCAGATCTGTTAAGAATCAAGCATACGGAGTCAGAACAGAACCTTTCCCACATGCAATTCCTTTTCATTCGTGAAGCCAACAGTCAATGTTCTTTTCAAGGTGCCCCTGTTCTAGGGGAATATGTTAGCATTAAGGTAAATAAGAAGATTATTGCTACCTAATGAACTGAGACTAAAATCTGCCAGGTCACAGTCATATGAAAATATTTTCATTAGTTTCTTAAGTAATAGAGTACCTAGCCAGGGAAGGAGGAGTCTCTAATTGCCAAACCAGTTTCAAGGAAAATGTGTGCCTTATTTTACTTCTCCAGTTGTACAGCAGGGACAATTTCTACCTTGTCCAGAGACTCTCAGAAGCCATCCAGTCTTCAATAAATTGTAAATCAAAGATGACAGGACAAGGATGGTTAGTTGTTTCAACCATAGATGAGATCATTCCCTCATCTATAAAGTGAAATGATGATAACTATTTCACAGGATTGGGGAGCAAATTAAAAGAAAAAGCATAGCAGCTTTCCAATAACTGTTAGTATACTGACATAGCAGGGTAACAATAGATTGAAGATCTCATCCCTATATTTGTTTTTATCATTTACACAACAAAAATTTTGGAGCTTCCACTACGTTCAAACTTTTCAGTTCTGATTAACTTTTAGTAACATTCAAAGTTAAAATCCTGAAGTTGCTTCCAATTGCCTTTTGAATTAAGGGTAAATTTTTAGGGAAACATACATGATTTCTTAAGATCTAGCACTTGCCTTAATCATTTAGACTGTTAAAGAGGTTCAGGGGCCGGCCTGGTTGCGCAGCAGTTAAGTTTGCATGTTCCACTTCGACAGCCCAGGATTTACTGGGTCAGATCCCAGGTGCGGACATGGCACTGCTTGGCAAGCCGTTCTGTGGCAGGTGTCCCACGTATAAAGTAGAGGAAGATGGGCATGGATGTTAGATCAGGGTCAGTCTCCCTCAGCAAAAATAGGAGGATCGGCGGCAGATGTTAGCTCAAGGCTAATCTTCCTCAAAAAAAAAAAAAAAAGGAGGAAGAAGAAGAAGTTCATACCACGCAAATTCACAAAATACTAGTTAATTCCAATTCTCACTTTCTTTACAGTCATAAATCAATCTAACTGGGAACTGGAGCTTATTTTATAGACATGGCTTCACCTTTTGTGAGGTAGGTAAATAGTACATGTCTAATGGCCAATCATAAATTTCTCGGATTGCACACAATGAGGAAAAAGGAAATGCCTCAGTTACCAAAAACGGAAAATCAACATTTAAAAAAATAGCATAAGAATTCTCCATATCTCAGTATTTAAAAGCAAGCTCTCTATAATCAGATTGCCTCCATGTAAATATCTTCACCAACAGTAGCCTTGGTCAGAGGGCATGAATCCTCCAAGACTCAGTTTCCTTACCCGTTAATTATGGAAAAAATAGTACATTCATAAGACTTCTGATAAACTTAAAGTCACATATCTAAAGCACTTCATAAAATGTCTTACATACCACCAATACATAATCATCACCTAAATACTAGACATCAGTAGTAACTAAAATTATTATTAAATTTTACATAAGTTATAGAGTAATACATTGAGGGCCCCTCAGATGTAACTCACTTGCCAACTTTGGTCCTTTGTAGAGACTAGCAAGAGCACAGTGTAGATTAGAAGTTTTACAAGATTTTTGGTTCAGGGCCAAAGAATTAAGTGAGATATCAGCAAATGTAAGAGGGAAACACACATTGATGTATGATGCTATATTTGGCCTTTCTTATGGGGCAAGGGGAGTCCTTAACTCATTATCAGAATGCATTCCAGCCACCTTGCACATGTGATATCATATAATAGTGAGGCAGACATCTGGGCCCCCTTTATAAGGATGGAAATACAGAAGTACAGGGAGCTTATGATGTTTGTCCAGGAAAGAAAAACTGGCCTATGATGAAGCCAAATCCTAAAGGCAGGTCTCTGTCACTTTTAACACCACCAAACTGCTTCACACAAAGAAAAAGTGGCAAGAGATATTTAGAGAAGCTTAGTAGAGAAAGCAGTTATTTTCACATGGAGTGGTTAAGGATAGCTTCGTGAAAGACCAAGAATTTGGCTGAGACCTTAAATTCAGGGCAAATTTTGGATATTTGAAATGTGGGACAATATTTTTTTCATCTTTTAATTTTTTATTGAGGTGTTATTGACATACAGCATTATATTCGTTTCAGGTGTACAACATCATGATTTGATATTTTTATACATTGCTAAATGATCACAATAAGTCTGGTTAATGTCTGTCTCCACACATAGTTAGAAAAAAAAAGAGTTTTGTCTTGTGATGAAGACTTTTAAGCTCGAATTTCTCAGCCAACTTTCAAATATGCAATACATTACATCTCATGACATATTTACATTATAACTGGAAGTTTGTGCCTTTTGATCTCTTTTCATCCGTTTTTCACATCCGCCATCTCCTGCCTCTGGCAAGCACCAATCAGTGCTGTGTACCTGTAAGCTTGCTTTTTGTATTTTAATCACAGAAATATAATGAGAAAAGCTCCTGAGACTCTAAAGCATCAGGTATGTGTAGCATCATTTCACTGGTATTTGGATACATGGATTGAAATAACTGGGAAAGGAGATTGAAGGCAGATCGTGATAAGACATACATTGAATAAGATGCCAATGATAACAACAACAAAAATAATCAACAGTCACAGAGAGTGTTGATATGCTGTACACTGAGTTAGGAATTTCAGGTAATTAATTATTTATAGTTATTTGTATCTTTGCATACTAATAGCAGCCATCCTGTGAAATGGATTAAGAAATGCTTATCTCAATTTTACAGATGTATAAATTGAGGGTAAATTTCAGGTATTTTCTACAAGGTCTTATGGATTGCGTGTCTGCCCTTCTATGGCCTAGAGTTAATTTTGTCCAAGAAACCAGGCAGGTAATCTAAAGTGAGACTACCTCTTCTGTATGCCAGGGAAAAGGGAGCCCAATTCTAACAGTCTAATTGCATTTTATCCTCAATAATAACATGACCTTGTACCAAGTAAGTTACAATTCAATCCATTAAATAGATTACATTTTATTTTCATTAAGTTAAAGTCAAGTTGTATCTTTCTGGGGATAATCTTGACTGCCTTTATTGAAAACAATCTCCTTCATTTGATTTAGTAAACTTTTTCATTCCAGTTAGTATGTTTTTTACCGATTATTATAGTTACTTCTCTTGACTAGCCTTATTTATTATAGGTTAATTTTGATTTCTTATGGTGACTTTTTCTTCCATGATCTAATGCCCATTTCTGGAAACAGCTAGCTCTATTGCCTAAATAGTCACAGTAGCTCATCACATTCTTACAAAAGAAATCTACAGAAAATTTAATTGATCCTATAATATGGATCATGTTTTTAAAGTATTTTAATTCATCATGTAGGTTAGTGTTTATTTTAGCATTTATAGAGTGTCGTGTATATATATATAGAGAGAGAGAGAGAGGGAGCGAGAGAGAGAAAGAAAGTCATGCAGTGCTTTCCCATTTATAGAGAGCTTTCACATTTATTATCACCTTGACCTCTAAGCTACTTGGCAGTAGGTAGTAGAGAGATTGTTATTTGCTATATTATAGATGGGTAAACTGAGGAAGAATGGAATTCATATTTTTGAATGTATACCACATACAATTTTGCTTTGAGGATGCTTAGCTTAATGATCTCTACTAATAGTTATATGGATTAGAAATGACAATTTGACTGACCTTACCCTTTCTTTTTCTATTACTTTTCCCTTTTTAAAGACTGTATTCTTTTCATACCTTCCTAAAGCGCAGATATCTTATGTCACTCCAATGCATTTCCATTGCCTGTGGAAGCCACATTTGATGTATCAATATCATATACAGTGCCCTCCACAATTGAATCCCCATAAAAAGTTATCTATTCAATATGGTTGTTTCTCATTCGCACTAGATTAATTAGTAAGTAAATAGTGTTTAGCCATCTATATAATGCATTATTTTTGTTTGTTTTGCACTGTATGGTTAGAACATGAAAATTACCCATAGAGGAATTCTCCCTTCTCCACAGGGAGAAGTGGACTTGGATATAAACAACTATAATACGAGTACAAACTGTGTGATATTGTGTAATGAGTGCACAGGAGTTAGAGAAAAGTAAACCCAGTTCTAAGTAGGTTACATAGGGAAGTTATTTATTGTGCTCTGTGCATCTCTAAGTTTCTCCAGAGATGTCTCAGGGTCCATGTGAAGACTGCAAAGGAGATGGAGGTGGCAGTTAAGGGACAAGAGTCTGGTCCTGTCTTCTCTGCTGCAACCAGTCCAGCTTCTCCACATGTTCCATCCTAACGCTCTACGTGTCAACATCATGTCACTTGAAGAATGAAAACCAATGCTGGGGCTGGCCAATGGTGCAGCAGTTAAGTGCACATGTTCCGCTTTGGCGACCCAGGGTTCCCAGGTTCAGATCCCACGTGTGGACATGGCACCGCTTGGCAAGCCATGCTGTGGCAGGCGTCCCACCTATAAAGTAGAGGAAGATGGGCACGCGTGTTACCTTAGTGCCAGTCTTCCTCAGCAAAAAAAGAGGAGCATTAGCAGCAGATATTAGCTCAGGGCTAATCTTCCTTAAAAAAAAAAAAAGAAAAAATGAAAGAAAAAATGAAAACCAATGTTTACAAAATGGGGGGAAAAAGATTCAAAATAACATCTCTAGGTGATCAGGGACATTTTCAGGAGGAGCTTTCGCATGAGGGAGCCTTGATTTAAAGGTAGGAAATGGACAAGTAGTGAGGACAGGAAATGGGAATATTTTGACATGATTAACCTTTCTATTTATTTCTATTCTACCTTATGTGTGAAAGTGCTTTTGATATTATTGTTGTTTGCTTTAACCTGTTTGTTTTGTTATTTGTTTTGTACATCCACGGCCAAAGAAAGGATTTGTTACGAATGTCAGTAAGACATGCACAGGGAGATACAATCTTTGCCAATACAAACAAAACTTTTGAAAAATATTTATTTTTAGTTATTTATTTTACTTATAAAATATTTGTGAATTTATTGAGGTTGAGGTGCATGGGAAAGTGTCATTAAACAAAATAATTACTTTGAAAGCAGAGTGAGTTGGCAATGTGGATTTTACTTGGCTATTTTAAAAGTAACTTGCTTGACCTAAATTCACTTGGATTTGTGAATCTCAAATCTGTGGTACCCCAGAAACTCACTGAAATAACTGGGATAGCAACATGTTCATTATAAGACTGCATACATCTAGGGTATTTGGCACACCTTATCATCTTAAATATATGTACGTGTGTGTGTATGTATGTTTACATATGTGTGTGTATATATAAATAGTGTATATACACACTTTAAAGTCAATAGATACATTCACTGAATTCATGAGAGTTTATGTATTAGATATGAGGTAGAACGTAACATATATTAAAATAAAAGTAGGTAATAAAGTGAATAGACATGAATGACCTAGATCTTCTAGAAGCTAAGAGTTTTTAAATAACCCCAAAATGTTCTCCACAATTTTCCAGGCTGGACTTTACCCAAGAAAGTTTAGTTTTCCTCATCGAGGGAAATAATATTTGAGGAAAATAATAAATGCAATTAACTCTTTGACTAGGAAACTGACCCTTGTCCTCAGTAAAACTTTTGTTCAGGGCTTTCTCAAGTTTCATTTGTAATCCAAACAAGCTGTCGAATATTTTTCTTAGAAAAGACAAATTTTTCCCTTTACGAGAAGGTCAGAGATTGCACGTTTCAAGGAAATATTAATATCGTTAAAGAGTCTAAAGTATTCTTTTTACAGAGGGTGTCTGTAAAGGGGAAGACGGTGAACTGTTTGATAGTAGGTTGCCTGGGGAAAATTGCACTTACTAGGTCTTTTGACTGATTTCTGAAGCCCCATCATTATTAGTACTCAAATGGTGCTAGAGAAATGGCCTGTAAAGTAATCGTTTCTTAAATTATACCACTCTTTGTATTCTTTAAGCTTTCAGAGCAGATACCAGATATTCCTCATGTGTGTGTTTAGTCATTGATTTCTAAAGTATTTATTGAAACCCTGTATGTGACAGGTATTATGCTGGGTCTAGAATATGTATCATGACTGTGATGGGGCTATGCCCTCACAAGGGTTTTCAGGGTCTAAGAAGAGAGGCTGACATGTGAACAAAGTAAGTGTATGCTTCAGTTCCACTAACTTCAGTGTAATTTCTATTCATTGAGTATTTAGAATGTGCCAAGCAGTATGCTAGGAACTGGGACTACAGTAAGAAATTGAGATGTTTTCCTGTTCCTTATGGAACTTAGTCAATTGGTGCACAGAAATACAAACATGTATTTCAGAATAATAGTGTTATAAGAGGGAAAAATTCCATTCTGAGCAGGAGAAACAGAAGCAACAAAAAACATGGCATAACAAACTTAATGTTCATATTGGGAATAAAAATTCTTGCCTCTCATGGTTGTGGACAATGAACTCTAATGAAGGACGCTGTTAATGCACAAACTATCTTCAGCCGAGAATCACTTCACCGGTTAAAAATAAACTGTTTCCTACTGCGTGAGATTAGAAGCTTCCAAAGGCAAAGTCTTCCATTGAGGTGGTATGACTCTGGATCACAGAGTGAAGAAAATATCATGGGGTCAGGCATCTGCTGCTTCTCTGGGTTTGAGACAGGAGAACTGGAGACAGGATAGCGAAAGGGAAGGTAGTCAGATGACAGCTGAATTGGCTACAATGCATGAGTATACTGAGAAAGATGAAGAAACAGGACCCTAAAGACACAGACAGAAGGAATCCTGATGGACATTGGCCTTCCCACATGAGAATCCAGGGAACCTTAAAGGTGCTGCTGCAAGGTGGTGTCATGAAACTACCTGCACTTTGTGTTCTCAAAATTAGAACATCTGACTATTCCCAAATCCTTACTAGGTCATAGCATGCAAATATTAGAATATTGTTGGCTGAAAGCTTATTGTTCTCAAGTGAAGGGGTACATCATGTGGTCCTTAGTGTGAACAACCAGGATGTGAGCTATCTACCAAAAAGGCTTTGTCGCTTACAGGAGAACTGGGGCACAGTTTTCCCTCTAAAGTGAATATCACTCACTCTCTGTCCAGTTATTCGACTATCTATATAAATCAAATGCACAGCAAACCCAAATATTTCACTTCTGCTTTGTGAGTTACTTTTTAATCTCAGAACCAATAATTCATCCAGTTGTATAACACAAGTTTGTTTACTACAGTATTTGTGGAAGTATTTACTTTCTTATCAATCATCTAAAATAATTATATTTTCTAATTAAGTCACTGATTATTGATAAAAATTACCATCTATATTAATAATAAATTTTGTTATAAAAGATAATGAACCTAATAAGTATGTATTTTTTAAAGTCCCTGCTATAAAATACATGCTTAATATAGCCAATTAATTGTAGTTGCACCTGGAGGAGGAGGATGAGATTGATCTGGTAGGCTTCCTGAGGAACAGGTAGTGAGGTGGCATGATTTATGCAAGGTCCAATGGCTAGGTAGGTAAGGAAAGAATCGAGGCTAGGCCCAAGTGTTTGCATGTCTAGTTCAATGCTCCTTACGAGTAGAAAAAGAATTTGCCCATTGCAATGATAGTATAAACTTGTATGTTAATATTGATCCCAAGATTCTTTTCTCCCAAATTCTCTTCAATATTGTCACCAATGAGCTAAGTGTCAAACCTGAAGAGAGACAAGGTTAGAAACTGGAAAAGGAGCATGAAGGTCATTACATGTAAAGACCTAGAGCAACAAAGGTACAGTGAAGAGCAGATTTAGGGCAAGGGGTCCAGAGTTGAGGCTAAAACAATGCATATGTGGGAGGATCTCACCTTTAAGGAGGTGTCTGCCATGTGGGAGTGCAGTGGGTTAAAATTTAGAACCCTTACAGCTGCCTGGATACTTTCAAGCACATTGCTCTAAGAAGCACAAATGACAAATCTGGTAGGGTACTGGTGCACAAGTGGAAGGAGGTATAGACATTTGGGTATTTGAGTCCGTGCCTGAAAATGCACAAACATATAGATATGTAAATCACAGCATATTAGGAGATGATAAAGGGACATAAAATTTTCACCTTTGGTCATTTTTTGTAGTCTATTCATCTCCCCACAGATTGTGAGGTTTAAACCAGACTTCTGGATGCCACAGAACATGTGTAATGGAGTCCACTGGTGATTCACATCTCTCCAAAATGTCAAGGCTCAGGTGTTTGTATGCAGTGAAGTTTAGAATTAGATCTGCAGTTAGTACTCAGAGCACTGTCCACAATAAGCGCACTATAAATAAGATTCCACTCATATTTATGGCCTACTGAGTAGTTGGCAATATATTAGATATTTTCATGAATGTCCTCTCATTTAGTTTTCAGAACAACCTCTGAGTTGTTAGACATTATTATTCTCATTGTGGCAGATGGGAAAACAGAAGCTCAAATGTTAAACCCTAAAAATTGACCTAGTGATGTATGTAGCATAGAGCCAGAAGTCATGCCCAGGTGTTTTGACTCCAAATCCTGTGCGTATTTAAAGAATCATGGCAACAACAATAAACACCCTATAATTGGAAACAATAAAAACAGCGATATTTACATTATAAGGCTAGAATTCTGTTTGTGTTAAAGGCTAAAACCATCCATTCTACTTGAGAATTGAGCAGAAAAGAGAAGTGAGGAGTGTGCTACTGTGATGGGAGTGAACAGGGAGCAAAGATGGGACTGAAAATCACCGAGGGTAAAATAGGTGGAACTTTTTTCAGAGAACTTTGCATCTTCCCGAAAATTGTATGCATTGATTTATTAGCAGAACCAAGTAATTGTGGCCAAATATTTAATGTTGGCTCTGAGCGAAAATAAAAATTAAGCAGGGATCAGCAAGAGACTGGTGATTTTAGAAAAAAAGAGCACACAAATAAGAAATCCAGGAAGACCAAATCCTCTTTTACCACTGCCAAAAAGGAGAAAAAGTCAGCAAACACAAATATCTTGGTTACCTGCTGTTTTTCATGCACAGAGCCAAAGAATTTACTTTGCATTTTCCTTTTTCTCTCAAGGAATGCTCTGAGGGAGGAATTATGAATTCATGTTTCAGATGAAGAAATCAAATTTCAAATTAATTTAAAAACATAGCCATGGTCTCAAAATTAGAGCGTGATGGAGCAAACTCCAGTTATTCAGATTCCAAAACGCCAATTCCTTCTGCATCCCCATTGACTTAGCCTATGGCAGGCACAGTGTGTATCATTCAAGGCTAATAACAAATGTAGCCTTGCATTTGTATAATATTATATGGTGTTTGAAAACTCTGCGTCTTCTTACAACCTTGCCTTTAAGGCTGGTATGGTGGAGCAAGTGCAATTTAGAGGAGATAGTCAACTCAAAATTTCAATTACTAGGATTTTAGCCCTAATTCCAACACCTACATGATAGTTCCTCTATTCAGAACTATTTATTATGTACTTGCTATGTCCTAGAAACTCTTCTAGAATAGAAATTACTACCATGACAGTTCTTTCCCTCAAGTAATTAAGGACATCTTGAGAAAGAAAGGCAAGTAAAATTATTTATTGTAATGCAGAAGATGAGAGTTTCAAAGGGGTGACTCACTGGTGCCACAGGGGCAGAAAGAGAGGAAGTTGCACTCCAAAGGGGGTGGCCAGTCAAAGCTTTCCAAAGATAAAGACATTCAAGCTAAAACTTGAATCATGAGTAGCAGGTAAGTGGGCTGAAATTGGGGTATGAAAAGTATTGGGGGTTGAGGTGGCTTTTAAGATGAAGGGAAAACTAAGTGGCTGCTGAAGAAAGTAAAGGAAGGATAATCAAGAACCTTGGAAGTCATATCAAGTTTGCATTTTATTATGAGGAGAATGGGAAGCCCTTGAAGGATAAAAAGAAGACGAGTGGTCAGACTAGATTTACAGTTCTTTTTTTTTTTTATTGAGGTAACATGGGTTCATAATATTATATAAGTTTCAGGTGTACATCATTATATTTCGATTTCTGTGTAGACTACATCTTGTTCACCACCAGAAGACTAATTATCATCGGTCACCGTACACACGCGCTCTATCACCCATTTCCCCCTCCTCTCTCCTCCCTGCCCTTCTGGTAACCACCAATCTAATCTATGTATTTGTATATTGTTGTTTTTATCTTCTACTTATGAGTGAAATCATAAGATATTTTACTTTGTCCATCTGACTTATTTCACTTAGCGTAATACCCTAAAGGTCCGTCTGTGTTTTTGCAAATGGCAAGATTCCATACTTTTAATAGCTGAGTAGTATTCCATTGTGTATATATACTACATCTTCTTTATCCATTCATCCACCGACAGATACTTAGGTTGTTTCTAAATCTTGGCCATTGTGAATACTGCTGGAATGAACATAGGAGTGCAGATATGGTTACACATTTGTGTTTTCATATTCTTTGGATAAATACCCAGAAATGGAATAGCTGGATCATATGGAAGTTCTATTCCCAATTTTCTGAGGAATCTCCACACTGTTTTCCATACTAGCTGCACCAGTTTTCATTCCCATCAGCAGTATAGGAGAGCTCCCTTTTCTCCACATCCTCTCCAATACTTGTTATTTCTTGTCTTGTTAATTATAGCCATTCTGCCAGGTGTGAGATGATATCTCATTGTAGTTTTGATTTGCATTTACTTAATAACTAGTGATGTTGAGCATTTTTTCATGTGCCTATTGGCCATCTGTATATCTAGAAGAAAACAGAGGCAGTATACTTTGACATCAGTCTTAGCAGCATCTTTTTGAATACCGTGTCTCACCAGACAAGGGAAACGAATGAAAAAATAAACCCCTGGGACTACATTAAACTAAAAAGCTTCTACACAGCAAAAGTAACCATCAACAAAACAAAAAACCACCCAACAGTTGGGAGAAGATATTTGCAAACCACATATCTGATAAGAGATGAATATCCAAAATATATAAAGAACTCATACATCTCAACAACAGAGAGAACCCATTTAAAAATGTTCAAAGAATCTGAACAAATGTTTTCCCAAAGTAGATTTGCAGTTTTAAATAACACATTGATTCCAATATATAGAAGAGGCAAGGAGTAAGCAGCAATCTAGACCAAGTGCATCAGTTATATTTGCTGCATAACAAACCACCCCAAACTTAGTAGCTTAAAATATCTTCTCTTTAATGTAGCTTCAGGTCAGTTGAAGGACAGCTGATCTAGGCTGGGCTCAGCAGGAGTTGCTCTGCTCCATGTTTCTCTTATTCTTTTTAAACTAGTAGGCAAGCTGAGCATGTTCATCTCATAGAGGTAGGAGAAATATTAGAAAGCAAACAAATTCATGAGGTTTTCCAACACTATACTGTCCAATATAATAGCCATTCACCACATGTGGTCATTTAAATTTGTTTGAATTAACTAGAATGAAATATAATTAAAAATACAATTCTTTATCTGAAATAGAAGCTTCTCAAGTGCTCAGTTGTCACATGTCACTAATATGGTATTCAGCAGCACAGATAATGGATATTTCCACCACTACAGAAAGTTGTATTGGACAGTGCTCTCTTAAGGCTACTTTCTCCCATATTGGACTAGTGAAAGCAAATTCCGAGGACAAGCACAATGTCCAGAGGTGAAGAAGCACATTCAGCTCACCATGAGGCCATGGCAAAGGTGTGGACACACGGAAAGGCAAAGAATCAGGACTATATAAATTATGAATAAGTTATTAATTTATTATGAGGGTTGGTGGTGGCCATAATAAAAACAGTGACAATAAAGATGAAGAGAATTTTATTAACTGGAGAGAAATTTAAGAATGATTGTTAGTAGGGCTTGATGATTGAAGGTTTGGAATCAAGGAAGCAAGGATGATGTCCAAGGTTTTTGTTTGGATGACAAGGTGGATGACAGTTCCAAATACTAAGCCAGAGAGAATTCAGATAAAGGTTTAATTAGATAAAGCCCATCAATTACAAGCACCCTTGTGAGTACTAGGACCAGCATGATATCTAATTATAGTATGGTCCAAATTATGGTACTTATTAATGTGATTTTATCATTGCCATTATTTCTCTGTTTATCATTTCTTCCCCCATTCTTAAAATCTGCTCCTCTGAATTATCTGTTTTTTATCAAAATAGATTTGACATATAACATTGTGTAAATTTAAGGTGTACATCACGTTGATTTGATACTTTTATGTATAGTAATATAATTCCCATTGTAACAATAGTTAGCACCTCCATCATATCACATAATTATCATTTCTTCTTTGTGGCTAGAATAAGTAAGATCTAGTCTCTAGCAATTTTAATGATTACAATACACTATTGTTGTCTATATTCGCTACACTGTGTATTAGATCTCTAGGACTCATTTACTACTAATTGTAAGTTTGTACCCTTAAACATCTCTCCTATTCCCCCAATCCCCAGCCACTGGTAACTACCAATTTTCTCTGCTTTTACAAATTTGGCTTTTTTATATTCTGCACACAATTGATATCATACAGTATTTGTTTAATGCTGTCACCATCCACTGAGGCTCCCAAGCATATAGCAGATTTTCAATAGATGTTAGTTGTTTGTTGAAAGTACATGGCAAATCAATACATACATAACATTTTTTTCTTCTAAAAGCAAAGGATAGAGCTTTTGAAAGTGAAATCCTTAAGTTTAAATTCCATTTGAATGTTTTTGCTTTAAAACGTTGTGCTATAGTCATCAAGAATGCACTCACTTTGATATAGTTTTGGTGTGTTTTCCAAAACAATCAGCTCATTGGACTTAAGTTCTCTCTCTCTTTCTTCTTTTTTTTACCTCCCTCAGAGCATACTGTTCTGCTAATCCAAAGCTTACAGGATCTAAGAGTCCACACAAGATCTTGTCAGCAAAATCCATACCCTCTCTGTAAAGTTTGAGGAAAATGAAGCACTGACAGTCTTAGGCGTGTGCTTAACCTCTTTGCTTATGTGTTTATGGATTGTTTTGTTCCAAGGTTAGAGGGCTGTAGAGTGAAGTATGACTCAAAGCAGAGCCAACTGCTCTGTGAGATGCACCAATAGGCTTTTTGTACGCTCTCAGTTGATCCCTGTGTCTGCTCTCAGCCTTTATCATTATTTTTCGTTATATTAGAGAACTTCAAACATGGTGTGGCTTTACATGAGATTATGAAGATTTATAATCGGATAGACACAAAGCGATGACTTTCTTGGATTTTAGAATCTGGGCACTGGAGAGTGGATATAATGAATCAGTATATTTTCTAATTCTTAAAAAAACATTAAAGATAACCAAATTTCACTTAATAACATAATAAAAAAGTGGCAATATTTATTATGTACCAGTTACTTATAATGTGTCGAGTATTCTTTACCTTTCCACCAATCCTATAACTTAGGAATGACTATTAAGACTTTTATCTAGATGACAAAATGGGGCCTGAATGGGTTGCATAATAAGCCTAAGATCATGTAGACATTACGTGTTAAAAACCTAGATTTGAACTCTTCTGACTTCCAAGTCCATGTTCTTGATCAATTTGCTAGACTGCAGGAAATCAATCTTTTATGATAGTTTGTCTCAGTTCTAACAAGGCAGTATTCATCTGAATAAATTGTTATAATAATTAAAGCCATAGTTTCTTGAACATCTTATTGGTTTTTTAATATACATTTCTATCTTTACTCACAAGATTTACATCCAAGTTGCTCACTTTCCCAAGATCACATAATCAGATGGTGGTAGAGTCTTTTCCGAAACTCAGTTCACCAACACCATATTCCATGCACTTCCCAACTCTTCTTTTTAATCATGATTCTGAGTTCAGGAAGACAGACAGAAGAACTTTCTTCTTGCCTTCAAAGAGTCAGGGCATTAAAAGGAATAGGACCCATTTCTGACTCTCTCTTGGAAGTAAGTGATGGTTTCAGTAATGCTTTCAGGGACAGAGGAAATTCCTACTCTAGTAACAATATCATTCCTTCCCTCTGCCCTTAGCCCTTTCAGACTGGTACCTAGGATCATGTTTGCAGGGGAGGCCATTTTTCATTATCTCAATGAGATTACATGCTCCCAATAGCGTATATAACTTAATAGCCATATAACACTGGGAAAGACACTTATTCTCTTTAAACACCAGTTTCTTCATTTTTAACAATAAAATCTATCACATTTGAGAAGGAAATAAGATAAACTTTGGGGGTTAATTAAGCTCACATTGAGACACAGTGACCTATAACAGATTGTTTACTAAGATTATATTTTTATATCAGAAAAGATAACATAAGGTTATTAATAATAATAACAAAAATTTAAAACTAACATGTAGTTCTTCCCTCATTTTCCCCCATTTCTCATCCTGCTCCTCTTTTTCCTTCCCCTTGTCTTCCCTGTCTGGTCAATTCAGTTCAAAACCAATTAGATGTGGCCAAACAAGGTAGGCATCTGTGTGGGGGGCAGTGGTAGGGTAGGGGTTTATAGCCACAGCTATCTGTCTGAGCTTGGACTTCCACGGGGTAGAGGTGATGGCCCAACAAGGGCTGTGAAAGACCAAGAACAGTGAGCTCATCAGGTTTTGAGGATGAGAAAAAGTCAGCGTGTCGTGTTGGGGTGTGGGGTTCAAGTAGAGTAAGAAGTATGTCATTATGAGGTGGGGGTTCTACTATGATCATGGCCTGGTGACCAGAATGGGATAGGAGAATCCCACTTGGGTAAAGAGGGTGTCTACATATTGGGAGGATGAGTACCTTGGAGTGTTGGAACCCCAGATTGGGTGATGAGGAGGGCAACATATAAAGAGATTTCCCTACATGAAGTGCTGAAAAATGGACAGGGTGGAAAGGGTGTTTTCAAGGTGTAAGAGTAGGTTATGTTGTTTTGGGAGATTTCTTACATGTAAGGAGATTTATTAAATAAGTAAGCATATTAAGGAAAATGGGATTCAGGCTTCTCACCACTAGAGAAGACTGTTGCATGTAGACAGAGAAGACTGGGATGAATTCTAAAGTGTTGGAAGGGAATTGGTGGTACTGGTGTGAATATAAATAAATACAAATGTAAATGAATATAAATAAATACAAATGTAAATGTGTGTGTAAATATACATGAATATATCCCCTAGGTCTTTCCACTGAGAGTGTTTGAGAATAGCAACACCCCAATGGCAGTGAGTACATCTTGTGTCCAGAGCTTAGTTTCCAGGCACAATTCTCCTCCAAAAGAATGAGGGCTTCTCGCAAAATGACTGATTCCAGGGTTGAGGCAGGCAAAGAACAAGATGAGTCAGACCACCTAGTTGTGCTAAAAAATAAGAATTTTCACAAAAAAGGCTAAGAGCTCATGTTAAAAGGACATAGAATAGAGCTTGACGAGATTCCCCTTAGCTAAATCTGGGAGTATTTGGTCATCCATTAGTAACAGATGACCTACAGATTCCTACTTTAAAGTAAGCATGACCAATTTATCCACACTATAATAAAAGAATAGACTGAGAATGCAATATTTACATCGTCTCAAAGTACCTCCTCAAAAAATTCTTATCAATTCAAAAGAAATTTTTAAAAGTGGCTTTCCAGCAGAGAAGCTGGGCAGAGACCACATTAATCAAATGATCAAAGTTAATATCACCAGTAATGGGTCAAATCGAAATTGTATCTCATCTAATAGGTTGCAATGAGAACACAGCATAATATCTGTGATGTTCCTGTTAAAGATGCATAAACTGAATCTAATTCCGAAGGAATATCAGATAAACCCAAATGAGGGTCACTCTAAAAAACAAATATAAGCAAAACTCCGCAAAATTGACCTGTGGTCCTCAGAAGTGTGGAGGTCATGAAAGTCAAAGAAAGCTGAGAAATTGCTTCACGTTGAAGGAGACTAAAGAGAAATGACAACTAAACACAATGGGTGAATCTGGACTGCCCGTTTTGCTATAAAGGATGTTATTGGGATAATTGGCAAAACCCAAATGGGGTCTGAGGATTAGACGGTGGTAATGTGTCAGTGTTAATTTCCTGATGTTTATGGTCACTTCAGATTAGGTAGGAGAATTCTGTGTTTGCAAGAATATGCAATAAAGTGAGGGTGATGGGGCATAGCAGCAACTTGTTCACAAATAGTTTAGAAAATAAGTCTTTATTCTGTTCTTGCAAATTTTGTAGAATGGTAAGTTTGCTTCAAGATAAAAAGAAGGAAAAAAGCCATAGCGAGCATTTACCATATACTTTGCTTCTTTCAAATTACTCTACATGTATTAATTCAATTAATTCTTAAAGCAAACCATTCAGGTAGGTACTATTATTATTTCTAGGTTATAGAAACAATAACTAGGGAAGAAAGAATTAAATGTTTAATTCTATGTTTCTATGGAGAAAGAGGAAAGTATTGCAAAAATGGAGACAAAGAGGCCACAGGAAATGGCATTGTGGGAGGCATCATGAAATAGTGAGGAGCAGATTTGGATCCAGACAAACTTGGACCTCAATCCTGCCCCATAAGTCTATGATTTGGGGCTAATTACTTAAAGACTCACACTCTACTTCCTCATCTTTGTGATGAGAATGTTCTGGATGGATTTGTGAGAAACAGATGAGCTAAAAAAAAAAAAAAAAAAAAGAAGGAAATGATAAGCATAGCACCTGGCACAGGATAAGCACATGCTTTATGTTAGCAATTATCATGAAATCTACAAGCATCTTCCCATTGCTACAAAGTGAGACCAGGGTGCCTCAAGGGGCAACTTGATGTTTTCACAAAGAAAATTATTGTCAACACTTTTCTCCTACACTATTCAGAAACAGATTCCCAAACAGCACCTAGGATTTTCCAGGTAGCTTTAACTCTGTGGAACCAATTTCACAAAATTCAGATTTAGAACTATAAGTAGGGGTTGCTTATCTTTAATAAAATGGAAATTAACATATTTAATAGAAGAGACAGAAACGAGTAGAACCTGGATTCCAGCTACCACTTTACTGGTCACTCGTGCAGAATAGACTTAGCTGAATGAACAAACGTGCTTGTATTCCAGTCAATTATAATTCCCTGAGTCTGCAAAGCTCTGTCATATCCATCATATCATTTGATTTTCTGAACCATCCTTCAAGTTGGGTAGAGCAAGCATTGTTATTCATAAGAAATTTATGCTTTCAGAATCGAAAGCAAATAATATAGTTGATATTTATTGAATATTTGCTATATACTGGGTGCTATTTAAAACCTTTTATGGAATAATTAATTTAATCATCCAACAACTCAGTGAGGTAGGTTCTAAGGGATTTTACATGTGAGAATTTGGAGAACATGTGAAGCCAGAATTTGAACACTGGTATTCTGGTTTCCAAAGGCATCTTTTTTGCAATATGCCACTAAATTCTATTATTTTTTGGCAAAAGTTGCCTATTTCCCAAGGTTTCATAGCCTCTATGTAGCAGAGCCAATATTCTGATTCCTTCTGTTTGTTATTCCACAGCTCCATGGGTTCTACATACTTTCTCAGTGACTAAACCATAATAAATGCACTCCTGTGTCCTGGGTTCAATCTGAAACATTGAATCTAGTCACATTTTAACCTAGTCTTTACCACTTTACCTCTCCCTCCGACTCCTCTCTCCCTTTCTCTCTCTCTCTCTCTCCTCATTCTATCCTTCTCTCTTTCCAAGCATCTCCAGCAGGAGGAGCCAACACCAGCACTAACCTCATTGACCATCCATTCCTCTCCTATCTACCTAATTTTCGTAGCTTTTTAATAGATTCCCAATGGGTAACCTGATGTATTTTTTTGGGTTATGAAGGAAACAAATTGTAAAAATAGAATATTCCCAGAAATATAGACAGGAGGATATTGTGGGTCATATTATAACCCCCCCCCAAAAAAAACCCAAAAAACAAAAAAAAAAAACACTGCTCCTCTGACTACAATTCAAAACGCCATCATAGCAATCAAAAATCTTGACTCCCTCCAGAGGAACTGACGATGAGTCACTGACCACCTTGGATATTTATTCCACCAAGAGATAAGCGATGCTGTTGGTACTATCATCCCCAAGTTATGTGTGCCATATCCCCCAAGTAACCTTGCAATTCCTCATGAAGACAGGACTGTGGAAACTTCTTTGATAGCTCAGATCTCTTAAGGGAGCATTCAGACTGATCTCCCATCTCTTAGCCCCTCTCTTGTCTCGATCCACCAGGTTACCATTATATTAGCATTATTTCTAGCAAAGATAACTTTATAAACATTAGTAAGTGTCTCCTTTATTATCATGATACCTCAATGTAAAAGCTTATCATCAGTCAAAAAAAATCGATCAAGCAGGAAATTTGCCCCCAGACTATTAAGCTACATTGTCACATTAAAGAAAATGATTGATTTCATTATGCTCTTCTGTTAAATGTGTACAACAACCTTACCTTGACATGTTCATTTGTTTCTGGTCATATGTAACAGAAGAAATGGTCATACTCAAATAATTCAAAGGATCATGATTTGGAAGAGCCTATATTAGATCATTGCTCCACAATGCAGCTACAACCTGGTATCAGGACATCGTGGGGTTTCCCCATGAGGAAGTTTTCAAACTGTTTTGAGCACAAATTCTCAGAGATGTGCATGCGTTCTTGTAGGAAGTTGATGAGTGCCTAGGATTCACTTCGTGAGCTGGTGAAGTTTTACTTCCACAGGTTTTATTATTTCTTTCAGTATGTACCTGAATGATGAGAAACAACCCATTCAATAATTTTTAAATGCATGGCAGTGCAACTTAAAGCCCAGCTCTGTCCTCTACCCATTTGACAACCCAGTAAGTTACATTATGTTGAATGAAAACAAACAAAAACTTCCACGTGGTTAACAGATATTTTAAAAAATTAAAAATTCTTACAGGTAACTATTTCTTAAATGTTTACTGAGTTATATATGGGAAAGAAATGCAACTGCTACAGTGTAACACATTACTTATCTAAAAAGAATTTTAGTGTCAGATTTGGATTTGAAAGCTCACAGAAAGTTTGGTTCTCTTCCCAACCTTCAGTCTTATCATGTTTAAAACGGAGGAGGAGGGACTGAGTGCTAATCTGTTTTTCCTGGACTTTAGTGAAGATTAAAGGATAAAATAACTATAGAGCATCCAGCCCAGTAAATACTTAATAAATGCAGAATATTATATTTTATGGAAATCTATACCTAGCAGAAATACCATATATCTGTACAAAAACTGTGAACAAAAAAGGATCAAAAGACAACAGCAAAGCAGGGCCGGATCCCAGGTGCAGACCTACACACTGCTTGTCAAGCCATGGGCATGGATGTTAGCTCAGGGCCAGTTCTTCTTTAGCAAAAAAAGAGGATTGGCGGCAGATGTTAGCTCAGGACTAATCTTCCTCAAAAAAAAAAATAAATAAATAAAATAAAATGCAAGCTATCCTCACATATTCCAACTCTTTCATCAGAAGTTAATGATCTCTTGACACAACTACTAAATTACCTTCTCTAAATGATTTATATACCATCTAGTTTCCCCCTATGTAAATAAGTATGAAAGCTTAGATGGTGATGTCTTTCTACAGAAAAGTTTAACCTTTGCTCAGGGGACAAATCAGGGCTGGTTACTTGAATCCCATCAGAGAGTCTGCTGACTGGAGCTTGACAGGCTTACTCTATACTTAATTTGGCTTCAATATAGATACTCGCTTCAAGATCCTGCTAAAAATGTCTACCATTGATTTTTACAAACTTTTAACCTCCCACCATACACAGGTCTAGAATTCCCCAATAAGCCAGGTTGTTTAGATTCCTAAATGCCCGTCAAAGGCTCTGCTGATGTCTCTGTCCCCAGTAGTAGTCCTTGGAGAGTGCAAAACCCAGATTTTCCCTGTTCAGAACTAAGAGATTCTTTTCAGAATCTCTGCACGAGTCGACTCACTTATTTGAGACTCTCATATTCTCTCGAAACAGCCTCCCCAGTTCTCACTGCCTCTGAAGATTTCTTCTGCCTTCAAACACTTGCTGTATTTCACTGTTTTTTAGTGATTTTTCTAGTTCTATGCAGGAGTGACCATATCCTGCTATCAATTCCATCTCACCTGGAAGTTGAAATCCTGACTGGTTATCTTTTAATAAATCTCTTGTGACTCGATATTTTATTGAGTTAATACTTCATGCATGATCATTCTCTATTTTAAATCTGACCATTCCAGTATTTGAAGTCCCAAGGAAACTAAATCTGTTGCTTGTTATTTCTATTATCTCTTATTCATGGAAGGAAAGCTAACTCATATTAGGAACTTTAATGATCTTTGACTGTTAACTCATGTTTACTTGATTCTAATCTGTGAGAATTTTGTGTACCAAAATCTGGAATGCTTTTCTCAGCGTTTTGGTTTGTTTCTACCTTAGGGTCCCCAGTCTGGGACCATTTGGTTTGCCTTAAAGATCCTTTGCCCACAGCATGGAAAGTTACACTCTCTCCCCAGCTTTCACTCTCATCATCTTTAAAATGGGAAAAAGGAGATGGGTGTGAATCTTCCCTAGTTTAACAAGAGTCTCAGCTTCAGCCCACCAATCTTTCAGATGACCCAGAGATTAGCCTTTCAATTGCAGTGCATTGTCATCAAGAAAAATTCTTCATCTACTTTTCCTACTTTAGTTTTAACTCACTTTTGTTTTTGTTCTTGTTGTCATACTTTCTTTTGTTTTGGTTTTGGTATGCATCCTTTTGAGACTTCTTTTACTTTCTTTGAATTTAGCAACACATTACAATGTATTTTGATCCAAGCCTTAGTTATTTTGTGATGGGATGATCCTTCAGGGTGTATAATCAGTTCATCACACCAACTAACAGTTTTTGAGGAAAGCAATGCTTTTTTAAACAAGACACATGAAGCACAAGTAATGGAAATTTTTGATGAATTAGATCACATTAAATAAAGAATTGCTGTGTGTAGTATCTAATGAGAATATAAAGAAAATGAAAGTATAAACTACTCTCCTGGAGAAAAAAATTTCACCACGTAAACTTTCAATTGAGAACAATTGCCAATTTCTATAAATAAATAATACTAAAATAACAAAATTAAAGAAAAAAATGAAAAAAGAACTATGCAAGGATATCATTGAAAGGAAACTAATGGTGTAATAAACACTTGCAATATTCTTCAGCCCATTACTACTCAGGAAAATGCAAATTAAAATGCTTTCTGGGGAAGAGTATTACTTCTTGACATTTTGATGTCAGGCTTCACCAAGTGATTAACTTTGACCAATGGAATACGAGCAGAATTGTTGTGTGTCATTTCCAGATAGAAGCATTGAGTGCCAGCATGTTGAATATATATATATATATATAGCTTTGCTATGAGATTGGCAATGTTTTAAACAGGGGCTACTTCATCAACCTGGGTCCTGGAGTAAAGGGGATTTGGAGCAGAGTCAGAGTCAACCTGAGATGGACATAAAGGAGGGCCAACTAAAAAGAATCAAAAGAGTTTTGATTTAAGCTTTTGAGATTTGAGTGTTGTTTATTACTGCAGCATAACCTAGCCTTCACTGACTGAGTTAGTACACTAGATAAACATTTATACATACACATAGTAAAATATTTATTAGACAATTAGAGAAACAATTATGAGATATTTCTAACAAGATAGTTGATAATGGCACAAAATAAATTAAGTAATCAGTAAAGTAGAAAAAACCTACATGCCCATCAACAGAAAAATGAAAAAATACATCGTGGTATATTCACTCAATATTTTTTTATGAAAATAAAAATAATACACACAATAACATTGATGAATCTTAATAACACAATGTTCAACAGCAAAGCAAGGTACAATAGAGTATAAGATATGTGATTTTATTTATATAAAATTCAAAAACGTGAAACAATAAGTACATTGAATAAGAATATAAAATTATACGGTACAATTCTAAAGAAAAGCAGAGGACCGAAAGACACAATAGGGTAATGATTGTAATGGGCGCTGTTGTGTGCCCATAAAATCTTCCCGCCTGGAGTGTTGACTACTGATAACAAACTGACAAACACTAAAACAAAGAATCAAATGTTATTAGTTTAGTTTTGAGGTGAAGAAAATACTAATGGAGAGAGGGAAAGTGAAATGAAGAAGGAAAAGAAAAGAATAAAGCGGACAACTGAAGCTTCACCAACTTCACCAATTTTGGAATCCAGCATACAGCACACAACCCTGAGTTATCTCCCCCTTTTCCTGCAAGGGAGCTGAGGTGTTTATACACAAATTACTCTCAGTCATTAGTTTAGAGCCACTCTCAAAAGACGGTAATTCTTTAGTATTTCTGGCTGATCAAACAAGTGGCAAAGCAGGCTATAGAGGCCAGATAAAACTACTAGCTAAAGAAATGAATATCTAGCATATGGCAGTTGGGCCAGTGTCTGCTAGAGAACTTCTTTGGCAGAAACATATAGAGTAGGCTACTTAAGATAATAAGTTATAAATATGCAATGTTAGAAATAAAAATACAGAAATAAACGCAGCTTAGAAGAAATTGTATAACTATTTTAATCAAATGTATGCAAATTAAGGAGAAAACATGATTAAAGTGGTAATTTTCCCAGAAAATATCAATTACAATATTTATATAAGGGAAAAGAAAATGTAAGCAGACCTATTACGATTGAATAAATTGGAAATTTCCCACAAAAAAAACACTAAAAAAAGGACTAAACCTAAGCATTGTAATAAATGAATCTATGAAACTTCTGAAGAAATATAGCCAATGTAATTTAAAGTGTTAAAAAAAGGTTTAATCAGAGTCTAGCCCTAGTACATAGTGAAACATCATACCATAATTAAGTCAAATAGCTTGGTACTTGAGCAAAAACTGATGAACATCTTAAGCTAAAAAAAAAAATACAGAGTCCAAATATATACTCACAAAACCTACGTATTTATAAGATAAAAGTAGAACTGTTAATAAATGAGGAAAAGATGGAATATTCAATAGATTAGTTATTGACTTCTCATTTAAAATAAAAATCTTGGATCCCTACCTCATAAATTATACCAAGTAATTTCCAATTGAATAAAGATTTTCAATAAAAATGTAAATCAATATTAGTAAGAGAAGAAAACATATAAGACTGTAGGAAGCTTACATTCAAGTTATAAAGTCCAGAAATCACAAAGAAAATGTTTTGATATTTTCAAAAAAGATTTTTAAAGAAATTCCTTTATAGGAGAAATTGAATTACAAAAGTAACGTCAAATAACAAGCAACAATTCGAAAATTTGTTTGTAACACACTAGAAAGTGCATTGGAATGAATTCCTTACCAAATAAAGAACTTATATGTCAATTAATAAAATAATGACAACCCAAAAGAAAGATGTGCAAAATAAAGGGACAGGCAATAAGGGAAAAGAAAAGAATATGTAAAGGAAAAAAATGTTCTAATTCAACTCATTAAAAAAGCATAAAGCAAAAGAAAGGGAAATTTAAATAATAAAGATATACACAGATTTATAAATAATAGTTTCAATACCAACATTGGTGATGATGAAAGGAACCAGGCATTCTCATACACTTTTGGTAGATGTGTGAATTGGTGCTACACTATATTTTGGTAACAGCTATCAAAATTCATCAAGATTTTTTTCAAAAATTTTATCAAAATTTAAAATTCATACAATGTTTCTTTCAGAAGTGCAATGTTTAGAATTTTTTCTTAGTTGTACCTCCACATGCACTACACAAGATAGCACTGCGCAACAATGTTTGTTACTGCAGTAAGCAGTAACAAAAGATCCTAAACATTTGTTGATCAGGGGCCAAACAATGGAAAATGCATCCATGTAATAGAATAGTATTTAGCTGTGAAAAAGAATGCGTGAAGTCTAAATGTGCTGATATGGAATCATGTCCAAAATGTTTTATCATGAGAATTAGTAATGAGTAGAATAATGGCTAAATTTCTGATGTTCTAAATGTCTGTGAGTGTACATATAACTGTTAGACAACTGACGTCAGCTGCCCACTCTTGTGATGCAGTGTCAGGCCAAACAATTGACAGCACCACCAGTACACCTGATGAGGAAATTCACAACTGGAAGGGATGCTGGAAAATCAAAAGCAAAGGTAGCAAATACTCGTTAGATAAACACTATCAGTGGCCGTCCGGGGCTAAGGCAGCCACTAAGTCAACACGGAGGAAAAGTTAGTCAATTGCTATTGTTTACCCTTTCATACAACATAAATTTTGTACCATTGCATTTATTTCTATATCACTCCTGACTTGAAAGTTAAAAGCACAGAAATAAAATCTGACTTCCTTCATCCAAACTATGAATTAATTGACTCAAAACTGGAAGAATAGTCTTGGAGGCTGAAAGGAACAAAAATCAGCAACGGAAAGGCAAAAGGTAGGGAACCCAACAACTAACTGTCTTTAGCCAAAAAGTTCTAAGTAGAATGACACTTTTGTTATGCACATTTCTGCAATGAGTGGGAACCAAAATGGGACAAGTTCAATAAACAATCTCTAACTGCCTTCTATGAATCTCTCATCTTCATACCTCTGGCTACAAGCCCAAGGTTCCAGGTAGGAACAGTGTTTGAATCAAGTTAAAGCATCTGTCCTCGCTGACTGCTAAGGGCCTCAGAAGGAAAGGACAATGCCCCTTCTGTGTTCATGCCTGGAGGCTGGACACTGCATACCCCTAATATTTCACACCATTGGAGAGGCCTCTAGAATAAAATTGAAATTAGATACCAAGAGAAGAAAAAAATCGATCACTACAATTATTTTTCTCAAGTTAAAAATAAAACCCCGTGAAAAATAGCTTTGGCAATTAATGCAACACCCTTCCATTTTCTACCAAATTGTCTTGCAGGATAGATTTGTGGGCATCTGTATTCCTGAGTTATTTCTGCATGAGAATCTATCCGAGAAACAACAGGGATCACATTGATGTAGTCAGAGAACACGCACGTCCAATTCATCTCACCCAGTGCTCTTCACAATGTTAATTTCTCTGTCCCACAGAGATAATGTTTTAGAAAGTGTCTGGTGTGATTTTTACTCTGTTTAGTTTCATGCTGTTCTGATTGTTTAAAAAATCTTTTTAAGCAATAGAAGCTGCAACATTCCCTTAATCTTCTTTAGCATCATGTATGTTACCTATTTTAGAGAATTATCCTCACCCCTTCAGTGAGTGTTGGCTGAATTTGTATGTGTTACGTTAATTCACCAAGTCATTACTTCTCTCAGGATTTCCTGTGGAGCAGGTTTCCTTCAGTGGGAATTTTCAGCCTTCTGACTGATCTCCTAGGCCACTTGCATTTCCAGGTAGAAAAATCTCCCTCTTTGGGTCCGGCCCTGTGGCTGAGTGGTTAAGTTCACACGTTCTGCTTTGGTGGCCTGGGGTTTTGCCAGGTTGGATCCTGGGCGCGGACATGGCATCACTTATCAGGCCATGCTGAGGCAGCGTCCCACATAGCACAACCAGAAGGACCTACAACTAGAATACACAACTATGTACTGGGGTCCTTTGGGGAAGAAGGAGAAAAAAGAAAAAGAAAAAAAGAAAAGATTGGCAACAGATGTTAGCTCAGGTGCCAATCTTTAAAAAAAACCTCCCTTTTTTCACATGAAATGAGGTTCACTTTTTCTTTTAGCTTACATTTTCCCACCTGAAGGCCATGTATTGGATTCAGATGTTTCCTGTTTCCTGCCCTAAGGCAGAATTCTCAGCACTGCAGTTTGTTTTATTCTCATGGCTAAAAAGCTGTGGAGATAGGATAGGATGTAGCAAGAACTGGAGGTGACTTTGAGCCCTCTCCCCTGCTAGTCACTTGCGTTAGTTCCCAGGTTTCCTGGGGAACCTAGGAAAGTTGCTCAAGCCCCTTGAGCCTCAGAATTCTCCTCCATTAATGGAGGGTATTGTTAGTTCTCATCAGATTGTTATGAACAGGAAATGAGGTTACTACCTTTAAAAAAAATGATAACATTTCCCTCATGGCGAGTGTTCAATAAATATTCAATATTGTTATTATTTCAAATATTACTATTAATGTGGGGTGTTGGAAAAGCTGGGCTGTAGGACATTTGTGTGGTACATGGAAGAACGTAAAAGCAGGTTGAGGCAGAGTGGTGAGAAATGGTGGAGGTTTGTGGACTTGCCATCAAGAGGATACATGGAAGCCCATATTACTCACCCAGCACACTCAAATTTAGAGGTGGCCTGATTTTAGAGATGAAACTTGGCAGTAACATTTTCCATATCATGATAAAAATAAAAATAAAGTATGTGATTTCAACAACAACAACAGAAGTTTAGAAACTGAAGTTGTGTGTAGAAGCAGTACAAAAACTGTTATGTAAGAGGCGCTACCCAACTTCCCATCCCAAGTTCACCTCCTCCATCCTTCACTGCCCTCCACTGGACGAGAAGGATATTACTTTGGGCATGTTTACTGTTGGGCAGATACACTTTGATGTTAAGGCAGAAACTTGTCTGTAGTCTCTTTTTTTGTGTCTTTCTTCCCATCGCATGGTAGGCAGAAATACTGAAAGATTTCATGTTGGGCAGACAAACCCACCATGTCTTTCTTCTTTCTCTCTTATTATTCTTTCCATTCTATTATTTTGCTTAACAGAATTTGATTATGCTATTCAACTCTCCATCTTAAACATATTTTCTTGAACATGTAATTTACAACTATTTTGAAGTCTATGTCCAATATCTTTAAGATCTATATTGACAATGGGTTTTTGTACTTTTTTTTTTTTTCAATGGTTTTGGCTATTTGCTCCTGTCTTGTCACAACTGGTAATTTCACTGAATGCTTGATATTGGAGATGAAACATTATTAGAGACACAGGATATCCTTACCCAGAAAGGAGTCAGCTTTCTCTGACAGAGAGTGAGACTACAGGGCAGATCACCTTGACCCAATCAGAAATAATTGAGATGATTTTTAGATGAGATTCAGTACTGAGAAGGCGTGGTCTATTTCAGGTGCCTTAACTAAAATCTTGGGGTTCACATCCTCAGCTCCGTGAGACTACAGAGAATTCAGATGGGTTTTTAGCTTCTGGTTGTCAATTTCTGCCAATTTTGTTTCTTGGCCTCTTAGTCTACGCCATTTACAAACTAGTAAATGTCTTGAGGGTATAAACAAGGCAGAACATGAGTTTGCCTCTCCACTTTTTTCTGGGATCTTGGTTCTCCAAGGCCTGATTTTCTTGGGAGCCAAGAAGTCCATATTTTGCCTCTCCAGCCCCATGGCTGCCATGTTTACAGCTCAGAGCCTCGACTTTCTGGTAGAGCTATTGTCCCATAGCTTAAGGAATAACAAACATCTCTAGAGGAATGGGTGTGCAGAATGAGGGGCCTATCTCAGAGTGTTTTCCTTCTCTCTAGGATCTTGGACATTCAAGTCCTATCTGCTTTGCTGTTCTTACTTGCATCTCTGCCTGTTTTAGGTGGGTTTTATCTAACTTTTAGAGTCATTCTCCAGGTAGGAATTTGTCTAATAAAACATACTTATTCATTGACAAAATAGAAATCTCTTATTTTCAGCCTCCTTTGTTTCACTACTTTTTCTTTTTAGAGGAGTACTGGAAAGGTAGAATCAGGATGCGACATGTGAGCTCTTCTTCTCTCTCCATCAGTCTTCCTGTCTTTGTCTCTAACTCTCTCTCTTCCACTCTATCTGGGTTGGCTGACCTTAAGATTTCTCTGAGGTAAGTGGATGAGATTCAACAATTTGTAAGGAGACAAATTAAATCTCTCAGCTTAAGCCACTCACTACAAATTGTTCTGATTACCGAACTCTGCTTTGAAGTATCCAGTGCCTGTGATGATAGGAAAAAACTCATCCTTTGAGCCTAAGTATGCAATTGTTTCATAATAGGAATTTTCTCGGGAGAAAGGAGCTAAGAGTCATTGTCAAATAGGATATGATCATTATTGGGTTCTTACTTACAACACCATCAAAATTTCTCCAAAACTTCAGCCACAAATTAAAAAAAAAAAATTAACATGTATTTCCTATTTGCTATATGCCAAAAATTATAATGAGGTTTTTTATTCTCTCATGAGATGCTTGGGGTAATCCTATATACTGTTCTCATTTTAGATACAAAGGAAACAAGCCTTAGAAAACAGGATCTACCGAAAGTCACTCAACTAGTTTTGTGCTTCAAATCCAACTTGTATAATGTCAACCATAACAATATTTACCAAAATTTCCAGGGAACACAAATACATTGTGGCATATTAAAAGGTTTCTTGTTAAAAGAATGTTCCCATTATCAAATAATTTTCCAAAGTTGTACAACTCCATACTCCCTGTGTTATGTATAAAGTTCATCAGTATATTCACAGATGAAAAATCCTGTAGAAAATTCCACCCTTAAATACTCATCATTTCTCAGACCTACTTGACCCAAAATCCTGCTCTCATGAGCTGTTAACACTACGTGGCCCACTAATGCCCTAAAGGAACACTGTTGGGTAATATAAACGAAATTGTACAATTTTACAGTTTTCATGGAGATTGTATCACTCTCCCAGTCATTGGCTCACCATAGAGAGAATAGAACCAAGCAAAAGTGGTGACCTAGCAAGAGATATTTAACTTTTCACACTGTCTGATAAAGAAACTAAGTTTCAGAGTCAAGCTCCTATCCACGAGGGCACAAGGATGCTCATCAGGAGCTCTAGCCAAAGTGTGAGAGTAGTGACTAGACAAGTGCAGTGGGGTAAGTGGTTCTCAGAGGGTGTGGGGTTCAGATCTTCAAGGCGAACTGCTATTGAGGCTGTGTTACCTTACTTGACTTTACTACCACTTCAGCTCAGGAAATGGTTAGGCTGAGCCTGCATATGAGACTGGAGTTATGTTTAAGCCTCCATGTCTTATTCTGGTCTTTAAGTTCCCCATGTATGCGAAATGGGGTAATGATACTACTCTGGTGCTTTTAAAATATATCTGAAAATGATTTGACACTCATCCCATTGACATGCAGTTTCCACATCAACTATCCTTGAATCTGGACCAACCTTGGTATCTCCCTTAGAACCAATAGAATGAAGCAGAAGTGACACTGCATGACTTTGAGGCTAGGTCAGAAAAGGACACAAAGCTTCCTCCTGTTCCTCTTGGGGAGTTGCTCTGAGGAAACTGGCCACCATGTAAGAAGCCTGACTACGCTGAAGCCAACATCCTGGAGAAGTAACATGTAGGTGCTCTGTTACACACCCCAGTTGTGTTCCATCTTGACAGCCCGCCGCCGCTTCCAGTCATACAAGAGAGCCACTTTGGACATCCAGCCCCTTGAGCTTTCAGAGGCTGCAGTAGCAGCCAACAACTGACTGTGATCACATGAGCAACCTCAAATGAGAGTCTTCTCTACGTCAATCTCTCCCCTAACTACAAAATCACAAAATTGAAAATAAAATAAACTGTTGTTTTTGTGCATAGTTGCCATATAGGAACTAAATTCAAAGTGATGATCAAATTAACCAGAAAGTGGCTAACTTTGTCTTGTTTTTTTTTTTATGTATAGACTAGTTTCTTTCTTTTTAACTACCTATGCTCCATGAGGGAAAAAAGCAAGATGAACTAAGTATCTAGAAATAATAAGCCTAGGTATAAGTATTTACTGAATGACTTCTGAGTTATTGAATAAACTACTACGTTGTAGAAATGGGCTATCTTCTTTAATCCTCACAACATTGCAAGTGGGACCTTAGTACTGCTATTTTGCAAATTAGGAAATATGTTGAAACACGTTAAATAACTTGTTTTAGTTACACTACTAGTAAATGCCAGAGTCAGGATTTGAACGAAGGTCTGTCTGACTCTAAATCTGGATCTTGGTCCACTATATCACCCTGCCTGCCTTCTAAGTGGAAAATTGTGTCTTGAGTGCATTTATGTATTTTCAACCTCGTCTAGGGAGGGAAAAAAAGGTCTTTATTTTCTATGCCACCCTTAAAACCCAAGGACGTGCTCCAAATTCCATTTCTTTTCTCTTACCACCTGCCCCCCACCCCACCAAAGAGCCAATTAAAGAGAGCCTAATGTCAATGAGACTTCAGTTTTAGCATTTCAGCACAGCCTACTCATTTGATCTGAAAACTCCATCACTGAAGAATGAAAGTCATCAAATTTCATTTCTTATAAAATTAGTTTAGAAAGATGTTTTCCCCTCTTACGGGTTAAATTGTCTTTTACTTTGTAAACTGTTTCTATTTTTCAACAATTACATTACAATGTGTTCAATTTTAACCGCCCTGCTGCTCAATCCTTTATAAAACCAAATAAAGAAATAATTATATAACCAAGAAACATCAAAAAGTGAATAAAAAGCAGATACTGCTTCAGATGACTCTCCATTTGCTGAGGACAAAAAAGCAATTTAGCGTTTTATTTTTTATATTTATTATTGCATTATTCTTTTGTTTACCTTGTAACAAGTGGAAGCCTGATAGCATCTGTCACCCTCCCACAATTTAATTACATATTCCATATCTTCATTCTCATTTGGCAATGCCTTTGCTTGCCCAGATCTACCTTACCCACCATTTCCAAGTTCATATTGCATGATTTTTGTAATTGAGTGGCAAGTTAGCTACCTCCGTCCCTAAATTGAGCATTTCATAGTTTTAAAGCTCTTTGAATAAACTTTCCTGAATCTGAAAGCCCCATTAGTTCCCCATCTTCCCCTGATGACTCCATTATCTCCTCAGGGGAGAATCTGTTCAATACTAAGAATTACCTTTTCTCCACAGAGGGGGGACTACAAACAATGACTCTGAAGCCCTCTTTCTTTCCCTCTATGTCTTCAATGAATAATTTATACTTGCGACAATCTGTTTTCTGTCTCTCTTGACTCTTAGTATTGAAAACCATAGAAGAGAAAGACTCACCCTGTCTCCTTACTTCCCACACTGAATACCAAGAGCTGCCTATGGTCTCCTCTGCCCCTTGGATTCACCTTCATTCACAGTAAGAAAGAGGTAATTAACTCCCCCCTATTGTTTTAATGTTTTTCTTTTCCTATTCGAATATTTGCTATTCATTAAAATCCACAGACGCTTTCAAGAAAAATCAGAAGGCACGTTTTTTCTGTGGTATTCATTTTTCCTTATATGAAATTGTATAATGCCAATTGTGTAAAAAAATTAGAAAATGTAGAAAAGAATAAATAAAATCTGCCCTAACCTCCACCATTATTAGATGAGTCATGGAATACACAATCGTATAAACAAAGGAAAGCTCGCCAAGGGTTGCGGGGAGGGATGAATAGGCGCAGCACAGAGGATTTTTAGAGCAGTGAAAACACTCTGCATGATACAGTGATGGTGTATACATGTCATTATGTATTTGTCCAAACCCATAGAACGCACACTAGCAACCCAAATGTAACCTATGTATGTAATGTAACCTATGAACTCAAATGTAAACTATGGACTTTGGGTGATTATGATGTATCAATGTAGCCTCATCAATTGCATCAAACATACCATTCTGGTGGGGGATGCTGATAATGGGGAAAATCTCTGTACCTTCCCCTGAATTTTACTGTGTACCTAAAATTGCTTTAAAACAATAAACCATTTAAAAAAAATCAACAATAGAGCATACATGCAAGACTGTTCAAAACTCTGAAGTGATGAAAAAGTAAAATAAAATAAAGTAGTATTGAGGAGAATATAGAAAAAATCATATAAACAGACACACAACAAATTTGAAGTCATCTCAACTTGGGGCATGAATGGTATACTGTCCTTTTACCCATTTTATTACATACTTTTAAACCTGATAGAAAATATACATTGCCAAAGCTTCTTTCTTAATTTAAACAGAGGGGTATTGCTTAGAGATCCCTCTGATTTGGGCTGGAAGTCAATTGGTTTTAAAAGAGCAGAACTGTGGTACAGATGTTAAGTATTTAATGAGCGTGTACCAGAATCCACGCAGTGGGTTGGTGCTGGGGCTATATGTATGCCACACTTCCCGCTCTAAAGTAGCTCGTGGTCTAACTGAGGAGAGGTGATATGACAATAAACAAGGTGCAAAGAAATAGGTTCTATAATAGTTCATTTATAAACTGTTTTAGATACAAAAAGAGCTTTTGTTCAAATCTCTTTTTCTTCTGCAAGTATTGTTGACCTATGTCTATGTTGATATAAAGAGTAGAAAATTATTATATTACCCTATTATCTCATTCAAGCAGAAGTGCGTATTGGAGTAAATCTATTGGTTCTCCACAGTGAACCCTGGATTTGGAGTCCCATTCATGCAACCCAATCCCTGTTTGATGGTAAACAATTCTGTAAAATTGGAAATTTATGTTCGGGATCTTTGATTGTTATTGCATCCTTCTGCTCAAAACATCCACTGGTTCCCTGTGGCTAATAAAATGCACATGTGTTAGGCAGGCATTCAATTCCTCCAAAATTCAGTCCCATTCTTACTTCTTCAAATGCATTTTCCACTCCTGCCTCCCCTGAGCCCTTTGGTTGCAGTTAAAACAGAGTTTTGCTGTGTACTGTTCATGCTCAATACTTTTCCTTCTTGTCTTTTCCCATCCTCTTCCATCTGTCTGGACTCTATCACATTATACCCACATATCCATATGGCTTCCACCCTTCACTTACCAAGCCCAGTGTCCAGTGCTCTCAGCTGGGAGTAACCGCTTCCACTGAAATCTCATGACACTTGAATGGTCGCCCTGCAGCTTGTACTACAGCTACCTGGAGCATGAACCTCACCTCCCAAGACAGTGAGATGCTTGAAGGAAGAGCTTCATTTACTGCTGCCTCCTCTTCACTGCCACACATACCACTGAGACGCATGTGTGTTGAACGAGAGACTGAGTGGATTTTATTCCCCAGTAGAACACTTTTTAAAGCACTGGACTACTATATTGATTTTATTTGGCTTTCAAATATAAGATCTTATGGACTATGAAGCAGACTAATATATGAATTAAAACTCAGAATGAAAAGAATAAAAAGTGTGATGTAAACCTATAAAAATAGCAAAATGGACCGCAAAATAATCCTTTTTTGTTTATTATTTAATAAGAAGCACAGAAATGAGAGAGAGATACTGGATGAGGACAAAGATTCAATATTATAACACGTATGAGAGAAAAAGCAAACCCTCGTGGTCTAGTGGTTAAGATTCAGCACTCTCACCACTATAGCCTATTTTCATTTCCTGGTCAGGGAACCACACCATCCGTCTGTCAGGTGTCACTCTGTGGTGACTGTGTGTTGCTGCAGTGCTGAAAGCTATGGCATTGGTGTTTCAAATACCAGCTGTGTCCTCCATGGTGGACAGGTTTCAGCGGAAGTTCCAGACTAACACAGATTAGGAAGAAGGACTGGCCACCCACTTCTGAAAAAATTGGCCTTGAAAACCCTATGAACAGCAGCAGAGCATTACTTGATACAGTGTAGGAGGATGAGAGGATGGAGCAAAAAGACTGCACAGGGCTCCGCTCTGCTGTATACAGGGTCACCAAGAGTCGGAATCCACTTCATGGCACTAACAACAAAAAACAGCTACTCAACTACTGATGTTCAGCTTCTCTGTCAGGAGAATTATCTCTAAGTGGAAAGACAGAAACAGTATGTTCAAGTGTTTTTAGAGGTAGGGTTTTGAGTCAGTCTATTATAGTGAGAAAAGCTCTGGAGTTCAGTAAAGAGACACACCTTCACGTCCAGCTCTCTGACCTACTTCCTGGAGACCTTGTAAAATTCACCTGACCTACCCATGCTGATTTCCACACATATAACATAGCAATGGTTTCAAGCGTTCATGGAGAGGATCAATAAAAACAACATTGGTGAAGGTTTCTAGTAAGTTATAAAACGCCAGTGCAAACACGAGTAGCTGTTACTGACGCAAAAGCTGCATTCAAGTAATTTATGGGTTGGAAATAATTTTTTAATAGAATTCAAAGTAAATCTGAATGACAAAGTCTGGAGAGCTAATAAAGTACAGCATGAAGACTATAGTTAATAATACCATATTGTACACTAGGAATTTGCTAAAAAATAGATTTCAAGTGTTCTCACCGCACAATCCAAAAAACAAAATGATAACTCTGTGAGGAGGTGAATATGTTAATTAGCTTGACTATAGTAATCATTTCACTATATATACGTATATTAAAACATCATGTTGTACACCTTAAATATATACAATTTCTGTTTTAAAAAATGAGAGAAAGGACAAGTGGCCAATAGTGGCTAGAGCTTGCTGAATAGGAGATAATAACAATAACAATAGATTATAATAGTAATAATCATAACAATCACAATAATAATAGCTACACATGCAGGCCACTTTACCCATGATAGCTGTTTTTCTAAGGGCTTTATGTGTATTAACATATATTCTTTTTTATCAGATGAATGTCTTTTATATATAAATCAAAATCTTTAAACAGAATTTTATTCTTTTTTCATCTAACAGAATTTCTGATTTGCATAGATTTTAGACTGTTAAGAAACAGTACAAAGAGAAATCATAAATATGAAACTTATTTCACAGACTTTAAGATATTGACTTTATGTTAAATATACACAATTTAGTGGGAAACTAAATGATTACTAGACCGGTTTTAAACGGACATCTGGTACCCACAGATTGAAAACTGTGAGACGTTATTTACGTATTGTAATTTTCCAATATTAATTTAAAATGAGAATAAAGTTGATACTGTAACAAAAAATATAAACAAATAGATCTGGGAAATAAAATTATATATTTCTTTAAAACGAGAAGGAGAATATCAAACTATTCTGAGACTTATCCTTGAATCAAAGAGTTCTATTCAGTTGTGGGCCCTGATGGGTAGCAGGCGCACTTCTCCTGTCTTAACTCGAGCATCTGTTTGCGTTTGCTGCAGATTCTGTGTGTTGGTTTTGATTACTGCTATTTCTACTGAACAACTCTGACATCACCATGCTGGTTCCCCTCAGCAGAAGATCTCAGCTGTTGGTGCAGGGATTGTCTATACTGCATTTCACTATCCATGCCTGAAACAACCTTTTTAAGCTGCATTTCTCTCATTCAAACCCCCGTACTCATAGCATAGCCTTTCACCTTTTAAAAAAGATAAGAATAGTTCTTCCATCATTGAACAACTGGTAGTAAGTTGTAGCTCTATGTAGCAGAAACGATGAGGAATGTACAGAGGAAATGCCAGGGAAATTGCACAAAGCAAAGGCATCGAAGCCAAGGGTACGATCTCTGCATATAGTGTCACTTCACTGACCTCGAGTCACCCCAACAGTGTTTAGTTTCAATTTCCTTTTCTGAAATATGGAAATAGATGAGAGTGATAATGACTTCAACAGGGTGGTACGAGAACTGAATGAAGCAACATGGGAAAACTCTGTAAATTATACAATTACACACAAATGCTATGTACTACATTGTAAAAATGCTTTGTGGGCTTTTTTTTAATAAGTCTAAGTTTGGGGGCACAATTTTTAGAATCTTTATATGGGAGATACTTTGGAATTCCTGTGGGTGATGACAATGAACAGGGATGAAGTGTGTTGTTAACAACAACTGTGGAGAACAGAAAAGTGTCATTGGGGCCATAAGGCAGCAGGTGAGGATTCATGGCTGCCTGCCTTCCAGGAGGATCTTAGATGCCTCCTTCCACCTGGCTCCAGAACAGCACAGCTCCTCTTCAGTCCTAAGTCACAGTTATTCCCCTGCTTTCTCTTAGTTGTCAGCTTCAGCATGATTTCCTAACTCATAGCAGGTTATTTCCACGTCTGGGAAATGACCCACATGGTACATCCCAGGCAGCTGTGCTAAGACAGCATGCCTTGGATTTGGGTCCAGAAGTCTTGGGTTTCAGCTCTGGCTCTCACACTATAATTTGTTAATTTGGTCAAGTGATTGCATCTTTCACAACCTTTCTTCCCTCGTCTTCAAAAATAAAAATAAAACACCACAAAGGATTGAAATAATGATTAAGTATGATAACTCAAGTAAAAGCACAAAATAATTTTCTGGTAACCCACATCCAAACAGGAGGTAGTCCCCTCTAGGGATGCTGCTGCTGATGAAGATTTTAGGCTGGTTAATTTTAAAACTGCAGATGAGAAGCAGGCTCTGAGGACTGGAGTTTGCTTGCCCTTTGTTGGGAAACATTTGCATTTGTAAGGGAAACCTCCATCTGTAAAGATGCCTTCCTCTCTGTGCCAGGGAGAAGGGGGATGGCCTTATCTCTAGAAACTCTTAATCAATGCCAGAGGCAAGAACTTAAGTTGTTTACTGTCTGGCAACCTCATGTAACTGACCCCCCCCCCCCCAAATCCTCCTTTGTCTTTGGCTGAGGATAATATTTGAGCAGCGGCTTCTGCCATTTACTCAATCCGGTTTGATTCTTATCTAAAAGTTGTGGGACCGCCCAATCGCCAGACTCTACGGGCACTGATACCATTTTATCTTTTTTACATATTCTTTTCTTTGTCTTGTAAAGAGATAACTCTCATACCTATGCCTTAAATTTAGCCTTACTCTCCACCCATGTTTGCAGCAGTAGCGTAGCGGGGACAGCATCAGTGGCTCCTCCTGCCTGTGGGCCCTGTCCCCACGCAGCAACCTGACTGCCCATGGGTCCTGTCCCCATGCTATTGCACACTATTCTCTAAATAAAAGAGCACTACTGCCAGATCTTGAGAGTCCAAGAAATCTTTCTTTCGACGACTCAGCTCACCGACCCCGCATCACTATCACTCAGTGGAGTTTTAGAGTAGTTGCTTTGGAAATATTCTTGATAATCTCCAGCACCAGCTTCTTGGTAAATTCTATCTTCACTGTAATTACTCTTGTGTTTAAGAAAAATGCCAAGATGCAAATAAGTGACAAGCCCTGACACATTACTTAAGGTTTGAGGTGGGTTGATTGCTAGACTTTTGGAAATAGGATCAAAGCAAAAACTATCTCTTTTTCACTAAACTCAAAGTGTGAGTTAGAGGACCCCAGCGTTTGAGTTTGCAGAGGGCTCAATCCCAAATTGCAAAGATTCTGTTTCAGTAATTCTGTGTGGGGCCCATGAATCTGTACATTCAGCAAGCTTCCTGAATGAGGGTGATGCTGGTTGTCCAAGATCTGTGGACCACATTTGAAGAATAGATGTTTTATGGCATCTGTTCATGGAAAGGAGAGCTGTACCCCCATGACATCAAAGTAGTGAATTAAGTCTGCTCAAGTAGCATTAATGTTCTCTCTACAAGATAGTGAAATCAAAAATTTATGAAAATAGTACAATCTGCTGAGGCATCTGGGATTGCTCATTTCATCATGTTGTGCTTTTTTCAGGTGCTGAAAGAATAGAAACAAAGTTTGATGATGAAACAGCTTTTAAAGCCCAACCAAACCCTGGAATTTTATCCCAGCTGGCGAAATAAGACCTCCAATGCATTTTAAAATTCTTATACATTATTATCAAGCCTTCCAAACTATATAACAAAAAGAATTTAAAATGAAGTAAAGAGCTAATGCAAAAAGCAAAATAAAAATAAAAGCATTTGAAAGTTGAAAAGAAAAGATATATATTGTGGAAGAAAATATCCACAGAGTTTGCTACACTAAATTTTTTCATACAACAAAAATGTCATAAATATGTTAAATGGTAAACCATAAACTTAGGAAATATGTACAATATATATGAAAGATTAGGTGCAAATATATCTAAGATATGAATAACTCTTAGGAGTCAATGGAAATTTGTGTGTACTACAAAAGACAGAAGCAGGGGAAATACAAGGATAGATATTTTTAAAGAAACGCAAATGTTAATAAACGTAAAAAAAATGTTCAATCTCGTTATTAATAATATCTGATCTTCTGAGAGGTGGCACAGAACATAGAAAAATCCATAGTGGAATCTTCAGTCTTTTCCTCTTTTCTGCTGCTATACCTAGCACAATTTGGAAGCTAAGAGCAAGCAAGCTCTCAGGAGTAGCTATCACCTGAGATGAGTCTTGAGGATCGATAGAAATCAGTGAGATGAAGACAAACTTTCCAGGCAACAGCAAATGAACTGCCAAATGAAAGTGTGTGAAAAGAGCATATAAATGCATACAGTTGAGAGTTACCAGAGTGTGAAGTGCAAGGTAGAAGCGCCTGAAGATGAAGCTGAGAGGTAAGCCTGGTGATCAAGAGTCCTGAATGGCATACTAAGGATTTGGACTTAGAATACAGGCAGGGAGACATTAAAACAAAATCAAAATCTAAAAGAAAAACAAAACAAAAACAAGGGACTGGAAAGATAAGGCCATCCATGAATATTTTTTTCTTTACTTCTTTATTCCTCTATCCATTTGTGGAATAAAAGTTCAGTCAGAGCTGACCATGTGCCTCATTTTTCATCATCCATGAGTCAAATGATGCCATTCCTCTCTTCAGTGTCATTCATGCTTTATTTTTCCTCCTATCCACCTCAGTAAAAATCATCCTTGTTAGAATAGCCCCCACAACCCTACTCAGATTTACATGGAAAGGAAATTAGATAAAATTGAATTGGGGTAAATGGAAGATGAGAAGTTATTGATCAAACTTCTGTGTTGTTTTACTCTTGGAAGCTGAAGCACCACTATGGAATGAAAGGTATCTCCCCACCCACAAAGCTCCTATTGTACCAAACAGCCCCTTCCCACTCCTCCTTCAAATTCCCAGCCTATGGATATTTATCATCTAGGAAGGTTTTGGTAATCAACCTATTGCATTTAAGGATAAAGGGAAAACTTGCCTCTGAGTGTGGAAGCCTCCTAAGACTGTCCTAGTATTCTGCAGTTGAGAATTCCATTTCCAAGATGAAGAGTGATATGAATGCCTCTTGGGTTACCCACAGCTTAGAGGAAAATGTTTGCATGTAAAACTGAAATTGCTGAGCACTAAGAAATGTAATTCCTATCACTAGTAAGGGACATTGTGGGTCAAGCTAAGCATGTTGAGTGTGGAGTCAGTTTCCAGTGGAGGACCACAATAAGAAATACCTGGTCCTTAGGAGAGCTAAGCTGCTGAGAATTCAGTAGGGACATTCTGTGACAGCTAGAAGCAACCCAACCGTAGGATGGGAGGTGTGGAGGATTCGATGCCTCCTATGTTAAGTTCCTAGGGCTGTCATAACAATTTCTACAAACTGTGTGCCTTTAGATAACAGAAATGTATTCTCTCATAATTCTGGAGGCTGAAAGTCCAACATCACAGTTTCAGCAGGGCCATCCTCTCTCTCATTGCTTGAGGGGAGAATCTGTCCAGTGTCTTTCTCTTAGCTTCAGTTAGTTCCTGGCAATTCTTAAAGTTCTTTGGTTTGTAAAGTCATCACTCCCATCTCTGCCCCCATTGTCACATGGCATTCTTCTTGTGTGTCTCTGTCGCTGTGTCTCTTCTTCTCTTCAAATAAGGACATCAGTCATATTGGATTAAGTATTCACTCTACTCTGGTATGACATCATCCTACTTGATTACATCTGTAGAGACGCTTTTTCCAAATAAGACCATGTTCACAGGTATTGGGGGTTAGGACTTCAACTCATAAACATCAGAAAGAACTTGTTTTCAGAGTGAAAGTCAATAGGCTCTTTTATTGGCCCGTGCATACTTCAGGGATGCACTGGTAACCCCTAGTAGGGGGTATTCCAGAAGCAGGGGAATGCACAGCCTATGTGCACCTATATTTCACCTATATGCACAGCCAATGTGGCAGGCAGGAGCTTAGGTCAGAATTTATGCAATTGAGAGAAATAGAAGAGGTTGCATTTTTACACTGTGCGTTATGAAGTCATACTATTACAATGAGAAGCAAAGTGAGGGAGTTACTCTCCACCATTATAAATTATAACCTATAGCCTATCAATGTGCAGTATTGACTCCCTGACTTCTGGAGAGTAATGCAATGACGAGGCCATCCATGGACATCCCATCTTGAGTTGTTTCTCAGAACTAGACAAGGGCTTATAAGACCCGCATTCCAGTTCCTGTTCTGCCACCTACTAGGGGTGCCACTTCAGAGTAGTCACTTAATCTTTCAAAGTCTCAATTACCTCAACTAAACTCTGAGTCTGAAAATGCCTATCCTGCCTAACCATTGGGTTGTTGTGATGGTCAGTAGAGATAATCCAAGTTAAAGTGGCAATATAAAATTTAAAGAACTATGAAAATGCTTAGACATTATCCGCATTTTGGGTGTTTTTCCACATCTTGCTTTACTTCAAAAATACCTTGTGACTGCTATAAATGTTCTTTTTTCCACCTAGCAATGTGACTTGTTTTGAAATATAACTGCCATTGCAGCTAAATTATCACTAAGTCATTCATTAAGTAAAATGCTGTCCCTTAGCTCCTGACCCACAGTAATGGTCAGAAAACCTGTGGCAGAATAATAACAGTAATAAAAATAATAAAGAAAAATCCGTGTGAGGTTCAAACCTATGCACTTGACTTCGCTTAATATAATACCATAAATATCTTTCAACAAAGCTTACACATTTTAAAATGCAAATACTTGGTTCTTTAAACATAATCACAATGAGCAAATCTCACCCCAGTGCCAGGGAAGAGAGAAGGCTGCATTTGGTCGCCTAGAGTGTTAGTGGTAGCCCAAAGGTGTGAAGATGGCAGTGCCGGAGCCAGGGTTTGTACCCAGATGTCTGTGATTTCCAATCCCATCATTTAAATTCCAGCTTTAAAATTCTGAAGTCCTAGATTTTTTTTTCTTCTAACTTCATTGCATATAGTTATCTTGTATCACATTTCTTAGCACTTAACTTTCTAAAAAAATATGGATTCCTATGGGTAATTATTATAGATTATAGACTAGATGTGCAATATTACAAAACACCATTTCAGAATCTTTCTAAGTGATTACCTGACATGTTTTCTAAGTTGACCAAGTGGAATGATATACTTAGTTAATGACTCCCTAACTTTTAGCACATCTTTATTCCTGGGATGTCTTACTGAGCTTTATTTTTAAAATGTACTACCAATTGCATTTTGCTAGTTTTTATTTAAAGTTTCTTCATTTAAAGTCCTGAGTAAGATTAGAGTGAAGTTTTCTTTTTTTATGCTGTTTTTGTCAGTTCAGCTACAATGATTGAGCTAGTCTCAAAAATGTACTTGCAAGCTTTCTGTTTTTTGTTTTTTTTTTTTTTTGGTCCGATCAGAAACAATTGGTATAGCATGTAAATAATTTGTTACTTGAATGTTTGAAAGCACTTACCTGTAAAACACTGCCTAAAGCAGACTTATTTTGAGGTAATATTTAACAGTCTTAAATTATCTCCTTTTCGTTGATCTATTTTTCTACTTTCTTGAGTCGATTTACATAATTAATATCTTGCTGAAAATTATTCATTTTCTTGAGATTTTCAAATTTATTAGCATAGATTTGAATCCACTTACACTTTAAACACCTTCTGTGTCTATTGTTATATTCATTTTCTCTCTCCTAATGTTTAAGTACTCGTTCATTATTCTTGATTAAATTTTCCAAATCTCTATTCTGGCTCAGATCCACATTTTTACCTTTTCTTAATTTTTATTCCTTTGCTAGAATTCTGAGAAAGCTTCTCATCTTGTCCTCTGCTACTTCCTTATTCTTAGTTATTCAATCAGCTCTCAACTGCAACAATTATCATTTTTCATGAGCTTAAAATCATTTTGGCAAGATGGCTTCTTTTCCATGTAATGTTTCCTAATTTCATACTATGACTTCTTTATAATTAGTGTTTTAGTTTCACAGATGAGTAAAAAAGACATAAATTTCCTCACATTATAATACAGAGAAGTATAGAAAATATAGTTTCTTCATATCTGTAGAGGATCTGAATGTTTTCCTGAGCCTCCAACTGCTGATGATGAAGTAAAATTGTTGAATGTTCGTTCAGTCCCATAAATATAGCGTGATTCATAATTACTGGACTGTGAGGTGAAAAAACTAATCTTTCAAATTTCTATCCAATTTCTCTTGCCTTCTTCAAGATGGCATCTGGACTATGAGTGTGTCTATGTATTTAGAAGATTAAACATCCTCATCCACACAATGCCTCCAATTTCCCTTAATCTCTGTACAGTGAAAGTCTGCTTGCTGCTCAGGTGACCAATGGACTACAATCTGCCCACTCCCTGTAATTCTACTCCAGAAGATGGTGGCTTAGCTCAAGTTGGGGTCCTACTCTGTGTAGACCTCAGCAGCAGTAGAAGTGGGTGAAGGCTTATAACAAGATAATCTAAAGATAATTTTGGAAGTTACTTGCAAAAATAGTATGATATTTACATCTTGCTGAATTAGAAATTTTCTATAGTATTTGTTCTTATTTCTTTTAGAACATCTATTTTGGCTGGATATCATTATTGTTATAGTTGTATCACAAATATATGTGTCTTTTTTTTTTCTTTACTCTCTTATCCTTGCACAGCTACATTTATGCTTTCTTTTGAAAATGGTTGGGTTATGCCAACAATGGTAGTATATTGATAATAGAGTTTATTTTCTCTACCCACACATTATCCTCTTAGTTCTAATAGTACAACTTCTCCTTTCTGGGAAAGTCTTCATTCTATGTTGTAAGGGAAACAAGAATTCACCCCTACTCTCTTGCCTCTGCCATGAGAATGGGCACTTGACCAAAGGTGACGAATGATAAGAGTGCTTCATGCTCTCATCCAGGAATGTACAGGGATGGATCTTTATTCCATTATAGGTGGGTACTAGCAATCGTAATAATGTTTAAGAAAGACATAAACTGGGGCTTCTTGTAGTCATTCTCTCCAGCCAAATGAAGAAATCTGTCTGTAGAATATAAAAGGCAATCCACAAAGAAAAAAAAATGCACAGAAAAAAGGATAAAATAGAGAGTCCTGGTGCTATTATTTGAACCCCCATCCCATCACATACCACTCTATGTTTGGTACTAAAATCAAATCTCTCCATGGTCTTTTCAATTATATACCAAGCACACCATCTCTCTTTTGCTTTAAGATAGTTTCCATTGGGTTTCCAATACTAATAACCAAAAGAGTTCTCACAAATAAGGTTCTTACATCTGAATCTTAAGGTTCTTACGATGCAAGAATAAAAGTAATTATAAAATTTAATGCCCTTTTCAGATACTTCGCTTAGCTGGTTGTAAAGTCTGGAAACGAGGTTGTATTGCAGAGGCGACGCAAGTTGAAACACAGACCTTCAGCTCTTTGTTCAAGTATTTTCTTTGTCTGCTTGGTAGAGAAGCCAGGAATCAGTTTGCCTTTCCCATCTGCCTGGTATGACTGGCCTCATTAGGAGCCAGCAAAGAAGATGCCTTTGCTGGAGGCCAGGTAGGAACAAGGCTGCCCGTGCCAATCAGAATTGGTGAAATCCCACTGCAAACTCATTATCAGTATGGCTCCAGCATGAAGTCTTCTTCCTAGTACAGTTAATGACATCAAAATATGCCCTCCCCTCCCCTGTTTGCCATGCCCCCCGCCCTCCTTCTGGGTTACTTCTGGGTCACAGGAAGGCTCTCGTGGGGTCTGTTCTCCCTGGTGCCAGCACACTGACATTTCTACAGTGGAGTGCTTTCTGGCAGGTCTTTTATTTATTCATGTCCCCTCTTCACTATACTTTTAGAAATCTAAGTTTTACGAATATGGAGAGAATTATTTACAGGTTTACGGTACCGGCGCAGGTTTCTGACTATTTTTAAACTCAGTTATTCATTTCAATGAGCAATTGGGAAAAAAAAGACCAAGACCAAATCAATTGTATTCACTTCTTTGCTTTGCCTGGGAGTCCCCTGGAGCATTTTTAAGAAGAAAATCTTTGAAAATATTTACAGCTTCTTTTATAATTATTTGTCTATTCAGCTTTTCTACTTGTTATTGAGAAAATTTGAGTAATTTATATCTTCTGAGCAGAAAAGGATCTTTTTCATCAGGATTTTCATGTTTAACAGCACAGAGTTATACATTTTATTTGCCAAGGATATTCAACTCTCTGCACTATCCGCTGTAACATCCCCTTTCTTATTTCTCATTTTCTGAAAGTGTCTTATTTCACTTGTGTGGATCTATGTAGTCAACATTGTATCTAATTCATTAAAGTTTATTAAGAACTAGATCTTGAATTTATTTCTTGATTTATATAATATCAGTTTGCAAATTTTATTTTCCATTTTAATTTACTTTAATTAACTTTAGTTTATTTTTAATTTTCTAAGTCTAAAATTAAGTTCTGAATTTCTCTATTTTGGTTTTTTATAACCACATCTTTTAGAGGCAACTGTTTTTGGCTAGTGTCACCTGAATCCAATTTATTTAACTGATCAGCAAATACTTGATCACCTACGTAATGCCAACCACTGTGCTAGACATTGGACTTAAAATGGCAAATGATAAAATAAAATAATAAAATATAAAATGGCCTCTTTTTACCATCGCATTTCACTTTCTGTGAAAGACAGAAAAAAATGATAAATGGATATTTACAAATTGTTAGAAACGTGAAGGCAATAAAGAAGAATACTGTGACGGTGAACAGTGAGCTGGTACCTAATTTCGGTAGAGTAGTCCTTAAATTATGTGAGACAGAAGGAAAGTCCTGGCCAAAGGCTTAACGTTGGAAGGAACTTCCACAGTAGAGGATTTCAGATGAACGTAGCTGGAGATGAATGAGCAGGGGTGGGTTTGGATGAGATGAAAGTGGTAATTTATGCTAATTCACCTGGAACTTTGATGCTTCCATGGAACCCTCCAACCCTCCTCTTCATCATCCTTCATTTTCAACTCCCACAGATCTTCCATCATTCCCAAAAGAGGGACATCACCTCTTATACACCCAGAAAAACATGGAGATACCAGATGAGACTTCTCTCAACTTCCAGTTAGTCACCTGAAACACATACTCCCTGTCTCCCTCTTAATTTCACAAAGGAAGAAACAGCTTCTTCTGTGCAATACTTATTTCACTTTTGCATGTTCCACCTTCCTAGGAACTCATTCCATCATGTGTAGGACCATTTTTCTCTATCTTTTTTATTTAAAGATTGGCCCTGATCTAACATCTGTTTCCAATTTTCTTTTTCTTCTTCTTCTCCCCAAAGCCCCCCAGTACATAGTTGTATATTCTAGTTGCAGGTCCTTCTAGTTCTGTTATGTGGCATGCCACCTCAGCATGGCTTGATGAGCACTGCTAGATCTGTGCCCATGATCCGAACCACTGAAACCCTGGGCCACCGAAGCAGAGCGTGCAAACTTAACCACTCAGCCACGGGGCCAGCCACTCTCTATGTTTAAATATCACCTCTCTACTTTCTCTTTCTCTTCCAAGTTAAATATACTAGGGTCTCTCTCATATGACAAAACTTTCTTTCAAGTTTTCATTTCTCTCCAACTATTGCCTTACTTCTCTCCTTCCCTTCAGAGCTAAAATTATTTAAATAAAGTAATTGCAGTACTTTATTAAAACTATCCTTTACAAATTTCCAATATCCCACAGTTACTAAAATGATTAGAAAATTTTCTGACCTTAGCTTACTCGCTATGTCCACAGCATTTGATCAACAACTCTTTCCTCAAATACACTCTTTACTTAGCATCTAGAATGCTGAGAATTTTCTACTCACTGTCTGATCTCTCTTCAATTGTCTTCATGGTGATTTCCTCTTTCCTCATCTTACCCCTTAAATGTTTGTGTTACTCACTGTTCTATCCTAGAGTTGTTTTTTTAATTCTTTCAATAATTCTTTATTGAGCACCCTACTATCCATAGTATAATCTTTGTCCTCCACTGGCTTCAATTTCCATCATTCCATCACTACATCTCACCATGTACTTCCAGACAGCTTTTCCATACCTCTCTCCCGGCATTAAGATTCATGTAAAAACTGGGCCTGGCCTGGTGGCATAGTGGCTAAGTTCGCACACTCTGCTTTGGCAGCCAAGGGTTTGTGGGTTCGGATCCCAGGCATGGACCTACACACCACTCATCAAGCCATGTTGTGGCAGCACCCCACATGCAAAACAGAGGAGGATTGGCACAGATGTTAAGTCAGTGCCAATCTTCCTCAAGCAAAAAGAGGAAGATTGCAATAGATGTTAGCTCAGGGCCAATCTTCATCACCAAAAAAAAAAAAAAAACAAGACAAAACAAAAACGGGTTCATGTAAAAACCTACTTCTATATGTCTGAATTGGGTGTCTCCTAGGTAGGTCTCTCTGAAGATTTCTAATACTGCTGGAATTGTCTTCTTTCCACTCTTATCTGCTTGTGCTCTGGCTTCTTGTCTCTCAGTAAATACCATCTTCATCTAAGCCATTCATTGAACCAAAAACATGAATGTCACCTGTATGTCCTCCTACTTCTTTAAACCATTCACTGTATCATAAAAGCCCATGGATTCTATTTCCCAAGTCTGTGCCATATCACTTCACTTCTATCCATTCACCATTCTCTATGTCAAACAACTGTCCTCTCTCACCTTTTATATTCATTAATTCCAAAATATTTGTTGAGTGACGATTATGTTCCAAGCACTATTCAAGGTGTTAGGAATATATTACAATGCAGAATAGATGAATCTTTGCCCTTGTGGGCTCAGATTCTAGTGGGGAGAAGGGACAGTAAGCAGTAAGTATGATGTGTTATTTAAGACTACCTTAGCAATTGCTAAGTGTTATAGGAAAAAAAAAAGGAAGATGGTCAGAGTAGACCTGACTGAGTAGGGGACGTCTGAACAAAGCTGTAAGGGAATAATAGAGCTAAATTATGGAAAGAGTGTTCTAGACAGAGACTAGACAGTTAAAGATCCTAAGGCAGAGTGTGCCTATTCCAGCTGACCTTAAGGGGACTTGTGTTGGGAGCAGAGGGAATGGGGAAGAGTCAAAAGAGATGAAGTTGGGAAGTCACAGCTGTGGGAATAAGTGATCGCTGTGGGATATTTAGAGCTTTTAGGCATCAAAACAATGTTGACTTGCATTGTGAAATGTGGAGCCATTGCAGGGTTTGAGCAGAGGGGCAACATGATTGTGTTTATGTTTTAAAATAATCTTGCTTGCTGTCATGCTAAAGATAGATGTAGGGTGGACAAGATAGAAGCAGGCAGACCAGCTAGGAAGCTCCTGCGACGATCCAGGCATGAGAAGATGGACAGTAGCATGGAGGTGGGGAGAAGTCATTAGATTCCGAATATAGTTTGAAAATAAAGAATACAGGATTTTCTGATATATTGGATATGCCATATAAGTGAAAAAGAGGAATTGAGGATGACTCCAAGTTTTTGGCTATAGCAAACAAAAGGTGGCAGCTGCCATAACTAAGACAAACAACATTTTGGTGGAACCATTCAGGGGAAACTTTAAGAGCCTGGTTGTGGGCATATTAGGTTTGAAATGTACATTAGGCATCCAGGTGGACAGAGTAAGTAACTGATACATGAATTCGGTCTTGGTGGAAGAAAGGCAGGACTGGAAAAATCCATTTGACATCTTTAGCAAATTCAGATATTTAATGTCATGCAGGTTTCAGTCATACCAGTTTTCCCTCCAACTTGTTCTCCATACTGTACTCAGTATATTTTCCTGTATATTTAGAAATCTGAGGTTGTATCTTCCCTGCCTAAATCTTCAATGCCTTCCTCTGGCTATTAGAACCAAGACTAAGCTTCCTTAGCATGTTGGCCAAGGAGGTGCTGTCTATATTCTCTCCAACCTCTATCCCTGCTCGCATTCCGAAACTCAAACGTCAGTTCTTCCATGTCCTTTCAGTTCTAAGGGTCTTTGTTCTTTCTCATCTCTAGTTTTATTAATTATTTTCTCCTTTTGCCTGAAGCGTTCTTCTCCCAAACCAAACCTCATCTGTCTTCCATCTGTCTGCTAACTCATATGTTTCCTCGAGGTTTCAACTTCCAACTCTCCCTCTCCTGAGTCTTGACTGCCCTTCTCTGCACTGTCCTAATACTGTACGTGGTCTTCATCATTGCACTTACCAAACATACGGATAAACAGAATTTACAAGTTAAGACAATTGCAGCAATAGACTGCAGAGGCTGTTGGTGAGAGCAAGATGGCTGCAGTGATGGAGGAAAGAGCCCCAGAGAAGCAGAGAAAACTATTTCCCAGCTGAATTTTTAAGTTAAAATTAAAACCTAAAATCCCACCAGCAAGGCTCCTTAGAGAGTCATTTTTAGAAATTAATTATATCTTAATTCAAATGATATTTAAAGTACATGTAAGTTCTTGGAGCATTTCATCTTTAAAAATGGCTGAAGCAATCACTTTAAAATGGCTAAAATGACAAGCAACACAAGGCTATTTTATTAAAGAATTGTGAAGGAAAGTGTTAAGTGTTAAAGATGCAGAAAACAACACAAATAGATGTTTATTTCATCAATAATTCTACCATCACTCAAAGTGGTGCATACTTCCAGAAACACAAAGATCTCCGTTACACACACCCGCAGACATACACACACACACATGTGCCTATGAGATCCCATTGTCTCTTTGTCCAGGCTGAAATCCAGGCTGTTACAAGTAGAATCTCTGAGAAAGTGCCTCAAGCACCAGTATTTTCTTTTTAAACTTTTCAGTGATTCTGATTTTAAAGTGGAGAACGACTGTATAAGAGTTCTTAACCTGGGTTTCACAGACCCTGAAAGGATTTGTGATTTTGAATCAGAAAAAGAAAATCTTTATTTTTACGAACTTCTAATTGAAATTTAGCTTGCTCTTCTTAATGAACTTAGAAAACTAACCACAGTAGTATACATAGTGGTTTGCTACCAATAGAATTTACAGATAGATGCAGATTACATTATACAAATTTTGCATATATCTCAATATTTTTATACTCATTACTGTTCTGCTATTATGTTATTTATGATATCTGCCAGTAGATACAGATATTTAATAAATTAACAAAGAAGCACACATTTCACTATATATATTGCAATCTGATTTTATGTTAGTATTTTGGTAGTTATATTTACATGTATCTTCAATAACCCTACTCTCATAAGTGTTTACTATATGTAGTTCCAACATTATTTTGAGAAGAGAAGGAATCCGTAGTCTTCACCAGATAGTCCAAGGATCGAGATAGAGAATACGCTAAGAACCACTGATCTGGAGCCCTTTCCTTTTCCAAGTGGCCCAGGTTCATAGATGGCCTGGACATGGCCAGACCACCTCTAGCACTGGAGTCATCTCTTATCCTATGGTAGTTAACACCCTTGTTAGCCCAGGATTCTATGTCTTGGATTCATTGAAAGCACTAATTTCAGTTTTGCCTCTAGATATTTTTGTTAAGGCTTATTGTCTTAAATCTTTAGTCATTTTCTGTTCTCTTATTACTGTATATCGATGGTGAGATATATCCAGGAGATATAGATAATTTTTTTTTTTTTAGAAGTCATACCATCAACTTTAATGGCCTGAGTTGGTTTGATTTTCAACATTGTTTAGAAGTTCTAAGCAAATGCATTTTCAGGAATGCTTACTTGGCATTACATTACCAAAACTATATTCCACAAGGCTTCATTACTCCAAGGATGCAAAAGGAAAAACAATAAAATTTGAAATCCACTTTGAACTAAAAGGCAATGTACTTTCACAACTTGGTAGAAATATTGCTTTAACAACACTTTCCTACAGGTTCAGTGGACCAAGCAAAATATGTTTTCTCAATTTTAATTCTGTAAGGAGAGTCTTACCTTCAATCCCACCACAGAACATGTCAGTGTGGGAGTTTTCACCTGCTAGGTTAGGCAAGGCTTCTGTCCTTTAAAAGAAGCTGTATTACTCTTCACAATCTTTTCTTTGGGCTGCCTATATAACCTGCCGATATTCCTGGATTTGATTTAATCTTCAACTTCTTCCTGAGCATTGACTCACCTTCTTGGCCATACTCAGATGTGATGTTTCTACTCTTGGTCTAGGAATTTATAGCAGCCTGTCCCCAATTCCTGTTTTAAAAAATAATAATGTTCAGGGCTAGCCCGATGGCTTAGCGGTTAAGTCATGTGCTTGACTTCAGTGATCTGGGGTTCACAGGTTTGGATCCCAGGTGCAGACCTACACACTGCTCATCAAGCCATGCTGTGGCAGCATCTCACATACAAAATAGAGGAAGGTTGGCACAGATGTTAGCTCAGTGACAATTTTCCCCAGGCAAAAAAGAGGACAATTGGCAACAGATGTTAGCACAGGGCCAATCTTCCTCACCAAAATAATAATAATAATGTTCAGTTTTAAAATTCTAATTAATTTTTAGTACCTTCGTGAATAAAAGTTAATATACATATATATGAAGTAAGAGTCAAAATTTCTTAAGACAATTTCTTAAGATGATCCTTATTGCTTACCATGAAAAAATACTGAAGGAAATTCTATATTTAACCATACTTTCATCACAATCCATTCCTTGGCTCATTTTCATACTAAAAATAAGTGATAGCTTCTTGTCATTTACCATAAGAAAGTTAAGAGCAGGACAGAAGTCACCATGTGTGCCCCAAATGAATGATGCTGTTTCTTCTGCCCGCATCAATCCACCTCAGATCCAGGGGGCTAACTAGTAAAGGTATGGCGGAGGTACAATCTAGGTATAGACCAGCATCAAATTACAAGCTAATTAAAAATTGATTCACTAGCTTCTCTTTTAACCTCTTCCTTTAGCAATTCACGAATATTTTAGATTCTTGAAAAAAGTAGACTCTTATTACACCCTGGAGAAATGAGAAGGAGGGACAAAATTACACAAGAAAAGCATCCTAAATTTGTCGTTAATGCTTTTACTCGGTGTGATGGTTAATTTTATCTGCCAACTTAGCTGGACCACAGTATGCAAATATTTGCTCAAACATTATTTTAGCTGTTTGTGTGCAGGTTTTTAGATAAACTTCACATTTAATCAGTAGACTTTTTGTAAAGCAGATTACCTCTATAGTCTGAGTGGGCTAGATCCAATCAGTTGAAGGTCTGAATAGAAAAAAAGACTGATCTCCCAGAAGAGGAGAGCATGCTCCCAGTAGACTGTTTTTCAGACTCAAACTGCAGCGTCAGCTCTTCCCTGGGCCTCCAGCCTGCTGACCTGCTCTGCAGTTGCTGCACTTGCCAGCCTCCACAGTTGCATGAGGCAATTTCTTAAAATATTTCTCTCTCTTTTTATACGTATAAATATTTATATAAATATATATGTACAGGCATGCACACACATCCTATCAGTTCTGTTTCTCTGGAGAACTTTAACTCATGCACTTGGCAATGTCTAAGACTCTGTAAGGAAGATTATTTCATTAATACAGTTGAATATGTGATAGTAGGTGTGTAAAACGCCTATGCCAATTAAAATTGAGTTTATGCTAACTGAAATAAGCTAGACGCAGAAAGTCAAATATTGTATGATGTCATTTATACGCAGGATTTATATGGGGAGTGGGGGCAATGAAGAGATGTTGGTCAAAGGCTACAAACTTTTAGGTATAAGATGAATATGTTCTAGAGAGCTAACATACAGCATAACTTTGCTTGATTGTGGTAATCATTACACAAGTTATATCAAAACACCATATTGTACACCTTAAATATATATAATTTTTTATTTGTTAACCATACCCCAGTAAAGCTGGAAAATGAAATATAAATCAAAATCCTGGTTTGGTAATTAAGAAAAAGATGCTCCAGAAATCTCTGTGCCATATGCTTCTCCTCGCACTATCTCCTCTTCCGGGTAGTCTCCATTTTAGAGGTCTCTATTTCACTAGTCTGCTAATGTCAGCCAAAAGTTCAATTACTCATTCAACAACCATTTGCCGAGTGCCTCTTATGAGCAGGCTCCATTCTTGGGAGTAGTAACACCATGAGATGAGGTCAAACATTTCCTCACAGAACTTACATTCTTCTCATGGGAAGAGACAGTACAAAAATAAACAAACAAGTGAGGAAGATAATTAGAAATGATGGTAAGTATATAAAAAGAAATAAGCAGGATTCTGGGAAACAGAATAAAATGGGAATACTTTAAACAAGTTTTTAAAGCTTCTTTAATGGAAGGAGATGAAAACTGATTACAGAAGATGCAAAAGATCCAGCCAGGAGCAGAGCCAAAGGAATTATACTCCAGGCGGTGAGAACAGCAAGTGCAAAGAGCCTGGCATGAGGCAGAGCTTGGCATATCCACAGCTGTAGCTGAGAGCTCATGAATGAAGACGGGAGACAGTGACACAAGATACAGGGCTTTGTGGGCATGCCGTGTAAAGCAACTGAGGGACTTCAAGCATAGGGTAGATGTGGATCTAATGTGTTATTTTAAAGTTACTGTTTGCTGTATGGATAACACGTGGGTGGAGGATAAAAATGGGGGCCAGTTAGTTAGCTATTGCTGTACTCCATGCAAGAGCTAATAGTGATCTAAAGTTTGCTATTGGCAGTCGATCCTTATGGTCCTCCTAACCAGCAAAGTGCAAAGCCTGTCTCTGAGTGTCCCAGCATTGCCCCAGCAGAGGTAACGTTTGACGCTTCGCAGTAGTGACACATACTGGGAAAATAGCCTAAAAGTCCTGGAATATAAAGAAGAGCAGACTGGTAGTTGCTTCAAGATTTTCCTTGATCCAATTAAATTTAAGGAACTCAGATACAGAGTTAACTAAAGTGTGCTATAAGTTTGCAGCCTGACTATAAAATCTGGATGGTGGCTTGATAAAATAATCTGTGTTGGTTAAGACTATTTTAGTTAAAATGTGTCAGAAAATGTGTGCCTCGGTTACAAGGGCTTAATCAAATAGGTATTTATTTTTCTTATGTAAAATAAAATTCAGAAGTGAGTGGCTGCTGGGTTGGGTCAGTAGCTCAAGTTTAGAGCCCATGTGCTCTTTGTCTTTCCTTTGTGGTCATAATATGGTTTTTGTAGTTCCAGCCATCATATCTGCATATATGTATATTCAAAACATAAAAAGAGGAGAAAGTGAAGAAAAGATACTGCCTATCTCACTGTCGAAATCAATGCCAATTTGTCAGTGCCTCAATGTAAAGAAGTTTGGGAGAGGATCTTTGCATTGATAACTTTTATCATAGAGCTTACAAGAGAGAAAAGAGATCGGAAAACAACAAATCTACAGTTGTTACACTTGACTTGAGATTTTATTCTAAGTTAATAGTCCAATATTATTGGATTGTGTTTTTATTATGTACCACTGCACAAATCAGAAAAGAGTTAAAATTTCAATAAAGATGGGCCTGGTTTGAAATGATGGTTCAAACTATCCAGCTTTTTAATCCTTTCAAGAGATATACCCTCTAGGTTTTAGTTTCTAACTTTATGTATTTTTGTAATAAAGAATCAAAGTTGATTTTTATAAGGCATCTAGCAATCTACCTATTACTGAATAAATGATAGTTACATTTTCCTCTTCCCTGTGTCTACATACATCCCTACTATTCTGTTCCTATTTTATAAAGCAAAGAGTGTAAATGTAATAAGGGAAAAAACACAATAAAGGATTCAAGCTTGAACTTGGGTGAAACCAAATCTTTCTCTACATGTTTCTCAGTCTGTAAAATGATGCAGATATGCTGGGCTGTACCTTCAATTACACGCAATGTTTATATTTACCTGTTTCTAGAAGGTTATACATTTCAAGAAAAAACAAAATAGAGAACACATTTAGCAAATCCTAGGGCAGTTGTTTCTGGGCACCTGAGTGGAGCACATTACAATATTCATGTGGTGAATTTGATTCTGAATTTCCTGACGTATTAAGCAAAAAGGATAATATGTTGTTTGAATTTACTGAAAAGAGAAAAAATTTCACTTTGTCTTTGGATGCAATTATTTTTTACTGGAACTGAATCCAAGTTGTAAGATATTCTATTAGTCCTGACAAAGGGCACTGAGAAACAAGTGGATAATATCGTTGAATGTATTTTTATAAAACATCAGAATGCAGTTAAAGAGATTGAATTTGAGAGAAAATATCTCTAGAGACAGAAGGAATTACCAGGAAATTGTAATGGACTAAAAACAGTTGTGTCTTGACCTGCAATAACACAACCCAGATACTTTTCAGAACAGTTCAATACACTGAAAGCTTAACACAAAAGTAAAAATAGACGCAGTTTCTTATAAAAAGTGGAAATAGCATTTGACCCGAGACTAAGAAAGATATTAGATAATTAAATCATCCTTTCTACAAATGCCTTCCTTAATTCAGGGATATTTTATGAGGTTATTGAAATCCCTTTTGAGCTGACCCAGCATCTGTCATATTCATGCAGTTTATAAGAAAATGCTGCTACCAATTGTGTACCAACAAATCAGATAACCCAAATGTAATGGAGAAATTCTTAAAAACACCCACATTACCAAAACTTTCTCAAGAGGAAATAGAAAATCTGAACAGAATTATTTAACTAAAGTGATTGAATGAGTGATCAAAACGTCTCAACAAAGAAAAATCCACGATCAGACGGCTTCAGTGGTGAATTTTACCAAAGATTTAATGACGAATTATTAGCAATTCTTCTCCAACTCTTCCACAAAATAGAAGAAGAGGGAATACTTCTAACTCATTCTGTAAGGTAACCATTACCCTAGTAATAACCCGTATAAAGACCGTACAAGACAAGAGAACTGCAGACCAATATCAGTTGCGAACACAGATGAAAAAAAGTCTTAGCAAAGTATTAACAAATAGAATCCAACAGCACATTAAAAAGATTATGTACTATTACCACGTAGGATTTATCTCAGGAACGTAAGGGTGGTTCAACATAAGAAAATCAATCAATGGAATATACTGTGTAAATAGAACAAAGGGTGAAAAACACCTAATTATCTCAAATGACACAGAAAGAGCATTTGACAAAAGCCAGTGCCCTTCCTTGACAAAAACATTCAGAAAACTGGGAACAGAAGAGAACTCTCTCAAAGTGATGACAGCAATTCCACAGCTAACATCATACTTACTTGATGAAATACTGAAAACTTTTTTCCTAAGATGAGGAATAATACAAGAATATTTTTGCTACTGCTGTTCAATATTGTATTGGACGTTCAAGCTAAAGCAGTTTATAGAAAGAAGAAGAAAGAAAGAAAGAAAGGAAGGAAGGAAGAAAAAAAGAAAGAAAAAAAGAAGGAAGGAAGGAAGGAAAAAAGGAAAGAAAGAAAGAAAGAAAGAAAGAAAGAAAGAAAGAAAGAAAGAAGGAAAGAAAGAAAGGAAGGAAGAAAGGAAGGAAGGAAGAAAGGAAGGAAGGAAGAAAGGAAAGAAGGAAAGAAAGAAAGAAAGAAAGAAAAAGAAAAGAAAGGAAGGAAAGAAGGAAGGAAAGAAAGAAAAAGAAAGAAAGAAAGAAAAGAAAGAGAAAGAAAGAAAGAAAGAGAGACAGGGAGGGAGGGAGGAAGGAAGGAACAAGGGAGGGAAGGGAAGGGAAAGGAAAAGAAAAGAAGGAAGAAAAAAAGGAAGGAAGAAAAGACATCCAAATTAGAAAGGAAGAAGTAAAACTATCTTTGTTCATATATGACATGATCCTATACGAAAAATTGTAAATAATCCACAAAAAGTCTACTTGAGTTAATAAAAAAAATTACTAAAGTTTAAGGGTACAAGGTCAACACGTAAAAATCAGTTTTGTTTTCCACACCAACAACAAACAACCCAAAAAAGATATTTAAAAATTCATTCCATTTGCAATAGCATCCAAAAAATAAAAAACCTATGAATAAATTTACCAAAGAAGTGAAGGATGTATATACTGAAAACCACAAAACATTACTGAAATAAATTAAAGAAGACCAAAATAAATGGAAAGACATTCTGTGTTCATGCATTGAAAGATTAAATATTGTTAAGATGGCCATATGATCTGGAGAATTCTATAGATTAAATGCAATTTCTATCAACAGACTTTTTTTGCAGAAATACATATGCCAATTCTTAAATGCATATGGAATTACAAAACAATAGTCAAAATAAAATTTAAAAAGGAAAAGTAAAGTTATAAGACTCATCCTAATTTCAAAATTTATTACGAAGCTACAATAATCAAAACAGTGTGATACTGCCATCAGGCAGACAAATGACATAGAATTGAGAGGTCAGAGATAAACCCATATATCTATGGCCAACTGATGTTTTGACAAGAGTGTCAAGATCATTCATTAGGGAAAGAACAGTCTCTTCCACAAATAGTACTGGAAAGACTGGACATCTACACGCCAAAATTAAAAATAGTAAAGCTGGACAACTACCGTCACCAAGCACAAAAATTTGACTCAAAATGTTGCAACCTACATAAAAGAGCTAAAATCACAAATCTCTTAGATGAAAACATAGAAGTAAATCTTTATGACCTTGGATTTGACAATGGATTCTGAGATATGATACCAAAATTATCAGCAACAAAAGTAAAAAAGTAGATAAATTGGATTTCATCAAAATTAGAAACTATTTTGTGCATCAAAGGACATTATCAAGAAATAGAAAAGGCAACTTATTGTAAATATTTGCAAATCATATATCTAATAAGAGTCTAATATCCAAATTATATAAAGAGCTCTTACAACTCAAAAATAAAGACAAGGAATCCAATCAAAACCTGGGCAAATGACTTAGACATTTATCGAAAGAAGAGATAAAAATGGCCAGCAAGCACATACAAAGATGCTCAATATCACTAATCGCTAGGGAAATGCATATCAAAACCACAATGAGATATCATTTCACACCCACTTAGTTTGCTATAATAAAAAAAAAATACTGAAAATAACGAGCCTCATCCAGCATATTGAGAAATTAGGACTCTCATATATTGCTGGTCGAACACTTTCATACACTGTGGAGAACTGTCTCGTGGTTCCTGAAAAAGTTAAACATAAAATTGCCATGTGACCTGAGTATTGCACTCCTAAGCATACACCCTAAAGAACTGAAAATAGGTACTCAAATAATTACAGGTAAAAGTGTTCACAGCAGTGCTATTCACAGTAGCCAAAAGATAGAAACAATCCAATATCCATCAATTAATGAATGGATAAACAGATTATGGTATACACACAGTGAAATATAAATCATCAATAAAAAGGAATCAAATACTAATAGTGTGCTACAACATGAATGAATGTTGAAAGAAAACATCCTAAGAGGAAGAAGCCAGACATGACGGTTAACATAAGTTCATTTATGTGAAATATCCTTAACAGGGAAATTCATAGAGACAGAGCAGATTGATGATTTCAGGGGTGTGTGGATGGGGAGATGGGATGACTACTTTATGGCTCTGAGGATGCCTTTGTGGGTGAAGAAAATGCTTTGAAATTTTTTGAACTAAATAGAAGTAGTGGTCATACAATGTTGTGAATATACTAAATGCCACTGAATTTTTCACTTTAAAATGGATAATTTCATGTCATGTGTATTTGGCCTTGATAATGTTTTTTAAAAATGGGCAGAGGATTTGAATAGATATTCCTCCAAGGAAGATAGACAAACAGCAAATAAGCACATGAAATATAATTAGTCATTAGATAAAAGCAAATCAAAACCACAATAAGGTATCACTTCATATCCATTTGTACAATTGCAATAAAAATAGAGACAATTTTAAGTGTTGAGAAGGATGTGGAGAATTTAGAACTCTCCTATTTTGCTAATGGTAATGTAAAATTGCATAGCCTCTTTGAAAAATAGTTTTGCCTTTTCTCAAAAAGATAAACATAGAGATATCACGACTCAGAAAATTCACTCCAAGTATGAACTCAACTCAATCTGAAAACATAAAACTTACCCACAAAAAAAATCCATATAAAAACTGGTATACAAATGTTCATAGGAGCATTATTCATAATAGTCAACAATTTAAAACAATTCAAATGATGAATAAATAAACAAAATGTGCATATCCACAGAAAGGGATATTATTCAGCCATCAATAAGCTTCGGAAATATAACACTAAATGAAAGAAGCCGGATACAAAAGGTAATATATTTCTTGATTTTATCTGTATGAAATGTCTAAAGTAGGCAAATCCATAGTGACAGAATGCAGATTAATGATTTCTAAGGGGTGGGAGGAGGAGCCAATGGAGAGTGCCTGCTAATGGGTATAAGGTTTCTTTTCGGGGTGATAAAAATGTTTTATATTAGATAGTGATGATGTTTGCACAACTTTGTGATTAAACTAAAGGCCATTGATTATACACTTTCAAAGGGTAAATATTATGGTATGTGAATTACATCTGAAAAAAATTCTCAAAAAATTAGGAGTCAGGACTGAGTCTCCCTCACTCTGCTATAATCCTCTTCATCACTATGTTCTGATATTTTGGAGCAGAAAGGCATATTTTAAAACTTCACAAGCTCTTTGAACCCTGATGAGGTGCTCACAGACTCCCAAGTAAGCTGATATAGTCTGATTAGAACCTCCTTTTTATTCTGACTGAGGAATAGCAGGAGTCGATATTTATTTCCATAGAAATAGCATCAAGTATGTGGTAATTTACCTAACTACAAGTACTGGGTCTTTATAGCAATAATAACAATCAGGTGAAAAAAATTACGTGTGTGATACCGGGAGAAATCCCCCGCTTCCTTCCAGTGGCCCACGTGGCTCCTCAGCAACCTACCCTTCCCTTCCCTTCTCCTCCAGTCTGTTGGTCGGGGCCATTGGGTTCCTGATGACTCCTACTTATCCCCAGGCTCTGGGTCCTTTTTTTTCTGGTCAGTTACCTTAATAGGTTACTGTATTCAATAGTGAGCCTTAGATTAAAAAAAACCCACAATGGTAGGGAAGCCACCCAGAATTATGCTGAAATCTCAGCTCAGCCCTTTACTAGCTAGGTGAGCTCAGTGAAAACATGTAAACCTCTCTGACACTCAATAAAGATACCCACCTCATAGACTTGTGCTAAAAGCCAATGAAATGTGTGTTTGGTCCCTGTCAGAGTATCTGGCACACAGATAAATATTTCTCACGCCCTACATGTACCTAGTTGAGTTCAGTGCAACACGCCCAAATCCGTGGTGTGGCCAAATTCACAGCACCTGCTTTATCCCTAATTCTAGTCTGGAAAATCAGATTAGACTGTAAGACGATAAGAAAACCAGTGACTGCCCTTTACCCTTCACCCTGACCAGGCTGCTCCAGGGCTATGACCAAATAAATCTTCCTCGTTCATCCTGAGGGCATCTCAGGGCAACACAGCAGAAAAAAGCTGATAGAAAGGGAGGCTGCTGAGTTACCGAGACAGTTGTGTAGGAACAGTTAATTATCAAAGCTGCAGGGACTGAGGAGAGGATGATATCAGTTTAGCCTTGGAAATGCTGCCAGAGTGAAGGTAGAAAACTGATTAAATGCTTTACTCTCACAACAGATTTCCATCAGATTAAATTTCCATCTTCCAAATTTAGAACAAAGAACAGCATGCTATTTCTCTGAGTGGGCCTTAAAACAGTATGAGTAAAATAAAATTTGCTCCACATCCTTGCCAGGATTCTAGTAGGTGTGAAATAGTATCCCATTTTGGTTTTAATTTGCATTTTCCTGTTGACTAATTATGTTGAGCACTTTTTTGCATGGTTATTGGGCATCCCTATATCCTTCTTGGTGAGTCAGTTTTGAAGATGTTTGACCATTTTTATTGGGTTGTCTTTTTATTTTTTATTTATATCAATTCTCTATATAATTCAAAAGAAATCAACAGAAGTCCTTTGAAAGTATGGTTATCTTTTTCATTTTTTTATGCTTTAATTTTTTTAAATTGTGGTAAAGTGCACATAACATAAAATTAACCTTCTTTACCATTTTAAGTGTAGAGTTTGATATTGTTAATTATATTTACATTGTTGTGTAATCAGTCTCCAGACGTTTTTCATCTTACAAATCTGAAACTCTATACTCATTAAATAACAATTCCCCATTTCCCACTCCTCCTAGCCCCTAGCAACCAACATTCTACCTTCTGTTTCTATGAATTTGACTACTCTAGATATCTCATATAAGTGGAATCATACAGTATTTGTCTTCTTGTGACTGACTTATTTCACTTAGCATAATGTCCTCAAGGGTCATCTATGATGTAGCATGTGTCACAATGTCCTTCATTTTTAAGGTTGAAAAATATTCCATTGTATGTATATATCACATTTGGTTTATCCATTCATCCATCAATGGACACTTGGATTGGGTTCACCTCTTGGCTATTGTGAATAAAGCTGCTCATGAACATGGAATGTACAAATATTTTTTTGAATCCCAGCTTTCAATTCTTTGGATATATACCCAGAAGTAGCCTTGATCGATTGTATGGTAATTCTATTTTTAATATTTTAAGGATCTGCTATACTGTTTTCCATAGTAGCGGAACCATTTTAAATTCTCCTCAACAGTGAAAAAGTGTTCCAATTTATCCACATTCTTCTCAACAACAGAAAAAAGAATAGGTGAGAAATAGATGGAAGATATGGAAAACTGAGAAAGGCTGATATATTTGGCTTTAACCTGGTAGACCTGCTTTATACACATTTTCCTGACAAAATCATTAAGTGTTTATTTTACTCTTGAAGGTGTCCCAGTTTGGACAACAAATCATATGGTCACCATATTAACACTAAGTGAAGTCCAGAGTGATTCTTGGGAGACTGTGATTCTAGACTCAGGTCTAAGCCCAGCAGAGGACTCCAGATTGAGAAATCTGTGTGATGATACCCATGCACAACAGTGGTGGTGGTGGTGATGTTTGACTAGGCTTGGTTGGTGCTGAAATGGCAAAATATTACAGGAGGAGTGATGGAATAATGGACCAAATAGTAGTGAAGAAAAAGAAAGAATTCGGTAGAGCAAGAGATATTGAGGACTGACTGGTTGTGTGAGCTGAATCAAGCCTCACTTGAAGGCAGAGATGGCAAAGTGGGGATAACAAGTGATCACAACTCTGTTCACACTCAGAGTAGAGAAAGTTTAACTGGAGACACCATGAGGGCCTCCAGGGAGGAGAAGCCTGGTGCCAATATTTTGAGTAATCCAGACTCATGACACCTCAGTAAGCCTTTGTGGATGCACCAACGTGCAAGGGCTGTTGAAATTGGGAGTGAGGCGGGAATTCACACAGAAGACAGGTTGCATTTTAAAGGCCAGGTCTGCCCCTCCTGGGCTTTTTTGGTGGCCTCTGCCCTGAATAAGAATGGCTTTTCCATTTTGGCTGCCAATCAGTTGAATATTTACTTCATCTTCCCCACCAAATATTATTTTTTAAAGCACTGAACTATGGCAGGAGAAGACAGCTTTTAAAATCGATGATTAAATCTTAGAATTTTAGGAAGGTTGGGAAAGCATTTAAAAGTTTCTTCAGAATTATTCATCTATCCCTTTAAAATATTGATCAGTCTAGAGTTTCCTTTGCCACCTGCAGTTTCTGTTTCAAGAGAGGCACAATTTTATGTGCAGCTGCATTAATAATCCACAAATTCCCTCTTCCAGAGTCCATATCATTCTCATTCCTCCCTCCCTCCCCTCCTACCTTCCTTCCTTCCTTCCTTTCTTTATTCCTACCTTCCTTTCCTCCCTAAACAATTTAGTACCTGCACTATATCTCACCCGCTAAGGTGACTATTATAAGAAGAATAAATTAAATGATGATCTATTACCTCACGATTTCCACAATCTGAGGACATCTAAAGAGCTGTGTGAAATAATCATAACATTAAAAAAAAGATATGCCATAAAGTTGACACATAGGAAAATGCTCTAAAGTTACAAAAAAACAGAGAGAGGCCTAGATACTCACATACTTTATCTACTTTAGCTCCCGGCAAAGGCCGTGTTTTATTGTAGGTGTTATTTTGAACATAATCCTCACAGCCTTATAAGATAGGTAGTGTTTTTCCTATTTTTTAGATAGAAAACCAAGGATCAAAGAGAGTAATTTTCCCAAGATTAAATGGAAATAAATGAGAGAGCCAGAACATGATCCTAGGCTGCTTTTCTGCAGTAACTATGTGGGCAACCAAAATGCATTCAGAAGATGGGTATGGTGCTAGCTAGGTCTTTATTATTATCAAGGGACCAGAAGGGAAGAGCATTCGAGGCAGAAGGAACAGCACGAGCAAAAAGATGGTTTAAAATAGAAGAATGTATTTAAGCTAAAAAAATAAAGAAAAATATGCAGCTGACAAGCGAACATTAATTCTTGCTAAATTGTAATGTGGAGTGGAGTGGGGTTGTACTTTATTGAGCTGATGATTTAATAAGTAATATGATGCCAGCGTAAACTGTTGTCATAAGAGACAAATGAGTTTGCGTTTTTATAGTTTCCAGTCGCTGTGTTGTCGACAGAGCACTCCAGGAAAGCAGAGGGAGCCTTTCAGCCTCTTGGAGGATTTCATAAACTCTCCTCTAAATGCATCTTGTCTACTAGGGCCCAGAGCAAAATTGAAAGAAAGTAATTTATTTGCCGAAGCCCTATTGCTGTTTAGAGAGAGCTTAATGCAAAACATCAAAATGAATCTCCACACAAAGTGCTCTCTCATTGTGTTTGTCTATTGCTCCAAAGTGAAAAGTTCCATTCAGAACTACAGCACGCAGCCTTCAGTCACCATAGAGGATTCCTGCGAGCATCCTCGCTGTAAAGTGATTGTATAATCCTTGGTGCCCCACTGCAGTGATTATAGCTTAAATTGAGCACCACTTTAAGATTAAAGCTTAGTAAAATAAAGAGGTAACAACATTTAAAAAATAATGCTAATGAATTCAACATCAAGAATGAATTATGATGTTTAAAGAAAAAAACAAAACCTGAAGAGGGGTTTTAGCAATGGAACTGGATCACTCAAGTATGAAAATTGGATGTGGAACTATGTGATGCAGAGATGGAGTACCACCTCCTGAGCCTCCTAGGTCTGCAAGCTTTCGTTGTAAAAGGTCGGAGAGTAAACATCTTAGGCTTTCTTGGCCAAAAGATCTCTTCAAGTTCTCAACTCTGCTGCTCTAGCACAAAAGCCTCCATAGACGAAACTTAAATAAATGGGTATGGGTATATTTCAATGTTTCAGTAAGACTTTATTTACAAAAATAGTGCATAGATTGCTGACCCTTGTCCTAGGTTATCTGTTTCAAACCTCAGCTGATGCACATATCCTCTTCATGGAACTCATGGCTCCTAAGGAAGCATGCATTTAGCCACCCACTTTTCTTATGCAGTCCCCTCCCACATTCTATGTTTGACCATCTGATATAATTTGCTAGTGGGAGTTCGGCAAGTGTGTTATTAGTAAAGGCTTAATAACCCTCTGGGCTTTGGGTCTTGCCCTCTTGGAACTCACCTACCGCATATTAAGAAGCCTACGTTAGGCCACCCAATAATGAAAGATAATGTGGATAGAGAGGCTCAGCCAAAGCCACATCAAACCTAGACAACTGACGAGGTCATCTTAATCCCTATGGCCCCAGATGAGCCTCCGTATGACGACAGCTGGATGAATGAACCCAGAAAAGAGGAACAGAATAACTGCCCATTTGAGAACAGCCAACCCGGAAGTTTGTGAGAAATAAATCACTCAGTTTTGGGTGGCTGGTTATGTAGTAACAGACAACTGATAAAACGACTGTTTACTGTCGTGTTTCATGATAATCTTGAAATCAGGTATGCAGCATGAAAATTGAAATAAATAGACCTGGGTTTGAATTTAGGGGTTGAACATTACCAATAGTTTGACCTAGAATGAGGCTGCAACCTCTCTGCCTCTCACTCTGCTCATCTGTAAAATGGAGATATCAACAGCACACAGAGTTGGCCCCCCCGCCTTGTAGTCATCTTTAATACAGCATCTGAAATGGACCAAAAAATGTACTGGATGCTTTATGCTGGATATCACTAATTCTCAAAATTAGCCCTTATATATGGTAATTATCTTGTAGGATAATTTCATACAGCTGAAACTATTGGTTTAAGATATACAGATATAGATAGAAACGGATAGAGTTTCTTTCTATCTGTCTGTCTAGCTATCATTTATCTATCTTATTAAGACATTGCCAAATATTGCCATATTCCCTTTCAAAGTGGTTGCACCAATTTATATTATAGCCAGCAATGTAAGATTTCCCCAAATACTCTCCTTCCATCTATATCATAAACTTTTTGGAAATGCGCCATACTGATAAGTGAAAAATGGTACTTGGAAGTTTTAATTTGCATTTCTTTAAATGGATTAACATTCTTTAACATATTTATATGACATTTTCATTTTTGTCTCGATGAATTCACATTTGAGGTCCTCACCACATTTTTGTCTGGGGCTGCTGAAACTTTTTTTATGGATTTTAAAGAAATTAAACTTGTTATAGACTAAATTGTGTTCCCTCAAAATTCCTATATTGATGCCCTAACCCCCAATGTGATAGTATTTGGAGATGAGGCCTTGGGGAGCTAATCAGGCTGTGATGAGGTCATGAGGGTTGGGCCCTCATGATGGGATTAGTGCTTTTATAAGAAGAGACACCAGGAACTTCTCTCTCTCTCCTTCTTTCTCTCTCCAAGTGTGTGCACTGAGAAAAAGCCATGTGAAGACACAGCCAGAAGATAGCCTTCTATAAGCCAGGAAGAGAGCTCTCACCAGGAACTGAATTGGCTGGCACTTGATCTTGGACTTGCCAGCCTCCAGAACGGTGAGAAATAAATTTCTGTTGTTTAAGCCACCTGGACTATCATATTTTGTTATGATAGCCCAAGCAGACTAACACAATCATCTATGTGGCAAATAATTTGCCCTTTTGATGTTTGTGCTTGACTTGGACATGCTATATTTTTTTGGATATGAAGAATATGTTATATTTTTATGCAATCAATTTTAGCTATATGTCTTTTTGTGCCTTTTGGCCACTATGGTCAGAAAGGCCTTTCCCATACATATTTTCAATAATCTTCCATTTTTTTTCTTAGCTCTTCTATTGTTTCATTCTTTAATTATTAACTATTTTACTCATCTGCATATTTTTCATGCAATATATAAAGGGAGAATAGGAGATACTGGAATTCTGATGTATAATTTACTTAGTTTGGGGTTATTTTTAACCACCCCCCTGCTCCTCCAGACTCCAGATAGTAACTCCTTGTCCCAATGTTATTCATTCCTTTCTCCACTTCTGATACTTAGTATTTAGGAATGTTTTACTCAATATTCTATCCTTATGATCTGTCTCTCTAAGCTTGAAATACAAAATTCTTCTAATTGCTGGAGTTTTTTCACACATTCTGATAATCAATAAGCTTGTCTTCTCTCACCTCTTTTTTTCCCCTCCAAACTTTCAAATACTAATGTCACATATAGATTTTTCCATATGAACTTTAGAGTCAAATCACCCAGTTTCAGAAAAGGAAAAAGAATTGTTTTTCATTTTTATTGTATCACATTATGTTCGCTGATTAGTTCAGAAAGAAATATCATTTTAACAATTCTAGCTCTTCCCGTCCGATGACAAAATATATCCTTCCATTACTTTGTGTCTCCTTTTATGTTCCTCAACAGAGTCCTAAATTTTATTCATGTGTTTTCTGAATTCCTAAAGTTCCAAGGTATTTAATTGTTTGTTCCTGTTGCTGATGTTGAAACGTGATCTTTTATGCTATTTTCTGACTGCTGGTTGTTTATATAAAGGGACACTATTGGGTTAGCATATTCATTATTTACCACCCACAGTGCTCAGACAACTTATAATTACTAATATTCTTCCTGGTTTTAAAATGAGTGGCTTGAAAGTTATTAAAACTTAATGTTCCTTTTTCCCCTCAACTAGTGATGCTGCTGCCTTCTGGTCCAGTGGTGAGCACTTGATCTCTGGAGCTAGACGGCCTGTGCTCTACCCTGGCTTTACAACTTGAGTTTCTCAACCTGTCTATGTCTCAGTTTTCTCGTCTGTAAAAACGAGGTAACAAGAGTACCTGTTTCCTAGGGTTGCTGGAGGGTTAAATGAGTTCATGCTCTAAGCTGTCTAGACCAATGCCTCCCATATAGTAAAGGCTCAATAGGTGTCCTCTCTCTTTGTTGCCTCAGCCACTATGTCCATAAATATCACAGCAACAGCAATACATGCTCTGGCTTTCCTCGAGGAAATGTAAGTGCTTTGCGAGTCACAGCTTATGTCACTAGTTCAATGTCACGCAACTTTAGAGCTCTGTGACAACGACTTAGGTTTAAGTCACTGAGACTTCATTTTCTATGAAATATTGGAAGTGGTAATTCCTTTTAAAGAAATTCCAGGCATCAGTCTCTGCAGGCCATGGAAGAGATGAGGTGCCCCTTTGCCTCTGAGAGCCCAACACAGGAAGCCATTTTGCATTCAGCGATCGTTTCTACTTGGTTCCAGACAGAGCCACAAGCTGCCCTGGCTGCGTTTTTTCAATATTCTGGCCTTCCTAACTCTGCAGTCAAAAAGCACCTGCCCTACTGACCTTATATTTGTGGTAAAAAAGCAAGAAATGGGAAAAGCACGGAACCACAAGCTGGGAAAAGTGCGTTCAAGACAGACTCTATCCCAGTTGCCCCTGTAGTCTGGAGAAAGCACACGGCATTAGAGAAACCTTGTGAGTGGTAAACGATATAGGAAAAAAATTGAACTTGAGTACGTTATAGTTGCAGTTATTGGTGGAATTCCTCCTTATTAGGAATATCTAACTAAAATTTTATCAATCATCATCATAAATAGGGTTCTGTACAATAATAATAATAATATTAATAATATTATTAATAATGACAATACTAATGATAATAATATTTACGGAAGACTTACTTTATGCCAAGCACTATTGTTAGTGTTTTATATTAACTAAATTGCACAATATTCTCAAAGTCCATATGAACTAAATACTAATATTACTATTCCTCATTTACAGATAAAGAAACTAAAACACAGAGAGGTTAAGTAACTGGCCCGAGGTCACAATGCCAGTAAGCTAGAGTTTGTACTCAGTCTGGTTTCCCAGCCAACTCCCATGCTGCATGCCTTCTCTTTTGAAGTGGCTTTATTCTATTGTCCTGTGTTTTTAATGGTTTGATGATGTTTTGAACGTTAGCACTTTTTGTAAACTTTCCAGGAGTCTTTGAAAAGAAATATTTAGTTCAATTAAATCTAAGTTATCAATTATGTAATTCAGATCTTCTCAATTTTTACACTGTTCAGTCTTTGACTGAGAATGATAAAATAAATTTTCTCATGACCTTTTTAGTTTTGTAAATTTTTTCCTGTAGTTTTTTGCAACATAACTTATAATTCATGATGATTGTGCTAAAATGTTCGTTAAATTCACCATTGAGTGTTATGCTCTTTTTAAAATATTTTATAGTGTCCTTTGTCTTAAATTCATTTTCAACTGAATTTATTGCAGTTAATATCACATAGTCCTTGCAGTCTGTTTGCCTTATATGTATATGCCAACAGTTTTACTGAAACTTCTTCATATCTAGATGCATATTTTTTATATAAATTGCACTTGCAGTTTGCACTTTTGAGGAGAGAATCACAATTTTATTTTTTTTTAATTGAGGAGTGATTTAAACACAACATAACACATTTCTTTTAAGTGTACACATTGATGAGTCAAGTGTATACTCTTGCATAACCAAAACTTAAATCAAATATACATTTGCATCACCCCAAGAAGTGCCTTTGTGCCCGTTTTCTGATCAATTAGACCTCCTTAAGGCAACCGCTATTTTGTTCTCTCCTCATAGGTTCATTTTACATATTCTTGAACTTCTTATTAAATAGCATCATATTTACATACACTTTCATATCTGATTTCTTTTTGCTCACGAAAATGTTTCTTAAGTTTATCCACATAACTGTGCATATCAATAGTTTGTCATTTTATTCTAAGCTTTTTGTTTTTATTTTTTTGCTGAAAAGAGTTACGTTGTATGAATATATCACCATTTTTTAAGTCATTCCTTTGTTGATGGACATTTGGGTTCTTTCCAGTTGTTAGCTATTACGATTATTATTGCTATAACCTTCTTACACAAGTCTTTTTGTGATTATATGGTTTTATTTCTATTGAGAAATTACCTAAGAATGGAATTCTTAGGACATAGATAAGTACATGTTTAACATTTGAAGAAATTGCCAAGTGGTTTTGAAAAGTGATTGTACTTTTTACCTCCTACCATCAATGGATTCGAGTCAAGTTGGTCCACACCCTCTCTAGCATTTGGCATCATCGGATTGTTGTTGTTGTTGATTTTTGCCACTCTATGCATATGAGATAGGTTCTTGCTGTATTTTTAATTTGCATTTTTCTGATGACTAAGCATCTTACATTTTTCCATAGGCTAATTGGACAGTATTATGTCGTTTTATTGAGGGTCTATTCAAGTCTTTGGCTCCTTTATTTTTTTTCTTTTCATGTAGGTTCTATGTTGCGGTAAGCCTGAAAGATATGCCACCTAGATCCCTCTTTAAGTGAGGACATCAGTTAGTTCAAGTTTGCTTCAGCTGCAGAGAGCTACCTGGCATGGGAGCATATTCTCTCCAGGAGCGGCCTACAACCAGTGACTGACAGAGGCAGAGGTTTAAAGGCCTTCCCATTTTGGCTCAATGCAGCCAACTCTGAAGCACCATATATGCTTCAGAGTTCCCTGTAGCATTCGCTGAGGCTTTTTACACCTGCATCACAGTTTGATTTCTCCCTCTGTCCAGTCTTTACTTTTTCTTCCGTCCTCCTACAATGTCAATCCTCAATATATAACTGCATGCTAAGATCTCTGTCCCAGCTTCTGCATCCAGAGAACAGCATCTACAATCATTGGCACTTGGAAAGGTTTGAGACATTGAGTGTGAAGATAGAGCTTGGAGCAGGGTTATTTGTTACCTAGTTGGTCATGAACACTCATCATTGGTGGTCAGTGGAGCATAGACAGGTTCTGGCACTAGGTAATAATTTCAAATTGGGACCAGGAACCCAATATTCAATGTATCTGAGTTCTGGAGTGAGTCAATCACTGAACCAATGTTCAGTGTGTGCCAAAGTTAGGACTGTAGTTGAAAAATAATGGAGCTCTGACACTTGGGATGGGAACACTAAGTAGATGTCCCCTCAAATTTTGAAAGGTTAAACTCCTCTGAGCCTGCAGAAGTGGCCCACATTTCCCTATTAAGATCTAGCACACTTCTGGTGCAAGAAGACAATGAAGAAGCTTCTCTCTCTAACCCAATCCATACACCCACCTTAGCATCAACTCTCACACAACCTCCTGAGCACTAGGTAAGCCATCGCTGACAGTAGGAAAAGCCATTGTGAAACTAGGCTCACTCATAGCAATGGGATCATTAAGATCTCAAAACAATAGAAGCCATATGGTAGCACTTAACTTCAAAAACCAGGTAGATGCAATTATCGTGAGAGGCAGGGTTGGAGTGACATCCAAGAAGCCTGACATACACAGACTTATGGGGATGCTTAACAAAACACATCTGTAGGGGCAAGATAGTAAAGTAGCCAACAAGGATAATACTCAATTTTTACCATCAGAAAAAATTAAAAAAGGATATCTAGGAGAGTGAAAACATTGTCTCATAAAGTCACAATCCTTTGCCAAATTTCTATACCTGAACCAGTTTTAAGATCTGGAATATAATGCCTAAAGGAGAATCTGGGTTTCCTGGAAGAAGGATCCTGCCACACCATGGTCAGTTGATGTAGTAACAATTCTAAACTTTCCCCAGAGGGAACTGTGGCCATTTATCCAGATTATCGCACACCGGGGGAAAGAGGAATAGCAAAACATTTCACAGACTGTTAGAGGATTTGAGTTGAAATCAATAACTGGAAACCTGGCATTGTCATGGCCCTTCTGTCAGAGGGAGACATATTGGGGGTGGGGGAGGGCAAGCAATAAGTGGAGTCCTAGCCAAAGTCAGCGTTCAGAATGGTTCACTGGGTCTATGATCCCATTCAGTGATCTCTTCCCCAGTTCCCAAGTAGACCATTTGGAATGACATACTTTATTGTTCATGCAATGCCACATTGGTACCTTGGTTGGTGGAATAAGAGCCATCCCAGAAGATAAGGCCAAGTGGAATCTGAAGAGTCTGATTCCAAGTGGAAGGTAGAGTCTGAAACTCTGCCTTCCTCCTACCAGCCAAGAGAGTAAATCAAAAACATCACATCTTGAGTGAGATGGCCAAAATTATGCCACCTTTAAGGACCTAAAGGATGAATATGTGGTGGATGCTGCCATGTATCTATATAATTTATGTCTGACCCCTGCATAAAAAAGAAGCATCCCAGAGAATCTCAGTAGAAACCTGTGACTGTTACCTTATATGGCAAATGAGACTTTGCATATATTAGGTTAATGATCTCGAGATGGAAGATTATCCTGGTATGTTCAAATGTAATCCTAATGATCCTCATAAGGAAATAAGAGGAGTTAGAGAGAGGAGATGTAGTGACAGAAATAGAGATTTTGGAGATAACTTTCAACACGGAGGAACAGGCTATGAGCCAAGGAATACAGGTGGTCACTAAAAGCTGAAAAAGACAAGGAAATGAATTCTTTCAGAGCCTCCAAAAGGAACCAGCCCTCAACACTTTGACTTCAGCCCACTAAAAATGATTTCAGACTTCTGACCTCTAGAAGTGTGAAAGAATAAATTTGTACCTTTTAAGCCATTGAATTTGTGGTGATTTGTTACAATATCCTCAGGAAAATAATACAAGAGGATTTTTTTTATTTCATCACTTTAAAGATTCTATTTCATTGTCTTCTAGACTCCATATGATGAAATGTCAGCCGACATTTATACCCTTATTCACTGTAGGAGATCTGTCTTTTTTTTCTTTAGCTGCTGTTAAAAGACTCGCTTTATTTTGGTTTTCAGCAGGTTGATTATGAAGTGCCTTGGCATATATTTCTCTCTGCATTTATTCTGCTTGGCTTTCACTAATCTGTGGGTTAGTAATTTCGATGAAATTGAAAATATTTCATCTAATGTTTCTTGAAATACATTTTCTTGCCCCATTCTCTCTTTTCTCTCCTTATGGAACTCCAATTCCATACGTGTGACACTGCTGGATACTACCCTAAAATTATCAAAGTTCTGCTCATTTCCCTTCAGTTTGAATTATCTTGATTATGTTGACTTTCTATTCATAATTCTTTCTTGTACGTTGTCCAAATTATTGTTAATCCCATCTTCTTTTTTATTTCAGTTATTGTGTATTTTAGTTCTAGGAGTTTCATTTGTTTATTGTTAAGAATTTCCATATCACTGTGAATTCCCACATCTTTTCCTGAAAACTCTTGACCATCTTTTCCTGAAAATATATAAAATATTTATCATAGATATTTTAAAATCCTTCTAATTTCAACATTTGGGATATGTTTAATTATGTTGTTATTGACTGATTTTCTTGTGAGTATGGGTCATATTTTTCTGCTTTTGTGCATGTCTGGGAGTGTTTTGTTCTGTACTGATACTGTGAACTGTAAGTTCTTGGAAAAGAACTTGGAGTTATTTTATCTTCATTTGTAGAGTGTTTTGATTTGGTTCTAGCAAGAAATTAATTTATTGATGGATCATCTTGGTCCTGTGGCAACTTGGGTTTAAGCTATTTGAGTATTATTTAAATTTTTTCTTGGTCCTAGGGTTTAATGCTTAGTCTTGTGATGCCCTCATTCCTAAATGATGATGCTTCAATGGAAAGTTTGAGGGTTTTATCAAGTCCCTCTCACAAGCACTGGACAACTTTTGCTAATTCTGCTCAACTCTTTAGTCTCTTAGTTATTGATATCAGCTAGATTCTTTGGATTAATTATCTGCACACATCCATATCTGGAGTCCAATAAAAATTGAGATGAATTTTGTATGCAGACTTTGGGGCTCCTCCTTCTGAAGTAGCTTCCTCTCTGGTATATCTTTCCTGAATTTCTGGCAGCTCTGGTAGCCCCAAAATCTTACACCTCTTACTCCTCATTTCACTAAGACTACTACTTTCTGCTTGACCTCTATTTTCCTTGGACTATCTTGATTTAGGCATACCCTCAGATGGGAAGTCAACTTAAGATAAAAAAAACAAAACAAAAATCAAAAAAGTCCAAACAGCCTTCATTAAACCTATTCACTCTAGCTAAGAACTATTTTCTCACTCTCATCAATGCACACGTTAACAGTCTTAGTTTGTCCCTGAGAGTGTCATCCCGGAGTATAGTCCATCAGCAAACTCCATCAACTTCTCTTTCTCATCACTCAGCACCATCCTCCTTTCAGCACAGCTACAGAGGGCAGTTACAGTTTCTTTGATCATCCCCCAACAGGACCCGTACAAAAGTCATAAATTATATTTATAATCACGTCCAAAAGTTATGGTTCATAATGTGCAAATGATCAGTCACATTTTTCTTTCTATAGAAAAAAATTATATTCTCATAAAACTAGAATTTTACGTAGGAACTCAAATTTCTGGAGGGAGTGGTACAAGCATTTAGAAACTAGTGTTCAATTTCTGCTTTTTTGTCTCTGCCTGATTTCAGCAGCCGGTTAGTAGAGATAATCTGTAGTTGAACAGGTATGATAAATCGTAGTAGCGATAAGTAATTTATATAAATAAAAAGTAATATAAGGCTCAGATTTAGTCTCTTAAATTTAAGTAAAATAATGATAATAGTAATAAGAACAGCTAATATTTATTGGGTATTTACAGTGTTCTGAGCACTCTATTATTAAACCTATGAGGAGGTGGAATTTACAAAAACCTTAAAATATTATTTATTGCATTTCTGAAAATATAAAGAAACAGCATGAAATATTAGTTGCACACATCTTGTAGTCCATCCATCTAGCAAATGTTTGTTGAATACACTGATCCCTGTGTATACAGGTAAGAATAAAACATTCTCGATGGCCTCTAGAATGAGAGACTGATACATAAGCAAATACGTTACAATAGAGTGCAGTATGTGCAATTGTATACACGTGTATAATCTTACAAAGAAAAAAATGGTACAAAGATTTTAACTTTTCAGAAAGGAAGAATTAGAGTAGTCAGTGAATGCTTCCTGGAGTAGATAAGTTTCACAGATCAGATCATACTTCAAAATACATTCACTCCACCCCCTCCCCCACCCCACCCTTTTGCCCCACTCTGACCCCCATGTTAGACGAAGTGTATTTCCTGGCCCCATGGCTTTTGATCTGGCTAACTCGATTTGCTTTGCCCAGTGGTTATTAGCAGGGATAATCCAAAGAGAAATGTAAACATTCTTGTGTGGAGGAGCTTGCTTCCTTGAGATGCTGACTTTCATCGTGAGAAGAACACACCTTAGCTAACCCTGATCTAAGGAAGATGAGAGACATATGGCACAGAACTGAATCTAACCTGCATCTCAGAGGCAAGCCTAGCTAGTTGAGCCTGAATCAACCAAATCCCAGTGACCCAGCAAATGTGTAAGAGACAAGTAAAACTCATGGTGTATGCCTGATATAGATTGAAAATTTGTGTCACCCCAAAATTCATATGTTGAAGCCCTAATTTCAAATGTGATGGCATTTGGAGGTGGGGTCTTTGGGAGGCCATTAGGATTAGTTAGGTCATGAAGGCAGTGACTTCATGATGGGATCAATGCTCTTATAAAGAGAGAAAGAGGCACAAGATCTCCCTCAATGTATATGCACCAAGGAAAGGCCATGTGAGGAGATAAGGAGAAGATGGTCTTTTGCCAACAAGGAACAGTGTTCTCATTAGACACCAGATCTGCAACCACCTTTTTCTGGAACTTCCAGCCTATAGAACTGTGAGAAATAAATGTTTGTTGTTTAAGTCATGCAGTCTATGGTATTTTGTTATAGCAGCCTGAGCTGACTAAGCAATGCCACTCATATTTTATGGCTGTCTGTTTCGTAGAAAAATCTGACTGATAAGAATAACCAGTAGATTAATCTTCTTCATCACAATACATGTTTATTTCAATACATCTGCCACCTGTGCAAAGGTATCAGCTGCGTCCTTAAAACACTTTTGATTCCACCCCCATTATTGCTTGTGGATTGAGTTCCTCCTCCTACCATGTAAATGACACCTCTTAGAATATACAATGATTTCTTTCTTGTTAGGAGAAGAGAAATGCCAAAAAACTTCTTGCCCAGATGAAGGGTTGCATGTGTTTCCATCTATAATAAGCAGGGGTAAGAAAGATATTAAGAAATATATGTAAGGGTACATATTCAACAAAACATATTCTTTTGAGTCAAATTTAGCTTATATAGAAAAGCTCAGCAATTGGCTCTTACAAGATCTGATCACTATGCATACTTTCAAGCTATCACCTCTGCCTAGTACAGAACACACTTGAGGAAAAGGAAAAAAATACGTAACATTTTGCTAATGCAACTTATGTTTTTAATGTGAACACATGTTATTTTAAAATTCTTCATCCCAACAGATTTTTATTTTTCACAGGCAATCAAAAGTGCCAAGGGAGATAATAAATGAATTTCCCTACACTCAACTCTCTTTTCCTGACCTTTATCAAAGTCCACTTCCATCTCCTTTGGGGCAGAAAAAGTGATTCATATCGTCTCCCTCAACCAAGAAAAATGTCTGAGGAAAGAACAAATAAAAGATCCTTTCATCTGATCATAAAACAATAATTAATTGCACTATTAAGTAACCTATACAAACCTGGGGGAAAGTGGGGGGAAAAAAGAAATCTCCTTGAGAAATATTCCCAAAGGACTGAGATTAAATCAAAGCGTGTGTGATTGAGAGAAAGAAGAAAGGAAGGCCTGGGGAGAGGAGGCCCACAAGGAGGTCTGGAGTGCCGTAGCCCAAGGGGCTGAAGGAAACCGTGTTTCAAGGAGGGATTCTTTCGTACAGTGCTTCTGGTTAATCAGGTCACAGGAATGCCTTGTGACTTAACATCAAAATAAAGTTAGCTTGGAGCTATGATTTATTTATCTATTTTTGCTTGCATAAAAAATCTGCTGTGGAATGGAAAGCAGAAAGAGTTCTGAAGGAAATGTGTGATTTAGTAGCGTGAGAGACCTTTCTCCCTCTTTATTGCTGTGTATATTCTTAGGTGGGTCGTTCTGATTTCTTACCCAAGGTTTGAGCAATCTGACCACATGAAGACCTCTTGGCTTGGCTTGTTCTCAGATGTCTTGATCCCAGGCATTTGAACAGGGACAGGAACTTAGCAGACGCTTAGCATGCACTGGTTAAAGAAGGGACTGCACAGTGACTATTAAAGTTGATGATCTGATCTTCCATTCTGAGTGATTCTTTCAGGAACTGTTTAAATAGAGATTCAAGAAGCAGTGTGAAAAGTTAGAGGAAAACTGTGGAAATAAAGCTGAGATAATCCTGCCGTGCTTGGCCAGGGCACAGCAGTGAGGATGCAAAGGAATGGAGAGACAGATCTTGCAGAGAGAGCAGAGTTATCTGTCTCTCAGTTTCTTCCTAACCCTTACTCAGTCTCCCCTTCTCCCTAAAAAAATATGAAGAATGTGTACTTTTTCGTTTATCTGTTCATTCCACTAATATTATTGACTTAGTTTGTGCACCCCCTGAACCAGAACTTGAGATAAAAATTTGAGCGCACACAATTTATTTGGCCGGTGGAAGAAATAGGAGTAAGGGCCTGGAGAAGGGAGACAGAGGAGGGTAGGCAGCCACAGTGCATTGTCAACCTGGAACCACACTGGGTGACTCGGCTCACCCTCATGGGGGAATCAAATCATTTCAAGACTATTTTTTATCCACAGTTGAGTGCTTTTATTGCTGTCCTGTTGTCCATCTCAAAATAATGTCCATCTACTTCTTCAATACCAGATTTTAGAGGTTCTTCAATGAAATCAAATAACAGTATTTTGATACTCAACGATGCTGGCATAGAGATGCTCCAATTTTTAGTATAAACCCATGTTCATTATGACATCCCTATGAAAACACTAAAATCCAAAGGTTATATCCCCTTTAAAGCCCAAAGATTTCAAAATATGTACTAAAAATTAAAGCTTCAAATTAAATGTTTCAGCCTTTTCACCTAAAAGTATAAAACAATAAAAGTCTTTTCCAGTTTCTTGTTTTGCTTAGATTTATCTGAAAGGTGGAGCTCCTGATAGCTGGGCCGCCTCTTCCTGGAACGGCTATGGCTCCTGCCCAGTACAAGAGTTTGTTTTAATTCAATGCCAAGTCTTACTTTTAAAGTCAAGTGAGGTTATAGTACGTACAAAATTATTACAGGACTGAAGCCTTGATAACAAAATTTAAAAAAAAATCATCTCTAGACCCTAGAGCAAAATTATATTTCCAGAACCCAGTATTTGGTGTTGCTAAATACCTTTTTAAGGAATTAGTATTTGTGAGAAGGAAAGTAGAGGAAATTTTTTTTTTCTATTTGACCCTTGCCAGGATGCTAGTCAATCTATGACAGGTTTCCAAAATTTATAAACTACAGTCTTTAGTTCAGCCTCTAGAAATATCCCAATTAGAGGTTGATTCGGACAGAATGCATTTGCCATGTCTAAGTAGAGGAAGCAACCTGTGCATACTGTTTTTCTAAGAGCAAGTTTTGGGAAACTATGGCCATGCAGGAAAACCACCTGTTTTTGTAAATAAAGTTTTATTGGGACATGCTCACACCTATTCATTTACATTTTATAGATGGCTGCTTTCTTGGCTTCAAAGAGAGAGTTCGGTACTATATATAGAGACCTTATGTTGTCGTAAGCCTGAAATATTTACCATCTGGCCCTCCACAGAAGAGATTTGCTGTTCTTAGTAACATTAAAAATCTTATTGCTAAGTTTAGAAAATTGCAATGGTGGGAGCCCTGGTCATTGGATCAGAAGCCTAGATCAGATGCTTCTATCTCACATCGAGATTATTCAAAACTTAGCAGTTTCCATTTTCTTCTATGTCCTGTGTATCTACAACCTTATTTCTTCATTGTGCATCAACTCTGGCTATTGACACCGTCTCTGCAACGTTCAATGAGCAGTCTTAGGTTACTGAGGCAACTATCAGTAACTCTATGGAATAGCACAGGCCCGTGGAACTGCCTCATCACGAGTGGACTCCAGCTGGAGAATCTTGTTCAGTCAATTCCTGTACTGACCTGCTAGTTATGCTCCCGAATGGCGTGCCTTGAGGAGCCTAGCAAAGAATAGCTCTTCCAAATGCTCTTGAAGACACTGTCTACCTGTTGTTTTGGGGAATTCCAGGGCTCAGGGAGTCTGTTCCTGCTGCATGTTTTTTTTTTCTCTTCATCAGTGACTACACCTCTCAAGTTGGGTGTCCCTCTGCTGTTCTACTCCTTTCAGGGTTCCATAGAATTTCTGATAATTTAATATGGGTTGTTGAATGTTAAGTCTAGTACTGTTTGTCATATCAGAATCTCTTCTTTCTTTTTGTTTTGCTTACTGACCAGGGAATTTTAGTTTTTGGTGTATTCTTCAATTAATAAGTTCTCTAAGTCTTCCAAATGCACTCACTGTTCGAATAGATCTTATCTACCAACCTGGATTAGATAATACCTCTAGGAGATTTTTCTCCCATTAGATAAAGATCTAATCTAGACCTGGACAATTTATTATCATCCAGTGAAGCTTCCCATTAATAATCTTCATCTTTGATTACAGTTCTGATTTCCTAAATTTCCTAGGCCTAAGGATATATACCCTATCTGAATGTCCATGTATAATACCAGAGTATCACCTTGAAGTTATCCCATAATTCTGTAAGGTTTTCTGATTCTAATCCAAACTTAGTCCTTACACAATCCCCACCTTGCCCTAAATGATGAATGGAATCATGGGCAGCCAACCTAGTGCTGCTTACCAAAGCCTGGTGCTAATAATTTAAACTGAGACCCTTGTTAGTGTTCTCAGGCAGAAGCAGAACTCGGTCTCCTCTATCTTCTAAGACTCCAAGGTAACCAATGCAGCAAGGCAGGTTCATGCATGGTTCAAGGCCATTCTGTAGCAGCCTGCACCTACAGACCTTACAAAATGGCCAAAGAGAGGTTAGCATACTGAGATTTTTTCAAGGTGAAAAGGAAACCTACTATTATTTATGCATGAGACTTAGATATAAACCAGAGTGACTTACAAAACTGAGATGGCTGACTAGTCTACATGTAATGGATGCTTTACCTAAGGTCAAGGCCATTGCTGGGTCCTAAACATTTTCTGAGACCTGCATTGCATAATATAAACTCTGGTGATTGCAGTTCTGTCTTCCTAGAGGTAGCCTGATCCCAGTATAAAAAATAGCCTTAGTATTACCACCAATATAGATAGATAATGTGTAAGGGAGGTAGGTCACAATATAATTGAAGGCTTTCCCAGAAGCATGTTTCATCTTTGAGCAATGAATAAGAGTTAGATAGATTATTGAGAGTGGCTCTTTTGAAGTAATGTATTAGCTCCTTCATTTCTTTAAGATAAAATTTGTGAGAAAGAGATTGAGATGAAGCTCAGGAGAAAGGTGTCAACTGAGTCAGTCCTGAGTCTTAACTCTGGAGGGACAAGAATAGACACTGAACTATTTCTAAGCATATAGGTGATATGACACAATCGTGAATGATCTCATTGGCTCTAGCGTGGAAAATGAACTGTGCTTGACAAGGTGGAGGCAGAGAAGGCAGTTGGAAAACTATTGCAGGCACAGGATCATAGATAACCTGACCTTGAACTAATGCAAATGCAGGAGACAGAAAACAGGGCAAGCTCTTGTCTCACAGGAAAGGACACAGATTAGGGGCCGGATTACAAAGGAAGGATAAAGAATTTTGTTAGAAGTCTGGCTTAGTGTGATCTACTGAGAGAAAATATAGGACACAAATTGGGTTTTAGCAGAGGCTGTGAGTGTGGGGAATGGTGAATAATTATAGAAAGAAGAAAAGACAGAGAAATATAAAAGGAATCCCTCTTATATTTCATGATTTTGCTAGGTTCTGCGCAACTTAACTTCAGTGGTGTAAATTGGTTAAGTTTCACTAAGTGATTTCACTGCCCAAAGTGAAACACTATAATTTGTTTTTCTGGGTACACCTCTCTCACCTGTTTCATAGATGGGTTAGCTCACTTTTTGAGAGCTGAGTTAGAGGTTTAGAAAAACCCTGGATTTGATTCCCGCTTCACTTTGAAGAGTTACTTCATCTACCTAATCTTCAGTTACCTCATTTGAAAAATGGGATGATAATCCCTCCCTCCATGGCATTGTCCAGGGATGAAAGGAAATAGTATATGTCAGGTATTTAGTATTATGTTTTGTGCAGGATAAGAACTTTCCAAAAGGTGTTTGTTGTTGTAGAGTGTTTGGTCATTTACTTCCTGAAATGCAAAACCAGAGAGGATGGACAGTCAGAAAGAAAGATTATTCTCTGAGAATTTATTTATTCAGCTAAAAATTAAAATAATGTAAACTAACTTGAAGGACATACACTTTTGGCCGTGTTGGAGTAACTGGTACTGGACTTGACTTACTCTCCTTCCATAAAAAGCTAGAGAACCGGACAAGATAAATGAAACAACCGTTTTTAGACAGTGGAAAATAGACAGTGCTGGATTGTTAGCCCTGAGAGAAATGACGGAAACGGTAAATTGCCCTATTTCTGCCTGGAGGCACTTTCCAGAATGGGGTACAGGGAACAGAGGAACCAGTTAGCTGAGAAGATAAAAAAAAAAAATAGAAGTTCTAGGATGCTGAGGCAGTTAGAATTGGCAGGAAAAGTACTGTGAAAGAGACAGCTACATACACACATAGGTGTGTCCACACACACATGAATACACATAACATGCAGGATTCTGCAGCATATTGGCAAACGATAAACTGCCCCTGTGTAGAGTGTAATTTGAAAACACCAGGGAAAGAACTATCTGGTGAAGGATTCAACATTACAAAGGACTGGAATATATTAGTGTTCCTATGACCCTGCGTGGAGGGGTCTCACTGAGCACCTGAGGCATTCGGTAGAGCCTTGAGAGGGTGACGCTTTAGTAGTAGGGCTGAGCAAGCCTATAGTAAAGGCTACTCAGGATTGTAACAAAGCTTAAAGTCAAGGCTCCAGAGATGAAGCCACATGGATGTAACATGAGCGCCTACCAAAACCAAGTTCAGTGTTTAGTTAAGGGAGGTCAATTCCTGATATTCTGAAACACTTCATTCACAATGCTTCACATTCAATCAGAATTTGTTTCATGCAAATAAAAAGAAAACTGGGACCTATAACTGGTTAATAAAAGCAGTCTGACAAATGATAGAGATGATGGAAATAGTGGGCAAGGACTTGAAAACAGGCATTATAAATATTCTATAGATATAAATGAAAACATTCACATATTGAGGAAGGAAACGGAAGATATAAAATGTCCCAAATGGAAATTATAGAGATAGAAATACAATGTTTAGAATGAAAAAATTACTGGATGAGTATAAATACAGATTAGATGGCAAAAAAGAAACATCAATGACTTTGAAGGCACTTCAGTAACAACTTTCAAAAATGGGGGCAGAGAAATAAAAATGTATACGTAATGAACAGAACGATGTGTTGGATAACATTAAGTGGTCAAATGCATGTATCAGAATCACGGAGTAGAGGAGAAAAAGATATTAGAAGAAATAGAGGGTTTTTTATTTTTGGTGAGGAAGATTGTCCCTGAGCTGATATCTGTGCTAATCCTCCTCCATTTCGTATGTGGGATGCTGCCACAGCATGGTTTGATGGGTGTGGTGTAGTCTGCACCCCAGATCTGAACCTGCAAACCCTGGGCCACCAAAGCAGAGCACATGAAACTAACCACTATGACACCTGGCCAGCCCTGTGGTCATTTCTTTAATTGAATGAAAATCATAAAACACAGATACAGTAAGTTGATCTGAGCATGAAATTAAACCCCAAGTAATATAAACACCAGGTAAAGCACACTGAGGCACATTGTACTGAAATTGTTGAATGTCAGTGATAAAAATAAATTATTAAGAGCAATGAGAGAGAAAAAGTATAATATATAAAAGGAAACGAAGATAAGAATGACCTTCTGTGATGGTTAATTTTATGTGGCAACTTGTAGCGTGTTTGGGGATGATATTAACATTTAAAACAATGAAGTGAACCTTTAGTTAAGTAGACTGCCCTCTATCGTGTGGGTGGGCCTTATCCAATCAGTTGAAGGCCTGAATAGAACAAAAAGAGTGACCTTTCCAAGCAAGGGAGAATTCTGCAGAAGATTGCTCTCAGACTTCACGTGCACTATCATCCTTCCTGGGTCTCCAGGCTGCCAGTCTTTGACTGAAACCATCGGCTCTCCTGGGTCTCAAGCCCACTAGCCCACACTGCAGATTTGGAATTGCCAGGCTCTATCACAATATGAACCAACTCATTATAATAAATCTCTTTCTGTGTATTTCTATATCCTATTTATTCTATTTCTTTGGAGAACATTGGCTAACATATCTTCATAAACAATGTAAGCCAGAGGACAATAGAACAACGTATTTAAAATGCTGGGGAAAAAATTATTTACCTTGAATACTAATTCCATCAAAAATATCAAACAAAAATTAAGCTAAATTCTTTTTAGACAAAAATAATCTGATAAAGTCTGTTGCTAGTAGACCTGCACTATGGGAAAACCTAAAGCAAGTCATTCAGAAGAGGTAAAATGGCACCCAATGCCAACTTGAATTTACACAAAGAAATGAAGAGCACCATAAATGATAAATATTTAGGCAAATGAAAATATTTTTCTCTTTAAAAGATTTTATAAAAATAAAACTGATTGTTTGAACAAGAAAGAATACTGTTGCATAGTGAAGTTTAGAACATACCTAAATGTAGACGTAGGCTATATGACAACTTGGTCGATTATCAACCTATTGCTTCTAAGTTCCAAGTCCTCTCCTCCTTGCCTGTTCTACGATATTAAAGCTGAATTTTGTAAACATTTCTACTTTACCAGGTGGTCTGATGTTAGTCTTGATGAGTAAACACTGCTAGAGGGACCTTGGAGGAATAAAAGACCTGATCGTGCTCATCTTGTGGGGCTCCTGCAGAGCATGTAGTTCTCTTTACCAGTGGCCAACAGCAGCAGAGCTTCCCTATAGAAAGCTTCTCCCTGCTCCAGAGGGCAAATAGACAATAAATCCCATTTGTATGACATCTCCGTAGACTTGTGAGCCACATACACGTCATCTTCAAAGCAATCTGGACAGCCCACTAGACTGTTTCTTGACCAATAAAATGGGAAAAACTCTAGGTCTGGTGCCCAAACCTACTTGAATTTCCATAGTAGAAAAGTCACAGCATCTGATCCAGTTAGACACAAGTCAATTCAAGACAAAGAATCTCATGAATGATGGAGAGGACAAGTCCATATAACAAGAATTCTGCATGATTGCCACAAGTAAACAACTTAAATCATCCTCCAAACCTTTCCCAAAGGGATTTTTGACCATTTGCTAGAGTAATCATGCATTGCTTCCCCCCCGAAATAACCTAGATTTACCAGAAAGTATTAGACATTGGCTGTGAAATCATGCTAATACCTGGGGATCCAAGACACCTCTATGTCCTTCTAATCAAAATTGGGGCTCATGGTAGTCAGGTACTCAATCAAGTCAGAGCTCAGGTCTTACTCACAGTGGGCCCAATTGGTGCAGAGTCCCATCTGTGGTTATTTTCCAGGAACTAAAGAGGGGACATCACTACAGCTCTACGGATGTTGAGAGTTTAATAAGAGAATATTGTAAGTGCACTATGACAAATATTTGAGCAAATTAAAATGTTTGAGTTTCTTGAAGATGCTAATTAACAAAATTGACAATAGAAGATATTTCATTTTTTATTTATTTGTTTTTTCTGAGGAAGATTAGCCCTGAGCTAACATCTGCTGAAAATCCTCCTCTTTGTTTGCTGATGGAGACTGGCCCTGAGCTAACATCCATGTCCATCTTCCTCTACTTTATATGTGGGACACCTACCACAGCATGCCTTGCCAAGTGGTGCCATGTCCACACCCAGGATCCGAACCGGGGAACCCCGGGCTGTCGAAGCTGAATGTATGCACTTAACCATTGCGCCACCAGGCCGGCCCTCCAGAAGATATTTTAAAAATCATATTGGTCCTATATTTATTAAAGACATTGAATTCATAATTAAAAACCATTTCACAGTGAAAATTCCAGACCAAGATGGCTTCATTGGTGGATTATATCAAACATCTAAATTAGGAGTAACGCAATTTATTTTTTAAAAATTAATGGAGTAGGAGGAACTTCCCAACTCATTTCATGAGACCAGCATTAGTCTCACACCAAAATTGGCAAAACTATTACAAGAAAAGAATGCTGCAAACTAATATTCTTAACAAACATAAATGTAAAAGCCTAACAAATCTTACCTAGAAATATATAAAAAGGATAATAAACTATGACTACGTGGGGATTTGCCAGCCCGGGTAGTCTAGCGGTTGAATTGGTGCTCTCCAATGCTGCAGTTTGCGTTCATTTCGTTCATGGAACCAGTCCACCCTTCTGTCAGTTGTCATACTGTGGTGATTGTGTGTTGCTGTGATGCTGAAAGCCGTTCCACTGGTATTTCAAATACCCACAGGGTCATCCATGGTGGACAAGTTTCAGCGGAGCTTCCAGTCTAAAACAGACTGGGAAGAAGGACCTGGCCACCCGCTTACAAAATAATTGGTCATGAAAATCCCATGAATAACAGCTGAGCATTGTCTGATATGCACCAGGAAGTGAAAGGATGGTAAAAAAGGGTCAGAGAGGGTTCTGCTCTGTTGTATTCAGGGTCACCACAAGTCAAAATTCACTTGAGGGAACTAACAACAAAAATGGGGATTATGCCAAGGATGCTAGGTTGCTTATAACATTCTAAGTTGAGTCAATGTAGGGTAGCAATTTAATAGAATACAGGGAAAAATTACATGATAATTTCAATAGATACAGAAAAGTTTTGTAATTTTAATAACTTTTCATCAATAAAATTTAGGAATAGATGGAAACTTTGAAATTAAGAGGATCTCTGAGAAACATACAGCTAACATCAGACTTAACAGTGAAAGACCAAATGCTTTCCTCCAAAGTCATGAACAAGACAAAAATGTTCCACCCTCCTCTCCTTTATTCCCCATTTCATTGGAGTTGTTATTGTAATAGGTCAAACAACAACAATAACAATAATAAAATAGGCATCTAGATTGGAAAGGAAGAAGTAAACCTGTCTTTTTGGTTTATTGATTCTTTATTTGGTCCGCAGGTACCATGAACCCTTATGAAGGAAATCCTATGAAGTTTATTTTAAAAAGGTACTAAAATATGAGGTGAATTACCAAGGTTATAGGATACAAGATCAATATACACAGCCAATTCTATTTCTCTACACTAGTAAAAATCAATGAGAAATTGAAATTAAAATAAACAATGCCATTTGCCATAGCATCAAAAATTCAAATATTTATGGATAAATCTGACAAACTATAAACTGGAACATTGGTGAGAAAAATTTAAAAGATTCATATAAATGGAGAAATTTACTGAGCTCATGTCCCAGGAGATTCAATATTTTAAAATGTCAATTTTCCATAAGTTGTCTTATAGTTTCAATGCAACCTTTATCAAAATTCCAGCAGGGTATTTTATAAAAATTAAGAAGCTGATTCCAAAATTCATATGAAAATGCAAAGAACGTAAAATAACTGCAATAACTTTGGAAAAAAAAGGACAAAATTTGAGAAATTACACTGGTTTTAGGATATATTATAAAACTATATTAATCAACACAGTGTCCTATTGGTGTAAGTATAAATAAATCAATAAGACAGAATAAAGAATCCAGAAATAGACCCATAAATATATGATCAATTGATTTTTGACAAAGTTACAAAGTCAATTCAATGGAGAACATAATCTTTTCAATGGATATTACTGGAAAATTTGAATATCCATATGAAAAAAAAATAAGCTTAGATCTTTGCTTTTCACCACATACTGAAATTAATACTAACTGGATTATAGATCTAAATGCAAAAACTAAAGCTATAAAACTTTTAGAAAAATCATTGCATCAATATGTAAAATCTTGGACCAGGCAAAGTTTTTTAGATACAACATCAAAAACATGATCCACGTAAGAAAAAATAAATTGGATTTTATCAAAATTAAGGTTCTACTTTTTGAAAGAAACTTAAGAAAATGAAAAGACAAGCCACAGGCTAATGGAAATGACTAGAAAATCACATTTTTGCAAAAGGACTTGAATTCAGAATATGTAATGAAATCTCAATGATCAATGATAAGAAAACAACTCAATGAATGAATGGCCATGTGGTTTGAATAGACACTTCACCAATGAATATATACACATAACTAACAGACACATGAACAAATACTCAACATCATCAATCATAAGGAAACACACATTAAGGTCATAATGAGATAATAGTATACACTTACTAGTACATAGAAAATTAAAAAGACAGATCCTACCAAATGTTGGTGAGGACATGAAACAATGGAACTTCCAGGAATGGCTGGTAGAAACATAAAAAAGAAAACTCGCTTGTGCAAACAGTGGCAGTTTCATTAAAAGTTAAACATTATACCTAACGTACGACCTGGATATTCCAGTCTTAGGTATTTCAGAAAGGAAAGTGTCTGTCCAAACTAAAAGTTGTGCACAGGTGTTTGTAGCAGCTTTATTCATAATTGTCCCAAACTAAAAGCAATGGAGTTTATCAATATGTGAATGAATGTACAAATTATGCTATTTCCATGCAATGGAATACTACTCTTCAATAAAAGAATAAAGTGTAGCATGAATGAGTTGCAAAATAATTATACAGAATGAAAAAGCACGACCAACAGAAAAGGGTATATACTATATGATTCTGTTTATATAAAATTCCAAAAAATGCAACTAAATCTATATGACAGTGAGATTCCTGGTTGCCTGGGGACGGGGAGCAGTAGGTGTGGAGAGGAGTATACAGGTGTTACAATGGTGCAAAACTTAACAAATAGTCTACATTAAATACATATATTTTATTTTATGTCAATCATATTTCACTAAAGATGCTAAAAATCCAAAACTAAAATGGCAAAAATTGACAAATTAGTCTTCAGAAAAATCAAAGCTTTGCTTTGACAAGTCTCAAGGAAATGAAAAGTTAAAGCACTCAATTGGAGAAAATATTTTTATGATATTGATCTGACAAAGAACTTGTTTTCCGAATATATAAAGAACTCACACAACTCAAAATGTTCAAACAAGCCAATTTCTAAAATAGTTAAATGATTTGAATAGACACTTCAAAAAAGAAAACATGTAGGAAGCCAAAAAACACATAACAACATGTTCAATATCATTGATTATCAGGGAAATGCAAATGTAAGGCACAATGAGATACCATGACAAAACTGTTAGAATGGCAATGTTTAAAAAGACTCAGAGGGCTGGCCCTGTGGCCTAGTGGTTAAGTTCACTGTGCTCCACTTCAGTGGCCTGGGTTTGGTTCTCAGGCACAGGCCTACAGCACGGTAGCCATGCTCTGGTGGCAACCCACGTACAAAAAATAGAGGAAGATTGGCACAGATGTTAGCTCAGGATGAATCTTCCTCAGCCAAATAAGAAACAAAAAACCACTTAGGATTCTGCATTGGTTAGGATGTGGAGCATTTGTAACACTCATCATATATTATTGATGGGAATATAAAATGAAATAATCACTTTGGAAAACAATATAGCAGTTTCTTAAAAAGTTAAACATACAAATACCATATAACCAAGCTTCTATACATTACCCCCTCCCCCCAAAAGAAAACATGCCCATAGAAAAACATGTACATGAATACTCATTACCCTTTATTCATATTGGCCAAAAACTGGAGACAACCCAAATGCCCTTCAGTAGCTGAATGTGACTGATAAATAATGGGCAAAAGAAAGGAATAAACAATTGACACATTCAGAAACATAGGGAAGCTACATAACTGCATGCTGAGAGAAAGAAACCAGACACCAAAGAATGTCTATCATATTATTCCATTCATTTTAAAATCTGTAACAAGTAAAAGTAATCACTAGTGGCAGACAGCAGATCAATGATTGTCTGGGGCCTCCTTTGAGGGGCCTGACTGTAAATAGACAAAAGGAAATTTTGGGGGGTGATGGAAATGTTTTACATCTTATGATAGTGGTGGTTCACAGGTGTCTATATTTGGAAACACTTAGAGACCTACACCATTTTAATGGGTGTATTGTGTTGTATGCACTTTTTCCTTAGTTAAGTTGATTTGAAAATAACAAAAATAACAATGTATTAGTTTGTTACAGCAGCCATAACAAAATATCACAGATTGGGGCCTTAAACAGCAAATCATTTTCTTACACTTCTGAAGACTAGAAATCCAAGATCAGGGTGCCACAGGTTTAGTTTCTCCCGAGGCCTCTCTGTTAGCTTACACACGGCCGCCTTTTTGCTGTGTCTTCACAGCACCATTTTTCTGTATACACCCATTCCTGGTGACTCTTTTTCTTACAAGGACACCAGTCATATTGGATTAGTGTCCCATGCTTATGGCCTCATTTTAACTTAATCATCTCTGTAAAGACCTAGTCTCCAAATACAATTACATTCTGAAGTACTGAGGTTGGTATTTTCACACGTGGATTTGGGGAGAACATAATTCAGCCCATAATATTTCACGCTCTGGAACCCCAAATTCATGTCTTTCTCACACACAGAATACATTCACCCCCATCCTAAGATCCCAAAGTCTTATCCCATTGCAACATCAATGCTAAGTCTTAGATTTCACATCATCTAAGTGTGGGTGAGACTCAAGGTATGATTTATCATAAGGTAAAATTCCTCTCCAGCTTTGAAACTGTGAATCCAGACAAGTAGTTATTTGCTTCCAAAATACAATAATGAGAGAGGTATAGGATAGACATCAACGTTCCAAAAGGGAGAAATCATAAAGAAGAAAGGGAGCATGAGTCGCAAGCAAGTCCTAAAACCCAATAGGACAAATCCATTAGATCTGAAAGCTCAAGAATGATCCTCCTTGGCTTGATGCTGTCTTCTCCAGGCCCACTGGGATGGTGGCCCTGACTTCCAGACTCACGGGAGTGTCGATGTCGTACCCTTGGCCTTGTGTGGCAACACTGCTCTGACGACCCTGGGCAGCAGCATCATGCCCAAGACCCTACAGGGGTTGCAGCCTGGCCCACTGAACCCAAGGAAGTGACCAGGTGCTGTGACCAAGGAGGAGACAACTTCCCTTTTGGGGTCATTCTTCCTTTTTCTTGAAGGATAATGCATGTTTGCAGCTGGATGGCTATTGTCCTATCCTGTAGAATCCCAGAGGTCCAACAGCCTTCCCTCATTTCTTTCTGTCTCTGTGCCCTTCAGTCTGAATGGGTGGTGTTTGTGCTGGTATAACTCCATCAGTACCCCAGGCTTCTGCTGAGACGGCTGATTAGACCTGTGAGTCATACCTGTAATGATTTGATGGCCTGATTATTCAGCCACACTCTTGGTGTTCTCTCCAGAACATGCTTTCTCATTTTTTGAAATATTGACAGGCTGAAAATTTTTCAAATCTTCAAGTTCTGGTTCTTTTCTGCCTAATTTCCTTTTGATTTTTTCTCACGTTTGCATTTTACTATAAGCAGCAAGGAGAAACAAGGTTGTACCTTTAACACTTTGGTTAGACATCGCTTCAGACAAATACCCAAGTTTATCACTTACAATTTCTACTTTCCACAAAATAGTAGAGTACAATTTGGCAAAATTCTTCCCCACTTGATAAGAAGGATTACCTTTCCTCCATTTTGCAGTAAGATGTTCCTCATTTTCATCTGATACCTCATCAGAATCACCTTGAATGTCCACATTCCCCTCGACAATCTCTTCAAGACAATCTTGGATTTTTCTAATATGTACCTCAAAACTCTTGCAGCTTCTATCCATTACCCTGTTCCAAAGTCACTTCCACAATTTTAGGTGTTTGTCACAGCAGCAATTCACTTCTCAGTACCAGAATCTTTATTAGTCAGAGTTCTCCAGAGAAACAAGACCTAACAGGATATGTGTATAAAATTATATATATATATTTATGACTAAATTATATATATAAAGAGAGAGACAGCAAGAGAGACAGAGCCAGAGCCAGAGATAGAGAGAAACTTCTTTATTGTATTTCCCACTAATTTTTACTTTTCTCCATTAGTGGTTTGCTCATTCCTGAATCTTGCTTGTTCACATTGAACTAGCAGCAGTGACAGGCAGGAATGACTCTATTCTCTCTCATCTTCTAAAAATGACCTCAGGCAAAGCATAATTTTTTCTTCTTGTTTTCTTTTTTTTATTGAGTTCATAATAGTTTCCATCACTGTGACATTTCAGTTGTACATTATTTCTTGTCCATCACCATACAATGCTCCCCTTCACCCTTTGTGCCCTCCGGACACCTCCCTTCCCCTGGTAACCACTGAACTGTTCTCTTTGCCCTTGTGTTTATCTTCCACATGTGACTGAAGTCATACAGCGTTTTCCTTTCTCAGTCTGCTTATTTCCCTTAACGTCATTCCCTCCAGGTCCATCCATGTTACAAATGGGATGATTTTGTCTTTATTTTATGGCTGAGTAGTATTCCATTTTATATATGTACTGCATCTTCTTTATCCAATCATCAGTCCATGGGCACTTGGGTTGCTTCCATGTCTTGGCTATTGTGGATAGTGCTGCAATGAACATAGGGGTACATAGGTCACTTTGGGTTGTTGATTTCAAGTTCTTTGGATGGATAACCAGTAGTGGGATAGCTGGGTCATATGGTAGTTCTATTCTTAGTTTTTTGAGGAATCTCCATAGTAGCTGCACCAGTTTGCATTCCTACCAGCAGTGTATGAGGGGTCCCTTTTCTCCACACCCTCTCCAACATTTGTTATTTTGTTTTGTATACATTTGTTTTTTGAGGCAGATTAGTCCTGAGCTAACATCTGCTGCCAATTCTCCTCTTTTTGCTGAGGAAGACCGGCCCTGAGCTAACATCCGTGCCCATCTTCCTCTACTTTGTCTGTGGGCCACCTGCCACAGCATGGCTTAACAAGCAGTGTGTAGGTCCGCACCAGGGATCCAAACTGGTGAACCCTAGGCCCTTGAAGTGGAGTGTGAGAACTTAACCGCTGTGCCACCAGGCCGGCTCAACATTTATGTTTAGTGTTAGTGATAATAGCCAGTTTAACAAGTGTAAGGTGCTATCTTAGTGTAGTTTTGATTTGCATTTCCCTGATGATTAGTGATGTTGAACATCTTTTCATGTGCTTATTGGCCATCTGTACATCTTCTTTGGAAAAATGGCTGTTCATATCCTCTGCTCATTGTTTGCTCAGGCTGTTTTGTTTTTGTTCTTGTTTCTTTTCGAGGAAGATTAGCCTTGAGCTAACATCTGTCACCAATCCGCCTCCTTTTGCTGAGGAAGATTGGCCCTGGACTAACATCCATTCCCACTTCCTCTATTTTATATGTGGGATGCCTGCCATGGCATGGCTTGATAAGTGGTGCGTAGGTCTGCACCCGGTATCCTAGCAGGCAAACCCCGGGCCACCAAAGCAGAATGTGCAAACCTAATCACTGTGCCACTGGACTGGCCCAGGGCTGTTTGTTTTTGCTGTTGTTCAGCTGTGTGAGTTCGTTATATATTATGGAGATTAACTCCTTATCATATACATGATTTGTAAATATTTTCTCCCAATTTGTGGGTTGTCTTTTTGTTTTGATCCTAGTTTCTTTTGCCTTGCAGAAGCTCTTTAGTCTGATGAAGTCCCACTTGTTTATTTTTTCTTTTGTTTCCCTTGTCTGACAAGACATGATATTCAAGAGAAATTTTAAGGAATTGTTTCACGTGACTGTGAATACTTGGCAAGTGCAAAATCCAATGAAGTAGATTGTGTTATGTGAAAATTCTCCTTAGAGAATTTGAAAGTAACAATAATATAACCTACCTTGCAGAACTAGTTAAGTAATAAATGTTTGTAATGATTTCAGCACAGTTTCTGACATACAGTAAATACTAACGGTAGTTTGTTTTATCGATGTTCTTCTGGATTTTCTAAGTACACCCAGCTTCTTTGATTGGCTGTTTCTTTAATTTATATTTTCTTCTTATGCCTTTATATTCTTAGAGGAAACTCAGTCTGTTTTCTCAGAGCTCATGAGGTTAATAAATTCAAATTATGTGTGGCAAAATCTCATGGATTCTTAGCATATTTACACAGCAGATGAGAATTTTGTATTCTTGAATGCATTAAATCGAGCCAAAGGTCTTATATGATAAGCATTTGGGATTTCTTCTCTGGGGTGAAAAAAATTTTTCTCAGAAAATCGATTGGTAAAAACCTGTCTCAGATTTATCAACGAAAACCAGATGTACCTAAGAAAGAGCTCACCACCTACATGCAGTTTGAACACCCCCTCAATCCAAAGAGGAATAGAAATTATAAGTGCCCAATGAATGTTTGCTAAACATGCCTTTTGAGGAGACGCCCTTTGTCTCAATTTAATTGAGCCACACAGCACCATCTTCTATATATTTGCTATCAGTGTAAGTCTAGCTGATTCAATTGGAAAGCGTTGCTGTATCAGAAATGGTTCTCCCTTCAAAATGTTTTTTTTTTTCCCCCAAGGAAGATTAGCCCTGAGCTAACTACTGCTAGCTCTCCTCTTTTTGCTGAGGAAGCCTGGCCCTGAGCTAACATTCATGCCCATCTTCCTCTACTTTATATGTGGGATGCCTACCACAGCATGGTGTGCCAAGCGGTGCCATGTCCTCACCCGGGATCCGAACCGGCAAACCCTAGGCCGCTGAGAAGCAGAACGTGCACACTTAACCGCTGCGCCACAGGGCCGGCCCCCCTCAAAATGTTTATAGTCTCACGAACTCTATATGACTCCACTCATAGGTAGAAGTTAGTATATTGACAAGGAGATCTGATCAGTGGTTACCAGGGAAAAGGGGGGGTGGGTGGAGGGCACAAAGGGGGAAGTGGTGTACCCACAACATGACTAACAAAAATGTACAACTGAAATCTCACAAGGTTGTAATCTATCATAACATTAATAAAAAAATAAATAAATAAAAAATGTTTATAGTCTCAGTGGGACAGAGACAAACCATGCTGATTTTCAGAATATAGATAAACTGTATAAAGCTTTACACCATTAAGTAACAAAATGAGTACTAGAGAAAGCAATCCAAAGCTATTCAGGAAACAGAGATCTCATAGTGAGCTATAGTAGTCAGAATGCTTTTATAGTGAAGGAGATATAAATATGAGCATGAAAGCCATGGTCAGATAATCAACTCAAGTATCTTAAAGTAGAGATGTCCTGAATACAATAAATATTTTAAGTAAAATAAATCTCTCCAGTTAGAAGAATTCATTTGTCTACCAGCACTTTTAGGAAACTTGAAATTCATTTTCTAATATTATGCATCTTTGGGACATAATAATCTTTGTGATTGTGAGACATTTTAGTTAGATTAGCTACATATTGTTCTGGTGGCTTATTACAACTAAAGTTTATTTTTGATATATTGCACGTCCATTGCTTGTCCATATTGATGAGAGGAGGGGAGAGTTCTGCTCCATTCACTCAGGAACCAGCTGATACATGCTGTGCTGTCTTATGACTCTGTCAACTGGAATGCAAGAACATTTGGGTATCCGTAACAGAGGAAGACACAGCTATATGATGATGCACTAGGCTCTTATATGCTTTGGACAACAAGTGATAATCTCACTTTTGCTTACAGCCCATTGATCAGATGTAGTCATGTAGTCCTGTCAAACAGTGAAGAGGTTGGATAATATGGGTGAGCAGATGGAATTTGTGTTTAGGATTATGTCTCTGTCACACATTGCTTTTCTGGTCAAATGTTCCTTTATTCCCTTCTTTCTACATATAGTGCATAGCCATCTCTTTCCCAAGGGAGGCAACTAAAGTTTTCAAGTGCAAGCCAAGAAGCACATCATAGTCAAAATCTAGAATCTACAAATATTTCAAAATAGTTGCTACAGTAAGCCCAGACTTTCTTTTCTTGATCCAGAAAACTATGAACAAAATCCTAGTCATCACTCCTAGACATCTAACATAGAACAGAGAAAGGATAACCACGGTAAGTATTCCCATTTGGAAAGGTGAACATGGGAGACACACTCTAGTCACTGGTCCTTAGAAATTCTTAAATTCCATTGGGCAGAAACTGTGAGTTCCTTCTACCCTTGGCATGGACCTATTTCTTGATTGTGTCCTTCATAAAGGTCTTCTTTTGCTCTATTTCACCATGGTCCTTATCTCCATCTTCTTGTTGGATTTTTGTTTTCCATTATCCTCCTTAACTACTTTTGAAAAGAGTGTTAGAGAATATACTCTCCTTGAACTGTACTGCTTTTTTCCATTCCCTTCCTGCTCAAAAATTTCTTGAGACCTACTAATTTTTTATAAGAATTCTTAGTCTAGGATTGTTGGGTCTTCACAGTACAACCTTCTTTAAAAAAAAAAATAATAGACATTATTTGATTCCAGTCAGCTCAATGTTCAGTAACCATTAGCAGATTGTCCTTTTGAGGAAAAAGTCCTCAACTCTGACATATTTTATTGATTTCTCACTAGCTCTCTGCTCTTTTCTCTCTGTCTCTCTTTCTCTCCACTGACACTATAAAGTTTCTATAAAATAACTATGTTCTTAATCTGATTATTGACCTGAGTAATTTTTATCTAATAGAAAAATGTACTAGGCCGGAATACACTTAATCTGATTTTTGCCATGATGTGCATAACTAGTTGAGAGATTTGGCATGGTATGGTGACACCTCTATTCTAACTTTGTCTCAGAGTTGATTTTATTTTTTATTTTACTTCATACTTTTTACTTAATTTATAATGAAATACAGTTGACAGTTCTCTGAGTTTCGGCAAGCATATATGGGCATGTAAACACCACCACTGTCAAGATATAGAACAGTTCCATCACACACACACACACAAATTCCTATTCCCTTTTTCTGTCAAATCCTCCCCTATGCCTGGCGCCTGGAAGTGACTTCTTTGGCCTCTGAATCAATTGTGCTGTTGCCACAATGTCCTATAAATCAAATTATACAGCAGGTAGTTTTAAAAAAAAAAATTTTGTTAGAAAGATTCATCCTGAGCTAACATCCATTGCCAATCCTCCTCTTTTTTCACTTGAGGAAGATTAGCCCTGAGCTAACATCTGTCCCAATCTTCCTCTACCTTATGGGATGGCTCCACAGCATGGCTGATGAGTGGAGAAGATCCATGCCCAGAATGTGGACCCACTGACCCTGGGCCACCAAAGTGGAGCTTGCAGAACTTTAATCATTCGGCCTTGGGGCTGGCCCCCCAGCATGTAGCTTTTTGAGGCTGGCTTCTTTCATCTAGCATAGTACATTTGAGTTTTATCTGTTTTGTTTCCTGAATCAGCAAATTTTTTTTTATTCCATTGCATGAGTGTACCACAGTTTTTGTTTATTTTTTTTAATTCATTCACCAGTTGAGTGACATTTGGTTTGTTTCCTGAGTTTGGTGATTATGAATAAATCTTCTATAAACATTTGTGTCCAGGTTTTTATATGAACATAAGGTTTTATTTCATAAGATTCCATCTGAGAGTGGAATTTCTGGATTGCATGAGAAGTGTACGTTTACCTTTGGGAGAAACTGCCACATAACTCCCAAAGTGGTTGACCCATTTTGCATCTATATCAGCAATGTGTGAGAATTGTTATTGATCCACATCCTTGCTATCATTTGGTATTGTCAAATTTTAATTTCTGTTTTGTTTTGTTTTGCCATTCTAATAAGTTTTAGAGGTATCTCATTGTGGTTTTAATTTGCATTTCGCTAATGACTAATTATGTTGAACATATTTCCATGTACTTATTTGCCTTCCATATGCTTTCTTTGCTGAAGTATCTGTTTACTTCACTTACCCTTTTTTTTTTTTTTTTTAAGATTTTTTATTTTTTCCTTTTTCTCCCCAAAGCCCCCCGGTACATAGTTGTGTATTCTTCGTTGTGGGTTCTTCTAGTTGTGGCATGTGGGACGCTGCCTCAGCGTGGTCTGATGAGCAGTGCCATGTCCGCGCCCAGGATTCCAACCAACGAAACACTGGGCCGCCTGCGGCGGAGCGCGCGAACTTAACCACTCGGCCACGGGGCCAGCCCCTCACTTACCCTTTTTTTTATTGGGTTGTTTGTTTTCTTATTATTGAGTTTTGCATACTGAGTTAGTTGATATTCTCTCTTCCCCTATTTGATTCAAGATAGAACAGTAGAGTAAAGCCTCTTTTAACCTGCTATCTTTTAATTGGAAATTTTTCTATTGTGTCTTGGAAATGGGACCAAGACCACAAGCTTTGCTCAATCCTTGGTGTTCCCTTTTGTCTTAGAGGGGGATCACACATTTTTCAACTGGGCACATGATAATCCACAAAAATAGACCAGATTTTTCATCCTTCCTATCAGTTAGATATGACTCTGTGAGTAAGTTCTGGCCAACAGGATGTATGTGAATATGGTGGGTGGACCTTAAGGAATGTATCCTTAAAGAGAAAGAGCCTGCCCTCTGTTTTTCTCATCTTCGTGTCAGCTAAAATATAGTCTTAATGGATGGGGCTCCAGCATCCACATTGGACCCTGAAGCTACCTTAAAAATGGGAGATTTTGATGGCAGACCTACAAGATAGAAGGAATGGAGCCACCATAGTAGTTTTGGATATTTACCTTAAGACTTTAATAAGAGATACATATAAGCTCATTTAAACTAGCTTACTTTGGCTTTTCTGTTCCTCGTAGCTGAGCCTAATATAAACTGATAAAAACTTCAAGACATCTAGATTTCACATTTCAAGGAAACCTAGAATCTCCTCAAGGATACAAAGAACATTATAGACCAGAAAGATAGAGAAGTAGCAGAATTATTCTAAATGAAAATCATTAATCAAATACTGAGATTTTTGAAGCTATTCATCTTTGAGGAGATCATTTCAGAAGTTGCTCTGACCACAAAGGATGAAGAATTAGTGGGAGTGGTATGTAGAGAAGTGAAGGCATAAGATAAAACATTTTTGATTTTTTTCTTGCCTGAATGATTTAGTTTAGTTATGCTTAAACATTTGACCTACACATAGCTAATGTAAGGTTTCTGAAATCTTTGTACTTATTCACAAGTTCAAGTGAAGGGGGTTCGGGGTCTCGTTTCAGTGAAGAGATGCATGGTGCTCACTGCTTTGGACAATAATGTGGAAGCAGCCACTAAAGCCACAAACTCAGGGCTTCCATAATGCTTATAATGTGTACTACTCCACTTCTATTCACCTCTATCATGGCCCCTATTAGAACTTTTCTTTGTTGACTCTGTTTGAACCTCTCCTTCAATTGTGTCTTTATATTATGAATTCTCATTGCTTGGTGATATCAGAGAAGGCTTGCAATAATATTTTCTCAATGAATGGAAAAATGCATGACCCCCATCTGAAGTCAAACCTAGCTCTAACCTTGGAGTCCTTCAGGTATCTGCTTAATATTTGCCCATTCTTTCTACATATCCCAACCTCAGATGAGGTGGGACGCACACCCATGTCTGGGCCAAGCACCCACGGCAGAGTTCTGTCCAAGCTTCTCTGTACTCTTACCCTATCAGAGAGCAAGAGAGTAAGGGGATTCTGACATATGGTGCCCAAGTGCTAGGCAATGTGCAGCCAAGGATTCACATGAATGTTCTAGCAAATGAGGACCTCACCCACTATCCTGGGAGACAAAGGCACAAACTCAAAACCATAAAATTATCTGTCACAATGAGAAGAGTAGACTGTGCTTGTTTATGAAAAAAAAATAATAATTTAGAGTGTGAGTGAGACCAGGCAAAGTGAGGGTAAGAAGTTTCCTCTTAGGTAGAACATTTAAATGGCAGATATTAGGGCAACCTATGTTCCCAGAAGGTGGACTGGACTGCTCAGAGAGAAATAAAAGTGTACAAAATTATACCATTGACTTTTTCTTCAGTTATTTTGCAATGGCAGCCTTGCTTCTTCAAACGTTAATGCATACTCAAGAAGAGAGATAGATGACCATAGGCAAAAGCCCTAGATGCTCTTTTGTGGTCACTAGCCAAATTTTTCTCCTTCTCTGTCTTGGCTCTGAGCTCTTAGATATAAGCCCACTGCTAGCACTTTGGATATGTTTTCCAGTACCTGATCATTTTCACTGTGAAAAGATGTTGGGTTGAACTCATTCTCTGTCTCTTCTTGTTTTTGGTGCGCGGTTCATATTATGGTGCCCTTACCACTTCAGCATGAACCTCTGCCTGAACTCCAAATTCCAGATCTTGCATTTTGTGCCTGAGAGTTCCTTCTAGCTTCTGGAACCTGTGAGGAGTTAACACATCCCATCTCCTGAGGCAGCCTGTACCCATACACCTATGGGACTTGGTGCATAAATACCCCAGTTCCCTTGACCCTCAGGTAAGATAACTCTGAGGTGTGTTCTCTACACTAGTTTCCAGCGTTTACCCATTGAGATTAAACTCCAGTTTGTTGCTCACAATGAGCTAGCTTGATCGTATTGCTCTTGAATGAGCTAGTGCATTGTAAAAGCCTACCTTCCCTTCCTTTTTTCACTTTCTTGTTTATCTACCAGGGATTTCTTCAATTCCTAAATCAACAACTTATATTTGAAACTTTCTCTTAGACTTTGCTTATATGGGAACTCAAAATAAGACAGTCATCTTAAACATTCATTCTTTCCCCAAAAACATTGGATACCAACTGAAGGTATAGAGCTTTTGGCTGCTCCTCAAGTTTGGCTAGGCCAGATGTTTGGCCTATTCTGACTTTTGTGTGTGTGTGTGTGTGAAAGCATGTGTGTATATATCTATATATACATTTATATATACTTACATATATATTTTTATATATTTTAATTTTAATGTACTTTTATATTATATGTATTGTGTACATATACATATACACAAATCTGGATTCAGCTCATTCATGAAACACTAAGTAGTTTGAGGTAGAATCCTATTATTGCTTCTAAGCATCTAACCATTTGATCTTGTGCAAATTAAAGGAACTTACTTTTCAGTCATCAATGTCTCTAAATCAATTGAATAAAATTGTAATCAGATTAACATGCAATGTCAAGTGGATCAGAACTAGGTATACACATTAAATTAGGATTCTCACCACATTGGAGAGAAGTAAGTTTTGGATTTCTTCACTTTCTTCTTCTTGAAAATTTCTGTAAAAATATTTCCTTCCATGCTGCTGAGTCTGATTGGCATTTCTTCGTTAGCAATTCTAGTCTAAAAGAACTTATTTTCAGTATCATTTTGGGGTGTAATAAGTAGAAGGCAGAAAAGCCATGGGGGCTGTGTGAATAAAACAAGGTAATTTAAGTCTAAAAAGCTATATAGAGGATGAGAGGAAGACCAAAAGTACAATTGAAAATAACGGAAAAGCTTAGAAGTTGGTTTGCCTCTGAAATCAATGTAACGATTCAAAGGGATTACACTAATTCACATACATGAACCCCTGTATTTTATTCTTACTTATCCAAAATTAATCCTATGGAAAGTAAACATACCAGGGAGTATCACTAGATTTTGGTTTCATGGTGAATTGGAGAAAGACTTGTTCCTTGTGAATAGGAGGAATGGACACTAGAGGTAGTCTCCGTACAAAGCGAAACTCACTCTGTGAGCTGTACCATGATGAATGGCAATGATGGAAAGGTGAAAATGTTGCAGTTTCCACTTTAATTCAGTGACTCCAGAAAGGGTTTCTACCCAGTGAGAAGATGTTCGTGTTCTAACAAGAAGTAGTTGTCAGGAAACCAATGCTTCTGAGATTAGTGGTCTTCTCTTTCAGTTTCACCATGAGGCATCCTAATGTCCCCGTTCAGTTTTTCTTCTCAAGGCTGGACACCCACATTTCGTCCACTCATTATCATCTGTTTTTTCAGATCGTCATCATTGGTCACTTATTTATGTACTCCTGTCTACCACTCAAAAGAGAACACTAATTTCTGGTCATAGTCTGATGGCAGAGTCTGATGACAGAGGAGGGCTTTCATTTATATCAACTGGGTTCCCCATGTGGCAGTAAGAGAAATTGCAGATTCTGTCAGTGATTTTTGAGTCACAGAAGAGGTTCCGCAGCAGAAAGGGATTTCAATAGGGAAACATGAATCCTATTCTCATAAAATGATGCATTACCTCATGTAGGTAGAATTCTAAGATGCTCCCCAAGATTCGCAGTCTTTAGTGTACACATTTTATCCCAGTCAATCAACACTATCTAAGTGTATCTGAGAAGGGATTTTGCAGATGTAATTAAATTCCCAAAACCATAGGCATTAAAATAAGGAGATTATCCTTGATGGGCCCAACCTAATCAGATGAGCCCTTCAAAGGGACTGGAATCCTCCAGGAAGAAGATATTTAAAAGGTGAGAAGGATCTCACGAGAGGAAGATTCTCCACTGCTGCCTTTGAAGATGGAGGGCATCATGTGGGAAGGAATGGCCAGTGGCTGCTGGGAGCTGATAGTGACCCCATCCAAGAGCCAGCAAGAAGACTTGGATTTCAGTTTCATATTTGTAAGAAATTGGATTCTGCCCTCAACTGAGGAGCATGAAGCAGATTCTTCCCCTGAGGCTCCAGATAAGAATGCAAACTGGCCAACACCTTGAGGAGAGAACCAGTTGAGACCTCTCAACTTCCAACCTATGGAGCTATGAGATAACAAATGGTGTTGTTATAAGCTGCTAAGTGGTGTGACCACTTGTGACAAAGTTATAAAAAATAAATATACTCCTATGCCCCTTGCCAGGGAGTCACTCTCTCTCCCGGGCCAATCAAGCATGTGTCACTTCATGCTTTTGAGGAAGTTTGCCCATGTGCTGGTTACCCTTGCTAAATCTTGAGAGATCCTGCTCATCTGAAATGCACAACAGCATAAGTATGAAGAGCCAGGGTCTAGCATTGGGCATTCTGAGTTTGAATCCCGGCTCTGCTTCCTTCTATCTGTGGAAACTTGGATGAATTGCTTGACTTCTCTGATCCTCAGCTGGCTTATTTTTAACATGGCTAAAATAGCAGCATTCAACCCAAAGCATTGTTTTCATTATGCTCGTACAGTGCCCCTTTGTATATGTTAGGTAACTGTATGAGGCCTAATATACATATAGGTTATAAATATAAATATAAACATAAGTTAATGCACAACCCACTAGAGTCTAAATTTCTAGCCGGTGAACCTTTGATAAACACTTTCTTTCTGCCAGGTTATAGTAATAAAAATGATAGGATGGGAAAATGTCACAAATTTTACTAAAAGTTTTTCCAAATAAGTGGGGGAAACTGACACATATGCAAAGATATCACAGATCTTTTAATGTGGCCAGTAAAAGAGTAACTATGAGACAGAGGTAGCATTAAGAAAGGAATGATTAACTCTCAGCTTGGATGGAGGGCAGAATGGAGAAGGAAAGGCTTTCTCAGACATGTTGATATTTGATTTGGGTTTTGAAGAATGAATAAAGATTGATCAAATGGTCAAAGACTAGGAAAGCATTCCAAGCAGAAAAGTAGATTGTACACTTTCTCTGAGATAATAAATATTCTAGAATATGTTAGGCCTCATACAGGTTCTAATGACACAAAGAAAGCTTATCCAGAGAAAGCTCACAAGGTATTTTTTTGAACTACGTAAAAGGACATCTGAGGGAGAATCTCCCTTTAGGAATAATGAGATCCAGGGGTTCATGTACATTTTCAGGGATTGGGATTCTATCTGTCTATCTATCTACCTACCTACCTACCTATATCTCTCTCCTCTCTCTCTCTTTCTTGGCTCTTCTCTCACTATTTTGATTTTATTCTAAAGCAAGGAATATCATCTGATATGATGAAAAATATGTTTTTTACTTCTAAGCCTAAATTCTAATGATCGCCAGACTAGAAGACGAAAGATTCCATGTTTCACAAAAACCATTTACTAGTTTTCAGTGATGACTCTGGCCCTCATGTGCCCACCTTAATCAAGTCCTGTGGCCTGCCTAGGACACATACTTATCTTGGTAGTAGGACAGGCAGGACATTGAGATTGACAATCCCCAAGAAACCACATTAAAAGGGTGGTTCCTTTTCCCAAAGGAAATATAGGTGTTTTTCACCAGAAGAAACGGGAAGGACTCCTGGCTAGGTTAAAACAAATAGAAAATATAAGAGATTTGGTATCAATGGAGCATAAAAAGCAATGAGTCAAATTCTGATGCACTTTTTACACTACACTAAGGAGTTCCAACTTTATCCTGCAGGTGGTGAGGAATCTGAAGGACTTCAGGCAGTGGAAAGGATTGATTGAATTTTGTGCTTTCAAGCTATCACTCTGATGTCATGGCAGAGGATGCATGGCCAGGGAGGACACAGTGGATGGACTCTTAGGTTCCTAGAAGCCACCTGATACAGATGGCTATCTCTCAACACATTCAAAGGTAGGAGCACCCAGCAATGGAAATCCAAAGACAGGTCCAGTAGAAACTGCTTACTGCCTCATAAGCCTTTCCACTTAACATTCATAGTCTTCAAATGCACAGCTGCCAGCAGCCCCATCTTCCAACACAAAGGTCAGGGTGAAATAGCATTCTCAAGTAGCATAGCAAAACGGCCTTTTGTGATTTGGCATAATTGCTTGCTTAAGTGCTTATATATTACATTATCTTGCTTTCATAAGCCTGATGTTGCTGCCAACTCTCTGTTTATTCAATTGATTTTATAAAATTTTGCTACATTCTAATAGCTGAGGATTTCTTGTATGTGAAGCAGCCTTCAGATTGTCATTAATTTACTGTTTTGATTTCAGTGTCTGTGCATAATTTTATACCTCAGAAAAACATTATTCAGGTAAAAAAATCTTCATGACTTAGAATCCTATATTCATTTGTCCATTAGTTTGTTAATAGTCAGTCACTAATTTATTCAGTGTACCCTCACAATGTACAAGGTGTTGGGAAAAACAGTGTGGTATCGGAGATGGAAAAGCCCATGTCCCTAACTATTGTGAATATGGAGTACATTGGAAGAGTGGCAAACTGTTCTCCAAAAACTGCTATGAGAGGAAAATGAAGCTGGATCAAACCATAACCAAAAAATGGTAATATGCAAAAGCCATTTCAAGGAAAATTTCCACGATGAGATGAGCATTAGAAGTTAGAAAATGCTGGTGCCTCAAACTTGTTGCTTGACGGACTGTATAGACGCTCAGACTCTCATTCAAAATGGTTCACTGAGTTTCTTGCAACCTTTTGCAGATGGGATTCTCCAGGAAGCTGAGATGGAGGCTTTAATTCAGGAAGCTTAAAGGGGGTTCTCTTGGAGTCACCATCTATGGAAGGCAAAGGAAAGAAGAATAGAGGGAGAGGGGCCAAACTGTGATGCAGTCTTAATGGAAAACTTAGTCAGCCCTGCAAGGGGCTCTGTAGATGGGATGACACTTAGAGCTAGGCTGTGCTGGAGTAGGACAGCCAGGTCTTTATACACTTGTTTCGATTAGTCATTGGATGCTGACCATCCCAGAGAGAGTATGTGACCTTGGGCAAGCAGCTCGCTTCAGATGAGAAAGCCCTCAGGGAGGGCTGACAGCTTAGAGTTGTCTGCTGGAAGCTCCCCCAGCAGCTGGGTATGTTTTTCTGAGTTGTCAGCAAGTCAATCCTCTTATCTTGTCAATCCCCTCATCTTCCTGTGCTGTGTCAGACAATGCTCCACTGCTATTCATAGGGGTTTTACAGCCAGTTTTTTCAGAAGTGGGTGGCTAGGTCCTTCTTCCTAGTCTGTCTTGCTCTGGAAGCTCCGCTGAAACCTGTCCTCCATGAGTGACCCTGCTGATATTTGAAATATCAGTGGCATAGCCTTCAGCGTCATGGTAACACGCTGCTGTCATAGTAGGACAACCAATAGACAGGTAGTGTGGTTCCTTAACCAGGAAATGAACCTGGGGCTGTGGAGGCAAGAGTGTTGAATATTAACCCCTAAACCATGTGGGCTGGCTAGCAGCTAGGTATGAAGTTCTTTATTTCTGAATGAGGGTCTGGATACTCTACTACAGTGTCCATTACACCATCATTGCCTGCAAGACAATGTAGATGTTAAGTGGAAATATTACCTGTTACAGAGGCTGAGATCAGTTTTCCCCAAGTATTTATTTGGGCTAGACTCTGGGTTAGATGCACAGAGGAAAGATGCCCTTGATCAGAAACAACTGCACTGTTATATCAGCAGGATTTACTCATTATGCTTAGCTACTAAAATCAGCGTTTGGTATGGGCAGCTAGCTTTATCCTGATACATATTCCAATTCTTCCTATATATCAATCATATTATAATTCAAAATCTAATTCTACTACTACTACTAGAAATAGTATTAGTAGATAGATTTATTAAGCATTTTCTTTGTGCCATGCACTATTCTGAGAAATTCACATGTAATAACAGAGTTCATCCTTACAGTAAATCTATGTTGTGTATGATATTATCATCTCCATTTTATAAATGAGAAAACTAAGGCAAAGAGCGGGTAAGAAACTCTTTCAAAGTTGCACAACTTTTATGTAGAGGATCTTGGATTTATAACCAGCTGTTTGGCTCCAAAGCCTGTGCTTAAATACATTCTCTGCTGTTAACGACCTCGTCCTTAGTGGAGTCTTCCAGTTGACTGATTGTATTAACTATTCACTCTTGTCTGCATTCATGCCATTTTCCATGTGACCCTGCAGTCTCCTCCCATTCCCAGGGATGGGGACTTCTCTACCCTTGACTCTAGATTCAGCTATGTCACTAGCTTTTGCCAAAGAGTCTTTAAAAATATGATGCAAGTAGAGGCTTGAAAAGTCCTTGTCTGATTGGCTTGGGCTTTCTCATTCTTCTTTAGTGGACATGAGAACATGCCTGAGATTGTCTGCTCATGCTGGAAGATGAAACACACAGAACAGAACTGAGTTATACCAGTCATTCAAGCAAAGACCACCCTAGGTCAGCTGACAGGTGGTCACCCCCAGCCAGGATCAGCACAGTCTCCTGGCCTACCTGAAGCTGACCACAAATGTATGAGTGAAGCCAGTGCAGATCAGACAAACCCTGTAGATTTTAAACTAAATAAATGTTTACTGTTGCATGCAAATGAAGATTTGAGGTTGTTTTGCCACAACTGTGTGGCGATGTAAATAATTGATACAAATAGAGTTACAGAAGAAAATTTGACATAAATTTGACATAAATGCAATGATAAGGAGAAGCACAGCCTGCAATGGGAACATAGGGGCAGTGGCTAGGGGAGGTGACAGACAGCTTATTCCAGACTTCATACCCAGTACAAGCTTCCTAGAGGAGCTAACATTGAATCAGTCCTGGAAGAATAATTTTTAAAAAAGAAATAGGATGTATGTCAGGGAAGTATTTCTTACTTATGTCCAGGGACATCTAGCATGATTGGACCATTCTATTTGCAACAGTCATATTTTTAAAAAGTTGCACGCAAAACCGGTGTAATACATCTAATCTCACTCTTATGGCAGTAGAGAGCTCATTAACTACACAAACTCTAGGACGAAGGTTTTTTTTTTAATGGAAAGAAAAAAAGAATCTGGAAGGTGAATAATTTCCAAAAATATACATGTTGACCGCAAGTAGATGCACCTGTATAAAAGATAAATCTGTGTGTCATTCCAAATTTTAAACAAGACAAGTTACTTCTGCTGAATCTTAATTCACACATGTCCATATTTTGAATTTTAGCTTCACACATTTCTGATAAAAAATTTAATAATAACCATAGCATTCAAAATATTATTCCACTTTTGCATGATTTTTTACCTTAAAAAATATCTATATTTTCTCCAGAAAATATTTCCTGGGAAAAATGTCCAAATCCTCACTTCAGGGTTGGAGAGTTTCCCAAAAGCCTGAATTCCTCACCAACTGGCCAGGGGGCAGGCTTTGGAGAGGAAAGCAAATCACATATAATGTCTATATAATCTTTCTTTATATTATCAAACAAATTATTTGTAGTGCTGGACTCTTCATCTTATTAGCACTAGAAATGAGCCCTGTTAAATTCTCTTTTGCCATTAATCAAGAAAAGCATGCTTCCTAAAAATCCTTGAATAAATAAGAAGTTACTGCCTCATCATGACTAACTTTGCGGTGTGAATTCATTCAATTAGCAAACATGGCCAAAATAGCTACTATGTGTTGTGGGCACTGCGTAAAGTTCTGCACATGCAGATATGAAAATGATACAGTCTCTGCCTCCAAGAAGTTCATAGTGTGTTGAGAGGAGACAGGTAAATTACATGATAATTAGAATAAGGTGACAAATAATGGTGGTATCTGAAAAGCACTTTGAGGACAGGGAAGAGGGGAAGGGGAAACAATGAATTCTGAAGTAGAAACCAGCAAAATAGTTACAAAGGGGTTTTATTTTATCATTGAGCATTCCTAAGTTCTCTCTGTTTATTCCTCATTTACATCAGTTCGACAAATTTTTCTGCAAAGGGTCAGACTGTAAATATTTTAGGTTTTTTGAGCTAGACTCTGTTGTAATTAGTCAATTCTTCCATTGTAGGGCAAAAGCAACCATAGACATTATGTAAACAAATGAGTGCTGCTGTGTAGCAATAAAACTTTATTTACAAAATCAGGCAGCAGTCTGGATTTGGCCCATGGGGGCTGTAATATGCCTACCCCTATTCTCCATGAATTTTAAGTGATGGTATTCTCAAACTTGAGAGTCATCTCTTCTCACTGTGTATTCTCACTATGGATGTTCCCTTCCACTCCCGTGGTCTCAAATGTCATCCATTTGCCAAATTTATGTCTCAAGACTTGATTGCTCTTCCAAAGTTTAGACCCACTTATCAGGTACCTGTAGAACTTTTTTCCTAGGCTATCTCACAGCTCCAACAGAATTAACAGAGTTTAGCTCATGATATCCCTTAAGCCTCTAGGCCAGATCTCATCATGAGCAGCTGTCTCACTTTCCACAAGTAGTAATTCTATTGACCTATTCACTCAAGGAAGAAAAATAGAAGTTAAAAATAGCACCTCCTTCTCTACTGGACCAGACATCCAGTCTCTAAATTCAGTTAATTATTGTCTTCAAGGAACTCTCTCTGTCACCACTGCCACACCTTGGTCCTATCACCATCCCTTCTAAAAGGGACCATTCTAATGCCTCTGCAACAAGTCTCTTGGGACGCACTCTTGCACTCTTCTAGTCCATTTTCCATCCACTGACAAGAATGGCCCTTTTAATGAGACCTCCAATAGCGTCATCCCTGCTTTAAACCTTGTGAGGAATTCCTTGGGCTCTGTAGAGAGAGGCAACATCCCTACTACCCCGCCCAGAGTCATTACTCTTGTGCTGTAACCTCAGCTCAAATCCAGGCATATTAGTTTCCTTTTGCTGCTGTAACAAATTACAACTGATGTAGTGACTTACAATAACACAAATGGGGGAGCCAGCCCTCGGGCCTACTGATTAAGTTCGATGTTCTCTGCTTTGGAGGTCCAGGTTCAGTTCCTGCGCAGACCTACACTACTCATCAGTGGCTATGCTGTGGCAGCAACTCACATACAAAATAGAGGAAGATTGGCACAGATGTTAGCTCTAGGTGAGAATTCATCCCCATGCCTTTTCCAATGTTAAGAGGCTGCCCACATTCCTTGGCTGTGGCCCTCAGCCAGTGATTGATCACACCATTCTGACCTCTGCTCCAATGCTATATGTTCTTCTCTGACTCTGGTTCTTCTCTCTCCCTCTTAGAAGGCCTTTGTGATTCCACTGAGTCCACCTGGATAATATGAGGAAATCTCCTCATCCCAAGATCCTTAACTTAATCACATCTTAAAAATTCCTTTTGCCATGAGGCAACATGCTCACAGTTGCTGGGGACTAGAGCATGGGCATCTTTGGGGTCAGGGGGCATCATTCTGCAAACCACATCATACCTTCTTATTTGTCACTCTCTTGACACACTGGACTTTGCTTTCTCATCCAAAGCTACCTCTTCCTCCTCCAAATCCTCTATACATAATGTTCCTTTTCCTTAGACTTTTCTTTCTTCAACTCTGACTTGGGCCAAATCTTGATCTCCCTTAACATATTATCATAACTGCTTCTTCTTCAAAGAAAATATATTTGATCTCTACTCCAATCCCTTTTAAGTTAACCCTGATTTGTTCTTTTCTAACTTATATTTTTCTGTTTTAACACTTTTTCACCATTGAACTTAAATGAATCATGACGTAATTGTTTCTTTTTGAAGTCTTGGTGCTCCACCAGACTGGGTTTACTGAGGGCAACAGCAATATTTATACTGTTCACTGTTTACTCGCTGACTAAACTATTGTACACGTTAATTACATATGTGTTGAAAGAGTTAATGGATTAGTGAATAAATAAATATATTAATGAAAAATTACCCTTTGATCATAATTTTAAAGAACGAGTGACAGGTGGCAGGTGATCAGAGGGATCAAGATATATGTAGGGTAGGAAAACATTTTATCTTTTGTAAAAATCCAGGTGAGTGACAGATTCAGGGATTATAAATAATTTTAAAAGACTAGAAGGTACACTCCCATACTTGGTGTGGGTGAAAGTGGGACCAAGAGATAAATAGAGATTGGATCATAAACTGCCTACATCATTTAAGATATCATTAGTGGCAAGTAATAGACAGCTAACTTAATAGGCCCTTAAGTAATATAGGCTTCTAATTAGCATCTGAAAGTAAGTAGTTCCAGAACTGATTCAATAGTTCAAAGATGTTAAGGCACTGGGTTCGAATATCTGACAGTCTCTTGTCTTTTCCCTCATTATTGCAAGATGGTTGCCATAGAAACAAGCATTAGCATACCTGTGAACAGTGTCCCGCGTGTGGAGGGCAACAGGGAGAGCAAAAGGGCCCTCTTGCCAAGCTCTCATTTTTTCTCTAAGGGAGATGAAATATTTCCATAAGGCCCCAGTAGATTTCTCCTTCTATTTATGGTTACTAAATTTAGAACATAAAAATACAAGATTCTCAGTTAAACATGAATTTCAGAGAAACAATGAATAATGTTTAGTATAATATTTGGGACATACTTACGCTAAAAAATATAGTTTGTTATTTATCTGAAGTTAATTGGGCACTATGTATTTTATCTGACAACCCTACTCCTATTTGATTAGCAGAAGTTGAGTTTCACGCTCACCCTTAGATTAATCACAGGTAACTACTAATGCAGTTACAATTACTATACATTGGCTGATCAAGCTCAGTTCCCTGGGCCTGGGCACATTGCCAAAATAAGTGTGCTGTTTGTGAGAATAGGAGGGGCTGGTTGTTATATGAGCAACCAACTGTGTCAGCCATGGCATCAGAGTAATTTTTAAGGCAATTTCATTTTATTCTGTAGATAGTGTGGAAGTGTTGAAGGATTTAAGCAAAGGAATGATATAATTAATTTGGAAATTATTATAAAAATCTCTGCTCTGGTTACATGCAGAACGCCAAATTAGAGGAAGGAATATCAGCTGTGAGGCTATTACATTACCTGTGTCAAAAGTGATGAAGGAGTATGAACCTAAACAGCAGCAGAAGGCATTTAGAAACATGGAAGGGAATTATAAATGCACATTTATCATAGTTGTCAAGATTTCAGATTTTGGGACTGAAATGTTTGGTGTTATATCCTAGCTTTGTTATAAAATGTCTGTGTTCCTTAAGCAAATTTCTTTATCTTACTGGCCTTAGTTTTCTTTATCTGTAAACATGTAGATGCTGAAATTACAAAGTGGTTTGTTATTGACTTTGACTGAGGTCATTCAAGTAAAGTGCTTAGCAAAGAAAAGGAACATAATATGTGTTTAGTGAATGTTAGATGTTTTTATTATTTTGGATGTGACTGTTAGTTTTCTCATTATTATGAATTATGTGATTAGGTATGGCGTGGAAGGAAAAAGTTCAAAGATGCCCCCAAAATCTGCTGCACCAATCAACTTGCCCATCTCAGATAATGACAATTCCTTACTTTCAGGTGCTCAGACCAAAACTCTTAGTATCATCACTGAACCCCATTTTCATGCCGTATTCAATTCTCCAGGAATTCTTTTTGGTACCAAATTCTAAACACACTCAGAATTCCACCAGTGCTCAGTTCCTCCACTGCTGACTGTCTGGGCTGAGCCTGCATCTTCTCTTAGCAGATTACTGCAAACATTGTTCTAATTGGCGCCCCTGCTTTCACTCTTGCCGCCTGCAGCCCATTCTCAACACAGTAGCCAGAGTGACTAAGCATTAAATCAGATTGTGCCTTTTCTTTGTTCAAAACCTTGCAATAGCTTTTAGAGCTTTGGTCCTGGTTGACCCTTCTGCTTGGAACACTCATCCAATAGACATCTAAATGCCTAGTTCTCTTACCTCCATCAAGCGTTTGCTCAAATCACAGCCACTCAGTGAGGCTGACCTCAACTACCCTATGTACAATTTCAAAGTAACACCCACGCATCCCCACCTGCGTGGCATTCAAGATTGCCCTCATCTATTTTATTCTTTTGTTTTTCCTATAGCCCTTATTACATCTTAACTTACAAAAAAATTTACTTATTTGCTGTAATTATTGTTTACTGTATGATTCTTCTTCCCTCACTAGAGGGTTAGCCATGCAAGGGCAAGTGTCTTTATATGTTTTATTCATTGATATATCAAAGCACCTAAAACAATGCCTGACATATACTAGGTGTTCAATAAATATTTGTTAAAAAATATATCCCAAGATTTTGCTTTATCTGGCTACACAGATGACATTTATTCTCATTATTTATGTATTAAAATGAATAGTTATTAAAAATTATTTTGTACCAAGCACAATTCTTATTGATTTATGTGTACTATCTCATTGAATCCTTACAAGAACCTCATGGTGTCCATACTTCTGTATCAGTACATTATAGTAGCCAAAGGCAGTGGTTAGCAGAAAAAAATTCAGAATCTCAAGGAATGAATTATGGCTTTCACTCTTGACTCTGCTACTTGCTAGGTGTGATGCCTTGGACAAGCGACATAAACACCCTTTGCCTCAGTACTGAGGTGTTCTCACTTGTGATATGGGGCATAATTACAATACTGCCTCATAAGACTGTTGTAATTATAAAAGAGTTAACACAGGTAAAGTATTAGGATGACATCTGAAACAGAGCATACACTAAACAAATATTAGCTATTATCATTATAATAAATATTTTATCAATTTTATACATTGCAACCTGAGGCTCAGAGAAGCCAATTAATTTGACCAAGGTCAAATAGATAGTAAGTGACATTCAGGCCTCTGACTCCCAAACTGTGTTTTTAACCACCGTGCAACAAGGAACACAAAAGCAGGAGCCCTTTGGGGGAAAATATAATGAGTTGAAATGTGGATTTCTGTATCTTCACCCCAGGATATTTTCCACCTAAATTTAGACTTCCTAGAGAATATCAAATCTCTGGCTATATATTTAATTTTCTCTCAAGCTGGCATAGAGCAGACTTGATCTTTGGAAGACAGCAGGGTTCATGTGATTATTTTTCCGGCCTTTGCCAAAAGTCAGTCATTTAAAAGTCTTTGTGGCATGCAACCAAGTGCTTTATACATCAGCTGCTCCGTGAAAAAGTTGAAAATGTGATAGATTTGCTGACAAGCGTATTTTATGTTTGATGTGCATAAATTTTTTGCAATGATAAAAATAGAAGCAGTTAAGAGTTACTGAGTGGCTTGTTTTTCCTTCTGTCTCTTGAATATGTTGATCTTGAGATAGAGCAGGTGTCTTGCTCATTTTCACCTGTATTTTCCAGTTTTAACTTCCTGAGCATGCAGTACTTCATTTATAAGAGAGTATTCACACCTATTATGTGCAAAGTTGTGTGCTAGTTGCCTTGGGGGCAAATAGAAGAGTAACAAAGATTGCATTACAAATCTGGTGGAAGATATAGAAAACCAAGTATTTGTCAAAATAATGTTAAAACCCTAGGACAAGCCATAGTCATTCTTCATCTGAAGCATTGCAATGGCCTGCTCGTGTTCTCCCAGATTCTTTAAACCGTTCCGCACCCAGTAACCAGAGTGACTTTATTGCATTGTAAATCTAACCATGTTTCTCTCCTACATGAAGCCCTTTAATGGATTCCCACTGGAGTAAAATCCAAAGTCATCGCCAAGGCCAGGAATGCTATGTATGCAATTTTTTCCTTTCCTCATTAATTTGAGAACTTTCACCCTTTTACTTAAAGGAAAATTTTTACTGCTTCTTTTTGGAATGTCCAAATTACCAGCATCACTACTCTTGAGCTTTGGGGCCATTGTTAAGTGAAATTAGGGTGACTTGAACACAAGCACTGCAATATCATGACAAATGATCTGATAACCAAGAAGGCTACTAAGTGACTCATGGGCGGGTATCTTGTATATTGTGGATATGCTGGACAAAGGGATGATTCATTTCCTGGGCAGGATAGAGAAGGCAGACTCCAGATTTCATCATGCTACTCAGAATGACATGCCATTTAAAACTTACAAATTGTTTATTTCTGGAATTTTCCATTTAATATTTTCGGACTGTGGTTGACTATTGTATTCATGAAAAACCAGTGAGTAGGTACTCATTTTACAAGTGAGGGGACTTGTCTTAGTCTGTTCTGGCTGCTGTAACAAAATACCAGAGACTAAGTAGCTTATAAACATCAAACACTTATTTTTTACAGTTCTGAAGGTTGTAAGTCTGAGACAAGGGTGCCAACATGGGCAGGTGATGTCCATGTCACAGATTTCTCCCTCTATCTTCACATGGTGGGTTCACAAGGGGGCTCTGTGGGATTTCTTTTATAAAGGTACTAATCTCCCATTCATGAGGGCTCCACTTCATAATAATCATCTCCCAAAGGTACAACCTCCTAACACCAACAAAAAGGGCATTAGAATTTCAACATATAAATTTTGGAGGGACACAAACATCAGACCATAGCAGCACTGATGCTCAAAGATGTTAGCAATGTATATAAGATCACACAGTTAGTGAGCAGCAGAACAGGAATTTGAACCTAGACAGACTGTAGAATCTATGCATTCAATGGCAACACCATATTGGATTTGGACAAGTGAGGAACAAAAGGAAAGCCCATCCAGCTGGAGGAAAAAGTGTGATCAAAGTCAGTGAAGAAGGGACATGAGACTAATATATTGGGAGTCATGTTAAGCTAGAACCCAGTGGATGAGCAAAAGAGGTAAACATGAAGTAGAAAAGTTGGTTGAAATCAGGCCATGGAGGGGCATGAATGGCAGGTGGCAGATATTGTAGTGATTTTATTAAAAATTAAAGGCCTCTAGAGAAGAGATTGGCATGACTCCATGTGGGTTTTATGATTATGAGGAAAACAATTAGGAATTATAAGTTCAAACAAGAAATAATTGATGTTCATTGTACTATTAATGAAATATTTTCTCAAAATGTTTTGACTCAAAAATATCTCGTATCTATGTGTCATCACGGTCAGCATTATCGACTCTATTTTACAGGTAAGAATAATTAAATTAATTTTAAAATAATAATGGTAGAAAGGGTAAGTGATTTAAAATGTCCAAGATCAAATGGCAAATATGACCTGAAACTAGACATTTTCAAAAAGTCTTCTGGCGGATCCAGGATATCACCCTAGAGAGAAGCACAGTTGTCACAATTGTTACCTCTCATGAAGTGGCTTCTGCGTGAAGACTCTTTACATGTGTTGTCTCTATTGACAAAGAAGGAGCATCGCCAAGACGTGAAGAGCAAGGATATCAGAGCCAAAGTCCTGGTTTTGAATAACAACTCTGGGCTTGCTAGCTATTTGTCTCTAAAGAATTTATTTAACTTTGCTTTTTCTCCGTTGCAAAATGTTGTTCTATAAATCAAATGAACTAAAGAGTATAAAGTGCTTAGACCAATGCCTGGTATTAAATAAACTCTCTTAAATAATTTGTCATGTATAATCCTCACAATAATTCCACAGATGCTGCCATTTCCTTTTAATACATGACAGGCTTGAAGCCCACACTCAGGACACAATATCCCAGGAGTATGAATGCCAGGGAATAAGAAAGCCCTGGTAAAGAATAACAGATACATGATCATTCTTTCTCGAGAATTTGTGCATTATCACAGATATGGAAAATTTGTAATAATTATTTAGTCCTCATACACAAAAACATGAGACAGCCACATTTTCTCTTCACTGAGAAGAATGTAGGATGATGGATGATGAAGAGGTTGCCAATATGCTAGCAACAATGAGTTCACTGAGAATTCAGTGGTCCAGCTCTGGTTAAAGCCCTGCTCCTGGAGAAAGACTCCCCATTGTCCAATCTTATTATGTGCCTCTTCTGATCTGCTGCATCTCCTATTGCCCCTTTGATCTGATTTGGGCAGAGTTCAGAAGTACCTCTGGAAACCGGCACAAAATCCCAATATTTCTTTAATGGCTCTGTGAGCCTGGAAAAGCTATTTACCCTCTCTGCATCTGCATTTCTTCATAGGTAAGATGAGCATAATGATTCTTAACTTTGAAGAATCTTTGAACTGTTATTCACCATATAAAAATGTGGTGTACAGTAAGTATTTAACAATGGTTACAAGAAACTAGCAGATACCATGTGTTGGTACACACTAGTGCTCCAAATGTTTTGCATGAAAGAGGTATTGCTAATTTTGGGTGAATGAATGGATTATTTTGAAACTCTGTTAATAGAGGTATGCTATTTTCTTTCGTTCCCTTCCCAATTTTTATTGATTTTCTACTCTTTTAAAAATTCTGCCTCTAGTATTTCCTCCAGGTTACTTCATCCTTTGGTCCTAAAGGGCACTGTCAAATTTCAGTAAGATATAGTAGAGTGCCACACATAGTGTACAACACATAATGATCATTAGCCTGGAGTTCTGAGTTTCGTCAGATAGCTGACATAAACTTGCTGAACCTGAATATCCTAATCTGAAAATTGATGATGATGTCCTGCTTGCAGTGATGTAGTGAAGTGTGCAAATCACTGGTTAGCAAGCTGCCTGGCACATAGCACAAGTCGTTGGCTCCCTTTCCCTTCTCAGAGCTCTCCTGTCTCTGGATTATCAGGAGACATTAGCTCCCTTTAGCCCTCTCAGTAGATATTTCTAGATGTTTTGGGGACTTAACGCATAACCTGGGGAGGCATCAACAAATCCAACACTGAATGGATGAGGTGAGCAGGGCTGGGTTGAGCTTTCCCAAAACTTTCAGGAGTCCTTGGGGATAGGCACCAGCCTAGCATTTATTCATTCATTTGTATTATTTATGCATTCAATGCCTTCCCTTCTCATTCCAAGTAAAAGTGGTTGCAAGGCCCTAAGCAATCTGCATCCACCTCCTCCCCACAAACCAGTTCCCTGAACTCATCAGATATCTCCCTCGTTTATTCTGTTCCAGCCATCTGGCCTCCTTGTCTTCCAGGCATTCTTTCACTTCTGCCTAAAATTCCCCCACATCCAGGTATTCCCACATCCTGCCTGCATCCAGACTGTCCTTTGCCCATTGTCTTTCTTATTTTTCTCCATGGCACTTTTTACTCTCTGACCTACTGCTTATTTTATGTAATTATTTGTCATTTTCTCTCACCATCTCTAACCGGCAAGGCCCACGAGGGCAGGACCTGGTCAGCTTTGTGTGCTGTGACTGGCATGTAGTAGTTGCTCAATACACAGTCTCCAGTGAATGAATGGACAGGCCTGTCTAAAAATGTTCATTCTATGACCACTTAGTGCAGGAGGGAATGCTATAGTGAGCACAAATAGGGACAGTCCATGGCGAGCTCCATGAAATTGAAGAAACTGACATTAAATAAAGCAACTACTAAAATAAGCATTTATAACAACCTTTGTTGATCCTGGGCCTCTGCCCCCACAAATCCAGTCCTGGCCCTCTCCAGGTCTGCTGTAGGTTAGGGGGCACCTGGTCCTGCCGGCTTCTGCCTGGGTTTGGTGGGTGGGAGGCAGTGGCATGAGTTTAGAGGGCCAGAAGGAACAGGGTGTTACCTTCTCTCTCTGCCTTGGGCAGTGGCTGCATCTCCTCTGTAAAGTGAAACCACTTCTTGTCTCTCCAGTCCAGGAGATTCCTGGTAGCTCCTTGCTGGTGATAAGACCTGGGTTGCCTCACTTGCTACTGTTTTGTTTCTCAGTTCCACCATCATCTGTGCAACTAATTGTCTTCATTGTATTTTCACCTTTGAATATTGAGGGCATTTGTGCTGTCTGTTTGGATTCTTCCCTTTTGCTTAGATTCTGATTAGTGCACCATCATCCTGACTGCTCCTACTGGAAGGTACAAAGGCTGTGAAAGCATAAAACAGGGCCCCTTCTGGCACAATGGAGCTCTGCTAGGAGATGCTTTCCTGGAGCGGTGACATGTTGTCCTTTGAGCAGGGGAACATCAACAGTGTCAACAGGGAAAGCAAGGTGGTGTGCTTTTCAGACAAAGGCAATGGCACATGTGAAGGCCTTGTGCCAAGAGGGAGTTGGGGCTTTCAAACAACAGAACGAATGGTTCCATATCTGGAGCATATAGAAGGAGCAGATGTGGTGGGAAGCATTGGTCAGCCATTCTGGGTCCTGTGGCCGTGTTTAGGTGTTCATCTTACATCCTACATGGGGTTCCATGGAAGAGTTTTGAATAGGGAAGGTCAAGGTAGTGGCCCCATCTGATCTGTGCTTTGTAAAGGTGACTAATTGCAATGGAGGCTGCAAGCCTGGCAGCTAGGAGACCACGTGGGAGGCTGCTGCAGGGCAGGTAAGAGACCAAGGAGGTTTGGACAGGAAAGTGACTAGGGTACAGAGAGGAGGTGAAGAGCCAGAGAACAGCCAAGCCCTGGGCCCCTCTTTTGACTCTCCCTTCCTCTCCCCAGACTGCTGACGTGCTACCTTCGTCCCTGTGGTAGGGATGCGGGCAGTTCCATCAGCTTTATCATTATGTCAGTGCCTGAAAGACTCACCTCAGAGAGAGGAGGCTCTGAAGACAATGAGACAGGTAGCCAGGTGAATAAACACTTGTCTCCATCTTATCTTCCCCAGAGACCAGCTGGAGCATAAGTTCAAAATAACACAAAGCTGTTAGGGAAAAATTGCCCAAACCACTCATTCTCTTCAAGCAGTGGCAAACTGCTCCAGAACATGCCACATTTGATTGTTCTAATTCTGGGCCTGCTCCACCCTTCTCGGGGGCACTCACTTGGATTTTCAGCCTTGCTCACATCTGTGTCTCTTGGGGTATTTTCAGAGTCTCTAAGACTATCCCAATGCCTTTAATAAGGACTTTGGCAACTACTTCTGTTGCTTCTTACAATTCTCCTTGTGGCACAAGAAGAGATCTACATCAGAGCAGAAAAGTAGAACCGAATGATACTAATTAATAAATAAGGCTATTTCATGATTGCTGAAGGAGTGCTGGCCTTGAAGGTAGAAGGAGGTTTATTGAGGTCAGGCCCTTACTCCATGACCCTGAAAGCTCAATGAAGAAGCAGAGAAGACTTTGACTTGTGGTGTAATAGTTATTTGTGTGTATTGAACGTTAGTAATGAGATAGGCACCAGACAGAGAGCTTTAAACACATTGTCTCGTTCAATCTTCTCAATGGCCCTGATGAGGAAGATTGTTTATTTTCTCCACTTTTGCAGGTAAGGAAATAAACTCAGAGAGATTAAGGGACTGGCATGAAATCGCACAACTGACAAGTCATAGGGAAGGATTTGAACTGAAGCCATCCTATTTGATCTCTTTGCTTTTATTATAACCCATGCAACCTGAGTTAGCATCAAGAACATGGGGTTTGGAGCCGGTATTGGGAATCTCAATCTAATGACTACTTCTCTGCTTTGCCAGCTCTCTGATCTCAGGCATACAGCAGAGCCTCTTTGAGCCTTAATCTTCCTTGTCTGTGAAATAATAACACCACTAGCCTCTGGCTTGAAGTGTAGAATCTACAAGGTGCAGGACACCGGGGAGAATTTTATGAAACTACGTATACAATATGCCTGCTCTACCAGCACCATGTGGTCCTTTCCTCCACATTTGACACTTTGCTCATAGACTGACCTCAGCCTTGCCTCATAACAAGATGTGCAACTCTAAATAAGTCATTTAAAATGTCTGAGTCTCATACGTACAGAGCGGGATTAAATCTAACTTATGTAGAAGTGTCGTTAGGAAGATTAAATGGAAAAAATATAGTACAGAGCAACCCACACATCCTAGGTGTTTAAGTTTCTCCCCTTAGGTAGGCCTCACAGTCTTTCTATTTAAAATATTTAAGTAGTAACTGCTCTGTTTATCTCACTGTATCAAATGAGATTATCCCCTTGATATAATTAGCATACTGGGAAAAAAAACTGTGTTGAAGTTAAGGATTACTATCATTACTAAATTATTTAAATTCTATGGATAATAATAAAGAATGAGTAATTAATGCCTTGTACTAAATTACCTAGTGCTTTTCAACTTTATTTATTCATTTATTCAGGGCTCTTAATTTTCTGATCCATTAATTATCTTTACACATAAGAGAACAGTGTGTGCTTGTCTAGTTTGTTTCTAAGAATTGTTGATCTTAGCAGAGAGAAGACATTTTTAAAAATGAGATAGAACTAGTGGATGTGAACACAGACTCCAAAATTCTAATATTCTTGCAGTATCTTTTCTTCATCATTTCACAATTATTATCCTATGTGCTGATGATCAATCCCCCCATTTCCGGGTGATTGCCCTATTAATGACAGAGTGATGAGAATGGAATTAAATATTTGCACTAGGGGCTATGCTTAATTGAGTTCCTTCTCTGCTTATTGCAAGCTTTGGGTTTTGAAATTAAAGCCAACAAAAATGATGCCGTTTAGAAATGTGGCTAAAATTAGAAGACTTTTAAATACGATAAAAATTCCACAGACTTAGATTTTAAATTTCATGTTCAGACACGGGTATAATTTTAGCAACAAAGAACGATACATTTATAATTTTTATAAAATTCATCCAGATCACATCTAGCACTCATATTGTCCTGGAAACTACGCCAAACACTGAGGGGGGAAATAAAAGACAATGCAACCCTAAAATAGTTTAATAGATGACATTAGTCACTTCATTTACAATGCATCTTGAGGATGAGACTATCATTATCCTTATTGGCAAGGACAAAACTGAAACTCGCGTGTTCACTCAAGTATGAACACATATTCAGGACCTGCTGGAATACTGGATATTGGGATCCACTCTTTGGCAGGGACTATACTTGGGACTTGAGGTATATCTGTGAAAAGAACGTGCAAGACCTCTATTCTCAATCTAGTATTATTCTAGTGGTGCAAACAGATCACAAAATATTAAATACATAAGTAGGCGGATGACTGTGAATTGTGTTAAACGACGAAGGCTGAAAATAAGCCAGATATAGGAAGATTCTGTGGAAGAGCATTTCAGAGGGAGAAGTAGGAGCAAGGACCTAAAAAACGGAGAGGAGAAACAAAAGAGATAAAAATGACTGAAGCAAGTGGACAAGGGGAGTGGGGTGGAGACAAGTTCAGACAGGTGGTGGGCAGGACCAGATCCTGTAAAACTTCGTGGGTGGTGACAAAGAACTTAGATTTCATTCCAAGAACAATGGGGAGGCATTGGAAGGTTTAAAGCAGCGTTGTTATTTAATATTTTATTTATTTATTTATTTATTTTTGAGGAAGATTGGCCTTGAGCTAACATCTACTGCCAATCCTCCTCTTTTTGTTTGAGCAAGATTGTCACTGAGCTAACATCTGTGCCAATCTTCCTCTATTGTATGTGGGATGTCACCACAGTGTGGCTTGATGAGCAGTGCTAGGTCCACACTTGGAATCTGAACCTGCGAGCCCTGGGCCATGGAAGTGGAATGCGTGGAGTTAGCCACTACACCACCGGGCTGGCCCCAATATTTCTAAAATTTACTTTGGCTATTATTCTTTGGAAAATGGACAAGAGAGGGCAGGAGTAGAGGCAAGGACACCACTTCAGATGCTATTAAGGTGGTCCAGGGAAAGACACCTGCCAGGGATAGTGGAATCAGAGATGGAGAGGAGACTCGATAGTTTCCAGAAATGGGATTGGTGTTATATTGGATATAAGTGGATGAGGAAAAGGCATATATTGTGGATTTTCTACTTAAATAATTGAATTTATTAGAGTTTCACATACTAATAATAAATACCATAGACATAGAGGTTTTTTGCTTATTTCGCTTTTTTTTCCATGTGTGTACAGCTCAGGAGATATTAACTGTCCCACTTGGGCATACTCTTTGAAATAGAAAGCTGAAAACGTCCGGTAGACAGTTGGGTATATGCTTAAAACTCAAGATGTTGGTCTTGCAGATACAAATTTGAGTTTTCAGCCTCTTAAAGCTGTTTAAAGTTATGGGCCAGGGAGAGATCACCTGAGTGGAGAGTTTATGTAAAAAGAAGGAAATATAAACCTGAGCTGTGGGCTTAGAGGCTTAGAGAAGATAAATAATTTGCTTAACATTTCATGGCTAGCTAGTGGCAAACTTAAGCCCTGTCTGACTCCAAGGTCCATGCTTTTATGTTTTATTGGCTATTAGATGATTTTTTAAGTGAGGTTTTAAAAAGAAATAGGCTTTTGATATCCAAGAATACTGAGAAGGGCACTACAGGCTAAGGACGCTGTATTTATGACACAAAAAAGGACAGTGAGTGCACAGAGACTGGTGATTGTGTTGTTCAGCATGGTTTGTGTAAGGTGTGGGGAGGAACACCTTAAGAAATGAATTCATCTAATACGTAAAGAAAAGGAAAGAAATAGAAATAGTAAAATGGTCTCCACTATTGATCTTCTCCACTGACTGGGGATTCATTAATGTGGATGATATTCTAACATGCCAATTCTGAAATATACATGATCATGCGTTTGGATGTTTTATTCCCATTATATACGAAGGACTGTATAAGAAAATGATTTATATATTGTTGCCTGTGACTCTCAAAGACGGAATCAGGCAGAGACATTTTTCAGAGAGTCAGGTTTACACTAAATTAATAAAATAGTTCCAAAAATGTCTGACCTCTCTAAATAAAATTGTTTCAAGAAGTTCTCAATCACCAGAACTGTTCAAACACACATTAGATTCGGCATTCAGTAAGATTGTTTCTTATTTGCTACCTACTTTATTCTCCGTTCAATTTTCCAGTAGGTGACCAGTATCTTAGTCTGCTCAGGCTGCTATAGCAAGAATACCGTAGCCTGAGTGGCTTAAACAACTTATTTGCCAGAGTTCTGGAGGCTGGGAAGTCCAAGATCAAGCCACCTGTAGATTTGGAGTCTGGTTGAGAGCCCACTTCCTGGCTCATAGACGGCAGTCTTCTCTCTGTGTCCTCACATGGCAGAAGAGGCAAGAGAGTGCTCTGGGGTCTAATTCCATTCAGGAGAGCTCTACTTAAGACCTAATTACCTCCCAAGGGCCCCACCTCCTAATACCATCACGTTGGGGGTGGGATTTCAACATATGAACTTGAGGAGGAATACTTTCAGTCCATAACAACCAGCTTTACTCCAAAATGTTCAAGCTGTTTTATCTTGTACAACTTTTACTGGGAAGCATTTGCTTTTCCCCATGCCTTATCTAGTTCTACATTTATACCAATGTTTGATGTATGTGAATTGAATAAAAAAAATAAAGATAAAAGTATCTTTACCTCGGTGTTGTGTGTTCATGAGTTTGTAGATAAAGACTTGCTGAAACAGAAGGAAATCAGAATAAAGCATATAGCTTGACAACTGTCAGGAAAGAATCTAGGCAGAAGGGTAAAGAAAGAGTAGAAATAAGAAAAAGAAAAATGGTGTAGATTTGAGTTTACTACAATTATAATAAATTGAGTATGCAATCAGTACATTACTGTCATCTATTCTTTCCCTTTTTTTTTTTTTATGAAGATTAGCCCTGAGCTAACATCTGCTGCCAATCCTCCTCTTCTTTACTGGGGAAGACTGGCCCTGAGCAAACATCCATGGCCGTCTCCCTCTACTTTATATGTGGGACGCCTGCCACAGCATGGCCTGACAAGTGGTGTGTAGGTTCACACCCAGGATCCAAACGGGGGAAACCCAGGCTGCCAAAGCAGAACATATGAACTTACCTGCTGTGCCACCAGGCCAGCCCTGTACTGTCATCTAATCTTAATGACAAGTTAGGAATGTGGTAGATGTAGATGTAAGATTAACTATAATAATTGCTATGAATTTTTTAACTCATGCCTATTTTGTTATGCAGCTAAATAAAAACAGCTGTATTTATAAACTAGACTAACGACTAAATTTTACTGGAGAGCATGTAGCTGTTAAGAGTTTCTTAAGTGTGAGATTAATACTGGGGAAAGAATATGAATTTTGAGGAAAAAAATTAATTTGTTGAGTACCCATATGCACATATTCCTAGGTATCTGACCCTCGATAAGTAGAGTCATGTTCTTGAGTCCCAGTTCATGATTTGTAAACTCAGGATGATAATTCTGCCTTGCTTGATCATTTAAAGATCAAATGAGATAATAAATGTAAACAATTTTGGTGCCTAGCAATCATTCAGTGAAAGTTACCGCCTTCTCTTTAGATTGGGCTGGGATGCAAGAAGGCACCAACACTGAGGTGTTGGATACATTTCAGATGAAGAGGTTTAGAGAACTCTAAGTTCTGCTGTGAGATTTGCGCGTGAGTTTGTGACTTGGAATTGAAGTTAGGTAAACAAAGAATAAAACAACCAAATTCGGGCTTTATTAGGAAAGCAGTGAACTTCAATCCCGTGAGTTAGAGCAAATATTTGACATTGAAGGCAACACAGAGGACTGGTGAAACAGGACGAGGTTGGCTGTGAGTCAACGTGTGAATGAGTGTGTTTGCGCGTGTGAAAGAGTGAGGTTATGAGTGTGCGTGTGTATGTGGAGTGAGGTTGTGAGTGGATGTGTCAGTGTGTGTGCTTGTTGATGTTTATTTATGTCAGTGTGTCTGTGTGTGTGTTTGGGGAAAAGGAGGAGAGATAATGGCCTCTGAGAGCAGAAACCACGTGATGAGTGAGCACGTGCAATTCAACAGTAGTTACATAAATGATTGGCTCTAGAGGAGGAAAGCAATAAAAGCACAGTTGTAGTATGACAGGATAGCATGTGTTCCCATCTCCTTCCACCTTTTGGAGTTGAGAAGAAGTTCTTGGACAACCTCAGATGAAGCTGGAATGAAATACCTGCATCCAGTGCTGCTGCATGCAATAGGCACAAATTCTGCAAACTATATGGGCATCTGGAAGGGAATGAATGCGGGACAAGGTCCTGCCTCCAGCATGCTTGCGAAGCCATGAGCCTATCATGGAGCTGCCTCCTCAGGGGAAAAGGATGTTTGTTTTGTTTTACTTTTTCTCTCATCTGCACAGTGATGCTTTATGGCACCTGGTGGCCCTGCCTACTTCAGTAACTCCAGACCACAGTAGGGAAATGGACAATCAGGAAATCTGGTCAGAATAGGCACTACTGCACCTCTTTCTACGGGATGAAGCACAAGTATTGGCTTACAATACAAAGAAATACAATAGGCAAAGAGAGACAATGTTCCACACTGGTGGCCTTTAAGAGACAAGGCAGCCTCTCAACAGGTTTGTGTTTTCTTTGAGAAGAAATAATTCCCTTATAATCATGAAAAAGTGAGTAATGAGGTTCTATGGACTGAATTGTGTTCCCCCCAATTCATATGAAGCTCCAACCCCTGATGTGCCTCTATGAGGAGTTTAGCTTGTGAGGAGGTGATAAAGGTTAAATGAAGTCATAACGGAGGGACTCTAATCCCATAGAGCGCTGCCTTATAAGAAGAGGAAGAGACCCCAGAGCTTTCTCTCAACCATGAGAGGACACAGGGAGAAGGCAGCTGTCTACAAGGCAGGAAGACAGCTCTGACTAGAAACCAAATTGGCTGGCACCTTGATCTTGGACTTCAGGACTTGCAGAACTGTGAGAAAATAAATTTCTGTTGTTCAAACCAGTCTGCAGTATTTTGTTACGGCAGTTCAAGCTCGCATATGTGGCTTCCCATAAGAGCACATGTATGATCACTTCCTGATTACTTTGTTATAATATAGTCAAGATTCCATGTACAGCTCTGATCCAAGTCCTGTGTTCTCTGCTGATAGAGCCAGGCTTAATGTGTTTGGCAAATTCACCATAAATACCAGAGAATGAGTCAGCTTCATTTTCCCTTTCAAAATGCATCTGTGTTAGTCAGCACCAGATGCTACAACAAAATGCCTTCTACTGGGTGCCTTCAACAGCAGACATTTATTTCTCAGAGTTCTGGAGGCCGGAAGTCTGAGATCAGGGTGCCAGCGTGGTTCAGTGAGGGCCCTCTTCCTGTGGGTCACCTTGCCTTTCCTTGGTGCAAGTGCATAGAGAGAGAAAAAAAGATCTCTCTTCCTCTTCTTATAGGGGCACAAATCCCATTATGAGGATCCCACCTTCATGACCTAATCTAAGCTAATTACCCCCTAAAGGCCCCATCTCCAAATACCACCACATTATGGCTTAGGGCTTCAATGTATAAATTTTGTGGGGACACAAACATTCAGCCCACTACATCTGATGTGAGTTAGATGGTCATTGTACACTCTAGGCAACATGGGGCCAGTACTACAGGACCAAACTTTTGGATAATACTGAGAGACACCAAGATCCTACTGGAACTAACATTCTATGACCCTAATGCCTGGCTTTCAATAGCAGCATTTGAACTTTGCCAACTTATATCACCTTCTTGGTCTGCATTTTTAAATATTTTTTGCAAATAGTCCACTCTTACAGAAGTATATGAGAATGTAAGGTATGTGATTAATATTCAGCATGTATATGTATGAATTAAATGGTATTTTGTATTCAAATCATTGAGTTTTGAACTAAAAAAGAACTTAGATGGATTCTAATACAGTAGTCTTATTTTACAGATTAAAAAATTAAGGTTAAAGGAAATTTTGTTTATTTTTGCTTTTCTGGATACCTAAAGTGTGTGAGCTGGGACATTGGGATTAGAACCAGATCTCCTATCAATTAGTCCAGGTCACAGTCATAAATTCTTTCAACAAGTAAATGTGTAGAAAGTCCACCAGAGGCAAAAGTATCTGCTCACTGTTACAAGAGCAACTGTGACCAGGAAAATATGTCAGCAGATACTCTAGGACCAAGACCAGATGAGAGTGATAGTAACCCAGTAGTGGCAGAAGGCAGCTGGGACATTGAGCCTGTGGTACCACCCTGCTGTTTCACGGCCTGAAATTCCCTACGTACACCTGATAGACCAGCAAAAAATACAGGTCAGGATTTTAAAAATACCGTATGTTAATACTTTATGACTGTGGAGGGGTAGAAAATTTTATATACTCATTGGTGATGTGAGTGGTATGCAATTTTGAGTAGGAGGAAAACGAGTTTAGACTATGAAATGAATATGGTTAGAGGAAATATTCTAGAGACATTAGAATATTAGGTTAAATGTTTGGGGGGTTTTGGTCCAAAAAAAACCAGAGATAGAAATATCACATCATCCATTAAGGCACAATAGATCTGGAGCTTCCTCCAAGAGAGCAGGACCCACTGCCTGACTTCTCCACAGATCTGGTCCCACTTGATCATAATCCATCATTTCAACTTTGTTTCAGACTCTGAGACTCAAATCACGGATCAGGAGGTACTCAAGGAGCAGTAGTTTAGTCACCAAGGAGGTTTGTCACCAAAGGCATATGTTTTCCTGTTCTGGCATTTGGCGTCAGCTCCAGCTGTTTGATTTAGGACTCTTTGCTGTGCCCAAACTCCCTGTTCCACGTATCTAGTTCGGTAGCTGAGTGTGTATCTGGACTCATATCACTGCCCAGTATATCATCAAAGAAGTAAAGGAGGCCTTTATAATTTCAGTGTGGGTGGGAGAAGTCCAGATCCCCATGACAACAGGGATTATGTCTGGATTCCCATAGCAAGCAGCAACTAACGTATGTTAAGTGTTGACCAAGTGCTAGACTATGTTCTAAGTTAGGGGCAAGCTACTTCTCTCTGACTAAATCCAGCCAACTGCCTATTTTTGTAAATAAAGTTTTATTGGGACACACCATTGCCCATTTATTTACATATTTCCTATGGCTGTTTCTGCTGTACAACACCAGAGTTGAGTAGTTTTGACAAAGACCATATTGCCTGCAAAGTCTACAATATTTACTTTCTGGCTCTCTCTGGAATATGTCTGCTGATCCTTATTCTAAATCCTTTAGCACATATTGCTACCTGTGTGAACCTCAAGAAGCCATGCAACCTTCTTAATATTCACAGCAACTTCACGATGTAACATTTTTACACCTGAGATAAATAAGGTAGAGCTGAGGATTATACAGCTAGTAATCAGCAAATTCCTAGCTACATCAGCACACCTAGGATTCAAACTCACCGTGTCTTCTCTGGAGTCTATGTATTTAAAAATATAATAATTATTACAAATACATGTCTATATGTGTGTATATACATATAAGTAGAAACATATGCACATATACTGGTTTTAATATTTTTTTAATATGTTTCTGGATTGGGTTTGCTAGTATTTTGTTAAAGATATTTATGTCTATATTCATAAAATATGTTCTGTAGTTTTCTTTTTTGTGATGTCTTTGTCTGGTTTTCATATTAAACTAATAACTAGTTCATAGATTGAGTTGGCAAATGTTCCTTCTAATTTTTGGAAGAGTTTGTAAAGAATCTGTATTAATTCTTTAAATGTTTGGTAAAATTCACTGGCAAGTCAATCTGGGCCTGAACTTTTCTTTGTGGAAATCCTTCTAATTATTAATGCAATTTTATTGGTTTACATAATGTATTCATATTTCTTATTAGCGATCTCTAATTTCATTCCATTGTGGTTAGAGATCGTACTTTGCATGATTTCAATCCTTTAAGTTCGTTGAGGCTTGTTTCACAGTCTAGAATGTGGTCCATCCTGGAGAACATTCCGTGTATACTTGGGAAGACTACTTATTCCGTGTGGTTAAGTAGAGTGCTCCACAGATGTCTGTTAGGCTTAGTTGTTTTGTTCAATATTTGTTCTAATATTGTTCAAGTCTTCTGTCTGCTCACTGATCTTTTGTCTAGTTGTTCTAGCTATTATTAATAGTGGGATATTGAAATCTCTGACTAAAATTGTAGAACCGTCTATTTCTGCCTTCAGTTCTTTCAATTTTGTTTATAATCATTGTATCTTTGTGATGGATTGTGCCTTTTATAATTATACACCTCCTTTTTTAGCCCTAGTAACTTCTTTTGTGTTGAAGTCGATTAGCATAGCCACTTGGATTTCTTAAGTTTGCTGTTTTTATGGTACATTATTTCCATCCTTTACATTCAAACTGTTTGTAACTTTGAATCTAAAGTGTGTCTCTGTAAGCATATATTGGATATTATTATTTTCTATTCCAGCTGACAATCTTTTTCTTGTTATTAGGTTGTTAAATGCATTCATATTTCCTGTTATTCTTGATATGGTTGGGTTTATGTCTTCCCTCTCTCTTTTTGTATTCTACATGTCCCGTGCCATTTCCCCTCCTCTACCTTCTTACCGCTTTCTTTGCATTAAGTAAATATTTTCTAGTGCAGCACTTTAATGCCTGTAATGATTTATTCACTATATTTTTGAGTTATTTCCTTAACAGAGTGTACTGCACATTTAATTTCAGTAAGATGTAGAAATGTTACTGCTCCAGGTCTAGATTCCTTCCTCCTTTTTTGTGCTATTCTTATTTTCATTGTGTACCTACGTTGACAGCATATATATTACGCCCATAACAATGTATTGTTATAATTATTAGTTTATGTAATTTTATGTTTTTTAAAGAAGCTGAGCAAGGAAAGAAAAGCAAGTATGTATTATAGAATTTGTTATACTAAGCTGCTTCTTCACCATTTCTGGTTTTCTTGATATTTTCATGGATATTCAAGTTACTATCCACTGTCATTTCCTTACTTCAATATGGCTTTGTTCCCACCTATCTCCTATGTGATGTTAATGCCATATATATGAATATGTACATTGTGCACACATATATATGCATATATGTAATCTCTATATGTTATAGCCCCAACAATAAGATATTTATACATTGTTTTATATAGTTACCTTTCAAATCAGTTAATAGAATAAAGGAGAAGAAATAGCTATTTTTCAATGGTTAATTTTAGGAGTTAAGTTACCTGGGCCATGAAGCGCCCATATATTTGTAGAACACTACTATGGGTTTTTCTGTGACGGCATTTGGGTGAGATTTACATTTAAATCAGCAGACTTTGAGTAAAGCATAACAAGATGGGCCTCATCCAATCAGTTGAAGGCCTGAATGGAACAAAAGACTGGCCTTTCCTGAGCAAGAGAAAATTGTCCAGCAGACTGCCTTAAGAGTTCATCTGCAACACTGGCTGTTCTCCATTCTGCAGCAGACTGATGTCGGGGTTGAACTGGAACATCAGCTCTCCTGGGTGTCCAGTCTGCCAGTCCACCCTACAGATTTTGGACTTGCCATACTCCATAATTGTGTGAGCCAATTCATTATAATAAATTTCCTTTTACATACACACATCCTGTTGGTTCTTCTTCTCTGGAGAAATCTGAACTAATATACATTTAAACTCTGTTTTATAATTACAAAATACCTTTACTGGCAGTCTCTGTTTTTGTGTGCAGATCCAAATTACTGTCTGGTGTCACTTGCTTTCAGTCTGAAGGATTTCCTTTAGTATTTCTCGAAGATGCGTCTGTTAGCTACAAATTCTCAGTTTTGTTTATCTTAGAATGTGTTTATTTTGACTTCATTTATAAATAATAATTTTCTTGGATATCAAATTCTTCATTAGCAATTTTTTGTTTCTTGTGTTCTTTCTTTAGCACTTTTAGTAAAACATCCTGCTCCCCTCTAACGTCTGTTGTTTCTCAGGAGAATTCAGCTGTTAAGCCTATTGAGGTTTCTTGAACCTCATGTATGACTTATATATGATGTCTTTTTTTTCTTGATGATTTCACTATTTTCTCTTTGTTTTCAGCTTTCAACATTTCAGGTAGGCTCTCCATGCTTGTGGATCTTTTTGTTTTTATCCATCTTGGAGTCCATTGAGGTTTTTGGATGTATACATTGAAGTTTTCATCAAACTTTGGAAGTTTTCAGTCATTATTTCTTTGAACATTTTTTTATTCATTTTGTTCTTTCTTCTTCTTCCGCTTGTCATTGGGTTATATGGTAGTGTACTTAATAGCGTCCCACATTTCTCTTAAGCTCTGTTCCTTTTTCTTCATTCTTTTTTCTCTCTGTTACTCAATTTCGGCCTCTCCATCAATGTATCCTTGAATGTTCTGATGCTTTATTCTCGCAGTTCAAGGCTACTTCTGGACGCTTCTAGTGAATTCTTTCATTTTAGTTATTGTGCTTTTCAATCCTAGAATTTCCAGTTGGCTTTTCTTTATCATTTCTTTATCTTTACTGATATTATCTCTTTAATAAGGCTTCATTTTCATACTATTTCACTTCTTCAATCATCATTTCCTTTGGTTCTTTGGATGTATTTATAATGACTCCTTTGAAGTCTTTGTTAAGTACGCATCTGCACCCCCTCACAGACAATTTCTATCTCCTGATATTTTCCTGCGTATGATCATAATCCCCAGGGTTTTATCTTTGTTACATGCCTCATACTTTTTTGTTGAAAATTAGATATTTTAGATAATATGGTGTTGCAACTATAGATACTGATATCTGCTCCCCTTTGGGTTTGTTGTTATTTTCATTTGTTCACTTATTTGTTTAGTGAAGTAGATGGATTATTTTTGTGAAGTATCTTTCCATTGCAGTGTGGAAACTCTGATGTTGCTCCTAAGAGGGTTCAGCCTTGGGCACACACAGTCACCCTGAAATGACGGTGATTATAACAGGGTTTTTTTGGACTCTCTTTTTCTCCTAATCTCTCTGTTAAGCTGTCTGCCTCTGTTGGTATCACACTCAGCTGTTAGGCTCCACTAATTTTCAGCTGTTAGCTCTATTCTTTTGGACAATGTCCTAAGGCATAAATTGCTCCACAGTCTGATCCGATTAATTTCAGGCCATTTTCAGGGGCAATTTTTGCAGCTTGTCTTTGAGGTTTGTTCTGAACTCAGGAGGACTTTTCTTAGCTGTCTCTTTCCCTGGTTCTCTCTGGTAAAGTAGCTGGCCTGTGGTTTGCATTTTATTCTCATGAAACTACCAACTTCCTCTGAATTGCTTACCACCTGAAACTTCATTGCTTTTGACAGTATGTTTATGCTTGAAATTTCCCCACACTCTTTTTCAAATACAGTCATTTTCTTTAAGAGAAAACTTTGGAAATCTCTGTTTTTATGGCCTGCCTCCTCCATCAGGCAAAATCTCTGAGATACTACTCTGGTGTTGGTGGTAGGTAAAGTGGCCTGATTCTTTCAGAATGACACCCTGTTTTATGACTAAGATGCTGGGGAGTGATAGTAGCATCTGGTCTTCCTGACTTGCCTCTTCTGGTGTGGAGCCTCCACCATATGAAGTGATGATGTGATGATGATCACAAGCTGGGGTGAAGGTAATTGGGACACCAGTATTCTCAGCTAGCTGCATAATGTCTCCATCCTATGGGTGGGGGCTCTGGTGGAAGGGAGCCCCCAACCTCTCAGTCACACTCACCTGGAATTTAGCCTTTGCAACATGGAGCGGGGAGAAATGAGAATTTCTGGCAACTTTATCCTCCCAGGAAGGTCCCACGTCCCTGAACTGGGAGCTGTGGGGAGAGATAGTCTCATCTTTTTGGCCACAACTGTCTAGAGTAAGGCTTTCGTCACACTAAACTGAGACAAATGGAGAGGGAGAGAGTAGGTTATGGCTCAAGTGCCACAGATTCTTGCTGTTCTTACTGAGATTTAGTAGATTTTCTTGAGTAATTGTTTCTTCATTTTCTGTATAATATTAGGATAATTTTCAGACACTTTAAACAGTTGTTTTCATAATTTTCACCAATTACATTTATTTCATTGCTGAGCTCTTTATGCCAGCATTCCATGGGAATGAGGTCCTGAAGCCAAAAATATTAAACCAATATGGTATCTAGTCAAATTTTTCTGGAGACATTGTTGTTGGCTTAATATGTGAATAAATAAATGCCGTTAGGGACCCAAGACCTCAAATACACATTGAAAGAATTTTCAGCCATGATGGCAATGGTGACTTAGAACATCTTTTAATAAAACTCACAGACCTCAACTCTTTTCAAGGTGCTGTGGGGCACAGATGACAATCAGCCGAATGTCCATTGCAACTGCAGACACATCCAAGCATGTCTAGAGTAGGACCATTTTACATAAAGGGGCAAAGAGGCTTAGGTGAACAAATTCTCACTAAAGGAAAAGAGGGTCATTCAACAAATATTAATTGGATCCTTTCGTGGGTCACGACTCAATGATGCACTGTCCACACCAAGACAATTTTAAGAATGAGAGAGAACACTATTTGAAATGATACCACACAATATTCACAAACGATGACCATTCTTGATAAATCAGAATGTGTATTCATTCCACCTATAGTGCAGGTCTCATAGTAAGCATTGGCTATAGAGTAATGAGCTTCCATCGGCAAGTTCATGTAGATCTTACAGCAGAGTGGAGGAGAATACATTAATTAAGTAATTATATGAACATATAATTACAAACTCTGATGAGGACTATGAAGGAAATGGACCGGGAGTTATAGGAATGTTTACCAGTAAAATCAAATATAGACTGGAGTTTCAGGGAAATTTTTTCCTAGGAAGTTTGAACTAATGGCAAAAGTATGAATAGACATTAATGAGTTGAACGGGGAGGATGGAGAAAGCTCCAAGCAACAGGAGTAGCAGGTGCAAAGGTCCAGGAGGAAGGGAACTTGACAGATTCAAGAAGAGGAGTAAAGTGGTATCAGGTGAGAATAAAGAAAAAGGCAAAGATCAGATTAAAAAAGTTCTTTTATGCCGTGTTAGAGTCTTGGGAAACTACTGAGGATTATTTTTTTCATAACTATGTTTGTGTGCTTGTGTGTGTGTGTGTGTGTGCACATCTGTGTTTAGTAAAATCAAGACCTTGAAGTAGAGCTCTGAAGCCTGGAACTTGTAACAGCATAAAACAAAGTGTTTAAAATATCATTTACCATCACCTGTTTTATACCCAATTGCACACACCATAAAGCTCTGCTTCCATGAACTCAAAATGTCTTCCAGAATTCTAATAATAGGGTTCCTTGTGCTTTTGTTACAGTCACTACTCAACTGGAAGGAGGGGGGCCAGAGAATAAACTGACCCTCTTTTACTCTTCATCTGACCATCGTCATTGGGCAAGCGCATGCTCTTGCTCATGACACTGTCATTAATATGAATTATTTTCTAGGAAGCCAGTTTGTCCCTGGTGCCCCATCACACAAGCCCTGTGAATATATCTGGACATATGTGAATCGGCAAAGAATTAACTTTAGAGTTCTTTCTTAGGAACTGTCATTTCACTGAGTTATACAGAAATATACCTGGTTTTACTTAAAAATACCCCTGTCTTTGTGGATTGTACAACAAGGAAGGATGACTTTGACAACAAGTGGAGGGAGAAGTACAGTAAACAACCTAATTAATCTTAGAAAAGACTATTATTTAGCTATTGCCAGAATAATGCTGCATAACAAACCATCCCTAAATTCAGCAGCTTTCAATAACAAGTTTTTGTTTTCAGGCCCGTGGTTATTTATGTCAAACGTGGTTTGGCTGACGTAGGCTGAGTGATTCCTCCTTAGACTGTGGGTCACTTGGGTTTGATTCCGGGATGTGGATTGTGTTCAGATTCACTCCATATTTTCCTTATTTTCTTTGAGTTGGCAGGAAGAACAAGGAATATTCTTCCCATGGACAATTACCTGACCCCAAGATTATGACATCAATGGTTAAAAAATAATACTCACACTGGGAGAGGAGCGGAAATGCATACTTGCTGAACAATAACCCAAATTCTCATCCAGGCTAAATCAGATAATTCCTTATGAGGTCCTGTCAACTGCAAGACAAACACACATGTCAATCATATCAGGAGCATTTCCTCCTGCAAGTAATGTGCACTAGTCCCTACACTAACTTGGAATCAAGCTCCCTAAATTAGAATTTGAGAGGCAACTTGCAAACTTTATCTTTGGAATCCAGAAGGCAAGACCATAAAGGATTGGCATTGCATCTAAGATCCGTTAATCTCATCATAGACTTGCATCCTGAATTTCTTTTAGGTACTCAAAATTGCCAGGTTGTTTCGCAATCCATGCCTTTGCTTATAATGTGCCTTCTGCCTAGAATACAATCTCCGCTCCTGCTTTTGTCATTTTGACAAATACATTCTCATCTTTCAAGTCTCAGATCAAGGAACTCTTTTATTGGCATGTTTCCAGTGTTTGGCAGTTAGTAGGTGGCTAACAGTTTTTTTTGTTGAATAAATAATCACATCTAAACCCATCCTTCCACATTCAATTAAACTGGGGCCCAGAAAGTAAAAGTGACTTATTCCAAGTCACACAGTGTGCAATCCCCTTAAAAACATTATCCAGAAGCAGCGACAGATGCAAACTGCATGTCGCCCGTCCTTAGCAATATGAATCTGCTTGAGTCATTTTAATGGCCAGCTCACAAAGACTTTCAGATTAGCTCTTAGAAAATCAATTTACTTGAAAGGTCTTGATTTTAATAAAATTTCTTTAATAATTTAAGGCTATGATACTTTTAGAGTCGCCTCTCTTCTCTTTAAGTCATTAACTTAGGGTGGGTTTTTTTCCCGCTTGGTCTTTGGTTCTATCAAAAACCATTCTGCAGAAGCACACATCTGAAACAAGCTCAAGTGGAGTAGGGCAGAACCTGCTGTCAGATCAGGTTTATGACACAGCATGGGATATTTTGGAATGTTTGATTGGAATTGTCATAAGTAGGAAATGACTGTGAGCAGGGCGAAGCAAACGTGGTCTCGTGGATGTCTGTTGTTTTTGCCTCCTTGGGGCATATGCATCCTATTCTGCCTTTATCACTCAGCTTTTCCTTATGTAGACTTCTCCTCCAACTCTCTTAGATCAAGTAGTTCCAATGGGCTTATCCTCCACGTAACTAAGCTCCAGGAGGGATATGGGCCTCCATTCTGGGCAATAGTGTGTCTATCCCCTGGCCAACAAGGAAAGAGTGCTTGACACAAACCATTCCAAGATGATTTGGTTCCACAGCTTTTCCTGGATCTCTTGGGATAGATAATCATCCTTTCTGTTGATCTTGAAAATAGAAGGATACACTCTTAACTGTGCAAGTGGCTTCTCTTCTACCACTAGAATAGTCCTTCAGGGCTGAGAATTGGAGAAAAACTCAATCTTTTAAAACCACTGTATGTGATTATGTCTGAAGTCAGGCCACTAACAGGAATTCTCATTCATGTAAGCTAAAATTTCCCATTTTTTTCTTAGACAAGTTTGAATTGGCCTTCTGGCACTTACAAATGTGAATGAGGTCCCTTCCTGTGTATGGGAGCTCTCCAAAGAGGTCTCAGAAGCTGATAATAGGAGAGTCAGGGCAGGCAGGTAGATTACCTGCCATACCTGGAAGCAGGAATATGGGGAAGGATTGGTAGGCATGTGGTAGAGGTACAAATGGTCTGATGAGTGAGGGTGAGCTTTAGCCAAGAGCCAGCAGGGAAAAATGGTGTTGATTCTCCTCATCCTTTTGCATAGCACTTTAATGTTTATAGTGCACTCTTGCATACATTGCATACAAGATCATATCACCACTGAGACAGATATCAACAGCCAGTCTCTACAGTCAATCCTCAGAGAGGCTATGATTTTCCTTAGATCTTATGACTAGGAAATGATAAATCCAGAAATCCAGCCCATGTATTTTTGCTATTAATTGATTTCATATTCTTTACAATAGGACAGATAGGAGAGGAAAGGAAGCAGAGAGTACTGAGTCCGAAGGGAGATATCAATATGAGAGGACTTGTGGTAGATTCATATTAAGGGACTAAGGTTGAAACCTAGTAATTGAAACTGGGAAGCAAAGTAAGAAATTGGGTACAGATATATACTAAGAAATTACATTTTAAAAAATTGCTGGGTTACTAGGGTCTCAGTCAATTTTATCAGTGTGAAAATGTTCAAAATCAAGTAAAGTACCTGTAGAAAGTTGGCACTCAATAAATGGTGAGGATTTTTCCTGTAGAGAGAAACAAAGGAGAAATTAAAAGATTACCACATGTAAAATTTCAGAAGAAAGGAATATGACATGTTTATGGAAATAACAAGGAGTTTGGGTCCAATTAAGATAAAGCATATGAGAAAGAATGTGAAAAATGATGAAGAAATGCTAGTTGAGGCCAGGTTGTGAGGGTACACGGAAGCCTTGTTAAGAAGGATGTACTGTGTTCTTGAGGAAAATTAAAGACACTAGAGTTAATTCTGTTGGTTTTCTTTCTTTCTCATCCCTTCCCAAGTTTAACTCAGGGCTTATCCACATCAAATATAAATCGTACTGCGCTCTAGGTCAAAACTCTCACTTTTTACCTGATGGGAAATAGAGACTTGGGTCATTAAATCTACTTGGGAAGCTTTTCCTTTAATCATTTGTTGAATATAATGTGTTTTAGTCATTCATCAGAGGAAACTGCAAAACTCATTTTCTCACTCAGAAGTCTATTTGAGACCTGCTAGGGAAAATCTAACAGTCGTTCTTCATGGAAGAATTTTGAAGTTAATTTTACTGTACAGCATAGTTCAGATCTGCCAGTAAGATGCTGTATGATCTTGGGAAACTCATCTTCTCCTTTAGGAATTTAGTCTTGTTACACCTAAAATAAAGGACTTGGATTCAAACCCAACTGCAATATATGGTCCATTTCATGCCCAATATTCTGAGCGCCATTGTAATTAGGAGTAAAGCGAACTTTTCTTCTTAATGTGCAAGCATTTTAATGTTGAGGAGGCATAGAAACATTGCCCAAATCCCGTGAACATATACATTAGAGCCATACAAACTCCTCTCTGTGAGAAGGTGACACCACTAAACAATACGAAACAGCTAAACAACAGTGTTGTGACGACCCTAGGCCACAGATTATACTCACAGTTGATTCTTAGTGAAGATGTGTTTTTGTTTAATGTTTTGTTTGGTTGGTTGCTTTGTTGAGTGATTGGTTATATTGCTCATGTGAATGAAGATAGATTTACTAGAACCAGGCCATCTAACCAAGATGTCATGCTCTTTTGATTTACCCGTGCTCCTTTCCTAATTCAAAGGAGGAAATCTCACAACTGGAGTAATAAATATAGTGACTTACTTTCAAATAAATTGGCTTATTAATTGGATGTATATTTAAAGAGGTAACACTTCAAGCTCAGTGTTAGGAACTAATTGCCACTGATATTTACTGCCTACCCTCTTTGGGGGTAAAGCCACTTCACAGAATCATTTGCTTTGGTGCAAAACCAGATGTGTAAGCTGCTCAACTGAAAAGGTATTTGGCGTACTAGACACATGAAACAAGAATGGCTTATCTAGCCTCTGTGGATGACCTAAAACTTTCTTTTCCTTAACATTTATTCCTACCATTTAGTCTATTTTGTTGATTTTGAACACTTTCTTTTAGTGTTTTATACAAGCCGAGACTTGGCATGCACAGATGCAGCTTTTGACACAGAAAACATATGTAAAAGCACTTCTTTAAATATGTTTCATTGTTTACTTAAAAATAGCATAGGGTATTTACAGATCGACTTAGGAATTTCCCTTTCACAACTTGTATTAACAGTTCAGTGTCAACCTTTTTTGCCTGCTTTTATGAGCTGAATTGTGTTCTCTCAAAATTCATATGTTGAAGTTCTACCTCAGAATGTGACTGTGCTTGGATATAGAACCTTTAAAAAGATAATTAAAGTCAAATGAAGTCATACAGGTGGACCCTAATCCAGTAGGACTGATGTCCTTATAAGAAAAGGAGATTAGGACACAGACATGGAAGATCATATGAAGACACAGGGACAATGTGATCATCTGCAAGCTAAGGAGAGAGTCCTCAGAAGAAACTTAACCTGCTGACACCTCAGTCTTGGACTTCCATCCTCCAGAACTGTGAGAAAATACATTTCTATTGTTTACACCCCCTACTCTGTGATATTTTGTTATGGTACCCCTAGCAAACTAGTGCACCTGCCCGAAGAGATGGCATTGCACAGAAACCATTCTTGTAGGAATACACCAGAGTTCACATAACCCAGGTGCAACCAAAGTCACTTGAAGCCCTATTTCTGCAGAGTACACATGCAGAGAAACATCTTTGAAAAAACAATGAGAGAGAGAGAGAAGAGGAAGAGGAAGGAGAAGAAGGAGAGCAGGAAGGGGATGGGGAGAAGTCATTCAGATATACTCAACTGTCAGGATGCTGTAAGTGGGAGCAGAAAGCCATCTGTTATGGGTTGAATTGTGTCCTCTAAAAAGATGTGTTGAAGTTCTAACCTCCAAGACTTCAAAATGTACCTTATTTGGAAATAGGGTCATTACAGATACAATTAGTTGAGATGAGATCATCCTGAAATGGAATGAGCCCTTAGCCCAATATGACTGGCGTCCGTATACAAGGAGAAGAGACACACGCAGACACACAAGGATAATAACATGTGAAGGTGGAAGCAGAGATTGGAATGATGAGTCTCCAAGTCGAGGAATGCTAAGGATTGCTAGCAGCTACCAGAAGCTAGGAGAGAGGCATGGAACTGATTCTCCCCGCGACTTTAGAAGGAAACAAACTACCCTATACCTTCATTTCAGACCTGTAGCCTCCAGTCTGTGAAAGAATACATTTCTGTTTTAATCCACCAAGTTTATGGTAGTTTCTTACAGCAGCCCTGGAAACTAATAAACAGCCAATTGGGAAGCTATGCTCTAGTGCACCCCCAAAACCTAACCCTTGGTACTTAGCTGTGTCTTGCATAAATGGTAGTCCAAAAACATGGACTGAATGTTTGTGTCCACTCAAATTCATATATGAAAATCCTAATTCCTAAGATGATGGTGTTAGGAGATGGGGCCTTTGGAAGATGATTAGGTCATAAGGGTGGAGCCTTCATGAATGGAATTAGTGTCCTTATCAAAGAGGCCCCAGAAAGATCACTTGTCCTTCAGCCCTGTGAAGATATAGTGAAAAGACAGCAGTCTATGAACCAGGAAGCTCTCTCCAGACACCAAATCTGCCAGACCATTAATTGTGAACTTCCCAGCCTCCAGAAATATGAGAAACAAGCTTCTGTTGTTTATAAGACACCGAGTTTACAGTATTTTGGTATAGCAGCCTGAACAGACTAAGACAGGGAGCTACTCTACCAAATCATTTCTCTCTCTAAGCTCTCTTCTCACAACCTGGGTTATGTACTCACGTACTCCACTTCCTGCCTGGCAATTTTTTGTTTCTTTCCTTGGGTTCTGTCTTTCTGATGTAAAAAATCTTTTATAAGGTTTCTTTCTTTCTCCAGATTTCGGGTAACTGTTAGTAGTGCTACAATTAACAACATTTTACATATCTCCCTCTACGTGTGTGGAGCTCTATCTCACGGAATAGAATCACTAGTTCTGAAGGTATGAGAATGCTCAATGTTACAAGAAAATGCAAACATTTTTCCAAAATAGCTTCATTTCCACCAGCAATAGATCCTGTGTTTGAATAATATTGCAAATTTTTACATGACATTGACATTTCTCCTCTATATGAATTTTCTGTGTATGAACTTTGTTCACTTTTCCATTAGTTCTTAGTATTTTTTTATCATTTTGATGCAATCTATATATTCGTATAGTTTCCTTCTATATGGTGTATTTACTTCAAGTATGTCTTTGCTTTTCTAAATTACGCTTCATTTTGATGTTGTTTTTATTTTCGTTTTAAGAAGACAGGTATATTGATATTTTCTACTGTGATTAATTTAATTGATGTTCACTTACAAAATTTGTCTCCATCAATAATTCAATAATTATTTGCTTATATTTTTTATAGAATTTTCAGAATTTATTATTTTTCTATTTTTGACATCTGGGATGTTGTTTGCTTTGTGGGGTAGGGGAAAGTCCTAAATTTAATTTTTCCTCAAAGAGCTAAATAATCATCAAAATTTTTTAAGAAATAGTTCTTTTTTCTTTTTATATATCGCATTATTTTTTTAAAGATAGGTTTTATTTTTAATCCATTCAGCTAGATGGACTTGCGTATCTGTTCCTCTATCAACATCAAACCTATTTAAATATTCCTTGCTTTGCAATATAACTTAATAGCTAGCACGACTACCATTTTCTTCTTGGTCTTTTTTCCCTACTGTCACATCTATTGAGGAAAATTTTATAATCATCGTGTTAAGATTTAAAATAGATCATGTAACTGATTATTTATAATTATAAATAAACTTATAAAGTAGAAAATTTATGTTGCCAAGAACTTCCCCTAGAATATGGAGAGCCAGTGTGTCCTGTAACCACCCATTATCTTCTCTTCTGGAAAACACAGCATTTTCTCTTACGTGGTGGGTTATTGCTTCTGTTGCTGCCGTTATCACCTCCTCTTTTGGAATGCCTACCATGGGTAGTTTGGACATCTATTCTCTGTTCTCCTTATCTATGAGTTTTCTCAATACCATCTTTAGCTCACTTTTTGGACACTGGGGAAAACATCTCTCCACGTTTCATGAGCATTACCGAGTCTATATTGTCCAGGGTTGGTTTGGCTTCACATGCATTTTACATTTGTTGTAGCATTAGCACATTGGATTTCATTTCAATTTTTACTTTATTTATGATTACATCATTTTTCCTCAGAGCCTTTATCTCAATTGTTGCTATTTTATCCTTATATTTGCTTATTGTCTGACCCACTGATTTTTTTTTTTTGAGGATAAATACATAGGTTTGTTTGTTTGTTCTTTAATAGGCAACCTGCCTTCATGTGTTTTATTAATGACTAGAGGCACACAATTTTTTTTAACTTTTATTAATTTCCTGTAATCTTTTCCATTTAGCTGATATTTCTCTAATTCTTCTTTTGATTTGTTTGTTTCTGTTTCATAGTGTTCGTTCCATTTTCATTTTTGTTTGATTTTATTTTACTCTCCTGTGGATCCTGGACCCATGTTTGCAAACATGCTGGGGCCAACAGTTTGATTGTATGTACCCTTGGTGATGGTGACCACAAGTCCTGGTCAGCCTCCTCAGACCAATTTATTCCTGTTTCATGGCATCCTGTCAAGTGTAGAATTTGTCTTAGATTTTTAATGTTAAATGAAATATTAGTATTAATGTTTGCATGAAAATAAACTCTAATTGGTTTCCTAAAAATCTACTTTGTGATTTTAGCCTCTGGCATGGTCTCCTCCAGATGTGTGTAGAATGAAGACAGTTCTCACTCAGTTAAACTCATGATAACCCACTCTCCTTTTCTCAACCTTTCCAGATAAAGCAAAATTAATGCCTCCTTTTCAAGGAAAGTTTGTAGGGCATTTAGCGACCTGGCTGTGGCAGTTCTGACACCTCGCTTAAGCTGGTGGGAGAAGTATTTAAGGTGTGTGTTTCTGAAGCCACTTAGTATAGCAGGAAATATTGATCGCCTTAAACTTCCCGTGGTTGGTGAAAAGGATAAAGTTGTCAGGCCACAATCCCATGTATCCTACAGTAAATGGGTAAGGTTGTGGGTTACCTGGATGTGAAATACGTAAAAAGATAAAGGCTGAGAATTCCTGCCATAGACTATATAAAGCTTGTTTTGAATGCTCTTGCCACAGTGGTCTTTGTTCCATTATTACTTGATATAAATCTAAAAATATTAATTAATGAATTAGTTGGTAACATTCTTCATATTTTAATAAGCTGCTTTAATAAGCTGACTGGAAAAATGAGAGTCCATTTTTAATGAGAAATTAATTTCTTAATTTCCCTTAGTCAAAAAGTTGACAATGAACCAATAATTCGCACAAAATGCTTATCAAAATGACCACCACAGGCCCATAGTGCCTCTCCGCTCACATGAAGACCAGAAAATATGTCAGCATCTACTTCAAAGAACAGTTGTTCTTTTATGAAAACTGCATCCAGAGACTTCAAACAGAAACTCAGGTAACACCAGTTCAATGGGTTTTGTCTAGATCACAGAATCAAGTAAAGCTTTTGAAATAATTTTTTATTTAAGAACAAGCATTTGACAATTTTGTGAATGCCATTGCAAATTCAGTTAAAAATTCAATGCTAAAAATGACATAATCTTTTCATGGTGATAATATTAATATAAATTTTGGTAGGACACCACATGATGATAGAACAATGCTGCTACTTGGGCAGTACGAAGCAGAAATGTAGCTGGAACTGTGTGTGGTGCACCTATAAAATTATAATTGCACTCAAATAAACAGCAATATTCTACTGATGGAAATAAAAGCTGTGGTTGTCCAAAGTACAAATAGTTTACATATACACATTTAGAGTAGTTGTACTACAAAATTTTGTTATGAAACTGGTGTGGAATAAAACAAACATATGATGAAGTACAGTGTATGTTATTTCTCTCTGCTGCTCTTCTTCAATCTGATATTAGAAATGTTTGAATCCACTATATAAATCATTCTAAGTTTCCTAAGGTGAAAGTGAAGATGTTTAAAATAAATTTTTTTTTTAAAGATTTCATTTTTTTCCTTTTTCTCCCCAAAGTCCCCTGGTACATAGTTGTACACTCTCAGCTGTGGGTCCCTCTAGCCGTGGCATGTGGGACGCTGCCCCAGCGTGGCCCGACGAGCAGTGCGTGTCCGCACCCAGGACCCGAACCGATGAAACCCTGGGCCACCCGCAGCGGAACGCGCGAACCCAACCACTCGGCCACGGGGCCAGCCCCTTAAAATAAACTTCCTTTTTGTGTTTTTCAAAATCAATTAATTTAATAGATGGAACTTAAAACTAAAAACTTCATCTCTTGAGGCTTTTAGCCAATTGTCACCTTGCAAACAAGGTAAGCTTGAATTTATTCTTACAACAGACTGAGTAAAATAAACACAGGGTCCAACATTTAACTCTGATAATAAATAATTATACCCCGGATATTTCAACTCAGGAAAAGAATGTTTAGGTGGAGCTCCAATATGTTATTAGATGAATTTATATTCTCGATCAAGTGGAATGAAATTGAGAATGCCTAAGATTTTGCTGCAGCTAAATTTGGTGAAACAAAAGGATAAAGAAACAACTTAGTTGACTAGTTTCTTTTAAAACTATCTGTTAAATAATGAGTTCTGACTTAGGGGAAAAAAATATAGTACCTTTGAACATTAACATATTTAAGCTAAAATATTTAAATGTAAAAATTTAGAAATGAGAATTTATTCAAACTATAATCAAGTTATTCTCAATTTACTATGTGCCTTAGCGGTTTATTTAACTAAAAATTATCTGTCCTACAGAGAAGAATTGGAAGCGCCAACAATTTCAAGTTTATTAATCATAAAATACAAATTGAGCATAATTACATTTTATGAAAAATGTTAAAGTAAAATTATATTGAAAAAACCATTTTTTTCAGGAAAAAAATACCAATAACATGGTGTTAGAGAAAGATACAAGAAACTGATTCAAGTAACACATTAGTGTCAATAATAACCACTTTAAGTTCTTTTTAACCAGATAGTAGATATAAAGAATCATCTTTACTGTGCTCTAATGTATATGAATATTATACATAGCTATGTTATTTTATTTTTAGAAAGATTTTGTATTTGAAAACAATTTTAAAAATAATTATTTTCTCAGTTCACCAATATAATAAAACTTTGGTCGATCAATTTTAAATGTATGAAAAATATATTTTGTATTCGCTCTCAGTCTTAAAGGTGACTCATTTTGAAAATAAGTCACATGGTTAGGTACCAAACACTTCCTTCCTTCAGTGTCCAATTGCTCGTTGGCGCACAGCCTTATGTTGATGAAAAACTGGAGAGTAGGATGGTGATTCTCCATTGCCTATTACGCATTCATCCTGTTCTTCTCTGTAGTGAAGTAAGATTTATCTTTTGCTAAATTAATGTTTCTTAAGGCATCATTCAAGTAAACACTTGCTGTCCAACATCTGAATTATGTGAGAATCATTACGATTCCAGATTCAGAGGCATCACTCCAGATACATAGAAACACAATCAGAATGGAGTGCAGAGAATTAACATTTTTAACAGTCTCCCAAGGGGTATCTAAAATTTGAGACCTGCAGAGAATCTGAAGCAAACTCTAATTCTTGTCCATTACCCAGGCATGGGATGTTAAATTCAATATCTCCATGCACGGCCCTGAGGCTTTTACCCTCTACATCAAAAAACGTCAAATCTTCCCAGGACATTGAGTCCATCCTCATAGCTCAGATATTTTATGTATTCAGAATTGAATTTATGATTGGACATTAAAGGATAGGACAGGATGAAGAGAGAAAGGAGCAGAAGGGAAGAGAACAGGTACTGATCTATTCAGTGAGAGAATCATTCCTATGCACTGAGAAGATGGTTCCTCATTACTAGTCACCCTAGTTCGTACATCTCTAAACTAGGGGCAGGGAGCGAAGTTGAGCTACAGCACTTTTTCTGTTTGTGTCTTGAGAAGCCATGCTGTTTGGGCCAGAGTGAAATATAGACAGATTCCAGAGTTGCAGTTCATCAACCAAACCTATCGACTTATTGTTGGCAGAAATCTCCCTGGGCTCTGCTTTATGGTCCTTGTTTACCATTAGTAGAGCTTTTATACAAATACTCATAGTTTAAAATACATCTTGCCTTGGGCCTTAAAGTTAGATGTGTATTGGTTGAAAGAGTTTCAAGTGATGTGACCATGCTGAGACCTAAACACTGTTCTGTGAGCAGATCTCTGTGACTGAGAGAGCATAAACGAAGAGGGAGAAAGGAATCGAAGATGATTCCATTAAATATATACCTATATTTGACTGAGAAAATATTAGTGCTATTCCCTGAAAGGGAGAATTGGGAAGGAGTAAACTGAGGTATGAATAGTAAGAACAAGAGTTTTTATTTTATTATATTCATTAAGCTTTTAGACCATTGAGTTTTGGTAAGGTATTCAGGTTGACATGTTCATGAAGTGGTTAATGATAGACATCTGATCTCAACAAACACAAAAATAAAGACAAGAGTCTTTCACTTTGAGGACACAGTTGAAGTCACATGATCAAATGCACCTTTCTTCATAACTATCAAACATACAACGATAATAATAAGCAAGCGGGACCAGATCCTCCTGTTTTCTCTACGGTGTAGCAGAACAGAGAGTATTGTTCAGTACGTCCACAATGGAAAAAGCCCAGAATTTCAAATTGTAGAGTGACATGAGGAGTGGAGGAAAAAAAATCTTAACATGCCTTTTATTTTATTTTATTTTTTAAGAACGTCTCCATGTAAGGGAAAAAAAATAATAAATCCTCTTCTGTAAGCTTTTCACTGGGTAGTTTTTCAAATTAATGCAGTTTAACTATTACATTAACTTAATGGCTATTTTCCCCTACTTTAACCATGTTAAATGTGCCGGCAATAATGAGCTTCTAATGCTGTCTCTTTTAAGTCTCAGAGGCATCTTTAGAGCTGCTGCTTATCTCCTGGATCATAAAGCTGCATAATTTAGTATTCAAACAATTCATTTAAAATTGAAGCCCTCAGAATTACCGTAAAATTAATCAGAACAAAGTCATCTTAACCCATCAGTTTGGTTTATCTCTAGTTAGCAAATTTGCAAGAGAAAGTGACATAAATAAAAACGTTGATTGAGCTCCAATTTTATTCTTCTGGATAGAGTTCTCTACTCCCAGAGGTATCAATATAAGTTTGATAAAGGTTATGGGTCACAATTGTAACGATCCCTTTGTGATTGTGATAAATCAGGACTTTAATCTTGTTCCAAGTTGTTAATTCCAGAGCGCCTTTTTAGCTATGTATAGTTTTACTATTACTGTATTTTATTTTATGTTTTAATTAATTAAATTTAGCATTAAATTTCAAATTCGACAACTAGGGAAAATTTTGCCCCAAGTTGGAATGATCAATACCTCGTGAACACCTAAGTTTTTTTTCTTAAATTTTCAAAATAGCTTTAAGAAAATTTTCAAATTGCCTTGGGAAAGTTTTCCAATTGTTAAGGCCTTGCTGGAGTCCCATGGACTTCAATTTCCAGAATATTCAATTAATAAAAGGCACTATAGACATATTAGAATTTCCTGAATCTCTGAAGATGTTCTAAACTATCCTGAAAAGTTGTCCTCTTAATGGAATTCTACAGTTTCTCAAGCATATCTATAGTTCATGTTCAGGAATAGTCGAAATTTTTCACTGAAATTTTATATTTTACTCTGGAATGTGAGAAGCAACCTGGCTTTGAATTGTATCTACACGCTGGGGAAGAGGGCTGGCCTCCTGATGTAAGGACCAAAGTTCAGAGTGGCATTTCCCAAGGTGTGACATGTGGAATCTCAGTGGATGTTACAAAAATAAAGGGAGGTACACGCACAGATAGTAGAAATGATGTGTTAAGCTTGTTTTGTCAAAAATACTTTGGCTGTGTCAGATCCTTGAAGAGTCCAGGGCAGAGATTAACAAACTTTTCTAGTAAAAGGTCAGATAGGAAACACTTGAGACTTTGCAGGCCATCTGTTCTCTGTTGCAATGACTCAACTCTCTCAACTCTGCCACCGTAGCACTAAAGCAGCCTGAGATGATATGCAAAGGAAAGGGCATGTCTGTGTTCCAATAAAAGTTTATGTATAAAACCAGGTGGCAGTTTGCAACCTCCAGGCTAGGGAGCGTGAACTTTTAGTAGGGAAAACCTACTGAGATTTAACACTATTTTACCATGAAAATTGTTGTTTGTTTTGTTTGAGAATCATCTTGCAAAGCCATTGTGTGGAAGGACATGCATTGGGATATGGTGGTATAATGGGAAGGGTGGGCTTTAGGACCTAAGGGACTTGCCAAAGTCTCAGTGCTTTTATTTGATAACTTTATGACCTTTGACAAATCACTTAATTTTTCCAGCCACAATGGAACTATTTGTGAATTAGGAATAACCATCCATAGTTTTTATAGTTAGTGTGACAGTTAAAGGAGAAGGTATATGTAAAGTTTATGGCACGTGGTGTCCTTCAATAAATATTAATCCCCTTCTAATAGGTACTTATCTTCTTTCAAAGACTACTCTTACTGAACTTCAGGCATTTTCCCCTTCTTGGTGGTTACTGTTATTCTCCTTTAGTGCCCAGAAAGTGAATATGAAGTCTTTTAATGTGTACTTTCTAATGTGCCATGGATGAATCCATTCTTGTCTCTAGTCATGTGTGATTTGTCATTCCTCAGTGTGGCTGGACTTCTGTTTGAGTAACCTGACTGATTTTAAAGCTCAGTGATTCATTTTAAAGTGATTTTCTTGGTGACAGCTGAAGAAAGGATGCTGGGGGCTGAAATCAGGGCTGCTCATGTTACTCATTTTTCTCATAATCATTTTCATAACAGTATCAAACATTTATTGAGGGTTCACCATACGACAACCTTGTTCTCAGATCTTTCTGTATATTCATTAATTTAATCCTCAGGATAATTCTAGGGCTAGCTATTAATTTAAATCCATTTTTAGAAATAAAGACACTGAAGCACAAAATGACTGGCTACCTATCCAAGTCCACACTGCTGATGTGTGGAAGAGGCAAAATTCAGAACCAGGTGGTCTGCCTCAAAGCCAGGTCTCCCAATAACCCACTACCCTTTCTCTATTCTGGAGGAAAATTTACCATCTCCCGTCAGATACTTTTTGAACATTTGCTAAGATATTCTGTTCTTTTAAATGATATCATTTAATTACTGGGAAGCAGCACTGTGTAGTATAAAGGACCCAGGCTTTGAGGTCAGATAAATCCTGATTGAATTTGACTCCACCACTTACTGCCTAAGTGACCTCGCACCACTTAGCATTTCAAAGCTTCAGTTTCTGCAACCAAAAAACGAAGATAATTATACCTACCTCATACATCCATTTCGAGAAGAAAAGATTAGTTATAAAATCACAGTCCCAGGTACTTAAGAGGTCTCCTGAGTCCTCTTTCCTTCCCATCTCTCTCCTCACCATTATCTAAGGGTCTCAAAGGGAACCCAGGCGAGCCAATAACTGTTATTCAAGGATTGCACTTGAGGAAAAAGGGGGCAGTCTGCCTCTAATGCACCTTTGCCTTCTGTTACTCTAGCTATTCATGGTTCTCAGGCTGATTGTTTGCAACGAATAGTAATATTTCCTTGCAGGTAATTAGCATAGGACTTGCAAATCCCTTTTGCAATACCATCTTATTTCAGCCTCCCAAAAATCCGTGAAGGAAAACATTGCTACTCCGTGTGTAACAAGAAATCTGGCCCTTGCTGCATAAGTTACTGACATAACCAACCACAAAGGAGAGGTGACACTGGGGTTTAAAACTTCCCATCCCAGTTTTGAGCAGCTGCCACTATAAGAAAATGGCTCTGTGACTGTCTTTACCTACTAGACACTAGGCACTGTGACAGGTGCTATAGCAAACACAAAGCTGGGAACTCCGTCTTCCTTAATGAAGTTTCTTTTTTTATTAAATATGAGAGTCTCCATTCCTCCCTACTAGTCTTCCTCTGTGGCTTTTTATCTTTGAGCCCTTTTCCAATCTGCATAGAATAAAGAGAAAAAGAAAGAAAGATGCATGCATTCACACACAGCCAAGAAAAAAAAGTGCATATACAAACACAAAAGAAGGAAAAAGCCACAAAAAAAACCTGACAAGTTTTCATTTTTGTGGCTTTTTACAAAGTATGTTCACATTTGTTAATTCCTTGGATCATATATAACAATCTGGTAAACGAGAACGGTGTATATTTTCCTACTCATGTGGGGAGAAACAGAGGTTGAGATAGATTGTGTGCTTTTATCCAAGACCTCATACTTTCCAAATGGCAAAATGAAACTACAAACGGCAAAGGAAAAAATCTTAGGATTGGCCCATTTATCATCCATTCATCTTCTTTTACGTTGGAAAGGTTGGAAAAGTATAAACTTCATTTGTACAGGCTCCCTTGCTGCTGGGGCTCGAAGTGAACTCAGGAGATACATGGGAGGCAGGAGTGGGCTGGAGGCCATTGTCCTATGGCTGAGGCTGTTACTACTGACTCACAAAATAGCGGACGCATGAGGTCTTCTCACAGCAGCTTTTCAGTGTTCGTTCTCCAGTTTCATCAGTGCTGAGAAGCTGAAGCCGTGGAGTTTTCTCATGTGACTTCTTAACTCCAGGATTTCAGTTCCAGCCACCCTGTCTACTGTGTGAGCCTCCTTCCACAACAGCTCTTGTGGCACTTTCATAGGCAGTAGCCGCCCTAGTGGACGAGTTTGGTATTGTTCTGGAACTCACTCCAAACTTGTGCGCTCAGGCTTTCCAGTGTTGTAAGCACCTAATTGCCTGCATTGAATCCTTTCCTGGTAAACATTTTAGTGGTTTTTGTTTTCTGCACTGAAAATATGTATGCTCTTGGGTAAGAGAGGTACATTTTTGCCCACACTTCTGGAGGCAATGTTTTAATGCATTTCATACAAAAGCAAAGCTAATGCCTAAGAATGTTGAGAAGCAACAACCTATTTCACATTTTCTTAAAATCATTTCAGTTCCTATTTGAATTGCCTAGAGAACTTAAGGACTTCTTAGGAATAGAAAAAAACGAAGGGAGCCAGCCCTGATGGTCTAGTGGTTAAAGTTCTGTGTGCTCCTCTCTGGCGGCCCAGGTTGGGTTCCCAGGTGTGGAACCATGTCCCTCATCTGTCAATAGCCATGCTGTGGCAGAGGCTCACATAGAAGAACTAGAGGGACTTACAACTAGAATATACTATGTAGTGGGGCTTTGGAGGGGGGGCGGGAAAGAGAGTGAGAGGAAGATTGGTAATAGATGTTAGCTCAGGGCAGATCTTTCCCAGAAAACAAAAAATAAAAACAAGGGTTAGAAAATAAAGAAAAATATACACAATATTCCTCTCTGCTCTTGAGTAAAGTACACTCATAATAACCCTTCAGATTTGCATATCATATTATGTTTATGAAGCATTTATAATATCTCATTCAGTTCATGCAATAGACCTCAGAGGTAAGCACGGCAGCAATTATAAGTCACATTCTACCCTTTAGAAAACAAAGACCTTTAGGAAGCTGGGGCCATGTTGTTATTTTCCCTTTCTGGGGCCATATATTTAGCACCTGTCTGTGTCTAGCACAGAATAAGCACATAATAAAAGGTCAATGAATTAAAGAATATGTGAATTAAATTCTGGAAGGTTAGGTATCTTGCCATGGTCACAAAGAGAAAGTGGTAGAACTGAGATTTTGAAATCCAAACCCCATGCCCATGTAATTATATCAGAGCAAACTAGTTAATTACATTCACATGATTCCTCGAGAGCCTGCATAATTCTTATCACACAGAAGAAAACTGCTGTGGGACCGGGTTAGAGGATCCCATTAAAATTGCTAGCCTTAGATTTAGGTTCTGGCTGTGTCACTTATTAGCTTGTGACAATTGCACTGGGCCTCACTCTCTACATGTATAAAATGAGAATGTTAATCGCTCCTCTATACTTAGTAACTAGGAGAGCATGTATGGTTGTGCTCATTGTTAGCCATAGACAAATCTTGCAATTCTTATAGTTTGCATTTTTTTAAAAAAGTAGAGGTTCAGAGAGTAGATTCGAAAGGACTGAGGGCTAGTTTAGGTGCACTGGGTTCTTCCAAAGTCTTCATTTTCTGTTTATAATTTATATAGAGCATATAACACCCACGACATTGAGAAGCTTATGCAAATGGATTTAGTATACTGAGGAGGCTGCTATCTCCCACATGTCTGTCTTGCTGTGGCAGGAAAAATCACTCTACGTTGCCAAGATCCTGAGTTAGAACCTCCTGTGAAAGCCATCCACATTGTAGGGGAAAGTGAGCCACAAATCTAAAGATGGGGCATTTGAGTCAGGCTCTGGGACAGATCTGCTCGGCATTCTCCAGCAATTCAAAAGCCTCATCGGATGCAGGAAGTTGGAGTTGATCTCTCAGCTTATGTTCTGTTCTGAGATTTTTAGATTCCAAATGTGTATGTGAATTGTTCTGTTTTTGTTTTCTTGGGTGTACTCTCTGGAGGTCTTCATACAAAATTCATTCCTAGCTATTACCTGAATCTTACAGCAAAGTGGAAATTCTCACTGAAAGAGGAACTGGGAATACTCTCTGAAAGTCATGGAAACAGGTGATCAGACCCTTCATAAAGGTCCACGCAGGTGAAAAGCTTCTCTCTGTTCTCTGAGAATTCAAATCGCTAAGTTATTACCTGAAAAAAATTGTTTGCAGGGCATAGATTCGGTAGGACTGTACAGGTAAAAGCTGATGTCCTCTTCAGTCTCAGTTACAACCAATTGTATGGCCGGGGCCTTGCTGACTCAGCAAGAGCTCACAAGCCCATCGCAACCTTGTGTCCTCTGGCCTGACTTCTGGGCAGGACGCCCAGCTGCTGGGATTTGTAACAATCCAGGGCCTGGCCAGCCCGGATCCTACCTTATCTCACTTAAAGAACATCACATCTTAAGGGGACATAGAGCCCCTCCATGTGAGCTACTGTGCCTGGGAACATTGGTCATACCAAGGACAGCCTATTGGCAAGCATATAGCCTTTGTGTCCCCTGCCTATATAGGAAACCCCCTCCCCGTGCACAGCATCAGGTGCATGGTTGCTGTCCAGCCAGTCACCACTGGACCACCCTGTAAGTAACTCCCAATAAACCTATATGTCTTGTTCGCCATCTCTGGGTCTTTTCTTTGGTCTCTCCACAACCTATCCCGCAATGCTCACCCAACCGGACATGTGGCAGAGCACCAATAACCACCAAATCCCAAATAAATGAGCAACTAAAAATGTCTAAGATTATCAAACTCGGCAGTGACAAAACCATAACTTTATTATTTTACACTTGAGCTTGTTCTCTTTTTCAGGTCAGAGATTTAGTTCAAGAAAAACTAAATACTGGGTATTTTCACTTTCTGTTGTACTCACAATTTCATATAAATTCCCCAGTATATGAGACAGAGTAGTTAACCTAGGATTTAATCTAAATTCCCAGATAGTATCATGGCGTGGAGGAAGAGCATGCGTCCAGCCCACGGTTGTCATATCTCCTCCCCTGGCGCCTGGCAAGGTGAGCAGTGCTGTCTGGTGGGCTCTCTACTTCAGCTGTTCATGCAGACGTTGCCTGGGACATCTGTGTTCCCATATGCTTTCCCGTCTCAGGACACATGTTGACATCCTCAGCGACGTCACCTTGTCCTGATCACAAAGCCCCTGAAAGGCCGCAGACTCCCTCTCTTAGCTAAGTTTTATACCCTCCTCAAAGACCTGGAAAAGCCAACTGTGATCTTGCACTTTCTGGAAATGCAGGATGCTAAGTACAGCTGTCTCATTCCCTCAATCTGCTCTGCTCCTAGACTGTGGTGGTAAGGAGATTTCTGTAAGAACTTCAAGTGACAAGATGTCATTGGTGCTTTCCGCTTTAAGAGCCCCAACCTCATCTTGGGATCCCATTAGCCTTTCCCACCCTTGGGGCCATGCTCCAGGCTAGGAATAGGATAGGGAGTAGCAGGAGACCCGTCTGCAAACTCCACACCAAAATCTGACCCTGTAGCTCTCCAGTCTAACTGTATCCATGCTCCTTTTTCTGGAAAGACTTTATTGGGCAAGAGAAGAAAAGCTGACTCACGAAATATTCCAATTCTGTTGCATGAGCCAGAATGTCTGCTTTAGGAATGCAAAAGCCAATAATTGGACTATTTTGTTCTTAGAGCACAAACTCCCCCGAGACAATGAATAGAGTAAAAGGAAGTGAGAGGTAGGGGACAGAATGGTTACTACTTCTCAGTGGTATCCTGCTATACAAGTAACTACACAGCGTTCTGATCCTTAGGCAAAACACACTAGAAATGATTGGGATGAAAAGGGCAGTTGTGAAAGTTCCTTTTCCTCCCTAAAGTAGTATGGGGAGATCCCTCTAACAGAGAAAACAAACTGACTAGGACACTTGAAGTGGATGTATTCTAAAAGCTGACAGGGAAAGAAACAGAGATTTTTTTCACTTCTTTAATTTGAAAAGGGGATAGTGTCATGGAAATCTCCAAATCCAGGGGTCCTTAGATTGCAGCAACACAGATGAATGGGTAAGTGCAAGACATTGAGTCATATCTTTTGAAAAGGTTATATGTACTGTTTATTATTTATAAATATGAATAGTGAAATAAATAACTTAATATATAAGTATTTATTTAATCAATACTGAATAGTAATATAATTAAATAATAACTATATGCCTATATAATTCATTATTAATATTAAATAATATATAAGTAATTATTTAATAAATTAAATAATAAACCAATAATAAAACCCAAAAACTTATGTGCTAAAAAATAAATGTATTGCCAACAATAAAAACCAAATGTTTCTTATTTGCCACACTAAATACATGCATCATATCTCTTAATTCATACATTGATCCTTTGAAATAGCTACTATTTATATTCTAAAATGAAATACAGTAAATACAGATAAAAATACAAGTTCAGAAAGTTTGATTGGCTTACCCCAAATTCCACAGGTAGTGAGAAGCTGAGAGAGCTGGGGTTTAATGACTAAGTCTGTCTGAACCCAAAGCCGACACTCTTGTGCCGCCTCAAATGCTGCCCATAGGCTTGGAAGAGAGACCTGACTTGCAAATTATAATCCTGAAAAAGAGTGGTCAGGAATAGCACTGCTTTTCTGTTCCTCAAAAAAGGCCCACAACATTTAGCTTGAACCATGTTTTGCTGGTGAGATTTCATGTATATTTAAAACGCTGTACAGCCATCCCCTACTGATGATGGTAAAGTGTCCTCACAGACCAGGATGGCCTTGAGAACACGCTCTGGATAGTGCCTTCAGAGCTCACTCCTCTACCTACCTTCTCACGGCTCTTGAAGAATCAGCCTGCTGTAGGTTGGGGAGACTTTCTTTAGCACATCCCACCTTGAAAAACTCTCCAGCCTTTTGTTTCAGTGAGGTTGAGCTCAGTTCATGCTAGACTCCATTCCCTATTGCAATAGTTACTGTGAATAAACTCTATCCTTACTGCTTTAATTAGCCTCCAGCTTTATCTTTGACAGGTAACAAGAGAAAGGTAGAGTTGATACTGTTTTGAATCTCTTGTATTTGGTAATCTTCACAATCACCTTATTTTGTGGATATCCTGGCCCACAGTTTACATAAGAGGAAACTGAGGCACAGAAGTGTTAAGTAATCTGCCCAAGATTCCGCACTAATAAATGACAACTGGAACTTGAGCCCACACAGTTGGATTCCCAGTCTACATATTTTCTACCACGCTGTCCTAGCGCCTTAATCCAAATACTGCTTCAGAGCAATATAGTCAGTCCCGTCAAGACTTCGGATTTGGTGCTGTTCTCCACCTTAAGGAGCACTGCCTCCCCTGGAACACAGTCTCAGTGGCAGGAGACGGACAGGAACTAAGCTTTTAAAAGGTTTGATGGGAAAGAAAGAGAGAAATTCCATAATGGCTTTCAGGTATGAGGCATGCCAGGCCAAAGGAAGGCTAATTTATTTACATTTCAGAAGGGATTGACATGCTATGAGATAAAGACCATTACATCCCAATATATATATTTGACAGGATGGAGGGGTGTAGTCAGGAGAGATGGGACTGTTGTGATTTGCTGAGGACAATCTGGACACACAGTACGTGAAGCCATATTCTGATTTATAGGGATTTGAGGAGGAACGAAAGAATCAGTAAATTAGTAAAGAGCCAAGCTAGCAAGGAGATTAAGATAAAGTTACATCACCAAAGCAAGGGATTGGAGTTGAGATTTGAGAGCTGTGGGCATCCTTCAAAGTTTTAAGACTCCAAGATGCATTACTAGCTTGAAGCATATTATACTGCTTTTTCCTTTTTTCTTTCTTTCTTTCTTTTTGTAGGTCAACTAACTGTATATCAGCAATTTCTTCTGTCATTAGGAATACTATTAAAAACAATTAACCCTAGTATTTTACTTTCCAACAAATTCTGGCTCACAAATCCATTATATAAAATAGGTAAAAAAGGAAGCTTTTTTTCCTTTTTTTGAAGAGAAGATGAGTGATAGTGAATTCTGGGAACCAAAACCATCTGTGCTCTGTCATATTCCTCATGCATCGTGGTGCCATTTTGATGGATCTAACCCGAAACTACTGCTGTGGGAGGTGGACGCGAGGAACCTGGGAATGAGGAAGTCTGGTTCCTAGACCTCTGTGTTCCGTTTAATGACTGGGTCACCTGAAACAATTCCTCATAATGAGTCTCAGTTTATTTTGTATAAAATGAGAAGTGTTGTTCAGGTGACTTGTAGGATTTTTTCCAGCTTCACAAAGTTGTGAACTTTAGAGCAAGCCTCAAGATTGAGAGAAAATAGTGTCCTGTGTGTGAATATGCTATGTTGTTGCGTAGATTACCATAAGATGTTTCTTTTAGTCCTGATTTGAACATCAAACTTCTGCAGAGACTAATTTCAAAGTCAGGTAGATGAACTTTGATCCACCTGAGCCTGGAGACTTTCCTGGTGTTAATGATTGTTTCTATCCTCTGAATTTTGGAGAAAGGCTAAAGGGAGGAATTGCTATATATTTCTCCCAGTTCTACAATTTCACGGCCCCGTATTCCTTTTCCTCATCTATCGAAAAACCCCTGTACTTCCAAACAAGGTTACTGTACCCTTCGCTTTGCCCTTAAATTCTCATAAAAGAAAAGATGATTCATGAATTTTGTTGTTGTCCTTTTTTTTGATCCTGGTTCATGAAAATCCTGAAAATCAATTATTGAAATACCTTTCTGTAAAGAGTAAAGGAAAAAAACTCTCTCTGCTTTAACTTTTCAGACTACATTTGGCAAGTAAAAACATGGTTTATAGGATAAAAACTTTCTGTTACTGATTTCAAATTAAATGTGGACCAAGTTAAAGCATTTTTTTTTTCCCCTCAAGCCAGATTTGGGAGTGAGAAGAGACCTTTATAATGAATAATATGTATCTGAGACCCCTTTTCAACCCTGGGCTTGTAAACACTCATTTGTACAAATGCATATTTTTCCATAAAGAGAATGCATATTATAAGAGCTGTTCTGCTCTATCAGTTATAGCAAATGCATGTCCTGAAAAATCCTCTAAATACTTAATTTTCTGGCACCAGAAATTATCTTATTAAAAAGTCATTTTAGTTTACTGTGTATTGCTAGGAAAATCACAGTTATTAAATAAGCAGCTTACTGCTTAGTTGAGAACCCCTTTCAAAAGCAAAGTTAATAGAAAGGGTGAGTTGGGAAGTGCCCCGGGATCCCTGTGGTCCCAGAGGCCCTTGCTCCACTCCTTGGAGCACCAGTGTCATGAAAGTCACACCTATAGCTTCAGTGAATCAGACCGATCTTGGCTGGATCGCGACAATGTAGACTCAAACCGTCATCTAAGCCTGAGTTTTCTCTTGTTCTTTGAAGGTTGTTGTTATGACCATTATTATGCTTCTTGGGAAAATCACTGGCATTTTTATTTCATTTTATATTCTAGATAATATATTTATAAGTTCCAAAAAGTCAAAATAATGAAGAAATAAATAAGATACATATTTAAATGCAATAAATAAGTATATTACCTCACTATAGATATTTCCCTGCGCCTTATATTTTTGTTACCTATGTTGGAGATCTTTGTATTAAGTATATGAGTGCTTCTTGTTTTTCTTTATATTACATTGTATGGATACACCATGATTTATTACATTAAACCCTACATATGGAAGTTTCAGTAGGTTCTAGTCTTTTTTTTTTGTCCAAAATAATGCTGCAATGAATAACCTTGTACATACAGCAGTTCACAAATGTGCAAGTATATCTGTGCTGCCAAGACTAGCTAGGCAGCCAGCTGAAGGTGCAGATGGAATTAATAGACAGAACACAGTCTATATAACAGACACAACACAATCTATATTATTTAATGGGATAGGGGACCATCAGCCTCAAGGACTGAGGTGAGGTCCCTCTGATCACCACGTATTTATTTGTAGGCAAAGAAGTACAAGCATAGCAGGAACTCATGCCAGCAGGGCTATACAAGTCAAAGCTCAGCAGTTCTAGTCTTCCTCCCTTCAACGCACCCTGGCCCTACGCAAGGCCATTCCCTTAGGGAGTATCCTAGAAACAATCAGCAAGTTACACAGACAGCGTTCCGTTCCTGCAAGGGCCCAGCGTTCTCAAGCTCCTTGCCTTCATGCTTGATAAGATACTGCCTTCCGGCCTTTGATTCCAAAGCACAAACAATCTAGTATAGTAATTTATGAGAATCAGCAAATCACATATTTCTCAGCCACCCACTTGTAACTTACTCTTACTAAGCTTAAAGCCTAGCAAGAATGCTGCTATGATCTCCTGCAACATATCTGGAGAATTAATTTCTAGAAATAGATTCATTAGGTTAAAATGTTTGTTCTTTTGTTGTGTTAATATAATATTCAATGCACCCTTTGATATAATTTTCAATGAGCTCTTTAATTTCCACTCCCACCAACAGTGAGACAGAATGTTCATTTCCCTCACAGGGACAAACATTGGGTGTGATCAAACTTCTGATCTTTGCCAATCAGATAGGTGAAAAATTTGTGTGTTAGTGTAGCTTGAATTTGCATTTATTTTATTTTTGACAGAAAAAGAGAATTTTGTTATTATGTTAAAAAATCTATCAGTGGTTTTTAATTAATGAACAGTTTAGTCACATACTCTTCACATTTTTCTGTTGGGTTGTTACTCTCCTCCTTATCATTGTGTTGGAGCTCTTATATATCAAAGAAATTAGCTTTTTTCTGTGATATGAATTACAAATATTTAATATGTCAAAACTACCACAGTCATTCTTTTAAATTCAAAGTAGTTTTAGAAGTTGAATACTTTATGGCATTTTATTCACACGGTAAGAAAGGCTTTCCTGGCAGAGTGACATCAGCATCTTGGAGAAGTGAGTTGTTTTTTTTTTTGTCTCTTCCCTCTAAGTTACAACTAAGCAGACATTCATTAACCAACAGAGGATTCTCTGCACAGCACAACAAGACACCTGAAAGATCCATGCAGGCATACATCTGAAGCTGGGTAGATTGGATCCCTAGGAAGCAGTAGGACTAAGTGAGTGGGCCCTCCTGGCTCCCCAGCTACAGCAATCCAGGTGGCAGCTCCTTACACAGAGGCCAGCACAACTGTAAGAAGAGGCAGCAGCATCCCGGTCCAAGTGCAAATGCTTTTGGAGTGGTTGCCCAGCCCATGAGAGAGCCAACTGTACTGTGGCATCCTTGCCTGTGGGAACGCTCCACACCGAGTTGCAACAGCTGAGCCCCTGTGAAGGAGCCCTACCCATCAAGTGCAGCAGCTCAGAGGAGCAGCCTGGGAGAGAAGAGCTGGGCTGAACATGAAAGAAAGTGCACTTTCCTTCTGGCCTAGTGCAGCAGCTCAGCTGGTCTCTTGCTAATTGCAGTGGTCCCACCCACATGTGATCATACCACCAGTGGAGAACAGAGGCCTTGCCTGCACATGTGTGTGTGACTCACCAAGCAGCTGTGGTCAGCTCCTAAATACAGAAAAGCCCTACAGCACAACTTCTAACAGCTGGGGTGGGATCAGAAAACACAGCTCTTGCCCCCTGCCATCAGCAGTGACAGGTGGAATCTGAGACCGGATACTACCACAAATGCAGCAGCAAAGGATCTATTCCTCAAACACCATGAAGAACTACAGTAACACTTTAGAGCAGAAAGAAAATGAGAAGTCTCCAGAAACCAATCCTGAAGTCACAGAAACTTACAGTCTAAATAACAGAGAATTCAAAAAATTGTCATAAAGAAACTCAATTTGCTACCAGAAAACTCAGAAAGACAATTCACTGAGCTCAGGAATAATAATAATGAACAGAAGGAATACTTCACCAAAGAGATTGAAGCCCTAATAATGACCAAACAGAAATTCTGAATATGAAGAAAACAAGTAATGAGATAAAAATTATTTAGAGGGGTCAGCCCAATGACACAGCTGTTAAGTTTGCAAGTTCCACTTGGGCGGACTAGAGTTCGCTGGTTCAGATCCCTGGTATGGACCTACACACTGCTTGTCAAGCCATGCTGTGGTAGGTGTCACACACATAAAGTAGAGGAAGATGGGCATGAATGTTAGCTCAGGGCCAGTCTTCCCCAGCAAAATGGAGGAGGATTGGTGGTAGATGTTAGTTCAGGGCTAATCTTCCTCAAAAAGAAAAAAATGATTTAGAAACCATAAAAATAGAGTTAATATTATGGAAGACAGAATTGGTGATATAGAGGATAGAAATGTAGAAATGCTTCAGGTGGAGGAGGAGAGAGAACAAAGATATTTTAAAAATGAAGAAATCATTTGAGAAATAACTGACTCAACTAGAAAAAGTAATATAAGTATTATAGGTGTTCCAGAGGTAGAAGAGAGAGAGAGAAGGGAATAGAGAGCTTGTTCAAAGAAATAATAGCTGAGAACTTCCCAAATCTGGATAAGAACTGAACTGACTAGTACATGAAGCCAATAGAACTCCTAATTACATCAATGCTAAAAGCCTTATCCAAAGCATATAATATAAAAACTGGCAAAAGTCAATGACAAAGAAAAAATATTAAGGGCAGCAAGGAAGAAGAAAATAACCTACAAAGGAGCCCCTATCAGGCTTTCAGCAGATTTCTCAGCAGAAAACTTACAGGCTAGGAGAATACGGAATTGTATATTCAAAATACTGAAAGACAAAAACTTTCAGCCAAGAATACTCTATCCAGCAAAACTATCCTTCAGTAATGATAGAGAAATAAAAACTTTCCTAGATAAACAAAATCTGAAGGAGTTCATTGCCACAAGGCCTGTCTCACAAGAAATGTTGAAAGGAGCCCTCTCATTTGAAACTAAAAAGCAAAGGTTTACAAAACCTAGAGCAAGGAGATAAATAGACTGAATCAGAAAATTGCAGATCTATATCAGAGTAGGTTAATAAACATTTAATTATAACATAAAAGTTAAAGGGAAGGAAAGTACCAAAAATAACTATGAACACTTCAATTTAGTCACAAACTCACAACACAAAAATGAATAATTTGTAACAAGAATAACTCAGAAGGGGAAGAGGAAAGAGATGAACCCTGCTCAGAATAACGGAGATAAGAGACTGTCAGAGAATGGATTATCTCATCAATGAGATGTTTTAGGCAAACCTCATGGTAAGCACTACACAAAAAATCAGAGCAGAGCCATAAATCATAAATAAAGAGATAACTGAGAAAACTATCATAGAAAACCACTAGACTGAAATAGCAGTCAGAAATACAAGGGAAAAGAAGTGATGGAAATGTGGAACAACCAGAAAACAAGAGACAAAATGGCAGTATTAAGCCTTCATGTACCAATAATCACTCTAAATAAGAAGGGATTGAATTCTCCAATAAACAGACACAGAATGGCCAGATGGATTAAAAAATAAGGCCCAACAAGATGCTGCCTCCAAGAAACACAACTTAGCTCCAAAGAGAAATATATGATGAGAGTGAATGGATCAAAGACAATGCTACAATCAAATGTCAAGCAAAAGAAAGCAGCTATTGCCATAATTATATCAGACAAAGCAGACTTCAAGATAAAAAAAAGACAAGGAGACACAAAGAGTGGCAGTACATAATGATAAAGGGGACATTCCATCAAGAGAACAAAACACTTATGAATATATATGCACCTAACAGGAGCAGCAAAGTATATAAAGCAACTATCAACAGACCCAAAGGGAGAAATTGACAGCAACACAATAATAGTAGGGGACTTCAACACCCAACTTACATCAATGGATAGATCATCCAGACAGAAAATCAACAAGGAAAGAATGTCCTTAAATGAAATACTATACCAGATGGTCTACGTATAGAACATGCCGTCAAAAAACAGTAGAATACACATTCTTCTCATGTGCACATAGAACATGCTCAAAGATAGAACATGTGTTGTGAAACAAGGCAAACCTCAACAAATTTAAGAAGATTGAAATAATATTAAGCATCTTTTCCAACCACAAAAGCTATGAAACTAGAGGTCAACTACAAGAAAAAGGCTGGGAAAGTCACAAATATGTGGAGACTAAACGACATGCTACTGAAAAAACACTGGATCAAAGAATAAATCAAAGGAGAAATCAAAAAGTAACTGGAGAAAAATCAAAATGAAAACAATACTTCCACTCTTTGGGGATGCAGCAAAAGCAGTGCTAAGAGGGGAATTTATAGCAATACAGGCCTACCTCAGTACAGGCATACAAAACAAGAAAAATGTCAAACAAGTAATCTTAAACTAGACCTAACATCCTAGAAAAAGAAAAACAAAGCTCAAAGTCAGAAAAAGGATAAAAATAATAAAAATTAGAGCAGAAATAAATGAAATATGGACTAAAACAATAGAAAGGATCAATGAAACTAAGAGCTGGTTCTTTGAGAAGATAAACAAAACTGACAAACCCTTAGCCAGAATCACTAATAAAAAGAGAGAGAAGTGTCATATAAATAAAATTAAAAGTGAAAGAGGAAAAATTATTGCATAAGTACAAAGGTTTATATGAGAATACTACAAAAAACTATATTCAAGCAAATGGGATAACCTAGAAGAATGGATAAATTCGTAGACTCATACAGCTTACCAAAACTGAATTGAGATGAAATAGAGAATCTGAACAGACCAATAACAAGTAAAGTGATTGAAACAGTAATGAAAAATCTCCCCAAAATCAAAAGCCCAGGACCAGATAGCTTCTCTGGAGGATTATACCAAACATTCAAAAAGATGTAATACCTATCCTATCAAACTATTCCAAAAAATTTAAGAAAACAGTACACATTCTAACTCATTCTATGAGGCCACCATTGTCCTGATACCAAAACCAGACAAGGACAACACAAAGAAGGAAAATTACCACTCAATGTCGCTGATGAACACAGATGCAAAAATCCTCAACAAAATACTGGCAATTCAAATATAGCAATACATTAAAGGATCATACACCATGATCAAGTGGGATTTATACCAGGGATGCAGGGATGGTTCAATGTCTGCAAATCAATCAATATGATATACCACATTAAGAAAATGAGGAATAAAATTCACATGATTATCTCAATAAATGAAGAGAAAGCATTTGACAAGATTCAACATCCATTTCTGATAAAAACTCTCAATAAATTGGGTATAGAAGGAAACTACCTCAACATAATAAAGGCCATATATGCCAATGTCATACTTAATGGTGAAAAATTGAAAACTATCGTTCTGAGAACAAGAACACGACAAGGGTGCCCACTCTCACCACTCTTATTCAACATAGTATGGGAGGTTTTAGCCACAGCAATTAGGCAAGAAAAATAAATAAAAGGTAACCAAATTGGAAAGGAAGATGTACAACTCTCACTCTTTATGAATGACATATTCTATATATAGAAAACCCTAAAGGATCCATGAGAAAACTATTAGAAATAATCAACAACTACTGTAAAATTTCAGGGTACAAAATTAACTTACAAAAATCAGTTGGATTTGTATACAGTAATAATGAACTAGCAGGAAGAGAACTTGAGAATACAATCCCATTTACAATAGCAACAAAATATCTAGGAATAAACTTAACCAAGGAGGTGAAAGTCCTATACACTGAAAACTATTAGACATTTTTGAAAGAAATCAAAGAAGACATAAAGAAATGGAAATATATTCCATACTCATGGACTGGAAGAATAAACATAGTTAAAATGTCCATGTTACCTAAAGCAATCTACACATTCAGTGCAATCCCAATCAGAATCCCAATGATATTCTCCATGGAAATAAGACAAAGAATCCTAAAATTTATATGGAATAACAAAAGACCCCTGAATGGACAAAGCAATCGTGAGAAAAAAGAACAGAGCTGTAGGAATCATAATCCTTGACTTCAAAACACACAACAAAGCTATAGTAACCCAAACAGCATGGTTCTGGCACAAAAACAGACACATAGAACAATGGAACAGAATTAAAAGCCAAGAAATAAAACTATACACCTATGGACAGCTAATCTTCAAGAAAGGAGCCAAGAACATACAATGGAGAAAGGAAAGTCTCTTCAATAAATGGTGTTGGGAAAACTGCACAACCAAATGTGAAAGACTGAAAGCAGACCGTTCTCTTACACCATACACAAAAATTAACTCACAATGAATTAAAAACTTGAATGTAAGAACTGAAACCTTAAAATCCCTAGAAGAAAATATAGGCAGTACACTCTTTGACATCAGTCTTAGCAGCAGCTTTTCAATTACCATGGCTATTCAAGCCAAGGAAAGAAAAGGAAAAATAAACAAATGGGACTACATCAAACTAAAAAGCTTCTGCGAGGCGATGGAAACCATGAACAAAATGAAAAGACAGCCCACCAACTGGGAGAAAATATTTGCAAATCATATATCTGACAAGGGGTTAATTTCCAAAATATATAAAGAACTCATACAACTCAACAGTGGGAAAGAAACAACCCAATCAATAAATGTGAAGAGGATCTTAACAGATGTTTTTCCAAAGAAGATATATAGATGGCCAACGGGCACATGAAAAGATGTTCAACGTCACTAGTTATTAGCAAAGTATGACTCAAAACTACAATGAGATATCACCTTACACCTGTCAGAATGGCTATAATTAGCAAGACAAAAAATAACAAATGTTGGAGAGGACGTGGAGGAAAGGGAACCCTCATACACTGCTGGTGGGAATGCAAACGGGTGCAGCCACGATGGGAAAGAGTATGGAAATTTCTCAAAAAATTAAAAATAGAAATACCATACAATCCAGCTATCCACTACTGGGTATTTACCCAAAGAACATGAAAGCAACAATTCAAAGAGATTTATACACCCTTATGTTCATTGCAGGATTGTTTACAATAGCCAAGACATGGAAGCAACCCAAGTGCCCATCAACTGACGAACAGATAAAGAAGATGTGATACATGTATATATACAGTGGAATGCTACTCAGCCATTAAAAATGGTCCCATTTGCAACAACATGGATGGACATGGAGGTTAAGCGAAATAAGGCAGACAGAGAAAGACAAACATTGCATGATTTCACATGTATGTGGAAGACAAACAAACACAAGGATAAAGAGAATGGATTAGTGGTCACCAGAAGGGAAGGGGTAGGGAGTGGGCGAAAAGCGTAAAGGGGCATATATGTAGGATGACAGATAAAAACTAGACTATTGGTGGAGAGCAACATGCAGTCTATATAGAAACTGATATGTAATAATGTACACCTGAAATTACACAATGTTATATACCAATATGATCTCAATAAAATAATTTTCAAAAAGAAGAAAAAGTTAAGGCCTTCCCATTTCAGAAATTATATATTAATTCTCCCATAGTTTCTTCTATTACTTTTTAGGCATTTTGTGAATTTAAATTTTTTTCCGTTGGGAAATATTTTGGTTAATGTGTGAAGTAAGGGCACAATTATTTTTATTTCTTTTCACGTGTCTACCCAATCATGCCAAGATTTTTTTTTGAAGAAATTATTTTACACGTCACTTTTGTCATAATTATATTTCTGTATAGACATCGGTCTATTTCTAGGATTCTTGTTCTAATTATTTAATATCTTAAATTCATGAAGGACATCAATACTCTTTTAATGATGGTGGCTTTGTAGTAATTTTAATATCTGGTAGGAGTAGTCTCTATTCATAATTATATTTGGTTCGTATTTTTCCTTGCTATTCTTGATTAATTTGTTTTACACTAAAAAAAGTTTAGAATCGTCTTTTATAATTTAAATTTGAAAATACATAATAACCAAGAGTATTCATGTTTTATGAGTATAATATTCAATTATTAAATGTATAGTTAAACTTGGAAAATTTGGCTTGTTTACGATGTTTAAACTTCCCATTCATAATTATAATGTGCCTTCCATTTGTTCAAGTTTTCTTTTACATTTCTTCAAAGACACTTGAAGTCTTACTGTTTATTTCTAGGAATTTTATCTCTTGTGTTTCAGATCTCAAAAGGTTCTGCGTTATCTCATGTAATTTCTAGTTGTCTGTTCCTCCTCATTTATGTATATCTATTTTGCAGGCCACTGCCTCACTGAATTCTCTCAATGGTTGCAGCGATTTTTCAGCTGATTACTTTGCATTTTCGAGCAATCATTTTACCTGCCAGTAGCGATAATTTTAGCTCTTAGTTTACCATTTTTATACTCACAGTATATTTCCCTTTTGTACTTAGGTTTGTTTGTGCTCAGAAATATGACCATTAACAGCCAGCATCCTTGTTCTAGACTTGAGTAAAAACACGTTTTCCTTTCGCCTGTTGGCTTTGAGGCTGAAGTTAATATGTTTATTATGTTAGAAATTCATATATTCCTATTTTATTATTTTTCAAAAATCAATAAGAAGTGTTTGATTTTATCAAAGGTCACTTTAATGTCTATAGATGTAATATTTTTTCCTGAAATATAATAATGTGATTAATTATATTAAAACATTTCTGAATTTTGAATAATTCTTATTTTCCTGAATAGCATCTGATGATGGCCTACTAATATTTTAATACGCTGCTAAAACTTGCTTACTGAAACTGAGTTTATGATTTTTGCATCACTTATTTTGTTAATTTTTTATCTCTCTTCCCCTATTACAATAAAAAGTTCATAATGACCGATTTTATCTCTTATTTTCTGCTAAAATCCCAGTACCTAAAACTATGCCTGATACAGAGTAATTCCTGAAGAAATAAGTTGACATTTATTCATTCAATAAATTGAGATTTTTACTGTTTTGCCTCTTTTGTCGAATTTCAGTGTCGAGTTATATGCACTTCATACAAAGCTCAGAAACAATTTAAGTAGCATTGGAATTATCTTTGCTTTAAAGTTATAATTAGTTTAAATCAGCTGGAAGCTTTACCATGGAATTCTAAATGGTTATGAAGCAGTTAGAAAGCTCTGTGTGGTTGGGTTAAGAGACATTTAATTCCATTTGACATTTAAAAACAAATTTCTGTCTTAACACAGGTTATTTGCTATTTCATATTTGAAGTTTTTATTCCTATGTAATATCAAAGCCTGTTTGTATATCAATCTATCTATCTATCTATCCATCATCTGTCTATTTATCTGCATAAACTATCTGGAAGTAATCCATACCTAATTTAGAAACGACAACAAAAAAATCACACTTACGTCTCACTAAACAATATAACATTTTGTTTTCTTTATTTTTGTAATCTGTGGGAATAGAATCACACTGTTTGTAGTCATCTATGATATTTTTGCTCAATAATCTTTTTTTCTAAGTTCACTCTTTTCTTGTGTCTTGTAATTCATTCATTTTCATTGTAGTACAATATTCCACACATTAGCTTCTTAGCAGTTTCTTGCTAGTATGAGCTGTACAGCTGTTAATATTTTTGCCTTTGTCTCCTGGTACTTAAGAATTTCTCTACAAGATATTTCTATAAATGGGACTGTGGGTTTGTATTATGCACCCATTCAAGTTTATAACATAACTTCCAATTGTTTGTCAAAATACTTGCATTAATTTACAATTTCACCAGCAGTGTGCCAAGGTTCAATTTAAGGAATATTCAGTCTGATATTTTACATTATCAGACATTAATATTTTGCCAATCTCATGGTGTAAAGTGATATGTAATTGTGGTCTTAATTTAGATTTCCCTGCTTACTAATGAAGTGGAGCATATTTCATGTGCTTTTTCTGGCTGTGCATGTTTATTGCCCATTTGTCTTTCTTTTCCCATGCAATTTTAGTTAACTACTAATTTGATTTCTTTAATGGTTATAGTGTTTTTCAGGCTTCCATGTGTCAGTTTTAGTAATTTACAATATCTAGAATTTCCTCTGAGTTTTACACACACTGGCATATGGCAATTCATAAATTAGTTTTCTTTTTTTCTTGTTCCAGTTTGCTGGATCTCTACTTACGGTTACCTTTATATTTCTAATACTGCTTACTCTTGCCTGATGTTTTTATTGAATCTCACCAAATGATTATTTAATTATTTAATCTTTATTTTCCTTTTACCAGAAGATTTGATTTGCTTCTGTTTGGTTTCACATGTTAATATCAACCAGTGGCAACTTTGTCCCTTTTGAGGGTCCACAGCTTAACTGAAGAATCTCGAGTTCATCTTCCTCCTTTGCCCAAAGTGACCAGATGCTCATAGCGGTGTTTGCATTCTGGAGGATCCTTCTTAGATGTTTGCTTATCTCTTCCTGTCCTTGTTTTTCTTCCTGGGCTCTTGTTGCAGTTATTGTTTCTGTTTCATTTGTTTACTTTTTCATTTTACTCTCAGAAATTTTGTTTGATTTCTCATGAGCCAAGGAGTACCTAGCACGAACTAGGTATATTTTAGTGGGAGAGTTTTTCAGAGAATCCAGCCTAACATATTGTTAGACATCAAAGTACCCATGCATTCATTTTTGAAAATTTATGAATACTTTTAAAAATCAGTGTTAATTTAACATAACAATAGATTGATTGTTTTAGCACTATCTTGCTTCTCTCAACTTTATTAAATTTACTTTGAATTACAAAAGTAATACACCCTCTCTATAATAAGGTTAGCTATCAAAATACAAGTTAACTTAAATTTGGCTATAGGCACCTAAAGGCAAGGCTGCTGCAAATTGGCCAGTGATGGTACCTTTTCTCCAGCTGTGGCCTGGATTCACCAGCAAAGGGGAAAACTACTCTTTTTTCACTTAGCCCCTCTCTCTCATTCTTTTTATTTTTCTTGTTTCAGAGTCACAATGTATATGTTAGTGGGGTAGCCTTCTTTTCTGAATGTGCAGAGCTTTTGATAGCACTGGACTGTGTTGTCTCAGAAAGGGAAAGATGCACAAGGTTTACAAAGTGGACTGGCTCAAATATGGAAATGCCTGGGGAATTTCTGAAGAATGACAGTAAACTAAGTGCAATTACACGGTGTAGATCCAGATTGGGCTGACATGATCACCATGATTCTGAACTCTGCATTCTAGCACTGAGGCCACAAGAACCCAAGTGGAGGTCCCTACGACCAAGCTAGGGAGAAAGGATTTGGAGATACCGACCCCTGATCCCTAAATAATGTATTATCGCAGGGCAAGCAATAGTCCTTCATTTTCCTGGACAATGGAAGCCCAGGGATGGGAGAATGCCCTAAAAAATGTCTTGTTTTAGACTTCTTTTCATCCTTGGGTAGTGGGGACACCATGAAAATTTAATTTTATTATTTTTTAATTTCAAAAATGTGGCACTATTGTGCCATGACAATCATGGAATAACCACTGCCAATAATACTCAGATTGTTTCATTCATTCATTCCTAAATTCATTCAATTTTTCCTTCAGCTATTTATTGTTAGCCTACTAAGTAATGGGTATATAATAATGGAAAGACAGTCACTGTTCTTACAAAGCTTACAGTTGAATACAGATGTCAGACTTTAAAATATCCCAGAAATACATATGTAATTATAAATTATTATACCCTCCAGAATGAGAAGAGTATGTGATCAATCAAACTCATTATCAACTTTATCCAGGGTTTCTCTACTCAGAATATCAGTTCTAAACCAGTTCTTAAAGATATTTAAAAAAGCATCCCTTTGATGATGGTGGAGCAGAATTTGCCAATTCTGATATAAAATAGTGCCCCCATTAGTCATCATTTGCCTTGCTTATTTATTTATTTAATTTATTTTGCACCTGTAACTATCTGTGTGATTGGTTTAAATACATTTACCCCTTTGTTTATTGTCTTCGTAATGAGGATGTCACCTTCATGAGTATAGGGACTTGGCTTTCTTCACTGTATTTGTAGTGCCTAGGAAAGTTCCCAGTGCATAGTATGTGCTCAGCAACTGTTGACTGAATAACGATTGTAGAAAAATGAGTCAGGCCTGCTTAGGATGTCAGTGTCTGAGCTGTCATACTAAATGATATGAAAATCTTGAACAAATACAACATTTATTTCTACAAAGGCTAGATGTTATGACCTGTGAGACATATAACATTTGACTTCTCAATTCCTGCTTCTCAAATCCAGAGACACTTATTTTCTTTCTCTTCCCCCAGTCAGAATGTCCTGGCACGAAGACCCTCTCTAACACCTCAGACGTGGAGCTCCTTGCGTCAACAGCCTCCTTCCGTCCTCCCTAAATCGAAAGCATTTACTCATCCCTCCTTTCCTTTTAGATATAAACAATGCAAATACTACTGCTATAGAAGTGCAGTGTAGCTTTGCTATAATATCAACGTTCTTATAAAGGCACAGGAGAAGCACACAGGTTCACATGGTGAAAACGCCTCTGCCCTTATTCATTAAGAAACCATTTTCCCCTCTTTCCAAACCTTGTGCTTAGAAGGAAATCCGTTATTTATTGTATTCCCGCAGCTTCAGTTATTTGCTTTCTCATGTGCTATTCAATGTTTTTGCCGAAATGCAGACGTTTCTCCACGTCTCGCTCTCATCCCCCCCCACCCAAAAAAAACCCGCCTGATGCAATTACCTGCTACCCAAGTCTTCTTTGTTACTAAGCTACTACAAAGGGTGATTTCTCCTTTTCATGGTGGATACCACCTAAAAGAAATCCCCCCACTGCTTATACCCAAACCACAATTATTTGTGTTACAACCCTCAGTTGCTCAATATCACCTCAGCAGCAAGAATTAAAGGTGTCTGTGGCCAGCCCCATGGCTGAGTGGTTAAGTTCACGAGCTCCACTTCAGTGGCTCAGGGTTTCCTCAGTTCGGATCCTGGGTGCAGATCTAGTAGCACTCAGCAAGCCATACTGACGTGGCATCCCACATAGCAGAACTGGAAGGACATACAGCTAGAATGTACAACTATGTACTGGGGCCTTTGGGGAGAAGAAGAAGAAAAAAAAAGATTGACAACAAATGTTAGCTCAGGTGCCAATCTTCACCAAAAAAAAAAGAAAGAATTGAAGGTGTCTGTTTTCTTTGTTGCTGAGATTTTGCTGTTTAACTCTTTCACTCCTTTTAGGCAGATATCATTATTGTACACCATCACACACATATAGACACAGCACATATTTGCAGAATGAAGGTCAAATGAGAGAACTTTCCTTTGATTCTGAATCCCTTTAATGTCATTGTTTTCTTTTTTGTTTTTAATTCTCTCCCTTAATTTTTCCAGTAGGTGTAGCCATCCATTTTCACCCAACTTCTTACCCCTACCTCAGCAAACATTGAGTGAACATGGATTAAGTTGTACACACTGACAGGTCTGGATAGAGTGAAGTATACCTTACTTTCCTTCTTAATCTAACTATTACGCTTTTCCTCAAACCAAACTAGGATGTTAGCCAAAAGTTTTCAGAGAAAACCCAAAACAAATACAGCCCAGCAATGTAGTGGCGTTGAACTACATTCCAACAGACGTTTACAACATGGAGTTATAAATGATAACAGCGTTTATAGAAAAAGCAGAGAAGGGTACCTATACCATATTTCAGGACTCAGCTGTTTTCCTTTCTGAGTTCTTTCAGACTTTTAAAGTGGTAAATTTCTTTTATAGAACAAATAGACTCTGGGAATTTTAACAATGTTTCTGGTTGCAGAATAGACCTTGGGTCATAAGTCCAGAGGGTTTGCGTTTCAGTTATGTCGGAGGCTGGGCAAAATACAGAAATCCACAGTCGGCTACCATGCCTCTTGACCCTAGTAAGAGTTATGTCCCCTAATCTCTGAGAACTCCACACTGTCCGCTGATCTCCAGAGGATAGTACCGGAGATACCTAAAATAAATCCATTCAAAGGGATGGTCGTTATAAATAATTCCTTTTCCTTTCCTTGCCTTTACACGTAGCCACTCTACATTATTCAGGTGTTGAATATATTTGCTGTGAATTACTCAGTCTTCCACTGCCTCTTCGTCCTCTTGATGGCTGACTTTTGCCCTTCTCGAGTCATTAGAAATTTCACTGTGGTGGACAAAGAGAGGGAATCAAGATTAAAGACATGAGTAAACCATGTCCCTTAGTAGTACATCTGTCAGAAAAAGTGCTAATATTTTGGACAACAATGTCACAAATTTCCAGTATCTGTAATGGATAAAACAATATGGTGAAGCTAATAAAATGAACAATAGTGTTTAAGTTTTTCATTCAACAAGTATTTATTACGCGTTATGTGTCAAGTACTAAAATAGATGCTCTGAATACAGTGTTTACTACTAAAGTAACAGTGATGATAATAATAATAAATAGTAACCTACCCTTCAGAATCTTACATTCTAGTTGGGGAACATAAGTGTAAATGTAAACAATTAATAAATTTTAGATCATTATAAGTGCTAATGTGGGATAGAGAATGATATGATTAGGGACTTTCTTTAATACTGGGATAAATGTAATGTTCTACACTAAGGTGCAAATACTCAATTGAACAATTAAAGAATGCATATGACTCAACTCAGCCCCCAGGTCATATAAAAACATCAAACATAGAGTCACCATATAACCTAGAAATTCTATTCCTAGATTTACACTCAAAATAACTAAAACTGTTTATTCATGCAAAAATGTGTACACAAGTGTTTTTAACACCAACATTGATAGCCAAAAAATAAGACAAATTTTCATCAAATGATAGATAGATAACTGAACACCATAGAATGGTACACCCACATGATGGAATGTTATTCAGCCATGAAAAAGGAATGCGCTACTGATACATGCTACAGCATGGATGAATGCTGAAAACATTGTGCTAAGTGAAAAAAAGGCAGACACAAAATTTCACATATTGTATGATTCTGTTTATTTGGAATGTCCAGAATAGGTAAATCCATAGAAATAGAAATTAGATTCAAGGTTGCCAAAGGCCAGGAAGAGGGGGAATGGAAAATGATTGCAAATTAGTATGGTCTTTTTTTGTGGTGACAAAAACATTCTGAAATTACCCCGTGGTGATTCTTCCACATTCTTGTAGATACTAAAACCCACTGAGCTGTACACTTTAAAAGAGTACATTTTATGATACATGAACTATATCTCAATAAAAGAGAACTTGATGACTTATGTGTCTGCTTGCTAAAAAACAATCCTTTCAAAACCAAACTCTGATTATGTCACTCACCAGTTTGAAATAACAGCTCCACTGGACCTGCAGGATAAAGTTCAAACACATGGGGTAAACAGAAATGTTCTTCATTATCTGACATTTGCCTAAGTCTCCAGCCTCACCTCCAGCCATTTCTGTCCACCACTTTCTAGAGTCATAAGAAATACCTGCCTTTGCTTTTTCACACTATGAGCTCTTCTGCACTTTATGCCTCTTCCACTTGTGCTCTTGGAATAGTTTATCCTCCTCCTTCTTCACCTAGTTAACTGCATTTGTCCTCCAAAATAGACTGCAAATACTGTCAAAGTGACCTCCCTTCACAGCCCAATTTAGGAAGGCTATAATCTCATGAGTCCTTTGCGTATCATAGACCTTTTACAAATTGTGTGACAAGTTTCTCCTCCTTTAAGCGGTATGCTTTGTCAGATCAGGGGGCATTCATGCTTTCTTCTATGTATCTTCAGCACCTGTCAAAGCGAGTGAGTATTTATTAAAATTGTTGCAACTTGAATATGAATAATATGTTGTTTTCAAGCCAAACAAGTTAAGTCATAAATGAAGAGAGTTTAGAAAGCAAAAAGAGAATGTGGTCTGAACCTTAGTAAAAGCCTAGATTTGTACCAAGGAGGGGGAAATTTGGGACATCGGCGTAAGAAAATAAAGTTTGTCAGAAAGAAAGAGAGCTCCCTAGCTTATTACATGTGAATCCATCGGATGAGGGGTGTCCATAAAAATGTATTTCCCATACCCAACCATTAATGAAAGTAAGGTAATATGTTATCATACTTATTCTTGGTCAACGAGTGTGAACAACAACTTTCCTGGACAAACCAAGATGACGTGACCATATCAAGCATCATCCTATCATTCTATTATTGCTGGGTATTAGAGCGGTTTCCAGATTTTTGCTATTATAAATGATTTTTCCAAAAATATCTCACGACTCACTTTCTCATTTCATTAAATCTTTACTCGAGCATCATCTTTTTGGAAAAGACTCCCCTAGTATCTAAAATAACTCCTTCCTTAAGGCTGTCTGTTTGCACTGTCAGACTCCCCACCTAGAATACAAGGTCGATGAAAGAATGAATGTTGTCTCCAAATCTTAAAATTGTGTCCAGCTTATAGTAGTTGCTCAATAAATATTTGTTGAGTGAATTATTAGGTAATGCTGTGATAAGCATTCTTAAGTATAAATATTGTCTTTATCTTTGTTCAAGGATTAATTAATTAATAGAAATCAGGTTAAAAAAATAAAATATATCATTTTCAAGACTCATTTCACACTGTCTTTTTTGACAAAAATTGTACCAATTTTCCAGTGATGAAATTTAATATTCATTTCACCACATCCTAACTGGTATCTAGCATATTAAATAAGATGACATTTCTACATAGTGGTGAATTTGTTAGGGATAAATAACAAGAAAACCAATAAAAATGCCCTTTCTGGAACACTGAGGTCACACTACATTGATCACAAACAAAACATTTTAATGCTTTTCAATTTTGAGACTAATTTCACATACATTAACCTTTGAAATCTATATATGCATATGAAAGAACCAGTTCAGACGTTTACCTCATTTTAGAGATAAATGGAAATGACTTTCCACAATGACAGTTGAGAGGTCAAGGAAAGGTTATAATGAAATTTATCAAGTAGAAATAAAAAGAATTAAGTTGGTTTATTCGGGAGAATTGTATTGATCGGCCAGAACATGGGGACACAGAAAGAATAAGGTTTATAATTGGTAAGAGTGAGATAAACCAAAAGTATTGTGGAAAATATCAGTAGAATTGAGTAACTTTATCAAAGCTGCATGCACCATCCTCAGTTTCCCCAGCAATAGGACTCTCATCTGTCTGTATGTGCATTATTATTTTTTAATTATGTGAAAATGGAGCAAATAGTAACTAAATGATAGAGCCCTGTGGAAAAGGTGGAGAAAAGGGTTGGGGTTGTGTGAAACAAAGTAAAAGTTCAGGAAGAAGAATAATTTGAGTTGTGCATATACAAAAGTTGTCTTGAGCTTGTATGTGTGAGAGAGCTTATGTCAAAGTATGTCATGACATTTCAACTGGATGGAAGAGCTCACAGGATACAGACTATACTCTGTTCTCCTTTGTTACTCAAAGTTCTACCCTCACCTCTGGCACAGTCTCACCAGTGTAGAATGCAAATGGCTCTCATGAGCTTTCTCAGCCCTATTCAGGGACTGAAGCCAGGAAAGCACATCTGGCAAGACCTAAGGAGACCCATTCCTATTAGTCAATAGTCTAAGAAGACTGTGAAGATGTTCATGCCTGCGCCAGTGAAAAAGGCATGCAGAAGATTGTAGGCACCAAATGCCCACTGAGCTGCCACCTTTCTATCAGCCCCATCACAGGGGTCAGTCACTGTGACCCACCCCTTCCCTGTCCCTGCTTTCTACTTCCCATGGTGGCTTCCACCAATGCTGGAGTTTGCTTTGCCAACTCCTTCCACCATACTTGCTCTTCCTGGCTACAGAGCTAGTGTCTACTACAAATTTTGTCATTCAATTCACTAAACAAACTTCCATCATTGATGGCTTGCCTGCCGCTGTTTAGAAGTCCCAATTTGGAAACATGTAGCTAGGGATGCTCAGATCATAGCAGTGAAGATACATTGTAGTAATAGTAAATAGCACAATGAATTAATTTAGTAGACACATTTAGCTAATTTGCTCGTGTGTCTGTGATGTACTGTGTGTCTGTGTGTGTGTGCATACGTGCTTTTTCTGTGGTCAATTTTGGAACATAAAGTTTTCTCTCTCAAACTGAAGTCACTTCCCTCATTAACCCAGCAAGCAAAAACAAACAGAAAAACCTCTTACATTTAGTTCTCTCTTAATTGTAAAATAAAACTAGAACTTTGTAGCTCAGTATTAATTATCCTCCATGAGCTAGCTCTCCTCTGCCCTTCCAGCCTTCCAGGCTTATCTAATACTATAAATACCTGCCCTCTTTGCTCCTCCTTTTTTTTGTTTTTGGTGGTGGTGGGGGTGGGTCAGGTGTTCCAACTGCCTTCTCTACTCCAGGTACCTTAAATGTAATAACATGAATTTTTCCACCATCAAGTCTTAACTCATATTGGTCTCCCAACCTTTCTGCTCCTCACAATATACGTATTCAGCAAAGCTCTTCTCGACAATCTCTTCTGTGGTCCCTTTCCAATTTTCTAATTTTCCAAAATTTCCAATTTTCCGACTCACACGTACCTATGCTTTTAACACTGCCCTGCCAAACCTCGTATTAGAACTTACTTCACTAATCTTCGAGCATGTTTGCGTTCGTGCTTCCCCAGTAGACTGAAAGTTCTGTGAAGTGAGAGCTAGTGCCTCATTCACCCCAGGTGTTCTGCACATAGCTCTCAAAAATACCATCGCTCTTGGAGTTAAGCAAGCAGAATATGAAGTTCATTTTATAATAAAGAAGAAGACTAATGTTTGCCACGTAAAAATATATGTCAGTCATTTTAGAATATATTATTTATCTCCTAGCAGGAGTTTCTATTTCTCATACATATTTGGGAAATTGGAAATACAAATGATTCTTTTGGCATTTAAGTTGATTTGTGTTAGCAGTTAATCCTTTTTCCTCAATTCCATCCTTTATTTTTTCATCATTAACATTTTCCTTACTAGGCTGTGCTTCAGAGAAAGCAGTATGATCTCACACCATTGTGAGAAAGGTCCCTAAATGTCACTCATCACTGTGGTGTGTGGGCTTTCTGGGGCTTTCCGGCAGACAGCACTTTATGATGCATCCATTACTTTGCTACCAGCGGCTCACCTGCCACAAACTGTCTTACCTCCTGCAAGGGAGTGAAGGGCAAAGTCCTCGAGATGTGACAGTGCTTTAAGTGCTGGCTCAAGTCCACCAGGGTCAACTAAGCTGAAATTTGAAGCACGAAGCAGATACACGCCAGGCAGAGGATTGATAGGTACAACAAATTGTTTTCTCATTATTAGCAGGACTGCCTTTGTGAAATAAAAATGAATACATAATCTTAATGGTAGAAAGTCTGCACGGACCCCAAAAAGCAGAACTGCAGGATGGCTGCCTTTTCCTGGAGGCAGCAACAACTTGGAATTTCGTGGCATCTCCCAGGGTCCTGGCTCCTCCCGGCAAGAATATCCACCAGGGTTTCGAATCACAGTCATTATTTTTAGTAATATCGGAACATATTTTACCTAAAATAATTGTTGATCTAGTATACACTGATGTTTTCCACAGAAACAGGACAGAGCAAAAGACACACACAGCCTCATGAAGACATGTGAGATTTTGTATCCCTTTATATGACATGGAATGTCAGGTGTAGGTTAATGGATGACTCCATGAAAAAACAGGAAAATGGAAAGCCAACAATTTCATTGCCTGATGGTGCAAAATCATAACACATTTTCTGTTTTATGATGGAGGGGTCATGTGGCATTAGTACTCAGTGTTCCTGCCAAAAGCATTAATCCAGATGGGAACATTAATTTGTTTGACCAGATGTGTGACAATGTCACTCTGAAAGGTGGTTCCAGTATGCTGAACTAACATATATCATCACAGAAATTGCACTGCTAATAGAATATATTGAATTGGTGGCTCTCTAGTGTGACTTTAATCATTTTGAATCATAAAGAAAGGATTTCAGAATTTAAAAAGACTTTAGATGCCATGTAGCCTGAAGTCTCATTTTACGCAAGTGGAAGCTAAGGCTCAGGGAGGTAAAGTATGTCACATGAGCTTCTTAACCTATGTGTGGTAAAATTGAGAATTGATTCTGGACCTCAGGACCACCTAACCAGACTTCTATGCTCTATGACCTTTAATCTCATTTTCATACATTCCTCCATTTCTCACTCAACAATTAAGTATTGAGCACTCACTAAATGATAGGTACTATACTAGGCATTGGGTGAACAGTGGTGAAAAGACAAGCAAGATCTCTGCTTTTGATCCCTGTTTTTGAGAGAGCTTACCTTCTAGAGGCCAGCATCAGAGGTAAATGAAATATATCTGACCAAAGACAAGAACAGTAAAGAATATGCAACAGGATAGTGTTGGAGACAGTCATTGGAGTGAGGCAGTAGTTTTTGGTAAGGTAGAGAAACGGCGTGTCATTCCTATTTGTATGTATAACAACTATGAAAAGGAGTCAGTGGAGTGATGAAAGACGTTGCCAAGAAGCAGAAATAGCAAGTGTGAGGCTCACATGAGCTTAGAGAGGAAGAGGAACAGACAGAGGCTGATGTAGCTGCCATACATTGAGCAATGGAGAATAGAAGGCAGCCAGCTCATGTAAGATCTGGTGAATTGAATTGTATTCTAAGTGCAATGGGAAACAATTCGAGGAATTTACACAAGGGAGCAATAGATTCCGACTATTAAGCACTTAATAGCACATGGTCTATCGCAGGACATGTAAATTTTCAGGCTGCAAAGCCCTCTAGTAGCAGGCGCTATAGAGAGCACATCTTACTCAACCCTGTCCTCAATTAAAATATCACTCAGGTGTCTATTTGAATTAATGGTAACGTGGAGAAAGGTTTAGAACAAACCTAAGTTAAACAATCAATCCACTTTTTTCCTTCTAATTAATAGACTTTATGATTTAGAGTAGTTTTAGATTTAGAGATTTGAGCAGATAGTGTGAACCCCTCCTCCCCTGCATTTTCCCTTATTATTAACATCTTGAATTTAGTGTGGTACGTTTGTTAGAATTGATGAACCAATAGAGACACATTATTATGAATTAAAGTTAGCCATTTACATTAGGGTTCACACTTTGTACAGTTCTATAGGTTTTGAAAAATACATCACATCATGTATCTACCAACACAATATCATATAGAATATTTCACTACCCAAAAAATCCCCTGTGCTCCATGTATTCATCCCTCTTCCTCTACTGCCAAATCCCTGAGAATTGCTAACCTTGCTATTGTCTCTATAGTTTTGCCTTTTTCAGAATGTCATATAATTGGAATCATATAGTCTGTAGCCTTTTCAGACTGGCTTCTCTAACTACGCTATATGCATTAAAGATCCTTCCATTTCTTTTTCTGGCCTGAGAGCTCATTTCTTTTTTATTGATGAAAAGTTATTGCAATGTATGGATGTACCACAGCTTGTTTATCCATTTGTCTTTTGAAGTACATCTGGTTGCTTACAGCTCTTGGTGATTATGAATACTGGTGCTCTAAATATTTGCGTGCAGTGTTTGTGTCGACATAAATTTTCAACACATTTGGAGAAATGCCAAGGAACATAATTCCTGGATTGTATGCTAAGTTCCTTAGCTTTGCAAGGAACTGCCAAACTGTGTTCCACAGCAGCTGTACCATTTTGCATTCCCACCAGCAATGAGTAAGAGAGTTCCTGTTGCTCCACATCCTCACCAGCATTTGGTGTTGTCTAGATTTTTTTGTCCTTTAGCTAGTCTAGTAGATGTGCAGTGGTAGCTCATTGTTGTAATTTGTAGCCCCCTAATGACATAGATGTTGATTATTTTTTTATTCATTTGTTTTTAAAGAGAAATGTGAAAATTGCCCGTTCTTATAATAATATCGTATATGTTCCTATAATAATATCATATGTATATATGTAACTATGGTGATGCTCCATCCTTTCAGTTCACCCGGCATATGTTTAGCACTTACTGTCTTCTAGTGTCTGAATAAGGCACTAAGGAAATAAGTGATTCAGACGGCACCTCCCCTCTTTCTAGGAGTTTGTGGTCTGACAAAGACAGGCACATAAACAAAACTGTGGTGAAGGGAAATACTGAGGCTAGGACAGCCCTTGAGGAGCAATACTTAACTCTTCCTTAATGGGATCAGAGAACCTTCTGAAGTAAGGAATTCTGGAACTGAATTAAAATAAAGGAGAAGAGTATACCAGTTGATGGTAATGGGGTGGAGTGCTGTGTTATTCAGCTTGGTCTCTGAGAGAAACAAGGACAGCTCACTGGTGTTGTCATGTCAAACATGCATTGAGAGATGCTGATGAAGGGGTCGACACAGGCTGATATTAAGATCTGAGTGATATAAAAACCTGATAGTTATTCAACTATGAAGGCGATATCCATATCTAAGTCAGTTTTCCAATAATGTAAATTTAGTTATTTATTAAGCCTCGTCATTATAAAAGTTCATAACATCCATAAAATACAAGTAGTTTGATGGTACTGTCACATGATTTTAATAATATAATACCATGTTATTAAACACAGTTTGTGTCTTTACTTGTCTCTTTTGAAATAAGTTTAAAAAATTATTATTTTCCTACATGATGGAATCATAAAAAAATACAAACACATAAAAAATTAGGTAATCTCACACGTATAAATCATAATAATTAATAATCCGGTTTATAATATTTCATGTTTTCTATATGTGTGTATAAACATATTTATTAACAAAATTCATCACTAAATGCAATTTCACTGCCTTAAGTGGAAGTTTGTAACATCATCTTTAATGACTTCTGAGTAATCAGTCTGTAAAATGAACAAAGCATGATTTATTTACCAATTCTCCCTTGAAGGTTAGTTCAGGCACTTACACTTTTCCATATTATAAATAAATCTGAGATGAAATTATTGTATAGAATCTTTGGGAATTGAGCCAATGATTTTACTAGGATAATTCCTTATGAGGTTAAATTTCTGGGTCAAAGTGTATGCACCTATTTAGTAAGGCTTTGATAAATATTGCTAGAAAATTATCTAAATCTATAAAATATGACATTAATGTACGCATGTATACATATAAATATATACATGTACATACCCATATATATGAATGTTCATTTTCACAATTGCTGTATTATTTATTTTAATCTTTGTCAATATCATATGTAGAAAATATGTCAATGTTGCTTTGTCACAGTCATCTCTTTCCTGGTCTGAAGATATACAGCCTAGCTTTCTTTCTCTTTCTTCAATTCTTGTCACTGATAATCCCTTCTCCACAGAGCAGCCAAGGTGTCTCTTAATAAAGTGAATCCATCCTATCATCCGCCCCACTTAAAATCCTTCAATAAGGTCTTGCTACTATTAGAATAAAATCTAATTGGTTCTATTAGATATGGTCCCTTCCTACCTGCCTGATCTAATTTCACACTCTGTCTATTAACGCCTTCCCATGGCTTCCCCTGTGCCCCATTCGCTCTCTTAAGCTTTATCCACACTGCTCTTCTGTTCCTTAAGGTATCACATTGCTCCTTCACTGCCTGAAATGCTCTTCCTGATATAGCTGTATGACTGGCACCTTCTCTGGATTCAGGACTCTGCTCACATCTCACGACCCCGGGAGCTCTTCCCTGAGGAATCCAGCCAGGGAGATCCTGCTCCAATTCCAGTGACTCGCTGTAAGATTACTCTGTTTTGTTGCATTAATAGTGTCTACTTTTATCAAAAGTACCTTGTACTTCTCTCTGTTTCCCTTTTGTAGATAGATACTTGGGACTTTGTCTCCATTCTACGTTATCCCTAACACCTCGATTGTTCCTGCCACGTGATTGACAATTAATAAGTGCTCCTTGAATGATTGAATGGGTTGAATGTTCCATTTCTGTTCCTTCTGTAATAAATTGTCTATTCACAGCTGTAGCCCATTTTTCTGTTAGATGTTCATCCTTTCTACCCTTACGAGAATTTTCTGCCATATGGTCAATACTAACTCTTTTCCTGCCATTTCTTTTAAATATTCCCTAAGTAATCATTAGTCTTACAACTTTTTAATAATAATTTCTGTGATAAAATATTTCTTAAATTTTTACTTGTCAAATGTATTAGGATTTTTTGGGGGCCGGCCCCATGGCCGAGTGGTTAAGTTTGCGTGCTCCTCTGTGGCGGCCCAGGGTTTCACCAGTTCGAATCCTGGGCACAGACATGGCACCGCTCATCAGGCCACGTTGAGGCAGAATCCCACATGCCACAACTAGAAGGGCCCACAACTAAAAATACACTACTATGTGCTGGGGGGATTTGGGGAGAAAAAAGCAGAAAAAAATGTAATAGTATTTTTACTTTTTTCATTGGATCCCACTTTTAAGTTCTTCCCCACAAATTAATATCCATCCATGTCTATATTTTCTCCTAGAATTTGTTACACTCACATTTTTCATTAATATATTAATAAATGTGTATGCTGTTTTGGAATAGATAGTCAGATGTTAATCAAACCTTATTTTTTCCATAGGAATCTCATTGTTGCAATGTTTTTTTCTGATAATCTGTTCTTCCCCAGTCATTTCAATTGTAAGCTTTATTACATCCAAAATTCACAAACATGGTTCAATCTCTGAGTTTTCTTTCCTATTGAATCACTTTGCTTCTTAATTTCTGTATTATCATAACATATTAATTAATTTTATAAGTTTTAATAATGGTAAGTCAAGGCATTCTACAATATTTCTATAAATTTCTGCTGTATTTACTCTTTCAGAGAAGCTTAAAGATATTTTTGTCAAACTTGTACAAAAACCCATCGATGTTTAAGATTCTGTTTCTTAAAAAATGTTATTAATTTGGATAGAATTGAAAACATTGTAATTTAATTCTTCTCATTTAAGTACATAATCTAAACTCTACTAGCTCTTAATGTACCTGGAAATCCCTAATTTAATGCCTCTGTATATTTTTTAAATTATAGTCATATAATCTCTGAAGATTTCTTGATCAGTTTATCCTTAACTATTCACATTTTTGTTTCCACTGTGTCTAGGATCTTATATTTTGAAGTGGTTATAATGTAATAAAGGGAAACACATTTTTTTTGCTTTGGAAATTAACCATCTCACTATTATTACATGTTAGCTCACATGGTGTTTTAAACTGAATCTATTGGATTTTCCTGGTAAGCATTTATATTATTTCCAAATGGTAAAGATGACAATTTTTACCTACACTAATTGTTATATTACTTTTTTCTTTATGCTTTGCCTAAAATTTCTAAGGAAAAAAGCTGAATAACAGAGGTGATATATGACTTTCTATTGTTATTTTAGTTTTATTTTTTCTCATTTTAAAGAATCATTTCTGATCAGAATTATGCAAAAACACTTTATTATTGATCCAAGTTCCTGATTATGAACACAATTTGTTAAAATCTGTAGATTTTTTGAGGACCATAGAGCTCTTTGCTCCTGCACTAACCATCTCCAAATTCCTAAGTTTATAAGGTTTTTTCCTACTTTGCTTTCAGAGCCTGTTTCTCTTTCATCCATCTAATGTCATCAGTCACAATCCTATTGTGATTTCTTTATGCTCCTTCTAAACCCTTTCAAATACTTTTCTAGTTAAAGAAGTTTCCCCCTTCATGTAGAATCAAGTGCAAGAACATTTGAAAGCTATTTACTGCTCAAATTAATTTTAAAAATAAACAATTTGCTTCTGTGCTTTTGGTGGATATATTTCTCAGATGTGTAACCATCAGGAAAATGGAGAGATTCTTGTACCATTGGAGACAACTTAGAAGATCCACGTAGGGGATGGTTGAGAAACATTGCTTTAAAGTCAGGTCTGGTATCCAGACTCATCCTATAATATAATAACCTGTCTCTGCATCTGCTCCGCTAGAAGAAATAACTATTTATTCTGCTTGTTTTGCTTTCTATCATATACTTGGTAGTTTACTCAAAATGAAGTTCCATTTATTATCTACCACTCAGAGTCTATGGGAAAAAGAAATTTAAAAAGAATGAATGGATGCATGAACCAATAAACGAAAGAAAGAGAGAGGGAGGGAGGAAGCGAAAGAGGGGTGAAAGGAAGGAGAAGGGAAGGGAAGAAAGGAAAGGAGGAAGGGAGGAAGGAAAGAGAGAGAGGAAAAAAAATCATATCATCATTTGTCACAACAAATAAAAAGGCCAATGACTCTACAGAATCACCCTGACAAAATTATCCTGAGCAATTTTGAATTCATAAAGAATTAAATCAAGGCAGCCATACAAGGAGTTATTATATATATCTGCGCACACACACAGCAGCAGCAATTGGAAGTTAAAACTGTGCTCCTATGAGGGAGCTCTCTGGCTCCACCACCAACATAATTTATCAAAAATCTTCATATCAGCATCTCTGCTAACCTTCTTTCAATGGCAACTTTTGAAAAAGCTTACAAAAGAGATCAATGCTGAATATGACGACTATTGCAACTTTGTACTTCTCTTTGAAATCTAACAAAATGGGTCTCTAAACAATGAATGTACAGTAGAAACAATACCAACAGATTTACACAGCCATCTGGAGTAATTATTCATGCTCCCTAAAAATAGGCTGTTTGAGAACTTGCAAAGTTTCTTCGAGATATAATTCAGTGGTGTCTCTAACAACACATGAGCAGGCTTGTGGAGTGAGAGTAAAGATGCTTTCATTGCATGAGTCTAGTTGTTTAATTTCTTTTGTCATGTAAAAAAGCACCTGAAACTTAGATCTCAAAGTCAAGTTGTACATTCTCCTCTACCATTATCAAAGTCTTTCCACGTTCTTCCTTCCTTTGCTGTCACCACTGCTGATGCAGGTGCTTATTTCCTCAGAATCATGCCAAAATACACAGATCCCTAATTCATCTCTGACCTCTACCACCTACCTCTTCAATTAATCTTCACACTTTATGCATCCATCCTTTACTTTTTCATTCACTCAGCAACTTACATTGCAACTCTAGAGTAATGCCTTCTCTTTTTACAATAACAATGCTCCTTCTTTTACAGTTGAGACAATTTAAACATCACAAAGTGACTTGGCCTGAGCCTTCCAGGGGAAAAAGATAAAATAAAACAAACGAAAACAAAAACCCTGATTTGTAGTACTTGCTGACTTCTGTGCTTTCCTCCTTGACCAGTTTCAAGCTACTAATATTTCACAATCAGCTCCCAAAATTCCTGAATAGTTAGCAATTAACTTTCATGACCTAGGATAAGTAGGCTCCAGTACCACTGGAACTGTTGGGGGATATTTTACTATAGTACAGAGATATGCTGTAGAGAGGATACAGTATGTGTATATGTAATATATATTATATGCCTTTAATAAATGTATTGAAATATTATATATTAAATGAATAGATTATATATAATTTATTTAATAAGGCTTATTAAATAAAACACCACAGGCAACAGGGATACTTCTTGAAGCAAAAAATTGCAGCTCCTTAAACAAAAAGCAGTGGTGAGGATTTTTCCAAGCTATAAATGGAAACTGGTTTTATTTATTTGATATAAGACAGAAGCACAATTTTAAACATATAGGCTGTTTAGAATCAATAATATGGTTCTTTAAATTGATACACATTTCAGATATGAAAGCTGGATGGGAACTTAGTAATCAAATCTAACTCCTTCATTTTAGGGAAAGGCGTATGGAGTACCAGATAGATGAATGCCTTTGTCCGCAATCAAATGGCAAGTTTAGACTATAGTCAAGACTATAATTTCTAGATATCTGGGTTTTTCTCTGTTTACTATATCGACTGCTCAGGTGAATAGATTTAACCAAGTGATGCTAGAAAAATAACACTTACCTTAATACTGTTGTATGTTTTTATTCTTCATGATATATCTTCAAACCATATGTTTTCATTCACTCACCTATTCAACATCTATTCAACACATTTATTGTGTACCTACTATGTGTCAGACTAGAGTTGAGGAACAGAGCATATATTGGTAAACAAACAGACAAGTCCTTTTCATAATGGAGCTTGCATTATAGATTAAAAAAAAAAAGGACAACCACCAAGGAAACAAACACTTATGTTATAAATTTTCAGGAGGGCAAGAGTAGAGGGAAGGAGGTCAATAAGAATATTGTGATAACCCAGGGCTGAAATAATGGTGGCAACAGTGAAAATGGTAAAAAATGGTTAAATGCAGTCTACATTATGAAAGTGTAGCTAACAAGACATGGTGACATACTGTATAAAGATTTTGAAGCAAAGAAGAAATGTGAAGATGATGATCAGATTTTTGACCTAGGCAGCTGATTCAATGGTGATATCATTTACCGAGATGGAAAAGATGTCGTGTGGAGGGTTTTAATTGAGACTTCTCTTTTGGATATATTAATTTTGAGATAGTTCTTGGACATACGAATGATACATTCAGTGTGGAGCTCAGGTATAACAGGATGCGATGAAATTTAATTTAAGTTGTTTTGGAAAGTCATGACACTCAATGAGGTCCTCTAGGGAATGAGGTGGGAGAGGAAAATGTCTGAAAACATGAGCTCCAAGCTACTGCAAAAGTGCTCACTGGAGTAACTTTCAGTAAACTGTGTCACATTGAAATGCAAGAACCAAAACAACCACCCACCCCCCCCCCCACACACACACATACTATCTCACACTCACACATAAACACACACTCATATTTACACACCAACACATGCACACACAAAGAGGAAGGGGGAATGGAAGAAGAGAACCACTGTCAGTGTTGTCCATCTATTAGGCAGTTTAGAGACATCATCTTATTTAATTTTCATAAGAACAAGGTGTCTAGAAGAGATAGAAAACACAACAAAGAAGACTGAGGAAATTCAGCTGGTAAAGTGTGAGGAAAAGTAGCAGAAATTAAATGAATAGTGTTTTAGATAAGGGAGGGTCCAGTTCTTCCCAACCATGCAAACAGATTGAGTACGATGAGGACTGGAATTGACCGTTGGGTTAGCCATTTTGAGCTCACCAGTAACCTTCACCAAGGCAGTTTCAGTGGTATGATGAGGAGAAAGATCTGATAGGAATGAGTTCAAGAAAGAATGGTGAGTGAGGATGTAAGGACAGTGAGTACAGCCAAGTTTTCTTATAGTTTTCTCTAAGTGAACTAGAGGGGTTGGTAAGTAACTAGAGTGATGGGAGATCGAGGGAGCTATTACAGAACGTTTTCTAATGTACGACAGGGAATATTAGATATGATTCGGCAATGAAAACTTGATGCTGAAGGAGGGAAAGGGCTAATTACAGAAGTGAAATACCTAAGTAATTGCTTATAGGATTCAATGCATAAATCCAGATTGGCCTTCATAGGAAGGAGGGCAGTTAATCTATTGCAATAGGAAAAGATGTGGGAATAGTCAGGAAAGGAAGGATAAAGGTGTAGATATGGATAGATAGATACGTACGTTTGGGGATATGCAGATTAGAGAATTCCCCTCTGGTTTGTTAGTGGGAGATAGTGACTTTCAGAGTTCATGAGACTGTGAAGAATTTAGAAGTAGTTGAATCTGATCAGGAGCTGTACACCGCCTTAGGGGAAAGAGTAAGTGATGAGAAATGACTAGGTGACTAAGAGATAAGCAAAGATTTAGGCTTGATAGAGTTAGTCCAGCACTCCACAGTACTAAGAGAAAGCAGATAATCACTTCTAATTATAGCTTCCTTCATGGGCAAGGTCTCTTAGGTGTTGTGGAATGATGGGGCCTCCAGTGTTGTGAGAAAGAGGGAGGTGCACTTTGGATAAGATTCAAAGGAGCTCTCTGCATCCACCATCCAATCTGCTTGAGGAGCAGAAAGAGCTCAGTGGGCCTCCTTTAAATTCAGCTGTGAGAAATAGCTAAGATAATTGTGAAAGATGGTTCAACCTGAAGCCTCTGAAGCTCAAAATTAAACTTACGAAATTTACCCCACATGAGTCATCTAATCTACAGAGAAAAAGTGAAAAAGACTCACCAACATCTAAAATAGGGATGTTGATTTCCTGTATTCTCTACTGTTGCAGCCACAGTCAGCATTGCTAATCAATCAAGTCTTTCTCCCTCTGAATCCTGTATCCCACAGCATTCCGATCAGCCTCCATCTAGCATCAGAGTCAGCATGAGAGAAGAAAACTCCCCTGAATATCACTTGACTTTCAGAAGACCTCTATTCTGCTGTCTAATATATGTATCAAACTCATTAAGCCCAAAAATGAACTCCTAATCTCCTCTCAACCCCAGCACCCCAACTTGCTTCCAAAGTCCTTCTAAATCTCAGCTAGTGACTCCTTATTTTTCCTTCTATACTAAACCCAATACCTTAACCTATCCTGTTGGATCTAAATTTAAAATAGACTCATAATCGTCCCGCCTTTTACAGTCCCCACCAGAACTCCTGGGTCCAGGTCTTCATCATCACTAGCCTAGATTTTAAGGGGTCTTCCTATTTCTTCCCTGAAGCCCCTGTAGACTGTTCTCATCACAGAAGCCAAAATGATCCTCTAAAGCAGGTTCAGATGAAATCTTGACACTTCTCTGCTTGCAATCCTCCAGTGGATTCCTATCTCATCACTTATATAAAAGCCAAATGCCTTGCAATGGCCTACCTGGCCTGCATGATCTGTGGCCCTACCCATTCTGAGATCAAGTACATTTCCCTCCTTTCCTCACCTCAATTCAGCTGTGCCGGCCTTTCCTGCTCTTTCCTCTACCAGGAGCATGCTTTCCCCCAGATAGCATGGGGGGCTAACCCTCTCCCTGCTGGCTCAGTTGCCCCTTCTCAGATTTCCATCCTGCCCTCCCTACTCACCCCTCGCATTTGTTAATCCTCTCAACCCCCTTTATGTTTTCCCTAGCAATTATCAACCACCTGACACTTTATATTTGGCATATTCTCTTGTTTATTATCTGCCCCCTCACTCTTAAACTGTATAAATTCCATTCTAAGAAAACAGAGATTTTCAGTATTTGGTCCCCAGCACCTAAAGGAGCCCTTGGCTCATAGAAGGTTCTCAGAGAATAAAGGAAAAAATTAATGAATTTGCAAACTCTAATCTAAGCAATATCCTTACCTGAGCACAGTTACCTTCGAAAATGCAGTGTGCTTGTGGAGTTCTGTTTGATTTAGTTTGCAATCATCTGGGTGAAAGAGTTTCCTTTTGGAAGCAACCCTATTAGCCATCAGCTCCCTTGAGGATGCTTTTATCGGCTCTGGAAGCAAGTTTTGCCATTCCTCAGCTGTTTGCGGGAGGACTGAGCCGACCTCTCTATGCTCAGCATTGGAACCCCCTCCTGCCTCCTCCTGAGAGATTTGCAGTTCCAGGAGCATCTCTCGTGGGCTGCAAAGTGCCCTGTCAGTGGGCTGTGCCATCTGTAGCAGGAAAGGTTACATTTAGTCACTTGTTATTCCAATATGCATCCACTTCATCTACTTTCCTTCCTCACTGTCTTCTCCCTGTGACCTGAGTTAATCCTCTCGTTATCTGCCTCCTACTTGGATCAAATCCCTCTTCAACTTTAGTTCCTATTCTGGCCCTGCTTTTGCCAGCCTCCCCAGGGACCTTGCAAGAGCTAGTGTTTAAAGACCACTCTTTCAGGCCCGGGCCCAATTGTCAGACAAAGAACAAAGAAAAGTGAACCACTTTCCAAGGAAACAGCACTGCTCAGAATCCCCCTTGGAAGAATGCCACCTCTTGTCTGCAGAAATCTAAGCTTAAGTATTCAATAAGGGAAGGAAGCAGGCAAGAACTAATATTTGTGGAAATCTGCTTTGTGCCAGGAACAGGGACTGGTGTATTTTTCGTAGCTTATGTCAAATAATGTTTACATGCAGTCCACAAATTAAGTAACAATCATCTTCATGTAAAACGTCACATTTTTAAAAGGAAATAAGAGCTTGGTACTGCCCTGCTTAAAACACTTAGGTGACTTCCCATCAAGCACAGACTAGAATCTTAAGTCCTAACCACGGCCAACTGGGGCTTGCATACCTGCCTGACCTCACAGCCCACTCCTCTCACCAATCCCCAGCCCACTACTACGTAGAGATGGGCTTTGTTTTTGCAAAAACTCTAATGTCTATGCATTTTCAACTTTTTCTGCAGCCTGCTGTCCTTCCTCACGCCGTGTAATCACAGGATTCACAGTCTCTTTTCATTCAAGCTTCTTTCAACTGTCATCTTTCCACAAGGATCTTAGCTGACCACTCTAAAGGATTGCTTCCAAGTCTGAAAAGAAGAAAAGGCATAATCTATGGTTTATTGACATTGTGTTCCAACACAAGATAAAATAATAGTATTTGAATTTCAAGTCTTTATGGCCACCTTGTTTTTAAGTCACATCTCCTCACTCATTCCCTTCCTTGCTTTATTTTTAAACATTATATTTTCAATGTATATTTTCATTATTTGTATACCCCGTGATAATATCTGTTCCCTGAGGGTAGGGCCTAACTTGTTTACTGCTAGGTCTCTGGGGTCTAGAAATACGCTGGTATAGGATTGACACCAGATAAATATGGTCGAAGGAATGAACTCAGCAAGTGGAAGCTCAGAAAATGTAAATAATATGTTCAAGCCGCTGAATGGCTTAGACAAAATTGGAAGCAAATTTGCGATTCCAAAGCCTTGACTTCTTCTCTTGCTTCAAACTGAACTCCCTTTCTTGTCATGTAGTCATTGAAATTGTGAAGGTATTGGGAGACTGACAGGGCTAGTCGACACTGAACGTTTGACTTGACCATTGGCAAAGCAAACGAAGGCAGCCCTGGCCTAAGACCAGGAGCGGTCCTCACTCTGCAGGGGAGGGGCTTGCTCTCAGGAGTCCCAGGGAGCCATGTCCATCACTGCCTCTTCCACCTCCCAGTTCTTCTGACTTTGGGTGATTTTGTGGAGCTTCAGATTCCTCAGCCACACAATGAAATTAAGAGTAGTCTATAAAATGATCATAATATACATCCAGGCTCTGAGATCCAGACAGCCTGAAATCAGGTTCTGATATTCTGATACCAACTCGGATCCGGGCCAAGTTGTTTGAACTTCCTAACTTGGTAACTCAACTTGCTGACTCCCAATATAAATTAGAGATAAAAATAGTATCTTCGTTATAAGGTAACTATGAGTTTATCCATAAAAATTTCTTAACACAGCACTCAATATATGCAAGTCGTTGCTTGCTACTACTAATTTTATTGTCTCTCCTCCTCCTTCTCCTTCTTCTTCGTATTATTATTATTATTATTAAAGAGTCATGGTAATTGTTTCAATAGTGGAGATAAAATTGTGGCCCTTTCTTACCAAAATGTCTATGTTTCTTGAAGACAAAGGTTACACTGTGTGCGTAAATTTTGTCTAATATTCTACTAGGAGGATTTGTAAGCAATATGCTTACAAACATTTTGTGTTAATTAATAGGAAGCAAATAATAAAATCAATGTACCTTTTTAACATGGTTTAATACCAGCTGTTGTCAATGTATATACTAGGGAATTTTAGTTGCGAAGCTCTGAGAATTTTTGATGTTCCAAAACAACTAATGAATGACACTGATTTTTAAGTTTAGAATCACTTGTTTCTTCATTCTTTTATTGATCTCCACAAAACTCTGCTTGGCAAGCTGGTGGGTAGTCATCATTTTCTATTTGGTCTTCACAGAAGTCTTTATATGCCTTATGTATGGCTTCTACAATGATCTTTCTCATTTCATAATGCTTGGTGTATTATGAAATACATATGTCATTCATACATATGTATGAAATGCATATGAAACAAACATCTTTTATTCATCTGCTGTATTTAGTCAATAGATATCTACATTCGATAAGACATTTTCTGAGCACTTCTTAAGTGCCTGGTGAGGGGTCTAGAGATGAATTAGCACAGGCTTGGAAGTAAGAAGATTTAGATTCTGGGGGAGAGGTCCATAAACAACGCAACCCAAGATTTCATAGGCTGCCCCTGCCTGTAGGTGCAGCTGGATCAATATAATAGTAAGAGCAGAAAGATCTCCCTAACTCAAGCCCCAGATTCAGATTCACAGGAAAGGCAGCCCCAGAGATTCTTAGTCCAGATAAGTCAGGATTATAGGTGCTGTGCACTTGGGCAAGGTGTTTTTGCAAAAGCCTGAGCAAGGCCTGGATTGGGGCACCTCACAACAATCCTTGTAGTTCATGAAAAAGAAGGATATTTCCTGGGAGCAGCATCTCAGTAAAGTGCAAGGCTGCTATGTGGAAATAAGTTCATCAACTCAAATGGAGATAGGACTATCAGGATAAGGAGGAATTCCAAGCACACTGATTTCAATGATAGGGGAAAGGTAGAGGCAGAGATGTTCTTCAAGGAAAATGACATCAATTGTTAAATCTACTTCAGTGCCACCTAATAACTAGGTTTCTTCCACACATTCCTCCAGCATGTCTTCGCCTAGGTGACAGCATATCCTTATGGACTTAGAGCTTGTAAACATTCCCTTACCAGAAATAATTAGGTTTTTCAGGTTTCTTGGGATGATTGTGCAAGCTCTGAGTTTAAATAGAATGTGGCATAGCACACATTCAGTTGCTTTTCCAAATCTTTAAGAGGATTCTTGCACATAGAGTCCACTAGCACCTATGTCTTCAATATGCTTGCCTTAAAATTTCAGAATTTATTAGTACGCACATATGTGTGGTATATCTTTCCACTAGTCAGTGACTCATCTGAAATATCTCAACAGTTAAATGAGATGGAGATTGAGGGCAGCTATTGAAACAGGATCAAGGAGAATAATGAGGAATGGAGCCTTTTAAGGCTTATATAATTCAGCAGGCAACAGCAAATGGCCAGGGCAGCTTTTTGCCCTCATTCTACTGAGAATGCTGGTGTGTACATGTTGGAAACATTGAAGGGATTTCAATAAGCAGATCTCTCTTTTCTGTTGTTGGTGATTGCCCATGGCTGCCCTCTGCCATTGCTTCATGGCATCTGCCTTGAAAATCATCATTTGGTTTTCCCAACAACCTTGGGAGATTGTTGAAGTTCTAAGAGTTTAAAAAAATTGCTCAAATTTTCGGAAGATACTTAGTCGCCAGATCTGGATTCAAAGTCCAGGCTCTTCTCACTACCAGCTATGAGAATTGGTAGCATGTATTTGCTAACCTGTTAGGCAGCCTTTATGAGAGTCCCAGTGACGCCTGCCTCCTGATAATGACACATTGTGTAATTTCCTCCACTTGAGTGTGGCCTGGACTTAGTGACTTATTTCTCATCGAATAAAGTGTGGCATCAGTGATTGATTCCCACTTCAAAGATTAGATTGTAAAAGATGATGGCTTTTATGTTTGATGTTCTCCCTTAGATCCCTTGCTTTGTGGAAGCCAACTGCCCTGTCATGAGCGAGCTCTGTAGAGAGGCCCACATGAGTGAACTCAGAAGATCTTCTGTGACCTTCTACTAGCTGAGTGAACTGGAGGGGTCTTCCAAGGCCTGCCAACAGCCACAGAAACAGAATCTCTTCCAGACAAGACTTGAGATGGTGGAAGCCAAGGCTGATATCTTGATTTCAGACACACGAGATCCTGAGCCTGAACCACACAGCTAAGCCACTCTCAAATTCCTGATCCATACAAACCTTGAAATAATGAATATTTGTTGTTCTCAGTGCCTGAATTTGGGGGTAATTTGTAACAGAGCAATAGATAGCTAATACAATATTTAATATCACCCTAGGAACCAAACTAATTGTTTTTGGTAGCATTGCAATGGAATTAATAATGTATCATTTTCCAAGAACTTTATCATTATAATATATAAAAAATCCCTCTGAAGAAAGCACATGCCACCAGTTTACAGACAAAACGAGTTAACATATTATAAAACACAGCAATAGATGGTGTGATTTACATGACTCATAACGTGTTTTAGCACTGACTTTTTAATTTCCAAATAAAGATTGTTTACCTACTCTGAGGGTTAATTTTATGGATCAACCTGACCAGGCTAAGAGATGCCCAGAGATCCAGTAAAACATTATTTCTAGATGTCTCTGTCAAGGTTTTTCAGAAAGACATTAGCATTTGAGTTGGTAGACTGAGTAAAGATTGATGCCCTCACCAGGGTGAGTGCCATCACTCAATCCACTGAGGGCTCAAATAGAAGAAAAAGGTGGAGGAAGTATGAGTTCACTATCTCTGCTTAAGCTGGGACATCTATCTCCTCCTGCCCGCAGACATCAGCTCTTCTGGTTCTCGAGCCTTTGGACTCAGATGGAATTACAGTTCAAGTTTTCCTGGGTCTGCAGCTTGCAGATAGCAGATTACGGGACTTCTCAGCCTCCATAATCACATGAGCCAATTCCTATAATAAATCACCTCATATATTATATATAGAGAGAGATACATTTACATAATATATATATAATATATATATGATCTACTGTTAATTCTATCATTCTGGAGAATCCTAATACACCTACCATGATGATAGTGAAATTAAAAAAAATAGGACTGGGTCACATTTTATTTTAAAAATTAAAAAAATACAGATCTTGGAATAATTAATTTGATGGGGTATTAAGGAAAAGAGGATATTAAAGATGATGTTCAAATTTTTATCCTAAGTGCCTGAAAAATGGATTTCAGATACAATTTTTAGCTAATTATGGTGAAACTAACACAAATAAGATGTAGAGAGCAATCGACCAACAGAGTAGGGCCTATTTTTCTTTCATTTCTCAAATTGTGTCTGACTTCTACTGTTTCTCCTCTCTTTTATTTGTTATCTCTCAAGAAACCTAGATTCTTCTTATAATTTTATGTATTTAATAAAGCATGTCCTTTCCAAGACCTTAGTCATTTCCAAAATTTATCTGATCCCTGTGAGGGAGGTGACACTCCACTTTACAGACATTGAGTCTGCACATTAAGAAGAGAGAACAATTGATGACCTGATTTATGTCAGTAAAGACAGGTTTAGCAGTGACTTTTTAATTTCCAATTAAAGATTGTTTATCTCTTATGCATATTTATTTAGTTAGTATGTAGGATGAAAAGTGTATTAATTTACTCCAAACTAGGGGTTTGAAGGCCTCCAAATTGTGTTATGGCTTACTTCTTTCTTAGAAATCGCTACTTCTCTTCCAAGCCTTAAGTCAAGCTAAAGTCTTCAAGAAAATTAGAACTTAATTGCCGTCTCCTGGCTCCAGTACAACATTCTCTTCATAATGCAAAATTTAGTCAACCAAGGACCAGGTCCAAAACTCTAAAACAACCTCCATGGTAATGATTTTGAAGTAAAGAAACTCCTTGATGGGACTATGTCTAGACATGGTTACCCAACCAGACTTGGCTGCTTCCATGATTTCAGCCCTCTTGACAGTTGCTCCAACCAAATCGATTGTGTGATGATCTACTTTACTCGGCGAAGCAATTTATACTCTCAGCTCATCCAGACATTAGGGCAACATTGTTATTTTTAATAGATGTCTTTATTGAGGTAAAATTCATGTAACGTAACACTAACCATTTTAAAACATACAACTTAGCGGGATTTAGTATATTCACAATGTTGTGTAACCACCCCCTCTATCAAATTACAGAACATTTTCTCCACTCCAAAAGATTCTACCTATTCACTAAGCAGTCATTCTCCTGTCCTCTCTCCAACTTTAAGCCCCTGGAAACCACCAGTATGCTTTCATTTCTAGGGATTTACTATTCTGGACATTTCATATAAATTAATTCACACAGCATGTGGCCTTTTGTGCCTGGTTTCTTTCACTTATAGTGTTGTCCAACATCATCCATGATGCAGCGTGTGTCAGTACTCTATTCCTTATGATGGAAGAATAATATCCCATTGTATAGATAGACATTTTGTCTATCCATTTGTTTGTTAATGGACATTTGAACTGTTTCTTCCTTTTGAATATTTTGAATGGAGCTCCTATGAATATTTGCATACAAGTATTCATTGGAGTATCTGTTTTCAATTCACTGAAATGTCACATTGGATTAAAAAGGGGAAGGCAGGGGACACTCGGGAAGGAGAAGTAACAAGAAGTGACTAGAGGGTTTGGGTTGAATGTACTTTCATATGCTTCCTAATTCACCTGGATGTTTATTTAACTTTTTTCACCATTGCGTCGCCAGAGTCTACAAAGATCCCCAGCACATAGAAAGCGTTCTGCAAATATTCTTGGAATAAATGTTACATACTTTATTTTTCTGCCTAGTGCTGCTGATAGAACAGCCAATAAATATTTCCCAAAGAATTATTTTTCATTTAAAATGAGAGGACACTGGTACATCCAGAAAAATAATTTCCACAACTCTCTTAAAATATTCACTTTCTTTTCTATTTTATGAGCCCACACTATTAGATTACCTACCACCAGTACCTTATGATTTGAAGCTTGTTTTCTTCAAAGGTCTTCAGTGTTGTCTCCAAGAGAGTCTCTTAGTACTAAGTAAAGAAGTGCTTGACAGGCTGGAGAGAAAGATTTCCGTATTTCCTGTTATTGTTAGTGATTCCCCTTGTTATTAGCCTGTTTTATATCTCTCTGTCAATTACGTGTGATGTGTTCTGAATTATACAGGCAGGGTTTCACAGCAGCATATATAACAATGGGAGAGTTACGACACACGGCTCTTATTCTGCAACTGATTTGTTATTTAAACTGAACCCAGTGGGAAAAAAAAATTTGTATTTTTCCTCTTAGTTTTATATTTTCCCTGCATTCTTACAGCACCAAAAAATTTCTTTGAAATGCAAGACTATTACTAAAGAAGAAAAATAGCCATAATATTTTTCTCACAAAAATACTTCATTTCAAAGTTTTCTTGCAATAAATAATTTTGTTCATAATGGTTAAAAACTGCACTTGGTAATTCACGTGAGACAGGAAAATAATTAATAATCTTTCTGCACATTGTACCCAAGTGTCTATTTGTCAATTTTTCTCCTCTGGTTAGAATGTGAAGTGTAACATTTGGAAAGGAATGGGACTTAATCTTATAACTCTCAGATTCAGGGAACAGGTGTTCCTCAAGCTGAACTAAAAAAGAAAAGAAGAAAAAAGTAAAGTAAAGCTTTTCTTAGCACCTGTAGAAAAGCCAAGACTTGCATTCAGACATCTGTACAGGAATGATGGATTATGTCTCAAAATACTTTGTTCATTTGTTAGAGGATAAAAATAGAGAAAAGGATGGAAGAGTATTTTAGATCTGTCTTTTTAGAGGGCCCCACTGCTGAAGCTGGGATGGGCTAAACATTTTAACTATGGATGAATAATGATTTGCATATTTCAATGGCTTTGCCAAATAGAATCCCCATAGACTTCGGTGGTAAGCATTTAATTAGCAGAATGAGTATGTTCAGATGGCAAATGTTCTGGTCCAAGGCCATTCCTGTCTCCTCTGCTTTTCATGGCAAGTTCAATAAGCATTTTATGAAGAAACAATCATCTCAAAACTACTAGGGGAACAAAGCTAAACTTCCATCTGTCTGTTCCTCTCTTCCATAGTGAGATACATTCCTGGGTGCAGAGGAGCTTTGTCTATAGCTGTAGGTCCATCCAGGCTCCACACCAACCCTCATCCATGCTTGCAGACTATTTAGAGCATCGCACAGCCAGGTTTTGGATCCTGGGAGTTCTTTGGCTTTTTGACATTCCTCCCACCCTCCTGCTTTGGTTTAGAATGCTAATTTGATCTTAGATCCCCCTGCAAGGTGGCAGATCCAGCTTGGACAACTTTCCAGAGATGATGAAAAGGGCAATTACTTCAGCTTTAAACAGGCTGCACATGTCCTCAGGCACTAATTCCCAAAGTATGAAACATCTATCACCTTTGCTACATATCATCCTCAAATTTTCTTAGCAGTTGTTTGAAGGATAAATTCATTATAATCCCATAATGGCTATGATGTAGGCATGTGGGATTATGCTACCATTCTCTGAAGGCCCCAGGTGTGATCCATCCCTAATCACCTTAACCACTGATCCATCCATCTCCTATTCATTCAGTTCCTTTTTTTTTTTTGGTACTGAAAATTTGCCCCAAGCTAACATCTCCTGCCAAGTTGCCAATCCTTCTCTTTTTTTGCTTGAGGGAGATTGTCCCTGAGCTAACATCTATGCCGATCTCCCTCTAGTTTGTATGTGGGATGCCTGCACAGAGTGACTGATGACTGGAATGGGTCCGCACCCGGGATCCGAACCCAAAACTTGGGGCTTCCAAAGTGGAGGGCACGGAATTTTAACCACTCTGCAATGGGGCCGGCCCCTTCATCCAATTCTTGATATTCTGTCTTGCCAATGTCCTTGCTGTTTCTCAACCAGTATCACTAAATATAAGACTTCCTGACTCCAGTTTCTGGAGTCATAGTAAGTACCCTGCAGGGTTGTCACAGATCCTGAACCATGATCTATTAAGAATATTCACTCTTTTCTTGCTTTCCCAGCTTCCAACTTGGTTTTATGTATGGCTATTTCTATGACAATTTTGCTTGTCCAGTAATTTTAACTACTTATTTGACTTGTTTTTCAATTATTTTCTCTTGTATCAACCCCTCTGCTCCAGCTTTACATTCAGAAAGTTGGTATTTCCCAGGCTTCAGATCAATTGAGGATCAAAACAGCCACCTTTGCTTAGTTACTACTTGATGCCACAATATCACCTCTGAGAAGAGCATGGATCTTTTGCCTTTCCTTGCTTTGTCGTCTCTTCCTCACTCCCTTCCCTCTTTTTATCTCCGTCTGTCTCTTTGATATATATTGAAGGATTGCTATGTGTCAAGTACTTCAAAAAACACTGGATGAATAAACAAATGAACAAATAAATAAAAGTGTGGTTCTTATCACTGTGAGCTTCTTGGGGAGCCCAAAGACTAGTACGAAGACAGGATAAAATTCAATGAGCACTTAGGCCACAAATGTAACACATAGTATGTGGAAAACATACTAGGAGCTAAGTGTTGTCTTTGTAAGAAAAAGAGGTTACGAGAGTATAGAATAGTAGTAACCAACCCTGCTATGGAATTGCTACCTGGTGGGGAGAATGGAGATAATGCATGGCAGCTTACAGCAATGTCTTAGGAATAAAAGTGTGGTTGCAACAGGTGCTGAATGAGCAAATCATAATATATTCGATGGGTGAGAAATATTTCCTGAACAAGATAATATTTAAGCTTAACCTGGAAGAATAAATTGAATTTCATTCACTAGAGAAATCAGAGAATATTCAGACTTGTGCTTTCATACATTAGGCAATAGGATGTAAGATCAACTTATTTTTTAAGATGTTTTAAGTTTAATAATTAATGTTAAAAAAATACAAACTGTTTGATTGAATGGAATAAACAGAGTTTTATTTAAGTTTCTGGGTCAAAGACTATTTGTTAACAAAGTCTTTGGTGATACACAAAAATCAACTAACTGAAGGATGGCAGGAATACCTTGAGGAAAGGAGCATGATTTATAGGGAATTGCGTTGATAAGGTTTTCATAAGAATTGTGGGGTCAGATCTTATTGTTGGGCGAAGACATGCCATTGCTAATGAAATGCTATGTGATTGGCTCTTTGACAGCAAATTTATGGAGAAAATATTTTTCATCTACTTTACAGCTAAGAAAAGCAAAACCAAAGAAAGTAAATGATTTGCTGAAGGTCATAAAACTAGTCTGAAGCAGAAGTTGAATTAGAACAAGCTCACTCATATAGTATTTCAGTTATTTTTAAACATAACCAAAATAGCTTGGAATTTTCCTTCGGTTTCCCTTTCAGAACTAGCGCCCCTCTACTTAACTCACCTTTATTGTTTTGTGTTTATGTTATATCCTTCTCTCTTAATCCTCCTTGAGTGTTTTGTATTCTGTCATATCTCCCTGTTTCCATATGACCATATCTGTCTTTTCCCATTCATTATATAAATTAATCCTCAAACAGTCCTGCGAATTAGGGGAGAGAATATAGTCGTTATTATTCCTGAAATGAGGAAAATGATGTGTGAAAATATTAAGACAATGATGAGGAGAATAATGAGGAAAATGACTTGCCAAAGTCATCAGGCTTCTATAGGACAGAAAAGGAAAAAGAAGCTCAATATTTTTACTGCAAAATGCAAGATTCTTTCAAAGCTCCATTTGCAGCATTAAGCCGCGATTATGTCTCAGAACCATCTGATAATTTCTTATTTTATATTTAGACCGACTTTAAATTTACAGAAAAATTGGGAAGATACAATTCAAATGGTTTCTATATACCCCCCCAACATAGTTTTCCCTATTATTAGCATCTTACCTCAGTATGGAAATTTGTTGCAATTAATGAAGTAATATTGATACCTTATTATTAAGTCAGTCCATATTTTATTCAGATTTCTGCACTTCTTACTTAATATCATTTTTCTCTTCCAGAATGCCATATTATATTTAGTCTCCTAAGGCTCCTCTTGGCTGTGACACTTTCACAGGCTTCAACTTGATTTATCGCTGTTGTTGTCGACCTTGATCACCCGGCTGAGGTAGTATTTGTCAAATTTCTGCACTGTGAAGTTATTTCTCCCCTCGTTCCCACACTGAACTCTTTGGAAGGAAGAGGATATGGTGAGCAGCCCACACTTAAGGAGTTGGGCGTTACGCTCCGCCTCCTAAGGATGGAATACCTGCGTAAATTACTTGAAATTCCTCTGCATGGGAGATTTGTCTCTTCTCCCCTATTTACTTATTCAATCATTTATTTATATCAGTGTGGACTGTAGATATTTATTTTACATTTTTGGCTACAATGCAATATTACTTTATTTTGTTACTCAAATGCTTCAGATTTGGGCATTGGTATATTTTTTAAATTGAATTAAAATTTAATTTAATTTCAAAGTCATCCTTTCTTTTTATCTACATAATCAATTGAATTGTCTGTATTAACCTTGTTGCCTGCAATCTTGCTTTATTCACTTATTAGTTCCAGGAGATTTTTTGCCCATTTTTTGGAATTTCTTGCATAGACAATCGTGTAATCTATGAATACATTTTTTTTTTTTACTTCTTTCTTTTAAATCTGTATATTCAATCTCATTTTCTAATCTTATTGCACTAGCTAGGGCTTCAAGCACAATGGTGAGTAGGAGTGATAAGAGAAGTTATCTTTGCTTTGTTTCCAATCTTGGAAAGCATCTAGTTTTCCACCATTTAATAAAATATTACCTGTAGAAGTTCTTTGTAAGTTGAAGATGGTTACCTCTATTCTTAGTTTTCTGAGAGTTTTTTTTTTAAATCATGAATCAGTGTTGAATTTTATCAAATGCTTTTGATGCATCAATTGATATGATCATCGGTTTTTTCTTCTTTAGCTTATTGATGTAATTAATTACATTAGTTCATTCCCAAATGTTGAAACAACTTCATATACCTGGAAATAAAACTCACTTGGTCATAGTAAATAATTATTTGTATACATTCTTGGATTCTGATTGCTAAGATTTTGGGAGGATTTTTGCATCTATGTTGTGAGCAATATTGGTCTGCAGTTTTCCTTTCTTGTAACGTCTTCATCTGATTTTGATAATAATCTAATACTGGCCTCAGAGAAGGAGTTAGGAAATGTCCCCTCTAATTTAATTTTCTGGAAAAGAGTATGGAAAATTGGTATATTTTCTTCCTTAAATATTTGGTATAATTTACTAATGAAAACATCTGGGACTGGTGCTTTCTTTTATTTGGAAGGTTATTAATTATTGATTCAATTTCAATAAGATATTTAGGCTTATTCAGATGCTCTATATCTCCCTGTGTGAATTTTGGTAGTTCATGTCTTCCGAAGAATCTGTCCTTTTCACGTCAGTTACCATATTTGTGGGTATGAAGTTGTTCATAATATTCTGCCTCTATTCTTTTTTTTTTTAAGAATTTTATTTCTTTCTTTTTTATCCCCAAAGCCCCCTAGTACATAGTTGTATATTCTTCGTTGTGGGTCCTTCTAGTTGTGGCAGGTGGGACGCTGCCTCAGCGTGGTTTGATGAGCAGTGCCATATCTGCGCCCAGGATTCGAACCAATGAAACACTGGGCCGCCTGCAGCGGGGCGCGCGAACTTAACCACTTGGCCACAGGGCCAGCCCCCTGACTCTATTCTTTTAGTGTGCATAGAATCAATAGCGATGATCTTCTCTTTCACTTCTGATATTGGTCATTCATGTCTTCTCTCTCTTTTTTCCTCTAGGGTAGCCTTGCTAGAGGTTTATAAATCTTATTGAACTTTTCAAAGAAACACCTTTTGATTATGTTGATTTTCTTCATTGTTTTTCTGCTTTCAATCTCATTGATTTTTGCTCTAATTTTTATTTCTTTTCTTACAATTTCTTTAAGCTCAAATTGCTTTTTGAATAATTTTTTTTTTAATTTCAATTGCAAAGAAATGAGATGTGGCACCCCTAGACCTCCCTAGATTGTGAGTCAATGCTCAGTATTCAACGAAATTATTCTGTCCTTTAATCAGTGAAGATCACAACCCCAGTGACAAAAATGTCTCTTAAATTTCTGGAGAATGTGTTATCTGTCCTTTCCTGGACATGGATCACATACCAAACTCGACTGCAGTTTTCTACAAGTGTGTAGTGTCTCTTGTACAAGATCGATCATTTCTTGACTATAAGTCATATTGTTCCAAAGGTTGCTGCTTCCACTACACCCATCACTGTGTTTAGAATATAGAGGATACTCAATGCATATTTGTTCAGTGATCCTCAGTTATGTACTGTGGTGACCTCAATATACAGTAAGTCAAACAGTGATCTATCCCAACTGGAAGTAGATGTCTTTTTTTTTTTTTTTGAGTTATTGATAGGTTACAATCTTGTGAAATTTCAATTGTACATTAATGTTTGTCAGTCATGTTGTAGGTGCACCACTTCACCCTTTGTGCCCACCCCCCACCCCACCTTTCCCCTGGTATCCACTAAACTGTTCTTAGTCCATAATTTTAAATTCCTCATATGAGTGGAGTCATACACAGATTATCTTTCTCTCGCTGGCTTATTTCACTTAACATAATTCTCTCAAGGTCCATCCATGTTATTGCAAATGGAATGATTTTGTTCTCTTTTGCAGCTGAGTAGTATTCCATTGTATATATGTACCACATCTTCTTTATCCATTCGTCTGTTGCTGGACACTTAGGTTGCTTCCACGTCTTGGCTATTGTAAACAGTGCTGCAATAAACATTGGGGTGCATAGGACTTTTGGGATTGCTGACTTCAAGCTCTTTGGATAAATACCCAGTAGTGGGATGGCTGGATCGCATGGTAGTTCCATTTTTAATTTTTTGAGGAATCTCCATACTGTTTTCCATAGTGGCTGCACCAGTTTGCATTCCCACCGGCAGTGTATGAGGGTTCCTTTTTCTCCGCAACCTCTCCAACATTTGTTGCTATTAGTTTTAGATATTTTTGTCATTCTAATGGGTGTAAGGTGATATCTTAGTGTAGTTTTGATTTGCATTTCTCTGATGATCAGCGATGATGAGCATCTTTTCATGTGCCTATTGGCCATCAGTATATCTTCTTTGGAGAAATGTCTGTTCATGTCTCCAGCCCATTTTTTGATTGGGTTGTTTGATGTTTTGTTGTTGAGTTGCGAGAGTTCTTTATATATTATGGATATTAAGCCTTTGTCAGATATATGACTTGCAAATATTTTTTCCCAGTTAGTGGGTTGTTTTTTTGTTTCAATCCTGTTTTCATTTGCATTGAAGAAGCTCTTTAATCTGATGAAGTCCCATTTGTTTATTCTTTCTATTGTTTCCCTTCTCTGAGAAGGCATGGTGTCCGAAAAGATCCTTTTAATACTGATGTCAAAGAGTGTACTGCCTACGTTTTCTTCCAGAAGGCTTATGGTTTCAGGTCTCACCTTTAGGTCTTTAATCCATTTTGAGTTTATTTTGGTGAATGGTGAAAAAGAATGGTCAATTTTCATTCTTTTACATGTGGCTTTCCAGTTTTCCCAGCACCATTTGTTGAAAAGACTTTCTTTTCTCCATTGTATGCCCTCAGCTCCTTTGTCAAAGATAAGCTGTCCATAGATGTGTGGTTTTATTTCTGGGCTTTCAATTCTGTTCCATTGATCTGTGCACCTATTTTTGTACCAGTACCATGCTGTTTTGATTACTGTAGCTTTGTAGTATGTTTTGAAGTCAGGGATTGTGATTCCTCCTGTTTTGTTCTTTTTTCTCAGGATTGCTTTAGAAATTCGGGGTCTTTTGTTGCCCCATATGAATTTTAGGATTCTTTGTTCTAATTCTGTAAAGAATGTCATTGGGATTCTGATTGGGATGGCGTTGAATCTGTAGATTGCTTTAGGTAGAATGGACATTTTAACTATGTTTATTCTTCCAATCCATGAACATGGAATGTCTTTCCATCTCCTTATGTGGTCATCCAATTCTCTCAGAAAGGCCTTGTAATTTTCATTATATAGGTCCTTCACTTCCTTAGTTAAATTTACCCCAAGGTATTTTATTCTTTTTGTTGCGATTGTGAATGGTATTGTATTCTTGAGTTCTTTTTCTGTTGGTTCATTACTGGAGTATAGAAATGCTACTGATTTATGCAAATGGATTTTATACCCTGCAACTTTGCTGTAGTTGTTGATTACTTCTAACAGTTTTCCAGTGGATTCTTTGGGGTTTTCTATATATAAGATCATGTCATCTGCAAACAGCGAGAGTTTCACTTCTTCCCTCCCTATTTGGATTCCTTTTATCCCTTTTTCTTGCCTGATTGCTCTGGCCAGGACCTCCAGTACTATGTTAAATAAGAGTGGTGATAGAGGGCATCCTTGTCTCGTTCCTGTTTTCAGGGGGATGGGGTTCAGTTTTTGCCCATTGAGTATGATGTTGGCTATGGGTTTGTCATATATGGCCTTTATTATGTTGAGGTAGTTTCCTTCTATGCCCATTTTGTTCAGAGTTTTTATCATAAATGGCTGTTGGATCTTGTCAAATGCCTTCTATGCATCTACTGAGATGATCATGTGGTTTTTATTCCTCAGTTTGTTGATGTGGTGTATTGCGTTGATTGATTTGCGGATGTTGAACCATCCCTGTGTCCCTGGTATGAATCCCACCTGATCCTGATGTATGATTCTTTTGATGAATTGCTGAATTCTGGTTGCCAAAATTTTGTTTAGAATTTTTGCATCTATGTTCATCAGTGATATTGGCCTGTAGTTCTCTTTTTTCGTGGTGTCCTTGTCAGGTTTTGGTATCAGCGTGATGTTGACCTCGTAGAATGTGTTAGGAAGTGTTCCATCTTCCCTAATTTTTTGGAATAGCTTGAAAAGTATAGGTATTAAATCCTCTCTGAAAGCTTGGTAGAATTTCCCAGGAAAGCCATCTGGTCCTGGGGTTTTATTCTTTGGGATGTTTTTGATTGCTGTTTCAATCTCTTTCCTTGTGATTGGTATGTTCAAATTGTCTGCCTCTTCTTGAGTGAGCTTTGGGAGATTGTAGGAATCCAAGAATTTATCCATTTCCTCTAGGTTATCCATTCTGTTGGCATATAGTTTTTTGTAGTATTCTCTTATAATCTGTTGTATTTCTGCAGAGTCTGTTGTTATTTCTCTTTGCTCATTTCTGATTTTGTTTATTTGAGCTTTCTCCCTTTTTTTCTTTGTAAGTCTGGCTAGTGGTGTGTCAATTTTATTTATCTTCTCAAAAAACCAGCTCTTTGTCTCATTGATCCTTTCTACTGCCTTTTTCGTTTCAATAGTATTTATTTCTGCTCTGATTATTATTATTTCTCTCCTTCTGCTGACTTTGGGCTTCATTTGTTCTTTTTTCTCTAGTTCAGTTAGGTGTGCTTTATTGGGATTTTTCTTGTTTGTTAAGATGTGCCTGTATTGTGATGAATTTTCCTCTTAATACAGCTTTTGCTGTATCCCATATGAGTTGGTATGGCATGCTATCATTCTCCTTTGTTTCCAGGTTATTTTTTTATTTCTTCTTTAATTTCTTCAATGATCCATTGCTTGTTCAGTGGTGTGTTGTTTAGTCTCCACATCTTTGTGCCTTTCTCATCTTTTTTCTTGTAATTAATTTCTAGCCTTATAGCACTATGATCTGAGAAGATGCTTGTTATTATTTCAATTTTTTTAAATTTGTAGAGGCTTGCCTTGTTTCCCAACATATGGTCTATCCTAGAGAATGTTCCATGTGCACTTGAGAAGAATGTGTATTCAGCTCTTTGAGGGTGGAGTGATCTATATATGTCTATTAAGTCCAATTGTTTTAGTTTTTCATTTAGCTCCACTATTTCCTTGTTGATTTTCTGTCTGGATGATCTGTCCATTGATGTGAGTGGGGTGTTGAGGTCCCCTACTATTATTGTGTTGTTTTTAACATCTTCCTTCAGGTCTGTTAATAGTTGCTTTATGAATCTTGGTGCTCCTGTGTTGGGTGCATAGATATTTATAAGTGTTATTTCTTCTTGATGAAGTGTCCCTTTGATCATTATATATTGTCCTTCTGTGTCTCTCTTTACCTGTCTTATTTTGAAATCCACTTGGTCTGATATGAGAATTGCAACACCTGCCTTTTTTTCCTTGCTATTTGCTTGAAGTATTGTCCTCCAGCCCTTCACTCTGAGTCTGTGTTTGTCCTTGGGGCTGAGGTGTGTTTCCTGGAGGCAACAAATTGTTGGATCATGTTCTTTAATCCATTTTGCCACTCTGTGTCTTTTTATTGGAGAGTTCAATCCGTTCACAGTGAGAGTGATTATTGATGCATGTGGACTTAATGCTGTCAATCTGTTGCTCATTATCTTGTTTTCCTGCGTTTCTTTTCCTGTGTGCTTTATCCTACCCATTTAATACTGCAATTTCTTATGCAGGGTTTCTTAGATTTTTCCTTATTTATGATTTGCGACTCTGTTCTGTACTTTATTTTAGTGTCTACCTTGAAGTTTGTATTTAGAATCTCGTGTATAATATAGTCTATTCTCTGGTGGTCTCTTACCTACTTGACCAATACTGATTTAGACCCTTTGCTCTTCCCCTCCTAAATAATTATTTTCATTTTTTATTCCAACTCATCTTATTAATTTGTAGTTAGAGTGCTAAGATCGTCCTTGTTTTGGTAGTTTCCTTATTTTTACCCTAATGCTATAGTTGAATATTTGCTATCCTGTTCTGGTTCTATCCATCGGTCTCCCTAGTCTGTGGCTTGTGTCGCCTTTCTCCCTTTTTTCTTTTTTCAAGTATGAGAGCCTTCTTGAGGATTTCTTGTAATGGAGGGCTTTTAGTTACAAATTCCCTTAACTTTTGTTTGTCTGGAAAAGATTTAATTTCTCCCTCATATCTGAAGGAAATTCTTGCTGGATAGAGTATTCTTGGCTGAAGGTTTTTATCCTTTAAAGCTTTGAATATATCACTCCATTCTCTCCTAGCTTGTAGGGTTTCTGTAGAGAAATCCGCTGACAGTCTGATAGGGGCTCCTTTATAGGTTATTCTCTTTTTTCTTCCTTACTTCCCTGAGTATTCTTTCCTTATCTTTCCTATTTGCCAACTTTACTATTATGTGCCTTGCGGTGGGTCTTTTTACATTGACAAATCTAGGAGATCTAAAACCCTCCTCTACACACATTTCTCCGTTGATCCCTAGATTTGGGAAGTTCTCTTCAATAATTTCGTTAAGCACACTTTCTGCTCCATTTTCCTTTTCCATATTCTCGGGAATTCCTATGATCCTTATGTTCTTACTCCTCATTGAATCCATTATCTCTCAGAGATTTTCCTCATTTTTTTTAATTCTTAGTTCTCTTTCTTCCTCTGTCTGGCGCCATTCAGCCTGTCTGTCCTCAATTATGCTAACTTTCTCCTCTATGTTGTCTACACGGGCATTCAGGAAATCCGTATTCTGTTTTATCTGGTCCATTGTGCTTTTCATCTCAAATAATTCTGTTTGATTCTTCTTTATGATTTCAATCTCTTTTGTGAAGTAACTCCAGAACTCGGCTTGTTTCTCTATCTTTCTCTCTACCTCATTGAGTTTTTTGATTATAGCTGCTCCGAATTCATTATCACTTAGTTTACCTAATTCCAAGTCCTCAGGACTTAATTCTGTGTTTTTATTGTTTTCCTTCTGGTCTGGGGCTTTTATAAATTGCTGCATGGTAGAGGAGCAGTTTTTTCTCATGGTGGTAGAATTCAGTTGCAGTTACAGCCTGTCGCCACTAGATGGGGGTCGAGAGCAGCATGGTATGAGCTCTCCGCCTTGGGGCAAGATGGCTGCACCCACTGGCTTTGCTGTGGGGAAAGGGGCTGTTACTCACACACGCCGATCTGGGTTCAGATCAGTTCTGTTCTCTGGTCTCCCAAGGCCCTTGATTTATGGGGTCCCCGCGGACGGAAGCTTCCCCCCGTCAGCGGGTCTCCACTGTATCAACAGCAGGAGTCCTGGATGATCCCCCGGTCGTGAGGCCCCTCCCCGACACCTTCCTGACCCGCGCCACAGCGATTGCAGACTCTAGGGGAGTTCTCTCCTACCGTTCCAGTGCCTCCGAGGGTGTAAGCAAAGTTTATGATCTCCACCTTCTTGGTATTGTAGGTCTCTAACGAGCTGGCATTATTTTTGTTCTCTGAAATTCAGTTCTTCCAATCTTTTTTTTTTTTTTATTAATGTTATGATAGATTACAACCTTGTGAGATTTCAGTTGTACATTTTTGTTAGTCATGTTGTGGGTACACCACTTCCCCCTCTGTGCCCTCCCCCCACCCCCCCTTTTCCCTGGTAACCACCGATCAGATCTCCTTATCAATATACTAATTTCCACCTATGAGTGGAGTCATATAGAGTTCGTCTTTCTCTGACTGGCTTATTTCGCTTAACATAATACCCTCGAGGTCCATCCACGTTGTTGTGAATGGGCCAATTTTGTCTTTTTTTATGTCTGAGTAGTATTCCATTGTGTATATATACCACATCTCCTTTATCCAATCATCAGTTTCTGGGCATGTAGGCTGGTTCCACGTCTTGGCTATTGTAAATAATGCTACGATGAACATAGGGGTGCAACGGACTCTTGAGATTTCTGATATCAGGTTCTTAGGATAGATACCCAGTAATGGGATGGCTGGGTCATAGGGTATTTCTATTTTTAACTTTTTGAGGAATCTCCATACTGTTTTCCATAGTGGCTGCACCAGTTTGCATTCCCACCAACAGTGTATGAGGGTTCCTTTTTCTCCACAACCTCTCCAACATTTGTCACTCTTGGTTTTGGATGTTTTTGCCAATCTAACGGGTGTAAGGTGATATCTTAGTGTAGTTTTGATTTGCATTTCCCTGATGATTAGTGATGATGAACATCTTTTCATGTGTCTATTGGCCATATTCATATCTTCTTTTGAGAAATGTCTGTTCATGTCCTCTGCCCATTTTTTGATCGGGTTGTTTGTTTTTTTGTTGTTAAGCAGTGTGAGTTCTTTGTATATTATGGAGATTAACCCTTTGTCGGATAAGTGGCTTGTGAATATTTTTTCCCAATTAGTGAGCTGTTTTTTTTTTGTTTCAATCCTGTTTTCCCTTGCCTTGAAGAAGCTCTTTAGTCTGATGAAGTCCCATTTGTTTATTCTTTCTATTGTTTCCCTCAACTGAGGAGTTACAGTGTCCGAAAAGATTCTTTTGAAACTGATGTCAAAGAGTGTACTGCCTATATTCTCTTCCAAAAGACTTATTGTCTCAGGCCTAATCTTTAGGTCTTTGATCCATTTTGAGTTTATTTTGGTGTGTGGTGAAAAAGACTGGTCAATTTTCAATCTTTTGCATGTGGCTGTCCAGTTTTGCCAGCACCATTTGTTGAAGAGATTTTCTTTTCTCCATTGTAGGCCCTCTGCTCCTTTGTCGAAGATTAGCTGTCCATAGATGTGTGGTTTTATCTCTGGGCTTTCAATTCTGTTCCATTGATCTGTGGACCTGTTTTTGTACCAGTACCATGCTGTTTTGATCACTGTAGCTTTGTAGTATGTTTTGAAATCGGGGATTGTGATTCTGCCGGCTTTGTTTTTCTTGCTCAGGATTGCTTTAGCAATTCGTGGTCTTTTGTTGCCCCATATGAATTTTAGGATTGTTTGTTCAATATCTGTGAAGAATGTTCTTGGGATTCTGATTGGGATAGCATTGAATCTGTATATTGCTTTAGGTAGTATGGACATTTTAACTATGTTTATTCTTCCAATCCATGTGCAAGGAATGTCTTTCCATCTCTTTATGTCATCGTCAATTTCTTTCAAGAAAGTCTTGTAGTTTTCATTGTATAGATCCTTCACTTCCTTGGTTAAGTTTATCCCAAGGTATTTTATTCTTTTCGTTGTGATTGTGAATGGGATTGAGTTCTTGAGTTCTTTTTCTGTTAGTTCATTGTTAGTGTATAGAAATGCTACTGATTTATGCACGTTAATTTTATACCCTGCTACTTTGCTGTAGTTGTTGATTATTTCTAATAGTTTTTCTGTGGATTCTTTGGGGTTTTCTATATACAAGATCATGTCATCTGCAAACAACGAGAGTTTTACTTCTTCGTTACCTATTTGGATTCATTTTATTTCTTTTTCCTGCCGAATTGCTCTGGCCAGCACCTCCAGTACTATGTTGAATAGGAGTGGTGAAAGTGGGCACCCTTGTCTTGTTCCTGTCCTCAGAGGGATGGCTTTCAGTTTTTGTCCATTGAGTATGATGTTGGCTGTGGGTCTATCATATATGGCCTTTATTATGTTGAGGTACTTTCCTTCTATACCCATTTTACTGAGGGTTTTTATCATAAATGGGTGTTGGATCTTGTCGAATGCTTTCTCTGCATCTATTGAGATGATCATGTGGTTTTTGTTTTTCATTTTGTTGATGTAGTGTATCACGTTGATTGACTTGCGGATGTTGAACCATCCCTGTGTCCCTGGTATAAATCCCACTTGATCATGGTGTATAATCTTTTTGATGTATTGCTGTAATCAGTTTGCCAAAATTTTGTTGAGGATTTTTGCATCTATGTTCATCAGTGATATCGGCCTGTAGTTCTCCTTCTTTGTGTTGTCCTTGTCAGGTTTGGGGATCAGGGTGATGTTGGCTTCATAGAATGTGTTAGGGAGTTCTCCATCTTTCTCAATTTTCTGGAACAGTTTGAGGAGAATAGGTATTAAGTCTTCTTTGAATGTTTGGTAGAATTCTCCAGAGAAGCCGTCTGGTCCTGGACTCTTATTTTTGGGGAGGTTTTTGATTACCGTTTCTATTTCTTTACTTGTGATTGGCCTATTCAGATTCTCCATTTCTTCCTGATTCAGTTTGGGGAGATTGTAGGAGTCTAGGAATTTGTCCATTTCTTCCAGGTTGTTCAATTTGTTGGCATATAGTTTTTCATAGTATTCTCTTATGATCTCTTGTATTTCATTGGTATCTGTTGTGATTTCTCCTCTGTCATTCCTAATTTTATTAATTTGCGATTTCTCTCTTCTTTTCTTGGTGAGTCTGGCTAGGGGTTTGTCAATTTTGTTAATTCTTTTGAAGAACCAACTCTTTGTTTCATTGATCCTTTCTATTGTCTTTTTTGTTTCAATATCATTTATTTCTGCTCTTATTTTTATTATTTCCCTCCTTCTACTGACTCTGGGCTTTGTTTGTTCTTCTTTTTCCAGTTCTGTTAGGTGTCATTTGAGGTTGCTTATGTGAGCTTTTTCTTGTTTAGTGAGGTGAGCCTGTATTGCGATGAATTTCCCTCTTAGGACTGCTTTTGCTGCATCCCAAATGATTTGGTATGTCGTGTTCTCATTTTCATTTGTCTCCAGATAAAATTTGATTTCTTCTTTAATTTCTTCAATGATCCATTGTTTGTTGAGAAGCGTGTTGTTTAGTCTCCACATTTTTGCACCTTTCTCTGCTTTTTTCTTGCAGTTGATTTCTAGTTTAATAGCATTATGATCAGAAAAGATGCTTGATATTATTTCAACTCTCTTGTATTTATTGATGTTTGCTTTGGTTCCCAAAATATGGTCAATCCTTGAGAATGTTCCATGTGCACTTGAGAAGAATGTGTAACCTGCTGTTTTTGGATGAAGTGTTCTATATATATCTATTAAGTCCATCTGGTCTAATTTTTCATTTAATTCTATTATTTCCTTGTTGATTTTCTGTCTGGATGTTCTGTCCATTGGTGTTAATGGTGTGTTGAGGTCCCCTACTATGATTGTATTGTTCTTGATGTCTTCTTTTAGTTCTATTAAGAGTTGCTTTACAAATTTTGGTGCTCCTGTGTTGGGTGCGTATATATTTATAAGTGTTATGTCTTCTTGGTGGAGAGTCCCTTTTATCATTATATACTGTCCCTCTTTATCTTTCTTTATCTGTTTTGCTTTGAAATCTACCTTGTCTGATATTAGTATAGCGACACCTGCTTTCTTTTGTTCATTATTAGCTTGGAGTATTGTTCTCCATCCCTTCACTCTGAGTCTGTGTTTGTCTTTGGGGCTGAGGTGTGTTTCCTGGAGGCAGCATATTGTTGGATCTTGTTCTTTGATCCATCCTGCCACTCTGTGTCTTTTGATTGGGGAGTTCAATCCATTTACATTTAGAGTGATTATTGAGATGTGGGGGCCTACCACTACCATTTTGTGTCTTGTTTTCCGGTTTTCTTCAGTTTCCTTTGTTTCTCGTCCCATGGTTTAATCTGTTCTGATGTAGAGCTGCTACTCTCTGTTGTTGTCCTTCTACTTACCTCCTCTGCTCTTGGTTTTGTAGCCCCTTTCCTTTTTTCGTTTTTTCAGGAATGAGGGTTTTCCTGAGGATTTCCTGAAGAGGAGGTTTTGTGGCAATGAACTTCCTTAATTTTTGTCTATCTGCGAAAGTTTTTATTTCTCCATCGTATTTGAAGGATATTTTCGCTGGGTAGAGAATTCTCGGCTGTAGATTTTTGTCCTTCAGATTTTTGAATATATCATTCCACTCTCTTCTAGCATGTAAAGTTTCTGCTGAGAAATCTGCTGATAGCCTGATGGGGGTTCCTTTGTAGGTTAGTTTCTTTTGCCTGGCTGTCCTTAGTATTTTCTCCTTGTCGTTGACTTTTGCTAGCTTCACTACTATATGGCGTGGAGTTGGTCTTCTTGCATTGATAAAGTTTGGAGATCTATTGGCTTCTGTCACCTGAAGATCCATCTCCCTCACCAGATTTTGGAAGTTCTCAGCCATTATTTCTTTGAATAGGCTTTCTGCCCCTTTCTCCTTCTCTTCTCCCTCTGGTATACCTATAATCCTTACGTTGCATCTCCTAATTGTGTCTGATAATTCTCGGAGAGTTTCTTCATTTCTTTTTAGTCTTGCTTCTCTCTCCTCCTCTGCCTGCAACAATTCTATATTGCCATCTTGCAAATTGCTAATTCTTTCCTCCATATTATCGGCCCTACTGTTCAGAGCATCTAGATTTTTCTTAATCTCCTCTATTGTGTTCTTCATTTCCAATATTTCTGTTTGGTTCTTCTTTATCGTATCAAACTCTTTTGTGACATAGCTCCTGAACTCTTTGAGTTGTTGGTCAGAACTCTCTCTTAACTCATTGAGAATTTTAATGATGGCTGTTTTGAAGTCATCATCATTTAGGTTATATATCTCATTTTCTTTGGGATTGTTTTCTGTGTATTTGTTACTTTCTTTCTGTTCTGGAGATTTAATGTATTTTTTCATATTGCTTGATGTTGTTGATTTGTGCCTCCGCATGGAGATAGAGTTTAGTTGCTCCTTTCACTTGCTTCAGCTGCTGTGGTGGGGGAGCAGCTGTTTATACTGCATCAACCAGGAACCCTGTCTGCAGTTGCTAACTGGGCCTGGGCCCCTCCTCGTAGCCACGTGGTCCTTTTGGATTCCCTCCTCTGCCGTGGTGGCCGTCACAGGGGGGCTTCAGGCTGCTGGTGCCTACTGTTGCAGCCCACCTAGATGTGCTCCCTCCTTGGGGTCTGCAACGGTGTTATGGGCTTTTCCAGCGGCCAGGGGTGGGATCACTTATATTTGTCGCTCTGTTGCTGTCGGCACCCACAAAATCTCACTTGTCCTCTATGGGTTGCAGGAGAGCTATTGGCATCTTCTACAGTCTGTGGTTAGTTCACCTAGCTATGCTGCTTTTGCCCTGGGGTCTTCCAGCCTTGTGGCTGCCGGCTGGGTGCCTTCTACTGGTGCTGTGCAGAGGCTTTCCCTAAGGCTGCTGTGAGCCTGTAGGGTTTCCCCCTAGGCTACGGAGCTGGGTCTCTGGAACTCCCCCCAGCCCCAGTCCTTTCCGAGATCTCCGGCTATCCCTAGTCCCACGGGGCAGGCAACGGCAGCTGGGGGTCGCCCCGCCCTCTGGGATTCTCTCCAGGACTCTCCTGGAGCCGTGAATGCTGGGTGTGGCCCCTCTACTAATGGCAGACAGAGAGTTTTGTCTGCTGCCCGGGCAGAACTCCGGAGCTTCCCCTCCGGCTTCCCCCAGCCCCAGTCCTCTCCGAGATCTCCGGCAATCCCTACTCCCACGGGGCGGGCAACGGCAGCTGGGAGACCTCCGTACCCTCAGCGACTCTCTCTGGGACCCTCCGGGCGCCGCGAACACCAGGCGGGGTCTCCCCGCCAATGGCGGGGAGAGACTCTCCCCGCGGGCTCAGGTGTGCAACTCCAAAGTTTCCCTCTGCCTTTAGGAGTAATTGCGGGGGGTTTAGGTAGGGTTCTGGTCACCTGTTTCCACCGTCGCTCCTCTGTTGTGTGCTTGCTCCTTCCCTAGATGTGTGTAGATCCTCTGGGGGCATCCATTGGAAGAAAGCCGCTTGCGGGTACTAGGCTGCTCGTCGGGGTCAGAGAGTTTTCACCTATTTCCACATCCTCCCGGAGGAAAGTCCATCCACCTTCCAATGTATAGTCACGTGGGTATCTCAGGCATCCTGAGATGCTGTCTGGATATCCTTTGTCAAGCGATAAGTGTCCAAATAATTGTAGACTCAAAGGGGGAGAGACAAAGAGGACTACTCACGGCGCCATCTTGGATCTTCTCTCAGTTCTTCCAATCTTTTGTTGCATTTTGGAAGGGAGAGAATCCCGGGTCAGCTCACCCTGCCATTTTGCTCCGCCCCCTCTCCTGGAAGTAGATGTCTTGTCAGCTTATTTCTAGAGGGAAAAAAAAAGAGGAAAGGTTACTGAAGACAGGAAATTCAGTAGAATGCTTCCTCCTCTAGAGTCATAGGAAATCTGTAATTGGGTGATAAAGCCGCCACACGTTTACCCCAGTCAGATAGTAATAAATATTTTCATAAGTAACCAGGATTTTATTATGTTTCTTCCACCATGGTAAGGTCCGCCCTTAGTTATCTGGGGTGAATGTGGATCCAAAGTCCACATCCGTTTCCTCTGAGGATAAAAGAAAAAAAATCTGCAAGGAGGACAATCAGGCCATGCACAAAATCAGGTGCTTTTGGAGGGCAATGTGATCTGCCTTTCTGTTTTAAATCAGCACTGTCCTGAACAGAAAAACAACACTTTATACTAATCTCTGTAATAGTGCATACCTGATCGCTTAAGCATTGGGACAATAGACTAGAGTTCCTTTACAATAGAGATTCTTATTTAGCCATATTTGTAATTTTGGCATGCTGTAACATCACTGAAATTAATTTCTCCATTCATTTGTTTCTTCATGCAAGAAACATTTACAAAATATGCCAGAGGAGACACTCAATCTGTCTAATATTCCTAAAATGTAGCGTGAGACCTCAAGGTCCTAGGAGCCATCTCTCTGAAATATAGTCAAGAATAGAGGCCCTGTTTCCTGGTCTCTGTGGGAGGGTAGGAGCTTAATTTCATAAGCACCAGTCAGCAAACACAGGTGGTCTACTCACATTGGCCAAGCCCTCTGCCCCCACATCCCTCAGTACTTGTCCTTTAGCACAGCCAAGAATTTAAAAAGCCTCTTGATTTGTTTCATTGGAGATGAGCTCAGTTCATATTGAAGCCTCTCCCTCCTACTCAGTAGTCTGAATCAACTCTTGCCATTTTTAACACGTGATTGCTACAAAGATTTTCTTTCACACTAGCCGTCTACATAGTATTCTCCCCCTCTGATTTAAACAGTACTGACATATAGAGGGGGGTCTACAAATATTTGTTGAGTGATATTATAAATAAATCATTTATTTTATTACTTAACACCACTTCCAGTTAAGTAGAAACAAAATTGGAAAATTTGCTTTCCCTTCCAATTTGGCTTTCTCTTGATAATTAAAATTTGGTTTTTCCAATCATTATGCTGCCTCCGGTTGCTCTCACTTGATTGCAGTTATAAATTCGAGCAGTTCTTTCCATGCAAAGAGGTCCTGCCTCCTCCGGAGGGGATTTCCCGCACTTTAGAAGATCAAACAAAATGATTTCCACATCAGTCATTGCAACCTTGCTCATCTGAGTCCTGATTTTTTCTTGATGTTTGAGGTAATTCCAATAATAAGATACAAGGTGGTATATTAGAATAAGGAACTGAGTTGGGATCAAAGCGTCACCTTTAGTTAAAACACACAACGATTGCCTTTTTTTGGTTGGTTTCATGTTGCTAGATTTTCTCCTGAAATCTCTGGATATCTAGGCACGGAAATTAGTTGGCTTAGTCCTGGTCTGCATATATATTCTAGACCAGGTGCTAAGCACATACTTCAGAGCAGCCTTTACTCATCCTGCATTCCCTGAGTCATCTAGCACATGTTGCAAACTCTTGCCATGCCAAGCACTGTAGAGGACATTAGAGATATAGACGAAAGACACGATTCCTGCCCTCAATGAACTCATGGACTGACAAGAAACAAGATACCTTAGAGAATGACAAGGACTATGAAAGAAGTAGAAGCACAAAAGGTGGACAATCATGTGCCTGAGGGCCTCTGACCTTCTTAACAATTACTGAACACTATCAAATCAACAAGAATCCACAGCTAGAGATTCCCTCAGGTGAAAAGGAAATTATTTACAACCATAACTCAGAAGGAGAAAGAGAGCTTTACTTCAGCAGCTAAATAGTAAAATAGAAGAGATCCATTACATATATATACATATATATATATATATATGTATATATATATATGACGGTAACAGCTTATTTGTTCATTCTGACTTTGGTCCCATATGGAAGAAGTTCAGGGCACTCTTCCCATTTGCCCTCTGTTAAAAGCTTTCAAAAGTAACCTGCTGAAAGGTGGGGTTGCAGAGTGGAAAGGACCAGTTCTTTAGAATTTATAAATGTACTGAAATAGACTTCAAGCTTTTGTTGCAGCAAACTACAGATATAGAAACCTAGAATTGTAAATAATAGAAATGTGGCACTCCGGAGGACCTTTGAAATACTCCGAGGTAATTTTTAAAAACTATTTTAAGAAGTGGAAATTACCCTTGTAAAAGCGTTGATGATGAGCAAAAGAACTGTTGAGAAACAACACTGGCCTAGACCTAGTACTGGGGTGCACAGAAGGGGTGGAAGGATTCTTCCCCACATGAGATTATTTTCTTTCAAGTGGAGGAGCCCTATTAGCATAAAACCTCTGGCACCTCTTTGACTCCCTCACCTTCCTTCCTTGGGAGATGGATTGCATATGTGATTGGTGCGTGTAGAAGCAAGAACAGGGCATATGGAGCCAAGACACCCTTCTTTGTTTTCTTTGAAGGAGGCCTGCTGGGGTCAAGCGTGAGTTTCTTGGTTGTGCATTGAGCTCATTAGAGAGCCACCCTGAGGATGGAATCCAGTGCTCCAGTGCTGCCTGGATAGAAAGGGGAGGTCTACATCCAAAGACAAGCATTTGGAAGCCCACTTCACCAATACCGTCTCTATTAGTAATAATAGTAATATTTTGGTTGTTAACTGGATTGTGCTGGTAAATGCCCAATAGCTAACCCTTCAAGGGAAACAAATGAACAAACAAAAAACCCTATATCTGTAGCACCTGCAGTGCTCTGTTGCATAAATAACCCCACCTGAGCTTATTTCAAGCTCCCACTGTGGACGCATTGAATGAGTTGGGATGGGACACATACAATCGGCTCTTGTAAACAGGCACAAGATAGATGCAGCTCAGCACTATCTCTTTTCCACCTTACTCTTTTACCTCATTTCTCAATGTGTGCAGACCTGGCTACACAGGAAGGGTCTATTTATCAGTCTCCCTCAAACACCAATACTCAGGTCTCCTGGTTTCTGGTTGAATGTGTTTCACACTACATCATAATGTCACTTGGAACTAGAGTCCCTTACACATTAAATAACCAAGTACATGAGAAATTTATATATAGTACATATAATTATATACATAAAGAATATATGTAACGTATATATAAATAATGATATATATAATGTCTATTTATACATGTGCGTAGTGAGTTCATTTAAATATATGTAGATCTGTAATGTGTGTTATGGTAATGGTTGCACAGGTATGTACATCTGTCAAACCTTATGGAATAATTAAAATGAGTGAATTCGATTTTATGGAAATTTTGCTTCAATAAAGTTCATTTTTAAAGAATAGATTTATTTGCTTGCAATAAGCATAATCGAAATAGTAGTAGTTTTAATCAGGCACAGGATATGTACGAGACGATAATGGTTGATTGTTTTACTCCACCCAAACTTTCACCCTTGTTAATTGCAGGTTTTTGCTGTGTGACTTGCTGTTCCTTCATTGATATTGAGTACTTATTTGCAATAATATAAAATTTTAAAAAATGAAAAAACAACCATGGCACATTGCCAGTAAGATTGCTGGTAAAAGACATAAACCAAATAGCCAGATTTTGTCCTGTCTACAGGCAGTAGTCTTTTTTGAGCTGTAACATACTCCTCTGATTCCTGAACTCGTATGTTTTAATGGGACAAAATTATACGCTGCTTGTCCTTGGCAGGAAATATCAAACAGATGAAAGTCGCATTAGGTTTATAATTAAAAGATTACTTTGACATTGAAAGCTCTTAGTAGGCTGGATCTCAATTAACTTCTTGAACTTCTGGCACCTTAATTGATCATCTCACTTTTCTATTTTAAACAGAAGTTTTTCAGTATGTTTTCCCCAAAGCTATCGCTTTTATTTATCTCCTTCCCTTGGGCTATTGTTCCAAATTAATAGATATCTCATATAATATATCTCCATCACTGGAATCATAGGAATTGCATCCATTTGACTGTTAGATATATATACATACATGCTACACACACACACATGTATCTCAGGTTTTCAGCTTGGCGCATAGTACAGCAGAAGGCACATTCAAATAATCTAAAATTTATGTATTTATCTATCTACCACAGAATACAATCACCTGATATTTAAATTTTATTTTAGTGACATAAAAGTAAACTCCAGAAATAAACACATATAGACACATTCATTCATACACAGGCATATATGATTTAAGAATAATATGTATGATATTTTTAGTATCTACATTTAAATGAATGTGATCCCTTTCAAAACCATCCCTAAAGGGCCTGTGCATTCCTACCATGGGGGGGCAGGGGGGTTGAAAATATTGCTGAAAACATTCCTGAAACTGTTCTTTTTGAGACCTGCCTTTGGTGCTAAATCTTCCCTGTACTAACCAGTGACAACTTTTGGCAAAATCTTGGTCCTTTGAGAGTTGACTGAACATCACAAAACTGCCAAAATCACTTGGAACCAAGACTAATGAAGATGGCTGGTGGAGAAGCGGGGGACACTGCCTGGAATCAATGACTCAGTGTGACTATAACATAATGAGGCTTTACTTTTCTCTGTGGCTTCTAACCTGTGCCTGAAGTCAGGGCCAATGCAGAGTTCATCACACGCTTTGAGCAAATGCATGCGAAATCTGTTCTTAAACGCCTATTTTGGCTAAACAAAATAGTATATATATATGGGCAGCACATTCACTCTTTTTCCTATTTTTACTGCTCTCCTGGAAGGTCTCTATTTAATGTCAATGGAACACAATAATTCCACCTCTTGGCAAAATGTAGTCCAAAATTCTTATACCACTTCCATGGAATTGTGTGAGGGTTTGAGACTTTATTTACCTTATCTGTGAAGAGAGCACACAACTCCTATGTCATGAGGTGTCTCTGAGGATGAATTGACAAGGCATGTAAAGTACCTATCACAGTACCTGGGCAAATATGTGTGCAACGTATTTTACTTACCTTTTTCCCACTTTTCTCTCCTCTTCCCAACTAATAAAATATTTTGGGTATTCTAACTTGTTAAATGATTTTGTTAATACTACAAACAGTAAACGGTATAAAATAAAATTTAAAGAAACAACATTGCCGCCAACTGTCTCTCATCTTAAAGCAGAAATACCAAGAGTCTTAGGGATATTTCCATACACATATGTCACTCTTTTGTTCCAATGCAGGAACATGTATTTCACCTCATCTGATAAATTCCAAGAGAACATATCAACTTGAAGCAAAACATTTTTGTAACGTCTTCATTATTTTACACTTTTGTAGGTGATGATAAAATACTAAAGAGGATTTTAGACATACATAAATTTACACAGACATATTTTGGATTGATTGGTTGAAAGAAGATCTTATTTGTTTCCTTCTTTCTTTTTGTACTTTTAGCAAAAACAAAGAAGACTGGCAACAAAAATCTGTGCAAGGCTTTTCAGACAGCATTTATTTTTGGCTCCCACAGAACTCATCTGCAAAGAGAAGGTGCTGGAATGCTCAGGATGCCGAGTCTGAACTGAGCATGTCCCTGAGCCAAGTTTACAGCCACGAGGAGCCCCTTGCTTCAGTGGCCCTCCATTTAGAGGTAATGTGGGTTCATTCCATGCTGCGAAGTGGCTACACACTGTGAACACAAAAGCAGAATGACAGCATTTGGATGAACCTGCCAATCTAAATTGCAATTTCTCTCACAGAGTCCATAATAGCCATGGAAAATTTCTTCAACTAGACTATTCTACAGATAGCACACAACATCTCTCCTCTGGTGCTGCAACTCTCCTGGATGAATCATTTAATTATATAGTGTTTCTTTTTTTTTTTTTTTTTAAGTGAGAGGTGTGGTTTTGAGATGTCTTTTGGAGGCAGCAGACCAGAACCTGTCATTAACTAGAAAACATTTATAGAATTCCTTGGCAAATGCAATGATTTTACATTATGATTTGCATTTATAGGGAGAGCTTAAAATGACCTCATCAGACTCCTGCAGAGCAGATCCCCGCCATTTATTTTTCATTTTGCATCCTTGGCCTTAAGAGTGAGGAGTGCCTGCTGTGTCCAGCTGCCACACTAGTCCTACTTCTTTTGGGGAGAAATCATCCCTTTATCTTTATCTTAGTTGGCGTTGTGCATTATGTTTCCTGAAATTATGTCTGCGACATTTGAAATATTTGCATGGGGTGAAATGTGGGAGGAAGAAAAGGTTTGAGAAGGAACTGCACGATTCCGCTGGGAGGATACAGCATGGCTTAGCAAAATCCTTTGTGGAACATTTGGTGTGGAAAGAGAGTCTTCAGGCTAAGACTCACATGGCCTCCCTTTAAGATAAGAAGAACTTGATTGCTTTGCATAAAAACAGGCTTTTCTATAGGCAGTCCAAGAAGGAAGAGGTAAGTATTCACAGAAATAAAGAGATATAAGAGACTGTGATAGAAATGGCCAAGTTTGAGATAAGAGGCAGGGATTCTGGAAGAATAAGGCATTCAGGAGATAAATCTTTGAACTGGATTCTTTGGAGGTACCTAATACTTAATTATTATAAATGATTTCTTGGTTCTCTTTGCTGTTACCTTGTTGGCATTGACCCGCAAATTCAGTTAAATTCTGCTTGGAACAATGAGCCTGTCAGAGTAGTGCCTTCAGGAAATAAAGGCCAAAGGGCATTTTAAATGTTTTCATCAGTATTTGGTACAGGAAAGGGAACAAATACAAGAAACAAGATAGGAGAAATATTAAGAACTGAGTAGAAACAGTACATTAAAGTAAGAAGGGATTATGAGAAACACAAGCTCTTATAAGAACGAACAAGAATATTGGGAAATCAGTGAATAATACCAGGTTGTCCACAATTTGTATGTGACGATTTGCCTCATTTTTACGTAAACGTCATCATTCAGTATAAACTCAAAGTCTTGAAGAATTGAGGATGTCCAGGAAGCTGACGCTTGGATAGCAATTTCACTGTTTCAACTCTGGGCTTAGTCAAATGTTTCTGTCAATTAGCTGCACTTCTTTGGATGTGAGCATGGCTCTCCAGAGGCTGTATAACAAATCCAGCTCCTAAGTGTGGTATGTGAGGTCTGTGGGCCCCACCTACTTCTCACCAACAGTTCATGCTTTACTCTTCAAAACTTCTCAATAGACCTATTTGCAAAATAAAAATTGTCCCAGGGGCCAGCCCAGTGGTGTAGTGGTTAAGTTTGCATGCTTTGCATTGGTGGTCTGGCATTTGCAGATTCAGATCCCAAGCGTGGACCTCACACTGCTCATCCAGCCACACTGGGGCAATATCCTGCATAAAATAGAGGAAGATTGGCACAGATATTAGCTCAGTGACAATCTTCCTCAAGCAAAAAGAGGAAAAATTGGCAATAGATGTTAGCTCAGGGACAATCTTCCTCAACAAAAAAAAAAAAGAAGAAGAAGAAGAAGAAGAAGAAGAAAAGAAAAGAAAAGAAAAGAAAAGTTGTCCCAAACTTGATCTGGGATAGAAACAATTTACAGGAGCAAGACATGACACCATTTCACTAGAAAAGAAAGAGCCCCATTCTGGTGAAGAAAAATTAGTTTTTTGAATACTGCATAGTCATGCATCGCCTAACAATGGGGACACACCTGAGAAATGCATCTTTAGGTGATTCCGTCCTTGTGTGAACATCATAGAGTGTACTTACACAAACTTAGATGGGATAGCCTACTACACACCTAGTCTCTATGGTATAGCCTATTGCTCTAGGCTACAAACTTTATAAACACTGTACACTTAGACTGCACTGAATTTATTAAAAAATATTTTTCTTTCTTCAGTAATAAAGCAAACTTAGCTTATAATAACTTTTTTACTTTATAGATTTTTAAAATTTTTTTAACTTTTTAACTGTTTTTTAATAACACAGCTTAAACACAAACACATTGTACAGCTGTACAAAAGCATTTTCTTTCTTTATATCCTTATTCTATATTTTTTCTACTTAAAAATTTTGTTTTTACTTTTTAAACTTTTTTGTTAAAAACAGACACAAACATCGGGGCCAGCCCAGTGGCATAGTAGTTGGGTTCACGGGCTCCTCTTTGGCAGCCCGGGGTTCAAAGGTTCAGATCCCCGGCATGGACATACACAGTGCTCATCAAGCCATGCCGTGGCAGTGTCCCTCATGCAAAATGGAGGAGGACTGGCACAGATGTTAGCTCAGTGACAATCTTCCTCAAGAAAAAAGAGGAGGATTGGCAACAGATGTTAGCTCAGAGCCAACCTTTCTCATCAAAAAATGAAAATCCCACACACATTAGCTTAGGCCTCAACAGAGTCAAGATCATCAATGTCACTGTCTTCCACCTCCACATCTAGTCCTACTAAAAAGTATTCTGGGGCAATAACTTGTATGGAGTTGTCATAGCCTATGACAACAATACCTTTTTCTAGAATAGCTCCGGAAGAACCTGCCTGAGGCTATTTTTGAGGAGATGTCACTCTTTTTGGAAATATGTCCATGGTGGTTTGCTTGGTTTGTTTCCTTTTTCATAATCGATTTTCTTGTAAGCAGATTACGCACCATGAACATTCTTCTCTATTAATGAAAAACTTTTGGTGTTGGGCTCCATGTTTCCAAACTTTTTAAGGAGCTTGTTGTGGTCTTCAAAAGTCTCTGCCAAACCCTTCACTGTGAATTTTTGGGGGGATTTTCTTCTCTTGTAGTTTCATTTTCTCTTGCCTCTTCTTCAGCTATGTGTACCTGTTCTAGCTCCAAGAACTGCTTATTAGTCAATTCTTCAGGAACAACCTCTAGGAGCTCCTGAATGTTATCCTCATCCACACCCAGGTTAAAGTTGTTTGCCATCTCAACCACAGTCTTATTGATTTTTGCAACCTTCTCATCCTTGGCAAAGCCTCTGAAATCACAGACAAACCTCTTGAGTATCTTCTTCCAGATACCATTCGTATGCTTCTTGGTGACCAAGCCCAAGCAAGGGCCTTGATGCAGTCCTAGATGTTGTAATCCTCCCAGAATTGCATCAGTGTCTTTTCAGTGTCTCCCTCAGTTGCAGCAATAACCTGGGCAAAGGTCCTCTTCAGGTAGTAGGCCTTAAAAGCTGTTTAACTCCTTTATCCTTTAGTTGGATCAAAAGGTGGTATTTGGAGGGAGAAATACCTCTTCGATATTGGGATGAAGATCATCAACAAAAGGAGGCTGTCTGGGAGGATTATCAACACTAAGAAAATTCTTGAAATGTCTGTTATTCTCCAAAGAGTACCTCATTTCCCTGGCATAGAAATTCAGGAAGGCATCTTGGAAGAGGAGCTGAGTAATCCGTGACATCTTATTGCTCCTGTAGTCTACTGGCAGTATGCGCTTACTGATATGCTTGAAGGCCTTGGGGTTCTCATTGTGCCAAATTACAAAAGGTTTCAAATTGTAGCCTGCAACATTACCCCCAAGCTAAACCATTATCCTGTCCTTAAAAGCTTTGAAACGTGGCATTGACTCGGCCTCCTTATGGATGAAATTCCTTTTGGGCATCCATTTCCAGAACAGGGAGGTTTTATTCATATTGAACATTTGCTCTGGGAGATAATTTCCTCCATGACCAGCTCCTCTAGAGTTTCCAAAAATTCTTCAGCTGCCTTCACATCAGTTTTCGCAGACTCACCACTCACTTTTACCTTGTGCAATGAGTAACAATTCTTGAATTGTTTAAACTACCCAGAGCCAGCGGTAAATTCAACATCACAATCAGGTCCAGCCTTTGCTTTCAACAGCACAAACAAACGTTTTTGCTTTGGATATGATTGTCGTGGTGCTGAGAAGGATGAGCTTCTGTGTCTGATCTTCAATTCAGAACATCAGAAGTTTCTGCATGTCTGATATAACCCCTCTTGAATTTTTTTTAGTCTTGTTGCCTTCAACAAAGCAGATCTTTTAATAGCTTCCATCACTTTGTTCTTGTTCTTCAGGATCGTAGCTATAGTGGAATGGAACATGCCCCTTGGTGAACAATAACCATCACTGATTTTCCATTTTCATAGTCCTTTATCACTTTTAATTTTGTTTCCAGGTCAATCACTTGATGCGGCCTCTTACAGGCAACGCTAGTGGTGGATCTTGTATATGTAGGGGCCATGATGAACAAAACAACAAGAGATTAACTCAAGCACAAGAGAAAATTATGTCATCAAGAGACACAGTAAACACAAGATGTATGAGTCTGCTGGGGGTATAACACAGCATACTGTTTTACAGTAAACTTCTTTTACAAGTCTGTACTATAAAATAACAATAAACAGTACAGTATAGTAAATACGTGCACCAGTAACATAGTCATTTATTATTAAGTATTATGTACTGTGCATAACTCTATGTGCTGGACTTTACATGACTGGTAGTGCTATAGGTTTGTTTACACCAGCATCACCACAAATATGTGCATAACGTGTTGTATTGTGACATTATGATGGCCATGATGTCACTGGGCATCATGAAGTTTTCAGCTCTATTATAATGGTCCCTCATTGACTGAAGTGTCATTATGTAGCCATGGCTATGGTTCAGAGTACCTTCTTTCGGGGGAGAAATTAGCATTCCTGACAAAATGCTAAGTGATTTTCTGCTAAACTTTAAGAAGGTGAAGCCTTATTCTGGGAACCCCACCCACCCAGTTGACTGTTAGCTAATTGTCAGTCAAGAATTCAATGACCTTTAAGGAGTTTTTCTTTTCTTTCTGTATCTAACATGATTATCTGCATTTAACAGATAATCCAGGCTGGTTACTTACTCTTTCTCTTGTCCTATAAAATATCTACTAAGAATAAACCATTTAATTGGCCCTATAGGCTTTATTTTTAATCTCTCATGCAAGATTATAATAAAAATTTTACCCATCTTTATAAACAAATTGCCTGAAAAGTTCTCTTTGAAACGTGTGGTGGAACATTTCGGTTGCCTGAAAGCAACCAAATACAAATCTGGGGCCCAGATGGTGCCATCAGCTAGAACCGTAAAAAACAAACAAACAAACAAACCCTTATATATAAGGGAAGATAATACTCGTGGTTTCTGTAAAGGTATCTTAGAATTCCTTGTTGGAGTATATTATAGATCTCTGCTGTCTGATATGGTAGCTACTGGGTATGCATAGATAACAAGGGAGCACTTGAAATGTTACTTGTTCAAATTGAGATGTGCGCTAAGTATAAAATAGACATTTCATTTTGAAGACTATTAAAAAAAGAATGCAAAGTATCTAATACTATTTATATTGACTATAGGTTGAAATGATAATATTTTGAATATATTGGATTGAATTAAATATGTTAGTAAAATTAATTTTACCTAGTTCTCTTTATTTTTTCAATGTGACTTCAAAAAAATTAACAAAACACATGTAACTTGTGTTTGTGACATACATTATATTTACACTGAGCAGTGATATTGGGAGGTTTTTGATTTGGGGGTTGTGGTTTTATTTTGTTCATTTGGCTTTTTCCCTATCACTTCTAAGACAGCCGCTGTAAAAATTATGGAAGACTTTTTGACCCCTCTTGGTATGGGACAGTAGCAAATGAAGCTTTCCATCTGATGGCAGATTAACAAAGTAAATAGTTCCCAGACTAGCACAGCAATAATTCTGTGATTCCATTTGTTTAACAAATGTTTACTAAATTGATGATACATACTGAGCATAGTACTACATCCTGGGGATACAGTGATAAACAATGTAGGTCTGTTTTTCTCCCCTATTTTGAGAGTAAGTAGGTGAGCATCATCATATCCAAAACTACAAGCATGGGGGGGGTATCATATGAAGGATTTTAAGTGGTTTTACTGGAAAACAACCAATAACCATTGAGGCATAACCAGGGGACATAACTAACTGAAGAGTTTTGAAATGAGCCCTCTGATTTAGTGGTTTGCAACCTAATACCTGAAACACCAATACATATTAGTTAAGTAAAGAGGGATCCCAGGTGAGGATTTTTTTACAGTTAAGGGCCATTCTCAGAGAGGGACTCTGCTGAGAGCCATCAGGTGCTGGAGGATGAATGTCTTCGTCAATGAAAAGGGCATCTGAGCAGTACAACACAGCATCCACTACAGATTGGGTGAAGTTTGAGGTGTTCAAAGATATCCCATTATACCTGCTCATTGGGTACATAGGTAGATTAAATGTAAACTAATAAATCTTAAGCTTCAGGAGCTTACCCTGGCATAGGTCTCTATGAAAGTTCCAAGAATGACACTAGCAATGAGTTCAGATGGACCTATATTCTTGTGAATTTGCAAAAGTAAGACATTTTAACCATTATTTTTTCCTCTGAAGCTAATTTTCCTCATGTTGAATGGTTGAATGGCATTGGTGTGTTCACAGATGTTTTTGGATCTGGCTATGGGGAAGTTAAAGTAGGGATTCATTACATTTGATCTTAGCAGATTATATTGTTGAAATTCAGAGACACTTCCAAGTTTAGTTATTGTTAGCTATCCTAGTATAGGAAGGACTTTCAGGAATACGTTATGACACAATGGTGCAGAGTCAGAGGTCATACAGTGACAGAAATGTCCTTTGAAGCCTAGCACAAGAAACATTAGATAGTGGAGAAGAATTAAAGTTTGAAATGTAAGGAAATAACATTTAATCTCTAGAAAGTTATTCTAATATTGGATACATTAAATTGTAAACGGAAGAACCAGTTCTCATCAACATCTACTCAAAACAGGAAGTCTGCCGTGTCAGGGACATACTTGAACTGGATATGTTCTAGAAGAGAGGACTGTTCTGAAGAATGCCATTGGTGTTCTCTTTGCCCATCACTGATCTCAATGAAGGGAGGTGGTAGTTATAAAGTGATCTCCCAGATAGCTTGCCACCAGTTTTCTAGAGTTAGCAGAACATAGGCTTGCCCTTTGGTTCTGGCTAGGAAGAGTCTAAGGTGAGAGAAAGTTCAGAGAAAAGAAGAGAGCAGAGCAATCAGGATGCACTTCCTCCGTGCACTGTTGGCATCAAGAGCTGGTTTGAAAAGAAACATTGTACAAATCAAGAAAGCTGCAGTTGAGGTCCCAGGCAGAGGACCTCTGAGGAACCCACAAAAGTACTCAATGAGAGAAAGAGCCATCAAAAGGATTTTGGACACCTTAAGGGCAGTGATGCTAGTGACAACCCTGCCAGCCATTTTCCTCTAATTGCCTCTCCCTCTGAAACTATCAGGCACAAGAGCTAAATAGTCTGAGGTAGAAGAAAAAGAGAAGAGGCAACTTAGACCCACTTCCCACTGAAAACTTGCAAGCCTTAGTCAGATCCAGGGCTTTACTCGGGCTAAGAGTTCTAAATGTTTATTCCTGTGTTTACAGGAATTATTTGATTATTAACCCAGAGTGGATTTTTAATGCCAAAAGGGGGTGGAAAGATAGGAAATTATCTAAGAATCATCGGCAAAGCTATGGAATCTTCCTAAAATTTCAAACAGAAATAGAGAAATCCTCATCCAAGAGGCAGAACAAAGGTGATTTTTTTGCATACATTTTAAAGCCCAGCTTGGACAATAAAACCAGTTTCACATATTGGGTCACTCATATGCTTTTCTTCTCATACTATGGACTCATTTAGAAGTTAATTTTCTATCTTTGTGTATTGAAAAATGAGTTCAATATTGGATATATACTGGTTACAAAATATATTTTTGATAAATGAACAAATGCTTCTACTATGTGTGTGTGAGTGTGTGTGTGCAGTGTTTTGGGGAGAGAAGCACTAAAAAAATACCCTGTCTGAGCCTGGAATGGGTACATAAACTTACCAGTTGGGAAATTGGAAAAGTAATTTCTCACAGTTTATTAACACTTATGAGTGGTTGCTTAACAAATAAGCTAATCACAAATGCTTGACTGAACCAATCAATCAAGGGAAATTTTTCAAAGCTGTCTGCCATAGGCTATGGATCTCTCAGCAGTTTGTTGAACCCTTGAATCAAACATCTCCATGTGCCAGTGAGGCAGTGGATGGGAGCACAAGAAATTTACAGCTGGAGTGGAGGTCTCATCCATCAGGTATCCTCTTTGTCTCTCTTTGTCCTCCTCCAACCTCATCCAAAGCCTCTTGTCCCACTTTTCCATGGTTTATTTCCTAGTCCCTCCTATCTCCTCAGAAGGTTTCCTAGTAATGGATGAAGTCATGTAAATACAAGGACATCCAATACAAAGATTTAGAAATCACGTAACTTGATGGCCCTTTTTCCTAAAGCTGTACTTGATCGGGGATCAAACTGTGTTTCCATAAACTGGATATTTATTATTTTTCTAGTTCACTTATCTGCACTCCACGATCCCTTATCTCTGAAAGTCCAGGGTAAATCGTACCTCATGTGAAAAATAATTCACAGCAGCCTACCTCATAGCCATATAGTAACTGATTCTAATTGCACAACATGGAAGCTTCTTTTAAAAGCCTGGAAATATGAAAGGAAAAAGAAAGTGATAATCAAGAATGGAAGCCGAGTATCATCTTGGAAGTCAATGAAAAAATTATTTTTCAAGTATAGAACAACTAATAGACATCAAAGCTCCTAAAAAAATAATGGTAGTTAAGTAGTACATGGAAGATAGATAATCAACAGATAGATAAATTTATATTTATCTTGAAATGTATATATTTAAATTAGCTTTCTCCCTTTCCTCTAAATCATTCATCAATTCAACATATATTTATTAGCAGCCCACACTATCAGGAAGCGTGCTACACAATCGAGGATAGAAGACCAACGGGGTCCAGGTCATGACTTCAGAGATCATCGTCTTCAGGAGATGACAAGAGACTACAGAATCATAACACAGGTAAACCAAGCTCTGATGGAGGTCCTCTTCACTTGCCGATAATCTCAACAGAAGGGATTTTGCCAGGGTTGGAGGGTATTATGGGTGGAATTGTGCCCCCCAAGTCCATATGTTAAAATCCTAAACCCCAGAACCTCAGAATGTGACTGTATTTGGAAATAAGGTCTTTAAAGCAATAATAAATGCTATAATAAACTATAATAAATGCTTTACATGTATTATTTAATCCACAGAACAACCTTAAAATATAAAGATTGTCATTAACCCTATTCTACTGATCAGGAAACTGGGGCAGAGAGTGGTTAAGTAACTAGCCCGATATCGCAGAGCTGGTAGTGGCAAAGCTGAGATATGAACCCAGGCAATCTCTGACCAGAATCTATGCTTTCATTGCAATCTACTAGATCCATATGATTTATTGTTATTGTAAATTCTTGTTACAGATACACGCCATCTGCTCAATTAACCTACTTGATATCTTCGTCTTTTTGCACATGTCTGATCTCACCCTCTCCTGAGGCATAAGCGGGTTGCCTCTTGAACAAGACCTTGGTTTTTAACTTCTAATCCAGGATTCCAGCTGGCACCTTCCTCCCTCAGTGTCTCAGTTACTCTCCAGAATCGCCTCCAGCTGGATGCTCGCTTTTACCTAGATTTTGATGTCTAATCGATGTTTCTCTTGCTCCGTTCTCTGGTCCTGGTTTGGGGAGATCTCTGACTTGATGCAGTCTCTTCCCTTAACGCTCCTTCACATGGCACCCGGCTCACTCTCGACTCTGAAACTTCTTCTTGCCCACTGGCACCAATGGATTCCCCCAACTACAAACATCTTTCTTCCCCCTCCTCCCTTGCTGTGAACTTCTTGCTTTCAGACCAGGCAAGGGGTGGAGTGTAGTTGCGGGAGCCTGGGCTTGGGGGAGAGAAGCCTTCAGTTTGAAACTTGACCTTATCATTTATGAACTGTGTGACCTCAGATAAGGTCCTTGACTTCTCTGGGACTTAGGTAACTCTTTGTACCATGTGGATGACACCAGCCCCTCCCTCACAGAGTTCCCTTAAAGATTGAAAAGAGACAGCAGGGGTGCAGGCCTGAGCACAGGTCACAGTAGTTAGTAATTACTCAGTAAACTGTTATCTTTATTATTTTCATTTTCATTTTGCATAAGGTATCGCGATTTATATTGTCAGAAATATTGGACACATAAGCAACAAATGGCAACACACATATGATCATGAATTTTTCCTGCTTAGAACATGCAAAAGCACTTAATTATCTCCTAAAAGCATTTCATAAGTTGGTATCTCCTTATTTAATTTACCTGATAGCCTTCCACTCCTCCCTCATGCTTTATTCTCCAATAATGAGGAATTACTTATTCTTCAAAAACACCATGCGTCTTTGCATTTGTATAGTCTATTCCTTAATCCTGGAACCCCCACCTATTCATTTTTTCACCTGGAAAGGTCCTACCAAATCTTACAAATTCAATTCAGATAAAGATCTCTCTTCCAGGCTTCTCTGAGAGGCCGGCTCCATAATCCCAAATTGAAGCAGGGCGAATGCTCTGTGTGCAGCGAGGGTACCTTAAAAGTGCATCTAGTAGCTCATATGTCCTGAAAAATTTACACATTCATAATAATATCTTAATCATTCTAGGTCTTACCTAGATTCTGAGCTCTTCATTCCATCAACTGATGTGTCCTCAGGACCTGTAAGTGAACATATGTCAGACCGTCTTGTTACGGTAAATGACCCTTTCCTAGTTAAAACCCTTCTAGCAAGTAATCATTGTAAATTACTACATGCTTTCATGATTTTCTGGCGCTGATCCTGTGCACACATCCCTGCTGAGGTACTCGAATAGCTTTGTTCTTAACAATCTTAACAAATTTTCCCAAAGAACAAGAAGGCCTCAGGAAGAAGGAATGCCTGTGGAGTGTTCATCGTCACTGAAGAAGAAGAGAACAATGAGGGACCCTGGAGTTTGTCACTCCTGAAGACTGACATTTCTAAACCCCCTGCTTTCTGCCCATTTTCCTTATACAATTATTTCAAGATTCTCTAATTCTTTAAGATGATTTTTTTGAGACATTAGTCTTCCATCTTTTGCCTATACTGACCAATCAAATAAAAACTTCCTTTCTCGATCTCTACCTTGTTGTAATTAGTTGGCTCAGTCGTGGCGAGTAGAGTGAGCCCATTGCTTAGTAACAGCCCTAGTAAATACTCCTGATACTTAACGAGGAGTCCAAGCTTTGAATGTATGAATGAACACATTAAAACTTTAATAAATAACAGTAAATAACATTTTCTTAAGGCACTCTCTGTTAGGTTCCAGTAGTTGCTACCAGAGATGGCAGACAGAGGGCTTTCTTTCTATATTTTCAGGTATTTGCTATCAAATTTCTGTGTTATTTAGTTTGTAAGTTGATAAATATTACATATTAAGTACATGTTTGATCTTCATGTAATTGGCCTCAATTTCCTCTCTCTAAAGTGTGACAATTGGCATGAATAACATCCTAGGCTTCCTTCCCTAACTCTCTACAGCCGTGTGGGGGCAGCACTATAGAGCAGAAGGATTATGTGCTTTCGAGCCACTTCGCTTACCAGCTGGATGAACTGGATGAACAAGCTACTTATTTTCTTGCAATTTTTCTCCATCTTTAAAGAGGGTTGATAATCTCAATCTGCAATGCTTTTTTAACAATTACAAATTTTAATATTATACATTAATGTGCAGGATTTATTTTTGTGTGTGTGCAGGATTTAAAAAGCACTAAATAAATAGAAAATACACTACTATTAAAGTAATTACTGATTAGTAGCTGTAGGCATACTGTTGTGATATACATATATAGAGAGAGAGAGGAGACCAGAAGGAAAGTTATCATTGGAAAATAAAAACCTACCAGTAATATTTGTTAGATATAGAATCAGTTAAGTTGACAAACTTAGGAAAAACATAAATCAATGGACATTTATAAGAAACAGAAAAAGTAAGGAACAGGAATTGCTTAATGCTGTATTCTATTCATGACAAAAGTGAGGTGACAGATAACATAGTTGACATGCAACCAAATAGTCCAGTTGAGTTGTCTTGGTTAAAGTCCATTATCCTCATTATAATGAAAATATACTAAGAAAAGTCACAAGTAAATCAGGAAATGAACTAGGTAGAAGTGAATCAACATGCAGTCTACATCTATCTTGAGCAGAAAACTGGGAAAGAGTACAGGAAGGATTTGTATGATAAACCAAGAATGAGATTTTCATATTCATAGATTTCTTAGGAACTTCTTGTTGACAAGAAAGATTTTTTCCCTATTCCTGGTGTTTTCTCCCTTTCGGAGGGGGCTCAAACAGTGCAACACCCTGGCCGATTTGGGCCTCTTGACCAGTGCACTGAGTGGTTGTCCACCGCACAAAGCCAGGAACACCATTCACATTGTATTCTATTTAAATAGACCCAGAGGAATAATTCAGTTCACAATCTGTGCAGATGTACTCAGATGCCTGTCTTAAACTCTCTTTATCTTGGGCTGGGAAATAACTTTTCTCATTGAAACTTGTCATATTTGGCTTAGTTCTTTTCTTTATCCTCTTAAGAAGGAGTTATCACGAAGGAACACATTCTTCCTTGTTCCTCCATATCGTAACTTTTACAGGGTCGGTTTTCGTGTAGAGTGAGCTATGATTGGATCAGTAAGTGTGGCTAATCCGGTCTAGTGTTAGTAAGTCCAATTGCCCACATATGCAACCCTTGTCCTCCAACTCACTCTTTGTTAGTAACAAAGGGAATACTTTGCCTCCTGTTTGTTATTTATTTCTCAGCTAATGACCCAGGTCACGGCAAAGAGAAGTGTTGTTTATTCAGCTCCTTTTGAGTAAATCTGATATGTGACTATGAACCTTGAGAAACGAGCAAGGTGCAAAATTTTTTAAAACAAATTATTCAAGAATGATCTGGGCTTTTGGCACAGCTTGAACAGATGGCTGTGAGCTTTGGTGGTGATTTCCTAAGCGTAGACTATGTTGTTCTTGTTGTTTTTTTTTTTTTTTTTAAACCTTAATGATTTGTAGCCTGCATTGCACAATGCAGCTGACTTTTCAGTTGTAGAGTTGGCTTTACCAATGTGGCTTGGGCAAGAGATTTTGAACCTTTGCAATATTTTGACCTTAGGTGGTTACTGCAGCTTATGGTGGCAGTGATTAGAATTCTGCAACAGTTTATCTTAAAAAAGTCCCAATAATAATTCGCAAACTCCAACAAATTTGTGGACTGCCTCGGGATGCTGGTTCCACCACTTCAACTTTGCCCTATACTTGGTTTTATGTGTGTGAAGAGCAGGGATGATGGTTAATAGAGGCTTCCCTCAGAGGCTTTCATAAAGAGGGGAAACTGAGGTGAGAATTTGGTTGGAGACAAGTTTGTCACTACAGACCTTTCAGGCATCAGTGGCTGAAGAATATATGCTGTTTGGTCTGAAAGGGAGTGAATTATGAATGTGTTACAGAGCACAAGGGAAGTTCTAGATTTAAATTGGTAGTCCCAGCCCTAGGTAGGAGACAGGACTGGCTGCCCTCAATGTCCATAAGGATTTGAGGCCAAGGAGGGAAATTTCAGGCCTAGAACTAGCACTGGCTTTTCCACAGGATCAAACATCAAGCCACTCACCCTCCCAGTTCTCAACACCATCTGGTGTCAAGCTGATTATATATTGCTTAATTACTTATGAAGGAGGAAATCCTCTCCAGGAAGTAAGACTTTTTAGGTCTTGAAAATTCCAAAGGTAAATGAAGGAGAAACAGCCTTACTATTGCAGGACTGAAAGTGTCTTCTCCTAAGAGAGTGTGGTGGATTTGTCGTTACCTTATAGAGCTGGCGTTCAGTTAAGTGCCATTTGCCTGAATCATAAGGCTCAATGCAGACATGGAAAAGCAAGGCAAATGCCATTCTGACCTACCAGGCGGTATTCATAAGTGGATTTTATTGATATGGTAAATAGGGCCAAAATTAACCTTTTGCTGAGAGAGTTTCCCAACTGGGTTTAAGTTCCAAATCTTAGATATCAGAAAATTGGCATAAACTGTCCAGGATCCCAGCAAGGCCCCAACCAAGACAGGCATCTTCTTTCAGGATAAAATGTCTCTGCTATGCTCTTTGGCAACACAAAGGATTGGCTTAGAAATAAGCCAACTCCAAAAAAGAGTTATCTCTTTTTGTCCGAGATAACTATTTTAGGAGCAGGAATAGCTTAGTTTTTTCCAATTCTGGAGAGAGGATGCCAGTGCTGTGATAATCTTGTTTTTCCTAATAACTTTTGGAAATCTTTAAAATAGTGAAGAATGTCAGAGACTCAGTGTTGAACAAATACAATTGTGAGGCCATGAAGAGGAAATATATTCTTTCCAATAAGAAAAGACCCAATCTTCAAATGCTGAAAGAACATTGTCTCAACGCCAATATGTAGATAACCCTTCCCAACTGAAACTGAATGGACTGCAAAAAAAAATAGGGAATACTTTATAATCTTTGGAATTTTACCTCACAGGCATAAGAAAAATTGATTTGGGAGCTTCATTCTATGGAAATTTAATATATTTGGACTTCAACTTGCAAAAGAATTTAATCTTCCTGTTTTAATATCTCCCCAGTAATCTTATAGTAGCAGTATGCTTATATTCAAATTTGGGGCATCTCTTTATTGGCACTTTGTTATCGGAGTGTAATTATGTTACCAATCAAGTTTAAAACAGATCTTATAACAGGCTATGTTGGGCAATGTTGTTGGGAAAAAAGTGTGGAATGGAAAATCAACTAGAGGTTACATTTTCAGCCTTGGAGTTGATTTGACTAATGTGCTCTTCTGATCCATTTCAGAGTATTTGGGTGGAGGGTGTTAAAGAAAGTCAATACTGCTCTCAAGTACTCCTGAAGGGTACTCCAAGGAGGGTATCAATGCTGGGGAAGGGGTACCTTGTTGGTGGGGGATGAAGTAGCTTGTTGAACTTTTGCTTTCCTTCCTGGGCAAGCAAAACACAATGCTAACAGAACAAAATGTGGAGGAAGGCAAGCAGAAAAATCCTTCTCTCCTGCTCCTCATGTTTCCTTCCTCATAGAGTGAGATCAGTTACAGAAATGCTCCTAGCTTCTCCCTGTTCTATTACTCACTACATCGTGGAGAAGTTAATGACTAATCTTGGAGTAAATTGGGAAATAATAAACGGTACATAACTTGGCACAACTCTTCTCCTTTTGGAATGGTCTGAGGTCTCTTCTGCTCCTTTCTGTCATAGATTGTACAGTTTTCTCTCCCCAGGCGCAGAGGTTTGTAGGGGTCTAGTCATACCTGTAGATGAAAGGGTGGGTCTTTCCAATTTGGGGAAGGGGCCAGTACCAGGGAGTCTACCTGGCAGGACAAATGAACTGCATCCTCTAAACTATGATTTGTCATTAATAAAGGTGATATTTTGCTTCTACCTAATAATTGACTAGCTGGTTTTTGAAAATTATTTCTTCTGTACCAGTCTGCATAGATAGAGAGTAGGGGGAATTTCAAGGTCTCGCAGGGAAAGAAAAAGACCTAAAATGAATCAAGTCTTGTCATCTGGAATGGATGTTCCCTATTGATTGCAGTAAGAAGAGACACTGGAGTGGAATTAGGCCAGGACTGTGTGGGATGTGAAAATTCAGAAAACTCTTTTCATTCGGAAATAGCTCTGAGTCACCATCAATTGTTCCTATTTGTCAAGCTCAACTGAAACAATTCTGGGAATCAGACTGAATTAATCTAATTTCTATGTGTGACATCACCTCAAGCTACCTTTTAGTGAGAAATGAATCCCGAGTCCATGTCTTTGATGTTCCCTATCCCTGTGTGTGTTTAACTATAGGGCAAGTCCTGGAGCAGTTAAAGCCAGTCCGCAAGAGACAGTTCACGGTCAGATATCTTTCTGACTGCACAACCTCATACACCGTGCTTAGTAAAAGAACATGTAGATACATGAGCCATCCTCATCAATCGATGCCTTTCTTCATGTTCGAACTTACTTGGAGCAACAACCAACTATTAATACCTTTGAATACATTAACTTCAGACCCAGGGTAATGTATTTCAAGAGTGAGACAAATAAAACTAAACCCTATCACCTCTCTCTACTGATCTGACCAGCACAAAAGATAGCAGCACTAGCACCTCTTGCAGTGTAAATACATTTCTCTCAATTCAGCCAAGTATCTCACCGAAACCTTTTTGTATATCACCCTCTACGTGGAGCAGAAGGAGCACTGGGCCTTCAGTCTCTTGGGGTCTAGTCTAGCCTCCAATATATACTACAATGTCTTCCAATGAGTTTCCTAGCATCTTTAAGCCTTAGAAAAAGCATCACTTCAGCCTCGTATTTGTCATTGCAAATAGTAAGACTAGGGACTTTGAACCTCACATCCTGGCTCTGCATCTCACTAGCTCTGAGTCCTTAGTCAAGTTAAATAACTACTCCATGTCTCAGTTTCCTCATCAGTAAAATGGAGATAACAAATGTATCCCTATATCATAAACTTGTTCCAAGAATAAATAGTGAATAAATGCAAAGTTCTTAGAATAGTGCCTGGCACATAATTAGTGTCAAACAAATGTTGTTGTTAGTAATGACAAGATAAAGCCCAAACTAGTCTGTCTGTCACTGAAGACTCTTCATAATAATTAACTAATCTGTTTCCTGGTATCTACCATACATGTACCCCAAGGGACATCATGTGAACCTCATGAGAGCAGGACAGTGTCTAATCCCTTATTATATTTCCTGTACCTAATCATGGTATCTGGATAAACATATATTGAGTTAGTGAATTCATTCATACCACACCCAAATCTCCCTTGTTCTCTATCCTTGTCAGAGACATCCAGATTCCGGGTTTTACATTTATCAATAGCACTTTCTGGGGGGTCCTCTCCCACTTCTTTTCCAATACAAATTTTACCTATTCTTCAAGGTCTAATTTAAAGGCCATCTGCTTAATGAAACTGGGAAGATAACAAAATGCTTTATTTGGAAAAGGTGTCACTGTTCTGAAATGAGAAAGAAATGAGGGTCAGAAATGTAGCAACTCTTTCCAGAAGTTTTTCTGGGATGGAGCCCCAAGGTTTGTAACAGTAGCTGCAGGGGGATATAGGGTTCATGGTGCTCCTGAGGAAGGCTTTGGGGCTTTAGCCATGCCCCTCAAGTCTCCTTTAGCCCATCCAGAAACTTCCTTTGGCGTACTTAAACTTTGATAAGAAGAGCTGACAGTTTCTTAACTATGAGTAGACTTCATAGAGAAATAACTAAAATACTTTGCTTTTTTTTTGATCTAAAACTCACACTCTAAGTTATAACAACGTGCTTGATAAGCAACTAGAGCTTCAAGACAAGTTCCCCAAATCTTGGTCTAACCACATGCCTCCTCTTAGCTACCCCCATAAAGAAATTTTGGAACCAACATTGCTTGAGGATGACGAGAAAAAAAAATGTCTTTTAACACAAGAGACCTGTCGCTATCATTATATATGCATTAAAACAGAAGAAAATGTATGTTGCTTTTATATTATTCCTTTGACTTATATAGGGAAATTATTAAAGCCTCATTGTATGAATGAGAACATGGAGGCACAGACATTCAACAATAAGGAAAAGAAAATGCAAAATTTTCAGGGAAAAACTGTGAAACCTGTTCTAATTATTACAAACTTGATCTTTTACTCATGGCATCTTAATGTTAATGGAAAGTAATGTGTATATTTTAATTTCATGGCCAAGATAATTTAGATGAGAGTGTTGCAAGTCCTCATTATTAATAACTACTCATGAATATTATGACAAGAATTAGTTTTTTGCCCTGTAGATATAGCTGTGTATCTACATCCAAGCTGGCCTTTAATTTCTTAAACCCTTTTTTGGCTGTGGAGGAAAATATCAGAAAAAATACAGCTTCAGGAAAAAAAAGTTTAATAATTATAGTAATAACCCACAAGAAAGCTTTGGGCTATTAATCTGAAATTGGGCCTTTAGCCCACATACCCATAATACAAATACGTTTTTTATACAGATGAAAAGTTCAAGGAGCTAAAGTCTAGAAAAGTCAATTGTTCCTAAGGATTCTCCAAAAGAGAGACACGCCAATGTTTACACCATCTGGGAACTATTAGGTGAGTTGGAAATGGGAATCCTTTCCACTGTTTAAGCTCTAGACTATATCAGTGTAATATCTCTTTTGAATTTATTCATATACTGAGTGTATATTATGTGTCAGCTACTCTCTTAAATACATGGTGCGCAACCCCGAACAGCCATACCTTTTCTATATGATCCAAACCTCGTTGACTATAATCATTGGCACAGGGGTGGACATCCGATCATCTGACACAATAGGCTCTCAGGCACTTCAAAATGGAACCAAGAACGAACAGGCAAGCCCTTTTCATGCCAAGAGCTTCATGGCAAGTGATAGCTTTCTGGAGCACAGCTTGGGAGTTAGCAGAAGTCATACATTCCAGCATATCTGGAAAAGGAAAACGTGAAACAGACATGCAAAGTCTGCAGAGACAAGAGATAATAGAGAGACTTCTGGAGGTCTGGATGTCCTGGGATCCTTCCAATATTTTTTCTTTTGTAATAAAATACTTCAAGCTCAGTTTCTTCCATTTTCAATCAAAATATCCCTGATTTATGCAAGAGTCTAGTAAAGTCAGGGAAGAAAATGTACTGTATGGTGTGGTAAGTGCAATAATAGAGGGAATCCTGGGGTGCCGTGGGAGCTTAACCAACAATTCCCTTTTCCAGCGTTGGGGGAAACATAGCCAGAGAGGGCAGAGAACATATGAGGACATTGGAATCACATGGTTGTAACTCCTTGCTCTGACCTTACACCAGAATAGAGAATGGCTTACTTCAGGAGTTGGACGCTCAAAAGATATACCTTATATAATTTTACCTTTGCTTTATTCAATAATTTAAAAGTTTTGTTTTTTTAAATTTTTCTCTTCAACGTGACTCATCAAAGCCCAGGTGATTGCTTAAGCTCGTTCTCTAGGGCATCAGATCACCACTGGGTAGAAGATTTCTTTCAGAAGCAGCGTTACCATGTCCTCTCACTTTAAACAGCAGACTTGGTTCAGATTTGGAAACACTGGGGTTCCCCTCCCCCCACGTCACTTAAGCTGCTTACGATTAGACAGGCTGACAGGAATTTAGCATTAATAAGCCTCTGGCACTGTGGACAGAACTTCTTAATGCTCACCAGTTTACACCAAAAACATCAGCCCTTAAGAATTGGATCAAACTTTCCTTTGACACCAAGAGGTTATGATGACAACCTAACTGTTCTCTCTCCCCTAAAGACTTAAGGGGCTACAATTCTGGCCTACTTGCATAAAAAGGATGCAAAGAACTTAAAAATCTTATTATGTCCCATGCTCCTATTAGGAAATATTTTTTTTAAAAAGCTCAAATAAAATTTTAAAATCTCAAAATCAAATTCAAAGAATTTACAAAAATTACATTTTCTAAAAGACATGGAGACTGTGGTTAAGTGGAAAGAGTTTTAATTTTAAGAGAAAATAGACCTAGAATGAAAAATAAATAAAATCTCAGTTTTATCCCTTTTTTATTTCTTAATTCCTAGAATGTTGCTTAATTTTCTGAGCATTGTTCTCATTTGTCTTAGACTAAGATACTCTGACATCAAAATTTGAGGCAAAAGCTTATAGCAATTATTTCATAAAGGCATGCAATATCAGGGAAATAGATGCAGAGTAAAGAGGGAGTGAAGTAGGGAAGGAGGGAGTGTTATCAAGTTGGTCACTGCTTGGTGTCAAGCTCAACTGATTGCTCATTTGCTTTCAAAAGGTCATAAGAAATGTTATTTCTTAGAACAGTTCATCTGAAAAGAGCTAGAAGACACTGTCCATAGAAAAAGAAATTATCCACAGACTTCAGTTTCCTACTGGTCAAATTAACTCCACTGAGTGTTCAATCATGTCAACTTCTGGGTTGCACATGAGTGGGCACAGAGTAGAGCCTGTCACACATCGGTGACATCATGGAAGAGGTATGTAGCATCAGCAATGGATGAGGCCTGTTGGGTAGGGTCCATGAAAAGTGCATTAGAGCTCACAGGGTTTGATGCTTAAGTAGTGACTGAGATGAAACAAGTAGTCAAGTGGCCAAGGAGATAGATGAAGGCAAAAATATCTGAGGTAGTGGGAGAGAGTTATCTATCTGATCTTAAAGAGTTGTTCTGATAAAGAGGTAAGATAACTTATGCAAAAGACTCCATATATAGTAGGTATTTTATTCATGTCAGGTAACCAGAATGTTCTGCTTCATCTAATAAGATGAGCTCCAGTGTGCCCATATTTATAGGAATTCTTCCTCTTACACTCCAACTCAAATAATTTCTGGGCCTTTGGGGAGAAGAAACTCTTCTTACCTCTCCTATGTTTCCTTCCTTGTGCATTTAGACTGACAGAAAAAGACCGGATCTGGTCTGAGGCAGATCTCAGAGACCGCAAAGAGGAGGTGGCACAAACCAGGGGTAGCACCAAACATGTGCTTGAAACAAGACTGGGATAAAGGGAGGAGGGGCATGCTTAGGAAAGCTTCTGAATGTTTTTGGGGGCTAAATGAGAAAATAAGATGCATGAGGAAATGCACATCTTTATAGTTTTTGAATTTAAATGACATTGTTGAATAATCTGCAAGTTATACGAAGCCCTGAAACTACCAATTTTATCATTTAGAGAAAAGAAGATCTAGACCCTTTCACATGTTTGACACCCTGTATCTTAAAGAGCTTCCCTGAAATATTTCCTAAGAGATGAGAAACTGGCCTTGGTTCTTCCCTGTCAGCGCTCACTTCAACTGCACTGTTTCATGGAATTCAAATTTAACTAGATGTCCTATATTTTTATTTGCTAAATCTAGACACTCGAATATACAGACTGAATCCAAGTTGCCACAGTTAACAATATCTCTTAAAGTTATTTTTATGTTTTTTTTATTTCTAGATCTAATCAAGGCTCACATGTTGCATGTTATTGTTAGTCTAGAAAGGACTAAATAGATAGTCCAGAAAGAACAAAATTCAATCTAAGAAAATGCAATAAAATATGAACAAGCATGGTACATGGAATCAACAACTGCAAAGGAAAAAGGAGAGAAAAGAACAGGAAAAAAGAAAAAAAAATTTACATTGTATGGCAGACAGCTCTGAATAGTCCTCCAAAACGCACACCTAAAATGTCAAAAATAATGTAAAAATATTTTAAGGTATATCATCGAAAAGGCGTGAATGTAACACATCTCCAGATGCAGCAGGAGAAGATGGGGTGGCGAAGAGGGGGGAGGAGGAAGAAGAGGAAGAAGAGGAAAAGGTTTTCAAAAAGATACAGAGAAAAGACTCATCAGCTTCAGAACAAAAAATTCATAAAAGGAGATGGAGGAGCAATTAGACTGATAGACGACATCATAGATAGTGGATAGTTATCTTCTATTGGAAGACAAAATTAACTTTCACATTAAAATGCTGTACTAGTGAAGCTATCTTTCTAGAAGAGACAGGCAGAAATTCTAACAATTGGAAAAATGCTCACCATATACTAACCCACAGGATGAAGAAATGGCTATATTGATAATTGAAAAAGTATTTAGAACAACAAATGTGTCCCAACTACAATTCTAACATTGGATCCACTTAATAATATAGATTAAAAATAATTAAAACTTGTCTTCCTAAAAAAAGGAATAATTATTCTATAACAGTGGGAAATTGTAATACAGTTTTCAATGATTAAAAGATCAAAAAAGAAAAGAAAATTAATAAATTTGCCATATCTGAGATATCAAAATCAGGACGGCCAAGAATGGAACCAACCAGCATCGTGTGCCTCCTGACATGATTTAATAAGAAATATAAAATAGAACTTGTGAATTATTTCTTCAAAAAAATATTGAACTGGAACACAATCTAAAGGAAACACTCAGAGAAATCCAGAATGTGGAATAGTCTACAAGGCAATTGGCTTAAAGTCTTCAAAAAAGTCATTATGGGACCAACCTGGTGGCACAGTGGTTAAGTTCTCACTTCAGTGGCCCAGGGTTTGCTGGTTTGGATCCCAGGTGCAGACCTACTCACTGCTTGTCAAGTCATGCTGTGGCAGGCGTCCCACATATAAAGTACAGGAAAATGGGCACGAATGGTAGCTCAGAGCCAGTCTTCCTCAGCAAAAAGAGGAGGATTGGCGGTGGATGTTAACTCAGGGCTAATCTTCCTCAAAAAAAAAAAAAAGTCATTATGAAAAAGTAAAATTAAAACAATACAAAACTTCTAGACTAAATTCCAGAATTAATTTGTACGTTGAAAGAACTGAAAAAGACACAATCACACACAACATGTGAGCCTTGATTAAATCTAGAAATAAAAACATGAAAATAACTAAGCGATATTGTTAACTGTGGCAACTTGAATGCAGAGTGTATATTTGGGTTACCAGATTTAGCAAATAAAAATATAGAACATCTTTGTTAAATTTGAATTTCATAAAACAATGTGGTTTAATATTGTATTTTAGTATAAATTTGTCCCATTCAATATTTGGGATATTCTTATACAAAAAAATTATCGTTTTTTTATCTGAATTTCAAATTTAACTTGGTGCTGTGTATTTTATCTGGCAACCCTACGATATATTCAATGATATTATGCAATTATTATTTTCTTACCTCTGTTAATGATATTTAGGGGCAAAATATCACGGTGTCTGCAACTTTCAAATTATGCTGAAAAATCACTTTTAATGCTAACAATTTATAGATCAAGGCAAAGGATATACTGATGTTAAAGTTATTATTTATAATGTCTTCTGTAAATTTAATTTTTTTATGCAAAGTTGGTAAAAAAGTTAAACTCATGACCCATTCCATATAATCTACTTCTCTTAAGATTAACATGTAAAACTGTTTTCTTCTCTGACAACATTTTGCAAGTTTTTAAGAAAAGAAAGCATGTATTTTCAGGTCTTTCATTATTTCACCAAGTCATTTCTTTAAAGCTTATTGGCTTTCTGCAGACAGTGTCTTCTATGAAACTGTCTGTTTGGGGGACTAAAACACAGACCAGTAACTCACACAACTGGATTTTATTACTGATTTAAAAGGTCACCTTGGGCAAAATTTGGCTCCTTCATATTTTGTCCCTGTACTTGAAACATGAGCGCTCAAAATAACTGCCATCAAATAATCTCGCTAGAGACATATCGACGTTGTATCTAATCCTGTTATACTTGATTGTAAAGAGAAAACAAGAAGTCCCTTCTGTAATATTTACCTAGTTCGCTCATGCACATGAAGTTGCAATAAGCAGAAGGAATGTTTGATGGATTAAATAGTCTAATTCACAAATTCTGATCTGAAGTAAGGCGCGCTCTTTGTATAATGCTGTGTTTGCTGTTTCACAGGGAGAAGAGTAAAGGATTGGGAACCGAATTTTACTCTGGGCTGTCTCCGGTAAAATTTCAGTTAGCCCACTTCTGATAATTAATCTTGAAAAACTTAGGGAAAGAAACATGTGTAAAGGTAGTTTTAAAAAGTAAAATGATCAAAAAAGATAAAAGCAGTGAACTATTTTAACTATATCCAGTGGGCAACAATTTGGCATCTAGCATGTATAAGAAGATATTTCTGAGTTTAGAAGAAAATATTAGAATTCCCGTTTATATATTTGTTTTCTCATCCTTTTCATTTCTATTTTGCTTTCCTTTTATTTTATATCACACATAATATATATCAATATAAGAGTACATATATATAATTTATAAACAAGTAAACAAATACATAAGAACATTTTAGGATACATGATCTCAATTTGATAACTAAGCATGATCAATAAAAGTTTGGCAACAACTGAGTAAAATTCAAAACATTGCTATGGAAAAATAGATATTAACACTTACTGAATCTTCTGCAGGAGAGAGATGGTTCCCAACATCCTACTTCAAGTCTCTGTGCTTCCTGTTCCAACTTCCTGAAATGCTCTTCCTCCCAAAATCCGTCTCACTCCTTCCCAAAGCCCTCCAGATCTCTTCAAATGCTACTTTTCTCGTAAGTCTTCCCTGCGCACCCTATCTAAAATTGAGTATCTCTTGTCCCAATGTTTCATATAACCTACTCTATTTTTCTTCTTAGCACTTACCACTATCTACTACTACTATTACATATTTTACTTATTTCGTATGCTACACTATAGGTTGCATACTCTCTGCCTCTCCACAAGAATGTAAGTTCCTGAGAGTAGGAAATTTGTATATTTTGTTCACTGTTACATCCCTACTTTTTAGACTAAACTTTGGCACACAATAGGTGCTAATATATATTGAATGCTATATATCATTTTATTCATTCCTCACAACGAAGAAAAGTAGATATTATCTGTACTTTTAGCTGAATAAACTGAGTACCCTAAGCTGGTAAATAACTTGTTCCAAACCTCAGAGCAACTAACAGGCTTCCTCTGAGAGAAGAAAAGATAGAGGCAGTCAGTGGGCCAGCTGGATGATAAGAGCTAAGGGCTGCCCTGCGTACAGAGATCAGACTTGTCATGTGTGTACCAAGGCGTCAGGGTGGAGTTAGTGGAGAGAAACTAAGACAGGTAAGTTGATCAATCAAGGCATTAATTCATTCATTACTCATAACTGTGTTTAAATACAAAACTATGCTTTACACAGTTTTCTTTTTATCTTTTGAATTCTTTTCTGATTACAAAAGAAAAAAATTCTCTTTATGAACTGTTGAAAACAGAGAAAATATTTCTTGAATTACTACTGTGAAAATCCTTTCTCTCCAGTCATAGAGTACGCAGTCTCAGGCAGGCAGGCATGAATTCATGGGCCAGCTGATATAACAATAAACAGGTATGTGGTACTTATTCTGTGGCTACACTTTACTCACATAACTCACTAATCTTCACCACACATTTCATATGTTGTTATACTTCTATTTAATAATGGTAGAAACTGAGGCAAAGAGATGTTAAGTAACTTGTCCAAATTTACAAGACTATTGTTCCTACTTAGCACTGGCCTAGGAATTTGGGGGAATTAAAAATGATTTGCCAGATGCATCACCGGCTTTTAAAAATTAAAATCCCTGGGCCAGCCCCATGGCTCATCAGTTAAGTTTGCACATTCTGCTTCTCGGTGGCCCAGGGTTCGCTGATTCGGATCCTGGGTGTGGACATGACATCACTTGGCAAAAAGCCTTTCTGTGGTAGGCGTCCCATGTATAAAGTAGAGGAAGATGGGCATGGATGTTAGCTCAGGGCCAGCCTTCCTCAGCAAAAAGAGGAGGATTGGCAGTAGTTAGCTCAGGGCTAATCTTCTTCCAAAAAATAAATAAATAAACAAAAATCCTGAAATATCTGATTACTAGATGAATTAATGAGAGAATGAATGGATCATTTACTAAATGAATTAATAAATGAATAAATGAATGGATTAATTAATTATTAATTGAGTAATTAACAAAAGAGCTAAGGGACAAGGTATAGTGTATGATCAAATACGATCTTTGTGGTTACTGAATTGAAGTGCTTTGAAATTGACAGAGAAAAAATACAGACTAGAATTGGTATTTGAGGAAATGAGGTAATCTTGAACTTTAGGAAATAGAAAGCAATCCAGTTAGGGCCAGCCTGGTGGCCTAGTGGTTAAAGTTCCATGTGCTCTGCTTCAGTGGGCCAGGTTCACAGGTTCCAATCCTGAGCTCAGACCGACACCACTTATCAGGCATGCTGTGGCAGTGTCCCACATACGAAATAGAGGAAGATTGGCATAGAAGATTGGCATAGAGGAAGATCACAGCTAGTCTTCCTCAGGCAAAAAAAGAGGAAGATTGGTAGTGGATGTTAGCTCAGGGTGAACTTTCTTCAGCAAAAAAAGAAAAAAAGAAAGCAATCCAATTAATTCAACACATGTATATTATTCACACAGTGCTTGAGAGCCAGTGGCCTCGATCCCAGGGATATAGAATAAATGTAATATGTTTGCTGTCCTCAACATCTTTCTAGTGAAAGAGAAAGATTTGTAAACAAATAGCTGCAAAAGGGTTTGATTTAAGCAATAATAAAATACAGATAAGATGTATAATTGTCATAGAAGAAAAAGACAAGGCTGAGTGTTTTTTCTGAATGTTGATAGAAAATTCACAGGGATATCATTTGTAATTAAATTCAAATTGCCATTCAGGGCAAAGAACTCTACTGCCAATGTCCTCATGCTTATATTTGTTTGGATTCTTTTTTTAAACCTCAGTGAACGTTGCAAATGAACACTGTATGTTCTATCCCATAAACAGGAAATGGACCTTAGCTCAATTTTCTGTTTTTTTGTGAAGCCAAATGATGCCAATGTCACTAGAGCAAATTAGTGCTCTAGGATTATTTCTTTAACTAGAAAAATATGCAGATACCAAATTTTCACATAGGCATTATCGACAGAAACTGCTGATCTCTTTTCACAACATGCATTCATTTTAGAGAATCTGCGTCAATGGCATAAACAGGACCTCTGTCCTAAAGTGCGCATTTCTGTAACTGTCCCCATTTCCCCTTGCAGATCTGCTCATACATATTTGCATATCATTCACCCTCTAAGGGGGGTAGGAGATTATTTGAAATTTAACATATAAAGTTGAAATCTGTCTAAGGGACCCAGAACAAACGTTTAGTGTAACATAAGTCTAATAGCACAATTACTTGCTTAATGACTCAGAAGTTGTGTCTCACAATGCATGGTGTGATGGATGGAAGTGTTAAATACTTCAATGTTTCCAGCTGATAGCGTCACAACAAAAAGTATTTAGACAGGTCCAGAAATCAAAAGGATTTTTACAAGTCATCAGAAATTAGAGTGAAGAATGCTGAAGTGAGGATTCAAAAGGTCTAGGAATTAAAATTAAGAACTGCAAAGATTCTCAGACAATATAGCTGCCAGGGACAGGCACAGAGTGATAGACAAAAGAATTATCCCTGACAGCCTATCGTGTGAAGTACTAGGCTAGAATTACTGTTCTGTTATTAAACTAATTTGATCCTCCTTTGAATCCAATGTGCTCATTTGGAAATTAATTATGCAACATTTAGGAGAGGTGGAAATAGCACAGGAGAATGACATTTTTTGGCTACTACTAAAAATCAGGTAAAATTCTAGGCTCTTGAAAATACAATGAGTAAGGTGCAGACACTGTTCTCAAGAGAAAGAACAAATTCGACGACATTGCTATTTTATGTACGCGGAGTAACCATGTATGATGTTACCTACAACTTGTATTTGTTTGTTACTTATGTTAACATAATGTAGATAAGTGATGTCAGATAAATAGTAATCATGTTTTTATTGCTGAACAAATTCATTAAGTGGATCTTGTTTCTCAGAAACACTGAGCTTCTCCTTAGCATGAGAAACGACCCAAATAAATCAGATGCCAGGACACTTAACTGAGAGTCTGCCTCTCAAGATAGCAATACCAATCAGCCATTTTATTTCAAGTCAAAGGGATATGCTGTATCTTGGAATAAGTATACTTTTAGAATATATTTACTTAAGCTTGATTTCTTTAGGGTAGAGTTGGGAACTTAGCCCATTTTGGAAAGAGTTCTTCGTTGTACTATTGCTGGTGACTTTCGTTAGTTTACTTAGTTTTGTTGCCCTCAGAAGCAACTTTTTCTTTTTCTTTCTGTTGAGGAAGATTAGTTCTGAGCTAACATCCATTGCCAATCTTCCTCTTTTTTTTGCTTGAGGAAGATTAGCCCTGAGCTAACATCTGTACCAATCTTCCTTCATTTTATATGCTGGTTGTTGCCACAGGATGGCTGATGAGTGGTGTAGGTCCACGCCCAGGATCCAAACCCATCAACCCGGGCTGCCAATGTGGAGGATTCTGAACTTAACCACTATGCCATGGAGCTGGCCCCGAGAAGCGCCTTTTTTTGAAATAAGGGTTCAGAACACCTGCCTTTCAGGGTAATATCTAATTCACTGGTTGGCACCCTTTTCAGCAGTTTCCTCTCTGTTTCTGCTCAATCTAATTCCAAAGCCCTTACAACTCACCAACCAGTGCAGAGAAGGCCTCGACATCTAAGCGACAGCATTCCTAAGAAAACTGGCACTGCTCATGGAGACAGCAAAGTGTGTGAAAGGATGGGAGTCCAACCAGGGCTTTGCTTGTGGGTTCTTTCTCTCCTCCTGAATGTGCTGGTTTATCCAGGGCTGAACTAAGACCTTGGCAAAACAACTAGGCCTCAAATCAGCAATCCCCCAAACTGAGTTCATTGCTGCTCAGTGTATGATGCGACCTCTCCGATGTTCTTTTTACTCTCCACTTTTTAGTGTTGTTTTTGTCTATATAAACATCTTTAATTGAACGTAACTCAAAGAGATAAAAAGGGGGAGGTGGGCAATGCAATATACCCCCCTCCAGTGTTTCAAAGATAAAAATGCAGTAAACTATACCTTTCAGAAATATGAGGGGAGTCCTAGACTGACCAAAACCTTTCTTCTGTCACGTTTTGTCAAGCATGCAGACCTTTGTGCTGAGAGTGAAGATGCAGCCTCTCTGTGTAGTAACAGAATGAGTACAGAACAATGTTGATAATTTGCCTGCACTTTACAGAAGAAAGACTTTGGATGACCAAGCAAAGCAAAAGAGCGCATTATCAAACTCTACACTTTTCAAAAAGTATAATAATAGGGGGCTGGCCCCGTGGCCGAGTGGCTAAGTTCGCGCACTCCGCTGCAGGCGGCCCAGTGTTTCGTTGGTTCGAATCCTGGTCGTGGACATGACACTGCTCATCAAACCACGTTGAGGCAGCATCCCACATGCCACAACTAGAAGGACCCACAACGAAGAATATACAACTATGTACCGGGGGGCTTTGGGGAGAAAAAGGAAAAAAAAAAATAAAAAATCTTTAAAAAAAATAAAAAAATAAAAAAAATAAAAAAAAAAGTATAATAGTAATTCAAAGGTCAACGTTTTCTCAGGTCCTTGGGTGGTTTTCTCCATAACTCGGGACCCCGGACCCCTCATTGCAGCAGCAGCAAGTACAACTCGTTAAGCAACTGGAGAGTCAGAAAGGCTCATTGCTAATAAAGACATCTTAAAGGCTAATGTATATGTATTTAGCTTCATGACAATTTCAATTTCCTTCTGTATTTCAATTCAACTCCTAAATTCTTTACGAGTTCTCTACAAACAAAGAATCAAATGAAGAACAAAGAAAAATATCTACATTCTTCAAAGAAAATGAAGAGTACTTTGCCTGATTATCTGGTATACGGAATACTTGGACATAGTTTTTTTAATGGATACATTATCAAAATAATGTATGTATGTATATTTTAACTTAAATATTCATGATTTTTGAGAAAAGCATTAAAGTATGCTAAAATTCATTGGGAAGTCAGAAGATCTAGGTTTTGAACATATGTTTCTGAAAAGTCAGTTAACCTCTCTGAACATCACACTCTTTTTCTTTAACTCCTCTCCCACCCAGGCCAGGCATTTTGGAACTATCAACAGTGTGCCCAGACATGAGGCCAGTTCGCCCCTTGGAACACTAGGAAACTTCCTCTGGTACTGAGCACAAAACATAAATGTGACCTCTGTGCCCTGCGTCCTTCCCTGTTTTCCCTGTAACTATGGAAGACCTGTCCCTCTGTCCCCAGGAGCAGCTCTGAACCCTCACCCTTCTTTTTTTTTTTTCTTCTTGTTTTTCTTGTCTTATTCTTTGTTTGTTTTGTTTTTCGTTTAACACATTTAAGGATGCATCCTTATTCCTTGATACCACTTTAACTGTAGACTGCAGATTTTGAAAGCCTCTGTTTTCATTCTAATTCTAATTAATGTATTTTGTAATTTCCTTTACCATTTCTCTTTTTCTCATTAGATGTTTAAATAATATATTTCAGTTTTCTTTTAATTTCTAATTCAATTTGCATTGTGCTTAGAGGACATGATCCATGGGATTTTTATTTTTAGAAAATAAAAGAGACTTACTTTATAGTGCAATTTGTGATGGAAATATATAAATATTTCTAAAGAACAAATATTCTTTATTTTTTGTATGCAAAGTTCTTTCTCTCTTTCCCTCTCCCTCTTTTTCATTATTAGCTCTAGCCCTTGGATTTTATTATTCAAATTTTTGATAGTCTTACTTTTCTTCTCTTTTCTGCTTGATCTAACCATTTCTCTTAAAGCTGTGTTTAGAAATTATGGTCCAGATTATGTCCTAGTGATCTTTGAAAATATTCCTTTGTAAATTATCTGCTTATGTGCTTATTTAATTTTCTTAGAATAAAATGCGACAAAAAGGGGAAATAGTATTATGACATCATTTCTAAATTTAAACTTTAAAATATTGTGTGAGGCAAACACAGACGGCCTGGCCTTTCTCTGGATTGATAAAGAAGGTGTAAAGTTTTGTATTCACTTCAAGTGCCGTTTTGGTTCAGAGGAAGAACTCCGGAGACCAATACTCCACAGTTTCTTTTATTTATTTATTTATTTTTATTTTTTTTAATTTTTATTTTTTTCAGATGTACATCATATTTCGAATTCTGGATACATTACGTCATGTTCACCACCTGAACACCAATTATAGTGCATCCCCTCACATGTGAGCCTAATCACCCCTTTCAAACTCAGCTCCTCCACTTACTGCGAGCCTCGGGCTTCTTACCTCACCACTGGCTTCTTGTTTTTTTGTCTATAATATGGTAAGAAAAATAATTACCTCACACATTTATTACGAAGATTGATAAGTCAATTTATGAACAATGCTTAGTAAACTTGCTAGCCCATATAAGTGCTATTTAAATTACAGTGATTTTAGTAATAGTTATAATTGAGAAAAAAGTTACCAGCAATTTCATAGTATCTTGTTTTCATAGCTATTGTCCATTTTGATTCACACAGGATTTCTAGAGACATAGAAAAAAATAACACTTCCTGTCTTGATTCACAGATGGAAAGCTGGAGACTCATCCTGGTGAAGTGATCTGTTCAAGGCCACTTAAATAATCAATGATACGGTCAGGACTTGAACTGGGTCATTTGACTGCAAACTTAGTGTGTTTTTACTTCAACTCACTGTATTTTAGCACATTAGAGTAAATTGTCTTTTGCATTAATATCCTAAAGTACTTGGGGAAAAAAAGCCATAAATGAGATATGTAAGAGTATTAAAAAAGTAATTGAAAAATTGAGGTCAAGAGGACAAGCTCTAAAGGACAATACACCGATTCAGAGAAATGAAGGGGCAGGTCCAGTGACTGCTCATGGAGGCACGAGAGGAAGGACTCGAAATGCGGACACAAGAGGTTAAGCTTAAAATAATAAATGCCTGTGAGACTGACTCTTCATTATTATTGTTATTCAAACAAAGACCCACAGCTGTTACCTGGACCTTTGGCCCAAATCACATACTTCTTTATGTGTCTTTTGTGAATTCCCCTAAAGGGCCGCTCTTACATAATATTTTTAAAGGAAAAAATGCAGGAAAAAAAATGATGTTGAATAGAGCTCAAATTTGTACATAAATTTGTTGGATTAATTACTCAATATCTTCAATTGCTTACTTTTTTCTTCTGAAGTATGAAAACTGAAAGGAAACAAAATAAACCTTGCTACAGATATGAAATAGGCAACACTGTTCCGTTTTGTGAGTCCCCCACCCCCACCCCATGCTCACTTAAAAAGAATTGGCATGAATTGGGAGGGAAGAAGAAAAAGAATTAGTAGTCGTATTTAACATCACTCTATGAAGTACTTCACAAATATTAGTCAGTGAAATTTTTAAAACACGCTTATGAAAAAGATGATATTTTCTCCTATGAAATGGTTGGCCGACTATGGACCACAGATCAAATCCAGCCAGCCACCTGTTTTTATAAATAAAGTTTTATTAGAACACAGCCACGCTCATTCACTTAAATCTCCTCTTTGGCTGCCTTTGAGCTACAACTGCTGAGTAGTTGCAAAAGGGAAAAAATAGCCAGGAAACCTAACACAGTAATGTTGCCAAGCCCTGGATAAGGAAACTGAGACTCAGTGAGAGGAAATGTCATGTTCAAGGTCAAAAAGCTCTTGAATTTTTTAAAGGTAGAGATTGCTCTGAGATTCTTCCATTTCACCATGAGATGAAACCCAAAGACTTCTCTGGGGCATGCAAGATGCACTTTCCTTAAAAGGTCCCATTTTACACATGTTTGGGAACATAAGTTCATTTTAGAGAATATCGGAGCTAACGTGGGGAAAGTAGGCAGTTCATAATCTGAAGACGATGAGAGAACCAGCTTCCCTCATACTTCTTCTCAGTACCCTCTAACTTACGGAGTGAAAAATCAACGGAGGAAGAGTTAACAGTTCTGTGAACTAGCAAAGACACACAGACACGTGCTTGTAATATCTCTCGGTGCCAAGTGAAAGTTTTGTCTCTTTGCTAAAAAATTTGTTTCCTCTCATAGGATTTCCTTTTAAATGTGATGCCTCTTTGAGGATTTATTTTGTTATGTGTTTTTAAATTTCCTATTGCCCTGCCCAAGCAGAAGGGGTAAAGAAAAGTTGCTGACTTCAGCCGTCAGGCTGCTAAGGAAGAAGAGGGCGTGGTGGGCCAGAGGAAACATCTGGGCATAGCAATGTGAATTTGGGCAGGTCTCTTAAAATATTTTTGTTAATATTTACATTACATGACCAGATAATCTCCTATTGTTTTGGGTTTTCAAATTTCCTCCCATCCATCAGAAGATAAAGTCAAAAAGTCATGAGATTGTTAAGTTAAGAAAGTAATATGATAAAAATAGGAAAAGCTCACAATCATACACTCAAAAACATGGATTGAAGCCCTGCTTCTATACCAGAGATCCTTGTGACTGTGCAGCTACTGAAAGCCAAGTTTCTCTATTTGAAAAGGGGGTAAATTTTTCCCCCACTTGCCCTACAGGATTATTATAAGAATCAAAATAGACAATGCATGTGTACACGCTTGTAAGCTATTAGTGACCATATAAAGTAAAAATTATCAGTATCGCTAGGATGATGATGTTGGTAACAACAATGATAATGGTAAAGATGACCAATCCAGGACATGTTGGAAAGAGAAAGAAGATGCTGTGATAATTGTGCTGGGACAACCTTTTAAATTAGAACGGCCCCAAGCAAAGTGGAGATACAGCCACAGCCACGCTTCTTTAAGCATCCAACTTCTCAGCGTGTTTAATTTCTGAGCATTTCTCTCACCAGTCTGCAGTGAAAGAGGAATAATTTGTATCTCTTTCCGGCAACAGGGTCAGTTCAAGAAAGTCCTGACTTGGAAAGAGTGGAAGGGGGGAAAGCGGAGGGATGGATTCTACAGTCCTCCCGTCAGGAGTCCCTCACTAGAAAGTCATTTCCAACTAGATAGCTCGACCAGTATATCACCCAAGCAGCTCAGAATCAATTGTCTCAAACCCAGCTTTCTTTTCCACAAACTTCTCCCTCTTTTAAATACCTCTTCCTTACTTAGGAAGTTATACTAAAGTACTTTTCCATGAATTGCCCCATATTTTATCTGGCAGAAAATACGTTACTTTTATTATGTAAAATTAATTCAAATCTGCTACCACTTTTTCAAGCCTACTTGCACTGATTTTGTCCAGACACTTATCGTATCTTACTTAGTACAATAACTTTCATCTGTTTTCTTTGCTTCCTGTCCCCACTTCCATCTTCCCTGACTTCTCTGTCTCCTCTAATTCCCTTAGAGTTTTCCATCTTAATGCCGCCCCACCATTTTCTCTCCCAATCTTGCATAGGATGGTGTAACAGGTGCTAATATTGCAGCGCTCCAACTCTGTGGATTGTAATTCAATGTTTGCTGCACATTCATGCACTACACGAGACCACAGAAGCCATTTGAAATTAGTGCTGTGAATTGCACAGTGTGTGGCACAGAATATAGACTCAGTAACTCACTCCTGAACAGCAGGTTGAGTGTACACAGTTTTACAAGCATTTACTATATGCCCAGCAACTGTATGTGCTTTGGAGCCCCATCATTTGCAAGAAAGTACAAATATTCTTGAGAAACCACTTCCCTTCCTCTCAAGTTTTGTCATGCTAAAAATCTTCTAGGCGTCTTTATTCTTTAACTTTTTCGGTTTGTGCATGTGAAGATTATCATGTCTGACTGATTTGCTAGGACAGTCCAGGTTTCAAAAAGCACATGGCGGGGGCCAACCTGGTGGCATTGTGGTTAAGTTCAGCACTCTGCTTTGGCAGCAAAGGTTCATGGGTTCGGATCCTGGGCATGGACCTACACCACTTATCAAGCTGTGCTGTGGCAGTGACCCACATATAAAATAGAGGAAGATTAGCACAGATGTCAACTCAGGGCCAATCTTCCTCAAGCAAAAAGAGGAAGATTGGCAACAGATGTTAGCTCAGGGCCAATCTTCCTCACCAAAAAAATAAATAAATAAAAATAGCACATTGCATGCTGTAAACCACTACTGCGATGGGAGTGCTTTATACCTGGTTCAATGGATTGCAAACTCATTTATGAGATAGTGCTCCTGGAGATCAAGCTCTCTTTATAGAACTCTGTGATTTAATGATTTTATGATGCATTTAATTTCATCATATAAAATAAGGAAGTATTTATTATCAGAAAATGTGATTATAATACATGAATGTGGTATGGAAGTCATATTGTTATAATGAGATCAAGAAAGGAGGTAGTTGGAGGGCATCTTTTCAACAAAGCTTTTACTATTTTGTTTTTGTTGATGTTGATGTCTGCTTACACACTCTGCATGCATTCAGTTTGTCTTTTGTTGAGACTTCACAGGAGCTAACCTTATTAAAAAGAAATTAAGGGAGAACATCTCATAATTGAAAAAATTCTAAAAATAAACTGAACTTTCTCCATAAATTTTGAAAAGATTTATATGACTGAATACCTCACTCCTATATTCCCTAGGAATATTATTAATGATTTGTTTTGACCAAAATCTTAATTTTCAAAAGTGGTAATTAATTCTAAAAGATGGATATTGCTGGGGCCAGCCCTGTGGCCCAGTGGTTAAGTTTGAGTGCTCTGTTTCTGCAGCCCGGAGTTTCACGAGTTCAGATCCCGAGAGCTGACCTGGCATCACTCACCAGGCTATACTGAGGCAGCATCTCACATAGCAGAAGTGGAAAGACTTACAACTAGAATATACAATTAGGTACTGAGGGGCTTTGGGGAAAAGAAGAAAAAAAGAAAATATTGGCAACCAACGTTAGCTAAGATGGCAATCTTAAAAAAAAAAAACATGGATATTGCTGATACTTATTTCCCAAAGCCCCTGAGGATCACTTCTGGTCTTTTCAGGTTTGGAGAAAAGAAAAGAAAACAAACAAAGCAAGAATTTTACTCTAAGTGTAACATAAGATTCAATCCTCAGTTCCTTAGTGTGTGGAAATCATGAAATAAATCTTATGTTTAAAAACTTCCCCATCTATCTCTTTCGCAAAGATGGGCACTGCTAGCCAGCCACATAGAGCAGCACTAGAAAAAACAATGAAGAAAGTCTTTGGCACAGGTCAATGTGACTAAGGTTACGGGAGGAAACGGCAGGGCCGGGCTCCACATTTCTGAAAGTAAAGTTAGTATGAAAAGGAAAACTGGCAAGCAAGGTTATGGATGTGTTACCTTGCATGGTGGTAAAGTCTTGATATGCCGCAAAACAGGCAGCAGCAATAACTGTGAAGAACGGAGGATGTGAAGTCAGGGAGGTGGGGCTGAATCCCAGCTCCGCTACTTACAAGTTGAGTTCCACCACGAAAGTCAAATAACTGTCGCCAGTCTCTGTGTTATATTTTTTTAAGTCAGAGTAATAATAATAATAGAATTTATATACATATATATATATTAACTTTAATGAATTTTTTTAGGATAAAATGTAGAAAAAGTGCTTTGTATCTAAAAAAAGTTGCTATCTCCTTAAATGGTGACACCAACAAACATAAGGACTACAAGTGTGATGAGTTATGTCACATGATGATCTTGTTTTTTTTATGCTAGTGTTTTACACAGGGAAATTCTGGAAAGAGGGTCAGCACTCAAATATATGATAAACTTATCGAACAAATCAGACCCTCGGTGATGTAAACTAGACCAGATCTAAGCACTAGAAGATTCCAGATACGCCTCTTAGATACGCAAAAGCCACACTAGTGTTACGGCTTTCATCACAACAATACCTTAATTTTATGTCCATTCTATATTATGGTCTTTTCTTTAAGGAGTCTGAAAACGCTTTTATTTGAAAGTTAGGTCAACATAGCTATTGCATATCTCCCTCCTTTTATGTGCTGTTCAAATTGCCACCAGCTAAATCATCAACAATGGAGAATGCTTGCTACATGCCTACTGCTACCCTTTGATGGCTTCCTATCTATCTGTGTAGTTTCAAGTGAACTGTTCTCATTTCACACTGGATGCCTGTCCTACAACAAGTGAAGGTATGTAAACAGGAGGGAGAGAAATAATTTCTCTGATCTAATTTTGTGGTGCTTTTATTTAGTTTTCTCTTCCTCGAGTTTAAAGATACTCGATGAATAAAGAATAAACATTCTTGAGGGTTCTTTCCCCCTGAAAAGGAAAGAATTATTGGATTTTCCCCACTGGAAGGAGATACTGTGTTTTCAAAATAACGCTCAGTAGAAGCGGTTGATGTGTGGCGATGAGCACAGGTTTGGAAGACGCAAGACCTGGCCTCTCATCTTGGTTCCAATTCGTATAGGCTATATCGCCTGCTCAAATAATTTGAATTCTCTGAACTGCAGCTGCATTATTATTAATACCTACTTCACTGCTGTGTATGATTTGAAAATGTTTCATAACCGTCAAGCACAATGCGAATAGTTATTATCGTTATGACTTTTGCATTATTTCTATAGGGAAAAAAGTGCTGGAAGTTGTAATGAAGAATTCTAGTTATTTTATAAGTAAGGACAGGGTTCCTAAGCATCTGAATACAATGAAATAGGCTTTGGTTTGTGAATTATTAGGTTTATGTTGAATTGCTTTTTAAAAACTGTGGTCATCACACCCACCCAGAACCTGTTTGTTATGCCCTTCTAATTCATCCAACTAAAGTTCTCGAGATTTTCCTTCTCTGCTTGAAGAGTCTAGAAAAGCATTCAGTGTGTGCATTCTCGACAACTCTTAACCACAGCTCAAATTTCTATAGAAAATTTCAATACCTTTTCTCAATTTCTTCCATGGTTAATTTTCCTTTTAATAATTATAGGAGTGAATGTTGTAGGGGAAATCTTTCCCTTTTAGATGCTCGTGTAACGTCTAAAATTTAATGCTGTGAGCTTTCTTTTTGGAGTGATAAAAATGTTCTACAATTGGATTGTGGTGATGGTTGCACAACTCTGTGAATATACTAAAAACCATTGAATTGTACACTTAAAATGGGTGAATTTTATGTATGTGAATTATATCACAATAAAATTAAATTTTTTTAAAAAATCTAGTTATTTTGCAATTCCGTAAACAGTATCATGAAAAACCTTCAATGCTAAGATTAAGGATCACATATATTCAAGAGGGCTTATATGTATGTTTATATATATATGTTTGTTTTTTATTCAGAGTAAATAATATGGTCATTAAAATTGGCCACAGTTGTAACCACAATGACCATTGGTGCTATAAAGTATAGGTCAACTCAGCATGTATAAGAACTGTTTTGAATAAAATCTTCCTGGTTACATAATATCTAGCGAGTAATGTGTTAAAACACACACACATACACACACACACAAAATAACGTTAATAAGAAAAGGAAATGAAGATGCTAATGAGTTCAGATGAGGGTGAAATTTCCCCCATACGTGGGGGTAGGTTAAGCACTAGGGAGTCTGGGGGCTCCTTTGGTCTCTGAGGCCTGCCTCAATCTCAGAGGGTCCACTTCATTCAGGAGAAATTTAAGTGCAAAGGACCAGACTTAGGGCCACATCTGACTCTGTGGTGGGGATATTTCCAGATTAGTCTATTCTCCCTTCTTCCTGCTCAGTCCAGATAACAAAGTCTGTTTCTGAAATACCCCAAGGGCCCAATTAGCCCGGCTCTGGGCCCCGTGGTGGAGTGTGGCCCTAGCCGTGCAGTGACTGCTGCCCCCCTTGAGTGGTGAACTCCAACAGTCCTCAGGACTGGATGGGCACATGAAGTGGGATAATTCTTTGGTACATGGAGTGTTCTGTGTACTGTGGGTCGTTTCACTTTTCTTTCTCCCGCTGTCAAATTCTAGTAAGGTGAATTTTCAAAAAAGAAAAAAAACCTTCCCACATTTTCCAGTGCTTCCAAGAGGGGAATTACCACCCACGTTGAGAACCTCTGGCTTTGAGCCAGTTATTGCTGAGGTTGGATTCTTAAGAGGAATCTGAGAACCCCTTTCCTTCTCTGAATTGCCTATACCCTTAGGCCTAGAAGAAAAAGAAAGGTTTAACAGTCAAAAGACGAAAGGCTATGTAATGAACATCTGGCATTTTATTGGTTACCCAGAACCGAAATCCTTTACTTGTGTTTGTATAATCCATGCCTGTCTCTACAGGTTGATAGGTGCCCAGATTTAACTTTCCAAGCTCCCAGGGAAATGAGAGTGAAGCTCTGCAAACTCACTTATCAGTCCAGGAATGTGTATCTGGGGTTAGTGATGGGAGTGCAGAATTTTATTTTCTGATGGACAGCTGGCTGAGCAGGAACATCAACCTGCCGGGGGTGGCCCACAAGGCAGAGGGGGTCCCGCATGCGGTGCCAGCAGCAGAGGCTACAGCGCTCAGCTTCCCCCTAGGCTAGTTCTATAGCTCTATTTGCACTGTGGTTCTGGCTAAGGAGCCTCCCCTCATTTCTGCGATTTTTTGAGTCTAGTTCTCAGCTTTCCTGGAAATCTATGAATCACTGTCCACCTTTTCAGCAAATATTTTTTTCTGTTTAAAGTAGCTCTAGTTGGTTTGTGTTATGGACTGCCTGTCTATGTTGCTCCAAAACTTATTTATTGAAACCCTACCCCTCCAATAAGCTGGTATTCAGAGGTGGGCCTTTGGGAGACAACTAGGTCGTGAAGGTGAAGTCCTCATATTGGGATAAGTGCCCTTGTAAGAAGAGACACCAGAGAGCTTGACTCTTTTCTCTCTGCGCTTGGCCGTGTGAGGATACAACTAGAAGACTGCCATCTGCAAACCAAGGAGAGGGCTCTCACTAGACACCAGATCCACTGGTGCCTTGAACTTGGACTTCCCAGCCTGCAAAACTGTGACAAATAGCTGGTTGTTACGTAAGCCGTCCCATCTATGGTAGTCTGTGATGGCACCCAAAACAGACTAAAACAGTTTGTGTGGTTTCAACTGAAAGCTGTGTGTGATGTGGTTGGTTGTCTATTTGTAAAACACTGAAAGGGATTCAGCACCTTATCTTGTACACAATGGACCACACAGGCTAGGGTCAGTAGATTCTCTTCCACAGAGTTAATCCTTCTAATCACTCAGTAAGCATTGGCTGTGCGCCACTATGTGCTAGGTACTATGCTAGATGCTAGGGACACAAAAATGATCCACATCTGGTTCATGTCAAGTTGCTCACTGTTTCCTAAAGAGGAGAATATAAACAAATGTTTATCTTCACATACTAGTGCTAAGGCAGGGGTATGGCCCAGAATTTTTATAATCTATGAACCCTAGTCTTTTGTTGGTTATATGTATTGCAAATATATTCTTTCAGTTAATGACCCTTCTTTGCATTTTTAGGGTATCTTTGATAAAGAGTTCATTATATTATGACTTGTGCTTCTGTGCCATGTGTAAAATATTTTCCTTCTCAAATTCGGGATTATTAAAATTCTTTCGTACATATTTTTTCTCAAAGTTTTATGTTTTCAGTTAATTGTTTTAATTAATTAACTTAGTGAACATGTTTTTCTGAATCTATTGAAGTGATTTTATGATGCATCTCTTTTAATGGATTAATGAGGTGAATTACTTTAAAATATTTCCCAATACTAAACCATACTAGCACTCTTGGAATACACCCAATCAGTCTTGATTTTGTTCATATATCACTGGAATAAACTTGCTAATATTTTGTTTAAAAATTTTACACCTGTGTTCATTAGTGAGATCTGTCTTCTCCTAGTTTGATATCAGGAGTATCTCAGCCTCATAAAATAAATTGTGCTGAATTCTCTGTCTGCCACTTCTCTGGAACAGTCTATGTAAGTTTGGAATTAAACCTTGTTTTGACTATTTGCTGAAATGTGCCTGTAAAATCTTCTGAGCAAGGTGCCATTTTTTGTGGATGGATTTAGCCATTTCTGTCTCTTTTTCTTTCTTTCTTTCTTTTTTTTTTTTTTTGCTGAGGAAGATTCTCCTTGAGCGAACATCTGTTGCCATCTTCCCCTATTTTGTATGTGGGTCACCACTGCACTGTGACTGACGAGTGATGTAGTTCCACACCCAAGAACCGAACCTGTGAACCTGGGCTGGCAGAGTGGAGCTTGCAGAACTTAACCACTAGGCAACAGGGCCTGCCCTACAGTTTCTCTCTTGAGAATCACTGTGTCCTTACTGTAATAGTTATGTATTTTGAATTTAAAAAAAAAGACATTAATTATACCTTTCATTATTCTACACTCCAACACACTCACTATCTCTATTCTTCATTCTAATTCTTGTCTTAATAGTCATTCTTTGTGTCTTTCAAGTATAGCTATTTTATATAAGGGTCTGAACTGATTCTGCCCCAATTTGCTTTCCTAACGAAGTTTCAAGAAGCCTAGAGAATGGAGCATATCAGGGTTGAAGGAAGGGTCCTTCGATATTCGCAGGGCACTGCATGCTGCAGTCTTTCTAAAACATCTGCGATCCAACTCCTGAATCCCGTGAGTGAATGTAAGTTCTCTCCTGCAAAATCATTTGCCAAGTATTTAAAGAGAACTTATGATATGTCAGGCTGAGAGCCAGGAGCTGGGATGAATAAAAGTAGGTCCACACCCTTGGCCCTCCTCCAGGAGGTTCCACAGTCTTTTTAGAGGTGGACATTTTATAAGCAAACAATTAGAGCAATGAGATGAAGTGGAGATAAGAACCAAGGAACCCAGAGAAGTCAATCTTTAAATGCCCGGGGTGAGGGAGTGTCATTGTGGAGTCTTCTTGCTCCTCTAGATCTTCGATGAACAACTGTTTACACAGGAGCACCCTATTTTTAGCGCTGAAAGTCTTGAAACCTGGGAAACTCTTCAGTCCCTGGCAAACCGGGTCAACTGGTCACCCTGTCCAGCTCTCAAGTGCCGAGCACTATACTTGGACAGAGTGAGAATCAAACGTGTGTCTTTAAATAGTTGACATATGATCTGAGTTACCACAAACAGTAGATTTTCACCAGGAATATGGAGTAGAGGTGGCAGGGCAGTCAGGAGAAGCGATGCATGCAGAGGCAGGAGAGAGCATGACCATCAGTTGGGATACAAGTCATTCCATGTGATAGAAGGTACAGTGCATACAGGCAAAGGATAGGAGATAAGATTGCGGCAATAGACAAGAGCCAGATAGTAAAAGTCATGTTGAAGAGAGTCAGCTTTATTTTACCCTTGGTCAGTATGAGGTGATTAATAGGGAGGTGTTAAGAGAATTGGCTCTGAAATAACATGAGCATGATACTGAAGAATTCACATTGCTTCACAGTCTTGTATGTGCAGGCTTCTAATACTATTTGGCAGAATTATCTGCATCTTTATTATCAAGACCGAGTGTCCTGCCAAAGAGAAAGCCTCAAACTCCTGCTTTCTCATCTGAGTGGGCTGCACATTCGCGGCATGACCTTAGGCAAGTATCTATATTTCTCCCAGCCTTGGTTTCCTCCTCTCTACAAGAGAAACAAGGATACTGGTTCTATTGCTTTTGTGGGGAACCAGCGAGAAAATGCCTGTGGGTGGGCTCTTGAAAATGTCAGGCAAGGAGCAGACCTACATTTGGAATTTGTAGTTGAAATGACCATATGGCTAATGGTGTAAGAGAAAACCTACTGAAAAGAAAAGAAGGAAGAGAACTCATTAGTGGCTGAAGTTACCCCTAAATGGCCTGTGCAGCTTCAGCAAGGCTGTACAACAGGCCTTCAAGTTGAGATACCTCAGCAATAGCGTAGCTCAGCACAGTTAATGCTAACCCTACATAATATGCAGGCGAAATGAATCAGTCTGTGATCTCAAAGTAAAGGAGAGCTATATTTAACCAGACAGAGAAGTGAAGCTAATCTACAAAAGAGTTAAAAACCGTGAGGCTGAGATAGCACCTTGGATTAAATGGTACCTGTCAATAGCTTTCTCAGTTAATTCCCACAAGGGCCTGCACATTTCACTCTGTGGGTCTTAATTTTCCAACACTGTGACACCCATTGTTTCTTTTTCTTTGAGATACAACTTTTTGTCCCACGAGGCCACAGGTGCCACACTCACCTGCATATCTCCAGACCTTGCTGTCACCTACATCTTGCCCTTTTCCGGGATGTCTGCTCCAAGCACTGTAAGTAGGGCTGCAATCATGGCTTGTTTCTTGAGAAACATTGGGTCACCTCGGTTTATCTAATTTATCATTTTATTAGCATGAGGTTAGAAATGATGCCATGGCTGTAGATAGAGCTCACTCAGAATAGCACAAGCTCATGGCCCACAGATCTCACACTAGGTTAGGTGTCTTACATCTTGGTTTCCGATCTCAGGTCTGCTGCTATCTGCTGGTGTGACCTTAGGTAAGTCCTTGGAACATGCTGAGCCTGAGCCCATTTTCCATCTGTGAAGTGGAGGAGGGTAATTTTAGTTGTTTCATACACCTGTTGGGCTGCAAATAAAGAAATAATGGTAAATGTGCTTTTGTAAACTACAATTGCTACCAAGGATATGAGGCTTTAAAAAAGGAATAAGAAAAATGTCAGAGTTTGTGTTAGAAGTTCAAGTTTGATTTTCCTCCTGCAGGTTGGATATTAATGGAAGAGACAGCATCAGTGTCTTGGAGTAGTAAAGAGATTGGCTCTGGAGCCAGAGGGCCTAGGTTCAAATCCTGGGGCTACAATTTAGCATCTCTTGTGTAGCCTTAGGCAGCTCGCTCAAATACTCTATGCTTCAATTTCCTCATCTGTTTAGTGCTGATGATATTAAGTGATTGTAATATTTATAAAATAATATTAATAAGTATTGATAGAGTATACACTATGTAGTTGTGAGGGTTGACTAAGTTAAAAATCTATAAAGCAGTTCGATCAGAATTTGGCACACTAAAATCCCTCAGTCCATGTTAGTCATAACATTTATTTCAGTTACGTTTCCCGAAATGAAAAGGATTAGGATACATCTGCCCACAGCATAAAATAATGAATTTTAAAATACTTTGTCAACTTCAAAAGATAGTTTAGATATCACTGGTATGTGTGAATAGATATTGCTGAGGTGAGCTTTTGCTTTGCAAGGTGGAATTCCTGGATCTGCACTCTCCCTCACACACGCTCAGACACACGCACACACATGCACACATGCATACCATACTCAGTCATAGACCCCCACACCTGCACACACATACACATCCAAACACATGTCCAAATGCACTAGAGTTCTGATCATTCTTAGTGCAGAATTTGCTTTCTTTTATCAATGTTAAACCTGAAAGAATAAAAACTGAGGTCTTCCAGACTAACAACAACTTATTTCCTTTCCAGGAACTCTCTTATCTCCAAAAGATTATTAATTTGCAAATCATAAGTCATTAATCTTGGACAGGACAAGTCTTTGCCCCTTTTGGAGGAACTTGGGCTATAGTACATAAAAGTCACTCTATGAATATTTATTGACTGAAAGAATGAATGAATGATCAAAAAGTAAATATATAAGAAACTGTCATTACCAAGAGGTGTTTGTTATGACAAGATGCTTTTGAGTGTGCATTTTTTAGAACAAATTCTGTTATGTAAATATTTATATTCCCTAGGTCAACCCAGTGCACATTTACCTTTTTCCTGCAGATCATTGAATCGTTTATAAGACTCAATACTTAGGACTGAATGTGTGTACAAAATAATACTAGAAAGTTTGTCATGAGAATCCAAGTCATCTCTTCGGGGCATCCCATACCTCGCGTGCGTACGTTCATTCATCTCTCATTCATCCATACATTCATTCAACAATCACTTGCTGAGTGCTTCCTCTGTGACAAACGTTATACTGGGGGACAATGATACAAACATGAAAGTGATGATTCCCTGACTTTAAGGAGAACACAGTCAGATGGGAGAGTAGGGAAATACAAAACAAGTATGGCAAAGACTTTCCAGAGGAGGGGATGTTTGAGCCGCCATGAAGAACAAGCAGGACCACATCAGGCTTTTACAGGGTCTGTTGCCAGTTGGCTGCAGATTGACAGTGGCTCTACTCAGTTATGTTCCATGCATCTCTTCCTTCTGACAGTAAGACTGCAGGAGCATTCCCTACCTGGACTGTGGCAGAAACACAAGAAGGACTGAGCCGCAAAATACAATGACACTTAAAATGCTCGTTCTGACATGGAAAACATCAAGGCTGTTTTGGTCAACATCCCATTGACCAAAACATGTCAAATGGCCAAACCCACGTTAGAGAGGCATGGGTATATACTCCTCCCTCAGAACAAGTCACAGGACAGTTGATGGGGATGTATGATCTCATTGCAGGGAAAGAGTGAAGAGTTGAAAACAAAAATCTAATCCTGGATAGTAATTTTATTAAAGAGTAGATAATTTACTAGGGCTGAGGAATTCAGAATTAAAAGAAATGAGTCCAAAGCCTAAGCAGTGACAATCCTTATGGGTAAACTCAGTTGACATAGTTGAAAACCTTGGAGTTCAATTTGGAGTAACGCTAATCATTTACTAAGTCATGTTAATTCCATCTGCAGCACTTACAGTGTTTAGTAAAGTGCCAAGTATATAGTTGGTATTCTTTATATATTTGAGAAATGAATGAATGTATGATTGAATAAATGAATTACTGATGTTCCAGCCTTCCCTGGCAAAGTCCATTTTAGGTTGAATGTCCATGTAAGAACTCCTATAGCACCCAGGCTTATCAATTGCATCATACCAATACACTTGGCAATAATTGTTCACTCATTGTTCTCACACAACACTGTATTCATGATGAAGTCAGAGAATGTGTCATCTCTATCTCCCTAGGGCCTGGCACAGAATCTGGCATATAATAAGAGCTCAGTAATATTCTTTGATTCCTAATTGTCATCATCAGCACCATGTCATGACCACTTTGTGTATGATAACTGAAGCCAAGAGGTGCTGAATAACCATAGGCTAGCTCTGTCACACATTTAGTAAGTGACAACAATAGAATTTACCAGGTCAATTTATCTCCATATTAGCACTTGTTACACTATACCTTGCTGACTCCTAAAGATCACTACAAGATGAGAAGATATATTTAATATAAGCTGCAAAGAATATATAAAAATCTTGTGCAATTTAATAAGTAAAACACAATAACCCAACAGAAATATGGACCAACAACTTGAAGAGATTTGTCATAAAATAGAAAACTTATATGATTTATAGAATACAAGGAGATATTGAATCCCATTAGTGATGAGGAAAATGCAGTTCAAGACCAAAATATGCTACTAATTTATGCTCATTTGATTAGCAAAAATTAAAACAAGAAAATTCACAGAATCTCTTACATATTACTAGTGGATGTGTATATTGGTTCAATCACTTAAGAAAATAGTTGGGAATTATATTCTTATACATTCAAATACTAGGCAAAGTAAGAATCTTACTTCTACATGCAAAACCAATGAAATCTTTTAAACAACTTCACCAGACATGAGTCCAATATTATACACAACAGCGTCTTTGAAATTAGCAAAAACCTGGAAACAACCCAATGCTCATAGGCAGAATAAAAGATGGATGAACTGTTGTAAATTTAGTTAATAGTATTATAGCCCTAAAAATAAATGAGGTACAGCAACATATAACAATATAAATGAACCAGACCAATGTGTCTAAATGAAAAACTAAGTTGCAGAATATTATATACAATGTAAATCCGTTTTTTAGGTGGTTGAAAAAAATTCATTTAAAAATAAGTAATTGCTGAGAGTGATGTCAGCATCATGGCAGGGTGAACTCTTCCCTTAGTCTCTCCTCATTAAGATACAATGAAAAAGACAGTCTTAAAACAACAGAAGACATTCACACAACAAAATAGACGTCTGAGAGACCCATAGAGCCATACATCTGAAGGTGGGGGTGGTAGAACCCCCTGGAAGGCAGTGGAAGGAGGTAAGGGGATCTCCTCTCTCTCCAAAGCAACAGTGATCTAGGGTGTGGGACCTCAAGCAGTGGTCAGTGCATGATAGTGAGAGGAGAAGGGGGAAAATGCAGCTCTCCACAGGGATGCTTGCACTCTTGGAGTTGCCTCCCAGCCTGTGGGAATGCTCCAAACTGATGTGGCTAAGCAATCATGGGGGTATCCACACCAAGCTGAGCAGTCCAGGTGGGAAGACTGTGAGTGCAGAGTGGGCGAATGTGGAATCCTGCATGCAAAAGAAAATGCCCCTCCCACCTCCCATCTGGCATACTGGCTTGCCTGATCTGCCAGAGGAGGGGATCTCTGAAAGAGTTCCTGAGCACACATGCGTAAAGCAGCAGTGACTGGTGGGCAAATGCAGACAGACCATGTTGGCACAGCTTCTAACATACAGGCACTTCTGACAGGGGTCATAAAGGGCTCAGAAAACACAGCTCCTGCTTATTCCCCAGTCATGGAAGGTGGAATTTGTGACCAAATACTACCACTAGGCAATGGGAAAAGTCCACCCAAAAATAGACTGAAGAATCTTATTAACACTACAGACCAGAAGGAACATGACAAGTAGCCAGAAACAAATCCTGAAGTCAAAGAAAATTATAATCTAAATGACAAGGAATTCAAAATAGTTATCATAACGAAACTCAAAAAGTTAGAGGAAAACTCAGAAAGACAGTTTAATGACCTTAGGAATAAAATTAATGAACAGAGGAAGTTCTTAAAAAACTATAAAAAAAAATATCAGAAATGGTGGGGATGAAAAACACAATGAGTGAGATAGATAAAGATCCACAGTCCTTAAAAAATAGTGCTGATATTACGGTAATTTAGAGGACAGAAATATAGAAATGCTGCAGGTGGAGGGGGAGAGAGAACTAAGACTAAAAAGAAATGAAGACATTCTCCAAGAAACATCCAATTCAATTAGGAAATGCAACATAAGGATTATAGGTACTCCAGAGGGAAAAGAGAAGGAAAAAGCAGCAGAGAGCTTGTTCAAATAAATAATAGTTAAGAACTTCCCAAACCTGGGGAAAGTACTGGAATTACATGTAAATGAAGCTAATAGAACTTCTTATTACATCAATGTAAAAAGATCTTCTCCAAGGCATATATTCATAAAACTGGCAAAAGTCAATGACAAAGAAAAAATACTCAGGGCAGTAAGGCCGAAGAAAATAACTTAAAAAGGAACCCCTACCAGGTTTTCACTGGATTTCTCTGCAGAAAACTTACAGGCTAGGAGAAAATGGAATGGTATATTCAAACTTCTGAAAGTCAAAGGCTTTCAGCCAAGAATACTCTATTTAGCAAAACTATCCTTCAGATACCATGGAGAAATAAAAACTCCCAAATAAACAAAAGCTAAGGGAGTCCATCTCCACAAGAATAACCCCCCAAACAAGAAATGATCAAGAAGGCCCTCATTCGTGAAAAAAAAAGTAAGCATTTACAAACCCTTGAGCAAGGAGATAAATAGAAAGAAAAGTCAGAGTTGCAGCTCTCTATCAGAACAGGTTAGCAACCACTTAATTATAACATTAAAGATAAAAGGAAGGTAGGCATAAACAATAACTGTAACCACTCTGTATTAATCTCAACACAAAATGGAATAAGTTGTGGTAACAATAACTTAGACAGGGAAGGTAAAAGGGATGGACCTTGCTTAGAATAAGGAAATAAGAGGCTGTCAGAAAATGAAATACCTCATCTACGAGATCTTTTATACAAAGCTCATGGTATCCACTAAACAAAATATCAAAACAGAGACACAAATTATAAATAAACAGGAAACTGAGAAATTCATCATAGAGAAACACCAAACTGTACTGGCATTCAGAAATACGTGGGACGAGAAACAAAGGAAATACAGAACAACCAGAAAACAAGTGAGAAAATGGCAGTATTAAGCCCTCCTACATCAATAATCACTCTAAAAGTAAATGGACTGAATTCTCCAATCAAAAGATGCAGAGTGGATGGATGGATTAAAAAACAAGACTCCAAAACGTGCTGCCTCCAGGAAACACATCTCAGCTTTAAAGACAAGCACAGAGTGAAAGGATAGGAGATGATACTCTAACCTAATGGTGCACGAAAGAAAGCAGGTGTTGCTATGTTTATATCAGACAAAGTAAACTTCAAGATAAAAATGGCACAGACAAAAATGGGCAGTGTACAATGATAAAAGGGACACCCCACCAAGAGGATATAACACTTATAAATATGTATGCACCTAACACAGGAGCACCAAAATTCATAAAACAACTATTAGCAGACCTAAAAGGGGAAATTAACAGCAACAGAAAAATAGGGGATCTCAACACCCCTCCTATGTCAATGGCTAGATCATCCAGACAGAAATTCAACGAGGAACTAGTAGAATTAAATGAAAAACAAAACCAGATGGACTTAATAGATATATATAGAACACTCCATCCAATAACAGCAGAATACACATCCTTCTTAAGTGCACATGGAACATTCTAAAAGATAGACATATGTTGGGAAAGAAAGAAAGCCTCAATAAATTTAAGAAGCTAGAAATCATATCAAGCATCATTTCCCACCATAATGCTGTGAAACTAGAGATCAATTACAAGAGAAAAACTGGGAAAGTGACAAATATGTGGAGACTAAACAACATTCTACTGAACAACTAATGGATCAATGAAGAAATTAAGGGAGAAATCAAAAAATACCTGGAGACAAATGAAAGTGAAAATACAGCATACCAACTCATATAGGATGCAACAAAAGCAGTCCTAAGAGGGAAATTAATAGCAGTAAAGGCCCACCTTAACAAACAAGAAAGATCACAAATAAGTAATCTTAGACTAGAGCTAACAGAACTAGAAAGAGAAGGACAAAGCCCAAAGTCAGCAGAAGGAGAGAAATAATAAAAATTAGAGAAGAAATTAATGAAATAGAAAGAAAAAGCAGTAAAAAGGATCAATGAAACTAAGAGCTGGTTCTTTGAGAATACAAACACAATTGAAAAACCCCTAGACAGACTCACTATCTAAGAAAAAAAGAGAGAAGTCTCAAATAAATAAAATTAGAAATGAAAGAGAAGAAATTACAACAGATAACACCGAAATACAAAGGATTATAAGAGAATACTTTGAAAAACTATATGCCAACAAATTGGACAATCTAGAAGAAATGGATAAATTCTTAGATTCACAACCTCCCAAAACTGAATCAAGAAGAAATAGAGAATCTGAGTAATCGAATGACAAGTAAAAATATTGAAACAGTAATCAAAAACCTCCAAAAAACAAAAGTCCAGGATGAGATGACTTCTCCGGAAAATTCTATTTCAGCGAAGATTGAATACCTATCTTTCTCACACTATTCCAAAAAACTGAAGGAGATGGAATACTTCTGAGCACATTTTACAAGGCCAACAGCACCCTGATCCCAAAGCCAGAGGAGGACAACACAAAGAAGGAAAATTATAGACCAATATTGCTGATGAACATGGATGCAAAAATCCTCAACAAAATATTGGCGAATCAAATACAGCAATACATTAAAAGGATCATAGATCATGATCAAGTGGAATTTATACCAGGGACTCAGAGATGGTTCAACATATAAAATCAATCAATGTGATACACCACATTACCAAAATGAGGAATAAAAACCACATGATCATCTCAATAGACTCAGACAAAGCAATTGACAAAATCTAGCATCAATTTATGATAAAAACTTTCAATAAAATGGGTATATAAGGAAAGTACCTCAACATAATAAAGGCCATATATGACAAATGCACACTCAACATAATACTCAACAGGGAAAAAGTGAAATCCATCCCTCTGAGAAGAAGAAGAAGATAAATGTGCCCACTCTTGCCACTCCTATTCAACATAGTACTGGAGGTTTTGGCCAGAGCAATTAGGCAAGAAAAAGAAATCAAATGTATCCAAATCAGCAAAGAAGAAGTGATATTCTCGTTGTTTGCAGTTGACATGGTTCTGTATATAGAAAACCCTAAAGAATCCATTGGAGAACTATTAGAAAGAATCATCAACTACAGCAAAGTTGCAGGGTACAAAATCAACTTGCAAAAATCAATTGAATTTCTATACTCTAATAACAAACTAACAGAAAGAGAACTCAAGCATGCAATCCCATTTTCAACTGCAATGAAAAGAATAAAGTATCTAGGAATAAATTTAATCAAGGAGGTTAAAAATCCTATACAATGAAAACTGTAAGACATTATGAAAAGAAATTGATGATGACATAAAGAAATGGAAAGATATTCCATGCAAATGCATTAGGGGAATAAACATAGTTAAAATGTCAATACCACCTAAAGCAATCTACAGATTCAATGCAATCCCAATCAGAATCTCAATGACATTCTTTGTGAACATAGAACAAAGAATCCTAAAATTCATATGAGGCAACAAAAGACCCCGAATAACCAAAGTAATCACAAGGGAAAAGAACAATGCTGGAGGCATCACAATCCCTGACTTCAAAATATACTACAAAGCTATAGTAATCAAAACGGCATAGTACTGGAACAAAAACAGACACACAGATCAATGGAACAGAATTGAAAGCCCAGAAATAAAATCATACATCTATAGACAACTAATCTTTGATAAAGGAGCCAAGAACACGCAACGGAGAAAGGAAAGTCTCTTCAACAAATGGTATTGGGAAAACTGGACAGCCACATACAATAGAATGAAAATAGACCATTAACTTATGCTATACACAAAAAAATAACTCAAAATGGATTAAAGACACGAAGTAAGACGTGAAAACATAAAACTCCTAAAACAAAATATAGGCACTACACTCTTTGACACTGGTCTCAGAAGGATCTTTTTGGATACCATGTCTATTTGGGAAAGGGAAACAAAAGAAAAAATAAATAAATGGGACTTCATCAGACTAAAGAGCTTCTGCAAGGCAAAGGAAACCAGGGACAAAACAAAAAGATAATCCACCAACCAGAATAAAATATTTGCAAACCATATATCCGATAAGGGGTTAATCTCCAAAATATATAAAGAACTGACACAACTCATCAACAAAAATCAACCAACCTGATCAAAAAATGAGCAGAGGATATGAACAGACATTTTTCCAAAGAAGACATACAGATAGCAAATAGGCATATGAAAAGATGTTTGACATCATTAATCATCAAGGAAATGCAAATCCAAACTACATAGAGGGGACCAGCCCAGTGGCATAGTGGCTAAGTTTGTGCACTCCACTTCAGTAGCCCAGGGTTTGCTGGTTTGGATGCCGGGTGCAGACTATGTACCGCTTATCAAGTCATGCTCTGGCAGGCACCCCATATATAAAATAGAGGAAAATGGGCACAGATATTTGCTCTTGGCTAACCTTACTCAAAAAAATAAAAATAAAAAACTCTACGTTGAGATATCACCTTACACCCATTAGAGTAACTATAATCACCGAGACAAATAACAACAAATGTTGGAGAGGATGTGGAGAAAAGAGAACCCTTATACACTGCTGGTGGGAGTGCAAACTGGTGCAGCCACCATGGAAAACAATATGGAGATTTCTCAAAAAAATTAAAAATTGAAATACCATATTGCCCAGCTATCCTCTTAGCGGGTGTTTGTCCAAATATCTTGAAATTAACAATTCAGAGACTTATGCACTCCTATGTTCGTTATTCACAATAGCCAAGATGTGGAAGCAACCCAAATGCCAATTGACTGATGAGTGGATAAAGATGTGGTATATATTCACAAGGGAATACTGCTCAGCCATAAAATAGATAAAATTGTCCTATTTGCAACAACATGCATAGATCTTGAGGGTATTACGTTAAATGAAATAAGCCATGCAAAGAAAGACAAATACTCCATGATTTCACTCATATATGGAAGACAAACAATAAATGGACAAAGAGAACAGATTAGTGGTTACCAGAGGGGAAGGGGGTTGGGGAGTGGGCATAAGGGGGAAAGGAGCACATATATATGGTGACAGACAAATAATAATGTACCATTGAAATTTCACAATGTTATAAACTATTATGACCTCAATAAAATAACAAAAAATTAATAAAAATAAGCAATTTCTTGAAATACTATTATAAGGGGGAAATCAAAGGAATGACACACAGAATTTGGGATTGTGGTTACTTGAGGTGGGGGGAGGTGAGGAAAAGACCAACAAAACTCCTTAAAGTTCTTCTCAAAGTCTTGCCTGGATTTGTGGATTAGTGGATATTTGTGACAGTATTTCAAATAAATAAATTAATTATTTTTAAAAACTTTAAAAGAGAGTAATCCATGGACTGATGATAAATTCCATGGCCAAGGAATATAAATAATGCAATTTCACTTGAGGTCTACTGAATTACAACAAGAAAGAAAAGACCAAAGTGTAGTCCAAGTATGTATGCTTAGAGTTAAAATGGGATATCGATCTTGAGGGGAAATCCCCTACTCTCTTAGGTCAAGTCCAGATGTAAGAGAAAGACCTTCAAGTGGATCAGAACAGGGTCTCTAGGATCTGGGGCACACACACACTGTCAGTCAGAGACTGGTGAGACCAGTCAGGATGACACTGAGCAGGGCCAGACAGCAGCTTAACATCCAAAAGGCTGACATTCACCAGGACACCCATGGGAAAAGAGAGGTCAGAGGGCCTCATGTTGTGTAAACAATCAGAATTTGAGGAAATAAAACGAGATGCTTGAAAATACCAAAGAACAGTTAATAAGAGAAGCTGTGCAGTGAACTGGAATAAATACTAAACTAGAAATGAGAAAACTGGCTTCAACGCTGTGCCTGGCTACTCTTAAGCTTTCATATTAGCCATTTTCTCTGGGTAAACTTCAGTTTCCTCCTAGGATACCTTCCCCTTTTACAGAGGCTTTTGTGAGGCTCACTTGAGAAAATATACAAGGGCATGCTTTAGAAATTACAAAATGCCTAATAAAAAGTCAGACATTGTTATTATTTTGATAATTTTTCTCATTTATGATATTGAAGATTGAGTAACCATGAGGGGCCAGAAAGCCCCTGATGTTTGTAAGTGTCCATTCTTCTGTCTGCCTTTTCTAGTCGATTATAAATTCTTACAAGGAAGAAGTGTTGACACATTGGTCCCCTGCATTCAGCTATGAATCGAATCAATTAGTGGAATAATTGCAAACAGCTCTAACAGTGGCCTCTTTATAGCCCAACTGCACAATGACAATGGTTTCATAGCTAGATTCCCTTCAACCCACTCTCCACATGGGTAACACTCTCGCCTCTCTGAGAGAGAAATCTAATCACACAATCCTGCTTAAAAATTACCTTGAGCTTTCTGAAGTCTAAAAGAAAAAAGAAATGCTCACACTCCTCAGCATGATATATTGACATATGACATATGATATATTGACACATGACATATTCTGTCTTCTCCCTAACTTTCCTCTCCTCTCTTTTCTTGTCTGCCACAAAAGCACACTGATGCACTGAATTCTACAATATGTGCCATGCTCTTTCCAAGTCTTGAGATATTTCCTGCTCTTCCTTGTGCCTAGAATTCTCTTATAACTCTTCACTCTATCCCTACCAAGCAAACTACAGTTTACTGTAACAGTAGAAGCTCACACATCTGCTCTCCTCATCAACCCCAGGCAGAGTTTCATTGCCGTGTTTCTGCAGGCACCCACCGCATCTCATGGAATGATGTGTGAGAGTGTTCTCCTGGCAGGGAACATATTCGTCTCTTATCTCCAGCACCCTCCACAGTGCTTGGAAACAGAAGACATGCTCAATGCATGTTTACTTCAGGAACAGAAGAAAGGTTCTTACCGTTTCCAGTTGTAGCACAGGAGATGTTCACGGCGGGGAGCCTGGGAAGGCATTTCCCATGGACCTCTACACAATGATCCCTATGCAGCAAAAGGAAAAAACAAGTACTAGTATTTTGAACTTCTCAAATTTTCCCAGTCCTCAAGAGCTTTTTTCCTGTGGAACTTTGACTCTATGGAATTGAATTGGATTTTATCAAATAGTAATTTGTCATATGTGTAATGTGTGGAGGTGGGTGATTGATGTGGAATCTCAGGAAATAACTCTAACATGTCAGGGAGAAAATAGATCAGTGAGAATTATTGTTTATAGTAGTAGATATGGCTTTGCATTAAACCAGCCAAGTCAAAAGGCTTATTTAAAGGGAAGTTACCTCATACCTGACTCCTTCCCTAACTAAATATTATTGCCAATAAGGCCAGCTTAGTCAAAATGGCTCAATTGTATTGAATTTCAGGCTATTACGTCTGCTTCCTTTGATTAATACTTCAGAACAATTTTTACCACATTCATTTATAAAAACGTGACCCTGAATATTGTAGTCTTTATATCACCAGAAATAAAAATTCCCAAAGAATATGAATATCTTTTCCCCCAGTCTTATTTTTTTTAGCTTTGTTTTTGAGTCTTTAAGGTACTGTTATGGATTGAATTCTCCTCCTCCACCCAAGTTCACATGTTGAAGTCACCCCCACGGTGACTATATTTGGAGATAGGGCTTTAAGGAGGTAACTAAGGTGAAATGAGGTCATAAGGGTGTCCAATAGGAATGCTGTCCTTACAAGAAAAGAAGGAGATGCCAGAACTCTCTTTACATGCACACAGAGGAAAGGTCATGTGAGGACACAGGGAGAAGGCAGCTGTCTGCAAACCAGGAAGAGAGGTCTCATCAGAAACCATCTCTGAGGGCACCTTGCTCATGGACTTCAAGCTGCCAGAAGTGTGAGAAAATAAATTTCTGTTGTTTCGGGCACCCAGTCTGTGGTGTTCTGTTATGGCAGCTGAAGCTGACTAAGACATTTACAGCTGACTTAGACACGGTGACAGAGACAAGGCTTAAATGGACATTGCAATGTATCTTAACGTATCCATATGCTCTTGTAACGCTCTCCCTAATCAGCCTAGAGACCATTTGCAACAACCCAGAAAGTTCCCTGCTGCACCACCCAAGAAAGTCTGACCTGTACCTTCCACTTAGAGGCAACCACTGTTCTGGCTTCTACCATCAAAGATTAAATTTTGCCTATAATGGGATGAAATTTTACAATATGTACTCTTTTTGGTCTGAATTCACTAGCTCAACATAATACTTTTGAAATTCATCCATGTTATTTCCTGTATCAGTAATATATACATGCATACATATATGTATATTGCTGAGTGGTATTTCATTGTATAAACATATCACAATTTACTTAGCCATTATCTTGTTAATGGATATTGAAATTATTTTTTACTTATTTTTTTCTATTATGAATAAAGCTCTCAAATTTCTTGTAAAAGTTTAATTGTGGCCCATATTTTCATTTCTCTTGGGTAAATACATAGGAGTGGAATAATTTGATCATTGGATAGTGGTATACTTAACTTTGTAAGAAACTGCCAAAGAGTTTTGTGAAGTGGTTGTGCTATTTTACACTCTCAAAAGTGAGGATTCTGATTGCTCCATATCATCACCAACATTTTGGTGTAGTGATTTTAGCTTTTCCTACAGATGTGTATGACATCTTATTGTGGTTTAAATTTGCATTTCCTTGATAACTAATGGTGCTCAGCACTTAAAAAAAGTTTTTTAAATGTGCTTATTGACCTTTATATATCTTCCTTTTCCTTTTTTTTAATTGTAGGAATACTTTATTCCAGAAAAAAAAATTCTTTATTCAGATATCTGTGCAAATGATGTTACTTCTCAGTCTGTGCCCTGCCTTTTCATTTTATTGAGAGTTCTTTGATGAACTGAGGAATTTAATTTTCATAAAGTTCAATTTGTTTTTTAATATATGCTGGATCTCTCCTCAAAGAAATCTTTGCCTGCTCCTCAGTCACAAAGATATTTCTTCTGTGTTTTCTCCTAGAAAACTTTAAAGTTTCAGCTTTTAAATTTAGGTGTCTGGTACACTAAAAGTAATATTTGTATATAGTGTCAACTAGGGGTTGAGATTTAGTTTATTCCATCCAGATATTTCTTCTTGAGACAGTTTTGGTAATATGTGTCTTCAAGGAATTTTTCCCATTTTATTGAAATTGAGGAGTTTATTGGCATAAAGCATTTCATAATCACCTTTTAGGATGTTCTAATATTGGTCGGAGTTTTAGTGATGTCCTCTCCTTCATTCCAGCTATTGGTAATTTGTGTTTCCACTCTTTCCTTCCTTGATGACTCTCACTAAGGGGGATTAATCTTATTCCTCCTTTCAAAGTATCACTTCTGCTTTTGTTGACTTTCTCTATTGTTTGTTCTTGCTTTTTTCTGTATGTCTGCTTTTATCTGTATTTACTTCATAGGTGGTTGATCTGCTACCTTTACTGTATTTTTGCCTTTACCAGTGATTGTATTGCCTGTTTGGTTTTTTTAAATAATTTCCTTCTTCCTATTTGTAGTGTTCTCTTTCCCACTTAAATAAGTCCCTTCAGCATTTCTTTTAGAACTGGTTTCTTGGTGATAAACTCCTATAAATTTTGCTTGTCTAGGAAGCTCTTTCTCTCTCCTTCCATTCTGAATGATAACTTTGCTAGGTAGAGTATTCTTGGTTGTAGGTTTTTTTCCTTTCAACACTTTAAATATGTTGTGCCACTCTCTTGTAGCCTGTAGGGTTTTGGCTGAGAAGTCTGTTGATAGCTTTATGGGCTTTCCTTTGTATGTCACTTGTTGCCTTTCTCTTGCAGCTTTTAGGATTCTCTCCTTATCTTTAACTGTGGACATTTTAATTATAATGTGTCTTGGTGTGGGCCTCTTTGGGTTTATCTTGTTTGTTGCTCTCTGTGCTTCCTGTACTTTGATGTCTGTTTCCTTCCTTAAGTTAGGAAAGTTTTCAGCTATTATTTCTTCAAATAAATTCTCCACCCCTTTGTCCTTCTCTTCTCCTTCTAGGACACCTATGATACAGAGGTTAGTGAGCTCAATATTGTTCCAGAGTTCCCTTAGACTGTTCTCATTCTTTTTAACTGTTTTTTTAAAATCTGTTTAGCTTGGGTAATTTTCTCTAGTCTTTCATCCAGCTTGCTGATCCATTCTTCTGTATCATCTACTCTGCTATTGAGTCCCTCTAGTGAATTTTTCATTTCCAGCATTGTATTCTTCATTTATGATTGGTTCTTTTTTATATTTTTCAATTCTTTGTTGAAGTTCTCACTGTGTTCATCCAATCTTCTCCCAATATCAGTGAGCATCCTTATGCGTTTTTGTTTGAACTCTTTGTCAGATAGATTGCTTATTTCTGTTTCATTTAGTTCTTTTTTGCAAGGCTGTTCCCTTGCCTGGAACATATTCATTTGCCTCCTCATTATGCCTCTTTCTCTATGCTTATATCTATTTATTAGGTGAGTCAGCTATGTCTCCTGATCTTGGAGAAGTGGCATTATGTAAAAGATACATTTTGAGGCCCAGCAGTGTGCTTCCCTCTCATCACTAGTCTAAATGTTCAAGGAGTGACCCCTGTTTGGGCTACACGTGTCCTTCTGCCATGGCAGGGTTGCTCTTACCATAGGTACCTAGGGAGTCTAGGCTTTCCCTCCCTGGCTGGCTGTTTGTAAATCGGGTTTGAGGAGACCCAGCACCATTGGTTGCAAGGCCTAACAGCAGAATCCTGTTGTAATTTTTCTGTTAAGTGAGTAGGTACCCAGTATGGCTGGTTGTTAGGTTCAGGGGCTTACAATTGCTATAGGCCTCAGACCTGCAAGATTTTCATCAGCTCTCCTAGGATTGCAACTGAGTAGGCCTGGCCCTGGGCACAGGAACACCCAATTGTTTCAGGCTTTGGAAGGTGGGGCTGATTCTGTTTGTGGCTGTTTGTGAAGCACAGGTCTCATGGCACTGATAAGGCCCACCTCCCACAGATCCACACACTCATCAACACAGTCCTGGCCAGTGCACACTTCCCAACCCTCTAGAGTGTACCCGGTCACCCCACTGCAAGGACCTCACACTCTCCACCAATGCACCCCACAGTTCACCTGCTCCTCACACAGGCCCTGCCACACAGAGGTGGACATACTCACCTGCCTCTAGAAGACTGAGTCACATAGTCTATGCTGGTTGACAAGTAGCCTGAAAGCTTCCTGTTGAGTGGGTCCAGTCCCTAGGGTGGGTTGCCTTCCCTGAGTAAACTGGATTAAATCTGCACACTAGTGGGTATAGCAGACCCCTGGGCTAACAGGCCAGGAAAAGAACTCCAACACGGTGTCTGTCAAGGTCTGTGTCAGCCCACTTGTACTAGGTCCCAACAATGGCTGCCACCAATGTCTCAGTCTCCAGAGAAGTCTCACCTTTCACCGAGATGCACCCAGAGCCTACTAGGTGATTCTCTTTTCATCAAAGGACTGTGTACCTTTCTTTCTGGTGATTTTAGGTTGCTCTCTGAGATGGGTGAATTTGTGCATGGACCCTTTAAAAGCTGGCTTTGTTTTGGCTTACATCTGACAGCTTTTGGGGGGGCATTACCCATTGCAGTTAATAGCCAGCAAAGCCAGATATTATGACACTCATCTTAGTTGTGCTGTGTCTGAAGGATGCTTATAGTGGTAACGTGAACCCACTAAGGTCCCCACTTCTTCAGGGAAGACTGCATACCTTAGGTTGGCTAGCACTGGGCTATGAAGCTCCCCAGATCGTGAAAGTAGCTTTTTTCCTCTCCAGAAGGGATTTCTTCCTCTTCCGCCTCAATCAGGACTGTCCCTTGTTGTGGGTGTTCTTTTTATCCAGTTTTAAGTTCTCTCTCTGGGGTAATTTTTCCAAGAATAGTTGTAACCTGATTGTGTTCATGGGAGAAGTCGAGTTCAGTGTCCACCCACGCTGCTGTCTTGGTGAGATCTCTCTGCGCATTTTGTCTTGATCTTATAAACATTCATTGTATAATATTAAAAATTGTTTTGTATTTATTATTTTTGAATTATCTTTATCATTTATTACTCTGTATTTAGTATTATTTAATACTAAAAAATATTTCTTTGGTCCATGAGTTACTTTGAAGACTTTTCAGTTAATTACTAAATGTTTGACAATTTTTTCAGATATTTTCAATTTGTTTTTGATATAATTTCATTATGGACAGACTTTGTATGATTCAATTTGTTAAAAATGTATTGAGCTGTTTTACTGTCTAACATATGGACTATATTGGTGAATTTTTCTTTTTTTTTTTCATGAAGATTAGCCCTGATCTAACATCTGCTGCCAATCCTCCTCTTTTGTCTGAGGGAGACTGGCCCTGAGCTAACATCTGTGCCCATCTTCCCCTTCTTTATATGTGGGATGGCTAACACAGCGTGGCTTGCTAAGCGGTGCCATGTCCACACCCGGGATCCGAAGTGGCGAACCCTGGGCCACTGAAGTGGGACGTGCAAACTTAACTGCTGTGCCACTGGGCAGGCCCCAATGGTGAATTTTTATAACACTTGAAAACACTATGCATCCTGCACTTTTTGGGTATTCTATATATCAATTAGGTCAAAGTACTAGATAATGTTTTTCAGTTTTTCTATATCCTTAGTGATATTTTGTCTACTCTTTCTCTAAATTTCTGAGAGAAAAATGTGAAAATCTCAAAACATAATTGCTATTTTTTCTAAATCTGTGGCTTTAGTTCTCTCAGTTTTTAATCATATATTTTAAAAATATATTATTAGATCCATTTTAGGATTCTTATACCTCCTTGAAAAGTTGACACATATCATTATAAAGTTCTCCTCTTTATCACAGGTAACACTCCTTCTTTTAAAGTCTGCATTGTCTGATATCCCTGTAACGACTCGAGCTTTCCTATGCTTGGTGTTTCCAAGGTGTATCTTTTTCCAACATTTTACCTTTAGCCTATTTATGTCTTTCTATTTAAAGTATGTTTCATGTAAACAGCACACTATTAGGTCTTGTTTATTTATCTAGTCTGCTAATTTCTGCCTTTCTTTGGAATCTTTAGTCCATTTGCATAGAATGTAAATATCAATATGACTGGATTTAAGTCGATCATGTTGTTATTTATTATTTGTCTCACTATTTTTTTCTTTGTTTTGTTTCACTTCACTTGTGGACCTCAACTCTGTGACCTCTGTTGCCAAAGCCTAAAAACATTTTCATAAATTTTACCCAGTTTTGTCATTGTTGTTGCTTTTACAGGTAAGGAATAAGTGTACCATCCATTATCCATCATAACTATATTGGAAGTGCTTTCTTATTTGTTTGTGGGTTTTTTTTGGTTTTTCGCTGAGGAAGATTCATCCTGAGCTAACATCTATTGCCAGTCTTCCTCTTCTTTTTTGTGTATGTGAGCCACCACCACAGCATGACTGCTGACAGACAAGTTGTGTAGGTCCACACCTGGGAGCTGAACCCAGGCCCCTGAAGCCGAGGGTGCCAAACTTAACCACTAGGCAACCAGGACTGGCCCTCCTATTTGTTTTGAAATTTAATAATAAATCATTGATATTTCCAATGACTACCAAGTACCCCATAATCTCTGGGCTTTTACCCTAGGAAGAGATGTGCTTTTCATGCTGAGTTAACAGCTACATGATTAGATGTGGAAAAGAAATTGGGATTATGGACTAGCTGTACAGGAAGGAGCCCTGAGAGAAAATGATTCCGATGTCAGAACAAGCAACGCACCTAGAATCCAGAGTTCAAGGACGATTTCAACCTAAAATCAACTGTCATACATTTTTGAGGTATCTCACTTAGATATCCAGTGCCAGGAACAAGAAATATGATTGATACCGAAAAAAACATGTAACGGCCAATTCAAGGAATCTTTTATCACTGGAATAGGGAGTGAGCCTGGCATGGAAGCAAAAGCTGGCTGAGATTATGTTTTCTTAATGACATGATCCAAGGCAGAAGTCTTCTCCAGAGTGTTTGGAATTGCATTCGTTGTCCATTGCTTTATTACAAATTATGCCCAAATTGTACTAGCTTATGACAAGAAGCATTTATTATCCCACTCTGCTTCTGTGGGTCGGGAATCCAGGAGTGGTTTAACTGGGTGGTTCTGACTCAGGGTCTCTGATGATTGCATCAGCCTGTTGGCTAAGGCTGCAGTCATCTGAGTAGTTGGCAGGCATCAGGTTCTTCTTGGCTGTTGGCCAGAGACTTCAGTTGCTCACCTCCTAGGCCTCTCTCCAGGCTACTAAGTGTTTCATGACATGGCAGCTGGCTTCCCCCAAAGCCAATGACACAGAGAGAGAGAAAAGAGGAGGCCACACTGCTTTTTATTACCAAGTCTTTGCATCACACATCACTTTGGCCTCATTCTGTGCATTATAAGTGAGTCACCAAGTCCAGCCCACACTCAACGGGTCAAGTTTACACAGGGACATTACTACCAGGAGCCAAGGGACCGTGGAAATCATCTTCAAGGCAGGCATCCACAGAAACTGTGGTGCTGGTATTCAGGATCTCTTGTTTTATTCTTGGTTGGAGGTGGGAGTGGCTATAAGAACTGGAACTACAGGAGTGTTCAATGCTGATGGAAGATAGAGTTCTAGTTGTGTGTAGGTTCTAGCTATTTAGCTATTTTATGCCAACACATACTTTCATCTTCTGCATAGTGGTTATTCCAACTTCTGAGACTATAGTTCAAGAGACGTTCCTTTTGTAATTTCATGTAAGTCATATATTTTATGTTTTTATTAAAAGGAAATACACTTATTGCTTAAAAGAATAGAAAGGAAGTAAAAATCCTCTTAAATCACCCCACCCAGAGATAACCACCATTAATAATTTGATAAGCATTTCAGACATCTCTATATCCATATAAACACATAAACTATATATTATATAATTTTACAATAATATTGCACCTGCTTCTCAGCAACTGCATTTTTCACTCAATAGTATGCTATGAGCAATTTTCCGTGTCAATAAATATAGCTCTACACTGTCTGTGACTGTAGTGTGTCCCATTGGATGGATGCTCTATAATTTACTCCACTAGTCACTTATTATTAGAGTGTTAAGGTTGTTTCACATTTGTGTTTTCAGAGGAACCAAATTTGCAGCCGTGGGAATGCCCAGCTTAAACCAAACTCAAAATACAGGGCATTCATTATCTTGGTTTTATTTCCTTTTCCATACATTTTTAGATTTTAGTGAAAATATCAGTGTTTTACAATTATTTCTGAAAATTTTTAAATTTTTTTTTTTTTTTAGGATTTCAAGAAACTAGTGTTTTCAAAGAAAGGTGTGATTCAGGAAGGCTTTCCTGTTTTCTGAGTAAAACTAACTTTATTAATTTTATGAGAAGATCCACAGCTCACACCCTTTCCGTTCACTCTTAACACGACATGTTGAATACAGAGAGAAACATCAATCAGAGTCATTGGTGAAGTTTTCCCCAAAGGGAAAGTTTTACTATGAAAACACATTGTGAGAAGCAAGCACCTAAGTCATGGCTTCACCTCCATGTTCATTTAATTCTCCCCATGAAAGTAAAGGAACGCTACCTTTGGATCACGGAACTAAGGTGACCCTATAATTTATAACCCAAATGGGGCACTTCAAGGAGTGAAATAAAATGTTATTAACAATTACCTAGGATATCTCACATAAACAAGAAAGGTCCCAGGCAAACTGGGACATATAGTCACCCCAAATCTGTCAATCAAGGAAACTAAGATACAGATTGCTGAAATGACTTGTCAGCACCCAGAGCTAGTAAATTAGCTGAGAATCAAAATCAGACCTCTCTTGTTCCAGGTCCTTGGCTTTTTTATGGGTTTCTAGGTCCCTGAATGTCTTTGCATGTTGGGTTTTCTAGTTGGTGCCACTTCTCCCTAGGTAAGATCTCATGGATACAATTTTTTATTTGTTGGAATTGCTTACTTGGTGAAATATTTCTATAGTATTAACATTTTTATTCTTAGCCAGATTCAACAAACAATTGTTAGCTACTCGTTTATGCACTGGGTATCTTTGTGCATCGTCTTACCCGTGTTCTTAGAATTTAGGAAACTGCAGAGGGGTAGTTCATAAGTCCACCACTAGAGAGAGTGCTGGCCAAGATTTTGGGTCCACAGCCTGCAAGTTTAGTGCTTTGTGAAGAAGGAACAAGTGGGGAATTTGCTCCTTTATGTCTCCAAAAGAAGGAGATGCTTTTCTATATAACCATAAAATTCTTCCCCCACTTTTACCTCTAAGATTTACTAATTGTTTTGCTTTGGTTTTTAAGTTTTTGATTTATCTTTAACATCTATCAGAAATTTTTGCTCCTCCATCTGTGGCTTTTCTCCCAGAACCTCCTACTTGCTCTTCCTTTATTTTATTTTTTTTAAGATTTTATTTTTTTTCCTTTTTCTTCCCAAAGCCCCCCAGTACATAGTTGTATATTCTTTGTTGTGGGTCCTTCTAGTTGTGGCATGTGGGACGCTGCCTCAGCATGGTTTGATGAGCAGTGCCACACCCAGGATTCAAACCAAGGAAACACTGGGCCGCCTGCAGCGGAGCACGTGAACTTAACCACTCAGCCACGGGGCCAGCCCCTTGCTCTTCCTTTTTTCCCATAGCTTCCAGGTATGCTTCTATCATTTAACTCGTCATATTAATGTTTCTGGGTGCCCATTCTTATCAATTACGATCTTGTGAAGGACAAGAATTACTTTATTAATTTTACTCTTTCCAGCACAAAGTTGGTACATGGTTAATGTTAAATGAATGAGTAAAGGAAGGGATGAATAAATGAACAAAATGAAAAGACATGATGTGATACAAGAGGAAATATCTCTTTTCAGATGGCAGTCTTGAGATGGGATGCTTCTGATTGACATATTAAATTTGGACTTTACAACTTCAAAGAAAGAAGGTGTAGCCAGAGAAAATATTACAAATAGCTGACTTCTTAAGCTTATCTCCAACTTTTAATCAAAAGAAAGAGAAGGTGACATCTCATTTTCCTTAAAAAGAGAAATCATAAATTTGAGCCAATCAGTGACTTGGGAAAGATCATATTTTACATATTAATGAAGAGTATGCATAGATGTGAGTATCACTTATGTTTATGCTATATTTTTCAGAGATCTGAAGGAAATAGGGAAGACACAGGAGAGTGAGGGGCCCCAACTTCACCTCACAAATTCTCATTTACAATTAAAGGACCATTAGATCTGAAAATTCTTTCTTTTTCTATCTTTCTTTTTTCATGATCACAACACACTGTCAGGATGTTAGAGAATCTTGATGCTATCACTCAGGACAGTTAACACTCCCTGTTGCATGTTATCTACAACTATTTGTGTACCTGTAATTAGATCAGTGTTTAATTCAAATGTTGAATAGAACAGGGTCAAAGACAAGACCCTCAGGTGCATCATGAGGGACCTCTGTCAAGTTTGACATTAATTCATTAGTTGTTTCTTTATCATTTATGTAGTCACCTATGAACTAAACTACTAAGTTGACATATAACCCACATTTCTATATCTTGAACACGATGGGTCCATGAGATTTTTCCAAATGCCTTATAAAATCCACGTAAAAAATATGCATCTATTTCTGAGTCTAACAACCTGTCAAAAATGGCAATAAGCTTAGCTTGCCCTGACTCATTTTCCATGAGCCAGTTCTATCTTTTATCAATTCTTGCCATTTACCTTAGTACCAATTCATTTAGTCATTCAACAATTTTTTATTTCTGATGAATTTGATGAAGTCTCTGTGATAAGGACTATGCTAAATACATGTGTAAGATCACTAGCTTTTAATATTTTGCATCTACCCTTGGTCTTCTTTCTAAAAATTAGAAAATATTTGCCTGCTTTCAGCCTTCAGTGATCTGGTTTGTTCCCCTCAAATTCCAAGCTAGTCACTGACAGTGTTTCTCTGAGATCTCTTAAAGATTTTGTTTAATCAGCATCAGATACATAATTTTTCTTGCACTGGCTAGGCAATAAAAGCAAGATCATCTAAGGCAATTCTCTGTTTTTAACTCCTTTCTAATGAGTTTCTCTCCCATGGGACCTTGTTTTTCCTGTTCTTTCTCCATTGAGGAGCATCTACGAGTTCTTTGAGTCCTTCTGTGCCTCACCTAGATTCTTTCTGTAGCATGTCGATAGTTCTGTGTTCTAAGTTGTTTCTTTTACTTTGTGACCCATGCTTGACATTTGGTATTCTTGGAGATGGAAAAAGAGAAAGAAATCTTAGCCCCTTTTGGTGTTTGTCATATTTCTATTTTCCTCACAGTCAGTGACATTGTGCCTCTCTCTATGACTTTTTATGGAGTCACTTTTGTTCATTATGTCATACAGGCACAACATTTCTAACAAGCCACAGATATTGTTGTTTCTGTATCTCAACTCTTACATCTTACTCCCAGTTAGTTATTTTTGTTACTTGTGGCATTTTGTTATTTCAAATCTAGTGTGCTATATACATTGACGGTATTCCTGGAGTAGAAGATAATAGCATCTTAAAAGTGTTTAGGAATGAGATTATGTATATGAGTCTTCAAAATCATTGGGTCATTCAATCGTAAATAGATCCAAATAATGACCAGAAATCATATGTATTTCTAAAATGCCAAACCCCATGATTTGGAGTTCTTTCTGTATGATTTTTGCCAAAATTCCTCAATAGAACTATCTATTTTGCTCCGAAATCCTGTCTTTGGTTACATGACAATGGCTTATTTAAAAGAAAATTTTGCAAAATTACTATGCAACAATGCTTGGAGCTTCATGCTCTGCAATGAATACTGATTGAGTGTATACATTGTAAAAAGCTGTGTCTTTTCCCAGAAAACTTACTATGAAAAAATAGAAGTGAAAACAACAGCAATTAAGATATAAAACAGAGTCAGGAATGAGGACATATCTCAGAGCCCTGAGGTTATTTTGTTTTGTGTTACTTTCTTCTTTCCTTTAATTTTTCTTTTCATTTTCCCTCCAAGGAACCTTGTCTCCCCAGGAGAGAAAGTCCTCATTGTTTCAGGATTACTGAAAGATTTACAGAAGAAATGGGCTCTTTTGTTTTTGCTCTTCATTCATCTTCTCTCCCTTTACCAAAACAAACACATTTGCATTCTGAAATCAGCAGCATCAGTCAACTGTGCTTGCGGTAGACCAACCTCTGTAAATCCTTTCTTTGAACACTTTGGAGGCTTTGATGGAGAAACTGAAAAATCCAGACTATCTTCCTTTGTCCCACTTGAAATTGCTTGAGAAATTGTGTTGCTAGAGTTACTGCATGCCAGTTAGTCTCTTTTGGCTTTTTGGCTTTGTGTCAATTTCATGAGAGGTTGAATTTGTCAAATTGTGCACATCCTACATGACTTTCAGATGGAAAGCTTCTCTTAACTTGCTCCAGATTTATTTGGAGCTTCCACTGGAGATATTGCACTCTTAGCCTCATGATACCCCTCTGATATAGTCAGGAAAGGTATTTGTATTTGCATTTTTCAGATCTTGAAACTGATATTTAATTGGGAGAAACAATTTACTTAGATTACCGGGAACCTGAAAAAACCAGGATTTAAACTCATCTGATGAGTGCATATTCAGTGATCCTTCCACATTATTTCCTTAGCATTCTAATCAGTGTTAAATTAAGGAATATTGTTAATGGTAATCTCTGATCCCAAAGTCTTTTCTGACTCTGCTTCCTCCTCAAGCCACAACCTTATTTCCATACTTCTGTTTATGCAAATATTTTCAAAAAATGTTGTGCAGTGGGAGAAAGTACTGAGAAAAACATAATAGTGGAAGCAACATAGTTTTAGAATCTCCCAGAATCCAACTCCTACCATCCTCAAATAAAACAAAGAGAAAAACTAGGATACCACAATAAAAACCAATGGATAATTTCTACAGTAAAGCCAGATGATTAGATATCTCTACAAAATTATAAGTAGGTAGGGATAAACCACCAACAGCTATAAGACTCATGTGACATAAGCATCTGTGTGGTGGAAAGCAGAATCAAGAAAGATGGGGCATGTGGAAGTCCCAGAAGCAGGAAAGCTGTAAAATTGCCACAGATATTGTTGCAATTTACATTCACCAGGAAGGAGACAATGAGAGAGAAATTGCATAATAGACATTTATTAGGAAGTGCTTTTAGGATCAATACTTGCAGAAGGGAGAAAACAGAAGCAGTACTGGGCAGGAGATTTTGAGCTGTGATACACTTCTAAACATGGCTTCAGCAAATCCCCTGGGGAGCTCTGGAGCTGAAGTGGACTTTCAGCATTGTCCCAAGATTGGGCTGCCTGGACATTATTATACTTCCATACTGATAGATCATTGACTGTGGACAAATCCTACAAGGCTGTATGACCTTTGGTGAAGCAGATTCTTTTCAGCTGTGGCAATCCTCACAGCATGCTAAAAGTTTAAGGTCATCTTCAGAAGAAAAAGGTGTCTATTCCTGAAAGGGAGTTTGGTTGCACTTCGCTGAGTCCACCAAATGTTGTCACTGGAAACTGTGAGAGTAGCTACCAAAACTGGGAGCGGGTGCTATGGACTGCAACTTATGGTCGAAATCAGGGTAACTATGGTAAAGTGCTGGAGTGGTTGAGCCCTATGAGTTCTCTAAACAAAGAATCCAAAGCTCTATTCCAGGACAAAGCCCCATACAGAGGACTAACTATTGTAGGGAGACTACAAATGGAGCAGAACAAGTAAAATAGAAACAAAGAAAGGAGAATATGAAAAAAGTTCTGAGAGCAGTTATCAGAAAATTTGAAGCCATGATCTTATCATATCAAGATAAAAACAATAACCACAACCAAAGAGGAAGTTCTAGAGCAGTGAAGCTTAAAAAGCTGTCCTTCCTCACAACTATCCTTCTAAAAGCACAAGAAAACTAGTTTCATGTCACAATGAGGAAGAGAAAAGAATTATACATGATGTTAGTATGAGAAAAAATAGTATAGGGAGCAGAATAAAATTTATACAGCCAATGAAACCCTGACAGAATATGTCTATGAAACATATTGAAAGAACTGTAAACTAATATTTCTAAAAAAACGTAAAGACATTGAGAAAACGATAGAAGCTATGAAAGAAACCATCACTCAAAAGTAGGAAAAGTTCATAAGGTATGTAATTGGAGGAAAGGAAGATTTGAATGAAAAGCTACAACTCATGAAATAATTAAAAATTGCTCATAAATGAAGACAAGTAGAAGAAACACAAAGTAAATAAATACAATCATATTTTAAAAATAGAAGACAGAAATAAGAAAAAATTTAAAGCCAAAAAAATTATCGATAAAGGAGAATGTGATAGCTAGGGAAAATAAGCAAAGAAGGTCTAACAAACATTTAATAGGGGTTTGGTTTGGAAGAAAATGAAAGGAATAAAACAAATTCTGAAACCATAATTTAAGACAGTTTCCTGGAATACAATAAAAATTGAATTGGAACTACATATTTAATAGGCATACCACACGTCTAGTAAATTTAACCTTTTACAGCCAATATTAAGATTTTATAATGCAAAGACTACTAAAAAAAAAAATCTGTTGGCATGTAAGTAAAAAGACCAAGTCACTTATAAAGGGGAAAACAATAGGTATCCATCAAATTTTTGACACTAATACTTTATCCCAGAAGGCAATGGAGTAAGATATTTAAGATGTTCTAATATTTCACTATGTCTTCTGCCCAGACTTACTTCTTAAATTTCTGTGAGGAATTTCTAAAAACTGATAGTGGGCATCCAAAATCTAACATGTCCAAAGTCAAATGCAGTATCTTAACCTCAAATCCTTCTACATCTTCGTAACTCTTATCACAGTGAATATCATGAGACACACTCAGCATAAAATTCAGTTCTTAATGCTGTTTATTTTAACACATCTTGTCACGTTGCAAAAGAGGCAACTGAATTTCATTTAGGAGTAGAGATTTGCCCAAAGTCATTCAGTTAGTTGTGGCAAAGTTCAGGAAACCAACTGTGTCTAATCACCAATCCGGTGTTTTCCTTCCAAAACATTTCTTTCTGAATATCTCACTTTAACTTTGTAGATGTACACTTTTTAAAACTTATTGAAAATCCAGAGAGATTATAAAAAAATGTAAACAATTTATGAAATTATATAAGCTGAGATTCTTTGTAATAGAATTTCCATAAAAATGCTTATGTGTATGGACATTAGAAGGGAAAAAAGAAAAATTTGTAACTGTGATAAAAGTTTCTGACTCGATGTATTATTATAGTACGTATCTGCTAGCCCACAAACAATGGAGTTTCATGTTAATGAGAAAATTTGAAGTTTAGATAGCACACCCCCCTGGAATTTTTATCTGCAATTTAATCACCAGAGAAGTGACAACAAATAAAAAAATCTCAAAAATAATTCTGAAAATGAAAAGAACTAAAAATCAAAGTAAAAGGATATTGCCAATACGTGTAGAATTTAAAAATAAAAGAAAGCCATGCTTCTTATTTCAAAATGCCTAAATGTTACTGCAGAGGGAAGAGTTGTGTCAGAGACTTAAATGCAATGAACACAAAATATGCTGGAGCAATGTTTTAAGAAATTTTTGGATACATACAGGAGGGTCAAAATATTCCCTCACCAATACAATTGCCATGGATTTAGCTTTTTTCCTTCTCCATAGAGAATTGAAACACTTCAAGAGATTAATTATGCCATTCAAGGACCTCTACGATAAATTTGGTTCCTCTACAAAGCTCGCAACCCCAGCCAAATTGGTTTATTTATTGTCCCCAAACATATGTTCATTCACTCACTTAGTTATTCTTTGTGTTGCTGATACTTATTTGTAGTATCTACAGAGTGTCAGGCCTTGCGCTAAGTACCAGGAAATTTTGGTCAACTTTTCAATATGTTTAATGCTCCTTCCCTCTGCCCCTGTTTGCTCCTACTTCCAGAGTCTACACCTGCTCCCAGACCCAGATTTAATCTCATTTGAAGCATCATTCTCTGCCCATCTTGCTCTAAAATGGCCTTGTCTGTGAATATCCATGAAAGCTTTTGACCAGACAATTCTTTTATTGAGTGATTTTATATTGACTTGGGATATCTTTGAGTCACAGAATCATGGAAATTATCATTTGTGATGGAATCTGGTTGAAATGAAATACACTTTTCCTGTGATTTAATTCACCATATAACTGAAGGCAATCATCAATCTTTTATATCAATGCCATAAGGGATGAAGAGCTCACTGCTTTTTAAAGATATCTATTCTATCCTTGGAGCATTCTGATTGCTATCAAGTTCTTCCTCTACTTAAAAGAATAGCTTTCCCTATCTATCTGCAGCTTCCACACGTTGGTCCCCAGTTCTGCAGACTTGGCAGAAAGTAAGGTTGGCGATTAATGAAAACTTCTGTTTGTACCACTCAGCATCCACTCATCCTTCCTCTGGGAACTGTGCCCTATTTTCCATCAAAGGAAATTTCTTTTTCCAGTCTTAGTCTTTTAAGTGAGACTGGCTCAGTCACAGGGAGGAACGCGTTTCCTGCACGAAAGCCAATGAATGTAGTCACTTGTCCATGGTAGTAATTTCAAGATTAAGCAAAAGCCTAGGTCAAGACAATCACAGGGAAAATTTTCAGTTCTGAAGTTATTTTTATTTGAGCTCAACGGCAAGTAGACTCACTTTTTTTTTTCATTCCCATTTCCCAGGTGACTTCACCAGCAACTCTACCAAACATTTAAGTAATTAATACTATCAATTCTAAACAAATTTTTCCAGAAAACAGAACAATAAACAATGCTTAACTTGATCAATGAGGCCAGAATTACCCTATAACCAAAGCCAAAGATATTTAAAAGAGAAAAAATCAGAGACCATTAGCCTTCATACATAGATGGAAAAAATCTTCAACAAAATGCTATGAGATCAAACCCAGCAATATTTAAAAAGGATAATATATGATAATCTAGTTGATTTTACCCAGAAATCTAACTTTGGTTCAAGACTTGACAATCAACCAATGCAATTCACCATAGCAACAAACAAAGTAAGAAAAACAATATGATTATCTGAAGAGACACAGACAAAACATTTCATAAAATTCAACATCCATTTACGTTAACAACTTCAAACATACTAGAAATTAAAGTCAACTTTACCAATCCCATAAAGTCACCTACAAAAGACCTATGCTAATATCATTCTCAAATAGTGAAAGATTGAGTGTACTCCCTAAGACCGGAACAAGGCAGGATCTGCTCTCTCAATTCCTAGTCAAGATCTTATAAGTGTTCCTATCAAATACAATAAATCAGAAAATTTAAAAAAACACCACCAATTGGAAGAGAATTAGTAAATCTATCTCTCTTTGCATGCAACATGATTGTTTCCACAGAAGACCCCAAAAGGCTACACAAAACTGCTTAAACTAACAAATGATTTTAACAAGGTTATATGATGCATAATAAATACAGAAAAATTAATTTTATTTCTATATGCTGGAAATGAACAAATGGATTTAAATTTACAAAATAATACAATTTACAGTAGCATCGAAACATAAATTACTATTTAAAAATTTATTAAAACGTGCAATCATCATATGCTAAAAATTACAAAAGTTGATGAGAGTAACCAATGTAGAGCTAAGAAAACAGAGAAAGATGCCATAATCGTGGGTTGGAAGATTCAACATTGTTAAGATGTCAAGTCTACCCAAATTGATCTACAAATTCAACACAATGCCAGGCATTTAAAATAAAAGAACGAAGTAATTTTAAAATTTATAGAGAAAAGCAAAATAACTAGAACAGCCAAAACAATTTTGAAAAAGAAGAACAAACTTTTTCATTAAAGGGTCAGATAACAAATATTTTAGGCTTTGTGGACAATTAGGTTCTCTGTCACAACTACCCAGCTCTGCCATCGTAGTGTGAAAACAACCATAAATAATACATAGACAGCTGAACATGGCTATGTTCTTATGAAACTAAAACTTAAATTTCATATAATTTTCAGGTGTCGTAAAATATTATTGTTCTTCTAATTTTTTTGTTACCACTTAAAAATGCAAAAATCATTCCTAATTTATGGGTCATATCAGAAAAGGCAATGGGAGGCTGGCCTTGTGGCCTAGTGGTTAAGTTTGGCATGCTTTGCTTTGGTGGCCCTGGTTCGGTTCCCAGACATGGACCCACACGACTTGTTGGCAGACATGCAGTGACAGTGACCCATGTACAAAATAGAGTCAGATGGGCACAGACATTAGCTCAGGGAAAATCTTCCTCAAGCAAAACACAAAAGAGGCAATGGGCCATATTTTGCTGAGCCCTGAGTTAAAAGATAGCTGTATGATCAATGAAATGGAAATAGACCCACTTATATAGGGTCAATTTATTGTCAACACATAAAAAGCAAATCAATGAAGAATTGTTAACCCTTTCAGTAAATGGTGCTGGAGCATCTCTACACTAACAGGAAAAAATTCTCTACTCATACCTCACACTATATACAAAAATTAACTAAAAATTAATCATAAATATAAACATATGACTTAAAACTATAAAACTTTTCAAAGAAAACACAGAAGAAAATCTTTGTAACCTTAGGTTACTACCACATCTCATTTAGAATATGAAATAAATTGGCAATACCAAGTTCTGGCAAAAATATAAATCAGCTTGAACTCTCATTTGTGGCTGGTGGGAATGAAAAATGGTACAATGAGTTTGAAACCAGTTTGGCAGTTTTTTATAAAGTCGAACATACACTTACAATATGACACAGTAATCCTACTTAGAGGTATTTATCCAGGATAAATGAAAATATATGTGCAAACAAAGACCTGTATGTGAATGCTTATTCGTAATTGCCAAAGACTCAAAATAATCCAGATGTCTGTCAACTGGCGAATAGATAAACTGTAGTAAATCCATACAATCTAACATAACTTTGCAATAAAATGCATTTGTGCAGCAACATGAATGCATCTCAAATTCACGATACAGTCATGTGTCACATAACAATGTTTTGGTCCACAATGGACTGTGTATATGACCGTGGTCCCAGAAGATCAGTATCGTGTAGCCTAGGGGTGTGGTAAGCTATGCCATCTAGATTTGTGTAAGTATACTCTATGATGTTCACATGACAAAATCTAATGACATATTTCTTAGAGTGCATCCTCATCGTTAAAAAACGCACAAGTGTATTAAATATAAGAAGCCATACTCAAAAGGCTATGTATTGTGTAATTCTCTTTATATGACCTCCTGAAGAAGGAAAAGGCAGACACAAAAGTTACATCAGTTCCTGCTATGAGCTTGGAGAGATGAAGATGATTGACTACAAAGAAGTATTAGGGAATTTGGGGGGTGATAGAAATATTCTAATATTGGTTGTGGTGGTGTTTGTCAAATTTCACAGACTCAAACACGAAGAAAAGGGGAGTTTTACCACATGCAAATTATATCACAATAAATCTGACTTAGAGGGACAGAAAGAGAAGAAAGAGAAACAGAGACAGAGGTACCAAGTCTGACCCTCTAATGTTTAGAGACTGGAGGGATGAAGAAGAACTAGAAGAGGAGAGTGAGGAGGGGAAGTGAGTGAGGCAGGAGGAGAATTGAGGGAGTGGACTCTCGAAAGCCAAATAGAGAAAATAGTTTCAGGTGAGCCAGATCATTGTATTATGCCACTGATAGGGCATGCGGGGAGAGAACTGAAGATCCACTGACGGACTTAGCAGGACTTAGCAACAGAGAGGTCATTGGATAGAGACTAACAAGAATATTTTCATGATCTGGTGGTTTAATAGTGGCTTCAGGAAAAACAAAAACAGAGAAGTGATAATGGGGAGTGAGTAAAGATGACGCTTTGTTTTGTCTTTTTGAGGAAGATTAGCCTTGAGCTAACATTTGCCACCAATCCTCCTCTTTTTGTGTTGAGGAAGACTGGCCCTGAGTTAACATCTGTGCCCATCTCCTCTATTTTATGTGAGATGCCTGCCACAGCATGGCTTGACAAGTGGTGTGTAGGTCCTCACCTGGGGTCCAAACTGGCAAACCCTGGGCCACCTGAGTGGAACATGTGAACTTAACTGCTACGCCACCAGGCCAGCCCCACTAAAGATGACATTTTTAAGGAGTTTTACTGTAAACAAACAGTAAAATGTGCCAGGAGCCAGAAGTCCTATGGGATCAAAGATTTTAACTTGTTGCTTTATGATAATTACTGTACACTTGTGTGTTGACATGAATGATCTAACAGATAGGAAAAATGGTAATGACACAGGAATGGGAAACGCTTCTGAAGCCATATCCTTCAATAAGTGAGAGAGGATGGGATCCAGTCCAGAGTTATAATCAAGAATTTGAAAAAGGATCAAATCAGGGAGAGTGCCTGGAAGGTCTGGTTGTGAAGATAAGGCTGGTTCCTGCTCCAAGTGGCGCATCTAATTTGGATGACAGTTCTTTATCTAAGGGGATGCTGGGGGTTATGTGAAAGGATATGGAGTCCCAGAGAAAGGGGGATGATGACATCTGGATTGGAGGTCCAAGTCATAGCCAAGTTTATATTCAGGTAAAACTTGAAAGGTAAATCAGAACTATCAGGAAGTGCTAAAAATAGAAATACCATATGATCCAGCAAATCCACTTCTAGGTGTTTAAAGGAAACAAAGTCCCTATCTTGGAGAGATATCTGCACCTCGCGTTCATTGCCCCATTATTTACAATAGCGAAGATGTGGAAACAACCTAAGTGCCCATTGATGGAGAAATGGATAAAGAAAATGTGGCATACATACACAATGGACTATTAATTAGCCACAAAAGGAAAAAGTCCTGCCGTTTGCCACAATATGGATGGACCCTGAGGGCACTATGCTAAGTGAAATAAGTCAAACAGAGAAACACAAACACTGTATGATCTCACTCATAGGTGGCATCTAAAATGAAGAAAACTCATATAGAAACAGAACAGATTGGTGGTTGCCAGAGGTGAGGGGTGGGGATGGGGGAAATGAGTGAAAGTAATCAAAAGGTACAAACTTCCAGCTGTAGGGTAAGTCAGTCCTGGAGATGTAGTGTACAGCATGGTGATTATAGTTATTAATACTGTGTTGTATATTTGAAGTTGCTAAAAGAGTAGATCTTACAAGTCCTCATCATAATAAGAAAAGTCTGTAACTATGTGAGGTGATGAATGTTAACTAGACTTATTGTAGGAATCCCTTCATGATATATACACATATCAAATCATTACGTTGTACACCTAAAGCTAATACAAGGTTATATGTAAACTGTATCTCAATAAAACTGAAAAAAAAACAAGGAAAGGTAAATCAAGAAACCCAAGAGATGGGGAAAGCTATTTGGAAGGGAGTGGAGAGCTGGGTTCAGGGAGGTAGGACTTACTCCTGGGCATTTGGAGCTGTAATCATGCAAATTAATAGCACCTCTCTGGCTTTAGGACAAACAGTTCCCAGTCCCGCCTAGCCAAGGCTCCTACTGTAACCCCAGGCTTTGCCAACATTGACTCTGGGATCAGGAGGCCCTGGGCCTGAGGTTTGAAGTTTAAATGTCACTTCAGTTGATGAGGCTGTGGTCAGCAGCAGGGTTAAGTAAAAATATTTGTTGACTTGGTTCTATTTGTCTTGGTGGATATTTAAAATACATGTAAAGTGCAAATGGATTGATTTTGAATGTGATAAATTCTTGGCTGAAGTATTCAGGGAGAAGCAGCACATAAACTATGGAGCCATAACAAATAAACCCTTTCTGGATTCAGAATCAAGCCATTCTTCAATGTTATTCCATGTTTATGCTGAGATTTTGTCTTGCTCCTTTTGAACATTTCCTTGATAGAGCAGAACTTATTGGGGGGGAAATGGGATCCAATAAGCAAAAGTTCACTCTAAGCCTGACTTTTCAGGAATACTAGTTACTATCAAATGTCCTTTATTACGGTTGTAAAGTGCTTTCAGAAATTTGATCTGATGTTATCCTTATAACTAAACAATTTTTATCCTCATTTTACAAATGCAGACCCAAGACCCAGAGAGATTAACCATCTTTCTTAAAAACACACAGCTAATGACAGAGCAAGAGCAAAAATCCAGGCTTTCAGATTTCAAGTCTAATGATTATTCCACTATGTCAGTGTTTCACACCGTAGCCAATCATCACAATCTTTCGGTGTGTGTGCAGAAACTTCCCATTTCCAGGCTTCTCCCTGACAAGTTTGGATCTGCTCAAGTGGGACTGAGGAATCTATTTTAACCTCCTTGGCTGCCCCAAGAATCCACTTGTATGGATTTACTCGTATCTGCAATGCAGCACACCAGGGTCGTTCGTGAGCCTCCGTCAGGCAGGACCTCAGTGCAGGCTGTGCATAAGCACAGAGCCCCCAGGGAAACAGCACCAGCCTTGAAGCAAAGAAACGTGGATCCTGATGTCCACTCTGCCACTCTCCTGCTGAGTGGCCTTTGGTAAAATGTCACTTCTATGAGGGTCAGTTTTCTAATTTCTATATCATTGAGCTAACCTGAAGAATTCTTACAAAGATTAAAACATGGCATGCTCAGTCAGTGCTGTCTCTTAGGATGACTATAAATAAAGCTTTGGAAATCAAAGTTTGGCAAAAAAAAAAAATCAAAAATATGTAGGGTAAAAATCACAATCGAAGTCACCAGCAGAAGGAATAGGGTGAAAACCAAAAGAACTCTGCTATTCATCTGTAAGTTCTTTTGGTTTAAAGTTCCATTTTAATTCAGGCACAAAATTAGCAATCCATTGAAAATATTCTGAAATAACTCAAATTCAGAGTTATTAAAAAAGGTCGATGAGTTTCTCTCTCTCACACACAAATGCAACCCTGCAGGTTGTGCTTTTTAACAGACCTAAATGTAAACTCTGGAACCCAAAATAAACTCCAAGTTGGTAATATCTAAAATTAACCCCAGTATGTAACCGTCTGCACAAGAGAACTGTGAGAGTCTGTTCCAAAGATAAGGATAGTGACTCAAATCCAGCTTGGAAGCGAGGCCTTCTGTGGGAGACAGAAGCTGACGGGTAATATGAGGTGCTGTCCTGACAATAGAAAACCGGGTGTCACGCCAACTGAAGCTCATTAATTCTCTTTGCCCCATAGCCTGACCCTGATCAGTGTCTCTCTCACACACAGCTTTACTGGAGGTGCCATGCCACTTCTCCACGGTGAGGTTTTATTTGCTCAAGACACTTGTGTTTTGCAAGTTGAGACGAGGACACCTGCTAATGAATGATTCAATACGCAGGTGGCCCAGGCCTGGGCCTGGCAGGCAGATTCTGGGAACGGCGCCCCCGTGAGGATCCTATATGCAGAGGAAGAGCTTGCCAGTAGCCAGATTCCTGCTCAGTCAATTATGCATAATCGCTGTCAGTCAAATTCTGCTTGTGCCTCATGGATGCGTGGAGGGGAATAAACAAGGCTGTTTTATGACTTGAGGGTAGTACTCTTATTTTGGGGAAAGCAGCAGCACCAGCTCGAGACGTGCAGCCTGCTCCTTCTCTCTGCAAAGAGAACAAATTCCTTAGCAAGGCTACAATCAGCTCTCCTAATTTGCCCTTGTCTGTTTCTCAAAACACATTTCCTGCAACTTCTCTGCCTGTATTGGGTGCCTCAACACCGCAGGATGACGGTTATGGGTTGAATTGTGTCCCCACGAAATTCATATGTTGAAGTGCCATCCCCCAGTACCTCAGAATGTGACCTTATTTGGAAATAGGGTCATTACAGATGTAATTAGTTAAGATGAGGTCATACTGGTGTAGGGTGAGCTCCTGATCCAATATGACTAATGTCCTTGGGAAAAAAAAGGAAATTTGGACACACAGACACACACAGGGTAAACACCATGTGAAGATGAAGGAAGAGATCAGAGTGACACTTTTACAAGCGAAGGAATGCCAAAGATTGCCAGCAAACCCCCAGAAAATAGGAGAGGGGCCTGGAACAGATTCTTCCTCACAGCCTCAGAAGGAATCAACGCTGCTGACACCTTGGTCTCAGACTTTCAGCCTTCAGAACTGTGAGGGAATAAATTTCTGTCGTTTAAGCCTCCTAGCCTGTGGTACCTTCTTATGACAGCCCTAGGAAACGCATAACATGATCTCCAAAAGGAATGTTCTTCAATTCTGGCATTTGCACATGTGTTTCTGGAGCTGCAGAGGCATTAAGGGCACAAGGTTTGGAACCAGACAGAACTCGGCGTGATTTCCAGCTTGACCAATTTCTGACTGTGTGATTCTAAACAGGACACTATTGGACCCGCCACTGGGAAGTTTTGAATCATAGTGGTTAAGAACATGGCCCTGGACTCCAGATGACCCGATTACAAATCCTGGCTATTCACCAGCTGAGTGATGGGGTAAAGTTACTTTACCTGAATGCACCTTTGTTCTGTTTCCTGTAAACAGTGGACACAATACTACTTCCTGAAGAGCTTGTGAGAATTCACGTCACAGAGGACAGAGTGCCAACCTGCTGCCAAGGTGTGGTCACTACTCAGAAGCAGGCAGCAGAAATTTCTGTTACTGGGAATAATATTTCTTGTGCTTCACCTGGACTATTCTATTTCTCCTGCAAATTCCATAGAAGGGTAGCCATCTAGAGAAGCCTTGGTTAGCTATATCCTGTAATCTCATAAAAATCTGTTCTTAAGTGCATGTACGCATGCCCACACTCACCCACAAGTGCACATGTTAAGCTGAAGTAGCTTATTTACATGGAGACTCCCCGCTAGACTACATCCTCTGAAGCAGAGACTTTGTTTTTCAATTTCATATCTCTAGTTCTTCACAGAATAGGTTTTGATTAAATAATGAATGAATGAATGAATGGCAAAGTAAGTTAGTTCCAGGCGAGAGTTCTATCCTTCCTCGCTGGTGGCAGTGGGGGTGTACTGGTGGTTACTTCTTGACGCTGGGACATGGAACTCTGATGAAGAGAGTGGGAAAGAGTCACCCTCCTGGGGTGGGAAAGACTCTGGCCAGATGAGACAGAGCAGACCCTGCGTAGCTTGTCGCATGGGTCTTTCCCATGATAACGTCTTACCCTAACAGAACAGGCTCATGCATGTTTTCTCATTTAGATGTCGCGTCAATTCATGAGTTAGGCCAGGAAGAATTTGTTTCCATATGTGCCAAGGAGGAAACTGAGGCAGACGAATTTTCCGGGATCACATAAGTTAATCAGAGACAGACCTGGGACAGGACCACAGTCTTAGATGACCTGATGTTTAACATTTCTAACTTCTAAACCTTGCCACTCTGACTTTGTGGAGTTGGTATCCAAAATAAGGGCTTAAGCTTCCGACTGAGAAATACTCAATAGACATCTTGGTGAAAGTGAGCATGTGTGGGCTCTGTGGACTGGTTTTCCTGGGGACAGCAATGAAACCTAAGCATATTCCATTCAAGTGAAGGATGAAACCTCCAGGAGTGAGAACAAGATTCTAGAGCACAGCATCAGACAGGGAGTGAAAGGCACTGCCATGAAATCCTAGTCATGGTCTTGGTTCTGATAATAACTGACTGGTTCATCAGTCCCTTGCCTCCCTGAGTCTCATTGTTCTCATTTGCAAAGGGGAAATAATATTATCTGCTCTAATTCAGAGTTCATGACAATCTGTCATGTCACTAAGCATGAAGGGTATCCCAAAAGTCTGTAGAAGACATGCAGAAGACTATCAATTTGGTCTTAATAGCAGCTGGTTCTAAAGTTAACACTTAAGATGAAATTGTGTAAGTCCAAATCACCCTCTGAAGCATTTTGAGAAGGTCCCAAGTCACAGACTAACACTACTACTTCTCATTTGTCTCGCGTATCCTGTGTTCCCTCCAGTGTGGGGACAGATTGCTCCTTCTTTTCTTGAACACAGAAGACATTGCTGACTTGCTTCTAAGGAACAAGTGGAGGAATAAATATGAATATTTAGTGTAAGAATCAGATTTAGCTGAGGCACTGACACATTCCTGTCTCCCATGTCACATGCAATCAAGAAAATATTCAAAGGAGTAGAGAAACGGGGAAGAATTACCTGCATTCTTCTCATTGTGGGATTCCATCTCCCTCCTTCTTTCATTATTGTTATCACCAGCATCATCATTATAATACCTTTATTTGCCAGCATGCCGAGTTAAAACATATAAATCAAATATGTATGTTATGCAAGACCATGAATTCAGAGATCCAAAAGCCCTTGGCTGCAATTGAAGCAGCATAGGGCAAGATAAGACTTCCGGTCATTATTCAGAATGAAGTTACTCAGCACTTTCTGCCTTTGAATTACACAGCCCAACCCTCTCTGAGCTGAAACCTCAGGTCTATAAATTCCGTCAGTGTTTCAGCTTCCCTGAGAAATTTGACTCAGCTTCCTGCCCTTCCCTCATCCCATTCTGACACAGACTTCCAATGACTCTTAGAGAAAAGGAGATGCAGGACCCTAGAAGGACAGATTTGGATCTAGGCATTGACAGGAGTAGCCCAGCGGCAACCTTGGCTCTGACTGTCCCACCAACAGTTTCCATAATTAACTTACAATGTATGAGAACTTGAGTGTTGAGAGGGGCTGTGTGTGTGTTTCCCTTACATACCGTAAGTCTTATTAGTGACATGAAGGGAAAGAATCAGCAAACATCTGAACTGAGTTTCTCTGGCCAAGCAAAGACTCAAGATGGTTTTCACTTTTATTGTATCAGTTGGATTACGATCATTAACTTTTTCTATATCCCTCCCCACCCTGGGGTGTTAGAGCTTTTATAGGTAGAGGTGGGAGTGGATGACATACTAATCAGAGACCAGATCAAGAGAGGTGCCAGACCCCACTCAAAAGCCAAGGCTAAGAAGAGGTTTCCCTGGAACCTGGTCTCTCTCTGCACCCTCCTCACAGGATCCCTGCCTTGGAGAGAGTGGCAGCAGATTCGGGAATCTGCTCCTTGCTTTTAGTCTCAGCATATTCCAATTCATCCTTCACACTGTAGCCAAAGGTAGCTTTTAAATTGTAAATTTGACGAAGTAGTTTACTGGCTAAAACCTGTCAGTATCTACCAGTTACAGAAACAGCATTCAAAATTCCTAAGAAGGTTTTCAAATCACTTGGCAAGCCAGCCCAAGCAAACTCTCTTGCTTTATCTCTTACCACACCTTCATAGAATGTTGCCAGATTAAATTAAGGACAGAAAGGAAGAGAAAAATGGGACATAGAAAATACATCAATTTTCTTTGCCTTCTCTGACTCTCTGGAGCTCACGTGTAACCTATGTTAAACTCTGTCTCTCCACCAGTCTTATTAAATAGGAAAACCTTAAATGTTTGACTTTGCAGTGGATCATCAACATTTAAGGATAGAAAAGACACTGAGGAGATTTTCCCCGTATTTTGTGAAGCTCTGTACCTGCTCAGCCTTTAGGAATCCAGTTCTTTGAAACATCTTATTTAAAGATGACCCTGAGACTTCCTCTTGTCACTATTCTTATGTGTCCCTCAGAAAACTTGTCTGAGGTTCAGTAAGCATATAATGGACATCGGGACTTTTGTGCCTACATCTTACTGGTGCTGAAAGGATTCTGAGTAAAATCCCGATGTGCTTTAGCCAGAGTGAGTGTTTGAGAGTGTAATACCATGCTACAGTATCTATGTTTCTCTGTAAAAGGCAATCTGCTTTCAACTTAAACTCAATTTGGCAAGCATATGTCCAATGAAAAAGAGCGACCTTTGAACCTCACTCTTATTCCCAAAGAGAATCAAAGAACAGGGGGTGAGAAACACACAGAGAGATTGACAACTACAATATATCAAGCAGTCAGAAAAGACCATATTGGTGGATTAACTCTTTAAATATGCTGTTGACAAGGCATGCTCTTGTAAAATGAACTATAATAAACAAATAAGCAGAAAAGGGACACTTTCTGTAAACAGTATAACTAACGACCCTGGAATAAGCAGGCAACTATCTCAGGAAGAGAGAAGCCCAAAGCACGTGGAAATGAATAAACATACCTGGAATGTTGAAAAGAGAAGTGTTTATTCAGAGCAGAGAAAATGTAATTCCCAAAGCCACACTGAGCGAAGGAAGAAAATAAAAGTTAATTTCAGAATTCCACAGTATATTACATAAAATATGTTATGAATGATTATGCTCAAGTTAAATGCACAGTGTATAGTTCCCACTCAATTGTTAAGGTGTTCTCAATTAATGTCTGTCTATGTCTTCATAAAATCTTACGTATTGTAGTAGACATCTGTAATTTGCTGAGTGATATAAAAGTAAAATTTCTGGTCTGTCTATAGAAAACAAGAGTGTTCAGACAAGGTACACAGCAGCATTTCTAGTTTGGCATATAGGGTGAGATACTGTTGTACATTTCATTCATTCAATTCCTTCAACAATGTGCATTGAATCCGTAATATATGGCAAGCACATTCTTAAATGATGAGGAGATATTACTAAAAAAATCAGAAAATAAATAAATTGCTATTGCAATGGGGCTGACAGATAATTATGACACATGATATAAAAGAACAAGATGATTTCAGATTGTGATATGTACTATAAAGAAAATGAAGCAGATTATATCTAAGAAAGTGGTGACAGCTAATTTAGGTAGCAGGTCAGGGAAAGACAACTTAAGAAATCGCATATCATGAGCCAGAGTGAAGCTGACTGCTTGGGGTATCAAGCTCAGAGGGCTTGCGATGGCCCCCAAAATTTCTTTCCAGCCCCAAATGACAAGAGGCAACTGCAATTTATCAAGAAAGGTACAACAGATAGATTAGAGAACATGGCCAGGAGACTTGGAAAATATATAATGATGGCAACGAACTTAACATATCTGTAGCACAATAGAGCATCTTCTTCAGCTTCTCTTCACACTGGTGATGTCAGGGAGGCTGCTGCTACTGCCCTCACTTTATAGACTGGGAAAATGAAGCTCAGAGCTACCACATGACTTCTCCTTGGGTCCCACAGCCACCCAACGGCAAGGCAAAGTATAGAAGAGGAGTCAGCAAATGACAACCTGCTGACTGAATCTAGTTGGTCGCTTGAGTTTACTCATAAAGTTTTACTGGAACACTGCCTTCTCAGTCACTAACATACTGTCCATGGCTTCTTTCACGCTACGACAGCAGAGCTGAGCAGTTGCAACAGAGATTGTATGACCTGAAAAGCCTAAATTATTTACTATCTGACTTATTACAGAAAACATTTGCTAATCCATGATCTAGAACAAAAATTTCCTAATTCTAAGTCCAATTCATCTTTCTGTACAAGTATCTGTATAAACCTATTTCATATTTGTTAATCTTGATCCCTAACTAGAACATTAAGTCCTTGAAGGAGCGACCACATTTTAAGTGTTGCTTCCTGGAAAAGACAATGAAAGAGACATTCACTGTCATGCCTTGATTTAAACTAAAATGAAAAAATGGGAATGAGCCATATAAATTATGTGTATATTAACCTAATAGTTATATCATCACATCCAGCTGTTCACCCATATTGTTTGTTCCCTACTGAATCCAAATTACATTATCAACAATGAAAAAAGAAGACTAGTCTATACTTTCATGATGATAATGACAGATAAAACTCTTAAGCGGTGCTTCATTTCATGATAAGTACTGCTTTCATGAATAGAAAGAAGAGTGAAATGGAAATAAAAGAAGATAACTTAACTCTGTGTCCTAGAAAAATAGTTACTTGAACTCTTGAGTACTCAAATTCTTCACTGGGAAATTATTTCAAATATCTAAACACTCCACAAAATATAAAAAATTTTCTGTTTATCATTAATTATTTTCTTCATTCAGCAACCATTATTCAATGCTACTCCAACTATCTACTGTTGTATAATAAATCTCAGAACTTAAGGCTTAAAATAACAACAATCACATTTTATTATCTCTCAGAATTCTGGGCGTTTGACTAGGCTCAGCTCAGCTTGGTGGTTCTCGCTTCTCAAGTGGTTGCAGCTAGACAGAGGGTAGGACAGGAGTTATGCCAAAGACTTCTTCACAGTCTGGTGGTTGATGCTGGCCATTGACTAGTATGACATGTGGGGCTATCTGGTGGAATACCTACCCATGACCTTGCTGTGTAGCCTGGGCTTCCTCATAGTACGGTTCCTGGGTCCCAAGAGCAACCATCCCAAGATCATGAAGAGGGAATGGTCAATTTCTTCCAGCCTGTGTCTGAAAATTGGCAAAACGGTCCTTTTGCTGTAATCTACTAGAAGAGCGGTCACAGAACCCAGTTCAAAGGGAAGAATCACTAGCCCCATCTGTCATGGGAGGAGAATCAAAGCATGCCAAGGTCTTTTTTGAATACCTCCACAGTCTGGTATCCAACTTAATTATGGACATTATTCCAAAACTCAAAATGCATTCATTCATTCTCGAGAACCCACAAGAATTTTATTACATCATGGCATTAGGCTCAGGCTCAAGGTCCAAATCTTTTCATTTAAATAGATGCTTTGATTGTGGTACCTTAAGTACAGATCCTTGGTTTCTGGATTCTCTCAATTGAAAGACCTATCAACTAAAGAGACAACTTGTCTGACCCCACACTCACTCAGCATACAATGGTGGAGCAGGTGCAGAATAACATCTACTGATGTACCTTTAGAACAAGAGAAAAACAAAGTGTACATGCAAGTCACTGGCCCATAGCAATTCTGAAATCTCGCTAGGCGGTATTTCTCTATTCTTGAGTAGGGTACTTGTCTCCTCTCTGGCAGTGATTCTGCCAGGCTTTGGTTCAGTACTTGGCTCATGGTCCCTTCCTCTGAGTCATCATTTTTCATAAGAAAATTGACTTTGCAATGAATTAATCTTCTCAATCTGTGTCCCAACATATTTTTACTGTGCATTGACTCTATTTCTTCTTATCTAAAGTGCTGATGCCTCCATGAGAAATTTATTTTAAAATATGTATATTTTTTAATGGACCGTATGTGGGTTCACTCCATTCGACTAAGCTAAATCACACATGACTTTCAGAAGAGCCCTTCTTGACTTTAGGTTTCCAGGGAAGCTGGTGTTGGAAAATGGCTTTAAGGTTTTTAGAAGCCTTATTGTTTAGTGGAGTGAATCTGTAAGGCATTACCTTAAAATCCTTAGAAGATCTTCTATTCTTGTTTTGTAGATTTTTAGGAGCTACTGCTTAGATTGTCCTCAAGTCATAGAACAGCCTACCCTGTATTTGGTCTTTGTCCAGAGCCATTCTTAATTTTAGACTCATTTGCTGTCTGTCTGGGAACAGGAAATGGCTTGAATTTGGAATGCAGTAAGCCCTGACTTCTTTATATTTAACAATTTGTTCTTTAGCTCATTTCTGTCTTCTCACATTTTACCAAAACACTGGCTGGAAATCTTTGAGATCATCAGTTATATTTCCTAATTAATACACTTGCATAGATATTAGTATTATTAGACTTTGTGCCACTACATTAGTCTACTTTCCTCCAGCTTCTAAAAACATCATCCTCACTTTTTTCTAAGCCCTTATTGACAGCTTTCTTGAGGTATTTTAGGCTTTTACTAGCAGTCTCCTCAAAGTCCTTCCAAATTCTTCTTACTGCTTTATCCCAAAGCCAATGACACATATTTTTATTACAGCCACACCTCACTTTTGGTACTGAAATCTATTCCAAATATCTATTTCTTCATAACAAATCAAGCTAAAGTTAGTAAAAAACAACAAATATCATTTTATAATTATCTGCCATAATTCTCTATGTTAATTGAACTCAGCAATATATACAATATACAGGATTCCATGTATTAACTGGGAAGCTCTTACAAGAGGTCTCAGGTAAGTATGGTTAGACAGTAGCTAAATTTCAAGTCATTACAAAGGCCTCCACACTCATGTCTAGTAGTTGATGCTGGCTGTCAGCTGAGATTTCGTCTGGAGCTGATCGTTGGATCACCTATACATAGTCTCACCATGTGGCTTGAGCTTCCCTACATCATGGCTGAGTTCTCAGAGCAAGTGTCCCAAGAAACAGGATGTGGAAGGTGACTTTTCTGTAGCCCCTGAGCCCAGAAACTGCCACAGTATTACTTCTATCATACTGTATTTATCAAGCAGGGACAGATCCCAGATTTAAGTGAAGGGTACATAGTCACACTGGAGGCCAAAGAATTTTGGAGTTGACTATTTTCTAACTTTCACAAGTTCCTATTATATTCTATATACAAGGTTATGCACTTTAAGGTCTCACAAAAATAAGTAAGACGTGCAGCATCTCCTTGGTGAGATCACAGTTTAGGATGGCTTTATACTATATCAATTTAGTTAAGCTGGACTTTTCCAGAATTCCCTTCCCTCCATGAATCCAGGTTAAGGTTTAACACAAGAGAAATTGAGCATGACTTGAAATGTGGAAGTAAAACTGCAGTTATGATTTTCCAAACATTGGTTTAAGTTGACAAAAATCACTACAACTTTAACACATTGTTGTCAATATGTTGTATTAATTGATAGCATGAGACAAAACTAGTGGCTTAATTTTGAATAAAACTTGCACCTACTCCACCTCCTGCTGGATTTCTCTTTCAGCATCTCCACCTCTTGGACTAGGTGAGCATCCAGTCTGTAGCAAAGGACATCAGCTTCTTCTGCAGGCTACCTGCTGAGGTTGGAGGCAGTGACAGATGTGAGCTCCAGTTTGTCCGCATGGGTTCTGGTTTTCTTTACAGATTCCAGCTTGTCCTTGATGTCCTCAATTTCACTTCCAGCTTTTTTTCCCAATTGCTGGCCTTGTTGACCTTCGGTGACTTGAGGTCTACTGCCAGACGCTGAGGCAATAGTTTCCCTAGACTTCTTCACCATCTCCCATAATTATGTATGGCTTTACCTCTATAATAAACCCTTTACTTCATATTACTCATAGTGGGCCTGCTTCCCTGATAGAACCCAGACAAATATAGGCAGAACATAAGTTAATTGTCATACTTACAATACAGAGTAATATGCTTATCATGTAAAGACAAGTAAAGGAGTCATTAAGGAATGAATAAAGCTTTCACAGAAGGGACATCTTACCTGGTTCCTTTAACTGATAGATATATTTTTCACAATGCAGAGAATATGGTAATGGCACTCAAGGTAGAACAACAGTATTGATTCCGCTGACTTTGAAGTAATTGACTTTGAATAAATCACTCCTATTGATCCTAGCTGGTACTTTCTCCAGTCACATGCCTTGGTAGCCACTAGGCTTTTTCTATTTACCCTGTTCACGAACTTCCCTTCTGGTCAGGAAGGCTTTGAAATTCTTGATACCTTACTCATAGCCCCTCCTTCTGACTTTTTTCAGAAGTCTCTATAGAAATCTGCTATTTTTTCCCAGTCGTGGCAAGGTCAGGATGGAGAATCTTGATAACTTCCTCGTTACCCCTGAGCTGGCTCCACTTGATTACTCTATTTGTAGTCCATTTCCAGAACTTCAGGCACACCCATGAACAAATGTGTGTATCTTTAAAAAGCATTTTCTCAAAGGGAACATCAATCATCTCTCAAGCCAAATATAGAGTCTTGCTGTTATGGGAAGAGCTATATACGAAATTGCAGTCCCTGAGTTTTACACTCCATTATGTCACAACTAAACTGTTGGACTCTGAGTACCTCATGTAATTTCCATGAGCCTCAATTTCCACAACCGTGAAATAAGTAATGTCATCTTTAACGTTTGTTGTTGGGGTTGTCATTGGTGGTGTTGGTTGAATGATAAATAAAATTTATCATTTTGTTCAGTACTAGTCTTTGTTTCCATTCATTAGTGTTAGGAAGAATGAAAACAACCTTCTAGAGATCTGGGGTTTCATTATTCAATCTCAGATTTTATTTTCTTATATGGTTGTTGAAGGTTAGAAAGAATGTACATAACACAGCTTGAATAGTGTCTGGAATATAAGTGCTTCTTAATGAGGATCCTATAAGATGCAGTGTAAGATTGTGATGCTGTTAAAATGGTAGAAGGAGTTAGTCCAGAGGATCCCGGGATACTAATATCCTGCCTTAGTCTGCCACTTTTCCTCTCAGCCAGGCCATGGGGGAGAATTGAAGGAAAAGGAAAGTCAGGGTAACACTTTACTAATGGCTAGGTCTTTGTCTCAAGCAACAGTTCAAACTTACATCTTAAAATTCACCCTTCACCTTATGGTAAAAAGTTTCACTGAACACAGATTGGAAAAGAAATGAATACAGAGAGGGAGGCAATGTGAAAGTACATACTTGCGGCCCTGTCTAGATCTAGACTGGTCTATGCCTTCTCGTAATATAAGCGGAAACCTGAATCCAGCATTTACTTAGAAGATCAGAGAATGTTTATAAAGAAAGAAATGCCTAACATGGCTAGAACACTTGTACTATTACTTCTCTGTCCATATGGAAACAAAACTTCAAAGAAACATCAGACTTAAATGTATTTGGACGTGTCTGCTTTAAAGCTATACACTTAGGAAAATGAGGCTCATTCAGAGGTTTTAATTTTAGGAGACCTCCTCAAACTGGGACCAGGAGAGTAGTGGAATTGATGCATTGATCCATGACTTATCAATAATATCTCCAAAATGGTTATATTCACTTAATTTTTTACTTTTTTTTTTTTTCAGTGAAAAAGACTAAGGTACTTTGGTATTAATCTCAGTTCAGATATTAAGCAGCTGCATGACCTTGAACATTGATTCTCTCAGGTACTCAGTTTCCACATCCTTAAACAGAGGAGACGGATGAAATAATTTCTTAAGTCTCTCTCAACACTAACATTCTAGTAGATAACTTAGTTATCTCCATTTCTTTAAACTACTTAAGGAAAAATTAAAAGTGCAAACTTTTATTCTTCAGGAGATGAGTTCTTCATCCTACTTTTTAGACAAAAAAATCTCTGCTGCATGAATTTATTTTAACAGACACAAAATCTTGGTGATTTTGCTAAAGCTAAAAATAGAGTCTCTGAAAAAAGGAGAGTCACGTTGTTTATAAATAGCAAGCCTTCAATTCTGGGGCTTGTTCGGTCAGAAAGAGCAGCTTAAACTGAAAGGCAGATTCAAAATAAACCTATTTAACTGGTTTGGAAAGAGTCCAGCTGCAAGATATAGGGCTCTTGAGTCAGCTAAAAGAATGGTACGGAGACAAAGAATTACGAATTACCCAGTGTGCTGTGAACAGGGTAATGCGTCTGCTTTAATAATTGCCCATTTTATAGAAGAAGAGACTGAGACTTAGAGGAGTCAGCTGTCTGCCCACAGTCACAGACAGATAGAGAGGGAGTGACTGGGATCAGAATCTACCTGACTTGCCCCTTCTGCTTGACTGTTCCCTCTGAGGCCATTCTGAGATGGTTATGAAGCTTTCTGCATATCCAACCACTTCCTTTTTACTCACTTGATTCTAAGCACAAATGTAGGAGTGAGAGGAAGGAGGAGCAATGATGACAGAAGCATACCTCGATCAAGGCACCCCATGGATTAATGAATCAATTAACTAAAATAATATGGTTAGCAGAGACTACATGCGGCATATTAGGAACTGAACTTTAGGAGAAACACAGTCCTTGGTTTCAAGACACCTACACTCCAGTGAGACAAAATCACATCTAACTAAATATCGGAAATGAATAGTGGCCAAAGAAATACATAATAATATTCATTTCTTAACTATTTACCAAACTTAACAGTACTTATGTCTGGGTAGTGGTATTTTAGGAGAATTTTTATTTCTTTTTTGCTTTTCTAAACATGTAAGACTTTTACAACTGTGATGAAATATACAGTGCAAATTCTCCAAGGACTAATTTACTGAAATTTCAGATCATAAAGGACTGATTGATTGGTTGGTTGATTGATGGTGACTTATTTGGTCTTATGTTTAATACCATTTATTTTCTTGGAACAGTTTTAATTTTACAGGAAAATTGAACATAAAGTACAGAGAGTTCTCACATACCCCCTCACAACTACCACCCCCAAACAGTTTTTTCCCGTTATTAACATTTTGCAATAGTATGGTACATTTCTTACGGTTGATGAGCCAATATTGAAATATTATTACTAATTTATGTCCATAATTTATGTTAGAGTTCACTCGTATTGTAAATTTTACCGTTTTGATAAATTTATAATGACATATATCTAACATTACAGTATCATATAGGATAATTTCACTAGCCTAAAAAGCCCCTATGCTCTACCTGTTTATCCCTCTTACCCTCCCTTCACTCCCTTGTAATCACTGATGTTTTTACTGTCTCCATAGTTTTGCCTTTTCCAGAATGTCATATAGTTGGGATCATACAGTGTAGAACCTTTTTCAAATTGACTTTTCACTTAGAAATAGGCACTTAAAGTTCCTTCATGTCTTTTTTGTGTCTTGATAGCTCATTTTTTTAATCTGTGAATAATATTCCATTGTCTGGACGTACCACACTTTGTTTATCCATTCACCTATTGAAGGAGAGCTTGGTTGCTTCCAAGTTTTGACAGTTATGAATTAAGCTGCTATAAACATTTGTGTGCCGATATCACACATTTGTGCAAACATAAGTTTTCAGTCCATTTGGGTAAGTACCAAGGAGCACAACTGCTAAATTTATAGTAAGAGTATGCTTACCACACCGTGAGTTTTGTAATAAAATGCCAGACTGTCTTCCAAAATGGCTGTACCATTTTGCATCCTCACCAACAATGAATGAGAGTTCCTTTTGTACCATATCCTCACCAGCATTTGATGTTGTCAATGTTGTGGATTTTAGTCATTCTATAGGTATATAGCGGTATGTCATTGTAATTTGAAATTCCACGAAGATATACAATGTTGAAAATATTTTCGTATGCTTGTTTGCCATCTACATATCTTCTTTGGTGAGGTGTACACATCTTTTGCCTATTTTCAGTTGGGTTGTCTGTTCTTATTGTTGAGTTCTTTGTATAGTTTGGATACCAGTCCTTTACAAAATATCTATTTCAAAGACTTTTTTCCCCCAGTTTGTAGTTTGTCTTTTTGTCCTCTGAAAAGTGTCTTTGGCAGAACAGAAGTTTTTAATTTTAATGAAGTCCAACATATTTTTTTCTTTCATGGATCATGCTTTTTGTATCTAAAATACCGTCTCCAAACCAAAGGTCACCTATATTTTCTTCTATGTTATTTTCTGGGAATTTTATAGTTTTGACTTTTACATTTAGATCTATGTCACATTTTGAGTTAATTTCTGTGAGGAGTCTAAAGTCTGTGTCTAGATTCTTTTTTTCTTTATTTTGCATATGGATATACAGTTGTTCCAGCACCATTTGGTGAAAAGACCATCCTTTCTCAGTTGAATTGGCTTTGCTCCTTTGTCGACTATCTGTTGGCTATACTTATTTGGGTCTGTTTTGGGCTGTTTATTGTTTTATTGATTTGTCTATTCTTTTGCCGATATCACACTGTCTCGATTACTGCAGTTTTACAGGAAGTCTTAAAGTCTTAAATTTGGGTAGTGTTAGTTTTCTGACTTTGTTTTTCTCCTTCAATATTATGTTGGCTATTCTGGGTCTTCTGTCTCTCCATCTAAACTTTAAAATCAATTTGTTGATATCCACCAAGTAACTTGCTCTTCTTTTTATTGGGATTGTGTTGAATCTATAGATCAAGTTGGGAAAAATAGACATCTTGACAATATTGAGTCTTCCTATCCATATACATGGAATATCTCCCCTTTTATTTAGGTCTTCTTGACATGGTTTATTTTCAGACCTAAAGATAAAGCTCAGTTCTATAGATTGCTTTTTATATTTGCAGTACATGTACACACGTACATGATCCTTGTTGCAATTATTAAAAAGAAAAAGTAAAGACACAAGGTAGTAAGTGCTACTAATGAAAGTATACATAAAAAGCCGATAGGAGGACAATGTCAGACAAGATTAATTCTGTGAGGAGTTGGGGGAAGGAACACTGACTTCACAAAAATGGTGATGGATGAGAGGTTCATCACTAGAGAAGTATTGGAGGACCTTTCTAGACCAGCTGTGTGTATGTGCGTGTGTGTGTGTTTGTGTGTGTGTGTGACCAGGATGAGAGGCTATTCAAAGGCATTCTGAGACATGGAAATACTGGAGAATTTATAGGACAGAGATATCACTTTTGTTGAAAGGGATTGAATAATCTAAAGGGAGGAACGTTTCCAGCAATGAGAACACACGTGCATGAGCAGAGTTTGTTTAAGGACTGATAAGAAGATCAATTAACTGTTGTGTAAGAGGTCAATGGTTGGTAAGGCAAAAAGTATGAGAGAATACTTGCTGCTTTTGCAAGCAGTAGGCTCTATTTGTAGCCCAGTTTTGCATTGTTGTCCTCCCAAAAGTATCTCAAGACAGTATACCCTGAGATAGTTCCCTCATTTATTTATTCATCCAATAACTCTGTGGACTATATTAAGCTCTGGGTGCTATTCTAGATGCTGGGGCATGCAGATGTGAACAAGACAGTGATAATCCTTCCCCTAAGGCATGTCATACTGCTCCCACTGTCAGCCATTTGCCTCAAATTACCTGACTCCTACTGCAGGCTTTGTTAAATGTTTTTGTCCTATTGTTTGTTTCAATGAGCAATTCAGATTTCTTTCTCTTGTTTAATGACCTAAACATTTCTAAAACCATCCCCCATCCCTATTCACTCCTTTGCCATTCAGCTCTTAATTCAATCTTTTGATGCAAGAATGTCTGAAACATCCTTTTCCATCCTTAACGCCATAAAATGCTAAGCATTGAGATTCCTGTCCTTCTGCCAGAGCGGGCAATTGGGGTCATGACGTGACATTCGTGTTATACAAATGCCACTAATATGTTCACCTGTGGCTTTTCTGCTGATGTTGCAGGTTAAAAATACTTCCTGTTCACAGTCGGGGTGAGGGAATGGGATAAGATGTCATGAGAAGAGTAGGACTATTCTGTAAATTGATCGCCTTTGGGGAAAGGAATGTCTTTCCAGTTAGAAATGGGAACAGCTGGAGAAGCTGAGGCAGGGTCTGGAGCAGGTCTTTCACAACTCTGGCCATCACACGGAGGGAAGGCTAATAACACTGTCAAAGACAGAGCCTACTCTGGGGCAAGCATTTTACATGCGATATTTTCTTGAATTCCCAAAATTGCATGAAGGTATAACTATTGCTATCCATTACTGAGGCTCAAAGCTATTAAGTAATTTCCCCAGGGTTATAGGGTTCTTTATGGGCAGAGCTGGGTTTCAAACTCAGGTCTATCTTCCATGGTTTCAAGCTTTTGGTCTCTCTGTCACCCCACACTACCTCCCAGAACAGAGCTTTTAAAACAACACATTGTAACACGTTTCATTGATGTCTTGCCCACTTCCCCTTGGCACTTATCATTCCAGCACCTGCCAACAGTCTCCTACTGCAGGCATCTGGGACGCTGTACCTGTGGGCTTTTTATCAGTATCAGCCTTCACTGTAGGCCAGAAGTACTGAGAGCTACAGCCCTGGCCGTGCCCCTCTGCCATTGACAAGTGGGAATTGAAGGTTAAGAAGCCCAGCCTCCTCGGCCCCGTGGCTGGCTGACTCTGTGGTATGTTCCACACTGTATCCCAGGGCTCCCTGGCAAGGCTGAGCTCCAGCTGCCCACAGTGGTCATCTACTTGAGAACGCACTTTTTACTGGCTTCCTTCCCTACCTTGTCTAACCTCTCCTCTCAGCTACCAGTGCTTTCTGTAATCACTTCCTAACTTCTCAAATAAGTTTTTTCACTGAAAGTCTAGTCTAGTCTCTGGAGACAGTTCTGGGTGAATCCAATTTAAAACACATCTTTTATCTTAGAAACAACAAATACAGAAGAAGAGAGGTTGTGAAAGGTCTTTGAAGTTACAGGTATGTCTGTCTTCATAGGAGAGCTTCTCATATTGTCTTGTATTTTTATTTCTCATTTCTTTTCCTCAGGATTAATATACTTTTCACAACATTGAGGCTTGCCTCATTTGTATCAAAGGTAATAAAATCTAAAAAAATGTTTGAGGTAGTGCTAAGATCAGGAATCAAAGAATTAAAGGCTAATGGTGTCCCCAACAGCCTCCAGGCTATGCCCTTGAGTCAGATTGGACTGACAGAATGGATCCACCATGGGAGGACCCAGGTGACAGGGAGGCTGGAGGCTGGAGTCACCCCTATGTTCCTGCCATGCTCTGGTTCAAAGCTGGGAGAATCTGTTAGAGATCTAAGAATGTGCTTCTCAAAATATCTTTATAGATGATGTTGTCATGAGAAACTATCACCCTGGAATTTGACCTGTGGCACACTTTCAATAGTTATTCTATTTGCGAGCCTTTTCACAGGAATATTTATTGGAGGGTGGGATTAACCATCTTAATCTGGATCACTATTATACGTAGAAGTCCAGGTTGGCAGTGGGTCTGAGAAATCTGTCCATAAGTAACAAGGCCTCTGTGTCTGGGTTGGGGTTAAAGGTAGGAATGTAAAAACACTTGGAAAGCAAAAGGGCAGCAACTAGAAAACAAGGTCCTATAAGTAGTCAGCCTAATGGAAGGGAGCGGTGAAGATATGAGGATATAATCTTGCCCTGGTGAGAGAGGGAGAGAAGCAGCATAAGTAGTCCTATCTCAGTCAGTATTAATTCAATAACTGTGGGGTACAGAAGCTGGAGATGGATAAAATCTTTGGGATGATCAAGAAGCAGAAGTGGAGTGATTTGACATGAATTAGGCAATACACAGGCACCTGGAGTTAACTGTCTCTGATAACTCTAAGCATCTATTCCAGAAGGCAGGATGATGAAAGCCAGTGAGCATAGGTACCAAACCTTCTCAAGAAGGGATTTTTATTGTGTTCTGTGCAAACAGAAGACATTTCTTCACCTCTCTGCACCTGAATTTCCTAGGCTGGAAATTGGGGATCATCATATGTGACACAGGAATTAAAATGAGATATTGAACAAGCTAATTAAAAATTGGCCAAAGATTTTAATAGACACCTCAACAAAGAAGATATATAGATGGCAAAACAACATATAAAAACATGTTCCATATCATATGTCATTGGGAAAATGTAAATTAAAAAAAGTGAGGTACCACTACGCACCTATTAGAATGGTTAAAATCCAAAACTTTGGCAACACCAAATGTTGGTTAAGGTGTGGAGCACAGGAACTCTCATTCATTGCTGGTGAGAGTGCAAAATAGTACGGCCATTTTAGAAGACAATTTGGTCATTTTTTACAAAATTAGACATACTCTTAGCCTACAATTCAACAATCCAACTCCTTGGTATATACTCAAAGAAGCTGAAAATTATGTCCACACAAAAAGCTGCACACAGATATTTCAGGTAGGTTTATACATAATTCCCAAAACTTGGGAGCAACCAAGAATTCAACCAGTAAGTGAATGGATAAATAAATTATGCAGACAGTGAAATATCATTCAGAGATAAAACGTAATGAGCTATTAAGCCCTGAAAAGATGTGGAGAAATCTTAAATACATTTTACTAAATGAAAGAAGCCTTTCTGAGAAGGCTCCATACTATATGATTCCCACTCTATGATGTTCTGGAAAAGGCAAAACTACTGAGACCAAAAAAATCAGTGCTTGCCAGGTGTTGCGGGAGGAGAGATGAATGGGCAGTGCACAGATTATTTTTAAGGGAGTGAAAATACTCTGTGTGATGTTATAATGATGGATATATGTCCTTATATATTTGACAAAACCCACAGACTATACACCACCCAGAGTGAACCCTGAGGGAAACTACGCACTTTAGGTGATTATGATGTGTCAATGTAGGTTCATCCTTGGTAAAAAAAAAAGTACCACTCTGGTGAGAGATGTTGATAATGGGTGAAGCTATGCACGAGTAGGGGCAAGGGGTATATAGAAAATTTCTGTATTTTCTTCTCAATTTTACTGTAAACCTAAAACTACTCCAAAAAAATTGTGTTAAAAAAACACAGCAAAAGTGAAATATTGTATATCTAATTCAAGGAACACTGTAGACAATAAATAGTAGTTCTCTCATCATCATACACAATAACCATTAAAGTAGAAATGAAATAAAGTCTTTCTTTAGTAAGTTCATTAAAAGATTCGATTTTTTGGTTTATACACAAAATATCCTCTGTAAGTGCTTTTTTTTAAAAAAAAAAAAAAACCTGAGTTGTGAAAGCAGTCATTGTTTTGCTCAGAATGTATTAATGCATGCAGTTAACTATGTTAGAGAAAACGTTCTGTTCCCATAGTGCTTATCATTGTAGAAAGGATTTATTCTGTCATAGAGGCAGAAGGCTCAGTTCAGGGAAATATGTCTCATTCAAAAAAAAATTGAATAATTTGACAAAGTACATTTTAGTAATGGATGGGAACAGGGACCTGAGTTTCCCTGTAGTGCCACAGATTTATAAAAAGGAAGCGCAAGAGGAATAAACCTGTAGTTTCCAGATGGAGCCAGTGGAGATGCTTGACGAAGTACAAGATGTCCTGGGAGAGCACCTCCATTCCGGGAGGATATATTTCATCCTTCTGCAGAATTGGCCCAGAAGGTTGTGTCACATTCCTCAAATGATGGCATCAATGACATTCGTTTTTCCCTCATTGCTTCTTTTGAGTCTTGTGTCAACATCATGTAGCTGGTGAAATTCCTCATTATGTTCCCTAATTTCAATAAGAATGCATCCAGTCCGACTCCTTAGAGAATCTAAATTCATTGCATTCTGGGAGAAATTAGGAGAAGTCAATCTTTCTATATTTATTGCTCTGAAAATGAAGCGTGTAGCTAGAAGCACTTTTTCTTTCTGGCATAAAATAATTTTATGAATACAACTCACAGCCTAAATTACTGAAACAATGAGGATCTATAATTAGTTTTCCAATGCAATTGTTGTTACTAAGAATATAGGTTCCCCCCTCAAAAAAAGTAATTACAAAAATAATTATATTGAGAAATGAAGTTGCCTGTTTCAGGTAAGGTGGTTCTTCTTTCACTCAATGCCAATAACTTGATTTGCTCTTTTGCTGGAAAGAGTAAAAAAAAAAAAAAAAAATTCAAAAGAAAAGCTATTCTATGGCACTCCGCATGGTTCCTTTAGGAAAAGGCCTTTAGGAAGACTCTCAATGGAAGTTCGTTGAAAGTTTAATTGAAGTTATTAAATGACTCCTTTTGGCAAAAAGAGACAGAGGAGTAGTTTTTGAGTAGTGTATATAAGCAAGATGTTTTTCTCACTCTGTTACTAGCTTTACCATCTTTGTTGTTACCTGCTTCAAGAAAGAGTACAGAGGTGACACCTTGATAGAAAGGATTGATTTGGGAGTTCTTTGTTTTAATGAAATGTACACAAAGGATACTAATTGGCCCAAATTATTAAAATTTATAAAAATATATACATGTATATCTACCAATGTCTGCATGTATATCAGCTACTATGAGAAATACTAAATTTTATATTCTTCAGACTGAAGCAAAGACATCATCTTCACTCTGACATCGTTTACTAGAAACTTGACTTCTGCCACAAATCATTCCTTTAGGTAGGAAATGCTTTTTAACTTCGATTCTTGAACTGTCAGAGCATATTTCACTATCAGACCATGCTAAACATTCACAGTTACAGAGTTCCTGAACATCTATTTGTGTATGAATAATTCAATGTACCTTTGGAGAAATGCTCATGAATGATTAATGAGCAAGAAAATATTTGTGAGAGGTAAATCAGAAAGATGGGAGAGGGGATCATCGGTTCAGTCACAAACTTAAATCCAATGATAAATCAGAAATCAACGTAAAGAAAGTGGTACAGTCTACCCACGAGGTGGTCCTCTCCCATTCTCGCCTTTGGTTCGCCTGGTAGGAATGAAGGCATGCGATTCAACATCAAAACATATATATTTCCTTGCTCAATCCTTGACTCATGATCAAGCCTCTGGATGGAAATCTTGCCTTAAAAGAAAGCAAGATAAGGAATTTTCTGTGGGGATATTTGAAAGAAAGTACTCTAGTACAAGGACTGAAAATTAAATGTTTAATTTTATTTGAAAAAATCGCTTTTTTTTTTTGTAGAAGTCCCATTAATCCCAGATTCAACTTTCATAATGTGTAGATTACTAGTGGTGCCAGTGTCTTGCAGGCTGTTTCTACCCAAAAATGTTTGTACAGTTGAACTTGGAGTTAAAAATTAATGACACATCCCTTTTTCTTCCTTTTCCTCCCTGTTTCATTCCAACTAGAAAGGAGCTGAGCTGATTTTAAACCCACATCTCTGCAGTTTCCCACTGAACCACACTGACTTTCAGGATTATAAATGTTCTTACTCATGACCCTTATAAAGTTTTTTCATGTACACTATCTAATTTCATGCTTACAGTAACATTTGGATGTATGTATTAACTTAGCGTTATTCTGTAGGTTAAATATGTGAAGGTCGGATGGGTTTGCTCAGCCATTAATTGGCAAAGCTGAATTTAAAACCAGTATTTTTTATTTTAAATCAATTTATATAATGTCTTAGATGTTGTTTCCTTTTGAGTAAGTAGGCATGATAAAGATGAAATATATATAAATTTCCTGGCATTTAGAAGATCTATAGGGGATTTTTTTGTGTTTTTCTTTTTACAGCAATGTAGTATGAGGTCTGGTTAATAAGGAGTTACATATGTTAGAATTCCAGAAGACTCAGGAAAGTATCTTAATTAAAAATAGAAGCCCTGTTTGGAGTCTGTTACTTTAACTTTATTGTCAGAGAATGAGCGATGGTATTAACTCCGACTCTAAGGCAATGCCTGTCTAGGTGAGCATAAGTCAGGCAAACCACAGCATCGCAGTGAGACAGACTGCAGAGAGATGTTGATCCCAGTTGTGATATTCAGCAGGGGGTGGGATGAAGGGGTGGGGGCATTTGAGGTGACACGGGAAACAAATGGTTTATGGGTAATGGGGGAGAGATTTTACATCAGCACTGAACTCTGAAAGCGTTCTTTTTCTAACTGAAGCCGGAGGGGTTTCTAACACCCCCACAGAAGACATTTTGAAAAAAGTCATCTCTGAATTTTTGCAGAAAACATGTTCAAATGGAAGGATTGTCACAATTTCATTATTTCTGGAATGTGTTAAATAGCAAAAAAACCAAACATAGCAAATCATAATTGTGATAGATTGCAAAACTGGCCACAAAATTCCCTGTGCCTGAATGCACTCCACTTTGCTACATGACAGAGTGGAGTGTATGTCTCCATCCCGTGAAATCGAGTTGGCCATGTGACTTGTTTTGGTAAATAGAGTACTAGCCAAATACCAAGCAGAAGGTAAAAGCACTTGTGAGTTGGGTCTTGCCCACTTGCTGTCCTTGGAATCCTAAGATTGCCGTGTGAAAAAGCCCAAGCTAACCTGCTGGAGCAGGGGAAGCCATATGGAGGAGAACCAAGTAGCCCGAAATGCGAGTCAGACTATCCCAGGTACAGACACTAGCTTGTCTCATAGCTAACCACGGATGCATGAGAGAGTCCAGCAGAGATCAGAGCAGAAGAAACATCTATCCAGCCCACAATATTGTAAGATCAATAAAGGACTGTTTTTCACATCTCTGGTTTTGGGGCATAAGCTAACTGACACAACACCAGAAATACAAGCAGTGAAGACTGAGCTAGCAAAGCAGAATCTTTCAGTGTTTCAAAAAAAACCTCAGAGAAATTGCAGGCAGAATGATTGAGAAAATTCTTTGTTTGACTGGGTACTCCATAGCGACTGAGTCCTGTAGATGTGTTACTTGTGGTGGGCAATATTGTGCAAAACGTCAGAAAGAATTGAAAGCTACTCTCTGCCTTGTAGTATGGACAGGCTCTCTGACCTTGCTGAGTTTCAATTTTTTTAATCTATAAAATGAAATTAAAACCTTTTTTCTTATAATGTCAATTACCCAGTGCGTCATCTGACATATTGTAGGTGCTCAATAAAATGATAGTTACTTTTGTTTTGGTGATCAGAATAATGTACACGCAGAACATCCTTGCCTGAGCTGTTTGGAGTCAAAGGCCCAGTAGGATATGCACTGCGCATTCGATGTATCTGCTCTAAACTGTTAAAGAGTTCGACAAGGACGAGCCTGGAACCTTGGAGTAGGACATTGAGAATCATGGAAAAACAAAACAAGGAAACGAGACTGGTGATTTAACGATGGTGAGGGGCTCATTACTATCACGGGAAATATGTCAAAGGGATGTTTGTTTGTTTTCTTGTAATGTGGACAATTTCCTCTATTTAGGTGTATAGATCTAGGAAATTTGTTTATTCTAATGTTTGTTTACATATTTTCAAAAGACTTTTATTTTCCATAGAAATTTTTCCACTAAGATTTCACATTAGGGGATTAATTCATGAAGTCATATTCATCAGTTAAAGAAATGAACTACATTCACAGTGGATAGACCCTAAAAACTTATTTTTAATGAAAAACCATTTTTTTTAATTTAAATAAGCAAGTAAATAAATAAGTCATGTATTTTCCATCACACATATATTTAACAGTTAAAAAAATCATCATGGGATTTCCGTTTCTAACAAAATGATGATCTAGATATTTTTAAAAAGTAGAGCAAAGAAAAGAAAATACATGCTTTCTTGCTAAAAAAAAAAAAAGGTAAAAAATATGGGAAGAGTCTTTTAAAAATATGTACAAGTGAATAACCAAGATTGCAAGAAAATACTGGAACTCCTCAGGGCATAAAAGGCCTGAATCAAACGGATCCTGAATCCTGAGTGATAACTGGTCAGGGAAGCTGGTAGCCACCCCTGAGATGTTGTCTGTTCCCTGGTATCTTTGAGCCTCCAGTTGCAATACACAGGAGCGAAGAAGCAAGACTTTGGGATGGAAAAAAAGAGAGCAGTTGGGACAGAAAGGTTATATAAACCCAGGATTCTCAGGGGCCACACCCTCAGTGAACACATTGATGAGAAAAGAATCCAACCTGAGTGCCAACATCACTTGTCCTTGGGGCTGAGTGAAAGAAAGAGAAAAGTAATTCTTCCCTGCACTCATGAAGGAAAAATCTTCAAACTTTTGAAAGAAATATACAATATTATTACACCAGCAAGACCTCATAAATAAATACTATAAAGTATGAAGCAGTAAGGAAAAGACCGATAAATTCAATTACATGAAATATAAAAACGTACTTTATCAAAATACACCTTTAACAAAAATAGAGGAGAAAAAAAAAAGACTAGGACCAGTTATTTACCACATATATAACCTTTATAAAGAATTCCTGGAATGAGCAAGAAAAACAAAACAAGTTATCTAACAGAAAAATGGCCAAAGACATGAACAGATATTTCATGAACAGATAAAAAATGAAAACACGTCAGCCAAAAAAATATAGCCAAGATGATCAACCTCATTAGTAATCTGAGAAAAACAAGCTAAAAATCACAATGAGACACCATTTCACACCTCCCACATTGGCAAAAAATTTAAGTCTGATAATTGCAAGATCTGACAGGGATGTGGAACAATGGGAACAAACACTGATGGTTTGAGTATAAATTGGTACAGATGCGTTGGAGAGCAATTTAGCATTATGTACACAGGTTTAAGATGCAAATGTACAATGACTCAGCAATTTTGCTCCTAGATAAACTTGGCTTGGTGTGTCAGAAGAAATATATACAAGAATGCCCTTGTCTATATTGTTTGTAATAATAAACTCAAATATCTGTCAATATGAAAATGGAGCAAAAATTGCAGAATAGATACAAAAAGGAATATTATATAGCAGTAAAAATAATTAATTAGATTTACATGAATTAATTTCACAGACAAATTGTTGAGTGAAAAAGGTAAGCCACAGAGCAAAATTCAGGATGATATTTAGATAAAGTTAAAAACACTGAAACCCTGAACAATATATTGATTTAGACATGGATAGAGAAAGACAGCTCACATTGAGTTTAGGGGTTATGCCTTCCTGAGAAGAGAAGTTTCATTTCTTAAGCAATGATGACACACTCATATATTTATGATACTATCCTTCATAAAGATTTCATGCTTGTGAAATATCACATAATCAATTTTTTAAAAAAGCACTTGAAAGGCGCACACGAGTTATACCAAAATCGTACTAGTCATTAACCCTGGGGAAGGGGAAAGAGACTGAGTTTGCTGGTAGTGGGAAAAGAAAAGTTTCTTGATGCCCTTTAAATGGAAGGCCTTGCCCCTCAGCTCTCTGTGTCTTCTCATCTACACACACTCCCGAGGTTATTTCATCTACGTCAGTGCCTTAAATGCCGCCTGTGTTACGGTGAATCCCAAAGCGATATTCCAAACCTAGTGTCTCCCTGGATTTCTAGCCTCATGTATCCAACTGTTTATTCATCATTGCCTCTTGGATTTCTCAAAGATATCTCAATTTTAATGTGCCCAGAAAACACAGCCTATTTCCCCCTGAAAGGGCTTGGGAACCAGTTGTCTCCATTTCACGACAGGCAACACCACTGGTCAGTTGCTGTGCCAACATCTAGGAGTTATATATATTTTATAGTCTGTTTTCCTCTCTGAACGCTTACCTCACCCACTCCATCAGCAGTCTTGTTAAATGCTAGCTCCAAAATTTATCCCAAATCCATCTACTTCTCTCAGTCTCCACTCTCACCACTGTAAATAAACCAAGTCATCATCCTCTCTTGCCTGGACCGGTGCAGTAGCCCCCAGATTGCTCTGCCTGCTTCTGGCATTGCCTTCCCAAGGAGCATTCTTTCAACAGCGACCCGAGGGACTATTTTAAAGATAAATTATATGATGTCACTTTTTCGTGAAGACTCTCCACTGCCATTACAAGGAGGCAGAATCTGTCATCCCAAAGTATGCCACTTTGAGATAAAGATTATCTTAAGCTAAAAGCAATTGAAAAACAACAAGTGCAAGACCTCCCCTTCTTCTTCCTACAAGCAGGAGACAAAACTCCCATCTGAGAGATGGCCTCCCTATACCAGGAGGAAAGTAACATCCTCATCACTAAGGGCAGGAAGTGGAAACTGAGAGAAATCTGTACGAACAACCCTTGTTAAACCAACCTTTACCTTCCTAGCCACTTCTTCGCCCAGTTAACCACCCTAGCCCAATCCCCTCTGCCTTGCTACTTTTCCACAATTTACTGCTCTTTGTCCAATTCAGCATATAAACATTCAACTCTAACTGCTTCTCTGGGTCTTCCTTTCCTTAGGAGGGCTCACATGTCATCTAAAACTTACATTAAATAAATTTATATGTTTTTCTCCTGCTAATCTGTCTTATGTCAATTTAAGTCTCAGGCCTACCTGAAAACCCTAAGAGATTAGGGGTAAAATTTTGCTTCTGCTAAGCGTCATGTTGTAGTTAGAGTAATACTCAGATGCTAGCTTATCAGGCTATATACGGTGTGGCCTCTGCACACCGCTGCCCCTGGACCCCAGCCCTGTCACCCTGCTGGTTTTGACAATGGAAGCATACTTCTCCCTTGATGCGTAAGAAATAAACTTCTTTCTACTCCAGATCCATGATTGTCTTTTGTTGCCATTCCTATTGGAGCATAAGTGTCACCTTGCAATAGGCCTGCCCTGAGCGCCCATCTAAACTGGCCACCCAAATTTCCCCTGTGGCATCGCCTCACTTTAATTTGCTCCATAGCACTTATGCTTATTACACTGACTTGTGTAAATATTTATTGTCTCTCTCCCTCTGGAAAGTAAGATCACATACACAGCGCTGACTAGGTGCCTGGCTCTGTTCAAGAACTCAGGTGTGTTACTCCCTTAGTACTCAGCACACCCCTTAAAGGTTGACGCTGTTATTATCCCCATTATACAGATGAGGAGACTGAGGCACAGGGACACTAAGTTACCTCTTGGAGATCCCGCAGTTAGTAAGCACCACAGCCAGGACTTGAACCTGGACAGGCTGGCTCCAGAATCCATGCCCTTCACCCCTACACCCCACTGACCCATCTAAGTGCAAAAAGACTCACACCCTGTGTTTTTCTTTTCTTTCTTTTTTTTTTTTTTTGAGGAAGATTAGCCCTGAGCTAACTGCTGCCATTCCTCCTCTTTTTGCTGAGGAAGGCTGGCCCTGAGCTAATATCCGTGCCCATCTTCCTTGTGGGACGCCTGCCACAGCATGGCTTGCCAAAAGGTGCTATGTCCGCACCCAGGATCCGAACCGGCGAACCCCTGGCCTGCAAAGTGGGACATACGGACTTAACCACTGAGCCACCAGGCCGGCCCCTTTTTTTTTTTTTTAATTTATTTTTTCCTTATTTTTCCGTCTTCACCACTTACAACAGTGTTTGGCACATAGGGCTACTTAAAAAACTGAATAAATAAATAGATGAATTTTAAAGAAAATCCATGTTTATCTTGCCTGTTTCACACACACACATACACACCCACACACAAAGTATAGAAAGCAGAATGCTGTGTGACCTTGTGGCGACTAAATTTATCTTCTCTGCTTCAGTTTCTTCATCTGTAAAATAGTAATAATGATAGAGCCTGTAACATAGAAGGGTAAGGATTAAATAATTTAACATACAGAAAATATTTAGAACAGGGTCTGTGTGTATGTGTGTATATTATGTGTGTATCTACACAGATAAATATTATTTTATTCTATATATTTTATGTATTATTTTATTCTATATATTTTATATATTATTTTGTTATATATATGTTATATGTCATATATAACTTCTCAATAAATCTTAGGTATGATAATGAAGAAGATAAATCTGAATTGTTGGAAGACAGTCTTTTTCTTTGTACTTTTCTGCATTTACCAAATTTTGAAATTCATAAATCATTATCTAAATATAATTATTTATCTGTACATCTGCATCTATATCTAACCCTTTTTGGAGGAGAAACACCTGAGCTGGCTGGCCTACTCTCGTGTCACTATTGTCCTTCACTGGCTCCATGACTTCCTGGAGCAAATCCACATCTACGGGACAAAACGACTTCCCCTTCAAGAACTATTACTACGGAGCCTGCAATGTGCCAGCATCCCTCTTAACAGCAGGGGACAGAGGTGAAAGCAGGAGCCCAACCCTCCAGACGCTCACGTTCTGCTGGAGAAGAAGGATGGCAAACAAGCCAGCGCACACAGTGTGCTGTGACAGAGGAACACTGAGGCAGAGAGGAGAGCCACCTAAACCTAGCATGACCAGGTGTTCCCATAGGCTAGGACCTGCTAATTCAGGAATGGAACACTGGGTTTAAAGTCTTGATCCAGCAGAATGTCCTGAAGCGAGACCTGCTCTCTTGCTCTCTTTTTTTCTTTTCTTTTGGTAAGGAAGATTGTTGCTGAGCTAACATCTGTGCCCATCTTCCTCTATTTTTTCTTTGTAGGATGCTGCCACAGCATGGCTTGATGAGCAGTATGTAGGTCCGCGCCCAGGATCCAAACCTATGAACCCTGGGCCGATGAAGTGGAGGGTGCGAATCCAACCCTACACTACCAGGAGATCTGCTCTCTTATTCTTAAACTCCAGCAGAACTACACCTATTTTACAAATGAAAAACTGAGGTAGAGAGGTCAAGGAACATGCCTGGGATCACACAGCTGATGATAATCACAGCTCCAGAGTCCACGGCCAGAGATCGTAGGCAGAAGATATTGTGCCAATTATTAGCAGATGTCTTTGGACCAGTTATTATTCACTTCTCAATTTGCTGATCTAAATTTTTGGCCTAATAAACATTACTTGTATTATTCCTATGGGGCTAAACAAGATGGTTCACATAATAGTGCTTTATAAACTATACAGGGCTTTGAAACCAAAAAGATTATGATAGTAAACAATTATTAAATACAGTTACTTTAATAATATAATGTTACGGAATTATTATTATTATTACCTGCTATCTAGGGTGAGGTTGATAACTAGACTAGAGAATGAGAGCAGAGAGGAAATAAATAATTTTTTAGAACCCAGTTTCAGTACTTGATCATTGCCAGAAGTCCAACTCCAGCCTGGGGCTTCTGCTCCAGGACAGTGGGGAGAAAGCATTCCTGGTCTCCCATGTTATAGTCTTGGTGATCTCCCCAAGAGTAGGCATTGGTCTCAACTAGTGGAGGATCAAACTGAGCCAGGCACCCCCGACCCCGAGTCCCAGAAGCATGTGTCTTAGATATGTGGCATATGATTTCTGTTTTCATATTTATTGTGATTATAAACCTGAGACATTATTATTGTTTATTCCCCATAGAAAAGTTCTGTTAAGATTTTGGTGAAAACCCTTACTCGTCCTCTTAAAAATAGAGATCTTAATTTCTATGCTGTTCTAGAGCATGAATTTTGCTTTAGTTTGGCAAAAGAGTGTGTAGGGTGCACATTTTCTTACATCATTTAATATCATTTTGATATTACATATTATTCCATTAGAGGAATGTACCATAGTTAGCTGACTCATTTTTCATAAATTTGAAATTTTCAATTGCTTATAATTGTAAATTGTGAGTTGTATCCACGATAATACTCTTTTGCATGTACAGTTTGTGATTTCCTTAGAATAAATTCCTAGACGTGTATGTGCTGGGTCAAAAATTACACTGATGTACACCCTTGGGTGTGCATTGCCAGAGCGCATTGCTGAAAGGTTAAACCAGTTTACACCCCTACCAGATATTTGTGAGATTGCCCATTTTCTCTCACTTTGGCTCAACTAAAGAATTATAATTTTAAAAAATTGCTAATTTAAAAAGTGCCTCTTTATTTTAATTTGCATTTTTAAAAAGTTAAGAGCATGGTTAAACCTTTTTACAATGCTCTCGTTGTCACTGAGGTTCTGGTTTTGTAAACAGTGTTTTCAAAAATCCAGACTGGCATTTCCCACTGTCTATGGGGCTTTCCACCTGTCTATACTATAAGTCAGTCAAGCTCTTTGTCCCTAGAAACAATTTTTAATCTCCCTTGGTCCATTCCTTTGCTTTCTCCTCCTTCTGACTTCCTTCCCTGGTTAATGACACGCAAGCATTAACCTAGTCAACCAAACTCTCTTTATGTGTTCATTTCATTGTAAGCAGGCACTGAATCTCAGTGATTCTAGCCCTTAAACATCTCCCTTACCTGTCCATTCTGGGTCCATTCCCACTAACGCCGTCTTAGAGGAGTCACTGATCAATACTCAGAGGCATTTTCAGTAGCTTCTTAAGAGGACTCACAGTCTCAGACTCCTTCCGGCAAACCGTCTGTCACTCCTCTGCTAGTGATTGTTTCAAAAGCAAATATGCTTATGAGAAGTCCCCATCCCTTTCTCTTTGTGCTCCTAAGAAACATATGTGCATTTTTTATATGCATTTTTCAATGAATTTAGGATCCCTATCACTGGTTTAGGTGACAAGATTTTAGGTGACGCATGAATGGATCTCATTTTTATTTCACAACTTATGTATATTTATTTTAACGCAATAAAAATAATATAACATTTCCAAGGAATGATAGCATGTATTGATAGCAATGATGATAGCAGATGTCTTATGATTAAATTCGTGCAAAACTTTTAACAAGTAAATAACACTAAGATCAACAAGTGAATATGTTGAAAGAAATCTCCAAGATGAACTATTGGTGGCTTGACTTTGTGGAGCCCTGTCTCATGCAGTCGGTTCATTGTGTTATAGCCGCACTCAGGGCTGAATTCCCTGCCAGGCAAGGAGTCCCAAGGTACAAGAATCCCCTTGCTGTTCTCTTTATCCCAGGCATATGTTAAAATCTCAGTAAGTTTTACATGAAGGAAAAAATTGAGTGAATGAACATATTAACTTTTTCCCCCCTTTTTTTAACTGAGCATTTATTCTGTGCCTGGTATTCACTAAGTTCTAGTGCACAAGAAAGAAGCAAAGAGGATAAATTTGTGAGGGTCTCTTCCTTCTCTAAAATTTTAAAAATACTGAGGATCCATCTTGAATACCTTATCTTTCCAAATCTTTTTACTCACACATATATGGATAATAATTTGAGATTTTTCAGGGCATCCCTTGTAAATATTCAAATATTTTATTACCAATTAAACTTGATTAACAGTTATAAGTATGTACAGATTATTTTTAGAGAGCATAACATTGAATAACTTAATAAAAATGTAAATGGAGCTTGAACTCTACGTCTTTGCAATTCCATTAACAGAAAAGGACCTACTTCGTTCATTTGTGATCTCTCCACTATGTCTGAATAATGAGGAACTCCAGGGGCTTAGATTTGAAACATACATTTGTATGTGACAAAGAAGAACACCTAAATGCTTTGAGCCCCAGATAAGATAAAAAGTAAAATAAAAGCTGTCTAGAGCCTTGGGCATTTCTGATGTTCACTATTCCACAGTCCCTTAAATAGTGATCTCTGTATTACACAAAGCTCACCTCCGTAAGGATAAAAATACTACTCACTACTAGTCAAATTCCCATCCCTGGTATTTCTCCATGTAAGTCAAGATTCTTTCGGTTGTGAGTGACAGAACAGAGTCAGAGCTCAAACTGGTTTAAGCCCAAAGAAAAATTTGCTTCCTATAGTTGAAAAACCCAGTGGTACTTTTGACTCAGTGGTGGCTGAAGCTGATGCTCAAATGATGCCCATGGGAATCAGTCACTTTTCTCTCTGTGTATGGACTTAGCCATTTTAAGATTTTATTTTTTCCTTTTTCTCCCCAAAGCCCCCCGATACATAGTTGTATATTCTTCCTTGTGGGTCCTTTTAGTTGTGGGATGTGGGACGCTGCCTCAGCGTGCTTTGATGAGCAGTGCCATGTCTGCACCCAGGATTCGAACCAACAAAACACTGGGCCGCCTGCGGCGGAGAGCACGAACGTAGCCACTCGGCCATGGGCCCAGCCCCTGGGCTTAGCCTTTTTAAAAACTTGTTTGTTTTGGTGTTGCTGTCATGCAGATAGGATTACCTATAGGACAATTCCGAAGCTCCAGGCTTATATGATTGTTACAATGAACAATCAGGAAAGAAAACACCCATTTCAATAGCTGCAGGTCTTGAGATGGGACAGGGGCCTTCAAATGGACAGTCCATTTGAAACTGGGTTCTGATATCTCCAAGTAGACCATTTATTAAGTATTTATTCTGTTGTCTCTTTACTCATCACACATTTACTCAATACCTAATATGTGCCAGGCACTCTGTCACGAAGATTCATTACGTGTAGCTCCTGTAATCAAGTCTGTCATGGGATGCAGACGAGTCTACAAGAACATTACATCACATTCAGTGCAGGCGCATGTGCCACGCTACAGACGCACAAAGGTAGGCTATCTAGATCAGTCTCAGGAGGTTAGGAAAGGCTGAAGGGCATGTTGAAGTCCCCTGGATAAAGGGACATTAGAACTTGACCAATCTATGTTATCTGTGGTAGTGGTGTTCTTATTGCTGCCACCTTCGGTTTTATTAGAGGTCTGGGGGGTCACAATGGATAACTTCTCTATACAGAGGCATGATGCTGCCTACCAGATCCATTTGTCATTTCACCCACGAAAAACAGCATTCGAGACTTAGAAAATAATTTTGGCAAATACTTCTCTAGCATATGGGAATTTGTTTTATGTTGTATTTATTATTTATTTTCTATTAATGAATCGTTTGATTTCCCTTGGTGAGCAGAATTTTCAGCAGTTGAAGATTTGAATAATGCAGAGATAACTAATTACGTTATTTTTTTTTTTCCTAGCATGCATGTTTCTGATGCAGAAAGATTCTTACAGAGGGAAAATAAAAACGAAACAATTTAAACTGTCACTGTCTAAAAATGTGATAGGAAAATGCTCTAGATTAGTTTGAAAATTAATGAAAAGCCTGGGAAAAAAATAAATAAAACAAAGCACGATCTCTCTGTTAAACTAGCAGCAAATTTGTGGCAAGTCAGCAGATCTGGCCTCGAGTACTAGACATTCCACTATTTAGTGGGTGAACTTGGAACTTGAGCCCTTAGTTTCTCTGCCTTATCCCTTCCTTTTTTAAAATAAGGTCCTTTTCGTGCTGACAATTGAGAGATCTATGAATCCATGAAATTAATTTTAAAATAAAAGCAAACAAATTGTGTTTCATTAGAATAGATAACTTTTCTGATTTTTGATCTCTAACCCCAAGGTGCAGGATCAAATCAACCAAAAAACACACTCTAACTCCAAAAGCCACACAGAAATTGATTTATGTAACATTATAACATGGAATAAAAATAAAGACTGAAAGAAAAAAAACTAATAATATCAGTTCTTGGAATATTGCATCATTTTTTAATAGTTACATGAATGGTTCCACATCTTATAGTTTCCTATTTAGACAAAGTATTTATACCCTGACTGATGTCCAGTGGGTTCACACTGTTAAGGCCATGCTAGCTGTTAACAGCCAGTATCTGTTCTGCTCAGTCACAATTTGTGTCATTCTAGTGCTTAAATAGTTTTAATGTCAGCCCTGTTTATATCCCTTGGGAAACTTATATGACCTCTTTCTTAACCTGAACAATTGGGGATAGATAGATATTTTATCCTTTATCACTATTTTTAGTGATTTTTCACTTTATCACTATCCTTTATCATTTTGTCACTATTATGGAAATTGTCCAGCTTTGGAATTGAGCTGGCCTGAATTTGAGTCTCAGATGTCCTACACATTAGTGGAGCTGTTCTCATATTCTCTGTAGTATCCAGAAGTTGTTGCTCCTACTTGAAACAGACTGTTGCATAGTTTTGCTTATATGAACATAGCATAATTATAGAATGCCTACTTCCTGATAAGATTTCTTGCAGAAAAAACTGAATTTCATCCTCAGGTTGTGGGCAAACTGAGAAGGGGCCCCATCAAAGTGGATTAAGGCTAGCCAGTGACAGGTTTTGTGGTTGGGTCAAGATAAGAGCAGGAAAAAGCAGATGGAGGTTGAATAGAGGCTCAGTGTCAAGGGGTTATATGTAGGTTTTTGTAGAAATCAGAAAAACAACCTTTTTCAAGCCCAGAGACTTAGCAGGAACAAAGCAGTAGAGGTTCTAATTGGGTGAACCAAGGAGAAATCGGTTGATAGAAAGATGTAAAAAGAGCATCACTGAGATAGCAGTTGTCAAATCTGGCTGAGGTCACAATCGCCTGGAAAGCCTTTATAGGTTCCCAAGTCACATCTCTATATACAGAGTCAGAATCTCCAGGGATGGGGACTCTATATCTATATTCTATAAAGCACCCATATAATTCATTTGTAGTCACCCACCATTTTGTCTCGTGGAGTTTAGGGTACGCTGTCCAGAACAGTATCAATTCATGCCAATCTGTATTGGCTTTCAGCTCTGTCATTTAAAGAAATTATGATGGACAAAGTTTAAAATGTAGAAAACAATAAATATGGTTATGTAAATGGGAGAATATCATAGTGGGATCTAAGAATTTGTACATGTTACCTTTGTTCTCACTGTCGATGAAAGTGTGGTCTTGGAGAGACTTCGATTTGGAGTTCTCTAACTTAAGAAGCTGTATGACCACGGCAACTCACGAAAACCTTCTAAAATATAGTTTCTTATCTGTTAAATCAAAAACAGCATTGCATAGCTCTTAGAGTCACTATGAGGATTAAATAAAACAATGCGGGCAAATTGCGAGATAGAATTCCTCGTGTGTATATATATTACATCATTTATATATATGATGATCATTTGGAATTAGTACTGTAGTTACAAATAGAATTCTCAAAAATTATATGATCCTTTTTAAAAAACTTTTCCTTGAGCTCCTAAGGCACTGATAGATTTCATCTTTAGCTCTCTGACTACCCCTACTCACCCCTTTCCTTCTAAACATGTTTTGGTTCATTAAACAGTTTAAATTGTTAGTGGGTTACAGGCAAAATTCATTAAACGGTACAGAATCGCTACAAATATCCAGTCTTCCAATCTCCTGGCCACATACCTATTGTCAAATGTAATGTTGTGTGTTTCTTTCACACAAAATCTTAGGTCCAAGCACGTGTTGAAGCTTCTGTTTGGAAACCCTTATGACCAGTAGAGCCGATTATTGCTATTCTTAGAAAGATCCAGTGAAGAGGATGCTTGGTTCTAGCCTGGTAACTGAGCCTGCTTTAGGGCTGGCACTTCCAGCGTGAATCCTAGGTGATAAGCCAGATTGCCAAGTTTACCAGGAAGTGAGGGTTGGCATCCTATCTGGTGGATGTGGCATTTTAGGGGGATTTTTCCCCTGTGTTAATACTCAAGCAGGTTTTGCTTCCTGATTCCATGTCACCTGTTAGGCTAGGAGAGAGAGGTGGTAAAAACTAACAGATTGTGCGACCCTTGAATTCAGATACAGATTCAATGCCACCAGGTAGGCTTGGAAAATTATAAGTGTTGGATTTGTTTCAAGTTTTAATTCCTTCTCTCCCACTTGCTAGCTATTTGTCCTTTGGACAATTAGATAACCTCTCAATGACTTAGTTTCCTCGTTCATGAAATGGGAGTCATTACATCCACCTAATAGCATCATTTCCAAGACTACAGGAAAGTGTACGTGGATTCTAGTCAAAAAGGTTTAAAATTACTGTACGAAAGGTGAAATCATTGTTTGCTCAGCTAAACAAAGTCATTCCAAATTTGACCGTAACCTAAAGCAGCTAAGAATATTTATTTCCCTTTTTCCCTGGCCTTGGTTTCCCTAACTCTTAATGTTTTTGCTAATCCATTATATTGCAAAATATCATGCATGCAGATAAAAGAATTATGCAATTTGATCAATAATTATAAAGTGAACATCCACGTAGCCATTACCCGGTAGACTATGGCCAGCATCCCAAAGCCCCAAGGCCTTTTCTTTCCCATCATCTTCTTTCTCTCCCAAGAAGGGAGCACTATTCTAATGTCTATGAGAATCACTTTATTTTTCTTTATAATTTTATTACCTATATGCATCCCTAAAAATATAATCTGGTTTTGTCTGTTTTCTGACTTTATGTAAGTGTAATAGCACCATATGTATTTTTTTGTCTTGCCTTTATTTCTCAAAATTATGTTTGTGAGATTCACATTGTTGGAACATTCCTTTTTCTTTGCTGTACAGCATTGCATTAAATAAACACATCCCAGGTTATATATATGCATTCCACTAAGATAGACATTCATTTGGCTTCCAGTTTCAATCAATTATGAGCTATGTTGATATAAACATCCTTGAATATGTTTCCTTGGGCTCAAGTGTCTTTGGGTTCTCACTAAAGCAACGGCTGAGATAACCACGTGGGTGTGAGGACTTTATTTGGGAAGTCCACTTTCTCCAGGAAGGAAAAGTGAGGGAGCAGGTGGAGTGAATAAGAGAAGGAGGACACAGCCCATATCCCAAAGGCCATAGAAGAGGACACTCTCTTTGCTCAGGGATTGCAAAAGTTTAGGAGCGAACTGGCTCCTGAGCTCTCTTAGCTCACCATTTCCAATTTTTTTTGAGTTTTTGATGCTGGTAATTCATTAATATCTTGTCAGCTTTTAGATGGCTTTAAAAAGTTTATGAAATATTTTATTCAGCTTTATTAGTGAGTGGGCTCTAGGCTCCTTTAAGTAACAAAAAATCCTTTACTTGTACTTTAACTTGCTTCCTAACAGTATTTTTCCCCACTTGCGCCTTCATTCACGAACAGGTGCAGTGCACCATGATAACAGAGAGGCTATAAAAAGAAGTTACATAAAAACATATATATAGCTCATGTCTGTGTGTATCTATTTTTTTAAATAATGAAATTGTTGTAGTGTTCTGTTCCTTTTTTTTTCTTAAAGTAGAATCATCTGGACATGCACATCACTCTTATTGAGCTTGAAAAATATGGAAGGTCATCTTCCTAAAGTGGATAAGGTCAAAATGACCATTCACCTCTGTGTGTGAGCATCCTTCGCTGTACATACAGTAATTTAAGAGGCTTAAAATGGATATTTTATAACAAATTTCTGATTTATTTTCTATTTCAGTATAGCATGCAAACGCAAACAATAATATCACATTTTTTTCAAAAAGAAAATCTTCAATAATATTATGATAGAACATTTCAAAATATTGAATTTCAGGATGGTAGTAGGTTCACCACATGAACACACTACACGAGCCCACGTGAAAGACTGGGCCTCAGCATGCTCAGTATCAAATCTGGCCTTCACCAGATTCAAAAGTGTGAGAATTGTTAAGTGATCATTATTAATCTCAACAAATAGCTACTCAGAATCTATGTGCAATTTTTCAATGCTTCCCCAGGCAGCAGCACAGCTATATCTACTCCCCAGTTCATATTTTTGATGTTTCAGGACATTCGAAAACAAAAATGTTATCCATCAGCATGTCAGCCAATCGCTTAGTGAGGTGATGATAAGATGTCACCAAAATGCAGTAGCTTTTCTTTATACTGTTATCATTTGTAGAGACATTAAGCCAGAACTTTGGAAGTTTACCATCTTTCCTCTTCCAAATTGAGCACCACTATGCCCTCATAATCTTCTCTTTTCCCTTAATTAAATAATTTACATTCTGCTGTGTTTACAAGAAGAGATACAGCGGACAGGCTACAGGTGGCACACCTGAATTCACCTACTCTGGTCACAAACCCTTAGCACTATTCATTATTGGCCTCTGGAGGGATCATTAAGTGGAATTAAAGTTTAAAGGTTTTTAAAGAATTAGCCTACTGACCACATTTTGACAGCTTGACTCTCAGCCTCCCTAATAGCAGCCTGTGATGTGTTATGTTATATGAGGGAACTATATGAGGTCACGGAAAGAGCACTGAATGTGGCATCCAAACTGGGTTCAAGTTTGAGTTAATCTACGCACTGATGAGTAACCTTGACAAAATGGACCTAAGTTCTCAGCATTCTAGTTTATCTATTGGAAAATCTGATATTGCCTGTCCAATTGGCTCTGTCTAATGGGGCAACATCATTGCAAACTGTCAGCACATGGCCATAAATCCAGATACTAGCAATTCATTTCTTGCCTCTTTTCATCTCATCCTTACTCTTCATGCAGCCTGGAGGGAGATAGCGGTGTCAGCTCACAGCCATATCTCACCTTTCACAGAGCAGCCCGGGAAAATAATATTGTCCTAGCTGTCATCACCTTTCACCTGGACAACAGCAAAAGCCTCAAACCTGGGCTCCCTTTGTCCACATTGTTCCCAGCAGTGCATTCTCCGTGGAGCATCACAGTGATCTTTTCAAATGTTCCTAAGATCAGATACTCTCCCGCTTAAACAGCCTCAGGGCTTGCCATCACACACTGGGACAGAAACCTGAAGTCCTTGCTGAGTCCACAAGGCTCTGCAAAATCTCACCACACCCCATCCTTCTTGTGTCTCCTGCTACCACTGTCCTCTTCACCTCCAACTTCCAACCTTGCTGTCTTCTTTCTGTTTCTCATGTACACCAAGCTCTTTTCCAGTCTGCCTCATGGCCTTTGCACATTCTATTCTCTCTTCCAGGTGTGCTCTTCCCTCGGTTCGTCATGTGGATGCCTCTTCTTCACCCTTGTGTTTCCTGTCACCTCTTCACAGAAACTGTCCTCACGTGCCCTTTCTGAAGTACTCTTTCTCAAGCATCTGTCACCTTCTTGGCATTGCCCTATTGATTTTCCCCATAGTACTAGTAGCGATCTCAAATTATCTCCTAAATTCAGGCTGACCTTTTACTATCTATCTCCTCCCCCCATTCCAGGGTGAGCTCCAAGAGAGAGCTCATCTACCACATCTATTGCTAGATCTTCAAATTCTTCAAGGGCGCCTGGCACATAATACCTTCTCGGTAAACTTTAGGAGTACAGAGCCTTTATAATCCACCCCAGGCTACCTCCTCTCTATCACAAACCACCTCTCCCTTTGTTGCCTTCGAACATTGTTTTTTTCCTCAAGAAAAAATATTTCCGCGTTGCCTAATCTTGCATACCTATCTTTGGAGATGCACTCCATCAGCACCTTCTCCAAGAAACCTCTGTGCCCTCCTTAAATTGTGCTCAGTGCTCCTTCCGTATGACTGAATTATCCAAAGCGTATCCTTACCATCTGCTTCTCAAGTGCCTTTAGAATGCTTGTGTATGGTTTGGTCTCCCCTCCACCATTCCACATTCGGCCAAAGGCCAGAGAAAGCCTCGTTTATCTCTGTATTCACAATATCCAGCACCATGCTTGACATATAGTAGGTGCTAAGAGGAAATGTGTGCTGAAGGGAGAGCTGAATGAGAGACTAGCCAATGAGGTCGTATAAAACAGGTTGAAATAAGTCAATGAACTTAATTAAACAGATGGAAGTAATAGGAAAGCAGGCAATTAAAATATCTCTTTGGGCATTTCTCTGGGCTGCCACCCCTCCTGAACTGTGTTACGTGAGGATCTGTCCTTGTCTAGGCACAAGGGACCGGGAAGAATATGAGCACATTCACAATGTTCTCTGCAGTCCACATACTGTCCTTCATTTCTTCCTTAGCAGAGCCCCGTGAGTTAGAGTTATATTTGAATTTAGATGACATAAACAAGCCTGAGTCCATTGTCCAAGATCAGACAACCATGGAAATGGCAAAACTGGAATTTATACCCAAGATTGTTGGTGTAAAACATGCATTTGTATGGCTATACTGTGCCCCCTACCCAGCCTGGAAGGGAAATCATATTGTATTTAATACACATGGTCTAGGGTGAGGCATAGTCATTAAACCTTTGACCTGTTGGACAGGTGGCCAAAGTTACATTTAGTTGTTTGACATCTTGGAAAATAACTCCAAAGAGTCTAATATTAGTTGGTACCAATCTGTATGCTGAAGTTACAGGAGATACAAAACGATTTTCAAATGATAAAAATAAGAATGCTTTTTGAAAACCGCAAGTTTATTTAAGGCTAAACTAAAATTACTCAAATCATAGCTAATGTTTGAGGGGACTTCACAGATTATCTAGTATAGTGCATGGGGTTTTCTTTGGTCAGGTAGCAGAACATCTGGTATTTAAGATGTTTTCTTCAGAACATTATCAAACATGGAACTTAAAATAACTAAGTGCCAATTACATATAGACAAGTAGTAGCATATGTCAATTGCTTAAGAAAACATTGTGCGTGTGTGTGCGCCCCCAGAGAAAATCTAAGTCCTTTATTTTGCCTACAAATGATTGATCCTTCACTGGAACCCTATCTCAAATATCAGCTAGTCTGGGAGGAGGGGTCTAAATTAAAGATGATTTAGCAACTTTCCTTGAAGCAATAATTTAAGTGTCCCTGTAGGTAATGCTCAATCTAAGACTCCCTACTCTCACCTCATGCACCACCCCTCTCTTTCAAGATGGCATGTGAATGTAGGAAGGAACTTACTGAGTCCTCACAAAAGCCGTGTGTTCAGGGGAGTCATCGGTCCGCACAGTGCGTCCTCTGGATTCTCGGTGATCCATGCCTGCAATGGCTACGTGTTTCTCGCATGGACTAGTATCCACTGTGGTACACGGCCCCTGACCACCTTTTGAGCTCTGTCATGAGTACATGATCCTGAAGACCCAATCTTTGGGGTCCCATTAGCCTTGATTCCTCGCTCTCAGAAACATCAGGTCTCCTTGCAGGCACGCGGGAGTACTGAAGTCTCCTGTAGACCATCAGGAAACAAGGATGCTGCTACTCATTCACTGTCAGGCTGCCTCACAGTGATGCTGCCACCAGAGGCTTGTGCCATCATGCTGCGTTAGCCAGCATGAAGTTGTGATGGCTATAAGCAAATCTTCTCCTAGATGTCTGTGGTCTACCACACCTATAGCAGAGGAAGCGTGCCACCAGCCCCTTTGTTGTCTGGCTCCCCCATATCCATTTGGATTTTGAAAGTCTTTGTAACTACTTAGACCCCTTATTGACGGTGGAGGAAAGAAAAACAAGGACTCTGGCACCTGTTTTACTCTTTTCCCAAGTCTTTTCCTTTCTTTTCTGTAGAGGAGAAGAAAAGGAAATTCAAATTTGAAAATCATATGCGTTAGTATTTTTTCTATGGTTGGGAAAGTCCTTTATTATTTTGTTTTTTCAGTGAAAAGTCTTATTTCATCTCATTAAATTTTAACTTTCTACATTAGTACAACTTGAAAAACACTGATCCACTGCAGCAACGTTATTTTAGAGATGAGTCCCAAAGACACCATGAGACTTTCCTAAAGTCTCAACTCTGCTTCTTACCAAACTGTTCCTCTTACCAATTCTAAGGAGGCACTCAATTTTCATCCTCTAAATTCAGAGTAGGTGGTCATATAAACAGGGAGAATTAAGCAGTTGGGTAAACTGCAGACCAATACAATTTCTAAGAGTAGCTTTCCCAAGCTACTCTTAAATTCTCTAAATGCATTCCATTATTTACTCATAAGTCCATCCAACCAGACATTTACCCATTCATTCATTCATTTAGCAAAAATGTGTTAATTACCTACCTACTATGCTTTGGACACAGAGCCAATAGATGTTCTGAGATGTCAAAATGTAAATTTCATAAAACAAAGTCCCTTACAGAAAAGGGAATTAAGAGATAGAATATGAAATATGTGTTTGTAAGTGCTTCAATGGAGATATTTAGAGGGTCCTGTGGGATCATAGAAAAGAGAGACATTAGCTGGAACACCAGAAAGGGGCCACATAGGAAGTGGTATTTGAAATGAACCTGAAAGAAAAGTTTTGCAAAACACTAAAAGCCATACAGTCATAGCATGAGAGAGATATGGAAAGATGTCACACTTTGTATTAAAAAGTTCCTTATTCCTTACTTGGGATTTCTCATAATAGCTAACATCAGTGGGTTGCTTTATATAACAACTTACTATTTCAAGCAAATAAATGGTATAGTGTGATGAAAATAAGAAGTGGGAATAAAAAGTGGATCATATGACAGAAGTCCTGAGTTCAAGTGTTTGTTATACGATTGACTAGCTATAACCTTGGGTCAATTAGCCTCCTTTCAATGTTTTTCCTGAGATAAATAAAAAAAGTTTAAGCCATAAGTGACAATAACAATAACAAGGGTTACTTCTAAAGCATGTTGTCAGTTCCTGGCATGTATTTTTAAGCCAAGTAATTCTCACAACAATGCTATCATGTAGATACTTTCATTTTCTCCATCTTAGAAATAATCAAGGCCACTTGATCTCTTTTTTTATTTTTTTTTTTTTGAGGAAGATTAGCCCTGAGATCACATCTGCCGCCAATCCTCCTCTTTTTTGCTGGGGAAGACTGGCCCTGAGCTGACATCTGTGCCCATCTTCCTCTACTTTATATGTGGGAAGCCTACCACAGCATGGCTTGATGAGTGATGTGTAAGTCTGCACCTGGGATCCAAACCAGCGAACCCCGGGCTGCCGAAGCAGAACGTGCAAACCCAAACGCTGTGCCACCGGGTTGGCCCCAGTTGATCTCATTTTTTGAAATACTTGGTGGAGGGATGCTTGTTAGAAATGCCGTTTCACGGACTGCCCCCACTTCTAAGCAATTTGATTCACTAACTCAGTGGTTCTCCACATTGCCTAGTCATTAGAGTCGCCTGGAAACTTTTCAAATTACTAAAGCCTGACCTCCACTCAGACAAATTCATCCAGAATATCCGGGATTTGGGTGGCCCCAGTTTACACATTTCCCAAAGTATTCTAATATGCACCCCGATGGAGAGCCCCTGATTTAAATCTGTTCATCCTGCTCCCCAGGTGATTCTGACCCATGTTGAAAATCTCTTGAGTGTGACCTGCAAGCGAGAGAAGCAGAGAGGATGCACTGTGGAGGCAAAGATAATGATGCTGAGGAGCGAAGGGAGAAACACATTGTGGAGAGAGAGAAATAGAAACATTTCTATTCTGCACATTTAGCAGATGGGGGCAATTTAACACATGACGCAGTTTTAGATTATTTACGTGAGCAATTTGAGCCAGTGTTGCAAATTTAGGACAGATTTTTTTTTTTCTACTTACCATGAATGAAATTCAAGTCATTGGAAGTAAGACTCGACTAAGAAGTTAAACAAAATCCTTGATAAAACCTGAAAGTTCCATCACATTTAGCTACAGGCATTGGTGCTTGGGTGGGTAGGACAGGAAGAAGCTTAGAATACTGGGTGATAAACCAACGTGAGGTCAGTTTTGGGTTGGATCTTAATTAGCATTTTTATTGGGGCCGGCCTGGTGGAGCAGCGGTTTAGTGTGCACAATCCACTTTGGCGGCCCAGGGTTCGCCGGTTCAGATCCTGGGTGCGGACACGGCACTGCTTGGCAAGCCATGCTGTGGTAGGCGTCCCCCGTATAAAATAGAGGAAGATGGGCTTGGATGTTAGCTCAGGGTCAGTCTTCCTCAGCTAAAAGAGAAGGATTGGTGGCACTTGTTAGTTCAGGGCTAATCTTCTTTAAAGAAAAAAAAATTATTAAAAATCATGGAGAAGAGATTAAACAGAAATGAAAACTGAGGAAGAGAAACCTGCTGTTGATACTTCATTGTGAAGTGCTAAACGTGCAGATTAGCACAGCAGAAATAATGGGAATACAGCTAAAAAGGTTAGAATGCAAAAGAATGGCATGGTTAGTCATTCGATCAAATAGTAAAAATCAAAACAAAGGGGCCCTATATCTGTAGAATGAATGACCTTACAAAGAGAAGTCAATGTTTGCCTTGGAAATACAAAATCCAAGAATACTAGCGTCTGAGTTCACATCTCCTAAATTATTTCAGTTCTTCTTGCCTTGCCTTGGGCTACTTTGACTCTGAGAATGGAAGAAACACATACACATCTGGGTCTTAAAGTAATATGTGGTTTACCTGTTTACATAGATTATCTTGTTCAATGTTCACAGCAACCTTATAAGATAGGCATTATTCGACCCTTTGATAGATGAAAAACTGAAGCCCGGAGCATGAAGGTGGCATTGTTCAAGATCACGAGAAAGTATAAAGTTTGGACTTGGGCATGGACCAGTTCCTAAGCCTGAAGTTGTTCCTCTCCAGCGATCCAACCACTTTGAACCTCGTGCTGGAAACCGGAGTTGGAATTTCAACCCTTCCACCAAACTGCCATGTCCCAATAGATTTGTCACACCTACCACCACACACACCACTTATTTAAGCCTCCATTTCCTCAGGAAGGAAATGAGAAAGATCATAAGTAGCTCCCAAGATTGCAGAGGGAATTGCATGGAGTCACGTCTGTGAAGTCACTTTTTCCCAAAATTTCATTATGAAATTTTCAAACATACAGCAAAGCTGAAAGAAATTTACACGAAATACCTGTATACTGAAAGTCTATGATTAGTATGTTACTATTCTTGCTTCATTACATAGTGGTCCATTTACCCATCATGCTATTCAGTGTGTTACTTTTTTGATGCATTTTCAAGTAATTTGCATACATCGATACACTTCCTTATATACCTAAAGTTGGCTTTAAATTGCCAAAGAACTTTACAAATGCGTGGATTATCATTCTTAAAATTATGCTTCTTATTGTAATAGCTTCCTCCCGTTAACTCTGTCAAATCGAATGGTAACCTAGACCAACTGCCTACTTCCGTTGTGATCTTATTTGGCTTTTCTGCTCTGTTATTGGATGGCCATCCCTAACAGGTAACAAACAAACACAAAAAACCACAGTTCCTGCTGGTCCCTCCTCTTGGCCTGCTCAGGTACAAGCTCTCTTTGGAAGACACATCTACTTTTTGATTTCAGCACCCCCAATCCAGTCTGCCTCCCCTTCGATTCAGCTTCTTGTTCCATATCTGACCATTTCCCCAAATATGGTGAAAATAATATGTGCTCCATGTGGAGAATTTATCAAAACATTCCTATTTATTCAAACAGGGTGGGGCAGAAGAGGAGGAGAACCAAGTATTTGCCATGTATTATGTCAGTTGCTTTATATTTTATTCTATAAAATATGAGCAAATAATACATTCACACATCTTATATACAATATGCAATATAATTTTTATAATTATTTATTATATTGTAGAATATATATATACTTATATATTGTATTTATATTGTCTAATATAAATGTATGCAATATTTATATATTATAGAATATATTTATAATAATATTATGTAGCTACTAAATAAATATTAAATAAATAAATGTATATATTTACCTTTAATTTATATATAAATAAATATATTTCTTTTTTGAAGAAGAAGAAGATTGGCCCTGAGCTAACTGCTGCCAATCCTCTTCCTTTTGCTGAGGAAGGCTTGCTCTGAGCTAACACCCTTGCCCATCTTCCTCTACTTTATATGTGGGATGCCTGCCACAGCATTGCATGCCAAGCGGTGCCATGTCCGCACCCGGGATCAGAACCGGCAAAACCTGGGCTGCCGAAGTGGAACATGTGCTCTGCCACTGGCCCGGCCCCTAAATATATTTTTTTACATGACAGTGAATAAATTCAGAGATTACTTTTATTTCAGTGAAATGTTGAAAAAGTAAAAAGGAAAAACAGACACTTGCCAAATCTTGAAAACAGCAGGATAGAATAGACCAAGGCCTTTGACTTCGTTGGGAAAATTGAAACTACTTCCATCAGGAAGGTGGAAGAAGATCCAGGAAGGTGGAGGAAGATCCGGAACCTTAAGAAGGCAATTGGCGTGATGTGGGAGTTTCACCGTAGCTAGCCAGAGGAAGTAATCATTGACTGCCATCATCATCCACATGTCACATTATATTGTTATCCGAGGACAAGAATGCAAATATAATTCTTTCTTTCTAAACATACATATTTTAGCTTCTATGTAGTTGCTAAAGAATAAAGTGAACAGTCACGAATTCTAGAGAAGCACTCTGATTCACACATTGACATCTGGCCTCGCTCCATGCAGTTTTCACAAAATGTACAGCAAACTCCCCAAAAGCTTTCTTAGTGTTGGCAGTGGCACCAGGAGCCAAGCACGAAGTAAAATATTAACATTTCACACAGTGAGTAGGTCACACCATGTGAGTTTCGGGAACAAAGTGCCTCTATTTCCCCAGAGTTTATGCTGATGACAGAGCCTTTTGCACAGCTCATTACCAATGCTCTGATGACTTCTCCCAGAAGAATAAATTGACTTTTGTTGGCATTGAAAAGATGTTCAAAGATCAAAATAATAAAATCAAGTGACAACAGTCTCTGCAGGAATGAAATGCTTCTGCCCAACGACGCCTGAGCTGGTTGCACAGTGAAGAGGTGTTTCCCACGGAGAGGTCTACGTGTGTTGCCTTTTGCTGGGGGGGCACGGCATCTGAGACAGAGAAGAGGTGTTGGCACAACATATGCCAGATCGCAGGGGTGGCTACATGTCTCCAAAGGAAGGCTGGTGGTACAGGAAAACTTGAAGAATTCCTCTTAAGGATATTGGCACAGTCATAATGAGCATCAAATCTGTATAGCCCTTCAAGTCATAAGGTACTTCCTCCAGGAGGAAATCCACAAATAAAAGTCCTTGGATTCCTTTGAGATCCCTGACTTCCTTGGAAAATCTGATTTCTTTCTCTATAGTGATTAACCAGAAATGAAGTGCCAGAATGGGCACTTCTTAGCAATGCAGAATCCTGGGCATTTTTTTGAGTACTGATATATGTCTATTGTTTTCTATACATTATCTCTAGTCTTCTTCTGGAGCCATCAAGTTAAATGCTATTATCCCCCTTTTACAAGCTAGGAGACAGAGGTATCACAGAGAAAATCAACCTGTTTAAGGTCACGCCATATTAAGTAACTACATGGTGGATATGGGATTAAACATCAGATCTGTCAAACTCTAAAGCTTGGGCTTTTCCAATATGGTATGTCACGGTTGAAAGAATGCTTACTAATTACTATATTTCTATATGTTCTAGGAATATGAGGTACACAGGAGATGTATTTTAGAGCAATTCTCAAAGCTTAACATGCATGCAAACCACCTGGAGATCTTGTTAAATGCAGACTCCGATTCAGCAAGTCTGGGGTGGGGCCTCAGATTCTGCATTTCTAGCAAGTGTCCTAGTGACACGGATGCTGCTGATCAGAGGACCACACTTTTAGAGCAAGCAATCTGAACAAATAAGACCTTAAGCCCTTTTAGACACTGCACTTGGGAGTATTTGCATAAAATAGGCTTTATGGCAGGAGGGGGTTGGGGTGGTGGTTCTTCTCAGGATCAGTGTTTTGTGGGTCATCATTAAAGATAGTGTCTAAATATATTTTCACACCAGACACATTGAATTTCCCTTTATTAAACCCATCTACAGAGATTCATTGGCTGTCTACAAAAATAGTCATGGCTAACATTTGTCAGGTGCTTTACAGCTTAAAAAATGTCTTGACATGTGTGATCTTATTTAATTCTCACAAAAAGAAAAAAAATAAAGTAGGCCTTATTACTGATATAATCTTAAGGTGATAATATTAAGGTTCAGAAAGATGAGGTGACATGGAGCTGACTTGTGTCACAGATTTTTATTAGGATATTCAGTTTTTCTGAATCCCAAAATTATACCAAAGCATAATTTGCAAGACCTTGATGGTAGCTGTATTACTAGGGCGGCTAGGGCTGGAGTCACAAAGTATCACAAACTGAGTGGTTTAAACAATAGAAATGTATTGTCTCTCAGTTCTGGAGGCTAGAAATCTGAGATTAGGGTGCTGGCAGGGTTGATTCCTTCTGAGGATTGTGAGGGAGAAACTGTTCCATCCCCTCTCTTAGTTTCTGGTGGTTTACTGGCAATGTTTGGTCTTGCTTAGCGTATAGACTCCTCACGTCCATCTCTGCCTTCATGTCCAAATGGCATTCTCCTCCTGTGTGTGTCTGTTTCCAAATTTCCCCTTTTTATAAGGACATCAATCAGCCTGTTGGATCAGGGGCTCACTCTACTCCAGCATGACCTCATCTTAATTTAGCTAATTACGTCTTCAACGACTGACCCTACTTCCAAGTAAGGTTTCATTTGGAGGTACTGGGGGGGTAGGACTTCAATATAAGAATTTGGGAGGGCACAATTCAACCCATAACAGTAGATGTTGCCTGGTCCCTGTTTGAGAGTTGTTCATGATCCATCCAGGCAGACAACTGTGCACATGTCCAAATCATTACACCCAAAACGCAGGAAAGAACAGGTCTCCAGTGATTCTTGAAGAGTCTGGAGGCGAAGGAGACAGTGTTCTCCTGGGTAGACAAAGACAGCTTTTCTAAGGTGGCAACCCAGGCTACCCTTCACGTATGAGTAAGATTCAGAAAGACAGAGAAGTGTAGAGGATTCCAGGCATGAAGAACAGTGTTTGCAAAAGAAAGCAGGAAAGTCAATCCCCAAACACGCTCTGAGAACAGGAAGTAGAGACATTTGTTCCTATAAATTATAAAACAAGAAAATAAGATAAGAATTAAGTAACATTGATTTTATATTTATTTCTGGAGATAAAAATAAAACAGTTCCAAGGTCTGGTCTTAGTCTGTACTATAGGAAAACTAATTCCAGTATCAGAGGGGTAGACTTTTTTCGTTCCTTTCTTTTAAACATAAAAAGAATGTTTGTAGAATCATGTATACTAATGTCTTAATAGATGTCTGTGTTATGCTGGTAAAAATAGAGAACAAGCTACTGTCTGAGGCAAGAAAGAACAATTGTTATTATTGCATTCTAGAACCGCGCTGACTTTTACATTGAGAGAGGATAGCTAATCTTTTGTTGGATTAAAACAAACCCAGTCATTGTTTACAAGCCTGTGGATTTAAGAGCAGAGGTTGTCATTTTAATTGACAGAGGATTCTGAAACTCCAGCAAGAGGATTTATTTAAAATCTTCTGGACAGTCTCAGAACTTACAGTCCAGTGTGTGAAAACAACCCTTTCTCAGTTCAGAGAATGACATCTTTGGGGAGTTGTCTTTGAAAGGATGTAGTCACCAACATTGACAAAGAAAGAAATGTTCACACCCTGAACAGAGATTATCTCACAAGATAAATAGCCATGCTTCGATTCAGACAGAAATGCATTTTGACAGGGTCAGAGACTCTCTTCTCAGTCCTCAGGCTGCAGTTCCCTGGGACACATGAGGTTCCTTGTTTGAGTCGAAGAGCTAAGGGACTGGTGGAGAGAGAACTCATTAATTCTGTCAATACCCATTCCTCCCCTCTTAGCTTTTACAGACTGTCTTAAGTAAAAGATGAGCTTTTCTCCATCTTCTTATTCTCTTCACAGAATGATTTAAAAACGGACCTTTCTATTTTCAGCTAATATCATCCTCTTTATCTAATATTCATAGGCCCCATAAATCTACCCCTTCTCCACTCCTCCCAATGTATAATCAATTTTTCCCCAGCATACAGCCTCTCTATAATCAAATTGGTTGTAGATCTCTCATCACTTTGAATGCAATATGCTTTCTTGACTTTTCACAATTGTTTTTAAGTTCTCCTCAATTGAAACCTCTATTCATGATCTCTCTCCCCGTTTCCCTTTACATCCATCTTACCCTAGTCTAGGATGGCCCATGTGTTGCACACGTTCCAGCACTACCTAGGCCAGGCCGGTGACAGGCATTACCAAAGGATCACAGCATTCTATCCTGCTAAGGTCAGATGGGTGCCAACGAGATTTTTTTTCATTAATACAATTCTCCAGTCCCTCTCTTCCCACTAAAAGAAGCAGGAAGATTTGGAGTTGACAGAAAGACAGAAGTGAAAGAATGGTGAGGGTGGGAGTAGGGGTTAAGATGATTAATGTGAACACGATTTTGTAGAACATTAAGGAAGACATTATGGGTAGAGTGAGCACATATGTCAAATTTGTGAGAAACACAATGAGGGTTAAATTGAATGACAGGAAACTGACACTCAAATCCAGAAGCAGCATTCACTAGCATTTTTAACTATTAATTACGTACCATATGGTGCACCAGGAGTTTCATATATGTATTCTCAGTTATCCCACCCAGTAACTTGAAGGGCTATTATTGCCCCCATTTTGCAGACAAGGAGCCTGGGTCCTAAATAATTTAATTACCTTGCCCAATTAATAACAAGTGAATCAAATGCAATGCTCTTTCTACTATTTAGGAAAGTGGAGACTGTCAACAGTTAACTTAGTTTCCTTTGGCAGCTTGTTAACCTTCTTGCTAACATTTGGAGAATTTTATTTTGGTCAAGTTCTACTAAATTGTTTAAAGAACTCCTTAGTCAAACTAAATAAAATGAAGTATGCACTTGAAAGAAGGGGAGAAAGAAGAGTAATAATTTATGGTAGAATTATATTAATGTGAACTTGAAATTTTCTAAACTAGAGACACTGTTTTACTGCTACTCAAATCTCAGGAAGGAAAAGACACCATTTATACAGAGTAGAATTTTCCTGTTCATTTATAGGCAAGTCTACACAAGTCGTGTCTGATTAATCATCCACTATTCAATTTAAGGTCCTTCCAATAGGCTTTGAGAATTGCAGACATTCATTATTTTACTCAATATAGCAGAGAAATTTGACATAAAATTTTATCACACATGGTTTCTAGTCATGTTCTCGAGCATCAGTTTCTATAAGGAAACTCACAAACTTCAAAGAAGAAAAAGAAGTCACCATTTAGCTCAGTAAGAAAGATGTGGACCGAAACTCTAGACATGGTGTTCAATCATTGAACAAATATTTATTGTCTGACTGTTGTGTGTCAGGCATTATTCTAAATTCTTGGAATACGAGAGTGAGCCTGGCCCTCATGGCATTATATTCCATCAGGATAGGACAGACAATTAAAAAATGACACAATAAATACTTAAAGTTATATTAGAACGCAATAAATACTGTGGGAGAAAGAAAATGTGAACCAAAGTAAAGGTGATCAGGAGTGCTGAGGTGGGGAGATCTTTGCGATTTTAAATAGGATAGTTGGGGTAGGTCCATCAAGAAGACGCTGTTTGAATGATGTCTTAAAGCTCATTTGAGTTAACCATGCTTGGAGGAAATATTGTTAAAGTTTCTCTTATAGGCTAAGATGGACTGTCTTGAATCTATCAGGAAGACATCTGGGTTTAGGGATGGTCATTGAAGGGAATTCAGTTAAAGTTTGGTGAACAGACTGGCCTGATGGGCAGACTGAGCTAGTAATCTACACTAACAGGCATAAAGAAGCACAATCAAGTGGTGACAAATGAATTGTAGACAAGAAGAGAGTTAAAGGTCAGAGCTGGAGCAGCAGTACCAAATATCAGGCCTACAGGGTCGCCTGGCTTTAAACAGTAACAAATGACCTAAGATCAGAAGCTAAAAGAATTAGGAATAGGTCATAAATTAAAATTCCTAATGAATTGGAGAGTTCAAGGAGTCTGATTTTATCCTGAAATTGTTGGGCTGGCAAAGGTGAATTGATGAGGTTAATTGGTGGCAAAATAACCCAAGACACCCTAGATAGCTAGCTGCCTTTCATTTGTCTACAGTAGCAGTACAGGAAGGACAAGTTGATGGATGAAAGTTGGCACATGCAAAGGGATCCAGGGCAAGGAATGAGTATGCTTGAGAGAGTAATGTGCTAGGCAAATGTCACAAAGTTAGGTATGAGGCTAAAACTATGATCCTGTTTCCCTGAGGCATATGATGATGATCCAGTTTCCTCTTTTAAAGATACTTGGTCTTATAAAATGAGGTTGAATATCAAAGAAAAAGAGACAGACAGAGAGACAGAGAGATTTCAGTAGAGAGGACCAGACCACATAAAGGCAGGGGCTTGACTCAGGCACAGGGTTGAGGTAAGGAGAGCAGAAGGGTGGCTGAGAGATAGAAACACGCAGCTCAGCAGGGCAGGATGCTCAACTGAAGTTCTGCAACGTGAACAGTGTTAGAAGATAAAACAGGTACCACAGAGCCCCTGAGAAGTAGAGAATTTTGACATCGCCATAATTAGTTCCTTACAATGTAAATCCAACCACTTTCCTAAGGTAGACTTCTTTTCTTTTAATCCTACATTTCCTCATCTCCCTCTCCATCTCTCTGGTGAGGGAAGTGATGCATCCTAGCCTTAGTTATAACAGCAACTTTCTGATCCAGCAGCCTCTGGATTCTGGCAAGTGCAGCCCTTTCCTTGGTGAGCCAGTTCTGCAAGAATGGCTCTGGATGCCCTCTTGGAAGCTCAGCCTAGAGCCTACTTCTTCAGCTCCCTTAATAATTCAGTGAGCTGTCCATATCCCTTCATAGACAATCTTGCTGTTTAAACAACCTGAAGTGAATTCTGTTTCCTGAAACCAAGAACTCTGACCAATCCAATGGTCATAAAATCTCAGAAAAGAAACTATAGTGCAAGACAATATTGACTCAATTTTCTTTTATCTGCACTTGGTCCCTGTGCAGCAAGCTTAGTCTGATAGTTAAGTTATTTGATTTGTGACCAAGTCAAGACATAGGTCTCTCCTAAAAATAAAATGCCTGTGTAGGTGCTTTAAATTATAGAACTAGTAATCAAAGTGATACATAGGATCCAGAAGGAAAGGAGTGTAGAAAGAAATATGTGTGGGTATTGAAAAATTACTTCTTGGTCACATAATTCCAAATCACAAATACCCTTATGAGCATATTATAGATTTCTGGATTATTGTACTATTAACCAAACGAGATCATTTACTGTCTGACTAGACAGTTAAAATTTTAGAATAAGAAAAGGAATATGAAAAAGGAGAAGGATCTAGAATAAGAGAGGGGGAAGAGAAAGAGGAAGAGGAGACAGAGGAGAAGGGGAAGAAATCGTGGCAGCCATGTAATCAAATTTAGCAACTGGAAAATGGGCCCCACTGTTTATCGCAGCAGCCGCTGCAATTTTCACTTTTGCATACAAGGCAACCAAGGCCCAAAGCACACAGTTAAGTAGAGGTAGAAGATAGTGTCTTTTTGTAGGAGAGGAAACAGTTCTGTTCAGTTCAGTAACTATTTACTGAGTACCTGGTGAATCCCTGTCACTGTGCGGAGTGCCAGGAAACAGGGTCCCTAAAGAACTTGCAAGTGGTAGGGACTATGGTTACCATTTTGGGTATAAGTAGAGGGAGCACAGGGCTCTTGAGATTGTGAAAGATATCAGAGTAAGGTGGCAACATCCTAGTCTGCTAAAAAACACTTCGTTTTTTTGTGCATTGCCCTAGCTTTATTAACATTAGTGCTCCATTTCACTCCCAAATTGTTTTGATTTGGAGGATAAATGACGTGTCTCCTCAAATCAGATATGCCCCATGAGGAAGGAAGAAACATGACCACGTAAGTGATTCAGAGGATGTTGGAGAGAGTAACCATGGTCCTTGTATCCACCAGTCCCATACTAGTGACTTGCACTTGAGGAGGAAGCGTAAATGTTTGATGTCCTCCAAATTACACTTGATGAGTAGGGAGGGTGACCACTTTGTCTGTAATACGTCCATAAGCATGTTCTCCTCTATGTCAAAGCAGAACAAGGAAGGGTCTGCCTTCTTAGAGCATCTTCTCATCCTCTTTGTTTATCTGGTATACCTGTGCAGGAAGGACTAACCTTTCCAAAGCAGTAAGCACACCTAGATAGGTTCCAAAATGTGCCTTCCCAATGGAAGTCTGCCACTGTGACAATCTCTGAGTTCCAAATTTTCTTTGAGTTCCAGAGCCACTCCACAACATCACTGTAGTCATTTGACCCACAGACTTGCGCAGCTCTTTCTTTCTTCTCAAGTCACCTGAGTGTGTAGGTGCAAAGATTTATATTTGAGCTGGGAAGTAAGATCAATATTTCAACCACAGTCAGGAGCCATGTTATCTCTTCTAGTTTTTAGCAAACTTTGTCCAAAGGGCTGCAAATTTATAGTTGTTGTACTTATTAGACTTACCTCTTTCTTCCCATTGATTGACATCAAAATAAGCAAACGCTCTGAATTTTATTAAATCAATTTTATTAGTAAAATACTAGCTCTCTTCATTTTACTCATTGCAATTCCACTTCTCATTAAAAGATAAAGAGGTTCTGCTGCTATGCTTTGAACATCAGTGATCCAACCTGCTAATTTTAATATTAAAAATGTAAAACCCCAACAGTTGAAGAGACTTCTACAATGTCACACAAGATATAGTTTAAGTTGGTTCCCAGAGGAAACTGTTTTTGTTTTTCCTCTTTTTCTTTATTTCTCAAAAAAGAAAAAAAATCTGTGCTTATTTACACTGCATGGGAAAAGCGTCATTAGCATTTTGCATTTTTTGGTAGCTTTTCTTCTTTCCTGGGGATTATTCTACATCTGAAAGGGCATTATTCATCAATGAATAATGAGAAAGTTTTCAGGAAACCTCTCCATTACAGCCCTGCTCCCATCGCATCATCTTTACCCAACCCGCATAGGCATGGAGTGTATGACTGAGGCCAAGGAGTAACTGCAGACTCTGCAGGCATTTTCTTATTGGCCTCAAAGTCACATACACACCAATAGTGACAGCCATTCCCGCCTGCCATGGCTCAAAGAGATGGCTGTCGTCATTGACTCCAAAAACTAACACGGCAACTTTTATTCAAGAGCACTCTTCAAATGGATGTAATTGAACATGCAAATTGGATTTACACACTCAGATTTTTGGGAACAGGGACTATAAACAAAGCGTCCGACTTGCATTCACAAAATTACGCTGGACTGTACATACAAATCAGCTCGCATTGAATCTTTGAAAATGACATCACATTTCTTCCGGATTTACCACGCACTCCATGCTGGATAACTAGAACAAATTGTAGTCACCAGGCTCAGCTGAAAAAATATGAAATGCCCCAATGGTGATTTCTCCTCCCTCCTCACGAGGGGCTTGGCAGGTAATGTATTTACAGACTGTTTAAAATGTGATGCCAACCAGGTCCCTAAATTCTCCTCCCATCGGTGGTGTAGTCGGGATAAATCACACCCTTTGGCATTTGCATTGATACAACAAGAACATACCATGCAGCACAAATAACCTCATTTCCATAAAACGGCCTTTTAAAATTAGAAAATGTATAATTCATTTGGGGTAGTTATTACCGCTTTTGGACTAGAGGGATTTAGACTTGTATTTAAATGCAAATAACTGTATTTTTTCCCAGTTACACATAGGAAGCCACAAAACTTAGGAAATCTGAGATATATCCTTGTCCTTAACTATAAATTCAGGATTACAATATAGATAACAAAAGATATTTATGTGATCCATTATGGTTTGCAGCAAACTTTCACATCTCAGATGGGGTCCTCCACACTCCATGAGACAGACTTCCCATTTTACATATGAGGAAACTGAGGCCCAGAGAAGTTAAGTGACTGCCCAGGCCCACACACTCAGGAAGTGGCAGATTCAGTGCTTAAACCTTGATTGGAAGACAGAGGGACAAAAATAGACACCCAGAGAGATTCAAGAATGGGAACAAGGTAGCCAGAAAGAAGGTGGAAGTGAGAGAGAGCGAGGAGGAGGAAAAATTTTAAAAGGGCAGAAAACACCCAGGTCAGAAGAGGCCAGGCAAAGGATCTTAAAGAAGGCATCGCTTGGACGGCCGCCCATCACCAACCCGCTCTGTGCTGTGCTCCAGCTCCCAGGTATTTAAGGAATGAAGGGGAGCAGAATCCTGTGGTGATTCACCACCAACACGTCTGACCCTAGAGCCCTGGCTCTTTCTATTCAACCATGCTACCTGTGTCTCCTTTATTCCAGAAGGCTGTTTCTCCTGTAGTCACCTAGACAGGGAAAAGTATGTCCAGGTACTCCCTGGAAACATTTGGCTCCTGTGTCAGGCATTAAGGCTGTCGTTCCACAAAGGAGCTTTGTTTCTGGCTTCTGGGTCTTTGTATATCCTAAGAAGTTCTGGATTCTTCCCTGTGCTAACTCCTCACCGCCCTAATTCCTCCTTCCTCTGACAAATTTCTTCTTGTTCTTCAAGTCTAAGCTAATGCAGGAGTCTGCTAGGAAAACTTTCCTGAGATCTCCTTCCACCAACCAATTTAGATGACAGCTTTTCTTTCTCAGCCCTCATAATTCAGTGAGAGCCCTCTGAATTTTCTCGAAAAATGCCTGCTTCATAGTAGCCTTCCCCAAGGGTCAAGCTCCTCAAAAGCAAGGCTCTTTTCTTGTTGATCTGTATGTCTCCAACAGGTGTTACAGAGAATGACATATAGAAAGAATTCTATACACATTGTTGAATCCCAATTCTGTTGATGCTATCTGAATGATTCTGGACAACTACTGAATTTCCCTGAACCTCACTTTTCCCATCTGAAAAATGGAGCTGTAATATGGATAAAGCGAAGATTATACACACTATTAAAGGTCATGTGCCTGCTACGCAGAAGGGTATCAACAACTGACAGCTACCATAAATACTACTGCTAATATTGTCAATGAATGTATGTTTGAATACCAGAGATCCTGCACTTGGATTCTTTTCTTTTACCTTTGGTTATCAATTTGGTATCAACTATACTTCTTTCTGTGCAAAATGCCCCCTCCAACCACATCCTCAATTATGCCACTATTACCAACACTGTCCTCCAGGATAGAATCACATCGTCACCCAGGACCTTTTTTTCTCTAGCCTCAATGTCAATTCCAACATTAACATTTTATAATAAATGGATTTCACGGAGGTATCCAGTTGTCGGTAATGACTTCAGTTATCATCATTCTCCTAGAGCCTGAATTTAACCCACCAGGTTATCCTTTTCTCTGTTCTTCATTTTCTCATTGCCCAAATGAAGAGGTTGGATTAGATAGGTTCAGGTTCTTTTCCAATTCTACCTTCTTATTCTCAAAAAGAAATTGGGTTTGATCAAAGAATTTAATAATTCAAAAGGTAGTGACTAATACTTGATGTAGCAGTGAAATCGAAAAGCTTCCTGGTCCAAAAATTAAGAGCAAGAGGAAATACCTGCTTTAACGTGAATAAGACACTGTCTGAATCTTCTTTCCTCATCTGAAAAATGGGAGTGAGAGAAAGCATGATCCTCATACGGGTGTGCTGCTGACCTCCAGGGGGCTACAGAAATTAGGTAGGCATTTTTCTTGTTACAGTGACACTTAGTGGGTGAAGCTAGGGACAGTAAACATCCTTCAATGTATGGAACACCCTGGGATATTGAAGAATTATCCCACTAAAATTGTCAGGAGTGTCCCAACTGAGCCACCTTAGCAATGTTTGGATGATCTCTATAGGATATTCCTATATTTTAATATTTTGTGAAAGGCTAATTGAAATAATAAACACAATAAATTTGTGTTTAGAGAGGATTTAGTTTTGCAGTACCCTGACTTTCATGATATAGCATATCACTCTAATTAACCTTGAAATTCCACTCTTTGTCTATATCAAAAAGCACTGACTTTTTCGCCTTTCAGCATGTGGTTTCCAGAAAATGTTGTGCACCTTCATTTCCTGTAACTTTCCCCTCATTTGCCTACATCAAAGCCTGATCACATCCTGGAGCGTCAAATATTAGAACTGGGAAAAGTGTAACAGCATCTATCTCAGACTCACTCAGTGTTTTCATTCTATCATTAGGCTGCTTGTGGCCTCAGTTCTAGGAAGAAAAACTGGAAATGGATCATTTCCACCTCTGAAATTGCTGATTCTCACCTTTACACCTTTGTCTTTTTTAAAACTAGGATTGAATTTTCTGAGTATCTGCTCCATGCCAGACACTGTGCCAATAGCTTTGCAAGCATTATTGTTAATATAATGACACTTTAGTTGTAGGTTATTCCTCCATTCTCAGGATGAGGAAGATAAGTTTTGGTGAGGTTTCTAAATTTTCTCAAGGATACAGAGATACTAGTGGGGGAACTAAGTTTGAACAGCTCTGCTTGATTCAAAATCCATGATTTCCAAGTACATGGCATTCTACTCTATAATTGGGACAGTTGGTACAACTTCTCTCTATTGGAAGAGGCATAATGTCTACCTAAAAGTAACCATGTAAAATATTGATGCCCAAGGAAGAGCTGGGCTGAAGCTATGCAGGGAGCAGCGGGGCAGCACATGTGCTGTGTGTATGCCACTTCCTCATTTATATCACCAGCCACTTTGTATCTTCAGGAATTCTCCACTCCCGTGTTAAGAATATAGTCTCTCATTCTGAAAAATTGCCTCTTGTCTGAGGTGGGGAACAAAAAGAAAAAAACTTCCTAGAAGTTAGAGAAATTCAGCTTTCAGATCAATATAAGAAACAACTTTCTGACAGTCAGAGTTGGTGTTGTGGAGTTAAAATAGCTTGACAAATGAAAATACAAAGACTGCTGTTGTTGTTGTTGTTTTGTTGACAGCAGGGGTAAACATCAGCTCTACTGTTTACTAGCTTTATGACCCTGAGCAAGTCTCATAAGATTTTTGAGGCAATATTTTCTCATCTATGAATTGGTTCACGGTACTTATTTGAACACATTTGTAACTAAATAAGATACAAAAAAGGCATTAAATGCCTTGATCACCTGTCATGGGATGCCTCTCTCTCTGCTCTTGAAGGGTTGGCAGTTCCCAGAATTCTACCCACTCACTTCCATTCTTTTTTTTTTTTTTTTAAAGATTTTATTTTTTCTCTTTTCTCTCCCCAAAGCCCCCCGGTACATAGTTGTATATTTCGTTGTGGGTCCTTCTAGTTGTGGCATGTGGGACACTGCCTCAGCGTGGTCTGATGAGCAGTGCCATGTCCACGCCCAGGATTCGAACCAACAAAACACTGGGCTGCCTGCAGCAGAGCACGCGAACTTAACCACTCAGCCACGGGGCCAGCCTCTTACTTCCATTCTTTTGTTTTCACGTGCTACCTCTGAGTGATCCCATTGCTTTCTGATATTCCTTATCTCCAGCCTTGAACTTGAGAATTGTGTATCCAGTTGCCAGCTAGACCTTTCCATTTGGTTACCCCCAAGTACTTCAAACGTGAAATGTCATTATGTGAACAAATCGTATTCACTCTTCCTTTGTCTACGCCCATACCTTAATCCCAAGAGTGGCAAAACCATTCAGCCCAATCCTAATTCTGGAATCATAGGGTCTTTTTCCATTCCAAATTTTTGTTCCTTATGGACGTAGACTCCTACAACAAGGTATCCAGCATGAGTAAACCTGAATACCTCCAACGATAGAGAAAACAGACATTCACAATAAAGTGTGAGTGCTGGGGATGCAGGCACAATACAGAGCAAAACTGTGCATGGAGTTCTAGAAAATACTAGTTGTTCAATGGGCTAAACTGAATTGATCTCAACAAATAAAAGTCCTTTAACTGTGTTCAAAAGTAGTGTTTTCTTTAATACTGGAGGAATTCTAACCTCAAAATACATGTTAAATTTGTCTACGGCTGACCATCTCCACTCTAAACAATACACTACCATCTCCCCTGTGGACTTCAGTCATTGCTTCCTCAATGAATTGTCTCCTAAGTGACTAAGTCACCTGGCCAACTCTACTGGAGGCCAGGACCCCTCAATGCAGACTTGGGCAAAGGATCACTGTTTGAGTCAGCTTGGGCTGCTATAACAAGATACTGTGGACTGAAGCGCTTAAAGAACAGAAATTTGTTTTCTCTAAGCTCTGGAGGCTGGACAGTTCAAGATCAGGGCACCCTCATGGTTGGGATTTTGAGGATCCTCATCCTGGCTTGCCGACTGCTGCCTATTGCTTGAGTCCTCACATGGTGGAGAGAGAGCTCTGGTCTCTATTCACCTTCTTATAAGGACACTAATCCCATCACGGGCACCAACCTTCATGAGCTCATCTAAACTAATTTCCTCCCTAAGGTCCCATCTCCAAATGCTATCACATTGTGAGTTAAAACTTCAATGTATGAATCAGGGGGGTGGGCACAAACATTCAGTCCATACTAATCACTTTCTCACATTCACTCCATACCAATCATTTTCTCCCAGGCTGTTGAGAAGAGCAAGGTAACACAGCAGGTTCTTGAGAACGAATATCCAAGACTGTCTGTTCACCCAGTGAAACTATTGATCTCAAAGACTTTGCAGACAGTTGGAATCCAAGTAGAAGAGAGAGTCAGAGAAAGAGATGTCAGTAGGGCTTGGAGGAATATTTAGAAGAGAAGATGATGCTTACTATAGAGCTCAGAAAAACCCCTATAGCATTGGGAGTGAATGGAATGAGAACTCTTGGGTGTATTTCCTATCTCAGAGAAATGCTGACAATATTTAACAACAAGAAAAAAGAAGAGCCCTGATTAGTAGCATTTGCTAATTTCCTGGTGTAGATTTCCACCACTCCTGTCAGTCTCCACTCACTGGCCTGTGCCACTCATGAAGACCTCGTTTTCCTAAGAGAACCTTAAGGAAGAGCATGAACCACAATACTAAAAACATAGGTTCAATGTGATGGAGAGAAAAGCAAGCTCCTCATTCCTAATCTATAAAATAATAATTTTATGAATTATAAGAATAATAGGAATAATTTATTATTAAAAATCATAATCCATAATTATTAGGCATTTAGAATGTGTTCAGCACTATGAAAAAGACTTTCTATGCATTATGTTACTTAATCTTCACAACAGTTCAGTTAGGCAAGAATTATCATTAACTCATTTTACAAAAGGTGAAAAAAGTCCTACAAAGGTGAAAGAACCGACACTGCTTTCCAGTTGGCAGCAGAGCTAGGGTAGGAATTAATTTTCCTCTGGGTCTGGAGCCCTTACTCTCCCCACCACACTCAGTGTCTTCCCCAGAAGGCCATGTTGGAACACCTCCCATGACCCAGCTGCCTGCTTTCCAGTCTGCTTCATCGGTAAGACTGCTATCTCCCCGGTTCCTGCATTTCCTGGAAGAATTCTGAGTTGCTGCTGATGCTCTCTTGTTATTGCTGCCCCAGAAAGAGATCAGAGCCTTGTATGTTTTCACATAACTCTGTATCATGGGCTGAATTGTGTCCTCCTGCTAAATTCATACATCAATGACCATGTTTGGAGATAAAGCTATTAAACAGGTAATTAAGTTAAAATGAGTTCATTGAGATGGGCCCTAATCCAATACGACCGGTATCCTTACAAGAAGAGGAAATTAGGACACAGAAACACACAGAGGGAAGACCATGTGCGGCCATAGGGAGAAGACGGCCATCTACAACGCAAGGAGAGAGGCCTCAGAGGAAACCAACCTGCCAATGCCTTGACCTTGAACTTCCAGCCTCCAGAACTGTGAGAGAATACATTTCTGTTGTGTAAGCCACCCTGTTTGTGGGCACTTTGTTTTGGCAGCTCAAGCAAACTAATGCAGCCTGGGTTATCCATATTTACATCAAATTCCTTGATAACAGAGTCTGTTCCAGATGGGAAACTTCTGGTGGCACGTTGCACTCAATTCAATCAAAATATATATAACCCTCTCAGATTGATACTTGGATAGCCTAAGAGGACCACATAAAAGTGTAGTGAGGTGCCCTGAGCTGGGGGTAAACCAAAGTGCACAAGGGAGGTGGGGTCAAGAGGAGGGTAAAGGACTCACATATTGTACAAGTCACATCTGCACTGTCTGTGCCAAGCACTAACCTAAGCGCTCAAGGTGCATTATCTCATCTAGCTCCTACTTTAGAGACAAGGAAACTGAGGCATAGCAGGGGCAAAGCACTCATGTAGTTAATGTAGGAAGTGACATATGCCTGGTAATATCCCAGGTCCATCGAGAAACCCGGGTTTGGCCATGACTCGAGGCTTCCCCAAAAGCACAGGATGGAGGCAGAGTTTTGTAGGAGTGATTGCAGTACAGTGGAAGGTGAAGAAGGAGGGGAGCACAGCATGTCTGTGGGACAGATGAGACTGAGGGTACTTCTGCTTTGTGGATCTGAGAAGGACTCAAGATGAGTGTAGCTTGGGATCTGGGCCTTACAGTGAAAGTTCACTTTGACTGACTTAGAAAGGGAAAGAGCATTTCTGTGAGTTAAAACTCAGTGGCTTTCCAGGGAATGTTCAGCATCCGGTGGGGCTGGCTTGGACAGTGGGGTGGGAAATAGTCAATGGAATGACATGGCTAAAATTGTGAAGATTCTACTCACTCACCTTCTCCTCTGCCTGAGCATCTACCTTTATCACCTGTTCTGTGAGCAGGCAGAGCATAATTTTAGGCCCAGTGTCACCCCCTCCCTGACAAGTGACTTTGCTTATAGCTTTTGCACTCCTGGCCTTTATCTGATCTGGGGACTTGTGCCTGCTGATTTGCTTTCAAGCCTCCCCAACAAGTGCCTTAATTTCTGTTGGGGTCTCCACCCCCCTTTAAATGCTCTGACCCAGAAGTCTGTGTTGAGCTGTACGTGCCTCTCAGAGCAGGACATTGTCTTACCGACTTTGTAATAAGGCCATTCTGATGCAACGAATAATTTGGTGTGGTCTTTACAATGCTTCTCCGACCTTCACTGCAGCCCTGTTGAGCCTCATGGGTGGGATGAAGGATGGGAGGAAGTGAGGAGAGCTGCCAGAGATGGTTGGGGGTTAAAGATGGGCTGGAAACGGAGTGGCTGCCAGGATGTCTATTGGGTATAGGAGTAATTATTATTTCTGAAATTCCAAATGCTTAATGGTTTGCTTTTTAGGCTAAATCACAGTGTTCTTCCATTATGATGGCTTTCTCAAAATCCTATGCAGTTCTTATTACCTCTGTTGGGGCATCCTGTGACCACTTGCTTGGATAATTCATTTTTTTTCTCTCATACTCTGGTTACAGAACTATCAAGTTCACCTACCAATTTAGGAAACACTCTCCTGAAAAACGTCATTTTAAAGTCTAACTTGTGAGGCCAATTGTCCCCATGAGTAGTGGCTTGCAGCTCTTGATTTCCATTTCTCACACACACCCTTGGGCAGGAAGGTGGCTCATTGGTACCAGGGTGTTGTCTTTGAGCTGTAAGAGGAAAGCGGTGACTAACTAACTAACTAACCAGACACTTCCCCCTATTGAGGCCACTTCCTGGTTCATTCCAGCTCTCATACTTCTGCAGAAAATGCTACATCCACCAATGAGAAATGATGAGCTCCTCGCCTTAAGGATTTCAGGAATAAGTGTAATCCCGTAAAGCAGAATGGGCTTTGCCACACCTGTTCTATAATCACATTTTCTATCTCTTCTTGCCTTGCCCATATCTGTAGTGCAATCATTCAGTTTGGGGCAGCCTGGAGTAATAGCAAAAACAAGTTTTCTGGACAGACCTGCGATGTTATCAGGTTGAGGTTGATGTCATTAGCTTGTAGGATTTGGGCACATCCCTTAGGCTTGCTGAGTCTCAGTTTCCTCTCCTATAAAATGATATTAACCATACACACTCCACAGGGTGATTGGAAGTGTTAGACAAGGTAATGCACGTCAAGGCTTTAGGTGATATTGTCTCAACATATGACTATGGTTCCAGGATGATTAATATGAGCAATCAGCCTAAAATGGCTACCAAGAGAACTCATGTAACATTAGGCCACAGTAATAGAATTGAAGCGACCAGGAAAAAGGCAATGAGAGTTATGTTTAATGCAAGCTGCTCAGCTCAAACCTGGATCCATGTGTCACCTCCAAGAATCACACATCAAAAATGATGTTGGCAGACAGATACATGGTCAGAGGAGAATGGCAAAAGTTGTGGAGGGTCTAGAAGTGAAAATAAAGAACGAATATTTGAAAAAAACGCAGATGGTTAACCTGAAGCAGACAAAACATGGGAGCACATGAAAGTTGTCATGGATCACAGAAAGTGCCACCACGAGGCAAATGAAGGAAGAATCGGGCTCAGTGGGTAACTAATACAGAACAGATTACAACTCAAAATGTGAAAGGAGTTTCCTAATTTGCTGATCCAGTAAACTCAGAACAAAGCCTCTTAGCCCAAGAGTTTTCCTTATACTACTGAGTCATGCATCTGCATAATTTACTTGTATCTTCCTAGGCAAATGAAGGCATACATCTTTTTACTCAGCAAAAATATCCCTGAATAGCTGTATATACATCAAAAGTGGATATGAATCATCTTTTATCATTGACCTACATTAATCTGCTGAGAAGGCTGTAAATAATTTAACTCTGATTTTCCTGGGGCCAGTTCAATGAGCCTGGTGCTCTATTGCCCAATGTTAATGTCTCCTCATTTTTCCTACTCAAGAATATAACTAGCAATTGTTCCCTTTCTTTTCTGCATCACCAATTTCCCCTTTATTCTAGATCAGTCTGATTAAAATTATGTATAATATATTTTTTCCATTCAAAAAATAAAACCCTCACTTGATTCTACATCTTAACCTCCAGTTGTCACCCCCTTTCTTTGTCCCCATTTACAGATAAATTGTCAATGAGTGGTGGACATTCACTCTCTCCAAATCCTTTCCTCCTGTTCCCTCTTGAACTCAACCCATCATTTTGATCGCCCCACTACTCCACAGATACTGCTCTTGTTTCATGTTCCAAGGACCTCCATATTGCTAATTGAATGCTCAATTCTCAGTCCATCTGGCTTGAATTATCAGCACTCAGTATATTAGACTCCTCCTTCCTCTTGGTCATATTTTCTTTACCTGACCTCCAGGACACCACACTCTCTTGGTTTCTTCCTGGGCAATGTTTCACAGTTGACTTGGCTCGTTCCTCCTCATTCTCAAGATATCTAAACAAGCCTCAGATCTTGTGCACTCTTCATATGGACTTGCTTTCTAGGGAATAACACCCAGATGCATGGCTTCATATGCCATCCCTGTACTGGCAAACCTCAAATGTGCAACTCTAGCCAGGATCTCTCCTTTGAGGCCTGACTTGTAGGTCCAACTGCCTATTTGACATCTCCACTTGGAGGCTGAGGGACATTTTTAATCTTACTTATCTATGACTTACTCCCTGCTATTTCCCAACTCCCACCTCATCTGTGCCTACTAAAACATCTTCATTTTAGTTAATAGCAACTTTGTTTTTCCAATTTTCTAGATCAAAAATTTCAGAGCCATTCTTAACCCTTCTGCTTCACCCTTCTGATTCTCTCTGCTGTTTTTGAGCTGGGACATCAGTCTTCCCCTCCACTCAGAGAGGAACTTATATCATCTGCTCTTCTGGTTCTCAGGCCTTTGGAACTTCCCACATGGGTTCTCAGGCCTTTAGACTCAGATTGAAGCTGTACCACCTGCTCTCCTGGACCCCCAACTTGCAGATGGCAGATCATGGAATTTCTTAGCCTCCATAATCATGTGAGTCAATTCCTAATAATAAACATCTCTATTGATAGATAGATAGATAGACAGATAGATAGATCCTATTTGTTCTGTTTGTCTAGAGAACCCTAACTAATATATAAAATTTTGTTGGCTCCTCCTTCTTCATAAAGCCAGATTCTGACCATTTTTCACCACCTCCACTCCTTGACCCAAGCCATCATGGGCTCTCTCTGGATTACGGCAATAATCCTAACTGTTCTCCCTTTTTTGCACATGAACCAAGAATGCTCTGTAGACAAAAACAAGAGTGATTATTTAAAAAGGTAAATGAAATCCCATAATTCCTCAGCACAAATTCTCCAAGAGGTTCTCCTCTCATTCAAAATAAAAGCCAAATTCCTTTGAATGATCTATAAGTCCCTACATGAACTGCCCCCATCACCTCTCTGACCTCCACTGTCCCCTCCTTCACTCCTCTCCAGCCACACTGGTTCCTTTCTGTTTTGTGGACACACCAAGAATGCTCTTATCATTGAGTTTTACGTAACCGTCCTTCCACCAAAACTGTTGTTCTCTCCCATATTTTCATGGCTTCATCTTCACCACTTTCAAGTCTTTATTCAAGTATCAGTAATGCTTTGCCTGAACATCTTTTGGAAATAGATCCACCCTTCCCTAACCCAGCACTCAGTAGCCCACTTAGCTCCTTTATTTTAACTTATATTAGTTTTGGGCACCATCTGGCATATTTTATTTTTTCTTTATTAATCTTCTGTCTCTTTCCCATTATATTATAAACTCAGTGAAGGAGGAAATTTTCCCCCCTTTTGCTCTCTACTCCATCTCTTGCACCTAGAATAAGCCTAGATTAGAGTAAGTACTTCAGGGTACACCTGGGGGAAGAGGAGAAGGCGGTTATGGGAACCCATTGAAAGCTGAAGCTATCAGAGAGGGCTTCCCACAGGAGCAGCTGTATTCCAAAGAGGAATATGATCATTATCAAGCTGCTACTGGGCAGAGAGAGAACCAGAGCAATAAATAGCCCCCCGCTACTTCTCTTCATTTTTATCTCTGTTTTCTTACAGGGGCATCAGATTCAGCAAATCCAATGAGAAGCCAGAGGATAAGGAGCCGGTGTGACACAGTCCACACAAGACTGTTTCCTGGGCTACTTACAAGAGTGGACAAGGTTGGAAAGAGAATCCAGAGGGGCAAGTGGAATGGACCCCAAACTGTCATTCAATAAGCAGTGAAGCAGAAAGAGAAGCAATGCCTTGATTTTAATTATAGAAGTCATTCCTGATTGGATGTTCTTCACTGGAATGCATTTCAGGTGCTTCTGTGATGATGAGGAGAACTTGGTAGGAGACATTGACTCAGGGAGTTTTTTTTTCTTCTTTCATTTCTTTTCATCAGTATCTTTCCAACAAGAGTGACGTTGAGGAGTACGCATTTGACTTGGAACATGTGTTCCAAAGGAATTTTTGATGGTTTGCCCAAATTCACACAGTGCAATAAGTAGAAACATAAATTGGCATTGGGGATGTATATTGCACTCAGACAAAGAAGTGCTGGGAAAAGGAAGTCCCTTACTGAACTCCTGCTGGGCAATTTAGTTAAATGTTCAAATTAAACAAAGACCCAGCATTTCTCCAGCTTCACATTCCCCTTACTAAATAGTTTTCAAGAAATGCTATTGCTGATGGTCATTTACTCAAGTTTATATTTTTCATACTAAAAACTGCAGGAACTTCTAAATGTTAGCCTATAGTTGAGTATTCATTGAGTCCCGTTCAGTTTGTCACTGGATGCGGTGAGTGTGAAAAACACTCCAAGGAGAGATGAATGTCTGAAATTTTGTTTTGGGACTCACCCCATCACTTTCTAATTGGTAAACTTGAGTGAGTTATAAACTTCTCTGGACCTCATTTCTCATCTGTAAAATGGGAATAATAATACTGTACTTAATTTGCTGTGCTGTTACACGAAGAGTAAATGAGTTAACATCTATGAAGTACTTAGAATAGCACATACCACAGAGTAAGCACTATGTAAATGTTTGTTGACTAGAATAAGTAGATGTCTTTTCAGCTTTCACTTTACATCTTTTTCCAACTGATTCTGCTAATAAAGGTCAAAGTTTCATGGCAGCTTTTGGGAATAATATGGTATGTTATATGAGGATATTTATATTATATTATAAGATTGCATTGCATTCAGAGAATCAAAGCTTTTTAAAATCTAATTCATAAAATAAAAAAAACTAATAGGCATGACAGGCAGAATAATACACTTTCCCAAAGATATTCAGGCCCTAAAGCCCAGAACATGTGAATATGTTTCTCTTCATGGCATAAAGTGCTTTGAAGATGTGAATAAATTAGGATCATGAGATAGGAAAAGTATCCTGGATTATCCAGGTGGGCCACAGGTAAGCTTTAAAAGGGGAGAAGCTTTCCCAGCTACGGTCACAGGGAGAAGTGACTATATGGGAATGGTCAGAAAGATGTAACATTACTGGTTCTGAAGATGGAAAAAGAGGGCCATGAGCCCAGGTATGTGGGTGGCCTCTAGACGCTGCATAGGGCAAGGAAACAGATTGTCCCCGAGAACCTCCAGACATCTTGATTTTAGCTCAACGAGAACTGTGTTGACTTTCTGACCCATAACTGTAAGAAAATAAATGTGTGTTCCTTTAAGCCACAAAGTTTGTGATAATTTGTTATAGCAGTGAGTAAAAAACTAAAACAGGAGGTAAGGCTTGACTTATCAAGGGGTTCCCACTTTATACAATGTTTCCAGCAGTGCTTGTATATCCATATTAATTTACTTTTATTACAAGGTGTCTGTGGATGATGTTTGTAGTAATGAGTTTGCCCTATCTAAATTTCACTGATCTTTCAAAACTGGGAAAGGTAAGTACCATAATATAGTTAAAAGACAAGGGGCTTTGGTGTTACAGACATCGGGACTCAGAGATTTGCCAAATAATTTTTGAGCATGTGTTCAGTGCAATAATTGCAATAAATAGTAACCAAAAAAGAAAGTATTCACTTTTTTATCTGAAATTCAAACTTAACAGGATGTCCTGTATTTTATCTGGAAACTTTACCAGGGCTGGAACAATAGCTGTCACAGATATAAGTGGACTCTAGGGGTGAGTTTCAAACCAGGCTGAATATTGGAATGTCTTGTAGAGCCTCTACAAATGCCGATGATTTAATGACAATTTAATCATAATCTCTGGGGGTAGGGCACAGGTATGAGTTTGTCTTAAGGTCCTCAGGCAATTCTCAACGTGCAGCTAATAACGCACACAGTGGTTCTCTAACTTTCTTGTACGTAAAAATCACCCTGGGAACTTAAAAGTTGCAAATTCCTGGTTTCATCCCAAGAAATTGTGATTCAGTAGGACTGGAGGGGAATTCAAGATCCGTTAACAAGTATCTCAGGTGATTTTGGTAAAAGATCTATGACTCACACTTTGAGAAACTTAGTCTTTGCCTCTCTGAACCTGTGGCAATAACGTTAAGCATAGCGAAACTTTGCTGCACAAGTTTTATGAGGATTATATGACTTATGTACACATGCTGTGGAAATTTGCTTAACACAAATTGCTGAAAATATAGTCGTCTGATTCATTCTCTTCTCCTTAAGTTTCACCATTGCCTTGAAGTTCTTCTGTATTTCTTTAGCTGTTTTGAGCCCTACCTTTTACCTCTATCTTCCTATAGGACCAGGAGTTTATGGCACTTAGCTTAGTCTAAATTAACATCTTCTTAAGCTATTCTTTGTGACTTCAGGAGTGTTGATCTTGGCTTCCCAATGGGTCCTGAGTTTTCTATTCATAGGTAGAAGCATCAAGGATCGACCCACTTTGGTGTTCTGTTTAACCATCCCAATGAGCCAAAGGCTTGGTATTTTTTTTTTTTTTAAGATTTTTTTTATTTTTTCCTTTTTCTCCCCAAAGCCCCCCGGTACATAGTTGTGTATTCTTCGTTGTGGGTTCTTCTAGTTGTGGCATGTGGGACGCTGCCTCAGCGTGCTCTGACGAGCAGTGCCATGTCCGCGCCCAGGATTCGAACCAACGAAACAGTGGGCCGCCTGCAGTGGAGCGCACGAACTTAACCACTCGGCCATGGGGCCAGCCCCAAAGGCTTGGTATTTTTATCTCCATTGTCCAAGACAATGCCCTGTCTCCATGTCATTCCCAAGAGCAATGTAAAGCTCGGAGAGAGTTTTCATAGCAGGCTCAAACACATGAAACTCTGCCTTTCTGGCTCCAGGCCTGATGTGCTTTCCACAACCTGCCCTGCCGCTCCTGAAAACAAACCTGAGGCAGATCCTGTTTCTCTAAACGTTTGATGCACTTCCCCCACCCCAGCCCCACTGTCAGTACACATGCCAGGCCAGCAGCATGTTCCTGTGGGCTGAATGACCAATATATTACGGAAAACACACTGAGCACGAAAGAAAGACTTCTTCCTCTTCCTTCATTCTTGGCGCCTGCACTTGCATAATTCCTGCTTGGAAGGACTTGAATCCAAGCAGACAGGCATCCGTCCTTCCATCCCAGGGCCATCTGGGGCTTGCCTAAATGGCCCAGGCCCACTGCATTGGAGAGTCAGGAAATTACTGGCTGCAAGGTCAACTGGGTCCTTAGAAAAATAGCTCACATTGTTCTGGCCACAGGGGATAATATCTACACGTAGTCTAAGGCTGCTCTGAGGAACAAGAGCAGCACTTATCACCCTCTTTCCCACTCCCACCAAGCAGATATGGTTTCACAGAGTATAGGCAACCAACTAAAGTTTTCCAGTTGATATAAGGGATATTTAATAAGTGAAACATCCTGGATTCTATGTGTGGTTTCCATTTCCCCAGTGTTCTTGTGTCAACATGCATTGTGTATGGACAAGGGCAGAGATTTTGAAGTTGCAAAGATCTAGGTTTGAGCTCTAGCTCTGGCACTTAATAGATGTAAGACTGTAGGTAAGTGTCTTCAACTTTTTTGAGTTTCTATACTATAGGGTGTACTCTAGAGAATGCATTGCCTGGTATTTAGTCCTTACCTAGAAACTAATTCTGAGAAGTGTATTTCTGCTGCTCACCATGAAGAAGATTTAGTGGTTTCCAAGGATTCTGACACAGAGAAGCCCACAGCTAACCAAACACCCACAGGTCTAGGAGACACAAGGCCACCTATGGTACCAACCTTGGCAAGCTGAGGCTGGCTGGCACAGGCATGAGCCCTCCTGACACACCTAACCAGCATGCTTCATTTTCAATGAGCCACCAGCTAAGTCATCTGGAATTGTGTGGAGAATGTGACAGTCACGCTTTGTCTGCATCTGACGTCAACTCTATGTCCTCAGGGCACACTCCTGAAACAAGAAGAGTATGAAATATGCTGAATGTAGCAACCAGTACCTGGGAGGCTGTCTATTGAAGGGTGATGGATCTGGACCCAGAGGAGATAAGCCTTGGACCACAGAAACTCAAGGAGAGCAACTTGGAAAAATATAATTCAAAGCCAACACTGGCCGATCCCTAGGGCACTCTCTTATCATCTCTGTATCTCTCAATTTTATTATCTTAAATAAATAAATAATTTTGCATCACCAGGTGGTTGTTATAAAAGAGCACAGGACATTTTTCTATAATCACTAAAGTCTTGTCCAAATGTTTCTTCTTTAAGAATATCCTGGGATGATTATGAATAGAGGCAGAATTACCTACCAAGGCATGGACTGAGTTAGTAATAAGAAAACCTAGTCTCAGTTTTCTCATCTCTGAACTAGTGATAAAATCACAATATTCATAGTAAATATTAAATGAGATTGGATGTCAAAAACCACCTTGTAAGCTATAAAGGACATAAGAATGTTCATTTTTGTTTGTTTGTTTGTTTTATTATTTTTGTTGCTTGTTTTCTGTCTTCTGTCCTACTACCCAGAGACTAAGGCAGACGCACTGGGTCAAAGAATGTAATGCCTGTAGCTTTCTACAGTCTGAGGAGGCCTGGTTGGGCAGGTAGGTGGAGCTAATTAGAATCAGGATTAGGTAACAGAAGCAAGTCTCAACAAGTGGGCTTAATATTTAACTTCCCAAGCTGGCAGAAGGTGTAGGGCCGGTTTGGCAACTGGATCACAAGAGTCAGGGACCCAGTTTCTGTTATGTCAGCACAACACAGGGGTTTTCTAATTAAGAAAAATCAATATGGCACATTGTCATAAATGGTTAAATGTATTTCTTTGAAAAATTTATTGCTTCCAATGTGCGTTAGGCAGTGTGCTAGGCACTTGCAATATAGGAGTGAGCAACACCACCAGTCCTTTCCCTCATAGAACTAGCATAGGAAACACTAGGAAGACAGACATAGAAAACAAAATAACAAAAATGTGGGATAAATGTTTATTGTGGGCATATTGTTTTGCTCAGCATTTCTTTCCTGCAACCTTCACCATTGCATGAAGTTTGAATGGGTCTGATCCCTCCACTGTCCCCAGGGTTTATACATGAACAGTAGGAATCAGAATATGTTTGGTTTATGCATGCATATATTGCTTTTCTCTTGAATCAATTGATTCCTCGGGGATTATAAGTTTCAGAGACAAGAAAGACCTATGACTGCCAGTTGCCCTCTTTCCTTCCACATGGAGAAAGCCTGTCTGATAATGGAACCAATACACAGAGGGAACCATTGCTACAGAGAAAGGAAGAAACCTCACACTATCATTTGAGCCCCTGGATCCAGCAATGCCTGAAGCCAGAAAAACTCCAGGACATTCCTCCTAAACTAGTTGGAATTGGGTTTCTGTATTTTACAACAAAAAGAGATCTGACTGATAAGGGTTATAGTAGTGGAAATGCAAAGTTCTTTGAGACTAAAGTGATTCTGGGTCAGAGAAAATGCCAGAGAAAGTAAGCTTTAAGAGGAGGGCTAGTTTCCCAGGAGATGAAGTGAGGGAACACTGAAGATCCAGATCTGAGGCAGAGCATGGAGAATTTAAGGACCTTAAAAGTTGTCATTGTGGTTGGAACAAAGTTTGCATGTAGTGTGCACATGTGTGTGTGTGTGCATGCATGCCAGGGAAGGGAGGAGTGAGGCCAGGGACATAAATGAGGATTGACTTTCACCACTGTCACTTCATGGCCTTGAGCATGTCACAATTTTATTCATCTGTGAGTCAAAAATCCTTATACCTAATTCATAGTGATGATATGAGGTTTAAATAGGAGTAATATGATAATACATGTAAAAACATCTGTCCACTTAGGGGATAGGTTAAGCAAAGAGCCTGAAGCCCCTCCCATGCAGCTGTCTGCTGAATTATGTATAAATGGAGGACAGACGCCCCTGAATGTGGGCCCCAGCTCTGCAAGCTGCCTCTGCTCACTGCAAGAGTCCCTGGGAAGGACCCCCAGTCTCCCAGTATAGAGAAACAGCATCCAAGCTGACCACCAAGCTCAGGCCAGGTAATGGGCAACCCGGGCTGCTGAACAGAAGGACAGCCCAGCATCAATAGAGTGGGAGTATCAGTCACTCAGGAACTTGAGGTACACAGATAGAACCCGTGATGCAAGATTGACCAGGGAAGTCTCCAAAGGGCTTTCCTGTATCAATAATACCAGGTGGAAGAAGTGACATGTCATGCCACTCCCATTTCTTTCAACCAGGGTGATTGTCCCTTCCCTCCAGAGTGAAACAGTCTGTCCCACATATCAAATAATGCTGATGAAAGTCCTTAGCACGTGCCTGACATAGTGTAAGCACATAATAAAGGCTAACTCTTACCATCATATGACAATCATATGAGAGAACAGTTTAGAAAGGTCATAAGCAATATACAAATATAAGGACTCAGTGCAAAGAAATTCATTGGTTCAACATATTTATTGAGTATCAATGTATGTCAGGTCCATTTCTAGGCATTGGCAAAATAGCTGCACACACAATTATATAAGGTCTGTGTAAATGGAAAGAATAAGCCAATAAAACAAAATCCAAGTTCTAATAAATCTTACCTTCACTAGGAGAGAGAGAGAGACAATAAAAAGTAAATAAATAAATATACCACACAATTCCAGATGGAGGTTAGTGCTATGAAGAAAAATAAAACAGAGTAAAATGACTAAGAGTGAGAGGAGGTCACACTGGGGGAATCTCTTTTAGAAATGGCTATCAAAGGAGGTCCCTGAGGATGTGCAATCTCTGACTGAGGCAAGCGTGAGCTCTAGTGACGTTGGCATGATGAGAATTCACAGAACCAATAGAAAATGCAAAGACCCTAAGACTGGAGTAATCTTGATGTATTGGATAGACTTGAGAGGTGGCAAAAGAGGTGGTGAAAGGCAGTCAGACTTCTACTATATTTTGAAGTTTGAGCTAACAAAACTTACAAATAGATTGATAGCATCATGTGAGGAAAGGAGAAGAGAAATGGAGTCAATAAGATTGGTTACCAAGGTGAGGAAGATTAGAGGAGGAGAAATCTTGAAACCAAAGAGTCAAGAGTTTTATTTTGGACATGGTAAAGTTGACAAGCTTATGAGAGGTCAAGGGGAGATGTTGAACTTGAAGTCCAAGGAAAAGGTCAGAGGTCAGGTCATTGGCATAAAGTAGGTCTGTAACACTACAGGGTTGGATAAAATCTCCAAGGGAGAAAGTCTAGATAGAAAGGAGGGCTGGCTATAGAGCCCTGAAAACTCTAGGTCTCAAGGGAAGAGAGAGGAAGAGAACCAAGTAAAGGAGACAGAGAAGTGGCCACTGAAGGAGAAGGAGAAGCATGAGTGTGGGATCCTGAAGGCCAAGTGATGAATATTTTAGACAAAGACTGGCTAAGTGTGCCACATGCTGCTGAGAGGCTGACTACAAAGGGAGCTGGAGAACTGACCTTTGGATCCGGCAAGATAGAGATGGTTAATGACCTTTACAAGAGTGGCTTTAGATAATGGTGGTGGTGAGCTACAGAGAGAACAGGAAGTGAGAAAATGAATTCAGCAAATAAATTTGTTAAAGACCTTTGCTATGAGACAAAGTAGAAAAATGGGGCAGTGTCTGGAGGAAGTTATGAAAGGCAAAGGTTGTTTGGGGAGTATTTTGCTTTTTAAGATGAACGATATAGAGCATATTAATAATTCAGTAAACAAGGATAAATCATGATGAAGGAAGACAGGAGAGAATTTCAGAGGGAAAAAAAGTCCTTGAATAGCAAAGGCAAGTGAAGCCCGATGTACAAGTCATAGGCTTGGCCTCCGATAGGATCCAGGACAGCCCACGTCCTGATGAAGGTATAGGGTGTGAAAGTGTGGATGACTTCATGTGAGTAGAATCTTACTCTATTGCCTGGATCTGAGTGGACACTGTACACGTCAGTTTCCTCCCATTGTCTAGGTGTAAGCAGAACCTCTTGAATTCTCTAACTCTGTCTACAGCACTCACAATAAATAGCTAGAATTAGGAACTTGTTCTGTAACCCAAGAATGAGTAATCAGAAGAATCATTGACCTTGCTCTGCTCTACAAAGGAGATTTCTATGAGTTCTTTTTCTTTGCCAAGTATAGTATATTTTAGCTGGTAAGTTTCCTGGTAGGCTTGTGCACTCATTGAAAGAAATAATGGAAGTATACCAATCCTGCCTTCCATTTGGGTTCTATCAAAGGGCTGATCAGAAGCACAGTGAAATAGCTGGCTGGGACTAAGTGAGGAGTTCTAAAAATCCCCTGAGTGAAGAGGGAAACAAGGAGAGGAGCATAATAAACTAATTTTTATGAGTGCCCTTCCTTGAAACCCAAGTCTTGGGAAGTTAGCTTAGTAATTACAAAAGTATATTCTTCTTCAAAGAGTTCATGCTTTGGAGAGAAAGGTCAGTGTCTGGATGCAGTTCCACTCCTATGACCTGTGTGTCAATGACTTAACCTCTCTGAGATTCTGTCTCTCTGTAGGGAAAATGCTACTAACAAACATCCATTAGGGGCAGGCTATGAGGGGTTTAAAATGTCCATAAGTAGAAGTCTGGGCCTACAGCAGGTGCTCAATTAAGGTCTATTTCCTTTGAATTCATCTTTTGTTTTTTAAGTTGATTAAGTGTCTCGACCCATTGCTAAATGAGTCAATAAACGGCACTTCAGCTGGCACTCACTGAATTTCAGACAGTTTGGAGATACTACGTGTAATATGGAAACCACAAAATTGTCCCTGCCCTCCAAGGCATGGATGTATATGTACATTATGTCATATATACACATTATATCATAGAAATGTATATATATACATATAATATACAAGCAGACCATGTTTTATTGTACTTCCCTTTATTGTGATTTGCAGATAGCGCGTTTTTTACAAATTGAAGGTTTGTGGCAACCCTGTGTCAAGCAAGTCTATAGGGGTCATTTTTCCAACAGCGTTTTCCTACTTGGTGTCTCTGTGTCACAGTTTGGTAATGCTCATAATATTTAAAGCTTTTTCATTATTATTATATTTGTTATGCGATCTGTGACCAACGGTCTTTGATGTTACTATTGTAATTGTTTCGGGGCACCATGAACTGTGTGTCAAACTTAATTGACAAGTGTTTTTGTGTTCTGAGTGCTCCAGCTGTCTCCTTCCTCTCCTTGGCCCTCCCTATTCCCTGAGACACAACAATATTGAAAATAGGCCAACTAATAACCCTACAATGACCTCTAAATGTTCAAGTGAAAGGAAAAGTCACATATCTCTCACGTTAAATCAGAAGCTAGACATAATTATGCTTAGTGAGGAAGGCACATAGGAGCCAAGATTGGCTGAAAGCTAGGCTCTTGTGCCAAAAAGTTAGCAAGGTTGTGAATGCAAAGGAAAAGTTCTTGAAGGAAATTAAAAGTGCTACTCCAGTGAACACATGAATGATAGGAAAGCTAAACAGCCTTATTGCTGACATGGAGAAAGTTTTAGTGGTGAGGATAGAAGATCAAACCAGCCGCAACATTCCCCTAAGACAAAGCTAATCCAGAGCAAGGCTCTAATTCTCCTTAATTCTATGAAGGCTGAGAGACGTGAAGAAGCTTCAGAAGAAATGTTTGAAGATAGCAGAGATCAGTTCATGAGGTTTAAGGAAAGAAGCCCTCTTCATAACATCAAAGTGCCGGGTGAGGCAGCAAGTGCTGATGCAGAAGCTGCAGCAAGTTCTCCAGAAGATCTAGCTAAGATCATTAATGAAGGTGGCCACACTAAACAACAGATGTTCAATATAGACAAAACAGCTTTCTATTGGAAAAAGATGCCATCAAGGACTTCCACAGCTAGAGAGGAGAAGTCAATGCCTGGCTGCAAAGCTTCAAAGGACAGGCTGACTTTCTTGTTAGGGAGTCATGCAACTGGTGACTGCCAGTGTTCACTTATCATTCTGAAAATTCTAGGGCCCTTAGGGATTACGGTAAATCTACTCTGCCTGTGTTTTATAAATGCAACAACAAACAATCATCATATCTGTTTACAACATGATTTTCTGAACATTTAAGCCCATTGTTGAGACCGACTACTCAGAAAAAAAAAGATTTCTTTCAAAATATTACCACTCACTGACAATGCAGAAATACAGAGCCAGCCCTGATGGCCCAGTGGCCAAAGTTCGGTGCTCACCACTTCAGTGGCCTGAGTTCCCTTCCCAGTCTCAGAACCACACCACCTATCTGTCAGTAGCCATGCTGTGGTGGCAGCTCACATAGAAGAATTAGAATGACTTACAACTAGCATATACAACCATGTACTGGGGCTTTGGGGAGGAAAGAAAAATAGGATGATTGACAACAGATGTTAGCTGAGGGGGAATCTCTCCCTACAAAGAAAGAAATAAATACATTTTGTAAAGCTATTGCTGCCATAAATAGTGATTTCTCTAACAGATCTGGGCAAAGTCAGCCGAAAACCTTCTGGACAGGATTCACCATTCTAGATGCCATTAAAAATATTAATGATTCACGGGAAGAGGTCAAAATATCAACATTAACAGGAGTTTGGAAGAAGTTGACTCCAACCTTCATGAGTGACTTTGAAGGGTTCAAGACTTCGGTGGAAGAAATAATTGCAGATGTGGTAGAAATAGCAAGAGAACTAGAATTAGAAGGGGAGCCAGAAGATATGACTGAATTGCTGCAGCCTCATGATAAAACTTTAACTGATGAGGACTTTCTCCTTGTAGATGAGCAAAGAAAGTGGTTTCTTGAGAAGGAAACTACTCCAGGTGAAGATGCCATAAAGACTGTTGAAATGACAACAAAGGATTTAGTTGATAAAGCAATGCAGGGTTTGAGAAGACTGACTATTTTGAAAGAAGTTCTATTGTGGGTAAAATGCTATAAAACAGCATCATATGCTACAGAGAAATCATTTGTGAAAGGAAACTTCATCTCCGCCTTACTTTAAAAAATTGCCACAGCTACCCCAGCCTTTGGCAACCACCACCCTGACTGGTCAGCAGCCATCAACACTGAAGCAAGACACTCCACCAGCAAAAAGATTATGATTCACTGAAGGCTCAGATGATGGTTAGCAATTTTTAGCAATAAATTACTTTTTAATTAAGGACTGTACATTGTGTTTTTTAGACATAATGCTATACACACTTAACAGACTATATTATAGTATACACATAACTTTTATATGCAATGTAAAACCAAAAAACTCTTGGAACTCACTTTATTGAAATATTTGCTTTATTGCAGTGGTCTGGAACTGAATGGGCAATTTCCCCAAGGTATGCCTATATATGTGACTAAAGTACTAGTACAGTTAATGTCATTACCCGTAGCATTTACCTGGACGGCAGGTAGCTGAAATTTTGATATTTGTGGCAATAGACTAAAGAAGACTATATTAATTATGCAATCAGTTACTTGCATGGAGTTTTTTGTGTGAAAGTCCCTATTAAGGTGCTATGGTGACGAAGATGCAGTCCCTCTCCCTTTGCAGGATTAGTAACATAAAAATCTTGATCACACATAATTTATTAAGTCATTCAACACTCTTCTAAGCATTGGCGTATAGCAGTAGATAAGAGAAGCAAGACCATTCCCTTATGTATCTTACATGCTAATGGGCAAGATGGATAACATAAACAACTAAATATACGCAATTCACATGCTTAAATATATACCGTAAAACATAGCAAGAATAACAGGACTGGGTTTCAGGTAAATTTTGTCTAACTCCAAAATCCATGGACTTTCCATTATACCAGGGGTAGGGAAACTACTGTCTGCAGGCCACATCCAGCCCAGGCCTTGTTTTTGTAGAGTTTACTGGAACACAGTCATGCCCATCGTTTGCATGTGATCTGTGGTTGCTTTCCAGCTTCGATAGCAGAGTTGAGTAGATGTGAGAGAGACCACAAGATCCATAAACCCAAAAGTGTTTATTATGTGACCCTTCATGGACAAAGGTTCTTGAATCTTGTGTTGTACTATGCTGGGCACAATACAAACAGAGTTTTATTACCAACTACATCAGTGTGGTCGGTTTTGGGGTAAGCAACAGAAAGTCAACTGAACAATGAGAAATTATATGCTCTCATAAAACAAAAAGTTGATGAGCCCCAGATTAAGTAATGTTAGAAGTCAAATGTCATCACCAGGAGCATAAATTCTTTCTTTCCTTCTGTTCTGATATGTTCAGCGTGGTTTGTGCTCACTGTCCCAGGATGGCTGTTCATGTTCCAGATGTCACATGGAATGATGAGGAAAAATAAGCGTCCATGTCTTGTGTCCCAATTTAGGAATGAGACAAGCCTTCCCAGATGCTCCTGGCAGAACTCTCCTTACTGTGCCATTGGCCAGAATTGTGTAACATGCCCATTTCCAAACCAATCTCTTACCAAGAAGATAGGATGGACAAGAGCAGGCTGAGTTCAAGCCTGATTCACTCCCTGGGGCTGAGGAGAGACCTACTTCCTCCTGAAACAGAAGACTACCCACTACCTGATGAAAATGGGGAAACTTGTCTTTTAAAATGAAAACAGGGGCAGTAAGGACACCAATGATATCTGCTACATCAACTGAAATAATAAATTATAAACATCTCTACTAAATATTTCAAGTTGAAATAAGCAGTAAAATGTAAGCTCCATGCAGGCAAGGGTTCTTCTGTGTTGTTCTCTGCTGTAGCAGCACTGTTAGAATAGTGCTTAGCATGCAGTAGGTACTCAACAAATATTTGCTGAATTAATTTTTGATTGAGATATGAATGTGTTTTGCAGAGTTGGGTAAGGAACCAAGAGAAGACTAAACGAAAGGCCATTAAATGATGAAAAGCCAACAATGGCAACGTCACATTGCTAAACACTTTGGTTTGAGTGATCTTAGCTATCTACACAAGGCATAGCGAGAAAAGTGAGCAAAGGCAAAGAAAAGTTCTAGGTGCTCAGAATGATAATCTAGCTCTAGAGTCATGGAGCTCAAGTCCAGTTAAGTCCATTTAAGTCAGGAAAACTTTTCCCTACTTTTGTCACTGTGTCTAGAATAACACAGTCGATCTGATAGGAGGGTTAATTTATTGTGATTGCTTAGTTCTCTTCTCACATTATATACTGGCAGCAGCCTAGAAAAAGCACAAGAGACCCCCTGGTATAGCTACAGTTGCAGAATAGACCACTTTCAACGAGTATTTATCATGGCCAGCTCTATGCATGGTTAGTTGGTTGTACAGAATTAAAGAATTCAACAACTTGAGGGCTATTACTGCACATAATTGCTGTGTCAGATATTAGGATAGAGGGGTGAACAAACAGACAAGGTCCCTGACCTCAGGGAACACATAAGCCAAAAGGAAGGAAAGAGGCCTCTGGGAGGGGTTCCTGGAAAAGGTTACCCCTCAGCTGAGACCTGCAGGATGACTAGGAAGCTATCCGAGTTAAGAAGGGCGGAGGAGTGAGTCATGCAGAAAGAGCCACACACTCAGGCTCAGGGAAGAGTGTGGCATGCTGAGTCTTAGCACATGCCCTCCAAATATTCGGAATCTGGATTAGGAGCCAGGAGAGCTGGGTATGAAGCTTGGCTCTGAGTGAGAGACCAAGTCACTTCATGCAGTCATTCATTGACATAATCTCTCTGAGGTTGAGAGATGCCCCAGCCACCTTAATGTTTCGATGTTTAATTTTTTGATATTAAAAGTGAAACCAAAAAAAAAATCCTCAAAAATATTTCCAGTTAACATTGAATAGAAAAATATCACTATAATAATTATCTCAAGATCAGATTTATAAAAATAATTCATTAAGTCACTATAGCAGGAGTGGTCAGAAAATGGGACATAACTTTAAATTTCTATGAGAAACTTTTTTCCCCAAATCTGTAAGTTTATGTTACTGAATGTGTAATTTCATTTGGAGGCAATAACAAAGGTCTAAATTTGAGGATATTTATTGGAAGACTTAGGTCTAACGGTAATCATTATAGTACACAAGCTATTCACTAATTTAATAACTATTTGCTGTGAACCAGGAATATTCTAGAGGTCAGTCACAGAGACATTGGTGACAAAACAAGTACGGCACTGCCTTGTGCTCCTGGCAGCCCCATGGGAAAGACAAATATTTAAGAAATATGAACAATTCTATTACACTTTATTACGTTAAGTGCTTTGAAGGAGAAACAACCTCTGTCTAGTTCTCATTCCATATTTATAAAAAGAGGGATGAGAAAATTATATCTCTTAGTTAACCCTAACATTAGGGGTTCTATCAGCTAACCAGTCTGTGGAAAAGAACCTGTTCAGAATGAGTTAAGTAAAAGTCATGAGGTGATGGTCATCAAAGGGACAGACTGACTGCTCAGGAGATACACAAGGCAGAGCTAGAAGCATCCATAGGACTATGAAGTCAGAGTTGGAAAAGAACAGAGAAAATTGAGGAGAACACATTTGCGTCACATAACTTCAAAGATGAGAAAACTACAGCTCAGAAGAGGTTAACAGACCCACCCAGCATGAAGAGTAAGGCTATAGTGCTGGAATCCTAGGAATGGCATTTTATGGAATCATGTAGACTCTTTGATATTTCCAGAAATACAGGCTAACTGAGTCAGAAGGGTCATTTCTCCAGGCCAAGCAAGGCCGTGATGTATGAAAATGTTTCTCATCCAAAAAGATGAACAGAAACAGAAGTGGACTCAGTCTTGACCTTTAGAGGTCATGCATCTAAACCCCAGAGAGAAGGGCATGTTTTGTCCATGAATAATGTTAGCAATAAACAGAAACTGGAAAGGGGGCTGGGGTTATGGAGAAGGGAGGAGGAGGAGGACACTTGTTTTCTGGCATGGATTACAAAATTTATGATCTTAAAGGAGGCAAGCTTGCATGGTACAGGGCTCTCATCCACTGAGCAGAGAAGTTGTTTTCTTGAAGCTCACCCTCGCCTGGAGAGGGTCAGGGCATCTCGTGTTTCTTTCCCTCCATGGCCTCTCCGAACCAGATTTTGGGTCTTTAGCTTCTCAGAGCTGAATCCCTGGGAGGAGTTGAGAGCCAAGACGAATGAGGCAGCCCTCCAGGTGGGTTTTCCTGATGCATAACTGGATGACAATCATTTGCACTTTCAGGAAAATGAAGAGACTCTGACTTCTTTTTATCCCCCAACTGATTTAAAAGGAAGATGTGTCATTTCCCTTTGATACTACAGCATAAACTTCCTTAATAAAGATATGCTGCTTGACATTGAAATGAATCTCAGGAAGTAGGTTTGTTCATTAGGCTTCCAAGTGTCTTTTCATTTCTGTCATCAATTTTCACTTTCCTCTTCAGCCTTTCTAAACATTCCTGGTTAGATATTCATCCAAACACACACACACATGCTGACTGGATACTGTCTATTTCTTATCTTATATTTCTACCATCCCAATTTACAACAACACAAACTCTAGATAGATTCTGCACTAGCTAACATTTTCCAAGTTCCTCTTTTAAGAAAAGACATGATCCTGTCATTACAGTTTTCTACCCCACGTCACGAGGTGTGGTGAGAGTTTGCCCTGAAATATATCTATGCTCTTTCAAAATAAGCGCATGAAGCATCTGTTAAAACGCAAAGCTTTTCTTAGAAGTTTAGACTTCTCAAGTTTCTTTCAGATCCATTATTTTACCTCATTCACTCAATCTAACAAGTGGTACATAATTTACCTAGGAGGAAATGGAAGCCCCAAATTTCTAAACAGCTTAGGAACTGAGGCCCAATGTATCTCAATTATTTGCTGAAGGCAATTGATCTAAGTGTGAAGACAGGTAGGCTGTCACTCAGGACCTGGGATAGTGAAGACCACAGCATATATTACACTGCAGCTTATTAGGAAGAAATAAATAAGTTAGTAAATAAATAAATGGTTAAATGAAAACAAACTCAACAACTACCATAAGGATACCTTCCCTGATTACAGAAAATAATCCTGTAATTATTCACATATCTCATTTCAACCTGAAAAAATTCCAATAAACTAGCAAGAGAAAAAAGGCACTTAATTTCAAAAGGATAGAATACAGAATCCAAAGTTAGTATGAAGTGATCACTTGATACTGGAGTTAATACTTTTTGTGTCTTTCTCCTGATTTAAACCACGATTGTCTTGATGTAAAAGATTGTTTTATTAATTTCAGGAGCCCAGGATCAATAAATTGAATAAATTAGAGGATTAATTTAGAATGAGGGAAAAGTTTGGTATTTCGAGGCTATGATAAAGACTGGCTAAGACCCGATTCTTTCCTAGTATCTAGGACCGTGTACCATGAGTCTTTATGGAACTGACCTAACACCATGTCAGAGATAAAAGCAGAAGCTTTAGAGTTCAGAAAGACCTGAACTTAAATCCCAGGTAAGCGACTTGCTAAATGTCTGTGCAGGTTTCTTGACATCAATTAGTACCCAGCCTCAGCTTCATTTTTTAAATAAAGATAATAATACTTCCTTCGTGGAAATGCTATAAGGATTAGGGATAATATATTCAATGTATCTAGCTAACTGATAGGCATTTATATACCCTGCCCCTAGTAGAGAATCACAGGATTAATCTCATTAGCAAACTCCTTTCCAGAATGGAAATCTACCAGGTCTGATTCATTCTGTAAAAGGCATTGACCTGATTTCCTCCTCAGCCATTATTATGAGATCTTAGATAAGTCATCAAAGTCTTCTGGGCCTCCCTTGCTGTATAAGAAGAATAAAGAAATGGAAAAGAGGAATTGGATTTTATGACCTCAACCACCTCTTTCAGCTCCTGACACTCATGGTGATATAATTTTGGTGCATGTCTCTATTTTCACATGTGAAATTTATGGGGTGGAGAAAGTTTTCCTAGTTATTTATACTGTGCTTCTTGGAAGTCTAGACTCCATTTCACATCATCACGTATGATTTCCGACAAGAACTGGACTGTTTAGCTGATCTCTGGAGGTGGAGGGAGATGGTGTTGACAGACTGCCCGGATAAGATACCAAGATGTTAAAGAATAAAGTAGGTGAGGACAGAATCAGGAAACAGGAACAGACCTGGATGAAATCTAACACTGTACCTAAGAGAGTAAATATGGGAAATGGGTGAGGAAACCTGCTGAGTAAATATACTGACGGGCATTACCAAAGAGAATAAGTTAATAAAAGTTGATATTAAAAATGATGGGGAAATTGGCAAATAATCCAACTTGCCCTACCAGGAAGAAGACGTTTTTCGTATTATCCTCTGCACTAGTACTTAATTTTATCTCAATGTTTGGTAGGACCTTGTCAGCAGAAACTTTATGTTGCAAAGGGAATGAGGACCATGGAGCTGGAAAATACACATGGAATTCTACTTCTGTTCTCCATATACTCTTCCTAATTTTGAGTCATCGAATGAAATTTTCATTCAGTGTCTATTTCATTCAGGGCATGCTCTGTGATAGCCACTGCAGGAGATAGTAAAGTAGCCCACTAAGGTTTGTAACATATACACTCAACATAGAATGCCTCTGCAGAATAAAATTTATCAAGGGCAGTTCTAGGTTACAGACAGTCTTGGGGCTGGAGGAATTGGTGTAGGTGTCTGCTTCACACAGTGGATCAGGGACCCAAGATGATAGCAGTTCTGCCACCTCCAGTACGAGGATTCCCTGAATCGAAGAAGAACAGGAAGGAGCACGGGTGGGAGGTTTCCAGGGACCAGGCCTGGATGCAGCCCACATGCTTCTTCCACATTCCATTAGGGTGAAGTCTGTCTTGTGGCCACACCTAAACGCAAGAAAGGTGGGACGATTTGGCCTGGCTCTGTGAGCAGGAAGAAGATAATGATTGCGGTGAGCCAGCACACTGTGCCAGGGGGCAGAAGGAGATTTAAAGGAAAATTCAGCACGGTTGTGGACACAAGCATGTGAAATTTCTTTTATACACGGCCCAGCGACTCCCACCAAACCAGGGAGACCTATAAGCAAAGGAGACTGAAAACATCAAGTGGGGGATAATTAGTCTGCAATTAATATGCTTATACGTTAAGTGTAATCAAGGAAATGCTTTATAGAGTAAGAAGGAATGAAATGGACCTAAGAGATATGTTTGATATAGGAAATTTCACTGAATAGTCCACAGGTGATTTTAGCAAAACACGTCTAAAGTGAATATAGTCTCTCCTGCCCCGCTACAGACTCCTCTATTAAACTTTCAAGAGAGCCAGAGGTGAAAAATAAGTCAATGCAACTCTTTGTTTAATCAAAGAGAGCAAACCTCACATTGGATAAAGTCTTCAGCCTACAAGACCTACTGGGTCCAGCCCCAGCCGAACAGGGTCTCCTGAGGGATGGATGGCGTCGGCGAAGGAGGAGGCAGTGAGACAAGGAGTTTGGTGTCCAAGTCTAACTTGATTTTGTGTATGTATGGTTTATATAGGGCTCAGGGTATGCAAGGATGATTTCATGAAACAGTCCCAGTACATATTTTTGGCTCGCGTAAGCGGGTTTTTGCAAGGTAGACAATAGTCCTAAGAGTAATTGATTGCAAAGGTAGATAATAGTCCTAAGAGCAATTGATTGTGTGTAGGCCCCGGGGAGGAGTTAAGCTTCTGTAATTCTTTACTTCAAGGAGGCCACCCCCAGCGGCCTCCTGACTCAATGGGCCGTGGCAACCACCGTCCTCCCAGAGAGATCTGTGGGGGCCACAGATTTCTTTGTTCTCTCTCCACTCCCATCGCTTCACCTGACCAAAGGACGAGTCAGAATGTTCTTTCCCTAGAAGATGTTTTTCCCCAGAACTTTCCCTAGAATATCGTATTGTATCATTCTTATTCCCAGGGCCGGGCTGACTTCCCCTGAAATAACCCCAGGTGCAGAACAGAGTAAGCAGAAGCAGGAAAGTCAAAAGTACCAGGGAGACTTGGTGCAGGGGCAGCCTGGTAGATTCCCTTGAGGGTCGCCATGCGTCCCCTCATCTCTCTCCCGGACTGTGTCACAAGGCAGAGGCTTAGCTTGTAGGCTGACGGCTCCCAGCAGTGATCCACTCATCAGACAGACTGTCGCTGTCCGCCTGCTTCGGGTAGCATCCCTGTCACTCTCCAGCCCCTGGCCTGCTCTTGGCAGTCACAGACTGCTTCTTTACAGTCTTTCTTCCCTCCACAAATACCAAGGGCAGGAACTTTTCCTGTCCTGTTATTGCTTTGTTTCAATGAATGTTTGTTGAATGCATTTTACAGACTGAAGTTCTCGCTGATTGACTGAGTGAGTGAGATCATTCTATGTGGAGCTGAACAACATAGATGAAGAGAAAGTCAAAGCCGGGATGGGTATGGGATGGGCATTAAAAATAACTAAGTCCAAATCCTCTATATTAAAGAAATGGAGGCTCAGGGGAGGGAACCAATTTTTTAGAGATGACATAACAAATGTCAAAATATGTTTTCAAATACAATATAGTGACTTTCCAACATGTTATCACAAAATTAGATTATCATTTAACTGTGGACAGATTTTTGGAGGCTTTTTTTTAAATTGCTGTTATTTAATTGTTGTTTAATTGTGTTATTTCCTCTTATTGGTGGAATCTATGTGTTCTTGGTTGCCATGGTACATTATCGGATCATATTTCCTTTTGCAATGCGACGTGTCTAACAGGGGAAACAAATCTGAAAGCTACATGACTGAAAAATATCCTTCAAATATAAAGATAAAATGTAAAGAGTTATCAAAACTAACGAAACAGGTAAACATCTCCCCCTCACTCTCAGGTAGACAAATGGGAAAAGGACACGAGCACAAAACAAGAAATGCAATGGCCCTGGAAGGGGTTCAACTTCCTTGTGAGTCAGAAGCATGTGAAAGTGAGATTTTTTCTTAGTAAACTATATTTATTTTAAAAAGAGAGTGATACAACCCATGTGTTTATATATGGTATAGTTTAATAGTTATATATATGTGTGTGTATATAGTTACTAGTTTTACATATAAATATACCATTTACCCATGATATATTATGACTGGTCCACGAGAAAAGTATTGAAAAGTAGCTTCAAAAGAGCTAAAACTCCAATGAAAAAGCTGGTGGGAATGTTTCCGTGGGAATGGTACCTTAGTTTTAATCCTATTTCAGACACAACTGCACTGCACGGTCCTTAAGGACTCAGATGATTGTAGGCTCTATAAGACAATGAAAACCCTTTGCCCACTTCCTGGTCTGATTTAACTAATAAAAAGATGAGAAAGATTGAGCTTTGAAACCAGCATTTACAATACAATGTGTTAGAAAGAAAATGTGAAATTACGGAGAAGGAGGTTATATTGGATGAAAGAATGAGCTAAATTTTCTGGGCCTCAGTTTCCTAATCTAAAATATGAATATGACTGGCATTTTCCAATGATCTTAGTAACCTTTCAAAATTACACTTCATTTATGGAACACAAAAAGCATTTCAGAGAAAGCAACGCACACTTTTTTTTCTTCTAAAGATCGGCCCTGAACTGACATCTGTTGCCAATCTGTTTTTTCTTCTTCTTCTTCTTCTTCTGGCCCAAACCCCCCAGTACATAATTTATACTCTAGTTGCAGGTCCCTCTAGTTCCGCTGTGTGGGACGCTGCCTCAGCATGGCTTGATGAGCACTGCTAGATCCGCTCCCAGGATCCGAATCAGTGAAACCCTGGGCCATCAAAGCTGCGCAGGCAAACTCAACCACTCGGCCACAGGGCCAGCTCCTGCATACTTTTGATTCAAATTATCTTTTAGCAACAGTTACAAAGGAACAAATTTTCTTAGTATTAAAGTTTAATCTGCAATCAGCATTGAATAATATTACAAATATGAAGTGAAAATATAAGGTAAGCTATACGATTTAGGGATCAGAAACTGTTGGATAGATATTGAACATACTGTGGTTGGCAATGATTGGATGACACTGGATGCTATGTGCTCCTGTATCAGGAGATTCCATGTGACCTTTTGCATTTCTTAGGTATAGCTCAACTTTTGTTAAAGGCAGATAGTCACGTATACCAAGAATTACTCTCTTAGTACATTTAATGCATTTTCTTACATTTATTTTGAAAAATATATTTTATAAGAAAAAAATACTATCACTGATGACTTTTTTTTTCTCCTAGAGTCCATTAACGTCTCTTGGAATTCAGGTGATCCACATCAGTTTTGTATTGCTGGTCACCAAAATTTCTCATTTCTCTTTTTATTCCAAAATAGAAGATGGCAGGGCCCAAAAAATCTTTTGTAGATATAGAGCTCATAAATAGAAAACTCCACTCATTGGTAGGAGGGATTTGTCTATCAAAGTATGTATCCATCAACCCCTCCAACCATTCATCCATTAAATCCATGAGAAAACAAATATTTACTGAGTCTGTACAAAGTCCAGGCCCTCTCCCATGCTCAGGGATACACACTACAACAATAAAATCTTTGTTCTCTTAGTGCTCACATTCTAGTGGGATATAAAGAATTTAACCAAATAGTTACATGAGTATGTAGTTACAAATTGGGATAGTACTATGAAGGGAGAGAACAAGAACTTACAGCAATGTAAACCAGGAAATCTGATCTCATCTAGAGAGTTCAGGGAAACGTGGTTTGTTTGAGCTGAGATAAGAAGAGAGGAGGAGGGGTCAGCCCGGTGGCACAGCCGTTCAGTTCGTGCGTTCTGCTTCTCGGCGGACCGGGGTTCACGGGTTCGGATCCTGGATGCGCACATGGCACCGCTTGGCAAGCCATGTGTGGTACGCGTCCCACATATAAAGTAGAGGAAGACGGGCACGGATGTTAGCTAAGGGTCTGTCTTCCTCGGCAAAAGGAGGAGGATTGGCAGCAGATGTTAGCTCAGGGCTAATCTTCCTAAAAAAATAAATAAATAAAATAAAATTAAAAAAGAAGAAAAAAAAAAAAAAGAAGAAGAGAGGAGGAATGACCAGGAATTAATTCTGCTGAGATTTACTAGCCTCCTTGCTGTTCCTCACATTCAAAGGGAACATTCTTGCCTTAAGGAATTTTGCGCCTATTTTTTCCCTTTGCCTGGAATGCCCTTATCTGGATATCTACAAGCCTAATTACTTCAAGTCTTGCTTAAATGTTAACTTCTCAATTAAAACTACCATGATATTTGCTTTTAAAGGGTAATCTGTAGCCCCCCCAACCTCTGAAACTCTTAAGTTCCTCTTACACTACTGTATTTTTTCCCATAGTAACTACTAACATTGTAATTTTACTTTTTTTGCCCAATTCTCTGAATTAACCTACTAACCATAATTATCTTAAGGGAAACTATTTTCTCTGCTTTGCTCATTGATACATTCAAAGTGTTTAGAATGGCGTTTGAATATAGTTGGATATTAAACAAAAGTAAAGTCAATTAATTAATTAACTGTTAAATTAAATAGTTGTACTGAGTCAAGGTGAATAAACAACACAACAAAATGTTTGAGAGCCAGCTACAACAGTATTCAGAAGAAAAGTTACAGCTTTAAATTAATATATTAGGGGAAAAAAGAGTTACAATTAATTATCTTACTTCCTATATGCCAAAGTTTAAAAAGAAGAATAAAATAAACGTAAATTATATTTAAAAAAAGGAAATAACTAAGGTATGAGAGGAAATAAATAAAAGTGAAACCTGAACTATATTGAAAAAATCAGAAAAAGCAAAATTTGCTTCTTTAAAAAGATCAACAAAATTGATGAACTCATAGCTAAACTGACCAGGGGAAAAAAAAAGAGGAACAAAACCAACAAACATCAGTATCAGGAATGAAAAAAATAGATCTCACTGGAGATTTTACAGATATTAAAAAATAGTAAGGGATTATTATGGCCAACATTAAATCAAGAAATTCAACAACTTAGGCAAAATAGACAAATTTTTTAGCAGACTCAAATAACTAAAAGAGCTACAAGAAGAAATAAAAAATCTAAATACTTGTATATATGTTAAGGAAATTGAAAAGCAAAACCCATACCCAGAGGTCTTCACTTGAGAATTCCGTTAAATATTTACAGAAGAAAAAATACAAATTATACACAAACTCTTTCAGAAAATAGAGGAGGAAGGAACACTTCCCAATTCATATTATGAAGACAGTCTAACTTGGTGAGACACTGTAGCAGGCAGAATAATGCCCCCCATTCTAAGTCCACATTTAAATCCCCAGAGCTTGCGAATGTATTACCTTATGTAGCAAAGGGATTTTGCAGATGTGATAAAATGAAGGATTTAGAGACGAGGAGATGAGGAGTTGATCCTGGGTTATCCAGATGGGCCCAAAGTAATCACAAGGCCCCTCGTAAGCGAAAGAGGCGAGACAGGACAGTCAGGATCAGAGAAGGAGATGTGACAAAGGAAGCAGAGGTCAGAGTCATGGGGGGCTAATGACCAGGAAGGTGAGCAGCCTCTAGGAGCTTGAAAAAGCCAGGAAACAGATTCTCCCTGGAGTCTACAGAAAGAGTGCAGCCCTGACAACACCTGGATTTTAGCCCAGTGAGGCCTATTTTGAACTTCTGACATTCAGAACTATAAGGTAATAAGTTCATGTTTTAAGGCATAAAATTTGTGGTAATTTGTTACAGCAGCAATATGAAACTTACACAGCCATATCTGTGGTATACTTGCAACCATTCCTGGAGATTAGTCCAGAACCCAGCAATTCTGTAACCGTTCTGTTCCTTATATCCCTTTGTGCTTAGAGGGTTTTCTGTCTCTTGCCCTGAAGCCTGGTTGATTCAGAAATACAGTGGCCAAGGTGTGGGGAAAGCTGGTCTTCTAGGCCCATTTCTATTGTTCCTTTGCTCTGTGCCCTTGAGTATCATGCAACTTCTTTAGATCAACATTTTTAATCCAGAAAACAAGGGTATTACATTAAATGAATATTTTTGAAATGACAATACAGAAGATTAATTTATGTGGACATGAGCTCTTTTTATTTTTACACCTACAAATACGTCTTTGTTTCCCAAGCACAGTGAGTGACGCTGATTTTCCCGATATTGTAGTATCTTGAAATTTCCTTTAAAATAAATAGTCTAGAATTGTTTAAAAGAGAACGATTTAAATAAAATTACTATATAGATATACAGAGTACTTTGAAATGACTAAAATGATGAAAGTGATATGAGAAAAACGGAAATTTAAAAAACAGCAGGCTAGGAGCCGACTGGGTGGCGTAGTGGTTGAATTCTCCCACTCCACTTCAGCAGCCCGGTGTTCATGGGTTCACATCCTGGGTGTGAACCTAGCACCGCTTGTCAAGCCATGCATCCCACAAAAAGTAGAGGAAGACTGGCACAGATGTTACCTCAGGGCCAATCTTCCTTACAAAACACCCCAAAAAACAAACAAAAAAAACCAGTGGGCTACCAAATATCTTGCTTCTTTTCTCTACTTACTTAATCAGTAACCAATTTCCTCATTCATTTATTTATTCATTAATTATATAAATATTCATGAGCTTCTTTCAAGCACAAGGCTCCAGATAGGAACACATTAGGGTAATAGTAATGAATGTGATAGAGTCCCTGAGCCAAAAGACCTCGGAGTCTGAGATGGGGGACAAACGCAAGTTTAAAATGGTAATGCACTAGGCTTAGAACTTGCATGGGAATAGGTACATGGTCCTGCCAATTTCGACCTTTAGAACCTTCAGTTTCTCTTTGAATTCATCCTCCTCACAAGTTTCCAGAGTGATCAACTTAAAACACAACTCTAACTATGGCATTCCTTTTCTTTATACCAGTACATGACAAACTATGGTTTTAAGACAAATGACATCCACTGTTGATTTTTTGTAAATAAAGTTGTATTGAAACACAGCCACACCCATTCATTTAGGCAACGTCTGTGGCTGCTTTCATGCTGCAATGGTGGAGTTAAGTAGTTGTGACAGAGACGGCAGAGAAATCTAAAATATTTACTATCTGGTCCTTTATTTTAATAGAAATTGGCATCCTTACCTTTAAATCTTTCCATTGGTGTCCTCATTATGATCAGCTGAAATTCAAGCTCCTTAATATAGCATATGCAAACTTTTCAATATCTCCTAGCATCTTCCTGAATATACCTAACAAGTCATCCATATTCTAAAACATATCTTTTCAAGACTTTTTGCCTAGGAAAATAGCATTCTTTAGCCTAAGACTCTCTCCTTCCTTCTCCATGTGGACAATTCATACTCAACCCTTAAAATCCAAAACCAGATTCATTTCCTCAATGAAGCCCTCCCTGACTTTGCAAGGAAAACTATGATTTCTTTATTTTTGCTTTCTCAACAGTCCATGCCCCTAATATGAATGTTCCAATTATTAGAATGTCCTTAGAATATTCTAATTATTCCTAAATAACTTCATTGCTTTTGTTATAATGTTATATCCCTTAGAATAAAAAATTCAAGCAGACATAGTAGGAATGAAAACCAAAAATGATCCCAAATAACACAAATGTAATTATCTCAGAAATAATCACTATCAACAATTAGTGAACATCATTTTAGCCATCCCTGTATGTGTGCTTGTGGAAATAAGGGTAAATAGAAATGATTTTATGAAAAATGCACATATATGACCTGATCATATTCTAATAAAAAGCTTTGCCTTAACTTTACCTTGTATTTAGCAGAATACAAAAAAATTCATGAAACTGAAGGAATTGTTACATTTCAAAAAGTTTGTTCGTGTTGATAAGAATTTATAATACTTAAAGATCACACTGCTATTTTTTTCTTAAATTATAAGATGCTATAAGAGATTAGAGTATTTGTTATGGGCTGAATTGTGTCACCTCAAAATTCATTCATTAGAAGCTTCGCCTGCAGTACCTCAGAATGTGACTGTATTTGGAGACAGGACTCTTAAAGAGGTGATTAAATAAAAATAAGGCCTTTAAGGTGGACCTTAATCCAAGCTGACTGGTGTTCTTATAAGAAGAGAAAATTCGTGTGGTTTCTTTTGTTTTTAAATTGTTTTATTGAGGTCATATTGGCTATAACATTATGTAAATTTCAGGTGTACATTTTTATATTTCAGTTTCTGTATAGACTGCATCGTGTTCACCACCAATAGTCTAGTTTTTATCTGTCACCGTATTTATGTGCCTCTTTTCCTCTTTCCCTCTCCTCCCACCTCCTTCCCCTCTGGTAAACACCAATCTGTTCTCCTTATCCATGTGTTTGTTTATTTTCTACATATGAGTGAAATCATATGGTGTGTCTTTCTCTGTCTGATTTATTTCACTTAGCGTAATACCCTCAAGGTCCATCCATGTTATCACTAATGGCACAGTTTTGTCGCTTTCTATGGGTGAGTAGTATTCCATTGTATATACCACAACTTCTTTATCCATGCGTCCATTGCTTGTCATTTCATAAAGTCACTGTTAAGTTTAATTTCTCAAGAAAAAGAGCAAATTTGAACACATAAAGAAATTTCAGAGGTATGCACACACAGAGGAAAGACCACGTGAAGACACAGCAAGAAGGTAAGCCATCTGCAAGCCAAGAAGAAAGATCTCAGAGGAAATCAAACCTGCTGACACCTTGACCTTGACCTCACAGCCTCCAGAACTGTGAGAGAATAAATTTCTATTGTTTCAGTCACCCAGTGTGTGGTATTTTGTTATGGAAGCCCTGGAAAACTAATAAGGTATTTTTATTGCATTTTAACTCCGAATTCCTCTTACTTCTTATAACAACAAAATCTCCTGAATTGTATTTGTTATGATATTTTTTATATTTTCTGGTTTAAACTATGTATGTGTTGTCTTATATCCAACATTCTCACTCTGTTTAGGTAGAGTTTTATATTCAGATAAATTGATTTCACTGTCAGTCATCTGACAATGTGTTCTTCTTTTGAGAGTTCTCCATTTTGGTATGTCTCTTGTTTGACCAGGTTTTGTCATCATTTTGTACCCCTTTTCAAAGAAGGGTAACAGGTGCTATATTCCCTGATTTTTTTCTTTATGATTGAGATTGTCTGTCTGTCGCCTTTATACTTAAAAAATTACAGGGTTGCAATTTCTATCCTTCATTTGGTGTACATAGTCTACCAGCCTCTAGCATTAAATTGTTGAAGAGTCTGAGGTCAGCCAGATGATCCGACCATGTAGGTTACTTGATATTTCTCCGTCACACTCTATCCTCTAGCCCAACTCAGGGATACAGCGATCCCTTTTAATGTGTGGATTGTAATCTTTAATTTAGGATAGCTTTCTTTTTATATTATGTAGTTGGATATTTGTTGTTGTTCTACATAGTATCATATGGTGATTCAGAAAATGGGATCTATAACCAGGACAGACCACCTGGGGTCACATCTATGCATCTCTACTTACTTGACATGTGACCTCGGAAAAGTACTTAAGCTCTCTATACCTCTATTTCTCTCATCTGTCAAATGAGAATAATATTAGCATCTACTACCTAATGTTGCTGTAAGAATTAGATGAGTTAGTAAATGTAAAATAGTACTAAATAATATTAGTTATTGTAATAATTTATGTATTAATTTTTCCTTAACTTCCATGTCTATAATGTTTTCACTAACATTTAACATTGCTTTTTTCCACTTCATTTTGTGTAATTTTCTTAAACCTATTTGATTGTGTTTCTAGTCATGTTGATTCTTCCAAAAAAAATCCCTTAATTAGAATCTAGTTGTTGGAATCTAGTGTTGGGATCTAGTATCATTGCTCCCTTTCCTCCTATTTAGCCCAAATTTACCCCCATCAGTGTGCCTTAGCATACAGATTAGGTATTAGCAATTTTTTTAAGGTAGAGATAGTAAATATTTTAGACTTTGTAGGATATGTATAGTCTCTGTTTCATACTGTCTTAGTCCGTTCAGGCTGCTGTAACAAAATACCATACACTGGGTGGCTTATAAACTGCAGAAATGTATTTCTCACAGTTCTGGAGACTGGAAGTCTGAGATCAGCATGCCAGGATGGTGGAGTGAGGGCCCTCTTCTTGGTTGCACACTTCTCCTTATATCCTCACATGGTGGAAGGGACCAGGGAGCTCTGTGGGATCTCTTTTATAAGAGCACTAATCCCATTCATGAAAGCTCCGTACTTCCCAAAGGCCCCACCTACTAATACCGTCTCATTTGGCATTAGGATTTCAACATATGAATTTGGTGGGGGGGGGAGGTCCACAATATTCTTTGTTTTTTTAAAACTATTTAAACATTTAAAAACTATTCGTAGCTCAAGGGTTTTATACAAACATGTGGGTAGATGAGATAGGCAGTCATTTGCCCACTCTTGGAGGTCTTAAACAATAATGATGTAGGGCATCTGTGTGTGGGGGGAGATGCTCCTCTCCCTGCAGAGCACCTCTCTTACAGATCTATACAATGAGATTTGGCTTCAGTTACAATATTCTCTATTTCTCCCTCTGTCTCCTCATTTTTCTAGATCCCATTAATCTAATCGAAGGGTCATTGGATGGGCATTTTAGGACTGTGGCACTTGCTTTGAAAGAAATCCATCCCCTGCCCAAAACCTCAAGAAGTTACTATCAGTTAGCATTATGTCCACATGTGTCCATATTGGGCACATATTCTTCATAAGATTTATTGTGGAGTGATGGTCATTCGCTCTTACAGAAGTCAGAGTGTTCAGTTTTCGTTGCTGTTCATAGTAAATTTCCAAAGAGATGAAAGCGTAAATATTCCTTCAGACTGACATCCTAAAACAAAAGGAGCAGGTCTTTTCAAGTCTGTATCCCATACAAAGTGATATGGGTTTTGAGTCTAAAAAAGACATAATGTCTTGAATCTGAGTGCTCAATAAAGTTCAGTTGAATGAGTTAATGCACAAATCCCCATCACTTCACAAATGCAGAATCTAAGTGAAATATGTAGATTTGGAGTCTAGTCCAGAAAACACCAATCACTCATTTGACCTCTTATATTTCAGGGACCTCTTAAATAAAACTGGCTCCTGTGGGGCCGTCCTGGTGGCGCAGCGGTTAAGTTGGCACATTCTGCTTCTCGGCGGCCTGGGGTTCGCCGGTTCGGATCCCAGGTGCGGATATGGCATCGCTCGGCATGCCATGCTGTGGTAGGCGTCCCACATATAAAGTAGAGGAAGATGGGCATGAATGTTAGCTCAGGGCCAGGCTTCCTCAGTTAAAAGAAGAGGATTGGCAGTAGTTAGCTCAGGGCTAATCTTCCTCAAAAATAAAAAAAAAATAAAAAACCTGGCTCCTGCATACATATCCTCCAATGGAATCCCCTTATGCCAGCCACCCCCACATGTTCACTTCCTTCCTCTGCAGCTAAGCTTTGGGATACCCAGAAGCAAAGACAAGCCTGAGAGAAGAAATTAGGTCTCCAAGGGGCAGATGAGGGCTCTAGAGAGAGCCAGAGAAGGGCTGCAATTTTCAAACTGGGTCATGGGACCTTAGGGACACGTTGGTGGTGTGGTTCTGCTGACAGACATCCCAGCCCTGAGGAGGTGTGGGCAAACTGGTTTCCATCTCCATTTTAAAACTATGTTATGCTCTAAATGTCTCTCCAAAGTAATAGTCTGCTAAGCTTGTTTTAAACTAGGAAATGATTTGCAACCTGTAAAATAAGCAGGTATATTAAAGTTATAGGCTAGTACTTGAGGTTTAATGAGTCATCTTATCATGTTATACAAATTTCAAGACAACGCCAGATGAGGTGGGTCACTCTCTTAAGATTACCCTCTTATCACTCTGTTCTGATTGAAGAAAATGACAAAAATTCTCTCTTGCAGATGAACGATATCAAACTCTTGTGCAATTATTGCTTTCTCTCTCAGTTTCTGTGTCTGCCTCTGTCTGTATCTCTGGGTTTTTTTCTGTGTGTGTAGACATGTGTGTCTCAAACACATCTTATTTGTCACTGTGGACTCAGTGCTTGTCCCATTACCCGACATGCATTTTCATTTTATTTAAGACATTAAAAGTATTTGGAGAACTAGGGAATGAATGAATGAATGTATAATTATCAGAGAAAAATAGCAGTAACCAAGAGGGAGGAACTTGGAAGGAGAAATAGAGAGCTTCATTCAGTTGCTTGATAGTAGACAGAATTTCCATGCTTGACTAGTATAGAAACATGGCCATGAAGACTGTTACAATCCAGTATTCTTTAAGCCTGTGAACACAGGACTACTGCCATGTGGAAAGACTTCGACTAGTGTCACATGAATGGCTGAGAGAGATGTTGAATAGATGTGTTGTTGCAGACTCTCCCTTCAGTGATTGTCCTAATTTTTTGGTAAATATTGCTAAATATTTCAATTTGCTAAGTACTTCTAGCCACCTCCAGTTAGAAGGAGATCGGAGCTATATATCACCTTTCTAAAAAGTTGACAACAATGCAATGTATTACAACAGAAACAAATTTTAGGCAAAATTCTTCTGAATGTTCACTTATAGGCACTTGGCACACACACACACCAAAAGAGCATCCCAAGGTTGATGCATCAATAATTTGACAGAGGATTAATCCATCTCCCTGATCAGATCAAGCAATAGAGATCTTTAATATCTTTAATATGTGGAATGGCCAAAGAAGTCTCTAGATATAAACATCTGAGGATGATTGGCCATGACGTTCCTGAGCTGCTGGATTTCCACCCCTCACTTGGGCAAGGGCACTGCAGCTTATGGTGCCTTTCTGGTAAGTTTTTTAAATCTTGAATACTACTCATTTCATCAATGAAAAATTATTTCTAACATATGCTAATTAATGGGCCATCTTGTATAAATTTTGATAATGATATCTGAAGCACTTGTAAACAGCTACTTTGTGATATTGCTTCCTGATCCAGCGCTTCTAAAGCAATTTAATCGCCACTAAATATAGATTAAAGTTAATTTGTATACATATACAATGCATTGTTTATCCTAAAATGTTTTAAAGTAAATTGCCACAGGAATGACATAATGTATAAAAATTCGGGGAGGAAAAAGCTCAAACTGAAGCAAAATTCTGAATTAGTTAGTTGTGATCTAGTCATCATTCATTCATTCATTCATTCATCCAGTAAATATCAATTATGTGCCAAGACAAAGATTACTGAATTCATCATAGTGGCTCTTTAGCTCTTTAAATATAATATGTTGAGAGTAGTGCCTTTTAAATTCATGCTTCAGTATTTTGATAAACATATTTTTATAGAAAAAATGAAAGGAGGAAAAGTATATTGATGTTTAATTCAAATAGCTACCTCTCAAGGGCCCTGGGAAAACTTTTCTGGTCACTAAGCAAAACCAAGTCATCACCACCTATTGGTTGCACTATACTGGTTTCGAGGACATGAACTTGCCACTGGATTATTAGACTTCTAAAATTAAGCACATTGTTTGATAGAAAAATCACAGTGGGGGAAGATCTAACCTGTTGGGTGACAATTGTCCCTGGGTTTCCGGCATTTCTGAACATTTGAGCAGAGGCACAAATAGCATTTTTGTTCTAGACTTTCATTTCAAAAATATTTGTGTAAAAAACAAGCTTAGAAGAGAGATAGGGTCTCCCTCTGAAGCAGATTTGTTTACTGACCAAGGTAATAAAGATAATCTTTTTCTATGGCAAACGTTGAGCAGGTTTTCTCACAGTCTCCTTACATAAAACTGAGGTTTCCTAATCTCAGCGTTTCTTTTCTGGAACACACCCTACTGCATAACCAGGCAGCACCTTCCCCTTATTTTGTCACCCTCTGGGAACTGGGGCTCAGGAAGCCAGCACAAAAATATTATTCTTGCTACTGATATGGCTGTGAGTAACGCACTCTTTTGTCTCTGACCCAGGAGTTTTGTGCTTTCTGCAAGTTTCCACGAAGGTTAATTTGTTAGTTTGCAAGTAGAGTAACATCTCAGACCTTTCATAGTTCTTGACAGACCCCCTACCCACAATTATCCCAAATATAGGAAAGAGTAGAGGCCATCCACACTACTGCTTCCTAGTTTCCAAAAACAACTGATGTAAAATTGGCTCAAAATGAAAAGTGTAAAATGACTTGCAAGTCCACTGAAAATTCAAACATCCATTTTACTGCATCCAGAGACACTGTGGAACAGTGCAAAAACCACCATATGACTGAGAATATAACGACCATGAGTTCTAATCCTGATTTTGCCATTCACTAGCCAGGTGAACTTGTATAAATCGTTTGCCTCATAAGGACTTAATTTATTCTTCTACTTCATAGGGCTTTTGTTAAATTAAATCATAATACCTGTGTAATTGGGTAGCATAGACCCTGATACATACTTAATAATTGATAATTTCCTTTATTCCTAATTATTTTCAAATTTTTGGCACTTGCTTTAAAATCCTCTTATTATAACAAGTTATACTTTCATACATATATACATACATAGTTATATATTAAACTCTGATTATCTATTCAGCATCTATTCTCCTTTTCTCCTTCTCCTTTCTAGTAGAACCCTGTTTTATTCAAAGATTCAATCATCCTTAGTTACAGAGATGGATCCCAATTAGCCTAAAACAATATATGCATCATGTTCCTTGGTGAACATTACTGATCCAAGAGTGGACATTTCACCAAAGATAACCCAATCAAACTGAAGGGAAGAATTTATGTTCTATGGTTAATAAAGATGTTATGGGTTAAACTGTGTCCCCCTAAGATATATTGAAGTCTTAAACCCAGTACCTCAGAATGTGACCTTCTTTGAAAATAGGGTCCTTGCAGATATCATCAGTGAAGAAGAAGCTATACTTCACTAGGGTGGACCCCTAGTCCAATGTGACTGGTGTCCTTCTGAGAAGACAGGCATGTGAAGAACAGAGACCCACAGGGAGAAAGCCATGTGACAATGAAGGCAGGGGTTGCATTTATGTGGCTGCAAGCCAAGGACACCAAAGTTTGCTGGTGAGCCAGTAGAAGATAGGAAGATACAAGAAAGACTTTCCTTACAGATTTCAGAGGGACTATGACCTGCTGACACCTTGATTTCAGACTTCTAGTCTGCAGAACTGTGAGACAACAAATTTCTGTTTTTTTAAAACCATCTAGCTTGTGGTACTTTGTGGTGGCAGCTTTAAGAAGCATACAGAAGATTTCCTCTTTGTCTTGGAGAAGAACAGAAATGACAGCTATCTTGCAACCTTGAGGGGAGCAAGGTTACAAACCTGAGGACCAAGCAGATGTAAGAGGAAGAAGAAAATTGAGAGAATTGTGATGGAGTCCTGACCCTCCAAGCCGGAAATCCTCTCAACTTTTAGGCTTCTTGAATGAAATGATTCACTTCCTTATTGGACAAACCAATTTGAATGATATTTTTCTGATATTTTCAATGGAAAACATGCAAGCACGCTCATAGATATACAGATAGTATATTATATATAAATATATTGGTTACACACACAGATCCTGGCCCTTGATTTATTCACTATTTATGGTTGCTTACTATCTGTGTCATTCTCTGTTTTATATAAGAAAATAAAGAAACATTGTTTTCCAACTCACTTTAATTCCTTGAGGATCAGTATTAGGCTTTCTTATTATGCAAGATGCAGAGTTATGAATGTGATTGGTATTGTGTAAACACAGATTCTGTTTTAGCACCTACCACTCTATTTTGTAATTATTCATTAAATTCTCCAGTCTCTCTGTCTGCTCTTGAAGCCAGGGAATATGTCTTAATGCTGTATTCAGAGCAGTAGGCTCATAGTATTTAATAAAGCAATGTAGATTGAATTAATGAAGAAGAGTTGCAGTTCTTTTAAAGAATATTGAAATATTATTATTAACTGCTCTCCATTTTTTTGGATTTCTAGTCCTCTACCTTCAGTCTGTCATTCACAGCAACACAAAAACAACAATGACATGCTCCACTTATCTCTGGAGTCTTATGCCTCAAAGTTGCCAGGCAGACTCGGGATCGGAAGAAGGATCCGAAGTTCTTCCTCTACTGGTAATAGCATTCATGACAATAAATTCGAATTTTTCCATGAGGAAGAAACAATTTCCTTTCTTTTTGAGTTTTATGAATGCTCAGTTATGGATATACAGTGATAATATTGCAAAGCCTTCTTCTGCCTGTCGGGATTTTATTTTATGGAAATCTATAGTAGAGCACACCAGGTCCCTTCTCGTCTAGACCACTTAGATTTTCCTACTTCCCTCATTTCTCCTGTTCTCCAAATTGTCTGTCATCCTATCTTGCTGCGACTTTCCTGCTTCCAGCAGAGAAAATCCCAGGTCCCAGGAAAACCCTCAGACTCAGGCAAACTGGGACTGTTGATTGCCCCTCTTAGTTACTCAACTTTCCTCTATTTGACTGTGAGAGGCATGAGAGAATTGAGTGTAACATTTATTTCTGCCTGGCACATGGTTGGCATAGTTTTAATAAGTGGATAAATTTCATGGCTGAATAAGTCATCATGACATAGAAGAGCTTTGGCATCAGGAAGATGGGGACTGAAATCTCAGATCAGTGCTGTATTACGATGGAAGGTGACTCCATGTTTTACCTCTCTGAGCCTCAGTTCCACCCTAAGCAACAGGATGGGAGAAGAGGCGTGATAAGAGCCACCTCATTAACTTGTGATAGAAATAAGACCAGACTAGCAGCTCACCAGTAGCCTTTAAAATCCTTGAGTGCAGAGGCTGTGCTGTGTGAATTATGGCCAACTTAGTGTCTTAGTCAGCTCAGACTCTTGTAACAAAAATACGATAAGCTGGGTGGCTGAAACAACAGACATTTACTCCTCACAGTTCTGGAGGGTGGGAAGTCCAAGATCAAGGTGCTGGCCAATTTGGTTCCTGCTGAGGACCCTCTTCCTGGTTTGCAGAAGTGCCTTCTTGCTGTATCCTCACACAGTGGAGAAAGTAATCATTTCACTATTGTCTCTTCTTATACAAGCACTAATCCCATTCATGGGGGCTGCTCCCTTATGACCTAAACACCCCCTAAAGGTCCCACCTCCAAATATCACCACACTGGAGATAAGAGCTTTAGTATATGAGTTTGGGGAGCACATAAACATCCAGTGCAGAGCACTCAGTATCTGGAACATAACAGGCGCCCAGTAATTGTGCAGTTAATATAATAACATATGCAAAATACCTAGAGCATAGTAGATGTTTGCTAAATGGCAGTTATCATTAATGGTGTTATTATTGTCATTACAATTAATGAAAAATATGTGTCTTGAGCCCCCTGAATGTACAAGTTGCTGTGATTAGGAAAGTTGAACCTGGGGAAAATAAGTTATGTTTTGGTTATAGAGTAGAAGTCCTACACTCCTACCTATAAGGCAAAGCACAACGCAACTCCCAATTAGAGCATGGAGTTCCCTGCATAGAGTCTGCATCCAATGAGACAAAAATGAGTTAATAGAAAAAATAACTAAGGAAAACCACAACCTCTTGAGCTTGCACAATGAAATGAGCACAGTGAAAAGCTAGAAGGGTCCCAAGTTCAGAGTTCCCATTCCAGTCACACCCGTATTTGTTGAGTGGCCTCTCAGGAGGTTGTTTTTTTAACCGTCTCTGGCTTCAATTTCCCTATTTTCAAACTAGGGTACTCATTCTCACTTTCTTATTTTCTTCTATTATTAATATTAACCAGATTTTTCAGACATCAAATTTCCCAGCTACTAAACTTCTTTCCTTGTCATTCTTAATACTGCTCAAAAAGGTTAAGTGTGTGCTCGTTAGAAAAGCAGTGTATGCAAGTCAGAATCCATGGCTTCCACTGGTTACACAGTGAGAGAAAACAAAAGAAAACCTCAAACAAGAACCAGGCAAACTAGGCCTTTCTGTCTTTTTAATACCTGCTTTGGAAAAAACAAAATCAAAACAAAATAAAGCAAAACACTTCCTTGTTAGTGAACAAACTTCCTGTTGCTAAGGTTAAGCTGTTCTTTTCTCCAAGGATCACGGAGAGGGTTATTGAGTTAACAGAGTTCTAAGTTCCTGGAATTTACTCTCAACAGCCCCAGTGTGTTGAGATAGGTGTACTATGGAAATAATTACAGAAGGACAAGGTCGGTGTAGACTACCAAGCTATCTGCTTGTGAAACAAGAGATGGTAATGAGTACAATTCTTAGGAAATCCTGCTTCTCCTGAAGTATTTCATAACTGTGGTGGTTGGTCTTGGTCCCTGCTATATTCTTGGTCAAACCTTCTCATGGATAAAAAGCAAAAACAGGAATCTATTACCATGAAAGCGGGTGAAAAAGAAAGCCTGGACCATACACAACATCCCCAAGTTCTCCCAAGTGCAGTGAATCCTCTCTTTCTATTGACCATTCTCTTGTGCATTAACCACTCACTCCACAGATATTTATGGCGCATACAGAGCTGGGTGCTGAGATAAAATGGAGAGCAACGTTAGACATGAGTTTTGCCTTTATACAACTTATGAAGTGAAGTAGATCCTCACCAAATAATTATCAAGACAAGTATGAAAGAGTAAGTGGGGCAACTGCTGCATACAAAAGTCCACTGTTCCTGTGGGGCTTTTACAAGTGGATCCTGCCCAGGTCCTGACCAGTCCAAGAGCTCAGTAAAGATTTCCAGGCAAAGAGCACCTTCGTCTGAGTCCTTAAACAGGAACAGGATTTAGGTCAATGAAGAAGAGACAAAGCAGATTTCTGGCACTAAGGAACAACATGTGGAAAGGACTTAGGAGTGGGGAGTAAGCAGAGTACAGAGAGCTGAAAGAAGGCCGTGTGGCTAAGGTCAGGAATGAGGTATGAAATAATAAGAAATAAGGTATGAAATGAGGCTGGCAGAGTGGGTAGATGTCAGAGTAAGAACTAGAACTTTGAGGCCCATTTCAAGGAGCATTAGCACTTATCCTACAACACTAGGAAGAAAATAAAGGGTTTTTACAGAGGGTGCTATACAATAAAGGTTACATTTTATAAGTCTACTCAGGCTGTATGGAATTGATTAGCAAAGGACTCAAGTAGATGGCAGTAGACCAGTTAAGAGATCATCATCACAGTTGGTTAGGTTAGTGAAGGGATGGTAGAAATGGAGAGAAGTGGGTGGAATTGAGAGATCTAGAGAGAAAATTTACTGGAGTGAATTTTGACAAATTCACACATTGCAAGACTGTGTGAGGTTTGAAGACTATGCTAGCACCCCTCCAGGCACAACAACGATTCAATTGCTATCTCAGGTCAAATCACATGACATCACCATATTTGTAGGTCAAAGAAATGGTTGAATATTGACAATTTCACTGGGTGTCATTTTTCTCGACAGGCACACTTTGTTTGAAATCCATGGAGATTCAACACAAGAGAAACATAAAATGTGGAAGTAGATGAGGACACAGTCTTTTCCTCTTTTAACACTTGAAGCAGGATTTCTCCTGTCATGGAAGGTTAGGCCTCTAGGGTCACCAAGGGTCATCAGAAAACCTGATTCAACACCTTTCTTGTATGGATTAGAAAATTAAGTTTCAGAAAGGGTAAGAGACCTGAAAACTAAAGAAGATAAAATCATATGATGTGACATAATGAAATATAAAATAAAACGAAAGAGATGCCCTTTAGCAGTAGCTAGTACTAAACCCAGGGATATTGCAGAATGTTTCAAACAGCATACACTGACCTCTAGGAGAGTGGTTTGCAACCTTAGAATGGCAAAGATAGAGTTAACTGTCTTTCTCAATAGCCAGAAGTGGAACGCTTAGACGAGTCAGGATGACTACAGAGCTGAGGTGGATACGGCTGTAGCCAGCGGGTATTTTGAGGTTTTGTCAGTTCGTTCTTATTTTTGTGACAGAGCATCCCAGCATAGCACTCTTTTTTCAGAGCACTGTTGCCACACATCTATTCAAATAAATTAACACTCCCATCTCCACTGACCCATTTGTCAGAAATGCCAAAACGTGGGCTGACCCATATGACCTTTTTACTGAAAAGTATATATAAAGAGTGTCATTAGGCCTCATGCTGACAAGCCAGGACTAAAAATTATCTTTTCTTTTTCTTTTCCGTGTTTTTCATAATAACAACAATTGAACTACACCTGCCATTCTGAAACATAGACTCGGTTCTGAGAAGAGGAAGTGCTCTTAGAGGGGGTGTTTCCGATTCTTCAAGCAACCATTAAGACAAGATCTTGGTAAAAGAGGAGAAATGAAATTCATTGCACACTTATCTTACACTAAATTTGGAACATAAGTAATTTCATGTGACATCCATAACCTCTTGTCAGCAAATGAAACTCAAAGCAGTTAACACGCCAGACTCACAAGGCTGAAATGTTACCGTTAAGACTCCAACCAGGTCCTTCAAGTTCAGGGAATAGTGGCTTATCATTCTACCATGTGCCAGAAGGAATCTAGCTAGCATCCTTCCCTGGAAATCAGTTACTTGTCTCCAGAAATTCACTCTTTTTATAATCCTTTAGACTTAACAGCAGAGCATCCACATTTGTGGAGACTTTGGTTACGGTTCTTGGAGGACACACACAAACATATACACAAAAGGAAGGAGGCACCATTAACTTAAATAATTAACCAGAAGATAAAGACTCTGTCCTAACAAAGCATGTAGTTTTGGCATCAGGCCAATACTCTTCCAAGCAGGCTGGTTGTGATGAACTTGTAAACACAACCAAGAAACAAAATTGACACAAGTCCTCTACTAAATTATCCAGTATTGACACTGGAACATCCAGGCTATGAAATATGCAGGAGATGCAAGGTTGAATCAAAGTGCATTCCTTAATTTGCACCACACTAACTGAACAGTAAAATGTGATTTAATTTACTATATAATTTGCTTGTTCAACAAACCTGAAAGATAACTCACTTAGTGCCACTTTGCTTATAAGTAAGTCGGTAACTGGCGGTGCTCTTTCAGCGAATAGCTTTGTTGTTGATGCCAGAGAAAGCTGTTTGAGTGGAAAATACACAAAATTAAGGGTCTGCTACTATAGTATTTGCAATGCACTCCTTTTGTCCTCATCAAGTTTATTTCTGCAAAGAGGCAATAACAGCCCTTTGTTTTTCTAACTTGATGAAGTCGCTAAGTCTTGCTCTGTGGCGCACGGCTAGGGAAGATGCATTCAGCCAAATTTAGAACCATTTGGAACTCACGAGTTGTGAATTTTGAACCAAACTTGAATCTTTTAAAAGCTCATCTGTTCCACAGAGCCTGCCAGCTCCGCTCCCAGCCTTGCAGCAGGGCTGAGCAGGGGTCCTCAAGTTCCTCGTGCCTTTCACAAATGTTCGATTGGGGTGCTGTGTGATGCAAAAGCTTTGATGCAGTGAGAAGGGTATATGACAAAACCCTGAAACTTACACCATAAGAGGTGAGATTTCCCAAAGTTGAAATAAGGAGTCTCTTTTTGTGGTTTGCCAACTTTTAAAATATCTTCTTCATGTCTCTTGAATCCATTTGTCCTTTCTGTGCACTAACATCATTCTAGGGTTGACCTGCATGAACCCATATCCCCCAGAGCCTCAAAACTGGTCTCACTTTCACAGGTTTCTCCCACCTACAGTTCGTGGTGCACACTCTAATCAGACTCATTTCCTGGACTCTCTGCTTGCACATGCCCCATGCTCAAAGCCCATTTATTTGTTCATGTGCTCACTGGTTCTCTCATCCCTGAGCCTCTCCTGAGCAGCTCTTGCCCATCAGGTACCATGGCTGCTCTCTGGGGTCGGCAGCCCTGAGTGGACAGAGGAGCAAGGACTAGCTTTGGTTTCATGCACATTAGGAGTGAATTTAAAAACTTACTCATTCTCCCAAGTGATCTGTGCCCTGAGAAGGGAGCTGCAGTGCAGTGCTGGGGGTGCAGGGAGGTCTGATGAAGGACACCCAAGGCATGAATTTCGGAGAAGGGCTGTTCTCAGGGAGATACCGGAGTGCAAGGGAGGCTAGGAGGGCTGTCTCAGCAGAGAAGTGGCCTGTGCAAAGGCCGGGAAGAAGGAGAGGGCAACAGCAGCTCAAGTAACTACATTTGAGTCACAAACTCATCCACGAGGTGGGTGGGTGTGTGGGTGTTAACAAGCAGGAAAGCGGTGTTGACGACCAAGTGCTACAAGGAGAGTGGAAGAAAGTGAAGCTGAGAGGAAAGCAGGTGCCAGTTCATGAAGGACTCATCATAACCTGCTAACGAGTTTGGACTGTGTCCTGAAGACAAGGAGTTATTTTACCCAATGACTCACTCTCTCCTACAAAACACAGTGCAGATACCTTTGCCCAGCATTCAGAGCTCTCTATAATTTGTTTCCAGCCTACCTAGAAAACCTCTCATTGTTTCCCTCAGCAAACTTCTTTGCTTATCTAACAAATATATGTTGGACATGTCACAGCCCCCTGACTTCTGGTGTCTACATATTTATTATACACTGACCTCCACGTGGAATCCCTGGCAGCCTCCTTTCATCAGGGATGTGTGGCCTCTCCATGTTTCCTGTGTTTATTCATTAAATAAATACTGTGCATCTAGCCAGGCATAGGGTGAGGAGTTAAGAATTCATTTAATAAATGTTTACCAAGCTTGTACAAGACAGATACTATCCTACGTGCTGAAGTGATGTTGACGAATAAAATAGATGAAGCCACTGCCCTCATGATGCAAGAATGATCTTTTGGTGAGGAGACAAACAAGCGTATGAGCAATTCAAACTCAGTCCAACAGATAGTAATATGATGGGAGTGGTACAGGGAGCTATGCCAATCCTCGGAGAGAAACCTAATTTGTACCTGAGCAGTCAAGGGAGGCTTCCAGGAGGAAATATTATCTGATCTGAAACCTAAAGGATTAGTAGGAGGTAGCAGAAGAAGAGGAGAATGAAAAGGAATCCTAAGCTGTGGGAAAACCACACACAAAAATCAGGAGCTAGAGAGATGATGGAACACCTAGACGACAGAGTCAGTCCAATACGGCTAGAGTGTGAAGTGCAGAGGGGAGAGTGCAGGGCTGTAAAAGGAGAGGGAAGAGCAGAGTGGCTGGAGATGATGCTAGAGAACAGCGATACAGGTAAAGTCAGCCTACACGCTAAGTCTTGCATTGTCCTATCTCACTGTGTGTTTATCAAGAGGCTGACTAAGCAAGAGATGAGTTGGGAGGTTGGAGTCGAGCATAGAGAAAGAACTCTGTCTGGTTTTTCTCTTTAGGTTATGGATTTTCACTGAAAAGACTGAAGGGCAAATGCTGTAGTGATAGTTTCCATCTGTAAGAAACGCTGTTGACGTCCTGTCCCACATCCCTCAGTCCACCTGAGCTCACTTGCAGTTGCAGGACAAATTTTTCTTCATGGGGACAGATTCCTACCTCGAGGATCTGCATCTCTGTGGCTCTTAGGCTGTAGCTTTTAGCCTGAGAGTTTTTTCTATAACCAAGGTGACTTTGTCTAATGCATACAGGAGCAACCAAGAAGTAGGGAAGAGGTGAGGGGGGAGCGTCCCTCCAGGGAATCTCATAACCCATGGAAGGTGAGAGTCAGCAGAGAAGATCCCAGTCTCCTCGAACTCCAGGCTCCAGGTTCCAGATTCTCAGCAAGATCGGGTCGCATTTGCCCACGGCAATAACTGGCTTCTTATTGCACCCCATGTTGCTCTCTTCTCTTCCCTTTCTGACTTTGCCATTTCCTCATTTTTGATTCCTGGGACCACTTTCCAAATAAATTACTGATATCCAAATCCTGGTTGAGGGGTCTGATTTCAAGGAAACCCAAACTAAGATACATAAGCTTGGATCCTGTCACAGAATCTACCATAGACATCACTGTGGAATTAAGTTCCTGAGGCTCTTACCATCTTCTAGAACAACCGTCACAGTCTGTAAGGGTGATGAGACTAGGCATGAGTACCATGTTGTGAAACTTTTCTTTCTGTTGTATGTGTGTGTGTAAAGTACTCTGATACAAAGTGCATTCATTACTGAAGCTCATGGTCAATTGGGTTTATTACAAAACTGCTATAGAAGATAACACTGCGGACATGGGGACCAACTGGAGATGGTGACAACCATCCAGAGAGGAGACATCCAAGGCCTCGACAAGGGTAGTAATGGTGATGATAGATAGGAGGCAACAGATTGGAGAGCAAGTTGGGAGGACTTGGTTGCTCTCTATCATGGTGGCTTGAAGTCCTACCTCCCTCCAAAATAATATGATTGACATGGTGAGAATGATAATACTGTGGTGAGAGTTACGCCTATGGCCTAATGAACCTGCTCGTGATGTGCCCAGGAAATCAATTTCGTGGGAATAACTCATGCAAAGCAAAACATACAAAGAGTGCTAGGGGCTAAACATGCAATTATAGTATTCTGAGCTTTAGAATTATGTTTGGGTATGTGGTGCACAATCTCTAAAATATAATTACTGAGGAACATCGTTTAATTTGTATCAGTCACAATTTACGGCTTGTCTATGTTTATAGAAATGATTATGGTTTGAAGCTTCTTGTGCCTTCCTTGATGCATAAAAAGTGATTATCAAGCCTTCAGTGGCAGCAGCCTTCCCTGAGAATTGGCAGCAATGGGCCCTTTAATCAGGAACAAGCTCATTCAGAGCCAACGTATGCAAATATGCAATCTCCGAACAACAGTTAACTTTTCATAATGAGACTGTTGGAAAGAACTGTAGTGAGCCACAGCAGAAAGTGTCCACCTAACAGAATGCCAGTGATCCATGGTCACTGAGAATGGAATGCTGAATTCACTACCGTGTCATTTTGCCATATCAGAACACAAGCCAGTTTCTGCCATCAACTTGTTGTTTGAACACTGTCATTGTTTCAAATAAACCATAACAGAATCCACTGCTAGCCCTTTTTCAAAAGACCTGATGAAAAGGCACCTTAAAAAGCTTTCATGTTGAAGGGACAGGTGACTTCTGTATAGACTACATCGTGCTCACCACCAAAAGTCTGGTTGCCCTCTGTCACCATACACATGTGCCCTTTAAGACAAGAAATAACAAACGTTGGCGAGGATATGGAGACAAGGGAACCCTGTACACTGCTGGTGGGAGCGCAGTTAGTGCAGCCACTATGGAAAACAGGATGGAGATTCCTCAAGAATTTAAAAATAGAAAAACCATATGAGCCAGTGATTCCACTTCTGGGTATTTATCCAAAGAACACAAAAACACTAACTTGAAAAGATCTATGTTCATTTCAGCATTATTTACAACAGCCAAGACTTGGAAGCAACCTAAATGCCTATCAATGGATGAATGGATAAAAAAGATTTGGTCTATAAATATCTCTCTATATATGCATATATATATGTATGTATATATATACAATAGAGTATTACTTAGGTAAGTCTTTTAACTGCTCTGGGCTCTAGGTTTTCTCATCTCTGTAGTAATGGGGTTGAACAAAAAGGCATCAAAAGACCCCACCAGCTCCCATATATGATGACTGTATATGAAAAGAAGTATGGTAATTCTTTGAAAACCCATTCAGTGTGAGTACACACACACACACACACACACACATACTTGCACGTGCATGCACACACGCACATGTACCAATTTTTGGCTGTGAAATCTCAACTTATATGTGATTTTCTTTATGCATAAGAAAGAAAAAAGAATGTAGACAATGAGCTTGCATGGCATCACCTTTAATGTATCATTTAGAAAGAGTTTAGCTGTGGAAAATTGTCGAAAACTTTACCAAGATGAAATCTGGTAGGAAAAAACGGGAATCTTAGAAATCTACATATTATAGTGTGGGACTCCCCCACGCCCCTGCTACTCCTTAAAAGCACTCTGTCTGGTCAACTAGCAGGCTCCACGCCCTGTTCTTTGGTGGATAGTTAATGCTTTATTTTTCACAGGAGTAAAGCAGTTGGAGAGAGAGGAGTGTAACTGCTCTTAAAAGGATGCCCATCTCTGAACATTGTGATTATGAGGCATTTAGATAGCACTTCACAGGTACAAAGTGCCCCCCAATCATCTCATTACTTTTATATGAGCTAAAAGCTATTGAATTTGTCATTCCACGCCCCAAAGTGGGTTTGAAGACAGCAAACACTTTCTTGCAGAATCATTGTGTAAGAAGCCACTTCCCTGTAAGTTTCTGAATAATAATAACTCCCTGGGGTTGGGGTGATAGGACAGGAAATGCAATTTTAAATAGGTGGATCAGGAGGGTCATTAGAAGGTGACATTCTAGCAAAGGCTTGGAGGGGAGAGAAACGTAGCCGTGTAGATACTTGAAGCAAGCACAATCTAAGAAGTGGGAAGACCTAAACAAAGGCCCTAAGATGGAAGCCTACCTGGTGAGTTTGAGGAACTTCAAGGCCAGTAAGGCTGGAGCTGACTAAGTGAGAAAGGAGTAGGAAGATCGATCAGAAAGGTAACAGGAAAGTCAGATTACAGAGAATCTTGGACATTGTGAGGTTTGGCTTTTACTCTGTGTTACACGAGGAGCCACTGAAGGGTTTTAAACAGCGAGTGATGTAATCTTTAAAAGCATCACTCTGCAGTCAGTGTTGAGAATGATCTGCAGGGGGACAAGAATGAAAGGAAGATAAGTTAGGAGGCAGCTGTAGTCATCCCGGCAAGAGGGCATGTGGCTCAGAATGGGTGGAGCAGTGGGTAAGGGGAGAATTTTGAAAGCAGAGTCAACAGGATTCCTTAATGGTTTAAATGTGGGATATGAGAGAAAGAATCTAAATGACCCCAAGGTTATTGACCCGAGCACCACAAGAGTGGCACTGCCACCAACTGAGATGGGGAAGAGTATAAATCATGGAGGAGAGGTCAGGGGTCAGGTATGGAAATGATATGTTTGAACAGACAGTTGGATACCCAAGCAGAAATTTCCAGTAGACAGTTGAATATATGAGTCTAGAATTTAAGACTGGGCTTAAGTTGTTCATCACCATAAGCATCCAGGCGGCATTTAAAGCTGCCAGACTGGATGAGAATGACAAGGAAGTAAGTATGGAAGGAGAAGAACCAAGTGTAAGACTGGAACCCTGAACAGGGTCAAGAGGTGGGGAGAAGACATCAGCAAAGTAAACTGTGGAAGAGTGGCCCCTGGAGGCAGACATGAAACCAGGGGAGGGTTGTGTCAGCAGCCATGTGAGACAAGAATTTCAAGGAGGAAGAGAGACTGACTGTCAAATGCTGCTGAGAGGTCAAATAGATGCATCCTGAGAACTGATCAGGGAATCAGATTCAATGCGTGTATTAAGGAGTGGAGTGTGGGGCAAAAGGCCGAACAAGAGAGAAAGAAGAGAAGAATCAGACATAGAAGCAAAGACAACTTTTTCCAGTCATTTTACTGCAAAGGGAAAAGGGTTGGTATCTGTCAGGAAGAATGGGATCAGGACAATGTTTTGTTTGTTTTTGTTTTTGCTTTGTTTTTAAGATGAGGTAAATAGTGCATGTTTATCTGCTGATGGGAATGATGGAGATAGAGGGAACATTTATGCAGAAGAGAGAAGAGAGACTCACTGGAACAATGTCCTTGACTCGGTGATGGGACATGGGACATTGTGTGCATGTAGAAGGACTGGATGTTGATAGGTCCATCTATGGTGATCCCCCAGGAAGTCAAGGCATCTGGATGCAAGAGCTGCTGGGTAGACAGGTGTGGGGAGTGCCACTGGTTGACATTCTTTATCAAATCAGCCATTCATACTCCACTGCCGTACAGTCTCTGTTTATTGTTATTCCACTGATTCTCCAAGGTACGACCCACAAGCTGCTTTATTTGCACCTAGAGTGTCAATTACCTTTTGGAGTGATTAGAAAAATCCTAAAGTCTGGCTGGATTTTTCTATCAATTACAACTAAACATATGCTTAAGGCACAAGCAGAGCAGGCATGAGAGAAGACAGAGAAATTCAAGATCAGGAAACTTCTCCAGATCCATGAACACTCGATATCTTTCCACTTGTTGTTTTCTTCAACAGGCTTTGAAGGCATTAAGCCAAATGAGATCAGACAGAGAAAGACAAGTACTGTCTGATCTCACTTATGAGTAGAATCTAAAAATCCAAGCTCAGAGAAAGAGCAGAATGGTGGTCACCAGGGGCTGGGAGGTGGGGAGGTGGGGACATGTTGTCTAAGGGCACAAACTTGCAGTGAGAAGATGAATCAGTTCTGGGCATCTAATGCACAGCATAGTGATTATAGACAGCAACACTGTATCATAAACGTCAAAGTTAGTAACAGACTAGATCCCAATTGTTCTGACCACAAAAAAGAAATGATAATCATGTGACTTTATAGATGTGCTAGCTAATGCTAAGGGAGTAATCATATTGCAATATATAAAGTATCAAATCAATATGTTGTACACCTTAAACTCACACAATGTTATACGTCAATTATATCTCAATAAAAATAAATAGTAAACAGATAAACTTGTCTAGAACTGTGCAGCTAGGAAATTTATTTTTAAAAAACAATTTTAATTTCGGAAGTTGAAAATAATAAAATTTTATTTTGAATTGCATATACGAAGAGAGTCACCATGTATTTTTAGTTCAGAGAAACTCTGGAAGCCTTAATTTTCCCCTGCCCCAAAGCTGCATGCTCCATTCCCAGAGTGGTAGCCTACAGACAGCACAGGAAGCCACATTGCTGTAGCTGGTGGCAGAAATAACTAGAGGTACAAGTTTGATTCATGTCAGAGGAAAGAAGGTGCAAATGATATCAGAGGAACTGGAGCTCATGCCAAACGTGAGTGCACAGCTGTGGAGCGGTGGAGCCAGGAGCATCAGCAGCAGATGAGAAAGTCAGGAAAATTCTGACCCTCTCAATCTCCTATGGCAACCCTTCCATAAGATCTGCACATCTGGGATAAAAGTCCAAACCCTCCTCTGACACACAAGACTCATCCCTTGCTTACTTCTCAGGCTCACCCTATCGCAGAATCCTTGAATTCTCCATTTAACCCGAGGGGCATATTTTCTCACCTTGAGCTGTAAGAACATGCCGCTTTCTCGACCTGGCACGTCCGTCACTCTCTTACCTGCAGGTCGCAGCCCCATAGTGACTTCCTGCCAAAAGTTTCCTTGACACCTCAGCAATCTTGGAACCATTTATGGTTCCATATATTATAAATATTTACATTTATATAGGGCTTACTATCAGTGAGTTAATCCCCCAAGAACTTTACAGAGATTAACACACTGAATCTTCACAAACAACCATATTGTTGTTGTTATTATTATTATAACTACTATTATTGCCTTCATTTTGTAGGTAAGAAAAATTAAGCATAGAGAAGCCACGTAGTTTTCCCAAAGTCACACAGCTTGTGAATGTCAGAGTCAGCATTATCAAGGTCACACCCAGACAGTCTCTCATGAAAGAATGTTTCAATTATAATTTTCAGAATTTTTATTTCATTTTAGTGTTTTCACATGAAAAAAGTCTTGTCACTAGGCTTGTGTTTGGTTGTAAATAATTAAACTCTATCCCCTAAAAGTGGACAAGAGTGGCCCATTTTGTAAGTCAACCTCAATTGGCACCCCACGCCATCTCAGGTCAGGTAAGAAAATAAAATATGTTCAGTTGAAAAATTTAGAGTAATGATAGAAATGTGCACTGATTGCGTTATCCTCCTATCATCCAAAATCACAAATCCACAAGTACTGGTTACTACTACTGTGTTGGCTAAATGGAAAAGTATTTCAAGCATATACCGGTTCATATATACTTTGGTTGGATTTATTTTCCTTTAAGATACATAATTCTACTCATTATTTATTCATGAGTCGTCCAGTTCCTGGCCCAAAGCGCGTGATTTTAAAGGCCCTATCGACTGGGGCTGGCCCCGTGGCCGAGTGGTTAAGTTCGCGCGCTCCACTGCAGGCGGCCCAGTGTTTCATCGGTTCGAATCCTGGGCGTGGACATGGCACTGCTCGTCAGACCACGCTGAGGCAGCGTCCCACATGCCACAACTAGAGGAACCCACAACGAAGAATACACAACTATGTACCGGGGGGCTTTGGGGAGAAAAAGGAAAAAAAATAAAATCTTAAAAAAAAAAAAAAACTGGAAGTTGTCTTGTCTTGGCAAGTCTTCTCCAAGACACACTTGCATTAAAAAAAAAAAAAGGCCCTATCGACTGAGCTAGCCGGGAAGGAACCCTGTCATTTGTGACAACATGGATAAACCCGGAGGACGTCACACTAAGTGAAATAAGTCAGACACCATGAGACAAACACTATACGATCTCACTTATATGTGGAATGAAAAGTCATAGAAGCAGAGAGTGGAATGGTGGTTACCGGCGCCTGGGGGTGGGGAAATGGGGAGATGTTTGTCAAAGGTACAAAGTTTCAGTTATGCAGCATGAACGAGCTCTGGAGACTTAATGTACAGCATGGTGACTACAGTTAATGACACTATATTATATATTTGAAATTTGCTGAGAGAGTGAATCTTAATCGTTCTCATCAAAAAGAAAAGGCAACAATGTGAGGTGATGGATATGTTAATAACTTGATTGTGGAATCATTTTTCAATATATATATATATATCTCAAAACATCGTGTTGCACACGTTAGATATATTCAACTTTTATTTGTCAATTATACCTCAATAAAGCTGGAAAAGGGGCTGGCCCGGTGGTGCAGCGGTTAGGTTTGCACATTCTGCTTCAGCAGCCTGGGGTTCGCAGGGTCGGATCCTGGGTGCGGACATGGCACCGCTTGACAAGCCATGCTATGGCAGGCGTGCCACATGTAAAGTAGAGGAGGATGGGCATGGATGTTAGCTCAGAGCCAGTCTTCCTCAGCAAAAAGAGGAAGATTGGCAGCAGATGTTGGCTCAGGGCTAATCTTCCTCAAAGAAATAAATAAATAAAGCTAGAAAAAAATGAAAGCCTTACAGTTATTAAAAAAATAAAGGCAATTATAAAGGCTTTACCTGGCAGGGCTTACAGAGGAAAGCTGCCCTCCCCACACAGGACTTGGGGCACAGCCAGGGCAACATGTGCTTGGTCTCAGAAGGGAGTTGCAAAGACTCAGGCCCCTCTGGCTGATCATGCTCTTTGCATATTTGCATTTCCCGCCTGGGATTCATGGTCTTTTTATCCGAGGCCTTGGGCCAAGGTCGCCTTCAAGCACCTCTGCCAAGGCATCCTTATCAGAGGAGGGGAAAACCTTAAAGACACTTTTCCCCAGTCCCCTCAAAACTCAGCACTGTCACTCTTAGCCCTCCCCCTACTCTTCCCCTGGCCCGGGGTCCATGAAACTGTAGGAGCCTTTCCTTTAGGGCTCCCTGGACAAGGAGACAAGCCCTCCTTCTATCTGAGCCACCTGACCTTCCACAGGTTTGCTCTTTCCTGAGGGGAGGGAGATGCAACAGGGGAAGTCAGCACTTACTCTGATTTAGACCCTTGTTTCTACCATCTCAGCAAGTGATTAAAGCCTTGATTGTTACTTCCATTTTGACTTGTTGCTTTAATCAGCCACTCTGACAACCGACAAGTGAGCTCCTGAACATTCTTTAATGAACATCACTGAAGTCCTACTAACAGGTATTATGAATACAAAGATATCTATATAGTCAACATATTCTAGGCTTACACAAGGACAATAATCTAGGACAGGATCTCTCAACGTCAATATCGTTAACATTTTGGACCAAATAATTGTAGGGGGGATGGGGAGGAGGCTGTCTTGTGCTTTGCAGGATGCTTAGTTTAGCAGCATCTCTGGCCACTGCCCACCAGATGCCAACATCAACCCCTTTCCCCAGTTGTGACAACAAAAAATGTCTCCAGCCATTGTCAAATGTCTGCTGAGGGGCAAAATCACCCCAGTTGGGAAGTATTAGTCCAGGAGTTCATGCCAAGCATGGATCTAAGGTACCACATATTTTTTTATATAAATTCTAACTTCACAAATTTCCCATGAAGCAAGTGCCATTATTCTCCACTTTTCATATGAGATAAATGGAGCATGGGTTTGTTAAACAATTGCCCAGGGTCATAGCTAGGAAGAGCTAGAGGCTGGATTTTAATCCAGGCAATATCCCAGCATCAGAGCTCTTTCTCTAAACTACCATGCTGCAAGGTATGAAAGAATGTGCTGGGCATGTAAACAAGACTTACTCACTAGAGGATCAGGGAAGGCTTCACAGAAGAGCCACCATTGTCCTGGGGTTTGGTAGAATTACAATCCCACAAGCCAAAACATTGTGCACACATTCAGCATCTGGAGCCAACAAAATTTCCCACTGCTCCTCCTTTGTCAAAGTGTTTTCACATCCACTCTTGGCCTGTATACATCTTGCTCACCTATCTTTCTTGCATGCACTAAGTTCCACTTTCTCTACAAGGATGTTCCTGAGACTCCCTAAGAGGAAACTCACGACACATCTTGCTTGAATTATTCATTCAGCAATGACCAAGTTCAGCCTTCTGGCAATTCCCTCATTGTTTTGTATCTCTTGTATAACTTGGTTTGTCATCTCCTATCAAATCCTTTTGGGTCAGGTGCTATGTGTGGGTTGATGGAAAGAGCATTTACTGTGAATACGAATGTCGTGGGTTAGAATCTCAGCTCAGCCACTTGTTAGCTGCATTCTCCCTGAACCACAGTTTTTTCACCTATATAATGGAAATGATAATACTCAATTTATTAAATAAGACAAAATACTTACGGTGCAGTATCCAGTATATAGCACATACTAGGTCTTTATTAAAGGGCATGTCCTTTAATGTCCTAACATTTGCCTTCCTGTGATATCCTGCACAGAACTCAGAAAGGTGCTGCAAACGTCTTGTGAAATGATGAAAGATTTGCTAAGACATTATCAGAATGATGCAGATGAGCTCAGTGTTAAGAGAAAATAATAGTACAATAAATTTCCTGATCAGGGAAAAGACAGAGGAAGAAATCACATAGGTGCAACAATCTTTCCGGGTCCTTGTTGTGAAGCCTCATCTAGACACCCACACTTCCAACTGCAGACTTCTCCCGCCTCTGCTAACATGCTCAAGGCACACCCTGTGGAGTTTACCAGGAGGGGAAGAGAGAAACTGGAGGCTCAAAAATATGAGAAACTGAGTTAATTCAGAAGAGAAACAGATATTGCTGGCACTCCTGAAAATTAGTGTGACCCAACAGGAGAGAGAACGGGTGATCTAAGTCTCTGTTGGCATGAATGTTACTGTTGGCACTGTTTTTTTGTTGTTCATTTTTTTCCCAGTAATTTTATTGAGATCTTAATGGTTTATACCATTGTGTAATTTTGAGTGTACATTATTATTTATTGATTTCTGATTAGACATCATTGTGCTCACCACTAGTAACCTAATTTTTGTCCGTCACCATACATACGTGCCCCTTTACCCTTTTCTCCCACTCCTCAACCCTCTTCCCCTCTGGTAACCACCATTCTGTTTTCTTTATCCATGTATTTGTTATCTTCCACATATGAGTGAAATCAAGCAGTATTTGTCTTGCTCTGTCTGGCTTATTTCGCCAACAGTGTTTTTTTTTTCTTATTAGTTATATGTTCTCAACATTTAAGAGAGTTTTGAGGACAGATCTATTTTAAGTCTTACCATTTGACTAGTCTAGCCATTTGATCTTATGCAAATTACTTAACTGCACAGCCTCAGTTCCTCATTTGTAAAGAGGAGAAAAATGCAGCAGATGCCATTAGTATCCCCCCCGCCACTTCTGCTCAGCCTCCACCTTTAAGAAAGATCTATAGAAACCATCCTGCAACTCCTGCCTGGTCTCTTTCCTGGGCAGAGCAAGCCCCGGGTGAGTGCCCCTGGAAGCCTCCTTACCCAACCGTGGCTGGAGAGTTGGTGGAGGAACATGTGCTCACCTTCCTCCCTTGGCTGAGATAACTGAAGCAATTTACATTGTATCCCAGAAATCTCCAACTGCATTCTCTAGTCCCACAGGGTTAATTTGCTTGATAGCATACCATTTATTGATTGATTGATTGATGAGAAAGACTGGCCCTGAGCTAACAAACATCTGTTGCCAATCTTCCTCTTTTTGCTTTACAAAGATTGTCCCTAAGCTCAAAATCTGTGGCAATCTTCCTTTATTTTGTATGCGGGATGCTGCCACAGTATGACTTGATGAGCAAGCGCACCATTTATTTACTGCCTTGTTTTTCTTGTCTCACTTCCCTCTTCCCTGCTTATACTTCCTGTGATCATTTTTTTAATAAACCACTTGTCTCATGGTCAGCTTTTGGGAGGAACTCAAACCACAACAGAGAATAATAGTGCATAACGCCCGGAGGTGATTGCATATCAAAGGCTTAGCACACTTCCTAGCCCGTTGTATCATCAGGGTGCAACAAGAGAATCAGAAGCAGTAACAGTGACATATACTAAGATTTCTTGCAAGAAATTGGCTATGTGATTGTAGGGACTGGCAAGGCAAGTCCAAAGTCTGTAGGACACACCCACCAGGAAGGGCAGGCTGGAACTCTCAGGCAGGAGCTGAAGCACTCTCCACAGGCAGAATTTCTTCTTCTTCAGGGAAGCTTCAGCTCTGCTGTTAAGAACGTCCAACTAACTAAATGAGGCCCACTCAGATTATCCAGGAAAAACCTCTCTTACTGAAAGTTAACTGATTATGGACTTTACTTAGATCTACAAGCTGCTTCAGAGCAATATCTAGATAAGCATTTGATTGAATAAGTGAGAACTGAAGACTAGACAAGTGGACCCGTTAAACAGACCATCACACCTACGATAAGCGCTCAAAAATGTGAGGCTATTAGTTATTCATTTATATCTGATAATAAAAATAACAATAATTCATTATATAACATTTGAAAGAGGAAAATGGTATAAATACAAAATAACGCCCTTCCTTAAGTCCTCCATGGAAAGATCATTATTGGCCATACATTTTACACACACAAACTATACCTCTGTTTTTGCCCCATTAAACTACTTGTATCCTTCCCTTGCCACTATAGCGAGAGCACTTCCTTACCTTATGTAATATTTTATGACTCTATTTTAATTGCTAGGAAGTATTTTATCTATAAGTATCATATTTTATTAATGGCATACCCTTTGGTTGGGTATGTGGGTTCTTCCCACTTTTTAATTCTTTGATGGACCTCCTTGTACATAAATTTTGGCCTGCAGATTACATCTGCATATTATTATTTTAGGATAAGTTTCGAACTACTTAGTAATGAATCTTGCAGTTTCTTGACCTTGATTCTGCAAAAGAAGAAGCCTTGACACGCTAAGGCATATCCGTCGGACGCAGTGATTACCCTCTCTCCCACACACCTAGGATGGTACTAGTTCTGGACTGTCCCTGGGAGAAATTGGGAAAGAGTATATTTGGTTGGGAAAAGCTGGCAGAAGATTTGCAAAATTGACCTAATTTGTTTAAAAATCTATTCCTGCTGGGGGGCCGGCCCGGTGGCACAGCGGTTAAGTTTGCACGTTTGCTTTGGTGGCTGGGGGTTCCCTGGTTCGGATCCCAGGTGCAGACATGGCACTGTTTGGCAAGCCATGCTGTGGCAGGCAGCCAATATATAAAGTGGAGGAAGATGGGCACAGATGTTAGCTCAAGGCCAGTCTTCCTCAGCAAAAAGAGGAGGATTGGCAGCAGATGTTAGCTCAGGGCTAATCTTCCTCAAAAAACAAATCTATTCATGCTGGAATTTCTAGCCTGTGCCTTTTCTTTACAGAATTTTCTTAACAGAATTTTTAGAAGTATTTTGTGTTATTTGTAAGTCTAGAAAGTAAGGGTAGAGGATAGATCAGTTCTTGTTGGATATCAGGGATGGGGGAGGACCTGACTTTCAACGGGAACACAGGGAGTTTGTCAGGTCCTGGAACTATTCTGAATCCTGATTTTGGTGGTGGGTAAATAAATCTATGTATGTGTTAAAATCCATAGAACTGTACACCAAAATAAGTCAATTTTATTGACTGATTTTTTTTAAAAAAGGAAAAATGGGAAAAGTGGAATGATAGACAAAAAGGGAATGAGGTTGTGGATTTTGTGCACAAAGATCAAGGCATATGTTCTTCTTAAAGTTTAATGCCATAATTTGGAGCACTTTACATTTCAGATCTTCCTTCTGACTCCTTCGATTTAGGGCCAATGGTGGTTTGTATCATCATTTACAACCAAGTAGAAATTATGATTGCACTTTATAAAAAATTTCTTTAAATGAACAAACTGTCTCAGTAAAAAGATGAATCTTTTCTACCTTGATTATTTTCAAGTGAGGATTTGTTTACATTTTCCATATTCATTTGCTAAGCTTTTTCTGAGTTTATAGTTAGAGTAAATCTTTTAGCTCGATATTAAATCATACAAAGATATAGTCATCAAGAATTGTGTAAGGAATGTCAGTGTCATGTTAAAAAAATATGGAAACTCAGTAGAAATTTTAATGTTATCGTAATGAAAAGTATGGTCTGTACATTTTACTTGCTTTTGTAAGTCTGGTCGGCAGACACTGAAAGTCTAAGGGGCCTTAGTTTGGACACAAGAGATCTAATCCCTTCGTTGTCCCTGACCATCCCCTTGGAGAGACCCCAAGCAAAGCTGCTACAAAACGACAGCCAATGTTGATGCCTTCATTGAGCCAATGCTCTAATAACCTCCTGGAAGCTGCATTCACATGGTATAAAGTGATCCTCACCTATTATCAAATGGCAGCTGCTAGTCAATGGCTCTGTTTCTGTTCACCTGTATGCTTATCTCTCCATCATGGACAAAGAATCTTTGAAATGGTTTCTCACCTTTGAAGGTTTTGGAATCTGTAAGGTAATGAAACTAATGCTAATGGCTCGTAAGATTCACAATAAGTAGACAGCGGGGTCCTCTTCAAGGCACTCCATTTTAAGTGCGTGTCTCTGCTCTCTGCCCTCCCTCCCTGCCTGGGACTAACTTCAGAAGGTTCTACTTCAAACCCTTTCAAAACACTGTCTATCCAGTGATTTGTTTTGGTGGAAGAAGAAGAAAGATGAGCACAATGGCAAGATTTCAAGTTAGCCTTACGGTGATCTTTTAAGAGTCAGAAAGACCCTTCTGTCACTTGTCTCTGCTCTGTCTCTGCTGTGATTCAAGCCCCCACCACCTTGCAGTAATTGCCTTACGAGTATCTGCCACCTGCTCCTGCCACATGGATGTGATTTCTCCAGGATGGGTGCAGATCATGTGGGCAAAGGCAAATCTGAGACAGAAAACTGCAGCCTCTAGCAGGTCTGACTTAGAGGTGGGGGCCCCATGGGAGCTTAAGTGTGTTCCAGATGGTGCAGTTAAGGATATCCTTGACACAAAAGAAGCGAGCAAGACCAGCGTAAGACCCCAAGCAGAAACAAAATAAGTGTTTGTTATAAAGCCAATTTTCTGATTTAATCATACTCTGTTTATTCTTCTTTGATTCTCCTTGATGCTATAATCAAGGCTCAATAGAGACTTAGGAGCCCACCAGTAACACTCCTCTTTCCTTCCTGAGTTTGGAAACAAGCATAAGAAAGACACAAGAATCAGAGAGATGAAGATCCAAACCATCAGCTGTGTTGCTTATTAAACTGGGATTGAGGGACTCAGACTGAGGCCAGGTGAGCTTGCTAATACTTCCTCCTGAATTAGACAGGTTCATGCACATAGCCACCAGCACAGAAGGGCTACTCCAGGCCTCACCTGGAGGGCATGACTGGGATCAGACCAGAACACATGTGTTCAAAACACAGAGGAAAGTGAGCTATGCAAGGATGTTCAGCTCCTCTACCAAACTCACCAATCAGAGAGGCAACCCCTCCTCCCATGGAGAAGAATGAGTGAGGGAAGGAAAAGAAGCCAGGAGCCTTACCTGAGCTGAAGGCCCCCGTATGGTTACCACCACATGAAGGAAATTAAACGTACATCCTCCTCCTGCTTAACCAACCAGCTGAGCCAAAGACTTCGTAGTCAAGAGACACACAAGACAACACTTTGGCTAAAAGAGAACATTACTTCTGGAGGGCAGCTCGGTGGTGCCAACAGATGGCAACGCCCTCAAGGACGATGTGAGAATAATGAGAATTTAATTGCTAATTTTGGGGATTCAGAGTTTTATACTGTGACATTGTGGTGGAAATGTTAGTGTGTTAATAGCAGAAAGGAAGAAATCAGCTCTCTATCCTATTACACCCCCAAGGGAGACGGCTTTCGGCCACAGCTGTTTTGATATGCCCCTTGGAGTGTGGGGTAGTCTAGGCAGGAGCTTAGGACTCCCATGGGGTGCCTGCCACCAGTGGATTCTGTATTAATAAGGATGTTGTAGCTCCCCCTTGAGAAGTTTGGGGCAAACTTTTCCTCAAAAATAAAAATCTATTCATGCTGGAAGTCTAGATGGGAGCCAGCTGGTGAGTGTGGAGTGGCGTGTCAGAGGTGAGAACTTTGCCTTGAAAAGTCTGCAACAAAAATGGCATTCTTTGAAGTCCCTTATTTGTTCTGTCTTGAAAACTCATGAGATTTTAACAATCTCTCCCACAATACTTCTGTTTTTGCTTTGATGTAAAAATGGGGTTTAAATTACCTACCATTAAGTAAAATTGACGCTTTTTCGAAAGATGTGGTATGCTCTGCCCTTGGACCTGCATATCCCAGGCAGGTTGCTGATAACTTCCCACACCTCATCCCATTGTACACGCTCCTGTTCTGAGAGGCACTGTTTATATACAATTTTCACTTACCCACCCATCCAACAAATATTTGCTAAACACCATAATTATTTGTAAGACCTTCTATGTCATAAGACGTAGTCCAAGTCTCAAGGAGTCACGACTTCTAATAGAGAAGTTTAAATTTTCATTTATAATAAAATACCAAATGTCAAGTGTTTGTTCCAGTGATTGGTGCCTAGTGGGCATTTTTTTTAAAAAGCTATTTTTTTACTAGTCTCCTGTTCTCTCAACTAACCTCATGATAGTGGTAGCTGGAAGATACATAAGGTCCTTTCAAGTGAAGAATTACTGAATTAATTTACTCTATTGTTTGCTTATTCTGGTGTATCATGTTTAAAAATGTTAAGCCTGTGGTCTGAAAACCCATGCAAAACATCACTCCTATGGAAAAAACTCACTTGATTAATAGAGATTTAATTATTTCTCAAAGTATTAATTACTTTTGAATAGAGAAAAGACCTGGGGGATATTTAGAGAGCTTGTTTTCAGAAATAAAACACCCATGGAGGTATTTAGTCCTCCTCTGAGAGTTTTCACATATCATTTGTGCAATGACGTTATTAACACTGTTAAGAGCAAAGAAAATTTCGAGGGATATAGTAGTTATCCAAAGCACGTCACTCAGAATGAAAGTTAAGTAAAACTGTACAATATTAAGAATCAGAATATACCTCATGTAAGAATAACAATATCATAACAGCTTGTGAAAATATAGCTTTACTTATTCATGATTCTATTAATAATATAATAATCACTTAGTACGTTTTGTGTACATTACTAAATACATTACATTCATTATGTCACCTAGTACTAACACTTACCTACTGAGGGATACATACCTATTCTACAGATGAGGAAACTGAGGCACAGAGATGGATGCTCCTGAACTCATGCAGGGACGGAATTGAAATTAAAGAAAACATGCCTTCTCCAACTCCAGAGCCAAGTTCTTAACAGTCGTGTCACACTATCTCGTTTCATCCAATCTCATTTTCTAGAGGAGCAAATTGAGACCAGAACAAGAAAGTGACCTGTAAAGATTATGAAGCTAATTAGCGTCATAGCCAGACCTAGAACTCAGGTCTTCTCACTTTAGAGCCATGATTACTCAAGAATGATGGTCTGAATTTATCTCCTTATGCAGAGGAATGTTTTTATAAATATTAGTTGTTCTGCAGCAGTGAAGAAACTATTCTTGGGATCATCCTTCACATAAAACCCCACTCATTCTGGTACCTGGGCAGAGTCTATGTTCTCTAAACATGGGGCCCCAACAGAATGTTCATCCTGGCTGTTTTCCCAGCCTCACACTTGTGGGCCATCTGCTTCACTTCAGATCCTTCAAAAAGCTGTTTCTATCCACTCCTTTGCCTACTCTTTGGTTACTCTATCCCTTACGTGAATTACTACAGTGGCCTCCTATCTTGTCTTTCATGGATGTGGAATCAGAAGGCCTGGGGTTTACTTCCATTTCTGCCACTTATCTTTGCACACTTGAGTTTGCAGCCAACTCCCTGCGAATGTCAGTTTCCTCACCTGTATATGGAGATAAAAGCCCCCCCTTCCAGTGCTTGTCATGGTGTGCCATGGTACGGGCACTCGATCTAGGTTTATTGCACTAATGAATAAACGAAGCAATTCATATTTAGTAATTTGTAAACTATTCATCACTTCGTGTTAGTTGTCATCATATGCCTATGCTTATTCCCAATTTTGTTCCTTATCCTTGAGTAGCTTTCTTTATCCTCATTTATCAATCGAAATTCTTTCCATCCCTCAAGACTAAGGTGCTATGGTCTGAATGTCTGTGTCCCCCCAAAAATCCACATGCTGAAATCCTAACCTCTAAAGGTGATTGTATTAGTAGGTGAGTCTTTGAGAAGTGAATAGGTCATAAGGGTGGAGCCTTCAAGAATGGAATTAGTGCCCTTATAAAAGAGACTCCAGCAAGCTCTCTATCCCCTTCCACCATGTAGGGATACAATGAGAAGTCTTCAACCTGGAAGAGGACCCTCCCTCAGCTGGGCTGGCACCCTGATCTTGGACTTCCAGCCTCCAGAACTTAAGAAATAAGTTTCTTTCGTGTATATGCCACCCAGTCTGTGGTATTTTGTTATAGCAGCCTAAACAGGACTAAGATGTAAGGTAGCTTTGTTCCACTTGTCAGCCAATACTAAACAGCCTTCTTCATGCACCTATCATGCCTTATGAAGTGGTCACCTGGGTGCATACTGTGCTCCTCTCATTAACATGAGCCAAATAGACCTGTCTGTGATTCCAGCACATGAGCTCAGCCTGATGATTCCAGCCTCATGAATGCTGGCCTCCTGTTGACAGATTGCTAACCAGGTGTGTGACCTTGGGCAGGTACCTTACTTCTGAGACTCAAGCCCCCCAACCATAAAATAGAGGTAATTCCTAATTAGTAGGAGGGTTAAAGGGGCCGCTGAAGAAAAGGTAGAGAGCAAATAGTTAGCTCCCCAACCCTTCCCTGAGCTCTGCTTCCTCTCATCCATTCCCCTGCCGCACAGTCTATTATCCCTCTGTAACCTCCCTGACGGCATAGATCATGGCTTATAACTTGGTGCACTATTACATGCACAATAAATTCAGATTAACTGCCGTTTGTGAGGTTGAACAGATTGGACAGAGGAGCACATCCAGAAGAAGCATTTGATGCTAACCTGGGCATACTTTTAGCAACCCATTGACAGTCATTTATTTCACACCTATTATGTCATACAAAATGAAAAGATGAAGCTGTTGACCTCAGGGAACCCACTGAGTAATGGAGAGTGGGGTATACATAGTATTGCTCAATGTCTACTGATGGTGGAAGGTACTCCGGCATCTTCGTGAACATGGATGTCACTGTGTCAATGCGGACAAGTTGTCTGCCCAAGACCTTGGTCACTTAATCTGTAAAAAGGAATAACAGTGCCTTCTTTACCCAGCGGCTGGGAAGCTTAGATAGACTAATGGCATGCCAGCATTATAAACTGCAAACATTATATCACAGGTCAGCAAACTAGAGCCCACAGGCTAAATCTGACTGGCCACCTGTTTTGGTAAAGGAAATTTATCAGAACACTGTCACCTCCATCCATTTATATTTTGCCTATGGCTGTATTAGTGCCACGAGGGCAAAATTGAGCATCTGTGACGGGGACCGTATGGCTCACAAAGCCTAAAATATTTGCCATCTGTCCCTTTGTAGAAAAAGATCACTGATCACTGTTTTATATAAAGCTGAGGTATTATTGTAATTATTAATATTGTTCTCATGACCACTTATGGAAAGACACCATGATATAGTGGCAAAAGCATGGGTTTTGTAGTCAATAGTCTTAGGTTACAACGCCTTTGGGAGATAGATGACTTCAGACACGCCCCTTGACCTCTCTGAGTCTGTTTCTGAGTGGTAGTAAGAGCACTTGTCAACTGACTGGATGTGAGGGTGAAGCGAGGCCGTGTTTGTAAGCTGTCTGATACGTAATAGCAACTTCTAACCAATTTTAAGTTTTTCTCCCTTTTGAATTCAAAGGCCAACTTTTGCATTAACTTTTTTTTTCTCACCTTGCTTCACTCCTACGAGTGCCTCCTACCTATCACAATATGGATCCTTAGGTCAGTCCTGTTGATTCGGCAACTGATTCTCATAACAGTAAATGACCAAAACACGTATGTTTAGATAACACTGGGTTAAAGGTAAACTGGTTTCTTTGCAGCAGAACTGTCAGAGCCTTTAGCATTCTAATGCATATTGTAAACATCTAAGAATAGGATAAAGTATATTTTGGCTCTGACCTTAGACCTTGGAATAGTTTTTGATGAAGCCCTGGTAGCATCTCGAGGGACTGGTATTCCTGTTCTGCAGAACGGGCACAGGAAATGCCGATCTAGTGTAAACGCTTCCAGTTACTGCATTCTTGAGAGAACAAGGATGAAGTTCTTAGGTCTCTCCTGCTTACTAGTAAGAGCCCTAAGACTAGAAACCAGATGTCTCCATTCCTAGTTCGGCTTTATGACTCACTAGCATTGACTCATTTAGGCAGTAAGTACTGCGGTTACAACCCAGCTCCAGAGTTGGAATGACTGAGTTTGAAGCCCGGGTCCACAATTTACTACTTGAATAACTTTGGAAAAGATGAGTGCTAGCGGCACCTACCATTGGCTTGGTGTTAGAAGTAAACACATCAGTGTGCACATGGAACCCAAGGCCTAGCACACAGTATGTGCCTGACCGATACTAGCTGGATTTATTCACTGCTTTACTCATTTATTAAAAAGCACTTATTTAGTATCCACTACTTATAGGAATGGGTAATACAAAAATAATACTTTATGGTTGCAAAATTCCTTAAAGTGTGTTTATGGGCCTCTTGCCTACCTGAGCAGCCACAGCTCCTATATTCCAGTCCACATTTGTGTTTTTGTCTTAATTAATTCTCCACACAGATTAAACGGCTGATGGTCCTCCATACTGTCTGCTGTCTCTCAGCCTTGAGTTTATTCATCTGCTTTTCTTTGCACGAAGTTCCCTTCCCCAGCTGTCTTCCTGACAAGCCCCTTCAATCCTTCAATGTTCACTTCAAGTATCACCTCCTCCATGAAGCCCAACCTGGCTGCCCCTGATTCATGGGCTCTTTTGCTCCTTGTCCTGAGCTTCCCTTGCAGCTATCAAAAGCAATAACTTTCTTTTCTCTCACAGCCCATGTACTGCAGAGCACAAATGTAGGGTAGATATTGTCCTTGCTTCTCATTGCTGCTTCAAGATACCATTCCTTCTGTCTGTCAAAAAATCCATGATGGCTCCATTAAAATACACGTCATCAGATTACACCACACTTACCTCTCTTTGTGCCAACTATCAACCACAATCCAGTCATTCTTCTTCACTTGTTGAAGAATTTGGTATCTGGTCACCTTCTTTCTCTCTATCATTTCTCCTGATTACCATTTCTGTGGATTTCAATATAACTGATGATGGATCCAATGACTGGAGATGTAGAATTACTTGTCTCCTTTCACCTCTTCTATGCTGTCTTGAACCTACTTCGGTGAAGAGTTTGTTCCCACCACTACAATGAAACTATAGTTATCAGAGTGACCAGCAACCCCCGGGTCAGATGAGCTAATGATCCAAATTCAATCCTCATCTTGGCATCTCGGGACAAAGTGACATGATTGAGCACTCCACCCTTCTTGGAACACTCTCTTACTTCGTGCTCAGGAAATTGCAGCCACTTGATTGTCTCCCATCGTGTGAGCAAGCAGTCTATTCTCATGAGACTCCCTTGCTGTCTACTCCTTCTTTGTCACCTGTAAATCCAGGTGTACTGTGGGCTCGGCCCTTGCACGTCTTCCCTTCTCTAACCATATGCTCTTCCTAAGTAAGAATTCCCATGATTTTAATACCATATATGTGCCCACAACTCTCAAATTTATATCTTCAGCCTTGACTGCTCCCCAAGCTCCAGATTCACGTATCCAACTACCTACCTAATGACTAATTGATCAGATCAAAACCTTGATTACTTTTTTGTACCTTCCACATCCAATCAATTAGCAAGTAACTCCAGTTACTTCCAACATATGCTGTGATGAATTTGACCACTTCTCAATGCTCCACCACTGCTACACTGGTTCAAGCCACAGTCATCCCTCATTGGATGCTGCAACGCCCTCCACGCTTGCTCCCTTTTTATTTATTTTCATTTAACACATAAATCAAATCATGCCACTCCCCTACTTAACACTAATGAAAACACTCAATCACATTGTAAACAGAATTCAAGCTCTATTAGTATGGACAACATCCTACATGGTCAGGACCCTGGCAGTACTTCCAACTTCATTTCATACCATGTAGTCCACTCAATCTATTCTGATTACTGGATTTACTGTGGCCCTGTAATTCACAAATACATTCTTGTCCCAGGACCTTTTCACTCCTTGTTCCCGCTGCCTCCCCCTCATTATTTATAAGTCTCTGACCCTTAGTTTCACCAAACTTGTCACCACCTTCGATTAGTTTCTGTCTCTTTATTCTCATTTATTTTTCTTCCTAGTGTTTATCTCTGAGTACAATCATGTCCTTTATCCATTTGCTTATTTATTGACTATTCATTACACTAAGATAAATAAACTTTATGAAAAATAAAGACTTATCTTTTGAACTAGGTTAACACCAACAACTTGATTAGCTCATAGTGTGTGCTCGAAAAATGTTTGTTGAATAAAAATTAATAACCAACTATGTGCCAATAATATCAACAATACAGATTGATAATAGTTATAACATTTTATCAGGCGTGACCATTCTGTTGTCTGTGTTCCTCATTTTACTGTGAGGGTGGGGGCTCTGACTTATTCATCCTCAGTGCCTTCAGCAGTTTATGCCATACGTTAGATCAGTAAATATTTAATAGATGAAATTATATTTACTGATCGCTACACTTTGTATCATTTGTGTCTCAGCAATCCAATGGAAGAGTCAGGGAAGTTACTATTTTTTTCCATTTGCAAGAGAAGAAAAATACCAAGAAAAGAGAAATGTTCAGCTCATATCCATGTATACAATAGAGGGAATGGGAAATGCCAGATGAAGCTGGAAATATAGATTGCAGCCAGATGGGGAAGAGCTTTGAATACCATGCTTGGAAATTTGGACTTTATCCTGTAATATATTGCAAAACAGTTGTATAAATTACCAGTATAATAATCACATTCAGTTTCCTATACTATGTAACAGTTCTGAGGCTAAATTCTCCATTTATGACATCTAAACAATCCACTCAACCGAAGAACTGGCAAATCTCTCATCTATTCTGTGCTGTGTGGCTAGCCAAGTACTTCCCTCATTTAATTCACATGAAACTCTCAGGGGTTTCCATCTGTGCAAGGTCTAAAAAATTAAATCAGACCAGAATATCTTCTTTAATAAACATCTAGTAGTCATTTACTTATTCATCCATCCGTACACCCATTTACGTGATTATTCAAATTTATTGAGCATCTATCATACGCTAGAAACTGTGCTAGAAGTCATGTTAAGATTTAAAAATGGTTTTACATATAAAAATATATATTAATAAATATTTAAATATTTCAGAGAGATAGACTTGATAGCCATCATTCATATAGCAATTTACAATTTATAAACATATTTTTAATATAATTGACTCATTCATTATATAAAATATATGGAATGTTAACTATGACCTAAGCACTAAGTATATAAAGATGAGTAAAAACTCCCTGTCTTCTAGGAGTAGGCTTATCTGTGTCAGCATGGGTGGGAATGCACACAAGGAAAGGGCAGATATTAGCCTGCAGCATTCACAACAGCCTCGGGTGGGAGGCACCTTCATCGTCATCCACACGTTACAGAGGAGGAAACTGAGAGTTTAGCAGGAAGCCAAAGATGACATTGTTTGTAAATGGTAACACTAGAATATGACTATGATTTATCATCTCCCAAATCTCATTCCTCTTCTTCCGTTCCTCAGCAATTCAATTCGAAAGCTGTGAGATGCGGAAGAGCAACACTGGCATCCACACCTGCTTGGGGAGAGCCATTACGGCCCAGAAAACATCTCTATTCCATGATGTCTGCGGCGTTAACAGAGAACAGATGAACGCTGGGGATGATTCAGTAGCTGAAGGCTGGAATCAGCTGAGTTTGCTCACCTATAAAGGACACTATTGGGACATTGGAAGTTAATGCTTGCTGTCAACTGAGGTCTCATGTGTGGCTCTCAGACAGAATACCTATACATGCCCACTACACCTGGTGTCTCTGCTTCCCCAGGACATGGTGACCAAGTCCCAAGAGTGAGCATCCCAAACCGACCAGGAGGAAGCTGTATTGCTTCTTATGATGTGATTTGAGAAGATGCATAGCATCAGTTCCTCCATAGCCACAGGCCCCCTTGTTTCAAGGGAAGAGAACACAGATCCTATCTCTCAACAGTAGGCGAGTCAACAACACATTGTAAGAGCAGCACGTGGGGTGGAAGATGTGTCTGGAGCCATCTTGGAGAATAAAAGCTGTCACAGATGCAATGAGAAGAACACAACATCAATTTTGAGATATTCTTGCTAAAAATGTATAATGTGAAACTAAACATGAGGCAACATGAGACAAATCCAAATTAGGGAATATTGTAAAAATTGTAACTGGCCTGCAATCTTCAAAAGTATCAAGGGCATTGGGCAGGTCCAGTGGCCCAGTGGTCAAGTTCACACGTTCTGCTTCAGCAGCCAAGGGTTCACCGGTTCGGATCCCGGGTCCAGACCTATGCACCACTTGTCAAGCCATGCTGTGGCAGGCTTCCCACATATAAAGTAGAGGAAGACGGGCATGGATATTAGCTCAAGGCCAGTCTTCCTCAGCAGAAAGAGGAGGATTGGCAACAGATGTTAGCTCAGGACTAATCTTCCTCCAAAAAAAAAAAGTATCAAGAGCACGAACTTTAAGGAAAGAAGCATGAATTGTTCTAGCATGAAATAGGTTAAAGAGATAGGGGGACTAAAGGCAAGATGCGATTCTGAATTATACCCTTTCGCTATAAAGGACATTATTGGAACATTTGGAAAACTTCAATGGAATTAGAAGATGAGACAGTAATAATGTATCAAGGTTAGTTTCATGGCTTTGATAAGATTATTATGGTTATGTAGAAGATTGTTCTTGTTTAGGGGAAATTACTAATTACTACACTATTCAGGGAAGATAATGCATCAGGTCAATAACATATCCTCAAAGTTCTTTCTTCTACGTTCACAATTTTTCCATAAGTTTGAGATTACTTAATAAAAAAAGTGTTTTCATTTTTTTGATTAATCAAACAGCAGCTGGATGCCCAAGGTCATTTGCACCAAAATCATAAAGGCAATTGAGTCTGTCTTTCTTCAAACCAATGGAAATTTGTACCAAATCTCCACTTCCTTTTTGAGTATGCAAAGACCAAGGAGAAGAGGAAAATTAAATCAAAACCTTAATGAAGTATGTTTCCTATCAGATTCTTCCGTTTTGTCTTTTGTTTTTTACTTGGAAGAGAACTAGTGGCTGCCTTGTGCTCCTCTAAGAAAGAACAAAACCTGTTTCCTAAATAATTCACACTTTGTATTGACTGACAGCACAGCAGGTAATTTAGAATAAAAAATTTAGAACAATCAATGTGTCATAATAAGGTTTTGCTGAAGAACACACACAGAGTCAGGAACTTGTAGCAGTCTCTCTATTTTGTGTGATTCTCTGTTTAGAAGTTTTGCTTTTCAAGTCAGATTGTGTTTAGATTTTTCCAACTCCTGAAAATCACCTTGTTACTATGGATAAATCTTGTTCTTAATTGTTCATTAAATTATTTGTTCTTATAAAGCCACAAAATCTCATTTTTCAATGTAAAAAATCTCATTTTTTAAAAGAAGAAGAAGACATCATAAATAAAGACAGTTTGAAAAAAGTAACGATTTTAAAGTCTCTGCTCTAACACAGTTATTTATATATTTTTTTCAGTTCTTATCTGCAGTCAATATCTTCTTTGAAGTTGTATAGCATCCACACCATTTTTTATTTTTATTTTTTTACTTAATGTTGTGTCACAAACTGTTATCCACATTGCATATTGTTGTCATAACTGTCATTTTTAGCAGCTAATAACTCATCTCCCTGGTGCAGACTGGTTCACTCAGATTTCTCTCCGAACACAAACCTTACTCTTAAATCAATCCTTGCCTTCTCAAATTACCCCCAATTTCCTGACAGTGGTCTCTCCTTCCTCTAAACATTTGCCTCATTTAATGTGTTTCTCTTAGTCAACATTCCTCAGATATTACCAGTGATGGAAGATCTTTTCTCTCCATCTAGAGTTCTGCTGTCCAATTTGGTAACCCCTAACCACATGTGGTTATGTACATTCAAAATGAAACTAATTAAATGTAAATTAAATTTAGAATTCTGTTCTTCAATTGCACTTACCACATTTCCACTATTCAGTAGCGTGTGTGACTAGTGCCTACCATCTTGGACAGTGCAGATAAAGAACACTTCCATTATCGCAGAAATGTCTAATGGACAGTGTTGCTCCAGACCGTGAGCATCTTAAAGGCATATCTTTTAAGACGTAAGTCTTGCAATTCCAGGCGCAGATAAAGTGTATGGAAAGGACATTCTCATTCAGAGGACAAATTGGTACAAATACTTTTGAGAATAATCTGGTAATACTGAGTGAATTTGAAAATGTACAACATTTGCCAATTCTACTTTTCCATGTCCATGTATATACTCTAGAAAAAAACTCACCCTCATATGCATAAAATGACATGTACCAAAAATTTATTGTGGTATTGTTATAAAAGCAATGTTAGAAATAAAATCTAACTGTCCATCAATGGGAGTATGAATAAATAAAATGCAGGATATTCATCTGAGAGAAAACTACACAGCACTTGAAATATATGAAATAAATACTATTTGTATCAGCCTAGAAGATAGAAAAATATATAATAATGAGTAAAAAAACCAAAATGTTTGCAATGTGATGTCATATTATAAACATTAAAAATATACGCAAACAACACTATAATTTGTGTATGTATATATACAATGCTGTAACAGTATGAAAACATGGACAAGGAGAACATGCAACAAATTCATGATACTACTGCCACTGGTCAAGGTGATGGACAAGCAATGACTAGGGACAAGAATTAAGGGATGTAGTATTTGTAAAAGTAATCATCCATATTATTTATATTAAAAATGTTTAAATATGAAGTACCTATGACAAAATGTTATTATTTGTTAACTACGGGTGGTGAGCAATTAGATATCCTTTAGATAATTCTCTCAATTGTCTATCCGTGTCTGACCTCCCTACTTCCAGATAGCCTTCGATCTTCTCATAACTAAGAATGGTAGAATAGTCTTCCAACAGAGCAACATCTTTCTCTTTTCTCTAGTCAAAAAAGTGTTACTTTCATTCAAAGGGAACAGGATCTCTAAGGTGATAGAAAATAGTAAGTGAGGGACAGCGAAGGCCCAGGTCAATAGTTCTCAAAGTGTGGTCCCTGGACCAGCAGCATCAGTGTGAACTGAGAATTTGTTAGAAATGCAAATGTTCAGCCCTTACTGAAATCTACTGAATCAGAAACTCAGAGTGTAGCTCAGAGCTGTGTATGTTAAGGTCTCTTTGTGATTTTGATTCATGCTTCTGTTTGAGAACCACTCTTCTAGGACAAGGGTAGGCAAACTTTGACTAGAAGGGCCATATAGTAAATATTTTAGGCTTTATGGGCCAAGAGGCATGGGGACCAGAGCCTTCTCCTTGAAAAGAGAGAGGGAGCAGGAGAGGGTCCTGTGTGAGCAAGAGTTTTAATGTATGGCAACATGTTCATTGGTAAACCTGGCTCAATCACAGTTGGGAGAAATTTGATAAGCAATTCTTCCTTCTTTGGGGTAGATGTGTGTGGAGCTCAGAGGGCATGTATTTGGGGGGCTTTCTTTCCTACCAACAGAATTCTGTCTTCAAAGGAACTCAATATGGATATGCAATATATAAATGATGCAGCACAGAGACTCAAGTAGGGACAGAGATGATGTCTCCGAACATCTTAATTAATCTTCAATGACAGTGATGGATTTTATTGAGCCCAGTGATCCTGGAAAACAGAGAAGCTTAAGATACCACTCTACCCTTTTGTGTTCCAGGAGAGGACTTACCGCAAAGAATTACTCTTCCTCATACTACTTTGATAAGAATCCCAGATGCTCCCTTTGCTTACCAATGAAAAACTAGACTCAAATTCTCTCCAAGTGCTCATTTTGTCTCATAAATAATTAGTAGAAATCTAGCATCAGCAAAGTTGGAATCCAGGACTACCTACAGACCCATGTTCTTCCCCTTCTGTAAACCCTTCATTAAAGTTTTAACACGGGATGTTAGAGATCTCAAGGGATTCTTAACCTAATGTTCCTAAATTCCAGGAACATTAAAGGATTCTCTTGAGTTTTAATGAAAATTTATTTATCTTTGTGATCATGTTTTTCTCTGGGGAAAAGATACAGAGCTTGCATCAGATTTTCCAGAATTTTTAAGACTCTTGGTTGAAGCTGAGGGACTTCCAGAGTGGCAAATTAAGAAGTTTCCCACCCTCTAGCAAAGCAACAATTTAACTGATGAAAATTACATTAAACAATTATTTAAAAGGAGATTCTGGGAAGATGGTAGAGTAGGAAGCCCCAAGAATCTCTCTCCTCACCTATAGGACAATTGTGTTGGCAGAATCTGTCTGATGTAACTCTTTTGGAGCGCTGAAGTCTGTTACAGGCTTGTAACTTCCAGGAGAAGTCTTGGATGGTAAATTGCAGTTAATTTTGGTCAATTTCAGCTCCTAGCACAATAGCAGCTACTGCTATGGCAGGCAGCCATGCAAGCATTCCAGAAAGAGCTTGCACACAACTTGTGAGAACTAGAGTGGGCAGAAGGAGCTCTGTCCTCCAAATATCAGGGTTCTGTGCTCTGATCACTCATTGCTGCTTCTGATAGCAAAGATAGAGAAATAGGCAGTTGGCCATTCATTGCTGTTGCGTCTACCCTCATCGTTGCAAGCCCTCCCCCTCTGGCTAAAGTGATTTCCAGTGGGTTTAAAAGACTGGTGCTCTTTTTATATCTTCCCTTAGTTTTTCCCTTTTCTGTCTTTTGCAAGCCAGACATTAAAGACTAGGACATTCAAAAGCAATTGCACCTAAGGGGAAAATTAGAAAATCAATGTGCATGCCTGGGGAAAGGCTCAGGCTCAAAAAGACTTGGAAAACCTTAAGTTTATACCCTGCACTAATCCTTAGAACAAAGACAACCTACAACAATCAAGAAAACAAAAACAAACACCAAAAAATCCCCAGCAAATCTTAGGGAAGGAGAAGAATTTTATTTCCAGAGTTACCATATTGTTAGATTCAAATGTCCAGTTTTCAACAAAAAATTACAAGATATACAAAGAAACAGGAAAGTATGGTCCATTGAAGGAAAAAATAAATCATCAGAAACTGTCCCTGAAAAAGAACTGATGGTGGATCTATTAGACAAAGTCTTTAAAACAACTTTCTTAAAAATACTCAAAGAACTAAAGGAAGATGTGGAGAAAGATTTGAATGGGCAGAAGAAAGAGTTGGAGAATGTGAATATAGGACAATGGGAGTTATCAAAACTGAGGAACAGAAAGAAAAAAGATTGAAGAAAAGTGAACAGAGGCTGAGGGACCTATGTGACAACTTCAAGTGGACCAACATATGCATTGTAGGAATCTCAGAAAGAGAAAAGAGAGGGAAAGGAGGAGAGAAAATATTTGAAAAAATAATGGCTAAAAATTTCCCAAATTTGATGAAAGATATGAATATAAACATCCAAGAAGCTCAGCTAACTCCAAGATGGACTTAAAGAGACTCACCTCAAGACACATTATAGTCAAACTATTGAAAACCAAGATTAAGAGAGAATCTTAAAAGCAACAAGAAAGAAGATGCTCAACATCACTTATCACTGGGGAAATGGAAGTCAAAACTACAATGAGATACCATCTTGTACTCTTTAGGGTGGCTACTATCAAAAAATAGAAAAGAAAAAAAAACACCCACAACAAAAAAATAACAAGTGTTGGCAAGGATGTGGAGAAACCGGAACCCATGTGTGCTTTTGGTGGGAACATAATCTGTGGAAAACAGTATGACAGTTCTTCAAAAAATTAAAAATACAATTACCATATTACTCAACAATTTCACTCATGGATATATACCAAAAAGAATTGAAAGGAGGATTTCGAAGAGATATTTTTACACCCATGTTCATGGTAGCATTATACATAATAGCTAAAATGTGGACGTAACCCAAGTATCCAGTAAGAGATGAATGGATAGAAGAAATGGGGTATTTACATACAATGCAATATTGTTCAGATTTAAAAAAAATAAAGTTCTGACATATGCTACAACATGGATGAACCTTGAGGACACTATGCTAAGTGAAATAAGCCAATAACAAAATATTGTAGGATTCCACTTATATGAGCTACTTAGAATAATCAAAATCATAGAGGTAGAAAGTAGAATGGTGGTTGTCAGGGACTAGGATTGGGGCATGGGGAATTGTTTAATGGGTATGGAGTTTTGGTTTTACAAAATGAAAAGAGTTCTGCAGATGGATAGTGGTGATGATAGCACAATTTTATAAATGTATTTGATAGCACTGAACTATACACTTAAAAATGGTTAAGAGGGTAAATTTTATGCTACGTGTATTGTACCATAATAATAAAATTGGGAAAAAATCATTTGAAATCTCGAACTTGTCTTAAGGGCATACAGCAAATGGAGGAAATATTTAATCAAGAAAATCTACTAAATCTTGATAAGAAAGAGACTCTGACATTAGACAAATAAATACAGCCAAGAATAAAAGTGGGACATTACTAGTGATCTTAAGTAAATAAAATTATTATTAGGGTACTATAAAAAATGTAATGACAACAAATTAGGTGACTTAGATGAAATGGAAAATTCCTAGAAAGACACAAAGTACTAAAACTCAAGAAGAAATTGAAAATCTGAATAGACCATAAAAACAAAGAGATTAAATTAGTACTTTTATAAATTTTCCATTAAAGGAAAGCCCAGACCTAGATGGAGTTACTTCATTTCACTTCTACCAAACATTCAGGTAAGATTTAAAACCAATTCTTCACAAACTCTTCCATAAAATACAAGAGATGGGGATACTTATCAACTCATTCTATGAGGCCAATATTATCCTGATACCAAAACAGAAAAAGATAACAAAGAAAATTGCAGACTAATATTCCTTATGGAAATAGACACAAAGATTCTCAACAAAATACTAAAGCAACCAATCCAGCAACATTTTTATATATATACACAAAATTTACACATATACACAAAATATATACATACACAAAAATTATATATATATATTTATATATATATATATGTAAAATTACACCATGACTAAGTTGGATTTATCCAGGGAACGCAAGTTTGGTTCAACATCTTCAAATTAATTAATGTAATGTACCATATTAATAGAACAAAGGATAAGAACACAAGATCATCTTAATAGGTGCAGAAATAACATTTGAAAAAATCCAATGTCCTTTTCAGGATGAAAATACTCAACAAACTGGAAATAGAAGGTAATTTCCTAACCTACTAAATGGTAGCTAAGAAAAACCCACAGCTAATGTCATACTTCATGGTGAAAGACTGTTTTTCCCTTAAGATCAGGAACAAGACAAAAACAAATATGTCTGCTTTCATCACTTGTATTCAACATTGCCCTGGAGGTTATGGCCAGGGTAATTAGTCAAGGAAATAAAATGCAAGACATTCACATTGGAAAGGAAAAACTAAAACTATATTTGCAGATGGCATAATATTATATATGGAAAACCCTACAAAATCCACTAAAAACACAATTAGAACTATTAAATTAGTTCAGTAAAGCTTCAAGATACAAGAGCAGTATACATACAATAACCGTATCTCTACACGTTGACAAGCATCCCAAAAATAAAATTAGGAAAGCCACCCCATTCATAATAGCATCAAAAAGAATAAAATACTTCAGGCACAAATTTAATATTAGATGCAAGATGTGTACTGAAAACTACAAAACATCATCGAAAAAAATTAAAGAAAACAACTTAATGGAAAGACATCCCATTGTCATGGAACAGGAGATTTAATATTGTTAAAATGGCAACACTCTCAATCTAGTCTACATATTCAATCCAATTCCTGTTGAAATCCCAGTCATGCTTCCTTTTTTTCTGCAGAAACTGACATCTATCCTAAAATTCACATGAAACTGCAAGACATCAAGAATAGCCAAACAAACTTAAAGAAAAAAGTTGGAGGATTAACACTTTCTGACTAAAAAATTTAACACGAAGCTAAAATATGCTAGACAGTGTAGTACAAGCATAGGATAAGCACACACATCAGTGGAATGGAATTCGAGTCCATAAAGAAATCCTTACATTTATACTCAATTGATTTTCAACAACAGTGGAGAAAAAATTCGGTGGAGAAAAACAGTCATTGCAAGATGTGGTTCTAAGACACACCCAAAAGAAGGAAGTTAGACTCCTACCTCACAACATACACAAAAATTAACTCAAAATTCATCATAGGCCTAAACGAAAAAGCAACAACCACAAAATTATTAGAATAAAACATAAGTATAAAATCTTCATGACTTTAAGTTAAGCTATGGTTTCTCAGGTACTACACCAAAAGCGACAGCAAAAAATGAAAGAACAGGCAAATTTCATATCATCACAATTAAAAGTTTGTAATGTAAACCATACCATCAGGGATTGAAAAGGCAGCCTGCAGAATGGGAGAAAATATTTACAAACCATATGTCTGATAAGGGACTTTTAAGTAGAATATATAAAGAACTCCTATAACTCAATAATAAAACTACAAGTAAAAGAATTAAAAACTGGGAATGGATTTGAGTTATTTCTCCAAAGAATATATGCAAATATCCAATAACTGTAGGAAAATATTCTTTACCTCATAAGTTATTGAAGATGCAAATCAAAACTATAAAGAGATAGCACTTCATACTGATTTGTTGACTATAGTATAAAAGACAAGCTAAGTGTGGGTGAGGATATGGAGGAACTGGAACCCCCGTGAATTGCTGGTGGGAATGTAAAATGGTACAGCCACTTTGAAAGAGTTTGGCAGTTCTTCAAAATTTTAAGCATAGAGTTACCATACGATCCAACAATTTTCTCTTGGTATGCATGCCAGAGAAAGAAAAAAAACTTGTATGCAACCATTCATAGTAACATAGTTCATGATAGTCAAAAAGTAGAAACAACCCAAATGTCCATAAACTGATGAATGGATATATAAAATGTGGTATGTTCATTCAGTGAGATATTGTTTGACAATAAAAAGAAATCACATACTAATACATGCTACAACATGAATGAACCTTGGAAAAATTGTGCTAAGTGAAAGTAGTGACAAAAGACCACATAATGTATGATTACATTTCTAGGAAATGTCCAGAATAGGTAAGTCTATAAAGACAGAAAATAGATTAGTGTTTGCCTAGGGCTCCGGAGGAGGAAACAGGAAATGATTTAATGGGTGTGGGATTTGTTTCAGGGGGACAAAAATGTTCTAAAATTAGATTGTGGTAATGGTTGCACAGACCTGTGAATACACTAAAATACACTGAATGATATACTTTAAATAGGTAAATTATATGCTTTGTAAGTTATATTTCGATAATACTGTTAAAAAAAATTGCAGTGAGCGGCTGAAACAGATCCTAGACCTTGACGAGGAGTGACAGAGAAGTAGTGCACCCTCATTAACGAGAGATTAGCACAGATTAGTCATTAAGACTAAATTAACCAAATGCAACAATTTGGCAGACTCCTGACAGCTGGACACCCCTTCATCCCCGAAGATTGGTTTAACTCACATGCCACTCCCTTGAGTTAATTTTTTCTTCCCATGTTGCCTCAGGTCCATCTTTCACAAACTCACCACATGGCACCATATGTTAAGCTGCCACCTCCCCCACCAGGTGGACATCAATCATGCCATATGTAGTTCTGTTTCACTTGTGTTCACCAAACACATAGTAGTTTCTCAGTAAATGAAAACGGCAGGTGAGGTCTTCAACCAGTGGTTGAAAATATGTGTCCAGTTGGCTACAACTAGGCAGAAGATATGCGTTGCTTCAGGTACACAGATGTTTAGTAAAATAAACTACATGTTAATATTTAAATATTGCGCATTTCCACATAAAATTCAGATTTCTAGACTGTTAAAAATTTGCAGAGGGGCCGGCCCCATGGCCGAGTGGTTAAGTTCGCGCACTCCTCTGCGGCATCCTGGGGTTTCACTGGTTGGGATCCTGGGTACAGACATGGCACCGCTTGTCAGGTCACGTTGAGGCGGCATCCCACATGCCACAACTAGAAGGACCTGCAACAAAGATATACAACTATGTACAGTGGGGATTTGGAGAGATAAAACAGGAAAAAAGAAAAAAGAAGATTGGCAACAGTTGTTAGCTCAGGTGCCAATCTTTAAATAAAGAAATAAATAAATTTGCAGAAAACTGAGTCTCCATTCCGGCATGGTAACAGTTGCTGAATCCTAATTTGTCACAAACTCTACCACTCCTGTCTACACACCTAGCCATTTAAATTTATTTACATTTTCTTCCTGGCCTATGCAAGCACTGGATTATGTGAGTTCTATGTTAACATGTCAAGTGTTATTCAGCTTTTAATGGAGAAGGAATCCTGTTTTACTTTATGGAAATTGCCTCAGAACTAAGACTGGCATTAGAATGTCCCCAGAGTTCCCACATGACCTATGATTGGGATAAGTGGATGAGTCATCAGAAACTCATACCTGTTGTTATGCATGCCAATATCAAGGCTGTAGCGTGTACCTTCCACCCGTGGTTACCAAATAATTTAGTAAATAATTGATCATACTTTTTTTTACTTAGTAAAATTCCCCTAAAGTAATTTTCTTGTTTGTTTGTTTTAATGCTGTCTGGGTTCTGCCAGGAAGTCCAGAAAATTTCCCTCAGGAGGTGGGCTGCCTCGGAGGCCATTCTCCATTCATAAATTCCCATCCTTCATGCCGACTCATTCTCTTTCTGCCCCTGACCCTGTGATTCAACCACTTTGTATGAAGAGAGCTAAGAAAAGTGATCCCAGTCAGTCCTGTGGCTTTAAGCACTTTCTGAATTACTTGGTGACTTCTATAGCTGATGACTTTCTAACTGTGCATCTTCCACCTGGAACTCTACCCTAAACTCGGGACATCCTGTGGACATCTCGCACTTGAGCTCTTGATATCCCCCAAGCACACTCCTGTAGCCTTTCCCATCTCGGGAATGACAACCCCATTCTTTCAGCTGCTCAGGCAAAACCTTTGGAGTCACCCTTGACTCCTCTCTTGCTCTCACTCTCCACATGTTGCTCATCAGCAAATCCTGTTGGCTTTATCTTCAAAATACATCCAGATTTGATCATGTCTCCCACCTCCATTCCTGTTCCATGCCAGCCTGATCTATTAACTGAAATATTGGAAAAGCCCCTGCACTGGTCTTCCTATTTCTGTCCCTGCCTCTGTCCCCCAAGTCCCTTTCACTGTATTATCAAAACAGCAACCTGAGTGATTCTTTTGCAATGTGTCACATCTCACTCCTCAAGCACTGGCTTCCCCATTTCCCTTCAACTATAAACCAATAAACTTACAGCGACCTTTGAGGCCACAGATTACTTAAACTTCTTCCCCTCGCTGATCTCTTCCTTTGTTATGTTCCCTCCCTCCACTCTAGCCACCTGCCTCCCTGCATGTGATGAAAACCACGGAGTATTCTTTCCTCAGATAAGTGCATGGCTAGTACCCCTCCTGCTTCCCCTCTTTACTCAGATTTCTCTTTCTCTGTGTTGCCTCCCTGGACACTCTCTTAAAAATTGTGCTTATAAACTGATTCTCCATAATGAATTTACTTTTTTGGCCTACCAGTTATCATTATCTTTACATTTTGTAAAATATATATACATGTACACACACCCCCATACATATAAATATTGTTTTGTTTATATTTAGGAAATTATATATAAACATTTGTATTTCATACATATATTTAATACATTATGTATAAATTATATATGAATGCATGGTTATATATTATACTTATTCATATAGTTTACTATACATTTTACTTATTCATCATGTTCACTGTCTGTCCCACCATCTCAGAATATATAAGCACCATGAGTTGTTAGTTGTGTTTCCTACTGAGTCCCCAAGGCTGAGACTGAGAGCTGGCACCTAAGGAGGTGCTCAAGGAATCAAATTAGTCACTTCCATCCATACCCCACTGGCCAGAACCCAGTCACATGAGCCCCAACCTAACTGCAGGGAACTCTGGGAAATATAGAGGGGCAGAGAGAGGTGCGGAACTCCAGCCATCTCTGCCATATCCAGGATTTAAGTATAAGCAGTACTTGTCTAGCCCTTCTCTTTAACTTACCAACCCATACTGCACATTTCATGTGCAATGCTGTGCTGCAATGCCCTTTTTGTGTTCTGGTTCTTTCCTTCTAGTAACATACACTTTTTTACCTTTCATGATCACTTATCTAGGAGGTTCTTAAAGGCTTGGCCTGCATTTTCACTTTTGCTCCTCACCCTAGTGACCCTCCAGTCAGAAAGGCAGTGCTGGTAACCACAGCCAGAAGGACAGCCTTTCCTTCCTCTTTTGTGAGGGAAAGAACCATTTCCTTCTTTAAATAAAGGCAAATTCATTTCTTATTAGAAACTTGGCAGCTCCCCAAATGTTCCCACAAAAGAACCCTCTTTGCAATGCTCCCTGTGCTCCTTTCCACCCCAGGACTTCCTCAGGCTTGAAACCACCTCTGTCAACTGCCTGATTTTAAAATAACTGACTTGCCTAGGGCACACTGAGCTTGAAATTCACCTGTGGGCAGAGTACAGACATTAAGAGGCCAAAGCTACCAAAAATTTTAAAGCATTCCCATACAAAGTGATGAAAGAAGAAGGGAAAATTTTCATGTTCTCTGGACACATTATTACATTCCAGCAATTCCAAGTTCCAAGAGAGCAGGGGACCTCTTCTCTGCTGTCATCCCACAGAGCCTACACAGTGCCAGGCATACAGTAGGAGCATAGTTCATATTTGTTGAATGCTTGAAATGAATGCTGGTCACTGTCTTTCGTTCTACAAAGGCACAGTCATATTCATCCATGAATAAGTTTCACAGATAAATCTTATCATTCTATTCTGCAGACAAGAAAATGGAGATCCATAGATGCAATTTCTCAGTGTGGGAAGAGCTTTCTGATGCCTTCACAGGAGATATGGAAAGAAGGGTCTGCAGATCTTCTTCCTGTTCTCTTAGAAAAAGGGAGGTAGGCACCCACTCAACCACGTGTACACCACAGCCGCAGACCTATATCTGTCTGCCCATCTATAGAGAGATTAATAATGATTGTAGTAATCTGAGCAGTCATCTTTGACCCAGCACTTGTGCATGCCAACCGTTATGATTTTCGGTCTTTCTCCTCAATTAATCCTCATCTCAACCCTGTGTGAAAGATACTACTATCATCTCTATTTTTCAGTTGCAGTTAAGTAACTTCCTCTAGGTAAAGAGCCTTTGCGAAATATGTACAATTATCACCATTTTATAGATAAAGCAACTGAGACTCCAAGAAGAGACTCGACAGAAATCACACACCTAGTTAATGGCAGAAGACTATGTGACTACAGAGCCTGTGGTCTTCCTTACACCTTGTAAAAGTTGTTAGGCTTCTTACAAACTAAAAATGACTATAAGAGATTGAGTACTGACTGTTTTGCAATATTATTCTGAGCTCTTGACCTGAAGAATTGCATTATATCCTCGCAAAATCCTCCAAGGTGGTTCCTATTATTTGACAAAGGGTGATGATGAAGATAACATTGCTGGAGTAACTTAGCAAACGCCATGCAGCTGGAAAACTGCAAAACCAGAATTCAAATCCAGGCAGCTAATTCCAGCACCCAGGCTCTTATGCATTAGGATATGTTCCCTCCAGAATTTCATGTGTGCGGTATAACTAGCACAATAGCCTGCAGAACAAAGAAACTAGTTCAAAGCAACATTTAACTCCATTCTCCCTGGACATCAAAGGAGCCATTTCTCTGGAGAAAAAACAATTATGTCATAAAATATGCATATTTGTCCATAACCATTTTTACCTTTAAGACAGCCAAATGAAATATAACTCTGAACGGATCCTTTGTAAAAACAACGCTGTCTTTTGAGGGAAAAATAGAAGGCATAATTGTTGTAGAGTGAGAAAGATTTTGTTAGTTGTCACTAAGCCTGCCTTTGCCTCAATTATTTTGCTATATCCATATGAATTTTTGGTTAGAGCAAGTCAGGAGTTACTCTAGAAGATTCTTTGCCATCCAGATAACCTGTTGGCTATATGTTTTGCTATTTGTTCAGATCTATGAATGATTTCTGTATTCTTAAATTCTTGTTGATATTAAATTGAATTAGGGAGGTTCTGTTTTTACCCATGGTGACAATTCTCTCATTATCACTAAGAAAAGATTATCTAGAACCGTCCTAGGAAACATGCATGAGAGAGAGGCCTCCAAGAACAAAATCCTAAAAGGGGTCAGCTCTGAGCTTGCCAAATGGAGGGGATGTTGCCAGTACCTCTATTCAAGTAAATCTTCTCCAGAAGCAGCAAGCCAAAGCCAGGATAGAGGGAGACAGAGGCAAATGTAACGACTAAGAGCAAAATTTGAGTAGCAGACATTAAGAGACTATGGAGAAATGTGTACCAAGGAGATAATCGGAGCAAAGGTAGCAGGACAGGGACATGCAGGAGAGTTCAGAACAGAGGCTGAGAAATACTGAGATTTATCTTTTTAATTCTTTTGGGAATTACAGACAGGGGCAGAACTCAGCTTGTGCAGCTGATATGTTGAAAAAGCACCAAGGGGACGTGAGGGGCTTGCACAACTTGTCTTGAGTGAGGGACTGCTTGACCCTGGGGAGGACTCAGCTTGTACCACGTGCAGTAGAAGCCTTTTTAGCAACTTCACGTGATCCTGGAAGATAGAGATGGAAAAAAACACAAGGAGGGAAAGGTCAAGCAGGCAGAAGGGAGTAAGAGGGAGATGGATTTGATCAGATTCTATGCTCTAGCGGTCTAGAAATCTGACTGCTGACTGGAAGGAGCTACGCCATTGATGGCCATGGCCTCTGAAGAACCCAACAGCCTCAGCTGTGCTGAGACAAGCTTTCTCCCAGAGGACAAAAAGTCACCTTTCCTCCCCCTGCCATGTGAGAGTCTTTGCCACGTACAGCCAAGCATTCTTCCCTTCGAGGCCCGATAGAGCAGAGGACCTTGTACCCAAGCAGGATTCACAATCACTGGTAGATAAGGGCTAGCATTCTGTTACTAATCATGTCTCTGACCTGAACAAGCCTCATTTCAAGTTATAGTTCCTAAGTTAATAATTGCTGAAAACAATGCAATGCCCTCTCCAACTCTGTGACCAAATCAGTAGCTATGCAGCTAAGAAACACCACTGATTTAAAAAATTGAAAAATACTGCTTACCTGCTGACATAAGAGAACTTACTGATTACAGGCCCTGGTCCTGGAGGAACATGAGCGGGCTATCAATTCCCGTTTAGCCATGTACATGCTGTGTGATCCTGGGAAAGTAACTCTTGCTTCCTGAGCCCAACCTTTCTCCTCTGTAAAGCCAGGAAAAAAATATCTATATCAGAGACTGGCTTGAAGAGTGAAATATATGATAAGATATATCAGCAAAGTACTTTGCCTCGTGTCTGACATCTGAAGCCTGGAATGAATGATGAGAGGTCTTCATCTTCTAAGACCAGCTTTGAAAATATCACTAAAGGTGCTTGTTACAGTTATTGTTGATAATGACAATGATGATATTTGGCTTGTTTGTTCCTTTCAATCCATTAATGGAGCAAAACTATTTCCTAGGACAGGAAAAACTGTGGCAAAATCATACACAGTGCTTACTATGAGTCAGAAAGAGCCCACGGTGATGTCGCAGCCCAAAGACCCAAACCCACAAAAAAAGCATCAGCATCTTCCTCAAAAGTTACAAGTCATTTAAATAAGACCATGACTGAAGAAGACTATTTGTCTCATGAGGTAGAGAAGGGTCTTACATATCACTCTATATAAAGCATGATGTTTCAAAGAAGTATATAGTATTAACTACTTTTGTTTTCACCTTTCATTTTTAAAAGTGTCCAATTTACACAATAATTATAGGGTCACATAAATTGTGGCCTCCTGTTACAAATAGTTGAGTCAGTCTGGAATAGATTGTGAAAGAGCCAAACAAAGCTGAAGTAAACCTTCAGCACTAAGGGAAAGGCTGCAATTCTGCCACAGTGATTGAGCAGCAAATTTGGTTCTGAGCTTCCTGGTAGCCAGGGCAAAAATATCACATGATCAGTTGTTACGGTTCTCATTTCTATAAAGAAAAGAGATATTGAGCCTTTGGTAAAAACAATTTTGTACATGGAGATTCCTGTAGGGGACAGAGAACAATTAAGTGGATTATGAAGAAAAGTGGCAATTCGGAAGGAGTATTAGTGAATTTGGGTATTCTGCTCCCCTCTGCTGCTGAGTTTGGGAGCCAGCCCTGATGGCCTAGTGGTTAAGTTTGGTGTGATCCACTTCAGAGGCCCAGGTTTGGTTCTCAGGTGCAGACTTATACCACTTGTCTGTCAGTGGCCATACTGTGGCCTTATCTATCTTTGTATCTTATCACATACAGAAAAAAGAGGAAGATTGGCAACAGAGGTTAGCTCAAGGAGAATCTTCCTCAGCAAAAAAAGAAAAAGAAAATATTTGGTAGATTGAAGGAACAGACCATGGAATTCTACTTCTATGATATTTCCTGGGGTTCAGAAATATACAGAAAAATCAAAGACTTGTTCCACGGCCTTCTAAAAGTCAGTATACAACACTATGAGTAAAATGAATATTCAGCCTAAGATAAAAGTGTGTGGAATGGTAAATTTGACTCAAAAGGGAAAAACTGAAAAAAAAAACCAACAAACCAGCCTTCATCCCGAGAGATCTGTGGATGTCTCAGTACCACATGTTTGCTATCTATCCCTTAATCTGAATCTATGCAGGTCCCTGAAAAGTATGTGATTCCTGGATCCTTGAAAGACAGATGTAGGTAAACTCTAAAACTCCAACTTAAACATCCATCAGTGGAAAACAATTCAGTAATTAAAAGAAATGAACTAGGTTTATATGCACCAACACAGACCTTCAAAAAACATTTTGTTGAATGAAATCAAAGCTAATTAAAGAAAGAAAAACATTGTATGATAATATTGGTATAAAATTTTAAAAACTTCAGCATATGGTTTATGGGTTCAACGCATAAACATTTGACTGGTAAATTACACATCAAATTCATCCTAATCGCTGTCTCTTGGGAAGGAAGGGCTGATATGGAACGGGACTAATCAGTGAACTTCAACTTCACAGTCATATTTTATTAACAATGTGTGAGGCAAATCTCATAAAATGTTAATACCTGTTAATTACAAATGGCAGGTACACAGATGGTTGTTAAATTATTCTCTTTTTGCTTCTGTATCTCTCCATTTTTGCTTTTCCAAAGAATAAAAGCATACTTGTCTGATAAGTTCACATTAAGAGCTGAGCACAAGTGCTCTGGGCCACTTGCTAAACTGTAAACCCCAGCTCAGGGAGGCGTTCTTCCACCTGCCGCTGACTACACAGCACTGGCAACCCTCAGGTTCAGAGCAGTCCCAGATAAGACCTCCGTGCCTGGAAGAATGAGAAGAACACCGTGGAAGTAGATGTTTTCTGAGCCTTTGTTTGACCCTCCAGTGACAACCCCAGAAATATTTCAGGGTAATTTGGAAGCAGCCTGGGTTCATGTGATGACTGCATCATAGATCAAGAATTTTTCTGGAAGTTTCTTTTTGTAGAATCTATAGAATAATGTGCAATTATTGGTTCAACTCATGAGTGGGCAAGTATTTAGTAAATTCTTCAAAGTAGTAACTGGTAACAATATCCAAATTTCTCTGATTCTGAACCTAAAATACCTTGTGAGGAGAAATGTATATGTTAAGAAACTAAAATCATCAGGTTGTCATTTACTTTTTCAAGGAAAACTGGGTGTGGGATGGGGATTCCCATCTTGAACATGTAGGTGTATATCTGCCAACAGTTTGGGCGTGTTGGAACACGCCATCTTCTCCCTGGAAACTACCGCTGTCCCCATTGTCAAGTGTGTTAATCAGCTAACTTTCACTCACTCTTCAAGCTCTACGAAGCTCCATTCTCTCCCACTCAGTCCCCAGGTTTGGATAAAAGATCCAGAACACTCTGTGAATGTCTTCTTCTTAGTATTTCTCAGATGGCTCTTTTATTTTCTGTTGGCAGTGAATATGCAAGGCAAAAAGAAGTTTTTAGTTTTTGAATATTAATGGATTTTTCCAAAACTATTTGACAGTCATACATGCATATATTGATTTTATTGCATTATGGTTTAACTTTATGTAGAATTAAAGGAAACCGTATCCCGTAATCTCTTGAGTAGATGTAGTTACAGAAAGCTCGGCCTGCTGACACTGTTATCTAAGGGGACAACCCATAGCCTCTGCTGTCCAGTGGCTGTGCCTGATGGGCCAAGGGTGAGCACTTAACAAAAAGACAACCCATTCTTAGGTTGACCTCTGGTCTATGGCCAGAACTGACACTCATAGTAGTTAGCATTTCGTTATGGCTCAATATATACCATGTACTAGACTAAGCACTTGCCAAACATCATCTGATTTACTCCTCACAACAATCCGATGAGGGTGAGAACCATACTTATCCCTATATGACTATGAGAAAATTGAGATTCTGAGAGTTTAGCAACTTGCTTAAGGTCACAGAGTTAATAAATGTTGGAGCTAGATTTTTATCAGCTAGATTTTTGGGACTTCAAAGGTAAATTCATATGACCCAGTGTGAAAAAGATGAGTCTTGACAACAAATTCCTCTGTAACAAATGCTGAATTTGGCAACACGCAGAGATGGTGGCCATTATAATGGGGTCAGAAGCTGAGAGGATGACTTTAGGTAAAGCCATGTCCAGTGAGGCCATAGGAAATCAGGAGAAAGTAGTAAATTGGGGCAAGCAAAGGAAGTTTCATGCTAGAGAGATGAGAACTGAGAAGATGTTCAGGAAGGGGAGCCAATGAGCATTGAGAAGATCCATGAGTTTCTCTGGTGAGGGTCCTGGGGCCATTTTGGAGGAGGACTCTTCCTGCACTGGTCTTCATGAGGATCTATCCCTGACTTTAAGATTTCTATGACTCTTGCTATCCACATATATGTATCATTCCCAAAACATCACTTTCAAATAGAACTAAAAGGCTTAGAGGAAACTCATACATCACTACCCTTAATGCTCTCGTGCCTATGAGGAGTCTTCACTATCTCCATTTTACAATCTAGGAAATTGAGGCTCAGAAAGAGCAAGTCACTTGCCCAAGGTCATAATTCAAATCTAAACATGACTGACTTTGAAACCTACTTTTGTGGCTTCCAAAATACTTTCTAAGGATGATCTAAAGAATAGGATGCTAGGGCATCCCTGGTTGAGATAAATGCTGTGAGACGGGGAAATCAGGACATTTTTGCCTCTCACTGGTAAAGCAGGCTGGAAACTGACTCAGGAGAGATTCTGGATCACTATGGCCAATGAGAATTGAGTGCATTCAAGAGCAAGCCGAGCATGTGTGTGCAGGTAGCCGGTACACGTGTGAGCACAGGATTGCATGGATCTCTGCGGAAATGTGAATACATGGATGGACCCGGTTGTTACTGTGGGTGGACGCGTGTACGAACATGTGTGTGCACAAATATGAGTAATGTGATTTTTTTTTAATCTATAAGAGGAACTTTGTGATTAACAGCAACAAAAAAAACCTATTGAAAAAAATCAAAATCCCCTATCAGTTAGAGATCTGGCCTAAACTCATCTCCCTAAGGTTTTGTAGAATACGTCAACTCTGCATTTGCTCTGCTCTCAGTCTAGATTAGATAGAAGAATTGCTTATTTTACCGACCTTGAACTTTGTAGGGTGTTTTATCTTCTTGCTGAGATATTCAATTGTAAAGAATTAGAAAAATTTCCAGGGACCCTTTATGAACATCTAACAAAATGAATGCAGGAGCATCCCTAGCATACACACAGGACTTTGTGGTTCACAAAGCACTTTCACTCTTATAATTTTATTTAACCTACATAACAAATTTGTGAAAGAGGCATTTAAAATTGAAAAAACTGAGGCTCAGGAACATTAAGTATCCCATATGCAGCCAAAGGGATATATTGAGTGATATGGGGTAGAAATAGAATTTTAAATTAGGCCTTCCTTCTCCCAGGTCCACACTTCTGAAAGTGGGCTCCCAAAATAATATCTTATTTTACTTTTTTCTGTCCCAGTCAACCATCTTCTCTTCCTTATTTTTAATTAGTTTCTGCCCCCAAAGTTTGAGTCTTTTGGTAAAGTGAGGCTTTCTATCCTTCATGGTGAGAAAGTCTCCTTTATCTCTCCATTTTATCATTGTGGCCTAAAGAGATGCCTTCAGCTGGCCTATAAACTCTTTCTGAGGACTCCCTAAGAGCTTTCCCTGGTTTCCGTAAGCCAGAGCAATTGAGCAATGTACAGATTCCATCTGCAAGAAAAACTTTCCCATGGACCCCCTAGTGTTGGCTGGATAATTTCATTATGATATAACTTAAATATGCATACATATAATCACCTTATGCTTACAGCTCTTATACTAGTATAAAATCTAAAAATATTTACAAGCTAATCACAAACAAAACTATAAAAGCATTATACTCCAAATGATCAACATCAGATTCACATGTCAGTTGATATCATTTTGCTGAAACTAAAAGTGCTATTAAAAGCAAGTATAGTGATGGCTGCTTTGGCGAAGTGTGTGTGTGTGTGTTCTGTCTTTATCATTTTGGTGTGACTTAATAATTTAATTCTTTTAACATTTGCCTCTATTCAACTTATTATTGTGAGTTGTGGTGTCGTTTAATTCTTATTTGAAATAAATACATCATTTCCATATTAAATTCTACTCCATTTTTTTTCCCCACAATAAAGGTAATACTAGTTGATGGCGATACAATAAAAACCACCCACAGATGAGGAAGAAAATTGCTTGGGGTGTGCGGTTATAAAGTAGTCCTCCAAATAATCTAGAACAGACTGAGATTAATTTTGAAAAATTATCTTCAACCTTATCACAAAAATCCTTTTTTAACAAAACTGGTAATAATCTTTAGAGAAAACTCAAGAACAACAGTTGAAGAAAAATAGCTCTAGAAAAATGAATATTGAGGTGTGTCAATTCCTAAAGTCTAAAACTGTTTGGTTAAATAAGATGGAGACTACAGAAGGTACTTTCCAATAAATTATCGTATGTAATACCCAAAGAGTCTTGTGATGTAGCTAGTTTATCACCACTTGATAATTAGTTTCTGATAAATGCGATAACGTGTCTAACATAAAAAAAACAGTGGATATCAAATCCAGGACTAGAGCCAGTTTTTCTGGCTCAAAGAGCATAGGTCAGGTACGGCTGCTTAACAGAACAGAGTGGGAGCTGGCAGAAAAAGGCTTCCTGGAAAATCTTAGACCCCAAGGCAGTGTCAAGACGAGATTTGTAAGGACTCCTTCCAAAAGAGCTAATGCACCCACCCTCCCAAGGCTTCATCATCCTCAGAGACCAGCGAGACCCAGCTGTGGCCAGGGAAGGCGCTTTACAGCAGGCAGCTATGCCATTTATGCTGTAGCCTCCGGGGAAGGAAGCAGCGTGGCAACAATGAGATCCAGAGCAGTAAATGAGACCTGGGTGGGACTCCTGGAAACAGAGCTAGGAGGTAGGCTGCTCAGATCCACCTTGAGAAAAATATAAGCGTGAAGGGGCTGGGCTTGAGTCCCACCCTTGATCTGCCAGCTCTCCAGGGTAGAAATTCAGCAAAAGATGGGCTCAACTTCCAGATGGTAGGGGAAGGGCCTCTGAAAATCCCTCCTCTAAAAAGCAATGAGAATGCTGGCAAAAATCGCTAAAAGCTACATTTTCAGAACATGAGCTTTTGACAATCAAAGGAGTGTTTATTCAAGAAAAATGGCTGAATCTAGTAAGAACAGAGAGCCTCTGGCATTTTAAATTGCCCTAATACGATCACCCTCTCCCCAGTTCTTGAAAGCCAAGAGCCTCGCAACTACAGCAGCTGTGAAAACCAGCAGCCTACGAGACACTGGACGGGGAAGAACAGGTTTGGACTGCCCCAAAAGCCCTTCCTTGGGGAAGTATCACTGTTGGACTGTCTGAAAGCTCGCTGAATAGCTCCGTTCTCAGAGCTCGCCTTCATTTGACCTGACCAAGTTCGCTCTGTGCTAAGAGCCCTACCCACAAGGTATTTTGGCAAAAACAATTAGCCATAAACATTTGACATCACAGCTGCACCAATGACATTACTAGTTGGTGTTAACAAGAGGTTGACCAAAACACTTAAAACTTAGTGGCTTAAAACAACACACATCTGTTATCTTACTGTTCTGGAGGTTAAAGTCTGATGTCAGTCTCCCTGGGATAAAATGAAGGTGTGGGCAGGGCTGTATTCCATCCAGAGGCTCTAAGCAAGAATCCATTTCCTTGCCTTTTCCTGTTTCTAGAGGCTGCCTACATTGTTTGGCTTGTGTTCCCCTCCTCCAACTTCAAATGCAGCAGCTCCGCATCTCCTTGACTATTCGCCCATAGTCAGATCTCCCTCAGACACGCTCACGCTGCCTCCATCTCTCACTTTTGAGAACTCCTGCAATTACAGCCGGCCCACCACCTTAATCCAGGATAATCTCCTTTTCTTAAAGTCAGCTGGTTGGCAACCTTAATTCCATCTGCAAACTTAATTTCCCTTTGCCACAACACATAACTTATTCACAGGTTCAAAGAATTAAGATATGGACAACTTCATGGGGCCATTATTCCTTTTACCGCACCCTACAGCCCAGCAATTTCACTGCTAGGTATATCCAAGATAACTGAAAATATATGTCTGTAAAAACAAAAAGGTGTACAGGAATATTCATAGAAGCATTATTTACATAGTCAAGCAGTAGAAATAATCCAAAAGTCCATCAAGTGGTGAATGGATAAATTAAAGTGGTGTAGTCACACATTAGAATATTATTTGGCCACAAAAATGAATGAAGCTTTAACACGTGGTATAAATTAGATGAACCTTGAAAACATTATGAGAATAAAAGACATCAGATACAAAAGGCTGCTTATTGTGTAACTCCATTTATATGCAATGTCCAGAATAGGCAAGTCTGTACAGATAGAAAGTAGATTAGTGGTTACCGAGGAATGAGGGGAGGGAGGCATAGGGCTTGGCTGCTAATGGGTGTCGGGTTTCTTTTGGAGGATGATGAAAATACTATGGAATTAGTGATGATTAATGTTCAGCTTTATGAATATATTAAAATCACTTAATTGTACACTTTAAAAAGGAGAACTTTATGGTATGTGATTTAGATCTCAACAAAGATGCAACAGAAAATAAGATTAAAAAAATCCAGATATAGGATCCGGCCCGGTGGCGCAGTGGTTAAGTGCGCATGGTCCACTTTGGCAGCCCGGGGTTCGCGTGTTCGGATCCCAGGTGTCGACATACGCAGCACTTGGCAAGCCATGCTGTGGCGCGCATCCCACATATAAAGCAGAGGAAGATGGGCACGGATGTAAGCTCCGGGCCAGTCTTCCTCAGCAAAAAGAGGAGGATTGGCAGCAGATGTTAGCTCAGGGCTAATCTTCCTCAAAATAAATAAATAAAAAATAAAATAAAATAATAGAAATAAAATTAAAAAATCCAGATACAGATTTAGAGCCAAAGCCTAAATAGGCAATAAAGAGAGTGACTTTTTCTTTGGGTATGGGGAGGGGATTTTCTCAAACCATTTCTCCCTCAGGAACTGATTACAGAAACTTTGAGAATGATGGTCATATGGACTCTCCCCCCGGGGCATTATCTCATCTCCCCACCTCTGTCTCCACTAAACTCGCCTTATTTCCCTTATTTTGCAGGAAGAGAGGTCAGGCAGTTTGCTCATGACCACACTACTAACCGGCAGAGTGTGGCATTTGACAGAGTTGTCTGGTTCCACAGCCTGTGCCGTTTCCACGACAGTAAGCAGCTTCTGAGCAGTGTGCGGTCACCACCTCTTACAGGAACCCAAGCCAAAACGACAGCAACTTCATAAGACAGTTTTGCCACTAAAAGAACACTTCTCCTAGCCACATGTCACTGAGGATATAACCATAATACACATTAATGATAATGCAAGTTACTCACCTGCAACTCCGTTCTGAGTTTAGCCTAAGGTCTTTGACTTGGCTCATGCATCCATGATTGTTATCCTAACTGAAGGGGGTTTCTTAGGGCTCTCAGAGACTAAGTCAACAACAGACAATGCCATTGATAAGTTTTTCAACATTTCCCTTTATTATCAATTACTATTCATGAGTTTCTAGAAGGTTCACATCCCAGTATTTGAGAAATGCTTTATGAAATGACTTGTGTAGAAGGCACAGAATGTGTTTGCATGGATGCAACTTTTACTTCTGAGGTTAATTTCTAAATTTATTTGATTCACATTTCATTAACCTACTGGCAGAGTGATATACAAGTATGTGACCTCGGTCCTCAAACCCAACCATTGAGATATTAGTATTCACTTATTATATGGGTAGGTCACCTAGTTGGAATGATTCTGTGTCATTAGGCTGCAGGAATGACAGGCAATAAATGAATAATATGCTGTCCTTCAAGAGAATCCAAAAAGCCTAAAATCTTTCCCTCCAGCAGTAAAAGTGACTTGCCTGTCTTGAGCAAACACATGTCATCAATACTTTTGGCATTCTTCCAAAGCTTTTGGGACATGGGCCTTCTGTAATGACTTCTACTTCAAAAGTTAATTGCCCCAGTGTGATAAATCATTAATGGTGCCCTGGATTGTGTGCTCACTATTCTCAACAATATGGGCACAGTGAATCAGTCACCATAATCGAGTAGGCAGAGTTTAGACCTTAAATGGACTTCTGAGGTGACCTGTTCATAAAACATTAGGGATCACAACAATCATCCAAAGTCTGACATCCTAGTTAAATAGATGAGGTCCAGAAAGGTTTGCACATGTGTTTGAGGCCCCATATCTGATTAAAGGCAGAGGCGTTTTAGAATCTGTCCGTGAATTTATTTCCCAAACATCGTTGAGTGTCAGCTGTGTGCTAAAGCTGGGGATACTGACCAGCTTCCGGGACCTTCCTGGGGAGACAGCAGGTGGATCAATACCCATGGTGCAGCACTGGAGGGGCCCTGTATCAGTCTGCCTGGGTTCAAATCTCAGCAAGTCCACTTACTAGTTGTGGTACCTTAGTTCTAAGATCTGAAAATTGGGATGAATATTACAGCCACATCTTAAAATTGTTATATGAGTTAACTGATATACCTGTGCAATTTTTAGAGCAGTGCCCAGTATACTGTAAGCAATTGATGTATCTTAGCTATCATCAACATCAACATCATCATCCTCATTCTATGTACCATGATAAAGTTAAATACAAGGTTTTAAATCAATATTCAGATAAGAGACTCATAATCCAGCCTGGAAAGCAGAACCAGAGTTGAAGGGAAAGAACAAGGAAGATATAGCAGGCTGAATAATGTCCCCGCAAGACAGTCCTAATCTCTGGAACCTGTAAATCTTACTTTATTTGGAAAAAAGCTTTGCAGATGGAATTAACGTAGGATCTTTAGAGATGCTGAGATTATTCTGTATTATCCAGGTATGCCCTAAACATAATCACAGGTGTCCTTATAAGAGAGAGGTAAAGGGAGATCTGACACGGAGACACACAGAAGAGAAGGCAATGTGAAGACAGGACTGAGACACATTTGAAGAAGCTAGCCTTAAAGATTGAAGTGATGCAGTCACAGGCTAAGGAGTGCTGACAGCCACCAGAAGCTGGAAGAGACGAGGAGCTGATTCTCCTCTAGAGCTCCAGAGGAAGTGCAGTCCTGCTGACACTTGGACTTGGGCTCTGTGACACTGATGTCAGACTTCCGGCCTCCAGAACTGTAAGAGAGTAAGTGTGTTGTTTTAAGTCACCGAGTTTGTGGTATTTATTACAGCAGTCACAGAAAATAAACACAGAAGGCTTCCTGGAAGGAGGGATTTTTGACACGTATACCTCAGGATAAGTAAAAATTACTTGGGCAAATAGGAGAGGAGAGGAAAAAGGAAACCTCTGAAGAGGCTCTGAGCTCACAGTTTCATAAAGCTGGAGTGAGAATTGTCTCTAGAAGAGTTGCTGAAGATGAGGCTAGAGGACGTGAAAGAAAGATGATCAAAATCCTTACGTGCTTGAGTTTGAAGTTCATTCTGAAAAAATGCTGTTGGAACACACTCGTTTAACAAAGGATGAGGAATACACAAGCCCAGTTCTTACCAGAGAAGTAGGAAGAGCCCAGTGTTTCTCCTTGAAGAGGGAGCAGGTAACCCCTAGTTTATAATGGGGCACGTGGAGGGATGGGCAAACCCAGTGCATGTAAACATGCTCCTCACCCCAATTCCTGTCTCGGGGAAGTTTCTTAGGAAATGGGGACCGCTTGAGTCTCAGCGATAACAACAGCTACAGAAATAATGCAGTATCCCAGAAATAGCGTCTTTCAGAGCCACGTCTGAGACAAACACCTATCTTGGTGATGCCAAGGTGATAAGCAACAACTTTTGGTGCTCAGGTAAAAGAGGAGGAATACCATCAGGTAAGCACAACTCGACCCTCTGATTAATTAGGAGAAATTGAGTTGATACTTTCCTCAAAGGGCCTATTTTAAACTTAAATAGAAATGAAATATGTGCCCTTTCTGGGTTCTTTTTATTTGTCTCTTATTTTAAATTTCAGTTTGATTAAGAAAGAATAATATCTATAGCATTAGAAAAAGTCCATGGGATATTGTTTATGCTGTTAATAATTTTAGTCTGCTATACGGCAGTGTTGGGACCCTCGATGTGTGTATGTGTGTGTGTGTTTTTTTTAAAATCCATTCCAAAAACAGCATTGATATTTTTAGAGGTTGTAATTCCTTTTAATTTGACAGGAGCCAAGTTTGTTCCCAAAATGACCTTTACTGGACTTGAGGATACATTGCCAAAAGCAGGGTAGATACATATATTTTCAATAAAAGTCATGTGATCTGAAATCAGTGGGCAGTCACTTGTCATGTGGTTGCTTTCTTCAATAACCTGTGTGACTCAGAAGTATCTACGTGTTGGTCTTGACTCTGCTGGAAGTGAAGTAAGGCAGGATCACCTGATACACGCCAAGCCCTTCGTGAGTGTTGCGTACACATTACCTCACAATTTTCCAGAAACCCTGTACCGTACTCATTTAACGCTTTACGTTATAGGAAGCCTAAGCTTAAAGAAATGAGTCAGTGTTCTCACGTGTATCCATGGGGCTAGAATTCAAAGTCAGTTATTGCATTTAAACTTTTGCTGGTTGAAAGAGAGTTATAGTCCTGGATTCCTTGTGTCAGGAGTAATGAAAAGGACATATAGAGATCCAAAAAAGTGCCAGGATATAGTCCCTTGAGGTCCCATCACTTCTAAAAGTGCAATACACTCCTGAGTTCATTGCAAAGAGAATAATGGTTCTTCATCCTTTAGGACATAAGAGCAACACTGGAGATTTAACATGACCTGTTTTTTTGAGGTTTGTCAGGAAATATTTAAATGTACACAAAAGTAGAGTGAACTGTCTGGTAAATCTACATATCTACTACCCAGATTCAACAATTGTCAATTATTCTCCATAATTTATTAATCTGCCCTATTGTGGTAGTATAGCAAATCCAAGCCTCCATTTCATTCCTACATTCTTCAGTATGTATGTTTAACAAACATGGACATAATCTCACAAACTATAATACCATTATAACACCTAATAAAATTATCACTAATTCTTTGGTATGATTAAATACTCAGGGCATACATAATCCAATTTCTCTGCTTGTCTCCACAATGTCTTTTTACACTGTTTTTGTAAAACATATCCACAAAATACATCCACAAAACCAGAAGTCAATATCTAGTCATTACATTTATCTACTAAGCCCCTCTTTTTTTTCTTATACTATTAATTTGTGAAAAACAGATCAGTTGCCCTTCAGAATATTTATATTCTGAGTAATAAACTTTACAGTTTACATGGGACTGTTCTAGTTTATATGCCACCCTGCAAAGAAGAATTTAATAGTACTTCCTTTAACTTTCAAGAAAATCTTGGTGTGGGCAATGTGATCATCATATATTCTTTACTCATTTCTTTACTTATTGTGATGGTATTTAACTGGTTTCTTTATGTCCTTTCTGCTTGTAAATGTACGTTAGATCTGGGGCTATGATTAGATTAGGATTCAACTTCCCTTGGCAAGTACATCTCACAGACAGTGCTGTGCCCTTCATATTGCTTCATATTGCCCACAATAATGAGATGAATGAAGTTCCGCATTGCTGAACCTGACCAGTGGGTTCAAGTATTAATTCCTCATTCCTTCTTATAAAGTTCCAGCTCAGCCTTTCATCCAATGGTTTCATCCTGAAGCAATTATTTTATTATAGTTTCTAAATAGTAATTATCTAATTTCATGCACGTTTTAGTAGTGTACAATAGTTTTGGCGGGATGGTGGGTGTAAGGGGCAGGGAAATGTGGCATTAAGGGAGTAGGATTTCTTTCTTTCTTTCTTTGAATGGGAAAAATTGTGTATCTCAAGCGTTTTAAATACTCAATATGTCTCAGTCAGTTGCATTTATTCTTTTGTTTAATGGTTAAATTACCCCATCTTTCACCAGTGGGAACTCTTTTCAGCTTGAATTTTTGGTCCTTCTGAAAGCTCCCGGCACAGTAAAATATCTAGTGCTTGTTATATTTCTCAACCATTTCTCCAAGGAGCACTGGTTACTTTTAAAAAGGAAATGTAGGGGCCGGCCTGGTGGCACAGCAGTTAAGTGCCCACGTTCGCGTGTTCGGATCCCAGGTGTCGACATACGCAGCACTTGGCAAGCCATGCTGTGGTAGGTGCCCCACATATAAAGTAGAGGAGGATGGGCATGGATGTTAGCTCAGGGCCAGTCTTCCTCAGAAAAAAGAGGAGGATTGACAGCAGTTAGCTCAGGGCTAATCTTCCCCAAAACAAAAAAAAGAACGAAAGAAAAATTAAAAAGGAAATGTAATAGAGAACACAATTTAGAAAGTAAGTGTGCTCATTGACTGGGATGTCATTGCTTCTAGGTTTTGGAATTGTAAAGAGTTTTCTTTTAACAAACAAACAATTCATGAGTTTATTCTTATATTCCAGTTCAAATGTAATATTTGAACTTTTTTGACTTATCTTTGATTTTTAGATTCATATCCTTTATTTTTTTATGTGGAAAATCTTGGTAACCAACAACATTAAGATAATTACTTATGTGTTATCTTACAATGTATTAAATTTTTTACATAACGATACCAGTATCACTGCCAACAATTAGATCATGTATGTATTCTAAGATTTTTTGGACAATCTCTTTGTCCTTGGAATATATCCCATTATGTATGCAGAATTAAAATATAGTTTCCTAAAATAACTTGAAATCCTACTTTTTCTGTATGTAGTTATATTACCAACTTGATAATAGTTTCATTTGTCTTAGCTTGCTTTGAATTTCTAGGAATTACTTTTTTTCTTTCTTATTTAGTTTTGTTTTTTGGATCTGTAAAACACATTTTATATTTCCAAAGCCAAAACTATATAATAAGATATATGCAGATAATTTTTACTCCCTTCTCTTTATCGATACCCATATTTTATTAGTTTTTGGCTTATCCTTTCAACATTTAATTTACAAATGCAAGATTTTACATACACACACACCCCACATGCATATATATGTAATATTTCATGTTTTATATTACTTAGCTTTCTTACTCAAAAGTTAGCATAGTGTGTATGTCATTCTGCAACTCACATTTTTGTGCTTGACAATATATCATGCAGATCTCTCCATATCAGTATATAGACAGCTTCCTAATTTCTTTTTTATAATTTTATAATGACTGTTCCATTGTGTACATATAACATAGTTTATTAAACTGATATCATATTGATGAACATTTGATTGCTTATTTATTTTTCTTTTTGCAAACAATACTCCAACAAATAATCTTGTACATACATCAATTCATATTCTTTTCACCCAGATGTATCTCTGGGTGAATTGTGATGTCAACTTTGTAATAACTAAATTCCATATATTATTTTTGTTTAGGAATAAAAACAGGGCTCGTGAAAGGTACTCTTTGTATTCTCTAAGAAGTCTATTTTATTCACTTGTTTATTCATTCTTTTATTCCAAAAATCTCTAATGTGTGTTCACTAAGCTCTAGGCATCATTTTAGTCGCTGTTGATGTATCAACAAGCAAAAAGCCCTGCTCTCAAGGAACTTATATTCTAGATTGGGAAGGTAGACATAAATAAAATACACAAATGAGCTATATAATGTACTTGAAGATGATAATTGCTATGGACAAAAATTATTCAAAAAGAGAGAGAAGTGCTAGGGTATATGATTTTACATAGGGTGTTCACGGAGATCTTCAACCTCAGAAGGTGACATTTAAGCAAAGATCTGAAGGAGGTAAGGGACCAGTCAATCTTCTAGTCGGAGAGAACAAAGGCCTAGAGACCAAAGCATGCTTGTCATGTTCAAGGGGCGGAGGAAGGCCTGTGTGGCTGCAGTGCCAGGAGTAAGGAGAGGCTGGGGTGTGGTGACGTCAGGGACTTAACAGTGGCCAGATCACGTAGACCTTTCTAAGGAAGGTTCCTAAAGCAGAAACGTGACATGATCAGACATATTTTGTAACAACATCACTCTGGCTGCTGTGTTGGGAACAGATGATAGGATGGTAAAGATGGAAGCAGAGAGATCAGTTAAGAGACAATTGCAACAACCAAAGCAAGAGCTAATGATGGCCTGGGTCTGGGTAATGTGGTGAAAGTGGTGAGAACAAGGCAAATACTGGATATACTATTTTGAAGAAAGGACTAAAGATTTCCTGAAGAACTGATAGAATGTGTGACATGAGAAAAGGAGACAAGTATGACACTAAGAGTTTTTTTGATTATTTGTTTGGCCTAAGCTCTTGGAAAGATTGAATTTCCACTGTCTGAGCTGGATGAGATTGCAGAATACCAAGTTGGGGTTTTGGGAGATCAAGAGTTATCTTTGCACAGGTTAGATTTGAGATGTAATTCTATATCCAAATGGAGATGGCCAGTAGCCAGCTGGGCATACGAATTCAAAGTTCAGGAAATAGGTCTGGCCTAGAGATATAACATTAGGAGTCTGCAGCACACAGTGGGATTTAACACCATTAGACTGACTAAAATCAACAAGTGAGCGAGTATACATAGAAGAGAGAAGAGAATCAGTGACTGAGTACTGGTTTGTTCCAATGTCAGGAACAGAGAAAGAACCAGCAAAGACTGAGGAGGGATGAAGGACGAATGGAGGGAAGCCAAGGAATTCTGATATCTTAGAATCTGACGGAAGAAAGTATTCAAGGAGGAGAGGGTGATTAACGATACCAAATGCTGTTGGTAGGTCAAATGAGAATGAACCATAGGATATAGCATCCTGGAAGTCATGGGTGACTTTACTAAGAGGAGTTTTGGTGAAATGTAGAGATGAACATGTGATTAGAGCATGTCAATGAAATAATGGGAGGGGAAAAATTAGAACTATTAAGTAAATGTATCAATTTTGAGAAGTTTTCCTATAAAGAGGAGGAGAGGAATGTGACAGCTGGAGAAAGAAGTGGGATCAAGAGAGATTTTTTTTAAGATGACAGAAATAATAGTGGTTACGTTGTTGATAATGTTCCAGAATAGAGAGAGAAAGATAATGCAGAAGAAAGAAAGGGAAAACCAATGGAGTGATGTCCTTGAAGAAGCACAGGGAGATGGCATCTAGTACACAAGGGGAAGGCTTAGCCATAGAGAGGAGCAAGGACAATTTATCTCTAGAAATTAGCAGGAGTAAAAATAGAGTTTATGAGTATGGATGATGGTACCTGGATATGAGTTGAGGGAGTTCATTCAAGAGATTCTTCCAATCTTCCCAGTGCTTCCATTTTCTCAGTAAAATTAGAAATGTGATTATTGGCTGAATGTGAAGAAGCAGGTGGAGGTACTGGAGATATGAGGAGAGAGGAACTGGTATGAATGAATTTCAACTGCATTCTTCAGTGCCCTTCACATTCTTATGCTCCAATAAATAATATGTAAGTGAACAAGTTTGTCCCATCCAACTGGAAGTGCCTCTATTGGGCAGTCTGTTGCAAAGTAACCTCCTAAGTGATTAGTATTGACAATATCAAGCATATTCACGGTCACCTGAGGCTAGAAAACTGCCCCACACCATGGTCAGTTATAATCAGAGTAGTGGGATTGTGTGGCAGCTCAAGAATTGCAGGCAGAAGTAATGACGCGCAGCCAAGTCCTCAGAGGGGCAATATGAGCAGGGCCAAAGCCATGCACTGTCCACTTCTGACACAGAACCTGTGCTCTTTCTCTTGCACCACCATGCCTCTCTCTTGTCAGTATCCTTCTTACAGCTTCTATTTTGAGGCTTTTTATTGTAATGAAAGTCAATTTGAGCAGTTCCAAACGAAGCATTCAGCTTCAATGACAATGACTCATTGATCCATGGCCTCTTGTCTGAGGCGTCAGCGAGATGTGGTATGTGAAAAGACAGTTAAGTCATGCTGGCCTCTGAGTTCCTGTCGGCTGGCTAATTAGGAAAAATGTTTAATGCACTAAGAATCTCAGGCGGAGCCCATGCCCGGTTCAAGCGATTTTCATTTGGCCTGCAGGTTGGATGTTGGACTCCCAGGGTTTAGAGTGTGAGCTGTCATGGATCCCAGATCATTCACTTTCCTTTTGTTCCAGTTACTTTTGCCAAAGAAGAAAAGCAAACTGCACACCTTCAGTAATAAATGGTACCAACCTATGACCCTGCTGATGGAAATTCCACCACTAATAGTTTCAAGAAAGTGTATTTGCCTGTTAATCGACCAGGCAAAAATAAAGAGATTCCAGATATTTTCAGAGATATGATAATGTACCGGAAATTTCAAAAGAAAACTACATCGTGGGTGGAATGGGGACCAGGAAGATGGGGTGTCCTCCTGAAAAAAGAGTGGGAACTGGAAGATCTGGGATGTGACGTCATGTAACGTATACATGACCTTAGCAAGTCTTGGAACTTTAGTTTTCTCATCTGCAAATGAGGATAACAACATAAAGACTCCCACAGGAATTTGTAAGAATCTGTTGAGATAATGCATGCAATGAAATCTTTAAAATAATACGGTTTTCTATAAATAAGTTTGCTCTCTGGCTCCTATCTAAATTATAATCCTTTCTCTGTAACATCTCTTGGGAAGAAAGGAAAGATGGCAGGGAGGGAGGGAGAGAATGGGGAAGGGAGAGAGGGAAGAAGGAAAATAATAAATGTGTGTTGTTATAAACCACTAAATTTATAGTAATTTGTTACAGCAGCAGTAGTAACCTCTTACACCAACCAAAGACATCAAGACCAGCAACCTACCCCAGGATTTCTGCAAATGCTACACCTGGAGAAGTAAATGTGTCACATGTTCAGACTGGCCAAGAAAAATGGCCAGGCTTCCCTTTGAGTGAAATTCATTCCTTGTCACAGAAAAGCAAACTGTATGTCTAGGGGATTGGAATTGGCCACCCCAAGATGTGTCTCTTTGGCATGAGGATTACTTTGAGCTGGTTACCTTTAAAAACTGCAGACATAAGAGAAACTCTGAAAAGTAGAAGTTATCCTTTGTAAGAGACACTTACATTTGTAAGGGAAATCTCCATCTGTAAAGGCGTCTTCCTCTCTGTACCAGGAAGAAGACGGATGAATTTATCTCTAAAAGCTCTTATGACTGCAGAAGGCAAGGACTTCAATCTGCATAATAACCTTACTCTTGTTTATTTTTTTAGTAATCTCCTATAGCTGACTCCCCCCACCCCCGACATCCTCCTTTGTAGCTGAAGATGGTATTTAAGATGAGAACCTCCACCATTTTGGTGAGTTGCTCAGTTTTCCTGAGTCTCTCCCATGTATATATGTTACAAAGTTTTGTTTAACTTTTTCCTGTTATTCTGTCTCATGTGAATTTAATTCGTAGCCCAGCCAGAAGGACCTAGTGGATAGAGGAAATGTGGTCCTCCCCTACATATGCAAACAAACTGAGTCAGGATCTTGAAAGAACTCTGAGGGAAGAGATGCCACACCATGGATGATTTGGAGGGTCGCTGGGGAGACTGCTCATTGGCCATGTGTTAAAGCCACCAAAACCTGAAAGAGGAGGGAGCTGGCCATATCTGAACAGTCAGCCAGAATAAGAGGAATAGAGAAAATGGAAATGATTTCAGCAATTCCATGGAGTTTGCATGTAGAACTTGAGGACAGAGAACAACGATAACAATGGCTAATCACTGACCCTCACGTGTGCCTGGCTCTGGTTAAAGTCTTCTTGGGTGTTATTGCTTTAAACCTTTGGCATCAAATCTTTACATTTGCTGTACCATTAATTCCTCACAATGTCCCCGTGAGGTTAAGTGGAAGCTGATGAGGTCATGTACTGGGCTAGGGACAAATATATGTACAGTGACACATGCCTTAAGAACACGAGCACAAACAAAGAGTTAATTGTTCAGAGGAGAAGCTGGTTCCCCTTAAGGACACAGAAAACGACCATCTGTTTTTCCCATGGTGGGCAGAGAATGTCTCACCTCCTGGTGCCTGCTCACATTGCTATTACCACCTGGATGTCACCTCATTTTCACTCTTTTCACATCTACCAGTTCTGCTCTGAGTTCCACTTTCAGATTCTCTGCTGACTGATACTGTGTGTAACCTTCAGAAAGCTAATTAAACCCCATATCTCAATTTCCTTGATTGGCTTAAATAGCAGTTAATTGATCAGAGGTTTCTGGAGATTAAAGAAAACTACCCATTAGTCACAAGGAAAAGGCTCTCTGATTAGTCTGATGACAGGAGGCTTTCTAAATGTAAAGCACGACTAAAGTCCCTGACAGTCTTCCTATCAGACACCAAGCCGGGCTGTTCCCTTAGCCAACCATCTCAGTTCTGATTTGTGCTGACAGCCCTAAGTGGGAAGCAGATTGAACAGGGAGGTGTCCATTGTGTATCATTTAAAATGCCAGGTCTCTATTTCCATGACTCATTATTTCACCACTGAAATTTGCCTCATGGGAAATCCATCTCTTTCTTCTTGGCTAATCCCTGTGTCTTATTTTTTTTTTAGAGTTTCTGGCTTGCTTCATTTCAGGACTTATCGTATTTGTGGGGTGCTGTAGAACACATTGACTGCATCACATCATGGATTATTCTCCACTGAAAGTCTGCAGATCCCCTAATTCCAAAAGGCAATGGCAATAGTAAGGAGAAGTTCCAGGGTGAGACAGAGGGTTTCTCAAAAAACAAAACAAAACAAAAAAAAACCCAAGAAAATAGGATTAGCAAAAATGTGTCAACCAGGCCTGGATGAAGAACCCAGTGTCATGGGAAACCCAATAGCTTTAGGCTAAGTAATCTCTTGCTGCTTATGTCTCCCCACTTATCTTGATGGAGGAGAATGAACATTGAACAAGGACCTGCCACATACAAGGTCTTGGGCTACAAATTTTATGTGCTATATTTTATTTAAGTTTACTTAGTTCTCCCAACAAGGTCTCAGTGCTGCTCTCAGTAAACCCATGACTCATTATCTCTGTTTTGCATTTGTGAGACTGTGGTTGGAAGAGGTTAAGTCAGCCTGTTGCATTGCTGATAAGAAGTTGGTTTTGAAACCCTATCTGTCTGATACTGAAGTCTGGCCTTTGCCAGGACATAAGATTGCCTCTAAAACACTGTATTTGTCTGATTTCAGAGATTCCTAGGGCTTTGAAAAAGAGAGTACATCCCCAGGCCAGGAACCAAGAGAGAAGCTAAGTCATTCTTATGTAAGATCACAAGTAATTCTCAGAAAAACCCTAAAATGACAATGCTATCAATCTCCTAATTTTGGATAGGAGGAGGCCAAGGCTCAGAAGTGAGGTCATCTGCAGGCACAGATGGCAAGAGCTAATGCTGGGTGTTTACCATATCCCCAAACCTGTTTTTTCCACTTTTTAGTTTTACATCACTCTTCATCCATTGCATAGCCAAGACACCCACCTAGATTTGGCCCCATTCTTTCAGCCTTTAAGAATCAATCATCCAAAATACCAGCTATTCATTCCGTGCTTTTGTCAGATGTTCCTTGAGAAATTGAGAGTGAACCATGGAGCTCTGAGTCTTGTGACATTGTCACTAAGTCCAAGCAGCTCAACATTCAAAACTTATCCTAAATCAAGGATGGCTCATGAGTTTTTGTTTTTTCCATACCCCATCACATAAACTCTCTCTGCAAATCCTTATTGCTTTACCTTCAATGCGTCCTGCACCAGCCCTTCCAACCACATCCACCATGCTTACCATGCCACAAGTCTCCAGACCCCTCCTTCATCAGAAATGCCTGCCTAATCTCCCTGTTTTCTGATCTTTTCCCCCTCTGGTAGTCAATGCCAGTTACCTATCCAATATCCATCTCTCCTCACTTCTTCTCCACTAACAGAACCCGAATTTTGTTTGAAGCTGTAGCATGTCCGTAAGAAGAAAAACTTCCAAACTCCAATTCACAGCCTTCCTTGATGCTGAGGGCAGACATTTGATACTCTTCTGACCAATGAGACATGAGCTGTTGTGTCCTTCTGATTTCTAGGAAAGCTTCTTTCCCCCAACCACAGAAACTTCCCTTCTTCCTTATTATCCCTTTCTTCTTTCTAACTGGAGTATGGAACCAACATCTGGGGGCAGAACAATTACCTTATAACCCCTATGATGAGAACTACGTGCTATAGATAGTGGAATAGAAAACAAGAAGAGCCTGGATCCTTCGTGACTTCATTGAGCACTTGCACAAACCTTAGGCTGCTTAGGAAACTCAGGCTTGATTTGCCTTCAGCCTAGAAGAAGGGAGAATAAATACAGTCATGAGTTACTTAATGATGGGGATTATATCTGAAAAATGCATTGTTAGACGATTTCAACATTGTACGACCATATAGTGTACTTACACAAACCTAGATGGTATAGCCTACTATACACCTAGGTTATATGATACTAATCTCATGGGACCACCACCATATATGCAGTCCATTGTTGACCAAAACATAATGCAGCACATGACTGAAGCAAGATAATTCTGTGGCCTCATGACTCTCACATTAAAGTGTCAGAAACTTTCACATTCTAATATTTCTGTCTTCTAATTCTAATTGTAATTTGATGTCACAATCATCATTTAAATTACAGGTGATAAGCTTTTAAATTGGGTTTTCATGTACTCAATTAGCTAAAATCATTTGCTCTGTCATCGTAATGGCTTTGTCATCTGTCAACTCGGCTACACTGAATTACGTTTCCCATGTTTCCCTTTCCTGTGTGTTTCCAGTTAGGGTCAGCCACAAGGAAGATTCCTGAGATATTTAGAGGGTAAAAGAAGAGCAGCGGCCATTTTGTAGTTCATACTCAGTTACCAACGTGCTGACTCACTTCATGGGCTTGAAGCAAGAGCTGGGTCTGCAATTTCTCTACCCTCTCTTGGATTCCTCCTTCAGCTTCTCTGACTCCTAGGTCAGGTATGTATGTTTTGCTCTGTGGTGAATGGCCATGGTTTCTGCAGGACACCCTTGTCACAACCCATGTCAGAGGCAACAAGAATAGACACGGGTTTCAGTCCATCCTTGTGGGGTTCCATTTCATGCTGTGGGTTCGAGCTGACTCTTGATCTTCCCTTCCTGGCTGTGTTCCTTGTATGCTTCAAGCTCCAGCATCAGATACAGAGACAGCCTTGTACACACTGCTTAACCAGCTACACAGTTGCATACAAGCCTCTCCCTCCTCACCCCTGCCTCCCCTCTCTCTCTCTCCATATATATATATATACACTCTAGCAAGTGACAGAGCTAGATTCAAACCCAGAAATGGGGATTCTAGAGACCACACACTAACTATTACCTGAAATCAGTCTTGTCTAAAGTTAACAGATAGAGCCCATCTTCCCACTGAGGGTTATTTCTTGTAATCTTTTCCCATAAGAAAAGTAGGTTTCATAGGTGAAGCAGGATATTTAGGAGAAAGAGAACAAAATGCAGCATTCATTAAGCACTCTCTGTGTTGTGAGACCTTTGCTAATTTATGTGGCAGATACAAAATAATTATATTTCCCTCTCTCAAGAGTTTACAACCTAGTAAAGAATGCTGACCTGGCACCTGCTGAGATGCTGTTTCCGTCTCAGACTAACCCAGCCCGATACCATCTGGCCGGCCCCAATATAACGGAGTGCTAGTCCTCTTACACTGTGAATGTGAGATACCAAATGCCCCCGCCTTGAATCCTTTTCCATTCTTCCTCCTGCTTTATTCCTATATTTACGTAGCTCCTGATATTTAGCTTCAAGCTTTATTTCTGGTTCCACAAACCTGACAATGGGTTTGGCAAATCTGCTATGACGCTTGACAGTCTCCCACTGGGTTAGTTTTCTCTTGATCTCCAGATCCACTTGCCCCTGGCTGACCTGTGTAACCAATTAGTGTGTTCAGGCTCTGACCCTCGTGACCCAGTGAAGGAGAACTGCTCTCTCAACCTCCATCCCAACCAGAAAGCTTCAAACCTATCTACTCATGAATAATGCCAGGGAGCAAAACAAGGAAGAGGTGGGTAGAATAGGTTAAGTGCTACACTCAGACTGACTTCAGTAAGCCAGTCTACAGGTTCCCTATCTAAACATTCCGTCCTGAGCTAATTATGAAGTGAGATTTAGGCAAAGAACAAAACCGTGAGTAGATGCTCATAACAGGAGAAACTATGGGTAAATCTCACATAAAATCTAAGGAGCTAGGAGAGAGTCAATAAGAGATAAGCCAGTTGACATGCCAGGTACACAGGTATATTACGTAGTTTATAATTATATATATTTACATAAACCCCAAATTGAAGTAACAGGGAGAGACTCAACATAGTACACGGCAGAGTCCAACTTAATTCTGATGGACTGTCTTACTGCCTCAGGATCATTTTTGAAGGGTCAAACACACACTCCCAACTGCGGGGGGGGGGGGGGGGCGTGGATCATCTTAAATGACTCATCATGCGTCCGCCATTTTGTTTATACTACCTGTTTTAAACTCCATGGCTGTGGTTAGGACGATGGGGAATAACAGCTACTATCTGTGGGTCAGCGTGCTGGTGAAGGCTGAAGGGTCACTTGGACGTCTAGCCACAATGACGTGGTAGAGAATTGAGTACCCTACTTGAATTCACAGGATCAGTATAGTAGAGCTTTGTTATTACCTATTCTTCAGAAATATTTTTTTCAAGTTTTTAAGGTTAATTCTATCTCTTTGATCAGCATTTTGTTTCCTTGAAAAAGAATGCATGTCACACAGAGAGAACAGCATCGTTACGGAGATAACGCAGTGGGCCAGGAGTCGGGAGCACACGGAGTCTACTTCCTTCCTTAACCCCTGACTCACAGTGTGACCTTGAGCAAATCGCTTAAATTATCTGTGCTTCTTATTCCTCTCTTTAGAAAGTAAAGAAAACGTAGCCTGTGTTATGAGTAGTGTGAAGGAAAGAGAGATAAGGCTGTAAGGACTTCAAGTTGAGTAGTAAGAAAAATACTGCAGGGAGAAAATTACCATGCACACACATAAAATGTAATTTCTGGTTAAGCCTGAGAAAGCTGGGTGAAGTTTCCTTGATCTTATGCACAAAGGTACAAATTAGAGGATTCTTGACCCAATTCAGGATTTCTTTCATTTCTAGATTTAAGTTTTAGCCAAAATGTGATTGAAACATATTTTTACTCAGCCTTATATAATAACTCAATCACAAAAACAAGAGAACTGAAATTTCTCCTTCCTTACTTGAAAGTTAAGTAACGTAGAGGTCAGATTGCACCTTTAGGTCTGAGTTTCCCTAAGCAGAAGAAAGACTTTTATTGTCCTATCTTTCTACGTTCACTCTCTTAATATGCATTTGCTGGACACCCATAGTATGGCAAATGTGTCATGAGGGGAAATGTAGCACTGATTCTCATTCTGGCTACTCAAAGAGTAGTCCATGGACCAGCCACATCGGAATCACCTGGGAGTTGGGTAGAAACGCAGACTTTCAGACCCAACACAGATGCCATCTCCGAGCCTCCCACCTCCAGTTGAGGAAGCATCCTCAGTCACTCTTTAACATACAGATTGGCTTTCTCTGTTTCATAGCACTATCAGGACCTAACTTTATCCTCAAAATTTATTTCTGGTTATATGTTTATTTTCTGTTTCTTCCTCTAAAATGTAAGCTCTCTGAAGGCAAAGATGAGGTCTCTCTTATTTGCACCAATACCTAGAACATTGTTTTGCGTGTAGTGGGTACTTACTGTACATCTGTTGTATTGATCTCTTTTCGAATGTGAAGACGCAGCCTACTCTAATTATGTTTTCTTATATCTTAAAGCAGCTGCCCTGTGTGGTTAGCTTGAGAGATAACATTTCTTGGTAATTAGGGAGCACTGTAGCTTCTTTAACAAGAGCTAAATGTTTTTATGAACCATTTGAAATATGAAGACAAGGCTTCTTGTTTACATGCCTTAGTTGTTCTTTTCTTTAAAACATTATACATAAAATTTGCTTGCACAAAAAAGACGTTGCATCCAAAAATAGATTTTGAAACAACATCGTTACGTATTCATCAAAAACAAGAAACCATGTGTTTCATCTTGTTGGATATTTAAGAATTGTCTCTGCTCAGTGACACCGTTAAGGTGAGGAATTGGAATGAGAATCGTTCTTGGAATAAAAGTAGTGAACTGAAAAATATTAAATCTAAACATTCTCATTCTATTTACCAGAATCAGTATAGAGAAACAAGTGTCTGAAACAATCTCTATGGTACCAGTCTGGGAATGGAATGTAAGCTTCATGAAGGCAAGGGCACTGGTCTATTATTCACCACCATTCTATCCCCTTGCTGTAGCTCAGTGCTTGGGAAATAGTAAGAGTTTAGCATATCTTTGTTGAATGAATAAACAAAGTAAAACCCTATTATAAAGGGTACTATTGGTGTTGTTGGCATGGAAACATTCATTTCACAAGCACCTGCTATACACCAAGCACTGAGTTAGTGGCTTGTGATAAAGAAAGCAATAAAAGAGTATCACTTCATGATAGAGAATTTGAGGGGCTTTCTGTAGACCTTGACCCTTATGCAAGTCCGGCCTTTGTGTAACCTTGGGCAAGTCACATAACTCCTACGAGCCTCTGCTCCTTCATAGGAACAAGGAGAGCACAGGACTATGAAACAATAGTAGCTACAGTGTAGGTGGCATGAACTGTGAGCCTGACACTTCAATGGGTTCTCTACATATGTGATTCAACTTAGTCTTCACAACAGGTGTACAGAGTGGGTATCATATCCTCATTATTACCGTAGCCTTGGAGAGGTTATGATACTTTCCCACTGTTTCAAGTTCAAGGATTCAGAGATTGAACCCACATCTTCCTGACTACAAAACCCATGCTTTTGACACTGCACCTTATGCCTCTCTACCTAGAATGACTACATGCCTAAATTTGCTCAGTACAGTCCTAGACCTGCCTGGTCCCCACACCCCCAGTGGTTTTCTCACTTTGGGACTCAGTGGTCTCTCTCCACTAGAGACAATCATCATGTATGCTCTGCTCCCCCTCTGACTTCTGCCATAGCCTAGAGAGAGTGAGGAAGCAGACGGCCATGGAGAAGCTCAAGTGGGGTATGATCACTGCCTTCAGTCAAAGGAATCTGAGTAGTTATCAATTCTTATGCAGAGTCATGTGTCCTGGAGATGAACAAATCCAAATTCACTTGCCAAACTGAGAATGAGAGCGCTAAAGTGGTGCCAATGATAATAATAATAACAACAACAATAAACACAACAATTGGAAGATTAAACATAGTCTTCCAATCTGGATTATGTAACTAATTGAGTGTTTATTCAGTAAACAAGCCCTTATTGAGCATTTACTGTTAGTCAGAGAAACTGAGGCACCTTATATATTATCTTTTTACTTGAGTATCCTAATCTCTGAGACTCTTTTTTCTCTCTTATCTGTAAAATGGGACTAACAATTCCAACCTGACAGAGCAAAGTGATTATCATTCAAAGAGAAAATGCCTTGAAGGGATCAGCCCCTAGCTCCGTAAATGTTCACCTCCACCCCCTTAAGCCCAAGTATGTTGACATAGATATTTATTTTTATATTATTTATTTATTTATTTATTTATTTGTGGTAGGAAGATTGGCCCTGAACTAACATTTGTTGCCCATCTTCCTCTTTTTGCTTGAGGAAGATTGTCCCTGAACTAACATCTGTGCCCATCTTCCTCTATTTTGTATGTGGGACGCCGCCACAGAATCGCTTGACAAGCAGTATGTCAGTGCCCACCTGGGATCTGAACCTGTGAACCCCAGGCCACTGAAGTGGAGAACGTGAAATTAACCACCGTGCCACAGGGCCAGCCCCTGAAATAGTTATTTATAAAGGTCAGTGTGTTTATGCATTTGTTTATTCAACAAACATTTATAGAACACATGCTATGCATTAGGCACTTTTCCATGGCTGGAGATTTAGGGCCAAGTAAAACAAAGGAAATCCTTCCCATTATATTGCTGATACTCTAGTGAGACAAAGCAGGCAAAAATATAGTTAATATATAATACATCAATAAAGGCTGTGAAGACAAATAGAACAACTGAGAAGATGGGATGTAATGAAGGGGATTTTACTACTTCAGACAGGGTGATGATGTAAGGCTTCTTTAAAGGGGTGACCTCTGAGCAAAGGCGTGAAGCTGGCAAAAGCACCAGCTATGCAGAGACTCTGAGGCAGAGTTCCAGCAGGGAGAAGACACATGCAAATGGGCTGAGGTGGGAGCAGGCTTGTTGAGACCAGGGAACAGCAGGAAGGCCTGTGTTGCTAGAGCTGGATGAAGAAGAAGGGAGATAGAAAGAGAAGTCAAAGAGAAAGTCATCAGGGCTGCCATGCGCAGGGCCTGTGGGCCATGGCAAGTATCTGGGGTGTTGTTTGGATATTATTCCAAGTTTAATAGAAATTGGTGGAGTGTTTCACTGAAGATCAGTTCGTAAATGAAGAGCATGAAGCCAGAGCAAGAGGCTGGGTAGATACTGGATACCAGAGAGCATGAACTCAGTGCCAAAAGCTATTCCCCAAAGCAAGATGGATGAGGATAGACCAGAATGAGAAGCCAGAATAGCACAATGGGAGATTCCAAATCCAAGAGCACATTTGAAAATGTGCTTTTATGGGGCAGATATGAGGCCCCAGCTGGCAGACCCATCCAAGATCTAAGACCAGAGATGTGAGGTGTGACATGATCAATCCAGATGAATCTAGCAGTGTTCCAGAGATTTCCTTTCTAGGCAGGTGTCTTGAGCAGGAGGAAGTCAAAATCTACTGCAGGCTATGAGCCAGGCCTCGGGCTAGTGTTTCACAGACGTGATTTCATTTAAATCTCACAACAGCCCTGTTTCGTAGAGGTTCCAATTCAGACTTTACAAGTGAGGAGCCTAAGATGGGGGCAGGGTAAGTGATTCGCCCAAGGTCAAAGGAAGCCTTGGTTCCCAGACAAGGAAGCCCATCTTCTTCCTACATAGCCCACGACATACTTGGGAACCTGCATACACTTCCTATTTGCCCCTTCCATCATTCAGGGAGAAAACCTGCCAAAGAGTGATTTAACAGCAGTAATAACCACCTCCCAGCTGCAAAGGCCTTTCTTTGCAGTTTACCTGGCTCTTTCACATCCGTTATCTTGTGCTTCCTATGAACCAGTTCACACCCTCACTGACACTTATTTTCACAGGCTTGCCAAGGACAGGATGTGATAAATACCCTGAACAAGGAAACATTTAGCCTAAGCTAACTATTATCGGCAGCGTCTATGACGAATGACTTAATATAATCCTAAAAGCCCAATGTGATGACGAATTTATGGTTGAAGGTTGTTGGAAATTTCCTTTGTAAAAAATTATGTGGAAGTAACTCGATTAACTTTGAAAGAGAGGAAAAAAAGCCAACAAAAATACACTCATAAAGACTTACTCCTCCTTGCAGGGGTAGCAATAAAGATAAGAATTACAACCTCAAAAGCAGTTAGAGAGGGAATGAACATGTTTCACTTTGCATACTGCATGCAGACAATGAATCAGTGTGGGAAACATAAACGGGAGAGCTCTGGGACACCTTGAACATGGGCAAACTCTACGTTCAGCTGGCTAGTCCGGTATCTCCAGTTAACAGGTGAGGAAGCTGAGGCAGAGGTATGATGATTTGGGGTCTGCTGAGTCAGGATCTTCTCCTCGGCAGGGAGGGAAATGCACCTTGGTACGAGGAAACGACATGAGCTCTGGGGTCCAACTGGCCTGGGCTTGGGGCTCCATTCTGGGTTACTTGGGACAAATCACCTAACCCCTCTCAGAGTCTGATTCTTTAGATGAAGAATATGGATAATAATGCCGACTTCCTAGGGTAATAAAAGGTAATTGGCTTACTGTATGTAAAATAGCCAGCATAATGTCCAGTGTACTGTAGGTTCACCCAAAATGTTCATTTCTTCCTTCCTCTGTCTACTTATATTGTCAGCCCCCAAGGAAAGCCACTTCAAATCTTTCCCAATTCTCTCCCCAACCCTGTCCCCAACCAAAGAAAGCTATAAGATTGACCTTGACCCCATAGGAAAAGCACGAAGCCTTACACGATATGTTTGTAAATATATAAGCTCCAGGATTCTATTCTGAATTATCCTTAAAAAAAGTGTTAAATGTTCCCCTCCTCGCTATGATTGTTTGGCCCCCATTGCTGTGTTTGTCTCCACTTTCATGAAAAGCAGTTTAATTAGTGGCCTGGTACAAGGCTTCCAGCCCGTGGTTGGGGGGTGCTGGAGGAAGGGACCTGAAAGATCAGTTAGTGACATTTCTGACAGATGGAAATCCTACCGTATCATTAGCACGTCTGCAAAGATACAACTGCCTTTTCTCTGTGACTCCGGCTCCAGTTACAAATGCTGATTCTGTGTGGTCAGGACTTTCCCCATACCTAACCTAGAGCTTTTCTGCATCCTTCGCTCCCTTTCAGCATTACTCCTTTTGCCCTTAAGGATAAAATGAAAACTCTGTAACCTGGCCTTCAAGTACCTGGCAACCGTCTCCAGCCTCCTCATGGACTCTGGCCCCACTCTCCTTTCTGTTCCTTGAACACATCATGCCCTCTCCCACTCAAGGCATTTGTCCCCACTCTCACTTCCTCCTACGGTGTCTCCCCCAGAAGTGCTTTCACCCTGCAGGTGTCTGCTCAAATCTCACCTCCTTAGAGGGACATTCCAAGTGGGGCTCCCTTCCACCTCTTCCTTTATCACATCCCCAGATTAGTTCTTACACACAGTTTATCAAAGATCTGTACACATCGCCATTTATTTACTTCCCTATTTGTTGCATCAATTAACTAAAATGTAAGCTTAAAGGGCGTGTTAGTTTCCTGGGGCAGCTGTAACAAAGTACCACAAACCGGGCGGCTTAGAACAACAGAAGTTTATTGTCTCATGGTTCCGGAGGCCAGGAGTCTGATATCAAGTTGTCACACAGTTGGTTCCATGCCTCCCTCCGTTGGTTCCACGCCTCCCTCCAGCTTCTGTCAGCTGTGGGCAATCCTTCGTGCTCCTCGGCTTGTAGATGCATCACTCCAATCTCTACCCCATCTTCACAGGGTCTTCTCTGTGTCTGTTTGTCTGGCTCAAACCTCCCTCTCCTCTCTCTTGCAAGGATACCAGTTATTGTATTTAGAGCCCACCCTAAATCCATGAGGATCTCATCCTAAGATTTTTAACTTAATTACATCTTCAAAGACCCTATTTCTAACTAATCTCACCTTCATAGGTACCGGAGGTTAGGACTTGGACATCCCTTTTCGAGGGAAGGGCATAATACACCCACTACAGAGAGCTAGCACCTTCTCTTTCTTAGGGACCACTTGAGTCCCCGAACCCAGCGTAATGCTTGTCCCCTAACAAGCTTTCATTAAACGTGTGTTGAATGAATGAACACTGTCACTTTAAGACTTTCCCTCTCTGATCCTGAATCTTTGCCAGGTGGCCCCCCAATCCTGAGAGCTGCAGCTACCCCACCGCCCAAGCTTCCCACTGCCTCTATCATCATGGAAACTCCACAGGAAGCCAGCCCCCTGGCAGGAGCAGCCCAGCAGGGCTGCGTAGCTGTCCCCAGACAAGCTGCATGGCATGGTGCCATGCATGCTGTTCAGAGAGACAGAACAGGCGCTCTTTCTGCTGGGCTCCACAGTGACAAATGTCAGGGCTCTTTCTGCTTGCTCGGATGACCTTCCTTCCCTCAAGGACATTGGACATGGTGGACTCATGGTCACAAACACCTCCTCCCATCTCCACGCAAACTTCACCTGTTGAATTTCCCTCTCCTGAATCTTTGTTTCTCCCCATCCTGTGGGAGAAACATCCCTCCTTTATCACAATCATCAAATTCATCCCCATCCTAAAATCCCTCTCTGTAATAACCACCAAACCAGAACCCAATCTACTTCCTTGCCTTATTGTATACTTTCATAAAATTTATATTTCTCCTTCAAAGGACATAACACACAATACATAATTATTAGCGTAGTCACTTGTATAATATCTGACTTCCTGAACAATCTTTAAGCTACACGAGGGCAGACCTCTGTCCATTCTATAAGGAGAATGCAACCCCAATGCCTGGCTGCTAGAAGGCGCTGAACACGTGCAACCGACTACTTGAATACATACCGCACACTCTCCGTCTCGCCTCTACTTTCCTCATTCACTCTCCAACCTCCCAACACTCTGCATCCTGGATTCAGCCCACCACTTACTGTAAACTGTTTTCATGATCCATATTGCCATCCACAACAATCTTTGTTTCCCAATATCCAGTTTATCACCATTCTATTCATGCTACCTATAAATATCTGTTGCCTTCATCCACGTCTCTACCTTTCCATCATTCCATTTGGGTGGGTGGATTCCTACCTGTATCAGTCTGCTAAAGATGCCATAACAAAGTACCACAGACTGGAGGGCTTAAACAACAGAGATTTATTTTCTCATAATTATAGAGGCCAGAAGTCCATAAGATGGTGGTAGGGTTGGTTTCTTCTGAGGCCTCCCTCCTGTGCTTCTCTCAGTGTCTTCAACAATCTTCTTTCTGTATGTGTCTATGTCTTAATCTCTTCTCCTTATATGGGTGGATTACTGCCCATCCCAAGGACCTTATTTTAACTTAATTATCTCTTTAAAGACCCTGTCTCCAAATATAGTCACATTATAAGGTATCAGGGGTTAGGACTTCAACATATGAATTCAATTCGTTTCCTTTCAATCTACTCCACTTCCTTAGAGAAGTTTTCAATGATATTCCAAATGAGGTCAGAATCCCCCACGACAGTCTATTACAGCATCCTACACTGTGTATTTACAGCATTTACCATGACAGTAAATTTATAGATGTGAGTGTGTAATTATTTGATTCACGTCTATCTCTCCACTGGACTGTGAACTCCCTGAGGGCAACGAATATGTCTGGTTTTGCTCACCGTTAATATCTCCAATTCTCTGGTCGTTCTTATCTTCTTCCTTTTGATTTCTGAGATACCACTTGATTTTCCATCTCTTCCTACACCTCAAGCTCTTTCAGAATTCTTCACTCTCCTCTTGCTTTTGACCCACCGCTTAAATTTTGTTCCCTTGAGGTTGTATCTTGGTCACAGTCTCTTCTTGATCAATGAGCTGTATCTGGGAGATTGTTAACCCTCTCAAGGCTTTAGTAAATGTCATATCCTGCCAATGACTTCCAGATTCCTTTCTCCAGTGTGGTTCTGCCTTTATTGTTCCCTTTCTATATTTTCTACTTCCTACAAGTTATATCTAGCTTTACCAACTCCTCAAAGACATAGTCAATGCAGAAATAGCTTTACCTTTTAATCCACTCCACCTCTATTCCTTAGTTTAGTAGATGACACCAATATGCATGCAGTTTCTCAAGCAATAAAATACATCACAGGAGCCTATTATAAACATAAAATATAAATATATAAAGATTCTGCCTGAGTCCAGCTTCTCTCCCACATCCCAAACACAACTCTGTTGACTCCTTCTGTATATCCCTTGATTCACTTTTTATGTTTCCATTTCTTATGTCTTAAATCAGCCACCCATTCTACCTCCACTACCACAAGAACATTTAACTAATGAAAATCCAAGTCACTCCTCTGCTTAAAACCTTTCAATAGCACACCATTACAAAAGAATATATATCCATCTGTTTATCCCGACACACAGGACTCTCCATGAACTGAGACTCACTCATTTCTCTAGACTAATTTCATACTAATCTCTATTTTTCCGCATGTCTTCACCTACACTAAATTTTTCACTTATCTTTGAATAGGTTGGACTCCTCTATGCCTCTGTGTGTTCCTCTCAGATCCCACTTCAGAAATGTATATTGGGAGAAGCAGTTATTAGTTGTCACCCTTCATTGATAATGGTTTCAGCTACAGAAAACTGCCTTGTCCAAGGTCATACTTCCTTCCATGGGGCAGCCTGCCTCTAAGGCTGATCAACACAGGGTATAAATTCCCAGCTACCTTGCCCCAACTCAGGACATCTCTGATGAGCCATCACAACTCCAGAGCTCCCCTGGGGTTGGCTCAAAACTTTGTTGGGGCTGAATCACAGTTCAACTTCTCCCTCTGCAGATTTCTGCTTCCCCTCCCTCCCTTCCACAGATGTAGATCCCAAGGGAACTCCCGGAAAACACTCCTGCACACTAATCTCCATGTCTGCTTCCCAAGAAACCAATCTTCGAGACTGACTATTCCAAGATGCTGTGCCCTCTGCCTAGACAGCATTCCTGTTCTATCCTTGCCTGCCAAATTCCTACGCATTCTTCACATGCCAAGTCAAATGTCATCTAGATGCACATTTTGGTTTTCCTTTATATCAACACATATCACACTGCATTATAATTATTACTCAGATATTTTCTGTTCCTGATAAACTAATTCTGTGCTCTGCAAGGATATGTAGTAACTATCTACTGTTGTGTAACAAGTTGCCGTAAACTTAGTGGCTTAAAATAACACCTATTTACTATCTGACAGTTCTATAGGTCAGAGATCCAGATGACTTCAACTAAGTTCTCTGCTTAGGGTCTCCTAAGACTGAAATCAAGATGTCAGCCAGCCTGGCTCTTAACTGGAAGCTTTGAGGAAAATCCACCTCCAACTCAAGATGGCAGAATTCAGTTGCTTGTGGTTGTAGGACTGAATTCCCTGTTTCCTTGCTGGCAGTCAGCTCAGAGCTACTCTCTGCTCTTAAAACTAACCACACGCCTTCTCACGTGGCTCTTTCCACCTTCAGAGCCAACAGTAGTGCATCAACTCAACTTATATTTTGTAACTCCCTGAGGTCCACCTCTGTCTTCTGTCACCAGCCAGAGAAAGTGCTTTGGAGGGCTCATGTGATCAGATCAGGCCCACCAAGATATCATCCCTTTTTTAGGATCAATGCTGTCATATAGTCACGAGAGTGTTATCTCACATTCACAGGTCCTGAAGATTAGAACATGGATTCCTGGTAACCATACCTAAAAATTCTGCCTACTACTGACGGAAAGAACATACTATTCACTGGGTGCACTTCTCAGAACCTAGCAGAGCTTCTGATATAAAAGATAATTGATGCTTGAGTTAATTTTTAAATTGAACTGACTTCAGTTTCAATTATTACCATGTTTTTAAATTATCTGTTTTAGTTGCATGCATAGTAAAAAAAATACTTTAAATAGCGAATAAGGAAATAAAATAGCAATAAAGAAGTAACTGCAATCCTTTCATGATGAACACTGTAAGAGACTAAAAAAGGAAGAAAAATGCCGCAAAATAGAAAGAAAGAAAACCTCTTGAAAAAGGAAAGTGGAGTTTTGCATATTTTACAGTTGAGTCTATCAAATTTCAAGCTCAATAAGTAAATGATAGTTCTAAGTTAGAAAAGTTGCCTTACTATTAAAATGCTTTGATTATGTTAATGACAACAGGTTTTCTAAACCTAAATCTGCTTAAACTTCAAACAGAAATCTGGTTTGGAGCTGTAGAAAAGCAATGCTTGCTAGGGTGCCCTAAAGTGTGCTGTGATGAATTAGCGTTTTTGATTTGGAGGTGAGGCTATTTTCATGCACGTATTTGCGCATTTGTTTATGTAAATCATCACAGTGTTTTCAGGGTTGCTGTCTCCCTGTATATATGCCAAGACTCTAATACTTTTTGGCGATTATGGCCTCCTTCCCTTCTGCTGATTGCAGCCTGAGCTTCATTTTGTGCTAAGGCATATAAAGTGATGACAAAGGTGGACAATTGTTTCTGGCTGCAGCTCACCCAAATAAAACTGTTTCAATTGATTCAGAGCACTTATGTCAGCCAAGACCCTATACTTCTTGACACTGCATTTTTCCCAGTGAATAATAAATCACTGTGTTTCCAACAACAGCCTCTCTCCCTCTGCCTTTCTCTCTTCTTCCACCATTAGTCATGCCGGTCTAGCTCACCACCTGTCACTTGGCATGCTTCTGCAAATACTGTTACCCATGTAGAAATGGATTTGGTTTCACTGAAGTTGGGAACACACCTGTGCTTACTTGGGTCTGCAACCCACCAGCTGTAATCCCTTTAAAGGTATTTTTTGGCTGTTCCTATGTATTCCATCTGCTCTTTCTTGGCGTGGATTTTTCAAACATTTCTATCATTAGAATTCTGAATTTCAGGTAATATAAATATGCCTCACAACAAAATACATAAGTAGATAAATACATGGTGGGTAATCTCGAAAGGAAGATTAATGTTAAGTCATTAACTTGTGTATGATTCATATACCTAAGCTCCTTTAATTCTCCCAACAAATCTAATGAGGGAAAATTATGCATTATCCTCATCAAATAGGTGAGATAGTTAGACTTAGGAGAAGCAACTTACCTAGATCGTTCACCAACTAAGTGAAAGATCCTGGACTCCAAATAAGGAGTCTCTGATTGCAAAGCCCCTGTAATTGTCCCTTTAGAAGTCACATTTTCTGCTTAACCATGCTGCTTTCTTTTATCCATTCATCCAACATTCAAAGGATCCCTACTATGACCCAGACACTGTGCTGTTGGCAAAATATTTGTACAGGCAAGCACACAGTCCTGTCCCACAGATGCTGGTAGACCAGCAGAATGAATGCTCATGTAAGTGAATAATTATAATGCAGATTTTTAAAGGTGCTGCAAGGAAAGTAGGTCTCAAGGTAGATCTATCTAGAGCTGCTCTTTGAATGTAGTAGTCGCTACCTGTGTATGGTTATTTAAATAAATAAAATTATTCTATAAGTAAGATTAAGAATTCAGTGTCTCAGTTGCACCAATCAAACTTCAAGCCTCAGCAGGTACATGTGGCTAGTGTCTATTGGACTGGACGGTGCAGATTATAGAACATATCCATAGTTGCACAATGTTCTATTGGACAGTGCTAGTCTAGAGGATCAGAAAAGGTTCATTGAAAGTAGTTGTTGAGCTCAGACTTGAAGACTAAATAGGAGTTTCCAGACAAACCAGTAGAGGCCGGAAAATTCTGCACAGAGGAAACCAGATGTGCCAAGGCAAGGCGATGGCATGAGAAGATGGATTGTCCAATAAGCAGAAGGTAAATAAGAACAATTCTAAATGTTTAAGGGGTGTCCTGGAATTTGGAGTATAACATGGATTGACTGGAAGGCAGGGACCTCTTCCTTGATAAGCTTCTATGTTATTGTATGACATAGAATGGAATTTCTTTGTTGTAAGATGGAATGTGGCTTTTCTCCTGCGGGCCAGTAGTTTTCAAATCTTTTCAGTAACTTGCCCTTTTGCTTCTCAAATGAAATATTATTCAGAATCTCTATACATAAGGCAGATAAAAATAGAGCTGCTTCATTAAAATTTGGGTAGAAGCTTTCCTTCTCAGGCACACCTGGGCCTCTGGGACACCCTCACTGAAGCCTGAGGCTCTGCACAGCTCATGGAGACACCACAGAGCCACTGGAGAATTTTGAACACAGGACAGATGATCTGAAACAGTGTGTTGGAAAATTCACTCTGTCCATTGTGGAGGACTGGTGGGCAGAAGTAAGAAGGAAGCAGGGATGGACGACTACAAAGGCAAGGAAATAGATGAAAAAAAGATGGTAAGTACCATTTTTAATTAGAGAAGAAAGAATGATCTCCGGATCTGAAGGAATCTGGTATACACGGAAGAGAAGAAACAGACCCACTCCCATTATTTTGTTTTTTTTCTCTTGAGCAATTTGGTGGCTGGTGGTATCATTTTTCATGATGTGGAATTCTAGAAGGACATTTTACTTAGTAGATGAGGGGTTTAAATTCTCTATTTTTCAAAAAACAGCAGGATGGCGAGAATGGTGGTTTACATTTGGGCCTTGAGTTACTGCTCTGCCATTCTTTCAGCCAGAGGGAATATCACAAAAATCCTCATATTCACTTCAAGGAATAATGTATATCTTATATCTTTATCCTTCCCCATAGCAAACACCAATGAGAAACAAACAGACCGCAGAAACTCAAATCACAACCAGCATTTTGTCAACTGATTATATAGCAGTTAGTTTAATGCTAACATTAATCAAGATCTGATTGCTCCATTGTGAGGAACAAGAGCTATGTGCAGAGATTAATACACAAGATCTGGTTCAGAACATTTCTGCAGAAACCCCCACGCAGTCATTAAGGAGAACGCCAAATGAAGGTTATTGATCCGTTGTGTTATTGAGAAACAACATAATTGATATTTTGGATCTTAATTGTTGGTTCCAAAATAAAAGAGACAGTTTGTATAGATCATTAGTAAAAAGTTTTTTGTTTTTAACATTTAAACTAAAACATTGAGTTCAAATGTTACCCTGCTTCAAAAAAACATTGATTTACTTGTCAAGAGATCTTTATTTGTGCTTAACATTATCATCCTTTAGACAAATCTGAAGCTACACATTACAAAGTTTGGAGTCAGACAGTTTCCACTCATGAGCTTTGTGGAATGAGGGCTGTCATTCAACCTGTCTGAGCCTCAAAATTCTCTTTTGTAAAGTGGTGTTAATAATGCCCGTCTCACAGATTTGTTGGTAGGATTCAGGGAGAAAACCAATGTTGGAGAGTGAGTGTAGCACATTGTTTAGTAGCAAAGACACTGGATCCAAACTATTGTATTTGAAACACAGCTTTGCTACTTATTAGCTGTGTAAACTTAAACACATTAGTTAACCTCTCTGTTCCTCAATTTCCTCATCTTCAAAGAGGGATAACAGTAATAAGCATCTCTGACAGAGTTGTTGTGGAATTAAATGAATATATCAAAAGTTCTTAAAAGAGGCCCCCCCAAAATTATAAACACTATGTAACTGCTAACTGTTTTGATTGTTATAATTTAAAAGTGTTTAGGCACATAGTTAATTCTTGATAAATATTAACTGCATCATTTTCCCCTCTAAGCAGTAGAAAACCCAAACTAAATCTCTTGCCTTTGCTTCATATGTAGCATGAGCAGGAAAGGAGGCAACTTGAAGGAAAGATTGTTGGTCTGCATGCCTCTCCTATTTACACACAGAACTTCTGGAAAATATTTCTTGCCTAATTCCTAAATATGACTAGACAACACAGAAACACCAGAAATGTGAAGAAACCACAATGGAGAAAGACCAAGATTAACTAATTGGGAAATAAAGACCCTAAGAGAAATAGATTGTTCTAACCAGGAAACAGATTCCAATTAGCATCCTGACACAAATATAAGGAACTATTGCTTTAAGAAAACAAAAATTAGTTGCATGAAAAAGAAACCATAAGATAACAAAAACAGTTCTTGGAGTTAAAGAATATATATGGAAGATAAAATTAAAGGGAAAATATACAATGGTTGAAGATAAATTCAAAGAAATAGCACAGAACTTAGAGTGAAAAGGATAGAAAAAAATTTGAGAGAAAAGATGAGAGACAATCCAGGAAGCCCAGCATTGGACTGAAAGGAATTCTGGAAAGGAGTAATAGTGATGAGAGAGGGAATGATACTGCTGAAGAAATAATACAAGAAATGTTTCCTGAACTGAAGGAAATAGAATCCTCAAAAGAAAAGGGTCCAAATCATGAGATGCAACTACACATACATTAGAGTTGCTAATGTTAGAAAATAAATAAACAAAAATGGAAAATACTAAGTGCTGGTGAGGTTGCACACCAACTGGTACTCTCACATATTGTTGGTGGGAAACATAAAGGTAGGTTTACTTTGGAAAACAAGTTGGCAATATCATATAAAGTTAAACATTTAATTACCATCTGACCCAAGAATCTTACTCCTAGTTAATTACCCCAGAAAAGTGAAGAATATGGCCACAGAAAAACATCTAAGTAAATGTTCATAGCAGCTTTATTTATATGATATCAAAAAGCAACCCAAATGACCAGAAATTCCTCAATTGGTAATTGGATAAACAAGTTGTGGCTCATCCAAACAATAGAATATTATAGCAACCAAAGGAACAAATTCCTGATATATTCAACAGCATGGATAAATCTGAAAAGTATTATGCTAACTTTAAAAAGTGACACACAAAAGCCTACATACTATTTGATTCCATTTATGTGACATTCTTAAAAAGGAAAAACAACAGAGACAAAAGCAAAGAGAACCTGGAGACAGAAATACCAAAGGCTGGAGATTAAAGATTGAGGATTAAGAAGGGTCAGAACAGCTATAATTAAGAAGACAGGAAACAGCAAGTGTTGAAGAGGATATGGAGAGAAGAGAACTCTCATACAGTGCTGGTGGGAGTGCAAACTGGTGCAGCTACAATGGAAACAGTATAGATATTCTTCAAAAAATTAAGAATAGAATTACCATCCAATCTGGCTATTCCACTGCTGAGTATTTATCTGAAGAACATGAAAACACGAATGTGTAAAGATACATGTACCCTTATGTTCACTGCAGCATTATTCACAATAGCCAAGACTTGGAAGAAACCTAAGTGCCCATCAAGGGACAAATGGATAAAGAAGATGTGATATCTACACAATGGAATACTACTTAGCAAGAAGAAATGATGACATCTGGCCATTTGTGACAACATGGATAGAACTTGAGAGTATTATGCTAAGCAAAATAAGTCAGAGGGAGGAAGTCAAATACCATAGGATCTCACTCATAAGTAGAAGATAAAAATAACAACAAACAATCAAATAGAGACAGAGATTGGATTGTTGGTTACCAGAGGAGAAGGGGTGGGGAGAAGGAGGGTGAAAGGGATGATTAGGCACCTGTGTGCAGTGATGGATGGTAATTAGTCTTTGGGTGGTGAACATGATGTAATCTACACAGGAATCAAAATATAATGATGTCCACCTGAAATTTATATAATGTTATAAACCAATGTTACCACAATAACAACAACAACAAAATTTTAAAGTGCCATGGGGACTGGTTCACCATAACCAAAAGTGATTTAGGAACCGGTCAGCAAAAACAGTCCCAAGAAAACTGAGAATATAGTGAGCTGAACTAGGGAATGAGGGAACATTCTATGTAGGGTCTACCTACAAAAAAGCACCTAAATTCATTTTATTAAATATTTATTGAATACTTTTACTTTGAATTTATTCCATTATATGTTTATAGTGCTTAATAATGTACTTCATAAGGCACCTGTGATAAAACAATAATTAAAGCCAACATAGTCTCTGCTCTCAAAAAAAAAAGAAAAGAGGGACTGGAGACAGAAATGCCAGAAGCTGGAGATGAAGGATTGGAGATTAAGAAGAGCCATGAAGTGCTGGAAGTATCTTATATCTTTGTATGGTGATGAATTTATAATAGTATATGTTTGTGAAAACTTATCTAAATATACTTCAAAAGAATGGATAGAATTACTTGTGAATTCCTCTTCAATAAATCTGAACTCAATAAAAAGAAAAAGGCTTACTCAATGAAAAGCAAGAGAACTCTATAAAAGGCCTACGTTAGATATGTCATTAAGAAACTTCAGGAATGGTGTCAGCAAGATGGTGGAGTAGAAAGCCCTGAATGCTCCTTCCCCTTACAAACACATCAGTTCAGCAACAGTTCATAGACAAATTCTCTTTGTGAGAAATCCAGAAACTAATCAAAAGGCTATTGCACCCCAGGAGAATGTTAAACCAGATTCACAGAGGCCAGTAGGGAGAATCAGGACACCCTTTCACCAGAGGCCCTACCCCTGGCACAGCACCATATGATAAGATATTTCTCCAGAATAGATAATGTGTTAGGTCACAAAATAAATCTTCACAAATTTAAGAAGATTGAAATTATACCAAGTATTTTTTCTGACCACGATGGATTAAAAATAGAAATTAATAGCAGAAGGAAAACTGAAAAAATCATAATTATGTGGAAATTAAACTCACACACTTGAACAACCATAGAATCAAAGAATAAATCAAAAAGAAAATAGAAAATACTTTGAGACTGAGGAAAATGAAAACACAACATGCCAAAACTTATGGGATGCATCAAAAGGAGTATTAAGAGGGAAGTTCATAGCAATAAATGCCAACATTAAAAAAGAAGAAAGATCTCAAATGAGCTACCTAAATTTACATCTAAAGGAATTATAAAAAGAAGAACAAATTAAACCCAAATTTATCAGAAGGAAAGAAACAACAAAACTTCAGGCAGTAATAAGTGAGATAAAAAATAGAAAAACAATAGCAAAAATAAACAAAATGAAGAGTTGGTTTTCTGAAAAGATAAACAGAATTGACAAATCCTTAGCTAGACTAAGGAAAAAAAGGGAGAAGACTCAAATAAACAAAGTTAGAAATGAAAGAAGAGATTATTACAACTGATGCCACAGAAATAAAAAGGATCCCAAGAGACTACTGTGAACAACTACATGCCAACAAACTCAATAACCTAGAAGAAATAAATTCCTAGAAACATACAAGCTACTAAAACTAAATCGTGAAGAAATAGAAAGTCTGAACAAACTTATCAGCAGTGTGGAAATTGAATCTGTAATCAAAAACCTCCCAGGAAAGATAACCCTAGGGCCATGTGGCTTCATGGGTGAATTTTATCAAACATGTAAAGAACTAATGTCAATCCTTCTCAAATTCTTCCAAAAAACTTAAGGGAAAGAAACATTTCTAAAATCATTTTATGGGCCCAGGAATACTCCAATACTAAAGCCAGGAAAAGACACTACAAGAAAAGAAAATTACAGGTCAATATCCCTGATGAATATAGATGCAAAAATCCTCAAACTAAATCCAACAGCACATTAAAAGAACCATACACCATGACAAAGTGAAATTTATCACTGGGATGCAAGAGTGATTCAACATACAAAAATTAATGTGATATACCACATTAAACAGAAGAAAGAATAGAAATCACCTTATTGTCCCAATAGATGCAGAAAAAGGATCTGACAAAATTCAACCCCCTTTGGTGATAAAAACCCTCAACAAACTAGAAATAGAAGGAAATTACCCCACCAAAATAAAGGCCATATATGACAAGCCCAGAGCTAACATCATACACAATGACAAAAGACTGAAAGCTTTTCCTCTAAGGCCAGGAATGAAGCAAGGATGCCCTCTCCTACCTTGTCTATTCAACATTGTACTGGAAGTCATAGCTGGAAAATTAGACAAGGAAAAGAAAGAAAGGGACAGGAATCAGAAAGGAAGAAATAAAATTGTCCCTCTTCGCAGATGACCTCATCTTATATACAGAAAACTGAAGACTCCATTAAAAAAAAAAAGACTCTGAGAAGTAATAAACAAATTCAGTAAACTTACTGGATACAAAAATCAAAGTACAAAAATTAGTTGCATTTCTGTACACTAACAACAGATTTCTGAAAAAAAAATTAGGAAAACAATCCCATTTACATTAGTATCAGAAGGATAAAGTACTTAGGAATGACACTCTGTTCATGGATTGGAAGACTTAACATTGTTAACACGTCCATTCTCCCCAAGGTGATCCGCAGATTCAGTGCAATTGCATTATAATCCCAAAAGCACGTTTTACAGAATTAGCAAAAACAATTCTAAACTTCCTGTGGAGCAACAAAAGACCATCAACAACTAAACTGATCCTGGGAACAACAAACTTGGAGGCATCATGTTTCTTGATTTCAAAATGTATCACAAAGCTACAGTAACCAAAACAGCATAACACTGGAATAAGGACAGCCATACAGAAGTGTGGAACAGAACAGAGAGGCCAAAATAGATCCATGCATCTATGGTCAACTGATCTTTTACAAGGGTTCCTATAATACACAACGGGGAAAGGATGGTCTCTTCAACAAATAGTTTTGGCAAAACTGGATATCCACATGCAAAACAATTAAATGGGACCCTTACCCTATACCATTCACAAAAAATCAACTGAAAACGGATTAAAGACTTGGAACAGCAAAATTCCTAGAGGAAAACATAGGAGGATTCTTCAAGATATTTGTATTGATTTCATGGTTATGGCACTGAAACCACAGGAACAAAACCAAAAATAAACAAATGGGATTGGTTCAAACTTAAATCTTCGTGGCAAAGGAAAAAATCAGCAGAGTAAAAAGGAAATCTATGGAATGGGAGAAAATATTTGCAAACCATATGTCTTAGACTGTTCAGGATGCTAAAATGAAATGCCACAGACTGGGTAATTAAATTGATTTCTCACAGTTCTAGAGGCTGGAAGTCTAAGATCATGGTGCCAGCATAGTCAGGTGAGGGCCCTGTTCTTGGTCACAAATTTCTCATTGTATCTTCACATGGCAGAAGGGGCTAGAGAACTCTCTGAGGTCTCTTTTATAGGAGCATTAATGGGATTATATAACCTAATATAACCTCTCATAACCTAAGCATCTCCCAAAGGCCCCACTCCTAAAATCATCACGTTGGGCATTAAGATTTCAATGTAAGAATTTGAAGGGACACCAACAATCAGACCACAGCACATACATCTGATAAGGAGTTAATCTCCAAAATATATGAGGAGCTCCTACAACTTAACTGTAAAAAAAAAAAAAAATCCAAAAAAACCACACCTAATAATTTGATTTTAAAACGGGCTAAGGACTTAACTAGACATTTCTCCAAAGAAGACGTGCAAATGGTCAACAGGTAAGCGAAAAAGATTGCTAATCATCAGGACAATATAAATCAGAACCACCATGAGCTAGAACCTAATACCTGTCAGAATGGCTATTATCAAAAAAACAAAGACAACTGTCAGCAAGTGTGTGGAGAAATTGGAACCCTTGCACACTGTTGATGGGAATGCAAAATGCTGCAGCCTCTATAGAAAACAGTATGGAGGTTCCTCAAAAGATTAAAAGTAGAACTATCATATGATCCAGCAATCTCACTTTGGTATTTATTTGAAAGAACTGAAATCAGGATCTTGAAGGAATATTCACACTCTTATGTTCATTGCAGCACTATTCACAATAGCCAAGATCTAGAAACAGATTCAGAGTGTGTTTATAGACAAATGGATAAAGAAAATATGGGGGGGGGGTGCGTGTGTATGTACATATATACATACACAATGGAATACGATTCATCCTTTAAAAAGAAGGAAATCCTGCAATATGCGATAACACAAATGAACCGTGAAGACATTATGCTAAGTGGAAAAAGCCAGCCACAGAAAGGCAAATGCTGCATGATTCCACTTATAGGACGTATCTAAAATACTCAAATTTATAGAATCAAAGAGTGGAATGGTGGTTGTCAGGAGCTGAGGGGAGGTGGATATAGAAAGTTACTAATCAAGAGGCATAAAATTTCAGTTAAACAAGATGAACAAGCTCTAGAGATGTGCTGTACAACATTGTACCTATGGTCAACAATACTGTATTATATATTTAAAATTTTGTGAATAGAGTAGATCGCATGCTGTGTTCTTACCACAATAAAATAAAATTCAAAAAAAGAAATTTCAGAACACTAATGACTAAACACAGGGCCTGCAAACTTATATAGAGAAAAATAGGTTATCTACAAAGAAATAAAGGTGAGAGCATCCTCAGACACATCAGGAACACTGGATGTCAGAAAACAATAAGGAAAGGATGTTAAAGATAGGAGGGAAAAATAACTTTCCAATCCAGAATTTCATATGTAGCCAAACTGTTAGGACCAATAAGAGTGAATGAAGTTTGTAACCCACATACCCACCCTTTGGAAGTTACTTGAGAACATACAACAGCAAAAATGAAAGTAGAAACTGAGAGGAAGACATGGATTCCAGGAAGGGGGGAATTTAACCCAAGACAACAGTAAAGGGAAGCTCAGAGAATAGGTGCTATGAAGCCACTTTAGGGAACAAACAGTCCGGATTCAATGAGGATGACAGAAAGAAGGATCCAGAGGAAAAAAGGATTAATCAGAGTAAGAAGAATGCTTGATAGTGTAGAATGAGAGGGGTGACATCACCAGATGGTAACACTGTTCATTCCTGACTTCACCACCCCTCACAAGAAGAATAACTAAAAACTATTCGCCGACAAGACCACACTGAGAAAACCCTAGAACTTGGGGGTCAGGCTGAAGCACCCCTTCACCAAGAAACTGAGAAAGATTGGGCATAAGCTAAGAGCACAATTTTCAAGAAATTTTTAAAAAGAAAAGCCATTGAAAACTTTCAGAAAAACAAGACTGTATAAGGATATCATGATCCATATTTGAAGCAGCTGTGTAATATTGGAACAGAAACTCAGTCAGCTTCAAGAGGAACATTCAAGTGGATTCCAAGCACATGGATATTCTTCATATATATCCATACACAACATCGGGAACAGGACAAGACAGAAGATGCTTCGATTTAGAGAGGTAAATGAAAAATGATGCTGAAATCACATAAAACAAGTGCTCAAATTCACTCAGACAACTCACTGAGTTAGGAAATGAAACTGAGCAGAATTACATGTTTGTAAAACAAAAATTAAATTTGAGTAATTGCTATAGGAAATTGATCTTATGTGTAGGAGTTAATGTTTCTTCTTTTATTATCAAAATGTAAGCAAGGCACATAAACTAAATTAAACAAGAAATTGCGTAGAATTAAAACGAGGATTTGCTGGATATGATAAAAACTTTGGAAAGCATAAACATTACACGTTTCCCCACTTCCCCCGTCATTCAGGTTAAATTATTACACAGGAAAAGGGGTCGCGTTTACCCCTGAGCCTGGGTCCTCCCTCACTCCTCCCTACCTCGGCACGCAGCACTGTCCTTCTTAGCATAACACAGTGTGAGACACTCATCTTAGCAAGATCTTCATTTACCGACGTTACTCACTGCCAGCTGGAGCTGATTCTGTGAGTACACATATGCTCTTTTTTCAAAAATGTCTAGCCTGGTCTCAAGGTATCATATTGGCCCACCAGAATGAAGATTATTTTAAGACCAGAGAAAGTTTCCTTTTCTTTATTAAATTCTTTAAGAGAGATCTATTCTACTCGAAAATAAAATTCTTACTGAATTAACTAGGTTTGCTGGTCTACAGTACTTTTCACATGTGTCTAGATCATATATATCATGTTCCTCCATTCACCTGAATAGTGTATATCCCAATAGTCATCTCAGGTAAGGCAGATGAAGGAGAAATTTGCCTAAAATGCCATAGTTCACTTATTCAGCCATCCATCAGTCATGCAACCTTTAGGGATTGAGTATCTAATGTATGCCAGGCATGGTGCTGCATATGGGCACACAGTAGCGAGTGGATCGTTATGTGATGAGATTTGTTTTTGGAAAAACTCACAGTTGGCTGCATGGTCAACAGGCTAGAGGGTAAAAGAGGACATAGTAGAAGGAGATTGGATGCCTAATTGACAGATGATGAAATGTGTAAAACCCATGGGACCTGATGTTGAGGGAGAGGAAGAAGGAGGTATCAAGGACACCTCCTAGGTGTCAAACTTCTTACCTGGATGATGTTCTAAGGAGAGCTTCTAACAACAATCATGTTGGGCACCGAAGAAAATCCCTTTTCAGGAAATCCCCGAAAAGCCTCTCCTTGGGCTGGGGTATTGCCACAGGCACTTGGTTTATCTCAAGAGTTTCCATGCTCATAAATTCATTCAACTTCAAGACTCCCTAATCACACTCTTGTATTTTAAGCTTATTATGGAAGAAATTCAAACCACATGAGTGTTTGTCTATAAGCCAAAATTTGCTCAAGATAAGCCAGTAGTAACAAGTTCACTTCAGGCCTACTTGCTCTTTAACATCTTTGATCTTTGATGATTTAAGGGAGAAGGTGGCTAACAAACATCCAAGAGTTCTTTCCAGATGGAAAACGAGGATTTTTCTTTTTCTGATTTCCCCTTAAACTTGTCATTATTTGGTAGAGGTAGTCAAAATAAACACATTATGCTTCAAAGGAGCCAGCACATAAGAGCCCAGATAACAGTGAGATGAATCTACTTGTCTCAGTAGACACACACTCTGAACACAGACGTTCAGGAAATGAAGAGTGGGCACTAGTGATAATGTATTGCATCATTTCTTTGACCTCAAGATGAAAGCAAACAAGAGAAGCAAAATGTGCCACTCACCAGGCTGTAAAAATGGAACGTGCCACACAGCTCTGATCTATCATATGAATTCTGTCTTTGCCAGAAATATGGAGCATATTCATCAGGACGCCAGCTATTCCTTGCCCTGTCTATGTGTCCTTGTGAAAGAGGGATGAAATTAAGGAATAGGAAAGAAGGGTTTTAAATTTAATTTAATTTAGCTAATATATCAAGCCATATTCATTGAGCTATTCCAATCTTCTGAAAGGATAAAGAAAAATGAATACTTGGTTTTCACTGTGACAAACTTTGGATGTGTCTCTTTACTACTGCTCACAGCAAACTTGAGAGGATGCAACTATGTTCCCCATTTTCAGATGAGGAAAACAGAGTTTGGCAAGGTTATGGAACTTGCCCAAGGTCACATAGGTAGGATTTACTAGGGCCAGGACCTACATCCAAATCTAATTCTAAAGTTCACGTGGTACTCTAAATCTCAGTACTAGATGCTCTATAAATACAAAGCCGTATGACTACAACAAGTGTAAATAAAACAATACAAGAATGGTAGAACATGGCTCACATTTGAATGCTAACCCAATGATGCTTAGTGTAAAGCTAGGAGATTTCACAGGTGAAAACCCGGGAATGCATAGTGAAAGGCGTTTGTTCTCTGGAATCAGACAGACCCCAGTCCTAGTCTCAACTCACCTTTACTTGCCCTGTGACCTTGAGCAAAGTGCATACCCTCTTAGCTGTAGATTCCTCACATACAAAGTAAAGTTTTCCCCATCTCAGAGTTTTCGTGAGGATTAAATGAGATGATGTGCTTAAATTATTATCTGACAGTGTGTCTGGTACAAAGCATCTCTCCCCAAATTATCAATTTCATGTCACTAAAGTTAGAGACACTGTGAGATGGAGAAACTGAAAAGGAATTCACCAACCAAGTTAGTATCTAAATGACGAGTTGCAAGAGTTCACGTGATAAAGTTAGTTATAGACCCACCTATATGTATGTACATAAACATACACATATGTGCACATTTGAGTTTTATATTTGCTAAAGAATAAGTTCGTTTCAAAACCCTACTATAGTTATACCTGTCAGAGACCTAGTTATCTAGTGCTCTACCAGAAAAAAAAATGTAAATTTCCTATTAGTGTCACCAGCTCGATGGGTGATGCACACATGGACATTTCAAGGTCAAGTCCCAGGACGAATGAGTGTAAACGCAGCAGCTGGAACAACATGATAGCCAGCTTCAAAATTCTTGTGATCACAAAATTGACACTCAAACACAGTCTTTCGGGGAAAGAGGTCATCTCTAGTTAGATAAAAGCTATTCTCCATTTAAAAAGCAATAAATTCCAAAAAAAAAAATCTAAAAGTGATAAATTCTAATTATAAATTTTAGAATATACCAAACAAAGAAAAGGGTAATCCTAGTGCTCCCAAGAAATATTGCCTCTTCCTGTAATGGTTGTTATGCAGAGTTTGTTTACATTGTAATAATTTTATTATAGAGACTCTGCCATTTTAACCAGGCTTTTCCTTCAACAGCACAAAGGAATTTTTAAGATTGGTTAAATCTCTGAAAACAGACTGCGCTATACAGAATATCCCACTAACCAGCTCTGTGTCCTTGAGCGGGATGCTCAACTTCTTTAAGCCTCAAATGTTCACACACAAAGTGAGAATAATAACAACTGCCACCTTATTATAGGACTGTGTGAGGATAAAGTGACATGATCCATGTAAAACTCTTAGCAGAGTACTCAGTAGAAAGTAAGAACTCAATACAATTATTATTAGTTATAACTAGGAGGACTTTTTGCAATTGCAAATGACAAAAAAAGTTTTTTTCCACTGACTTCAGCAAACGGAAGCACATTTACTTTCGAAATGGAAAGTCCAGATGTAGACTTGGCCAGGGGCTCAGTCAATAAGGCGAGCCTTACTCAGAGACAGTCTCTGCCCATCGGGTAGCAAGATGGCTGCAGTGGTACAGGTGCTAGCCTGGCTCCCCCAACTCCAAGGCCGGCAGACAGAGCCTCTTTCTGTTTGCGCCTGCACAGGTCCCAGGATTCCTTTGGATTGGACCAACTTAGGTCACTTACACACTCAAAACAACGATTGCTTCTGGGGGAATTCAACACTTTGATTGGCTAGTTGTGGTAGGCTGATTGATGGCCCTCCAAGGCTGTCCATAATCCCAAGAACCCATGAATGTGATATCTTATGTGGCAAAAAGGACTTCGCAGACGTGATTAAATTAAGGATCTTAAGATGGGAAGATTATCCTGCATGACCTGGGTAGGCCCCATGTAATCATAAGGGTCCTTATAAGAGGGAGGCTGGAGGGCCAGAGGTCAGGCAATGAGACAATGGAATCAGAGATTAGAATACTATGGCCGGAAGCCAAGGAGTGCCAGCGGGCTGTACAAGCTGGAAGTGACAAGGAACATATCTCCTCCTGGGGCCTCCCAAAGGAACCAGCCCTGGCTGCTTTTACACTCTGATTTCAACCCCAAGAGAACCATTTTGGACTTCTGACCTCCAGAACTGTAAACCACTAAGTTTGTGGTAATTTATTACAGTCACACCAAGAAAACAAATACCTCAGTCTTGGGTCACAATCCCCGCCCCCCTGGGGTGGGGGGTGGGGCTCAGATCGCATGGAGGAGAATGGAGGAGGAATAACTCTCCAAAAGGAAAACAAAGATTCTGTTATTAGATGAGAATGAGTATTGGGGCAAAAGTCCACAACATCCACATATCAAAATTGGCTTTGTTGCTGAAGCTTTTTGCTATTGTTATTTTTTTTTTAATTCTGCATAAACAACATTACAACATCTAAATACATTCTTTTTTTAAATTTTATTTATTTTTTTTTCTTCTTCTTCTCCCCAAAGCCCCCCAGTACGTAGTTGTATATTCTACATGTAGGTCCTTCTGGTTGTGCTGTGTGGGACACCACCTCAGCATGGCCTGATGAGCGGTGCCATGTCCATGCCCAGGATCCAAACTGGTGAAACCCCGGGACACCAAAGCGGAGCGCATGAACGTAACCTCTCAGCCATGCAGCTGGCCCTACACAATAGCTGAATACATTCTTGAGGAGCTTTGTCACCTTCTATACTTGCACATTGGATCCTTGAAAAGAGGTATCTTTTTTGTTCAGCCTGAACATGCATGATGTTAGGATAGCAATAAGTTGGGGGTGACCTGTATAGCAAGTTGGCGTGTTGTTTTCCTATTAGTATCGATCACATCACATAAAGGAATCTGATAATAGTAATGAACATGGTCAGACAAATGCAAAACAAACTCAGTTATGTCAATTTAAGTGCTGGGCCTCCTTCTTTCACTGACAGGCTTGTTTATCTTCAACACTGCTTTCCTCCTTTGCCTCTTGGGCTGCATAGTGGCAGGAATTGAATGAACAAAGTGAGCTTAAAGCCACCTTCTGGTTTCATGATTCTATAGGTCACTCTACGGTAGTGGCACTGATTGCGAGGGAAGCTCAGTGTCTCCTTTGGGACATGAGGAGCTTGCGGGAGGGTTGAAGGGTTCTGAGTTTGGGAGTGTTAGGATAATATTAAAAATAAAGCTTGTCAAGAGGCCAGAAACACTCAATTTCAGGGCTAACTGCACCATCCCCCAGTTTTCTCTTCTAGGTAATGAAAGAAGAATGTGACGGACTCCATAGCTAGCACAGTAGAGGAGGTTCTTAGTGAGGAAATGGGCTGGGAAAAGGTTATCTTTCTGAGAGTGGTAGAGAGTGGTGAAAGTTGTATATTAAAATCATCTGGGAGATTTTCTTTAATTGAAAATTGAACAATCTCAGAGCCCCTCATCCAAATTAATTCTGAATATCAGAATTCAAGGTAGAAGGCCTTGGATAATGTGATGAAAAGTCTTGCAGGTGATTTTGATACATCCCCATTCTCCAATATGGAGATACATCCCCACTCTCCAAAGCCACTCCTGAGAATCAGGGTCTAGATTATATTTAACTTCTTTTTCAGTTCTCTGTCTTGATTCTGACTTACCACTCTATGCACTGTTTTTCCGTGTAAAGGAACTCAGTGGACACTGGAGAAAGATGTGGAACTACCACCACCAGCCTACTTTCTACCTACTGCCCTTTTCTAGGCCAGAGTGTAGACAGGGCTCTGTGCCACCAGGCATGTCCAGAATTCAGAGCACTATCCCAGCCCTGAAACAAACTCAACCTGACAGGCTTAGGTGACAGAGGCTGCCCCAGGCCTCAAAGGTAGAATCCTGAGTTTCCCAGACAAATACATACAAGTGAGAAGTCAAATTCTGCAGCACAACCTGCCGTCTCCCATAGTGAGATTCTGGGCACTACAAAATATGGCAGGTTCAGAAACTCAATTTTCCCTGACAGTTCAGCGTCAGGCTCTGACAAGACAAGCTGCTTCATTATCTGCCTGGGAAAGAGGAACAAACAATTTTGTTGAGTCAGGAATAGTTGATGCGGGTAAATGCTTTATCCAGGGAAATGTTTGTCATCTAGCGCCATGTTGGGCCGTTAACAAGTCATTTCCAGGACTGCTCTAGAAATGAAACCATCTTTATTTGACATGGTGTCATTACCACTATTTGTTACCCCAACCAAACATTCAAATCATTGAGGGATTGAGTAATTCAGCAAATGAGAAGAAACTAGAAAGCTAAATATAAAGAGCAATTGGGCCATAGGAAATCTCTGCTTCATCGAAGACATTAACTTTTTAAAGGAAGGATAATTTAAAAATTAGAAGACAATGTCATGATTTTTATAAGAAAAGCAGGGGTCGAAAGAGCTATATTGAGTGATTATGTCAAAAACTGTTCTGGGGCCGGCCCCCTGGCCAAGTAGCTAAGTTCACGCCCTCCACTTCTGCGGCCCAGGGTTTCGCTTGTTTGAATCCTGGGTGCGGACACGGCACCGTTCATCAGGCCAAGCTGAGGTGGCATCCCACATGCCACAACTGGAAGGACCCACAACTAAAAATATACAACTATGTACTGGAGGGCTTTGGGGAGAAAAAAAAGGAAAAACAAAATCTTTAAAAAAAGCCAAACAAACTCTGCTATATCCTATTAATCTTAACAACAAAACTTAGCACTGTGTTGATTTTATAGACGAAAATGTTGAGGACCAAAAAGCCAGAAAGCATTAAGTAAAATGATTTCCCCAAGTTCTCCTGGTGTATAAGTGGGAAGAAGAAACATTTCTTCCCTTTCTAGCACAATCTTGGTATGTCTCTTGGTTTAAACTGAAGAATATTTGCACTCCCACGCAAAACACTCTGTGGGCTCTTTCCTCACAGAGTTGAGGAAATGGTGGTGTCTAGAGCAGAGCCTTAGTCATAACCATCAGACACCCTGTGCCTGACCACAGGCTTATCTGGGACTCTTTGACAAGTCATATACATGATTAGGGACTTTTGTTTCCTTCCCCTTGCAAGAGAGAAATCTACATCAAATTGGGCAAAGTAAAAGAGAATTTGGTGGATGCATTTTGAGGCATTTGAAAAGGGATAAATAACCTAATGGGAGAAATGTAGAGTCTTTCAGAAAACTGGAACCAGTGCTCAGAATGCTGCCAGGATACATTCTCTCTCTCAATCTCTACCTTCTTTGTTTCTATGGTCTCTGCATCACCCTCACTGTCTTGCCACAGACTGGTTTACTCCATGTACCAGGAAACCTGTCTCCTAACCTCTGGAGAGCAACTCGTCCACATTCATTCCAGTCACAGATTCAGAAATCAGCTCGCCTTGTGTTGGGCACCCACCCTTGGACAATCACCTGAGGCCAGATAGGTAGCTCAGACAGGCAGGGTAGCTCCTATGCTGACAACACAAATGAAGTGGAAAAAGAGAACTTTCCAGAACAGGGAGGCTACTGGGCTGGCAGTACCATTGACATCCGGGACATAATAGAGGTGCACAGCCACAAGGTAAGGGAGAAGCTTCCTGGAAGTCTATTGTAAATATTGCAATGTCCCAGGAACTCTGTTACATTTTCAAACTCCAAGTAGGTGGTTGTCAAGACTTCAGAGCATGCACACACTCACTTACTCATTCCTCAGACATTTACTGGTGCTAAAATAGAAGGAAAAATAAGAATAAGATATGATCCCTACCCTCAGAGTTTACTGCCTGCCGGGGAAACAGACAAGTATACTAATGATGTCAGTATTGTGAGCCGAGTGTATTAATGAAGGTCCATAGAGGGCAGTGTTTTTCATGCTGTATGTGGAGACCCATTGGCAGGTCATTAAATCAATTTAGTGGGCCTCAGACAGCATTTTAAAAAAAGAAATAAAACAGGCCAGAATATATCAGTGTACATTGCACAGCAGTAAAGATGCAAGGATCTGGTGAAACGGTTGGGTTTCAATTGTGTGGGAGGCTGTGTATGTGTAGGTTTATACAACCAAGTCATGATGTAAAATACATTTCTTACTTTGGGCCATTGTCAAGAATCTTTGAAAGACACTGATATGATATGAGCAGGAACACAGAGAAGAGACATCTAAACAAGACTAGGAGGAGGTAGAAGAGGAAGAGGTTTCTGAAGAAGAGAGCTCTTAACCTGAATCTTGGAAAAGGCAGTAATTCCAAGAGGGAGGGCAGCTGTGAAAAAGGCACAGAGAATTGAGAAAGCAGGGCAGATTGATGAAGCCTTGTGGCAGAAAGCTGTTGGAAGATGGCTCACGCATTACAGTTTGATTCCTCAAGCCACTATCCCAGGACTGAGAGCTGAGGGTGTAGAATGGAAAGATGGGGCACATTCTTATAATTGAAAATACAAAGTCATGAGTGGCAATGCTATTAGTAGAACAAAATGCTATAGGGGCCAGCCCTGTGGCAAGTGGTTAAGCTCACGCCCTCCGTTTCGGCAGCCCAGGGTTTCCCGGGTTTGGATCCTGGGCACGGACATGGCACCGCTCACCACGTCATGCTGAGGTGGCATCCCACATGGCACAACTAGAAGGACCCACAACTGAAAATACAACTATGTACCAGAGGGCTTTGGGGAAAAAAAAGGAAAAATTAAATCTTAAAAAAATAATAATAAAATGCTATAAAAGTTTAGAAATGTCAAAGGTTGCTTTGGCTTAGAGAAGCAGAGAAAGCTTCATGAAGGAGGGACCATTTTTGAGTCATCTATGAATACCTTACGGGTTTGGCACAGGGATCAATAGTTTGTTTGTGTGGTTGAGTTTGGTGAGTTAGGTGAGGAAAGAAGGAAACCTTCCCAGAAAATTTCAGAACCAAAGAGGAAGAGGAGACAGAATAAGCAATAGCCCCACCCCACAATGAGGCTGACTTAAACCCATTGTAGTAGCTCTTTAAGCGAGTTTGAGATACAATACCAAATAAAATTTAATTCCCTGTATGACACTCAAATATGTGCATCAGAGGGAGGCAGTCTAGCATCATAGCTAAGAGGCTAAGACCTGCAGTCAGGCTGCCAGGGTTCAAACTTACTTGCTATGTGATGTTGGTATGGTTACCTAACCTTTCTGTGCTTCTGCATTCTCATGGGTAAAACTGATATCTACAGTAGCAGCCATGGACGTGTGTTGCCCAGATCTTCTTCAAGAAAGAACTTGTTCTGCTGAGAGTAGTGTCGTTAGCTACCAGCCTTCTGCTGCAGCATCACTGGGATCCACTGCAGAATACAAGCTGAGGTCATGTTCATCCCAGGAGCTCTTAGTCAATGACAGAGCATGAAGGGAATACTAGGGCCTGGCCGTATTTGTCTAAAGTGAGACTCTGTTAAAAGGCAAGCTTTGCTTTGGATATTCCCCCTTGGGTTTGCCAAGACTTCGTCAAAGCTGCATCGTTGTCAGAGGCTCGCTCTACCCAATCCTGCTTCCTCCAAACTCTTCCCTTTCAGAGGTGTCAGATCTGCTTTGTGGTCTGAAGCCGTTTCTCACGCAATCCTGCTTCCTTACTCTTTATCTTTCACACGCAAAATGCCCAAAAAGCCTTTTGCACTGTCTGACCATCTCTTTCCCTGAATGGACACAATACCTAAGTATTGGCTGCCCAGGTCTCAGTCTTTGAACTGTTACTCTTTCTACACTCATTTCATAGATGAGCTCACTTAGTTTCTAGAGTTTTAATGCCATCTCTTTATTGAAGACTCTCAAATTTGTGACTCCAGCCCTTGAGCAGTCTTCTAAACTCCAAACACTTATATCCAATTTCTATTTAACGTCTCTGTCAGCTTTCCAATGGGAACTGAAGACTTAATGTGTCCAAGTCTAAACTCTTGATCTTTTCTCCTAAATCTGTCCCTTCTTCAGTCTTTTCCATCTCAGTAAATAACAATTCTATATTTATAGTTGCTGAGGGCAAACACTTTGGCGTCATCCTTATTTCTCTTTCCCTCATAGCCCACATCCAATCCATCAGCAAATCGTGTGGGTTCCACCTAAGAATACATACTGAAACTGACCAGTTCTCATCACCTGCACCAGTACAACGCTGTTTCAGGCCACCATGTCCCCTTCTCTGGATTATTACAATAGCCCCGTATTTGGACTTCCTATCTCTACCTTTGACGCACTCACTCTATTCTCAACACAGAAAACAGAGTACTCTTTTAAAATGTAAACCAGATCATGTCATTTTCATCTCAAAATCCTCCGACAGCATCTCCTGTCACTCAGAATAAAGCCTTAATCCTCAAAATAACCTATAAGACCCCATGTCATCTGGCCCCACCTTCAGTGTCCCCTTGTTCACTCACGTCTTTTATTCTCACTACACTGACTTCACTGCTGACCCCCAAATTCTCCAACATGCTCCCACCTTGGAATTTTGTACGCCTTATTCCCTTTGCCTGGAATATCCCTCCCCCAGATATCTGACTCTCTGTCTTACCTCCTTCACGTTTCTGTTCACACATCCCTCATTGGTGATGCCTTCCTTGAGATCTCTGTGCAAAATTGTATGCCCCAGCCTTCCCATTTCCCTTCTCTGCTGTACCTGTTTATAACTCTCTTAACATCTAGCATAATTGATTTTTGTCTTATTTCTCTGCTCTTCTCCACTAGGATATAAGTTCCAGGAGGGTGAAATTTTACACTTATTTTATTCCCTACAGTATCCTTAATACCTATTTGAATGTCTTGTATGTGGCAGAAACCCAATAACTGTCTGGTGTACAAATAAGTGAATTAGGATAATAAAAGTGCTGACATCATACAGGGGTTGTGATCTCTGCTAACTGATGTAAATTACTTAATACAGTGCCTGGCACGTAGAAGCAGTCAACAACTATGAGTTTGTGTTAATAATATTAACAATTCTTAGTCACTGCTGCCTTATGTAAGGTGGACACTTAAATGCTGGTCTCCATGCTGGGGATAAAATTTGACAGCAATGATTAGATGGGGGGCCACGGAATCAAGATGTCTCTCTATAAAACTATTTGTTGAGATTCCTTAAGAGAAAACTTTAGGATAATACATCCCATGTAGGTGAAAATTACTACAATTCACCCACAAAATGAGAGCTCTAAATAGTTTACTATATTCCTAACAAACGTTTGTACCATAAAGACTGCACAGTAGATTTCTAGGGTAAATGTCACTCTCTTCTCGATCACGTGAACAATTTTAGCCAGGTGTAACTGAAAGACAAGACTCTGGTTTGGTTTGCCTGGATCTCCTCTTTCATTGCCTAAGTCTTGGGACTATGTCCATTTTTTCAATAAATAGTTTTGGAGTGCCTGCTATGTCAAGGCAGTCTGATTGGCAAGGGAGATTCAGCAGCTAATGAGACAGGTTTCATTCCTGCTTTCATAGAGCTGACACTTTATTAGGGAAGAGGGGTAATTAACTAAGGAATTACAGCAGGTAAGTATTAGAATAGTGGAAGCACAGGATGACAGAAGCAAGTAACTTAGCTTGAGTGGGAAAGAAAATGGGGAAGCTCACTCTTTGCTTCTCAGAAGAGGTGATGTTTAAGACGACGTGTGAAATTATCCTGGTAAAGATTTAAAGAAAAGCAACTTCTGGCATAGAAGTTATCCTGGTAAAGAGAAGGATGGTTCCAGGCAGATGGGAAATATGTAAAATGGCTTGGAGCCTGGAGAGAACATGAGGCCTCAAAATCTTGGAAGTTCTGGAAGGTGTTCTTGAAGGCAAAACAAGGCTTATCTGCTGTGTCACATGAGTGGCTTTTCCCTAATGAATAGTTTCTCAGACTCTATTAGTAATTGCAGAAAATCTTTAATCTTTCTTTAATACATGCTCAAAGTTAATTTTAAATATTAATAAAGATTTTATTTTTCTACAGTACACTCTGAATATGTCTCTTGATCACTTCTAGACCCCAGCTAAGATTCTCTCTCTGTCATCATGACCCTGCATTTCTCTGCCTCACTCAATTATTCCAAGAGCCCACAGCTGGCCTTGAGCTTTGTGCTGACGTTGTGGCTGGGCTGAAGTATACGCTTTGTCCTCCTCCTCTTCATGAAAAGAGTAACCTGCTGCTGGAGGCAGAGCTGAACATAGATCCTGAATGTAGGCATGACGTGGGAGCCTCGATGCTTCCTTCCACTACCAAGCCCGAAACAGGCTGCTCTACAGGGCACTGGATACACTGGCCCATCCCAGGAAATCTACAGCACAAATGAAGAGATGAGGCAGGTAAATATAAAAAGACAATTAACAACACAATGGAAAATGTGAACTCCGTGAGATGATAAGTGGGTTACCCAAAGAGTGTAATAGGAAATCAAGAGAGACAGGGGCCATCACAATCAGGAAAGGCATCGCTGAGCAATAACAATTTGAACTGGATCGTGAAGGACTAGGATTCTGGTAGATGATAACAGCTGGATAGTCCAACACAGAGGGAGGCAGGGTGGGGTAGGGGACAGAGAGGCAGTGGAGAGAGAATAAGTAAGGAAAGATTTTAGAAACTGCTGTTACTGTTCTGGGGCTCAGAAGAGACTCTCTTGAACCCAGCAATCTCTCTCTTTGCAAACTTACACTCATTCATTCACTCAAATGGGCATGCAGTTATTATACACCTAGGATTCTGCAGGCTTATAGGATAAGATTTTAAATCAAACCAAGGAAATAAAAAACATTTAAAGAGTAAAGGCATGATTCATAATAGTCAGCTCTTTTACAGTTTGAGCTATTTAAGTTTGAAACTCAAGAAATTACATGTTTAAGTGCCTAAGCAGTCTTGAGTTGACTTTTAATTAACCTCTTTTGCCTTTTCTCATCTAGGAAAATTGAAAAATATTTTTATAGTCCAACAGAAACTTACCTTATAAAAGAATTACGCAAATTTGAAAGTCACTTATAATAATCTTTCAAAACGTGATGTTTGCAGCTAAATGAAGCCAAATTGTATTTATTCCTTATCAGTCTTAGTTATCTTGGCATCTCTCTCTTATTAATAAGATTCAGAAAAAGCCTAGCCTCCCAGTGCAAAAAAAAAGTGAAAACCACAGTGATTTAAAAATGATTTTCTCTAATCAAGCCACATCTCATTATTCATGATTCCTTTTTTTAGATTTTAATGTTTGCAGATGCTTTTTGTGGGAAAGATATTTAAAACATGTCCTCCCAAGTGTGCACCCACCTCTTCGTGCAGATTATTCTTCCTCTGTCCTTCTGGGTTGGAGGGGAGGATTTATTTATTCAGCTTAACCTGAATCTTAGTAAAGAAAAGGAGGGCATTCCCTTTTCTTTATACCACCCCCCTTTCAAAAGAACAATAATAGGTTTGCCTAAAAACAGATACAGAGGCTGTGCTATTCAATTTTCATTTTTATGATGGTAAGTGGAGTCACCTAGCCTTCTTGGCACCCTAAATAATGAGGTTCTTACACCTCCCATGATGACTGGTCACCAAAAAGGATTCCCTATTGTTTCAGTCTGGGTAGGCTAGGCCGTGCTGCAGTAACAAATAAACTTTATGATCATGGCGGCTTAGCACAGCAGAAGTTGATTTCTTCCACACACTGAGTCTAACGTGGTTTGCCTGGGATGCTCCTCCATCCAGTGACTCAGGGATCCAAGCTCTCTTCATCTTATAATATAGCCTCCTTAACATGTCACTTCTAAGGTCACTTCAGCCTGGCTAGAGAGAGGAAAGAAGCACACCAGCTTGTAACTGCCTCAGCCTGGAAGTAACATGTGTTATTCTGTTTCAGATTCATTGTCCAGAAGGAGTCACTTGGCCTCAACCTAATAGCAAGGCAGAGTGGAAATGAGGGAGAATGCATGGAATATTTGGTGAGAATTAACCATCTCTGCCTCAGTTACATGATTAGTTACATTTTGTTCTATGCTAAGCCAAGTCCAGAAGAAGCACTAGGAGAATGGAGAATTTCAGCACATTAAAATCATTGTCCAGAAGTAACCAGGCATACAAAGCATACATGTTCTGGAGACAGAGCACACTTATTGCCTGGCTTGCCACCTTCCAGCAATAAGAACTTTGGCAAATCCCACCCTCTGAGCCTCAATGTCTTCATCTGTAAAATGGAAAGAATATCAACATAGCAAGGCAGTTGGGAGGATTAGAAGAAATGACTGGGAAAGATCTGGAAAAGTGACTAGCAAAGACTATGTATCCACTTTTAAAAGTAGCAATTATTATTATTGTGTTTTAGTGATAATAATAAAATGATGATATCATTATCATTATGCAAAATAATTAGTTTGTTATATTCAATTTACCAAAAATAATGAGAACAACTTTGAAATGCAAGCATCTCTGAGACTTCCTAGGGGAGTTCCAAATCAGCTTTGACCCTGCATTTAATTTACTTTTAGCATAAAATGTAGCATATTATTACCTTTAGAATTTCTCATTTCAGATGAAAAAAAAATCAAGCTTTTAGAGTAATTGCAAATTTTTTAAAGAGACCTCAGTGAAAGCAGAGAGGTGAGTTTCCATGGCAATCTCTGAACAACGCAAAGGGAAGGGAAGAAGAGGGGAGCATTTAATGAGCACTTACATGATGTTAAGCAGTGTGCTTGGCACTTTACAGAAAATATCTGTCTAAAACACAGGAAAATGCTGTGAGGTCATGGTTTTATGGAAGAACAAGTGGACTCCAAGGTAGAGAGACTTACCTCAGTTAACCATTTAGAATGTGGCCCAAATGGGGTCTGGCCCACCTTTGCTGCACCGTTGAGTTTCCTGCGATTGCACCTTCTTTCTGCTTCTCGCGCTCTATGCCCCATGTTTCCCAGGCTTATTCCTCTTTGTTCCCAGACTTCCTCAAGGCTTCCCCAGGGTTAATATACAAACCTCCCTCTCCAGCCCGATCTCTCACCAGCACCTCAGGCTCCTATTTCCTTCTGACAATGAGATAAATATCCTTAGATAGATTATCTTTCCTACTCAGAGAGAGTCTTCCTTGTGGCAGAAAGCCTATGAGAAAAGTTGAAAGAGTGATGGCAGGGTGAAACCACCATGCTACAACCAGCCTACTACGGACCAGCTGTGCAAGAATCATCAACGGAAGCCAAATCTGGGGGGAAATTTGACGAGGGGCAGAATATCCGCGTGGTCTCAAAGGCTCTCTGCACAGATTGCTTGTTAGCTGAAAGGCGAAAAACAGTAACTGCACAATGGAGAAATGGGATGAGACTTGGTGTGATCAAAGTTGACCTTAGCAGAGAGGAGCGCATGGACATCACATGCCCCTGGACATGATGCATTGAGAAGGAAACCCCATCACCTATGAGTAACTTGAATCTAATCACAAGGAAACATCAGACAAACCCACACTGAAGAACAGTCTACAGCCGGCCTCGATTCTTTAAAAACGTCTGGGTATGAAAGTGAGAAGGACTGAGGAACCTTCTGGATTAAAGGAGAGTAAACAGACATGGCCACTAAATGGAGCAGATCCTGTACTGGACATGTAAGTGCTTAAAGGACACTATTGGGACAATTGAAAAACATGGGATATTGGAAGGTAAATTAGATGTAAGTATTGGAACAATGTTAAGTTTCCTAAATGTAACAAGATTGTGGTTATTTAAGAGAATATTCTTATTGTTAGGAGTTACACACTGAAATATTAAGAAGTAAAAGGGCAGACTGTATGTAACTTTCAAATGATTCAGAAAAACAAATAATCATTTTAGAATTTATAGTTTACACACAGGTAAGTATGTATATGCAGATCTATGTGTCTCTATAAATGTTTGTTTATACATATAGAGAGAGAGAGAGATGATAAAACAAATGTGGCAAAATGTTAAAAATTGGTGAATCTGGTAAAAGTACATCCAGAAGTTTTCCAGAGAAAGAGACTATATTTCCAGCAATTAAATGAGCTTTAGAAGTTTAAACAAATTAAAGTTTCTATTAATAGCTAGCAATTACTGTTTGCCCCTTGTTTGCTATGGGTTCTCCTAGGCAGGTTATCGGTATTCTTTCTAAACTTTCTTAAGAGTTCTGGATCTGGAAATTATGTCTTAATTTTCATGTTTAGATATGAGGAAAGTGAAACAGGCTACTCAATGCAAGACGTGGTGGAGTCCTGGATTTGAATTTGTATTGGGTTCACTTCCTTTCACTGTGATGTCAGGAGCCTTCAGGTACTCATGGGCCATATGGAGAGCGGTGAAGGAAGATAGACAAGCAACTAGATACCGTGGTGTGGTGTTAAATTCTTCCAACCAGTGTTTATTGAACATCTGCTAGGTTCCATGCGTTACACTAGGCTCTCTGGGACCAGAGCTGTGGACAGCAGAGACCCGGGCCTTGCCTCCCAGAACTTCCACTGCAGGGGATGTGATGGACACTAGTGAGCATAAGCGCTACGGAAGCACAAGGAGGGGTATCTCATCCAGACGAGGAGGGTAAGGCAGGCCTCTCAGAGGGGAGGTGACTGCTGCCATCACGGATTTTCAGATATGGGAGAACCTGTGAAATCTTGCTTATCCCTGTGTTCTAAAGACCTGGCACATAGGCATTTCCCTAACTAGTGAATCTGGACAAAGGACATACAGGTGTTCTCTCTTGTGTATAGCATGTACTACTCCTAATTGATAGGATGAGTGAGTGAATGAATGAATGAATGAGTGAGTCAGTGAAAGAGTGAACAAATTTCCACCTGTAACTGCAAGGAACCCAGTGGGACGAGCTCTCCCAGGAGGTTATTCTCTCTCTCATCCTTCCAAGGTCACCAGAGTGAGTGGGTCAGTTCCAGCAAGCCTTTCCCTCTTTGATTGGGCAGTGAGAAGAATTTGGGGGTGGCAGCATGGTGACTAACCATAGCCGTGGGGGTTCCTGCTCCCCCTGCTTCTGTGTTCTGATTTCAGAGGAGATGAAATGCTTTATTAAGAAAAGCCATTTAGGTCTCTCTTTTTTCCTGAGTTGCTCAACCTTTTTCAGACCCTGATATTCACAGAGGAGAACAAAGCCGCCTTCCCGAAGCTGTACTTTGGGTTTTGTTCTTGCTGAAGCCATGAGAAGCCAGCAGCCCGTGTGCCTCTGTAGGTCAGAAACAAGGGCCCTTTGGCTCTGTCCAAAGATCATAATCTTCGTAGTAACAAAGCAATATGCTTTCAGTTTTACTCAGTGCTTTCTCTTTCATGATCTCATTTCATTTACAGAGCAGACTTACGGAATGTTGGAGACCCTGATGGCTACAATACTGGGGGATTTCCACACCCCCTTTGGTGAAGTCCCAGGAAACTGTGAAGGAGCCAGGGGCCTGCCCTGTCGGGAGGGGGCCCCCTCCTCGGGGCAGGAAGCCCAGCTGGCTCATTTCTTTGCCCTTTGCTCACCCAACCATGCCAACTGACCTGCTTGCTTGCGCTTGTCCCATATATTGCAGTTCCAGTGACATTTCACTTGAAAAATAGATCTTATAGCTGGAAAGAAAAGTTTGGAGACTAGTGATCAGTGGCAATACCTTCATATTTTTGGTAAAGAAATGCAGGTCCAGAAAAGGAAATCGTTGGCTTAAAATCACAAAGTTAACAAGTAGCAGAGCAGAAACTAAGCTCCTGTCCTGGGTATCATTTCGGTTTCTACTCTAGGGCATGCGATTGCTGCATCTGGCAAAACCAGTCACAGGAAATGGAAAGGTCCAATGTTCTGGCCCAAAAGGAGAGAAAAATGACAATATTTTCTTTTAAATCCCTGAAAGCTGAAGGTTCTGGCATGCCCCTCCTCCCGTGTGCCTATTGGGTCTGTGTTCCCTGATGCTGAGAAGGCCCGGTGAGTCACCCCTCCCTCCCAGAGCCTCACTTTCCTCCCCGGAAACTGACCTGGGGAAGGTGGCTCACCACCATCTCTTCTGGATTCCAAATGTGCTTCAGGTTAGGAAATAACTAGCAACGTTTACCCCAGTCCTGACTAACTAAAGATTGAACACCAGGCTGAACTGAAATCACGGATGGGAACAGTTTCTTTCTAATGTAAAACCATAAGAAGAACTCCTTATGATGTCCAAGTTGCTCCCAGCCGCGATGCCAGGGAGCACAGAAAGACCTACAATCACCTTCCAGGGAAGGGAGTCCATTCCCACCCCACCTCTCATGCTTTCAAAAGCCACAGAAGGGAGAAAGACCCTAAGCTGCATGAGGTTCCTTTGAGAAGGTGAACTCAGGTCTATTTTAGCCCCTCCCAATGAAGAAATGGTGGGCTGAGTGGCATTCCCTGAGACCACTGCCCCCAGAGTGACACTACCTGCCATCTAGAGGCACTGGCGCAGGAAAGGGAGGCCAGGATGGTGGCTGAAGCTGAATCACCAGCTCCAGGAGGGCAAAGGGTCAATTACTTGCAAGCATCAGCAGACTCAACACACTTTCGAGCACATCTCTTCCTCCTGTAGAAAAAAATGATGTTGCCTTATAGCTTCCTCACCTCTAACTTCTTGGAATGGATTTCATGCTATCTGTTCCTTCCATGCCAGTAATCTCTCTCTCTCACTCTCTCTCTGGCCAAAAGAATACCACTTTTTCCTGTTCAAACCTTGCAGAGTGCACCAATTATATATGTTAAAAATGATGACAACAGTGAAATTACTGAAAACCATAAAAGGCAATTAAAAACTAAAACCTTGAAGTGTTGATGCTCCATGAAATTATACTGATTTGATAGATTCCACAGTTGGACATTGCCTTCCTCTGTCATGTGAACAAAATTTTATCTTTTCATTTTAAAAGCAGTGATTATATCGGTATTTTTTTAATGACATCTATGGGTTGTTTCCTTTCTGTAAATATAGAATGTTCATTTGCATAGTCACAAAGGAAATTAGGAAATGTCTACTCAATTTTTACAGCTCATGACGTGTACTAATATTCCCAGTTTCTTTTCTACTGCCTGGCTGAGCAAAAGATAAATTTGTGTCGCTGTTGTTTGTCATATTGCAAGATGATAATGTTGACCAAATAAGCAAATGAAACGACCTGTCAAATTTACACATGAACTGTAGGTTAGAGTTGACCAAATGCCTTCACATTTTTTTTTTAATGCACTTGTTTTGAAATTAACCTAGGTTTTACTCTACTCTCTCACAGCTGCTGAATCTGTGAACTTGAGCGTGTTACCTTACCTCTCTGAGCCCCACTTTCCGCATATGTAAAATGGAAATAGTACTAGTATTCATGGGATCGTGGGGTGGACTGAGCAAGAAAATATGCAGTTTAGTGTGATGCATGCACTATAGAGTAGGCCCTCAATAAATGGGATTTCCTTTAATTTCACTAGAACCATGCATTGACCTGATGAGGTTTGGAGTACAGGTGGCAAATGTTGTAATTCCTGCTCTGCAGTGGAGATGACTGAACTCAGAGAAATGAAATGAACTGACCCATATCTCACAAATGACTAAGTATCACTTTAAACCACTGGTTCTCAGGGCTAGCCCCGTGGCCAAGTGATTAAGTTCACGAACTCTGCTTAGGCCGCCTAAGTTTTGCCGGTTCGGATCCTGGGCATGGACATGGCACCGCTCGTCAGGCCATGCTGAGGTGGCATCCCACATGACACAACCAGAGGCACTCACAACTAGAATATGCAACTATGTGCTGGGGGTGCTTTGGGGAGAAGAAGAAGAAGAAAAAAGAAGATTGGCAACTGATGTTAGCTTAGGTACCAATCTTTAAAAAAAAAAAAAAAAAAACACTGGTTCTTGATCAAGGATAATTTTGCCTCCAGAGGATGGTTGGCAATGTTTGGAGACTGGAGATTGTCACCATGGGATAAGTACACTATAGGCCTCTAGTGGGCATAGGTCAGAGATGCTGCTAAACATCCTGAAAGGCACAAACTTAACTCCCCACAGCAAAGAATTGTCCAGACGAAACTGTTACTAGTGCCAGGGTTGATAAACCCTGGTTTAGATCCATGTATTCTGACAACAAATCAAGAGTTCTTTTCAGTTCACCTTATATTTCCCAAAATACACCAAAGCACCTTGTAAAACTAAAATACTATTTTTGTTATTTAAAAGACAGAGTAGTATAATAGAAAACTTTAAGATTGACACATCTGGGTCTATTCTCAGCTCTACCACTTACTAACATTTCTTCTGAGTGACCTCAGGCAAAATTAACTCATCTGGGTGCTGGTTTCTCTGTTTGCAAGATGTAACAGGCTACTTCAAAAGTTACAAAAAATTTAAGTAAACAACTGTGTGATGTTAGCACATAGAAAGGGTCCCATTCACGGCAGCTACAATACAATTATTGATATAGTTGACGTAACATTTATGGATGTGAGTGTAGACAAAAAGGATAACTTTCATTTTTTCAATAAAATTTATGTGTACCTACTAGGTGCTAAGCACTGAAGATACCAAATGAGCCAAACAGAAAGGGCCGTACTATGATGGAACTTACATGCTGAGGGGAAGTGGACAACATATAGAGGTAAAGACAGAAATCTAAGATAATTACAGATGGTGACCAGGGAGGTCTTCTGGAAGAAGGCAACTGGAGTAGAAATCTGAAGGATAAGAAAGCATAAGAGTGAAGTGAAAAAGATCATTGAAAGAAGGAATAATAAATGCAAAGGCACCAGGCAGGAGGTGTTTGAAGAAAGTAAGCAAGGAGTGTTGGAGCATAGAGCCAACTGAGGTGGGTGGGAGAGCAAGGGTCTTTCCACCTTGCAAAGAACCATAGGGACTGTAAGAGAGATAAGGAATTGTCACTTTTCCCTGAATAATGCCCATTTGCAGGCTCCTACCTCCAAGACTGAACCCAGAGTCCTGCCTGGAACAAAAATCAATTAACTTTGAGTTCTGATACAGACTGTCTGTAACGGAACCTTACTAAAGGAAACATAACTTTCTCAGTTCCTATAGGTTCAATGGAGATCAAGATCCAAGCTTGGCCTACTTTCCACATGACTGAGGTAGAGACAACTCAGGGTATGATATACTGAATGTTGAAATATTCCTCTTCCGGCCCCAGCAAAGTTTGGAAAAGAGATCAGTGGCAGAAATAGACTGAGAAAATAAGATGGTGTGGTCCACATTCCTCCCCAGTTTGGGGTTTGGCCCGGGCAAGAGTGAGGGCTTTAAAAACATTCAAAAAGGTTTGGGGGAACTCAAAACATAAGGAAGAAACTGATGACATGATTCTCCAAGCAGAGCTTCAGAAAGCTGTCAGCCCACAGGAGAAATGCTTCATGTGGCCACATTCAGCAGGGACAGAAGTGAGGTTGAACTATTGGTAGAGGGAGAAAGCAGGACTGTGGGCCTGAGAAAGCATGACTGACTCTCCAAGGCCTGGGAGAAAGTTATAGGGGTCTAGAATTTCACCATTGGTATAAGGAGGGGATGGAATATTACTGAGAGTGCTGATGGCTTACCAGAGTCATGACTTGAAAGAAGACACAGTGTGTGAGAACTCTGGTCCCTCAGCAGAAAAGCCAGGACCTTGAACTCCAGTCATGGCAGTCCAGATGCTGACCCCAGGGCAGTCTTCGGTTCAGAGTGCATACCAGACTAGTCATTGGCTAATACCAGTGCAGACTCAGATGACTCTGCATGGATCTATGAGCCCATCTTCCACATGAACCTTGACATCATCTTGAAGAAAAATAGGAGTATGAGGAAACTAATTCAAAGACAGGACATTCAACTCTAAGGAAATGCATTACCCCAAAAATATCACCGGAATTATTGGACAAGACTCAGTTTTCCGGATTAAACTAAATTTAGATTCTCCTCCATGACCCAGTGGAGTACACATACTAAATAAGAAATAGAAACAGAACGATACTTTTTGTTCTTTTTCTTCACATTTTAGTGTACCGTGAATACAGATGACCCCACAACAGAAAAAAATAATTAGTTGAGTTGATACCAATATAGAAGATTCCCTAATTTGAGATGAGCAGAAAAGCAAAATTTTTTGTTTCTCTAAATGAAAGAGGAAAATCAGGTTAATATCTGATGGGAAAAGAGACTGTCCTTTGGAAGAAGGCCAAGCCCTCCTGAGCCTGTGGATGCTTGATCTTGTCCTTTGAGTCTACCTTTTCCTCCTCTTTATCTTTGAGGTTGATGCTCATTGCCTGCCCCAAACTCTGTCTACTGGCCTCTTCATTGTTGACTTGCCAGTTCCCTGCCTAGGAAGGGCCTGACTCCAGTAAGAGCTGCCAATTGTAGACCCAGGGCTTATGATTAGGGTTGCTAGATAAAATATAGGATGCACAGTTATGCATTTCATTTGAATTGCATGTAAACAACAAATAATTTTTTGTATAAGTGTATCCCAAATGTTCCCTACAAATATTGCATGAAACATACTTTTACTAAAATAAAATATTGTTCATCTCAAATTTAAATGTAACTGGACATTCTATATTTGTATTTGTTAATCTTGCAACCCTACTCTAAGCAATGGCAAACCTAGATCCCATGCCAACTTGAAGGAGAAATGGGTACCCACATCACCATTCATCCACACTGTGCCCCATATAGACTGAGAGACAGGGCATACCTCAATTTTAGTATTCACAGATGTAAAATGTAAATGTAAATATAACCATAAATGTAAATATATTAAAAACTGAGGTTTTGGGGGAAAAGTGGCCTGGAAGGTTGAAAGAGGTTGAAGCTACCCTGGGTCTCATCATGGAAGGAAGAGTGCCTTCTCTTCACATCAACATTATTAGACCTCACAAGGATCTCATGGGTAGGCATCATTATGACTATTTCACAAATGGGAAGCTAAGATTCAAGGAGCATAGCAACAGTGAATCATAGTGAAAAGTACACTACATTTATAGTCAGTAAAACCAAAATTTGAATTTCAGCTTTACCCGGCTGTTACTACCAGAAATATCTTAACATTTTTGAGTCTCTGATTGTCATATTTGAGAAAAGTAATACACAGACCACTGAGCAGAGGGAGTATTTCATGTATTGATGTATGCAAAGTACCAAATAGCACTTAGCAAGGTACTCAAGAAATGAAAGCCACTGGCATTAATTTCTATGAGGTAAGTTTTCCATGAACCGTGATGCCATGACTGAAATCAGGGACCTGGTACATAGTATAGTCACGGACACATGGAGTTACTTAATAAAGAAGATTTGAATTAATGTCTAGTACTCAGATAATTCCTTCCCATTAAGCATTGACCTCCTCTATTGCCCTATTTTCAAACACAAATAGTAATGAGATACAGTAGTAATATCTTGAATCATGAACTCTTTTAATGAATTAAATTTATTGAATCAACTTTCTCATCAACACTAGGCTCTGGCTCAGGGACATGCCCTGGCTGTGCTATAAAGGTCTTCTTGGGGAGTGGACCCAAGCTTTGGTCACCTCTGAGTAAAGATGGGTGGAGAGAGTACTAGAAGAGGGGATATCATCAAGAGCAAAGGCAAAGACATGGAAAAACCTGGAGCACAAATGAGACTAGTGAAGATCTGTGAGTCATTATAAGGATAATTTTGATGCAAACCACTTTGGTTGCAGATTATCTTCTAGAGTCCCCACTTCTTTAAGAATTAAAACAACCACCCCAGTATTTCCCAATGAGGCAGACTCACTGTTCATTTGCCATCTGGAATCTTAGTCTTGCAAAAGAGTAAAGTTAGTGAAATATATATTTGAATGAAACTCAGCCTCCCTCTTTTACACTGCGATGAACAGTCAGGAGTCCTGGGAGGTGAGAGGGGGGAGGGCTGAGTGTGAGGGCCATGAGTTCACACCACACCTCCCCTCTGTGCTGAGGATTGTTGCCATGACAGCCATTCCCAACTCCAGACTGCCTTTGGAGTCCTGCTAGGTAGGTGGCTTACTCCTGAAGTGGTTTTTGTGTATGTGGAAAATCAAAGTTACTACTTGCTCTTTCTTTAATGTCCAATGTAATTATAACTATAGTAAGTGAAATTTCTCTAAACATTTAAACTTGCATAACTAATAAATTAAAATGTAAGCTTTACTAATCCTCTTATACATTTAAAAGTTAGTTACAAACCTTAGTCAAACTCTCTACCTATCTCAATAAAAGCATAAGCCTAATGTGCCACATTCCCTTAACTGCTTCAAACACCTTAAAAACAGACATGATATTCACAAATTATCATATTGATTATAAAATGTATTGTTATATTTATACTCAACCTGTGAGAAAGTTAGTGATCCTAGAGACTTAGTTAATTTCTTCATTATTTACATACTTTAATATATTTTAATGCATCTTCCCAGGTTACAGTGACCTATCAAACAAAAAGATTATGGTAGAACAGCTGACATTGTTGGGACTTCCAAAGTGAATAAAACTCTAGCAGCTATTTCTTACCTGGGCTCCTCTTAGAATCAAGATTGACTCCTTGTGTCAACGAGAACGTCCACAGCCATGCCTTTTCCTGCAACTTGGTGCCTCTGCTGTCTTCTTTCGTCACATCCATGTCATGGGACATGTTATAGGCTGAATTCTGTCCTTCCAAAGATTCATAGCTTGAAGTCCTAACCCATAGTTCCTCAGAATATAACTGTATTTGGAGTCAGAATCTTTAAAGAGGTAATTAAATGAAAGTGAGGTCATTAGGGTGCACCCTAATCCAATATGACTGGTGTCCTTACAAGAAGAGGAAATTGGGACATAGACACATACAGAGGGAAGATAATGTGAAGACACAGGGAGAAGATGGTATCTATAAGCCGAGTGGAAAGGCCAGGAAACAGATTCTCCCTCTCAGCCTTCAGAAAGAAACTGCTGACACCTTGATCTCAGACTTTTAGCTTCTAGACTGTGAGAAAATAAATTTCTGTTTAAGTCTGTGGTGCTGTGTTACAACAGCCCTAGCAAACTAATGGAGGATGTGTAGCTTTGATTTACAATTTAACTCATTATATAGTTTTTGTATCTCAGTAAAATCAGTTGAGTCATCTAGAGGTTTCATTTTCTAGGAGACAAGAAGCTAAGTTGAACTATCAGCTCTTCTTTCTAAATTTTGAACAATCCATCATATGGCAACCCACTGCCATGCTTTCCACCTAGTTCTTGTCCATGGTCCATTGAGGTTATAGGCCCTTCTGCTCTTTGTGCAATTCCCATCCCCTTTGAGAACTATTTTGCCCATCCCTCTCCATTATGCACAGAGGTAGGTAAAAAAATACACACATGCATCTGAAAAACAGAACATCATATATGTCAATAGTCCGCTACTAATTTTGGTTAACTTAAAAATTGTATTCATTCTTCTTTTGTATCATAATTATCATCTTTAATGAACTTATTTTGTCTTGGAATGCCATAACTTTCATATAGATTCAATTCATTCCAATTAGCTATGGTTAATATTCTGTTTTGATATTCAAACTGTTATAACTTGGCAAGTAGAAGTTTTTAAAAACTATCTCTTTTGTCTTTTCAGTATGACCCTAGATATTTTTTAAAGTTTTCTTGTCTTCTGGCAGTCAATGTAACTCAAAATCCATGCAAACTTTTTTCCATCCCAAGACATGGAATCCATGGATCTCCAAGGAGTCTCGATTCTCTCTAGCTCAAGAACCAGCTAGGATTGGAGGATGAGGTGTGGCTGCTCAGTGTTGATGCCTTCCACGTGAGTGCTGGAGGACAGCAAGACGCAACTGCTGGATCACCCTGGGGTTAGAACTGAAAAAAGCTATTTCTAGCCAAGGTCATGAAATCCACAATTACATCTTTAATTTAGCTTTAAGAATGATAAATTATTTTATTTCCACTTTAATATGCCTAACTTAGATAGATTTTAAACCATCACTCCAACTATAATTGTCTCCTTTTATTTTTACTTTCTACGTATTTCTCATCCATCACCATTTGTAATCATTTTATTGACCCTAAAGAATTCAAAGCACCTCAGAAATTGCCTCTATTTATCCTCCCTCAACTCTCAGTATAGATACAAATTAATTGAGCCCCTCATATACATGTTGTGGCATCGACGCTTTCAGGTCCCATAGAATGATATTTCTCAAGCTTAAGGCCTAATTTGCTAAGGATGTAATGTATAGGCTGAATGACCTTTACCCACTCTCCTCTCCTCTCTGGACCTTACTCAACTCACTAATATTTTTTTCGAACTAAAAAAAGGAAAAGAAATGGCCAGGTCTCAAATTCCGTGATTCAGGAAAGAATTAGGTCCAGGATCAAATCTACTTCATTAACTAAAGGATTTTTACAGGAGAAACATGGAGGGAAGGGCAAGAGAGCTGAGGACGATACCATTCTTACACCACCAAACACCGAACACCACTGAGCCATTCTTTTCCCACCTGAAGCTGCAGATTAAAAGAGTTAAATGGTGTAAAAGCACTTTACAAATTTAAAGCGTGTGCAAATTTTCTGCCTTTTTACTGCGAAACACCACTCATGATGATGATTGAGTTAATTCAGGCATTAAGCTTTTAAGGCGCTCACCCAAGTGTCGAAAGGAAAGTCCTTACAAAGTCCACGTATCCTGGATTTCCAATTCAGTGCTCTATCCACCAGATTATGCAGCATTTCAAATACGAAAATGAATTCCATGGATGAGAAGCAATCATTCACCCATGGGCCAGCCTCTCATCTTTCCCCGCACACCTGTCGGGAGGAGATTTGACCGGAAAGGCCCCACTTACCTGAGATAAAGGCCAGTCCACTAAGGACTGTGACGCTGGGTGCTCTGCCCTGAAGCAGGGTGGCAGACAGCTGCATTAAAGTTGCAAGGCACGCAAGCCTTCCTGGCCTGTTTTATTCATTCCAGTTCCCAGGGATAACACTCCAAACTCTGAGTTAGAGGTGCACCTTTGTTCTTATTCTAATATAACCAAAGAAAACAAGCTCATGATACAGCAGTTTAATTAGAGTATGCAAATTACTGTGCTCCCATGTCCTCTCATGGGCGACGTCACACCTTATTTACAGGAGAGGAGAACACAGCTCAGAAAAGGAGGAGGATGGAAACAAAGCAAGCAGTCTATGTTCCTCCACAACAGCGTGGGTGGAGGGCCAAACACTGGCTGCCATGGTTGCCATCATGCAACATCATTCACTCTGTTTAGCTTGTGGAGGACTTCGGTTAAGCCACATCTCTTTGACATGCTGGGAAAAGTAAAGAGCAGGCATTGCAGACAGTGCCTGATTTTTGCAAATTTACTTTTGACATACATACATTAAAGTATACTTTTTTATGTGCGGTTTTATGAAATTTGACAAATGTCTAGAGCAGTGTAACCATCATCACAATCAGGACACAGAACAGCTCCATCAATGCATAACTGCTTTGTATTCAAACCCTTTGTATTCAAATACTCCATCGACTCTGTAACCCTGGCGACCACTTCAGTTCTCCATCCCTATAGCTTTGCCTGTTCCATAATGTCATACAAATGGAAATCTGGCTTTCTTCACTTGCATAATCTTTTATGTACTTTAGATTCATCCATGTTGTTGTGTGTATCAGTAATTTGTTCTTTTTATGGCCCCGCGGCATCCTATTGTATGGATACACCTGTGTTTGCCCATCCATTCATTAGTTATAGGACATTTGGGTTGTTTCCAGGTTTTGGTGATTACCAGTGGAACTACTATAAACATTTACATACATGTTTTTGTGTGACGTAAGTTTTCACTTCCTTGGGTAAATATCTAGGTGTAGGATGGCTGAATCACATGATGAGAGTGGGTTAACTTTATGAAAAATTGCTAAATTTTTTTCCAAAGTCATTGTACCATTTTGTATTCCCACCAGCAACATATGAGAGCACGAGCTCGTCTACAGCTTCACCAACACTTAATATTGTCAGGTATTTTTATTGCTTTATTATAGCAATTCTAACAGGTGTGTAAGTGGCATCTCACTGTGGTTTTAGTTTGCATTATCCTAATGACTAATGATGTTGAGCATCTTTTCATGTGCTGACTTGCCATCATATATTTTCTTCAGTAAAATGTGGATTCAAAACTTTTACCAAATTTTAAATGAGTAGTTTTCTTATTCCTGATTTCAATAAAGGATTTCTAAGCTTACAATTGTGTATAAACTAATTTTTTATTAAGTAAAAGCTAGCCAAGATTGTTATAAACAGAATTTGAATCAAAAGAAAGCTAGATTTTAAGAAGCTTAAATATTTATAGTTCCACAACAGTGCTTCTCAAAGTTTTGTGGGCAAATGAATACCTGGGGATTTTGTTAAAAATGTAGGTTCTGGGGCCCGGCCGGTGGTGTAGTGGTTAAGTTCTCGCACTCCACTTCAGCGGAAGTGGGGTTTGCCAGTTTGGATCCTGGGCGTGGACCTACACATGGCTCATCAGAATAGAGGAAGACTGGCACGGATGTTATCTCAGTGGTGATCTTTCTCAACAACAGCAAAAGTAGATTCTGATCCAGGAGGTCTGGGATGGAGCCCGAGAATTTGAACTTCTAATAAGCTCCTAGGTGATACTGATGCTGCTGGTGCCTGCATCACATTTTGACTGACAAGAGTCTAAAAGACCTTGATTCAAATTCCATTTTATAATCCCAAAGCTGACCAACACTCATCATGTAATTAAATTTTCTTTTTCTTTTGGAAGTAAAATAAAAATGAAATTAATAAATACATCAAGATAATTACATCTCTCCCTTAGGACATAATGCATACTGTTAGAACTTGCAAAGGTGTGTCACAAAGTCCCTGTGCCAAATATCTGTCCAAAAATTATGCTATCATGTTGTTTAATTTTGCTACTAAGGAACATAGAAAGATCTTCCCATTGAAGTCACTCCAGTGAAGAAATAGTTATATATGTCCCATATTTAGAATCAATTATTTTTTTGTCCCCAAAATACTTTGATGTGGTCGCTGGTTACAGTAAAAACTTTCTGTGTTTTTCTCCCCATAAACAATGATGTGAGAGTGGGTGGGCAAAGTCCAGATACCCCAGGACCTTATTTAAAAAGGCCCATAAACAGAGATCAGGAATTAGTGTGGGCACTATCTAAATGTTACTAAATATTGCATCAAATACAAAATAAAATGACAGTAGAAAAACCCTGTTATTGTCTAAGTCTCTTTGAGGCTTGGAATTTCTGTTGCATTTCTGCTTTTAAAGGAATCAGAATCGTCTTTGCCCAGAGAAGGATATCATCTATGATTTTGGCAAATGCAAACATCTGTTTTTAAGGGGATTGTATATACTTTAGAGAGTAACCAAGATAAGTCATTATTAAAAAGAAAATATTAGAAATTTCTATTTTCATTCATTTTTAAATTTAAAAAAATAAGAAAATTCCATTTGATCAATGTTGAGTAAATCAATTGACACATGGATCTTCATTTAGTCCTTATATCGTAGAGTGGAAGATAAAGAATTCCATTTTGGACATAACTTTGAAATATCTGTGAGATATGCAAATGGAGATGTCAAGTACGCAGTTAGACCAGCAATCAAGAGAGAAGGAAGGTTGCACCCATAAGCCAACTAGGTGTTAGAATAGAGAGGGGAGTGGACAGGATCACTTCTATAAAAAAGGAAGGCATAATGGAGGGGAATTCTAACATTTACAGCTTTAGCAGGGGAGGCAGAACAATCCAAGAAAACTGAGGAGGAGGTAAAAGAGTCAAGAATGCAAGAGAAGCAGGAGTGTTCCCAGGAGAAAATGGTGTCTCACAAAATAGTAGACAGAGTGTTGAGGAAGACTGATTATCCACATTAAATACAGCTGGAGCGTTTAGTAAAATGAGGGCAGAATCTGCTTCCTGGATTTGGTTATAGGGAAGGACATCTTTGGTGACCTCAGCAAGACAACAGCCATTTCCAAAGATCATAGTGCCAACTGCAAGTGCGCAGGGCCAATGCCCGAGGAAGTGCATTCTGTTGCTGTTGTTCACAGAAGCTCATTCTATTTTGGTGTATAGAAATACACGCATGGTCCGAGTGAAATTTTTGGAAATTAAAGAAATGCAAAACGTGACAAACAAGAACACATTTTAAATTAATCATCAATAATCCTATCACGTAAGGCAATCCCTGGAATAATGTTGTGTGTCTAATTCCTGAGTTTTCTCACTTAGTAGATGTCTATTCTTTTAATCTATTCGGTATAATTGTGATTATATTTTATGCCCTGATTTTTTCACTTCTCTTTTTAACAAACAAGTTTTAAATGCTTCGTAAGCATAGAATGTCATAAAGTGAGCATACCATATAGATATTCATCCCATTTAGATTGTTTCCAATTTGAAGACTATTATAAACAAAGCTGAAATGAGCATCTTTCTATATAAACCGTCTCCGCAATTATTTTGGATTATTTTCTTACAGAGAATTGTTCTTAGGGAAATTTCTGGGTTACATGTTAGGAGCACCTTCAAACTCTAAGGATCTTTTTTTTTTCAAAAGCCGTCAGCTTTTTTTGTTTTTTTAAGTATGCTTTTTCGTGAGGAAGATTGGCCCTAAGCTAACATCTGTTGTCAATCTTCCTTTATTTTTTTTCTCTCTAAAGCCCCAGTATGTATGTGTTATGTTCCACGGACAGAACTTCTAATTTTCTTTCTCACAATGCAGAATATTATTTTTCCACCTCTTCCTCCAAGGATCTAGAACTTTCCTAATACTGAGCCATAGAACATCACTGCCAAGAAAAGGGGAGGGGTGTGGAAGGGGGAGAGACAAAGAAACTGGAAGGGAAGGGAAGAAGAGGGCAGGGGAGTGGAGGGCAGGAGAGGAGAGGAGAGAAGAGGAGAGAAAGCCATTTGCTACCAGTAATTTCAAGAAAGCCATTGAGTCTTGTGTAACTTACATTTTTCTCCAGATACTTGCATTTTCAAAAGCTGGAGCAATGGCATAGTAAACACTTGTCAATTTCAGTTCTTCCTACTAACCCCAGTCTCCCATTTGGGAAAGCCCTATTAGCTGGAGTCCTGGTGAGAAACACCAGCCCCTCGCCAGAGAAGGAGAAGCAATCACAGCTCTTCTATCCTATCTTGGGTCAACAGGAGGCTGGCATGCAGATTGGGCCCAGTAAGTTGACTATCAATTCTGGGGTTTGGATTTTGAGAAAGAAACACAATCACATGGGAACAGAGGTCACTGTCATCATTGTGGTGGACTGAGCAGGCCAGCCCATGCCTCTGTTGTGGCCTCTGCTGCGGTCCTTGATGGGCTGCCCTCCATGGTGATTACCCATCTCTACGTGTGGTCCTCCTGCCTCTTATTTCTATGTGCCCCTGATATCCCTGAGTATCTCCCTTTCACCAAAATTAGCATGAACCAGCCTTTAGTACTTGTAAAGAAGACTCTGTCTGAGCCCAGTAAGCAGGACCAGGCCACATTGAGGATTTTGGACTTTATCTTTAGAGAAGTAGGAAATTACTAATGGGTAAAAGTTTTTTCAGCACATGACTAATTATCCAAGGAGGGCGGAAATGGAGGGCTGGAGAAGGAATGGGAGTTAGGTAGACTCCTAAAAGTGGTAGTAAGAACTGAGGACACACAAAAGTGAACTCCAAGAAGGTAAGGAGCAGAATTCTAGAAGGCTGCTTGGAGTCGCTAACATGCTGAGAACAAAGGCATTCTCACTTTCACATCATCCACAGGCTCAGGACACCGGGCAAGTAGACAAGGGACAGAGAGGCTCCAAAAGTACATGCCTGGAAGCAGTTACAAGGACAGATGAGGATGCCAGGAGAGACATTTTATGCAGCTTACGTGCAGACTCCAGAGCTGGGTTTTGTCCACTTGATGGGGCCAAAAAGAAAGAACAATTTGATAATAATCTGTTCTTCTGATGGCTCCTGATTGCTCAATGCTCCTCTCCAACATGTTAGATAGGAAAGGGCCACACCAGCATACAGACACCTCTCCCCGCTTTGAGAAGAGAGTTTCCTAAACTTCACTGATAAGATTCACCTGCAACTCTGGCTAAAAATGTAGCTTCCCAGGCTCTGCCCCCAAGAGATTCTGACTCAGAGGGTCAAGGGTGGAACCTGAGAATGATTTTTAACAAGTTCTGTCATATGATTCTTGTCATCATGGAAGTTTGAGAAACATCACTGCAAACTCTCTTATCTGATGAAGATATGAAATAGACAGCCAGCAGAGATTTTCCTGGTCATCTATGCTATCATCCCTGAGAAGGGTGTTTTGAAGGTTTGATTTTGCATGTACCGGCATCTCCTGGAGGGCTTGTGAAAATACAGATTGCTGGTCTCACCCCCAGATTTCTGATTCAATAGGTCTGGGTTGGGGACTGAGAATTTGTATTTCTAACAAATTCTCAGGTGATGCTGAAGCTGCTGGTCCTGGACCACATTTTGAGAAGTATTGACCTAAAAGGAACACAATGTCCGTGGGTTTTCAACACATCGGAGGTTAGGCCATAGTAATTATCACTCATCAATTCCCTCAAAGGAAACCCTCCTCCCTACAAACAGCCCCTCAGAACAAGACAGGGGATCCCCTATGCATAATTACACACCCTGAGGACCAGAGACGAAGACCCCCCAATAATACATCAGAAATAAAATCTGAAATCCTCAACATGATCAAATAGACTCCTTGATCCAATCCAAACCCTAATCCTCTTTCGATTGAATAAAGAGTGAAGTAGGAGGTTGAAAGGAGATGGATGCCTGTACAGAGGTGATGTTTCTACAGTACAGCCTTGGGAGACCCGGGGCAGAATCAAAGTGAGGAAACTGAGGCAAAAACACCAGGGCCTTGGGACACATTCCTGCATGTTAGGGAGAGGACAGCTGAGATGTAGGGGAGATCATGGTGCTGGAAGTGATGTCAGGGTGGGGACTGGGGATTTTTGACAAAACCAGGCCAGAGCGTCCAGCCTGACTCTGCCAGGCTCTCGTGGGACCACAAAACCCAGTACATAGGCTCTACCTTCGGTGGGGCTTCATAAATGCCAAACAATGCAATGTTCTAAGTGCTTTTCATGAAAGAACTCTGTTAATACTCTCAGGAACCCAATACATAGGTACTACCAACATCACCCTTTACAGATTAGGAAACTGAGACACAGAAAAGCCAAGTATCTTGGCAAAAGTCACAAGGTGAGTACTCACTGGAGCCACATGTCAAATCCAGGCCATCTGACCTCAGAGGCTACAGTCCCAACCCTGACAAGCTGCTGCTTCTTAACAGAATACATAGTTCTTGATCATCTGCTACCTTAAGTCACTATTTGAGCCACTTTGCGTGGGCGTTAGAGGAGGGAGGTGAAATAAAACAAAAAGGATACTTTCCCTGTCCTGAGAAAGATGATAATCTGGAAGGATGGACCCACGCATTCACAGCTGCATCTACAACAAGGCAGATTACAAGTCCAGGCATCTATGTCCATTTAAAGGCTAAGGGGACACAGAAGAGGGATCTGTGGGAGTAGGTGGCACTTCTCGGAGACTTGTTGTTAGAGGAGGTCTTTAACGTGGGCCCAAAATAGACTATAAGCAAAACAAACAAACAAACAAACTGGTCCCTCCAAGGTTGGCGCTTGCAAGAGAATATCTAGGAGGAAGAAGCACCTGGTTCTGAGGCTGCGACCTCATTTTTCAGACTCTCCTTTGCTTCGCATCCCTCTCTGGTTCCTGCTGTCACCATCCTGCTGGCGCAGAGGGTAATCACCTTCTTCAAATACTCTGGCCCCGATACTGAAGACCTTTCCATTAACTCCCCACTGTACAGCTGAGGACAAGCTGGAATTAAAAATAATGAATATCAAAAGGGCTTTTACCAAACGCTCAGGAGGAGAAACAAGAAAATAAATAGTCCCATAATATCAAAACTTTTGTCTAAGAGAGCTGCTCCATCCACACGGCACCCTGGGGGAAAGGATGTCTTGCCTGACTCCTGCTCTTCCTAGACCCTGGTCTGTGGACTTATCAGATACTATTTTCATCCCTGCCTGTTATCTGGGCTCCTCAAAGTCTAGACAGGAGATGGAGAATGATTTCCTTTGGACCTGGGGCCTGTCCTCTCGGGTCCAGCCTCCTGTGTTCTAACTCACCTCTTCTCTGAGTAATTGGAAATGACTGACTTTCTCCTCTGGACTTTAATTTCTCTATGGCCTTTCAAAGAACACCATGGTTTCCTCGTCTGAAATCAAGTCTGGACGCTGCCATTAATTAACTGAATAAATTTGATCTAGGCATTTAACCTTTCTGAGTTCCTGTTTTTCTGTTGGTAAAATTAGGGGTTTGAATTAGTGGTTGGCTCAGTCCCATTTCTGATCTCTCTATAATTCTAGTGCCATCCATGGGCGTGACTCAAGTTGTTCACAGCATATGTTTTGCCTCAGCAGTAATACATTAAGGGAAATTGCCCAAATCTGAAAGGTCAAGTCCAAGAGAAGGGCCCATGTCTCTAAGCTCAAAGATCCCTCTGCTTTTAAAGAACAAGTCTGAGTGAGTAGCTCTGGGCTCCTGGATTCTCTGGCTGCATAAATGTAGTATTTAAAGTACGTTAGGACTATGGGAATCCAGGAGCCCCTGCTATCTCTGACAAGCTCATTTGCATGTAAAAATGGCATGGCTGGTACAAACACAAAGGCCAAGTCATCTGCTTCTCCCTCAGGCCCCAGCCTTCAGTCTCTGAGCCATCGGAAGTGAGGAGCAGGATTCAAGCTAGCCTCACAACACCAAGCACTTTCTCAGGAACTACAAACCACGGCCTGTGGTCACTCACCAATGGGCCATCAGCACATGTGTGCAAGCAACTCTTAGCCAACCATTGGGACTTATGAGTTCCTTGTTGTATGTGAAGATGCGCACAGAATTTTAATACAATGGTGATAATGATAAAGCTCATGCTCAAAGAGGAGAAGAACCCCAGTGGAAATAACAAAATGGCTTAAAGTGACCCCATTGACACCTATTATTGTGTTGAAGGTCACACTACTGGCTGGAGGCTTTTTTCAACATTAAAGGCCTAGAACATTAGATGCTTCTCCTTTGGCAGGAGGTCTGGAACCTGACCTGGAAGATATAGATATAACGGAACCAAGATGGAAATGCCCCCCAAGGAGAGTACAGGAGGGACCAAAACTGGGAACTCTGCTCTGATGGAGAATCAAAATTAGGAGTGCAGGAGAGCAGAAGGAAACATTCAGACCTGGGTCTGGAAGCAAGGGATCCAAAAGGTAGGAAAAGAGGAGAACTGGGACCACTGAACAAGATGGAAAGCAGGTCATTCTGGGCAAATGCTTGGAAAAAATCTCTATCATCTCAAGCTGGGTATTAAGGTGGCCTTTTAACATCCTAATGGTGTGGTATATGGGTCTCATCAAAGGTTCTATATGTCAATCCACCCTGCCAAAAAGAGACAATGGGTGAGTGTTTTCTGGGCTTCACGATGTCATTGGCTTCCAACTGAATTTGTTTTCTACCCCCTAATTGCATGGTTTATTGGTTACATATTGCTGAGTAACAATTTACAATAAACAGCATCTTAAAACAACATACATTTATTATATCACAATTTCTGCGTATCAGGATTTCAGGTCTAACTTTGTTAGGTTCTCTGCTTCAGAGTCTCATTTGAAAGCTGCAGTCAAGGTATTGGCCAGGGCTGCAAGCTCACTTGAAGGTTTGACTGAGGAAGGATCCTCCTCCAGGCCCACGTGATTGCTGGCAGCAGCCTGTTTCTTACGGGCTATAAGACGGAGGACCTCAGTTTCTTGCTGGCTATCAGTCAGAAGATACTTTTGTGTCCTTGATTTGTGCCTTGCTCCACAGGGCAGCTCACAACATGTATGGCTTTTTCATAGCAAGCAGGAGAGAGTCTCCTAGCAAGATAATGTCGCAATCTCTTATAATGTAACAGTGTACATGCGATCACATGTATCTGATCACCTTTGCCATCTTCTAGTGGTTTGAGACAAGTTAGAAGACACATCCACACTCAAGCAGAGGGAATTACGCAAAGGAATGAATACTAGGAGGTGGGGATCATGGGAGCCACCCTAGAGTCTGTCACACATAAACAGAGCTGCTGGTTGGTGCTCAACACTATTCTTCCATTCTCCTTGAGAAATTAAGTGAGGACATCATGGTATTGGTGATGAACTATAGTCGTGTGCCACGTAACGATGTTTTGCTCAATGACAAATATATGATGGTGGTCTCATAAGATTAGTACCACATAGCCTAGGTGTGCAGTAGGCTGTACCATCCAGGTTTGTGTAAGCACACTCTATGATGTTTGCACAATCACAACATCACCTAACAACACATTTCTCAGAACATCTCCCTCTCTTAAGCTATGCATGCCTGTGCATCACATAGTTAAGTACAGGCTGCTGGACAAGACAGTGGGGCTCTTTAATCATGCCAGAGTTGATGGACAAGGTTGTTTCAACTTTCCTTTGCCTTGTAGTTGTATTTCCAAGCCAAGAAATCAAAGCCTTCTTTTTCCCAATAGACACAAACCACAGATCAGATGAAATGAGGTAGAGAATTTAACAAGAAAAAGTGTTAGGATCTATATTTGGGTCCAGTAAACCTATAGCACAAGTTGAGGCAGCACTTGGTAATAAAGGCTTGTGAATAAGCCTTAAGGGATTTGGTTAACTTAATATGAGTCAGCAATGGGATGTGTCTGCCAAGAATAGCAAAGGCTGTGTTAGACTCAGTGTAATTAGTCCAGATGGAGGATTAGTCCAGAGGAGATGACCCCTTCTCACTTTGTGCTGCTCTGACCACACATGGAGGCTGGTGCTAATTCCGGACCCCAATTTCTAGGAGGGACATGGGTAAATTAGAGCGTTGGCAAATGAGAGCCCCCAGGATGTCAAGGAGGTTGAAACCATGGAACAGAACAAAAAGGATGAGGACTGGGGATATTTAATCTGCAAAGGCAAACAAGTGCAGGGTAGCATTGTTTTAAAACACTAGTGGGCTGTCTTATGAATGAGGTATTTGATAGTTTTATATGAGCCCAAGGGATAGAACCAACACTCACTGTGAAAGTCCTGGAGGATCAGATTTCTGCTCAGAGTGAGAAACATTTTACAATAGGCGCTGCTGCCATAGCAGAGAATAGATGCTTAACATTGGAGGTCTTCATCGAGTCATTCAGTCATTCAATAAACATTTATTAGTTCCTACTCACTGCCAAGCATCAAACTATGCAGATGCCCAACAAAGAAGATGCATTCCCTGCCTTCCAGAAATGTACCTTGAATAAGACAAGTAAACAAACAATTTCAATGTAAGAATAAAAGACTGGAAGTAATAAACAACCCTCAAGCCTCAGACATTTATTTCTTGTTCAAGTCACATGTAGGAGACCACAGCTCAGTTCCTGTGGTTCCATGTGCCTTTTTCTTCTGGGCAGGAGGATGAAGGAACTTAAGACAGGAGAAGAGCAAGACAGCTGGTGGAAACTTGTGATGTCTTTGAAAGCTTCCCCTCAGATGAGGCTAATCTGCTTATATTCCATTGGCTGAAGGATGACACACTGCCAATCAGTGGACACAGAACTAGTGTCTTGCTACAGAGGGCACTGCAAGTCACATAGCAACGGCAAGTGTGATAACCCTCTACAGGAAAGCAGGAGCAAATAATCAGGAAAAATAACGGTTTACTACAGTGCCCTCAGAGACATTCTGTAGGAGTTGAGAGGACAAAATATTTCTTTCCTCCAGAAGAAATCAGAGACTTTATGGAAGAGGCAACTCTTCAAAAGGGACTTCAAGGCTAGAGAAGATCACCCTTCACAGTCTTGGGCCAATCACTCTCCCTTTCGAAAATCACTGTATATTCACACTTACAGTCATGCGCCACACAATGACATTTCAGCCAATGACGGGCCATTAGACGATGGTGATCCCATAAGATTTGTACCATATAGCCTAGGTGTGTAGTAGGCTATACCATCCAGGTTTATGATGTTCATACTACAACAAAATCTCGTAATGACGCGTTTCTCAGAACATATTCCTGTCGTTAAGCATCACATGACTATATTTCTTCCGTGGGATAACACATTTCGGTGTGAATGATTACCAGTTGGTTAGCTCTGGTCTAAGTGGGATATGTTTCTTGCCTGGGGAGAGAAGTGAAAAAATAAACAAACTTTCCACTCGGTGAGTGAGTGAAATCTACAGGAATTTAAATGAGGTAAATGAAATTTAACAGTTGAGAAATTACAACTATGAAGAACTAGGTTAATCCAGGAACGAACGGGAGTGAATCAAGAGAAAAAATAAGAAGCTGAATTTAATTAAGGGACCTAGAAGGAAGATATTAGTAGCTGTTCTCCATGAGGAATAATAAATGAAAGATTGTCTGTCATTTTGGGTTGTAAAGGCCTAAATTACCATCCTCCTCACGCCTCCCTCTTCAGAAAATAATATATTTAATCTATCGGTGAAATTTTCACAGATGGAGGGAGCCAAAGCAGACTGATTACAGTTTGCTTATAAGAAATTCTTATTCCCTTGGCCACTGGGAGAAAGTAATTTCCAACAGGGTAGAAGAGAAAAATTGTCCCTTTTTTCCTAAGTGTTGCTGGTGGACTAAGGGAAGTTGAATGAGGCAGGAACGGGCACTTAGCCTAAAATGCTTCACTGTTCACATTTCATGTCCTTTAATTTTTAATACATTTTATTTCTGTGTTCAGGGAGGTTTTGTTTTCTTTAACCTCCTGGTATAAAATCATTCTCTGAATACTTTTGGGATTAAATACCAAACTCCAATTGTGCCAGGCAGGGACTGGGAGAAGGAAGGTAACTTCCATTTGAAAACTACCTTGTTCTCCTCAGAGGAAAAACACAATTTTAATATTTTAAAAATAGTTGGTGATGGTAATAAAATTACAACAGCATTTCCCTTTAAAGCTACCATTGGGGCCCTGAGTGGGCATCATTAGAGGTGAATATGGTGAGTTCCAGTCTTTCTGGATGTGTAAAGTCGCTGGTGTGCAAGACAAAGTCTGGTGAATGAAACTTAGAAGGCCTGTTTGGAGTTCTGCGTCCACAACCTGCTAGCAGCGGGATCTTGGCTAATTGCAATAGTAAACCTTCATTGAGCACTTATTATTTGCCACATATGGTTCTAAGCTTTTACATGTATTAGCTCATATAATCTTTGTAACAACATGATGGAAGGTAGGTATTGTTATTATTCCCATTTTATAGACAAGAAAACTGAGGCATAGTATTTTGCCCCAAATATGTAAAGATCTTCTATAAATCAATAACAACAGGAGAAAAACAATAGAAAAATGAGCCAAAGACATGAATAGGCACTTCATAAAAGAGAATATCCAAATAGTCATCAAATATAGGAAAATGTATTCCATCTCATTTGTCATCATGAAAGTCCAAAACAAAACCAAAATGACACACCACTACATAATCAATATAATGCCTTAGATTAAACTGTCTGACAGTACCAAGTGCTGGAGAAGAAGCAGAGCAATGGAAACTCACAGGCTACTGGTGGGAACGAGTTGGCCCAACCTCTTTGGAAAACAGTTTGGCATTAACCACTCAAGCTGGGCATTTGCAAGGCCCACAATGCAGCAATCGCACTCCCAAGTGTCCAGCAGACACACATATTTCACCTGTGCACAAAAAGCAGCCACAAGAGTGTTCACAGAGCATGATTTTGGAAAGTCCTAAACTGGAAACAATCAACAGTAGGATGACTCAACAGTATCAACAGTAGGATGACTCAGAACATTCACTATATTCATACAACACAGTACTGCTCCACAAAAGCAAGAAACTTCTGCTCCATGCAATAGGACGGATGAATTTCACAAACAGGGTTGAAAGAAAAGACACAGACACAGAAGAATACTGAATGATTGCATTTAAATCAAGTTCCAAAGTTTGAAAAATTAAACTCTAGTGTTCAAAGTCAGGAGAATGGAGACTTTGGGGAAGGACGGAGGGTGTGGTGATGAGGAAGAGGCAAGGGGCCCTCGTGGAGTCACCTCAATCTTCTTCACCCTGCCCTGGGTGGTAAACAAGAAACTATCTGTCCATCTTGAACCCACGTCTTTGTTCATGGTTCGAGAAATGGGTACAAGCAAGAGTCGCTCTACTACTGCTCTTCTTCAGGATTCCATGCACCACCAGACAAAAATTGGTTTGTTTTCTTTAAATAGTAAAGATGGAAGTATTACACACGTATTGATTTTTTTTAAATCAAAGACCCAGCCCCTGCTTGTACTTGTTCCTCAGAAATTAGGAACCCAAAGGTGCAATAAATGTTGTGTTTAATAAAGTTAAATATAAACAACTTTAAATACTTAGAAACACTCTAATGCAACAAATTGGCAATTTCAATTTCATTTTTTTTATTTCACCTATTATTTACTCAGTCTTAATCCAGGAATTGCCTTTGGGTAGTGGAATTATTAGGATTTTTTTTTCTTTTTCTTCCTAATTTTCTGTGATTTTCCAAATTAGCTATAATGAACAAGTATTACTTTTAGTAAAACAAATGCAAAAGTAAACTTTAAAATTTGGCTTAACCCTTGACTTGTGAGTTGTGGAGATTTAAAAGTAACACACAGTCCCCTCTGGTGTATCACTCTGTGCCTGCCAATGTTTCTTTCTCTCTTCAAGTTTTCAGTAAATTCAGTAGAGAATTTTGCCATTTGAAACTCCTCTATTGAAACCAAGCCCATACTTCCTGGACTCAGGCCCAGATCTCACCTCTTTGTGAAGCCTCGCTTCCTTGACAGCCAGTTGGAACCAAAACCCCCTTCACCGTGAGTTCAAATATCTGATTTCTCTGAATACGTCAAACATTTTGAGGGTTGGGACACATTCCTAGAACACAGTAGTACCCATCTCTTGACTCACTGAATGATTTACTAATTGATAAGTGCCTCAAAATTTGATTCTAGTGTTTTTTACTTTCTTTATTCTTTATTATAACATATAATTACAAAGGTAATGTGAAACTTACATGAAAAAATGTTATAAAACATGACTCAGGTGCTGTTTCAAAGATTTTAAGCAATAACATATTGTATTTCATTGACTGGAAGATGTTTTGTGCTTTTACATTTTTTATTTATGAAATTAGGATTATCTCACAATTGATGACCTTTTAACACGGTTGGCCAAACTGTTGTCATGACGCTGATGTCATCGTCTGCTCACTGACGGACTTACTGGTTGGGGTAGCCAGCCTCTCCACTGGCCTCCATGATCCATGCCTCCTTGAGTTTATGCTTTTGAGTGACCTTGTCCCATTAAGTGTGGCTGGACCTAGGGACTTGCTTCTAACAAAGAGAATATGGCAAATATGACAGGATGTCACTTCTGAGATTAGGTCATAAAACATTTTGCTTTCCAACTGGCTGTCTTCCCTCTTTTGCTGTCTTGCCTGTTCATTCTGATGAAGCCAACTAGCATCTGATGAACTACCTTATGGAGAGGCCATGAGGCAAGGAACTGCGGGAGGCCTCCAGAATAGTCAGCAAGGAACAAGGCCCTCAGTCTGGCAACCTGCAAGAAAGTAAATCCTACTGACAGTAGAGTAAGTGAGCTTGGGAGCAGATCCTCCTCCCCTGAGCCTTGACGTGACTGCAGCCGTGGCAAACACCTTGATTAGAACTTGAGATGTTCTGAGCCAGTGGACCCAGCCTTTAAGCCGTGCCTGGCTTCTTGACCCACAGGAAGTGAAACAATAAATGTGTGTTGTTCTAAAGCACTAACTTTGGGGATAATTTGTTATGCAGCAATGTATAACTAACACATCCAACTGGCATCACTTCAACTGAGATATTAGCATTATTTGAAGTATATGTGGTGAATATAATTGTTTTAAAATGTGTTGAAAAAATACACTAAGAATTTACATCGGAATGAAAAGAGAGCATGTATGCAAAAAGAATAGAAACAGAGCACCGGGGTATAAATATGACTTTATGAGGTCAATGTTCTTATTTGTAGGAATGACCAGGGATTCTATATTTCTCTTGCAAAGCAACAACCAAGTGCTGATGGGACTTGACTCATTTTTTAGGGCTGCCATAACACAGTACCACAGACTGGATGGCTTAAACAACAGAAATGTATTTCCTCATGGTTTTGGAACATAGAAGCCTAAGATCAAGATGTGGGCAGGGTTGGTTTCTCCTGAGGCCTCTCTCCCTGGCTTGTAGATGACTGCCTTCTCCCTGTGTCTTCACGTGGTCTTCCATCTGTGTGGATCTGTGTCCTAGCCTCCTCTTCTTACAAAGACACCAGTCATATTGGACTAGGGCCCATCCCAATGAACTCATTTCCACTTAATTCCCTCTATAAAGACCTGATCTTGAAATACAGTCACATTTTGAGTTACTGGGAGTTAGGATTTCAACATACAAATTTGGAGGGGCACACAATTCAACTCACAACATAAGGTAACATATTCACACGTTCTGAGTGTTAGGATGTGGACATCTTTGGGGGCCATTATTCTGCTTACATCAAGGGTGGATGATGAAAGAGGAAGCACAGAGAATTTCCTTCATGCTCCAGCACAAATGGCATGTCACACCCGTGAGTGGAATAGCGCTGGCAAACTTAGAGAATGATGTGCTCTGCACAAGAAGCACCTCCCATTCTCAATTATTTGGAAGCAAATGGGTCAGTTGTTTGATTTTCCGTGGGGCTGGAGCTCTTCTTCCTGCTCTGCCCCTTCAGTGTCACTTGCTTTTCAAGTGACTGCAAGTCAACTCAGGCAACACCAACAGCTCTGGCTTATGGACTATTTGAAATCAGCAACAGAAGGAATATTCCTTGTATTCAGTCAATCAAAATATACTGACCTATGGGCCACGCAGGGTTAGTGGCTTTTAGCTTCCTCATCTTACCTAAACCTCAAAATATTGCCTTCTATGTGAGTACCATTGTATTTAGTTTATAAAGTAAGAAATGAGGTTCAGAGAGGAGAGGTGAATGGACTGGAAGGGCAGAAACGTGTACTTCAGTTTGACCCCAAAGCTTCGCTCTGTGAGAACTCTCCTCCTCCTCACCACTGTGATTTTCAAGCAACGACCTCCCAGGCAGATGTTGTCAGTTCACAAGAGGAACCATTCCCTTAAAGGGTCTGTAATCCAGAGGTCATTCAGGCCCTTCAGAAAGTCCATGGGTTCTTTTTTTTTCTAAGAAAGGAGGCGCTGTTTCATTTAATTTCCTTTTACAATAACAATGCACATGGGCATTCGGTGTGTACCCTGTGCCAGGTGCCTCACATGGAGTGACAAAAAGAGGGTGCCATTATTATTATCCCTGTTTTACAGAAGAAACTGAGGCTAAGTAACTTGGGAAAAGTCCCAGAGCTCATACTGCAGAGCTGGGATCTGAACCCCTGCAACATGGTTCTGGAACCTGTCCTCTGGGGTTTGTGATACCTACTGAATGTCTATTTTGGGGGAGTTCACTTCATGATCTCTTTTTAAGTATGAGTAGGGCCCAAAAGACAGACTATGAACACAATAGACTTATAATAAACCCAGGAGAAGCCCATGGCCATGGTAAAAATTAGACAACAGGGGGGCTGGCCCCGTGGCCGAGTGGTTAAGTTCGCGCGCTCCGCTGCAGGCGGCCCAGTGTTTCGTTGGTTCGAATCCTGGGCGCGGACATGGCACTGCTCATCAGACCACGCTGAGGCAGCGTCCCACATGCCACAACTAGAAGAACCCACAACAAAAGAATACACAACTATGTACCGGGGGGCGTTGGGGAGAAAAAGGAAAAAATAAAATCTTTAAAAAAAATAAAAATAAAAAAAAAAAAAATAAAAAAATTAGACAACAGGACAGCACATAATGAGTGCTAACTGTGGGCAGGAGATAAATGAATTAAGAGCCAGGAAAGAAAGACATCAGGGGAGTCAATCAGTTTTGGAGTTTTAATTCAACCTCAATAAATGGCACCCTTCTTCCCATCCATGCAATAAAGACTAAGACAGATGAAAACTAGCTATGCCCTTCATTACTCAGAAAAGCTAGGTCAGAGATGTAACTATGTGAGAGTCAAGAGGCCTGCTAGCTGAGCTCCAGAACCAGGCACATGTACCCAGGGAGGAAGAGACAAGCTGGGCCAGAGCAGCCCTCTCCCCACAGGGCGGACCCAGAGAAGGAGCGGAGAAGCTGAGCAGGTTAGATGCTCCCTGCAGGCTGCTTGCTCCTAAGAGGAAGAGGGGCAGAGCTGATAGAGCATCCATCATTATTCTTCCCCAGTTGGCCAATCAATAAGTCCATTGTCTCCCTAGGCAGGCAGAGTGCTCTGCCAACCAGAACAGCTCCAGGAAGAGGTGAATCTATAAAGGCAGGCTGACTCTAGATAAGGGGCAAGAGCTGGGAAGGGCATTACATCCACTGATGGATACACCAACACCTTCCTGACTTTCAGCTCCAAGAAGACAGGAAACGCTGTCTCCAGCTCACTTCTGTATCTCCAGGGCCCACCCCACGACCCCACAGAGAGAAAAAGCTGGAGAACCAGTCTTACTGGAATGAATGAATGACCATCGACACCAGAGCTGAGACCTGAAGCACCAAAGGAAATCAGGGGCCCCACTGTGAGATAAAGTTTGCAGGGAATTACATCTCCATTACAGCTTTTAAATTTAAGGGCCGATCACATGTGGGCAGAGAAAAACAATTACACCGAGAACTGAGCTTTTAAGCCCAGAATTTTATTTTGTCAATTAGTTTACTAAATGCAATTATAACAGTATCGTGAATATTGGATTTAAATACCATATGGATGGTTAAATTCCTAGAACGTAAGGACATTTTCAAGGCATGAAGAACAACCCCCATCTCTTCTCCTTTATTTAGAGAGATAACATACAACCCCCTGGAGTCTTCTGGCTAGTTTTACACAGTGAATACACACAGTTAAGAGAGGAAGGAGAGAATTACATCATGAGACAGGGAGAAAGCACAGAAGGACTTGATGTCCACCCGGTTCTAAACCAACATTGCTAGTTGTCTGACCTTCACAGAGTGACTTCACTTTTCTCTATTCACATGTACAACGGGGATACAAGGAGAATGTATTCAAATCTCCTAGCATAAAGCTAATCGAGAAATGCCATGGATTTTATTTACCTCGCCACACCTCCTTCTTGTTTCCCATATGGTTTAATGGATTTTCCCGACTTTGTACAAGTTAGCCATTTTTACATTAGTTTACAAAAAATATTGTTACAAATACTTTGAGATATGCTAATTTGATCATTTTAAATATAAAATGCTACTTTTTTTCCCATTTAAGAGCTAAGTATTCAGAGCTTCAAAGCATTCTATGAAATACTTACTACTACCATAAAGGAGACAAATATATATATAGCTAGCTCTTATGAGTGTTGTTGTAAACCCTTTCATGAGAAAAGTATACCAGAAGTCTGGGGAAAGAGAACTCTAGCGTCTTTCAAGAGACTTCTCATAGCTTTGGCTCTATTTTAAATCTGGAATCAAAACAAGGCTTAGAAGGGAGACGATGGCGCTGCCAGTTTTCAGGGACAATAGGGCCACACTCTAGAGAACTTCAATGGGGCCTCTGAGAGAGCTGCAAGAAATATTCCATTCTGCTTGAAGCTGAGAGTTCAGGGTGCGAGATTCACAGCCCAAATGCCCCTTCGACCTTCCTAACGCATGGAGAACTGGGAGCTCATGGGAATTATCAGAGTGAATTGTAATTTTTCTGTTTATGCATGTCTGTGAGCTCCTTCAGGTAAGAGATTAAATTTTATTCTTCTCCGTAAATCTTGGCCCATATACCTACCACAGGGCTGCTATATAGGAAGTACCTAGCAAATGTCTCAACTGAACTGATGGGGCAGGAGAAAGAGGAAAAAATCTTTTTTTCTTGAAGACTTTGAACCTCCCAGTATCCTTGAATAAGCCCTAAAAGAGAAAATCAGCAAGACCTGCTCATCAAAGCATCAGCCAGCTTTGGTCCTAGCAAACTGAAAATCAAAGAGAGTGCCACAATTTCCCACTGTCTGAAGGCATTCCTGAAGCGCTCAGCAGGGTCTAATAATTTGAACAAGGGGACCACTTCAGGCCTGCAATATTGCAATTTTTGCAGCACTGATGTGTGTAATTTGGGGCAAAGTTTGACACAGGATCAGAAATAAAAGCAATATGTTGTATAGAGTTGTTTATCCAACACAACAAATGGACTGGAAGATATGTGTAGGACATTGCATTTACCATCCCTAATTCACCTAAACCAATCAAGCGTCCATCTTCTGCAATATCATCAGCTACACGAGGCCAACTGCTCCTTTAGAAGTCATAAGAGTGCAAGGTACTTTCAGGGACTCTCAAAAATGTCCTAATTTCCTTAAAAATCTGAAGAAAAAATGAGCTTTTAGGTCTAAGAAAATACTGACATAGATCAGAATAATATATTCATTTTTAAACCAATGCATTCATGAAATATAATTTTTAATTAATTAATTAATTTTGGTGAAAGATATGTCCCACCAAAGCAAAAGTTATAAACTCAATCTTGTCACCACACGTGACAAGAGTAAATCTGGTGTCATGAAGGGGATAAAAATCCTGTTTTCAAAAAAACATCAAATAATCTACTAATTGTAGATGGGTGGATTGTTTTCAAGGACATATAGACAACGTTGGGAGTTAGCCCGGTCAGGGAAGCATGGGATGGGTGAGCGGAGTCAGAAGGAACCACAATCCTACATGTTTTCTGGAAATGACCCTCATTTTCTCTCTCACAAGCAGACCGCTCTAGCTAATTAGCAAATCAAAAGAAATAGAAACAATCCTAGACCTCAGCACAATCAAATTAGTGGAGTTATTTGAGGATACCACTTTCACACAGTGTAATCACGCTTTCTTTGTTTTAGTCAAAGGAGTAAAAATTATCTTTCAAACCAAATGCCCTCCCCTCTAGCCAAGCAGCTCTGTGGATAGTGGCCTCTCCTATCTGCTCTCATCAGTTTTATACACGATCTTTTCTATGAAGACAGGAATGCACAATGTACAATTAAACAATACTCATCAAGCTTCCCATACAACAAGGACCTTTTAAAAATACATTTGACTTTTAAGGTGATTCAGCACACCATCTAAATCAGGACTTGGAAAGTTTATTAAAATTGGATTTTTAACCTGATCCCAATTTCCTCTGCTTATAAAGAATCCCACTGGACTCCTTAATATTCATGCTATTAACCTGAAAGATTCAAACAGCCATTATGAGAGGAAAGGCTAGGCAGGGTAGCCCCACAGACAGGAGTTACAGATACCATCACATTGAGCCCAGGCGTGAAGAGAAACTGTGGATCCTGAACAGCTTCAGAAACAAGCTCTCTCTTTTTCTCTCTCTTTCCATTTCCCCTTCTCCTGATCTCTCTCTTCCATTGCATATTTGGAGGAAAGAAAACAAACAAAAATAAGAAAGGCAAACAAAAGCAAACCATTCAATTACAGAGAGCACTGGACTAGGAGTCCAGTTTTTACTGGAAGGGTAGCTGCCTTGAATAAATCATCTTCACCTCTGGTGCCTGATTCTCCCCGCTCACTCACATCATGGCTTTAAACTTCTGTGCCTCTGTTCTTGTAAAATGAGGAAATCACAATTTCTAAGAAGGTCGGTACAAGAACAAAACGTGCAACTCGTGTGCAGCACCTGGAACAAAAACCTGGAATACGTCTCAGCTCGTTGTTACTGGTTGTTGACCAAACTCTTAGGTCAGTTGCTTTGTTTCGGGACACTTCTTCAGCCTTTATCTTCTGCAGAACGCAGTTTATAACTTAACTGATGTCAGTGAGTTTGGGTAAAGATGTGTTGTGGTGTTAGCCTTGTTTCTCCTTGAGATAAGATTTTCTGCTCCCAGGGGGCAGTGGCCATGTCTTCACTTTCCATCTCTTCCTCAGTACCTGGCATCCTGGTGAACACACGCTAGATGCTCAATAAACACTTTGCTATCTCAGAATATTAGCAGCTTAGAGATCATCTACTAAAACTCTCTCATTTTCCAGTTGATGACACTAAGTAAGAGGGTCTTAGGCCACACATCTAAGAACGACAGCCACTTTTCCAGTTGACTACTACTGTGTCTCCAGGAGCTTTGAAATGGAAACATGTCTGACCCAAACCATGACTCTGAGGGAAGTGCAGTTTACAAATTTTTTTTTTTTTTTTTGAGAGTATATGCTGTTTCAGACACCATGCAAGGTTCTGGGAGAGATAATTAAATCATGGTCCCCATGATGGTCCTCATGCTTAAAGCATAATCTAATGGGGAAGATGGATCTCTAAGCAGTTATTTTCAATACAATGTTTGCGTCAGAGCTGGGTCTGGTGATATGTAAATACCGGTTAGGAAAGCTAACACAGGCCTAGAAGAGCTCAGGGAAGGCTGCTTGGGAGAAATGGCAAATGTCTTGGCAGAGACATAAAGCTAAATAAGAACAAAAGAGCCAATGAATGCATTCTTATTTATCTAAACATAAAAACATTGATCAGGGAACAATGAATATTGGCTGAAATTTAAAAATGAGGGAAGCTAAACTTTCAGTCCTCAAATTCTCATCGTTTGCCAGATCTGCAATGAAGCCTCTAACAGAGACTCCGGCTGGGGCCTGGGGTTCTAGCTCCTTCTTAGGATCTGTAGTGGCGAACTAAGCACATTAGTTAACCTGCCTTTGGCTCCCTGGGTGCAAATGGAGTCACTGCCAGCCTTTGCATCTCACAAATGAGTTGTGAGATTCAAACTCCAGGCACAAAACCACTTTGAACTCTTAAAGAAAAGTAATCATACCAACTCAGAACATCAAAGCCACTTCCTATTTTGAAGAACTCACCATCTGCACAGGGCTTAGCTGCTGGTAGGAGCTTAAGGACACCAGTAATTGACAAGGGTTTATCTTAGGCTTCCATTTGACCCACACAACCTCATATATGATTTTACACAGGTTCATAGAATGGGGGAAAAAAAGCACTTCTTTTAAAGCTAATGTAAATTTAAATGCTAAGGTTTTTCAAAGTAGGGCTTTAAAAGTGACTTTTTAAAATGTATATGTATATATGTGTGTGTGTGTATATATATATATATATATTTTTTTTTTTTTTTTTTGCCTAAAATGGGCATGTCAACATTAGTCTGGCTCAAAGGAATAGCCAGTGTCATTAAAATACCTAAAAGCTTATTTTCCAATATAAGTCTTGGTCTTGGCCTCCCAGATGTCACTGTCTTTATCGGATAACCAGGAAATGCTGACCACTGCTTTACTTTCTAAAAGGGAAGCCGGTGACATTACGGGAGTAAAGGGCTCAATTTCCTATAGGAACCATTCCTTAGATGGGAGAGTATTTTTAAACTAAGCAAAGTTAATGGAGGATTTTTTAAGCTTAAAACGACAAATTGGAATTCTCCCAAATATTTACCTTCCAGTATTAAGGTATGGAAGCTCTACTGAAATTTCAGCTAAACTAAATTATTGTGATGTTCATTTAGCATTTTTCTTTTTCTTTTCTTTTCCTTTCTTTTTCTCTTTTTTCCTAACACACTTACTGACCTGCCTTTGAGAGCGACTTGTTTTGGCTCCGAAAAGCGGGTACGTAGGCAGCCAAGCTTCTCCAAGAAGATTCTAACCCCACTCCCTTCGAAATCTTAAATCTTAAGTTGAACTACTGGAAGATGCTGTTCGAGTTCTCACAGAAAACCTCCCAGCGACTGGAATCGGGAGAGGAGGCAGGGAGACCCTGCTTAATTTCAGAGCTGACGTTTGCAATTCTGGTGCACCAGCAAAGCACAGCTGAATTCTCCGCGCTCTCCCGGTAAATCTGCATCCACTCCCGGACGAGAAACCGGAGAGGGCGTGTTCAATGGCGACACGGAGCGCCTGGGAGCCGGCTCCTCGCGCGGATCCCGGCTCAGGCTACCTTGCCGCCGGCGTCCCAGCCTAGCTGCGGTGCGAGCTCGAGAGGATGGCTCCCCCTGCTTCCTGGGCGGCGCAGGGAGCACGGACGCCTAAGGTGGGTCATCTGCCGGGAAAGGAACACGCGGGGGGTGAAGGGGGGAGGGCGCCCGTGGGAGGGGCGCACGTCCCGGGGACTTTGCGGGGCTGGAGAGTTGAGGAAGAGGTGGGCTCCGGATTCGGTCCTACCGTTCCCTAGCAGGGGTGAGGGAATAGGCAGGACTTTCCAGGTTTGCAGCGACGGCAGAGTCATCCAACCCACAATCAGCCCCACCCTCCTGGTCGCCCTGGTCTCCTCCCCCTGGACTGAAACCCAAGGACTCGCGGTGCCAGGTAGGCGGGACCAACTCGTCCAATACCTGTCGATGAGAGCCGAGAGCCGGCCCCGCCACACTGAGCGCAGAGTGGCGAGCCAGGCACCGAGCGGGCCCGAGTTGGGGCAGCACCAGAGCGGGCCGGGCAGCAGTGGGCGCTCGCGATCCTCCTCTGCCCTACGCGGTCTCCCCCAGGGCCCGGCCTTCTCTGTCCCCTCCTCCTGCTCCTGCTCCTCCTCCTGCTCCTCCCCTCCGCGGGATTGATCGCCGAGCCTCCCGCCTGCAAAGTCCCCGGCGCGCGGGTAGCCACGAGCCGCTGCCACTGCCGGGTCTCCGTGGGTGCCCGCGCCCTGCCTCGCCCGCCTGCCCCGGGGCGTCCCGAAGCTCGCTCCGCCGGCCGCCGGTGCTCGGCGGCGCAGCCCATGGCCAAGCCCGAGAGCAGACTTCAGGCGCCGGACCGGCTGGACCGCGGCGCGGCTCAGGTGAGTGCGATGCGCGTGGGGCAGGGGCCGCCAGGCTGGAGAGTGGCAATTCGAGGGGCCTTTGAGGTGCCCTGACCTGGCGTCCCGGACTTAGGACAAGCTCAGAGCCCAAGGTGAGTCGAGGCTGCAGCAAGTGGAGTAGATGTAGGAGGAACAAGGAAGAGGAGTCCCGGAATTTTCCCATCCTCTTAACCTCCTGCCTTGACCCCTCAGCTCTGCAAGTCCCGAGGGACTGGTTTTTTTCCGGGCAGGTGTCTGGGTTTCTGACACTTAGTGGATTGTATTTTTTTCCTTTCCCTAGCAGAGTCGGGAGGTTCACTCCTGTCCCCCGCTTCTCCCTAGGATTGTGCGGGGCAGTGGGAGAGCAGAGCGCAGCGGAGCCCGGGTACCCCTGGGGCTGGGAACTGGGGCGGGGATACAGTCAGCAAAAAGTCAGTCGACCGAGAGAGCGTCCAGAGTGGGGAAACCTTCATCTGGTTTGCCTTTGCATTCGCTTGGAGTGAAGAAGAGATGGGGCATCTCCCGAGGGGCGGGGATGCTCGGGAGGAGAGAGATTGAAGCGACAGACAGTAAGCAGCCTCTTTCTCCGAATGCCAATTATACACGGTCCTGATTCTTCACGTTACTTTTTACCTATTTTTTTTCTGCCTGTTTCTATTTCGAGCACCGTGGGTGGTGGTGGCGGATGAGGGTGAGGGGAGGCGGGGCGCCAACCCGCGGTAGGAGCGCGTAGCCCCCGGCTCAGAACCAGGGGCACACTCTCCGAGCCTGAAGTCTTCAGGTGCGCTCTCCGAACCAGGGGGCGCACCGCGCGCTGCTCCGCCTTCTGGCCCCAGCCTGTCCCGGGAGCCAGAGGACCGGCTTCGAGAGCCAGAGATGGAATGGAGAATGGGGCAGGCACAGGAGCTGGGATGCAGCGCGCGCGGTGTGGGGTGTGCTCGGCGTCGCGGCTCTTTGCCCGCGCTGGGCATCTTCCACTTCACCCCCTCGGCCGGGCGGGCGTCCGCGCTTCCTCGCACACCCAGGCCCCTCTCTCACGAGGGGGGTTGCTTCCCTCCTCCTGCGCCCTCCGCTTTACTGGACCAGTCGTATCCTTGCCTTGCCTTGCACGAGTCTCGCTCCTCCCCCTGCGTTATCTGCCGGCTATTTTTATCCATTAATTGTACCGAGATATTTTGGGGGGTATTCTGGGGAGGTGACTCCAAATCCACAGTCTTTGCGCTGCACTTCCAGACGCGGTGCCCTGCTAGTAGGGAGCAGCCACAAGGAAAGGCCAAGGGATCCTGGAGGGAGTGCGCCCGCTCCTCCTCTTGCTGCCAGAGCTCTCAAAACTAAGGCA